>NC_042616.1:753762655-754995155 GCF_901001135.1 Rhinatrema bivittatum
CAGAGTGGAAGGCAGCTCAAGTCAGAAGCAATTGAAATTTAGAAGCATATGCCATTGTTGCCTTTTCCTCTCCCTCTTGTTTTGGAGTAGAGGGGAAAGGTAGGAAAGCCATCCAAGGCTGACAGTAGCAGGGCAGGAACATGGACTCGGACAGGAGAAGTGCAACAGCCAAAACCAGCTGTATGCTTCTTTACCTAGTTACTGCTTCCAAGGCAATGGAGGCAATATTTCCAACAACTGATTCTGAGGAAGAATCTTGTTTGGAATTCCTTGAATCAAAAATTGGAGAACTATTTGTTGAAGAAAATTTAGGAGGATTACTAAATAGCATCTTAGCCTCCAGTTCAGTGATAGACAAAATAGACAGTGTTGAGAGCAACCGCCAGGAAGAGCAGGCAGCAGAAGTAGAGAGTGTGCATATATCCTTGGCATTTTTCTTCATGGTCCACCCTCAACCTCACAATGAGGCTAACTTTGGATAAGTCAACATTTAAAAAACTATTAAAACATTTTTTTTATTTAAAGAAGCATTTAATTCAGGGTAAAAGTTTGTTTGCTGAATTCTGGAGTTTGCAGGCCAAGTATTTATTCATTTTCATCAAATTGTTCATCAGAAGACCTGAGCTGTTACGTCATCTATGTTTTTGATTTCATTGCAAATTTAATTTTTTTAAATTTAATTTTGAATTTTTTGAATGTATACTTGTAACCCACTTCAAACTTTGTAAAAGCTAAATATATTAAATCTTTAAAAATAAATAAATAACCTCACCTCCAATGCCAGCATCAGTCTTCAAGGATGTAGAGAAGAAATCATGGAAGACATCCTTGATCTGGAGGCACTTTAAAGTGAGGGAGGATTCACAGTTTGCTCGTGTATTCACTACTGTTGCAATATCAGTTGAGGGAAGCAAATGGGCACCTGAAAAACATTGGTATGCAGAAGCAGCACCTGCTAGCATAGACATCAGTGGAGATTGGCAGTGCTAACCTGGAGACTCCTTCTGCCACTCCAAGTAAAAGCCAGAGGAAAGGGGTTGAAAAGGGGAAGACTTTTCCCCAAGCTGACCCCTCTGTCCCATTAATCAAGTAGCAGGTCAACAACCCCTTTCCATCATAGAGGAAATGGGTATATATTCCATATCATTGACCTGGGTCAAGAGCAGGCAGCATCAAAAATAGTAATGAGGAGCATTGGGGAAATGATTGCCCTGGATGTCCAGCCTTGCGGATAGTGGAGAACATGGGCTTTAAGTATCTGCTGTATGTGCTAGCTCCCAATTAGTACATGCCTTCAGGACTATATTTAGAAGATAAGTTATCTCCACTTTGTGCAATTAGCATGCAGTAGCAACTGGCTAAGCCATGCGGTTGTAGTGTGCATTTCACAAAGTGATATTTGGACCAGCAGGAATGCTATGCATGCTTACCTTTCTCTGATGGTACACTGTCCTGACCTGGTTGAAGCACAGGAGAGAAATAGCTCTATTAGAGACTGAACATCAGCGGCAGGTAGGCACACACAGTTGATGAATAGCTCTCAAATCTCAGACAATATTCTATCAGCCATAAGAAAGATGCTGGAGGGTTGGCAGCTAGACCAGAGAGGCAGACGTCTTCAGGTAAGTTTCTTTGTGACAGACAGAGAGAAAAAATATTTTAAGAGCAGTGAAAGATGCTTTTGGGGTTTTTGTTCTTTTGCACACTTGCTGCAACTGGCAGTGAGGGCTGACCTGGTGTGGGGCCCATGGACCACCAAGGGAAACCAGTTATGAAGGATCTGATAAATAAGTGAGTAAAATAGTGGGACATTTCCATCATAGTGTGAAGGGAGGAGGCTTTTTTTGTGAGAAGTGGGAAGAATTTAGGATGCATCATAAGCAACGGATTCAAGATGTTGAAACCTGTTGGAATTCCACCTATCTGATGCTCCAGAGGTTAGTGGAGCAGCAGACACCCCTTCATAATCTGTCTCTGGAAACAGAGATAGGTGTGGATTGCCTCCTGGGGCATCATGATTGAATAGAGAAGAGGTAGCTGATATAATTCCTGAAGCCCTTCAAGGATGCCATGGAGGATCTGAGTTCTAGAAAGTACAGGGTTTCCATAAGCAAGAGGAAATGGAAACAGAGGTGTTGCAGTTTGTAGACTCCTTGCAGCAGCATGTGCAAGAGAGACTGAAACCTGCAACACAAGAGAATACATACATGCTTCCCACACTTTGTGATCCATGGGTGAAAGGGAGTCTCACCTTCCCGTTCCAGTGTCTCACACATATGAAGGAGATATTTGTAAGTAAGGTGTGTAAACAGGAGCACTAGCGGCACAGGCACAGTAGTGATGTAATGCAGGAAAGAATGGTCACCCCAGAGTGTACCACAGATATGAGCATCTGTTTGCAGTTCCCCATATTTTATGCTTTAGGGTTTTGATGCCTTTGTGCTGTTTGAGATTCATCATATTTTTATGTTTCCTTTGTTAACTAAGCTGTTTCATTGTATTCGACTAAGGAATTTTTTCCTGCTTTTTCTGTTTCACTGTAAACCGGCATGATTTGCATTTAATGCAAGAATGTCGGTATATAAAAGTTAAAAATAAATAAATAAATAAATCATACTGTATACCTTGGGGAGTTTGATACCTTTGTGCTATTTGTGATTCTCTGCACTGTATGTCTTGGGGTTTTGATATCTTTGTGCTGTTTTGTGATTCACTGTATTGTAAGCTTTGAGAGTTTTGATGATTGTAGTGTTTGTGATTCTCTGCATTATGTCTTGGGGGTCAGCACTCATCACATGTATTAGCTCTACAAATATCACAGTTATCCAAATAATAGATGGACTCACAACTTATTTAATGAGACATTTGGAATTTCACTGTACTATGTATACTTAAGATGTGGTTGGCTTAATCTTTGACATAAGAATATGTTACTGGTAGAATCCACCAGGTAGCCATGCTCCAACTGAGAGAGGTACCTCCTACTCCAGCTGTCTTCGAGGTTCTTTTCAAATCCCCTTCCCTTGTGGTACTAGTTGACTCTTGGTATTGCCCTGGACATCCGTTGCTTTGCATGCTTGCTGCACCTTTCATCGGGCTTTTGATACAATTCTTCTTTCTGCCTTAGCCTGCGAGATATACCTTGGGGGGCTTCAGTTACTCTTCTCATTGTATTGCTCTGCTCCTACCATTTCTGTTTTTAATTACCAGCATCACTACTGTCACCACCAATCCAAGCCAGTCTTCATAACTTAGGGTGCTTTCTCTTCTACTCCAGCTATCTTTGAGTTTCTGTTCAAATTCCCTTCCCCACAGTACTTGCCAAATGTTGATCTTAACCTGGCTATCCATTGCTTTGTATGCTTGCTGCATCACTATTTGGGCCCTACATATCACTCCTGCTACAACTTTGCCCATTCTGGAGCCTTGGGCTTTTGATGCCATTCTTCCTTCCAGCTTATCCCTTGAACTACACATTGGGAGTTTTTTTTGCTGCTCTACTTCCTGCATTTCTCTGCATCTAACATTTTTTATTTGTATGCACCACTACTGCTACCATTGTTCCAAGCCAGTTTTCATACATTAGGAAATTTCCTTTGCTGCTTCATCTATCTTGGTGCTTTCTAAATCCCCTTCCTTACAGTAATTGCTGACTCTTAGTCTTGCCCTAGACATCCAATGCTTTACACAGGCCTTATTGGCTCAGTTGTCTTTAACAATTTCATACCCTCTCGGATGTTTTCTTCAAAATACATTCCCTTACAATTATTGGTCTCATCTGGTATTTACCCTTTGATGAATTATACCCTGAAAAAGGCAAGGGCTGAAGAAATTCAGCACCCAGAACCAGGACCAACTTCTTCATGATTACTGCTTATGAGGTAATGGAGACAGTATTTGCAAAAATTGATTCAGAAGAATTGTGTCATGGATTCCTTGAATCACAGGATATTAAACAATAAATTGCTAAAGAGCATTGGTGCCTCTAATTAGTAGCATCTTAGCTTCTAACGAGGACAAACTCCAAGCCCAAACAGCTAACTCCTTCTCCTAACGAAATCATAAATAAATGATATCTGATCTTCTTCAGGCATTTTCTCTGCCTTCTCTCTGTCTAGGGCTTTCTACCAATTTGATTTGTGTCCTTCATTTGGAACCTTGGAATTTTTCATGCCTCTCATGATGCTTTGGGGTCCTTATACTACTTGTTCAGTTACGTTGACCTCACACTACTCTTTCAGTTGCTTTGTCTTGGGGAGTGCTTCTGCCTCTTTTGTTATTTGTTTCCCCTGCATGGTGCCTTGAGCTGTTTGTGCCAAACTTGGTGCCGCTTTGCCTCTCGTGAAGTCTTGTGGGGGGAGGGGGGTTCATGCTACTGTTATTGGTGCCCTTTGCCCCTCTTTTGCAGGTGTTCTGGCCAGTCTTGATTCTGCTTTGCTCCTCTGCCATTGCCTTGGAGAACTTCTGCCACTACTGGTATTGGTTTGGTTTGCTCCATTGAAGTCCATGGGCTCTTTTTGCTACTTTTGGTGTAACTTTGATGCATAGTCTTGATGCATTGGCATGCCTTCACCTTTCTGATGGTCTCTAACCAGAAGTTTCATTAGCAAAAATAGGCTGCCAGCAGTTTCATTATCTAAAAGTAGGCTTCATTGCTTCTCCCATTAAATATAATGTCGGTATATAAAAAAAATTATACATAAATAAATAAATAAATAAATAAATAAATAGTAAATGAATGAACAAGTAAAATGAGCAAACAAAATTTTTTTCATGTGAACCAAATTGAATGAATGACTGTGAGCTACAAATCAAATGAATGAACCAAAACACATTTTTTGACTGTGCTCATCTATGTAATTCATTCCTTTGATAAAAAATAATTGTCTCTAAATGCATAATCAACTTTCATATCATAAACTAACATGATATAATTTAGAATAGGTCAACTCACTGAGTTTTGACACATCTGTATCAAGGGAAATACATATTTTCAAAAAAGTTAATTTTCAAAGCATATGTTCCACCCTGGAAAAACATCTTATCCAGCCTTCAAGCTAAATTAGGCATTTGTGGATGAGAAGTTGTTTCAGGGTGGAATACATGCTTTAAAAATCAATAAAACTTTTTTTGACAATGAGCATATCCTTACAAGGAGCAAAATGATACTAACTCATGTTAGCGCGCACTAACAAAAAAATGTTTCTTTTTGTTACTTTTTGTTATTTTTTGCTATTTTTGTTAGTGTGCGCTAACTTCTGTTAGCACGCACTAATCCGAAAAACAACTTTTCACTAAAAAAAAAAAAAGGGGAAACGCGGGAAAACAATTTTTTCCCATCGCCAGACGATCCCGAAAGCGGGAACGATCAGGCACCCAATTCACATCCCTAATATGCAATATAGGATCACTGAAGGACCAATTTCATGAGAGAAATGTTACTCATGATCAAAAGTGTGAAGAAATGGTGAATCCTGAATATCAGGGTGAATTTAATTTCACAGGAAAGGAGCCAATTAGGAGAAATGTAAAACTATAGCTTTAATTATTTTTATTATATAATTGATGTTGAGATATATGTGCTAGGGATGTGAATCGTTTTTTGACGATTTAAAATATCGTCCGATATATTTTAAATCGTCAAAAATCGTTAGGGCCACGATACAATACCAATTCCCCCAATTTATCGTCAAAAAATCGTAAATCGGGGGAAGGGGGAGGGCAGGAAAACCGGCACACTAAAACCCCCTAAAACCCACCCCCGACCCTTTAAATTAAATCCCCCACCCTCCCGAACCCCCCCAAATGCCTTAAATTACCTGGGGGTCCAGCGGCACACTAAAACACGGCACACTAAAACCCCCTAAAACCCACCCAGCGGGGGTCCGGGAGCGATCTCCTGCCGCGAATCGTTTTCCGTACGGAAAATGGCGCCGGCAGGAGATCGACTGCAGGAGGTCGTTCAGCGAGGGTTCCCGCTGAACGACCTCCTGCAGTCGATCTCCTGCCGGCGCCATTTTCCGTACGGAAAATGATTCGCAGCAGGAGATCGCTCCTGGACCCCCGCTGTACCCCCAGGAACTTTTGGCCAGCTTGGGGGGGCCTCCTGACTCCCACAAGACTTGCCAAAAGTCCAGCGGGGGTCCGGAACGACCTCCTGCGTCAAATCGTTTTGGTCTATGGCCGCCGCCATTTTGCGGCGGTCATTTTGCAAAATGGCGCCGGCTGAAGACTACACGATTTAGTGTGCTGGTTTCCTGTTCTCCCCCTTCCCCCGATTTAGCTACGGACCGCCGCTACGGAGGTAATTTAAGGCTACGGAGGTAATTTAAGCTACGGACCGCCGCTACGGACCCCCAGGTAATTTAAGGCATTGGGGGGGGGGGGGGGGGTTCGGGAGGGTGGGGGATTTAATTTAAAGGGTCGGGGTGGGTTTTAGGGGGTTTTAGTGTGCTGTGTTTTAGTGTGCTGCTGGACCCCCAGGTAATTTAAGGCATTTTGGGGGGGGTTCGGGAGGGTGGGGGATTTAATTTAAAGAGTCGGGGGTGGGTTTTAGGGGTTTTTAGTGTGCCAGCTCACGATTTTAACGATTTTCATGATACTTTACACACCCAAACGGCAACAATACGATTCCCTTCCCCTCCCAGCCGAAATCGATCGTTAAGACGATCGAGGACACGATTCACATCTCTAATATGTGCACACACACACACACACATTTATATATGTATATATTATAATACTATGTGACAGCGATTTAGCTTCTTTTTAAATTAAAGGATGTTGCCTTTTATTGCCTTATTTTCTAGAGCTGAACAACAAAATGGCATTACTGGAAGAAGGGGCTCAAGATCTGTCACTTCAGCGCTGTCCCAAATCAGATGGCATCATTTTTAAAGTATTGGGATTGGGCAGGAGGGACTAGGCATTGCTCCAGCCTAATTCATTGCTGAATCCCAGAAAGGGGTAAGAGGGGGCTGGGGTGGTAGCTCCAAGGTCCCATCACTTCTGAAAGTCCTAGACCAGCCTACTCTAGGCAGGCTCTGGCACCGGGCCCAGGCCAGAATTGTACCTCAGCACTAGGTCTGGTCCAGGGTTATGCCTCGTGGTGGGCCTGGCCTAGGACTAGGCTTAAGGACTTGGACTGGGACAATTTTTGGCACTGGAAGGCCTGCTATGGCCTCCAGAGGCCCTTGTTTTTTGATTGGCTTATTTTGTTTTTGCTTATTTTTTCTTTAATTTTTTTTCAGTTTGGCAAACAAACCGAATTGAAAAAAAATATTAAACAAACTGGATGAAAACAAAAAACAAACTAAACCAAAAAATGTTGGGGCTGCACATGCTTATTAAGAAAACTTAGGTAAGTTCTTGCAATTTCACTATCTGACATTTTCACCACTTCTTGAGAGTTAGGAGTAGTTCCAAAAGACTGGAGAAAGGCAGATGTATTTCATAAAAGTAGAAGGAGGAGTCTGACATTAGTGTTCACTGGTCAGTAAATTAACGGAATTGCTACTGAAACAGAGGACAATGCAGTTTCTGGATTCCAATAGATTACAGGATCCAAAGCAGCATTTTTTAAATTATATCATTACTGAATATTTCAAATAATACAATAAAGTAAAGAAATGTGAATTTGCAATAAAACAATATTACAAATAAAAGTATAAAGAAATACAATTAGAGCAAATCAACAGACCTATAATAAGGGGGAGAAAGATAGGAAATTTATACTAAGCAATGGAATACACACAAAAAAAGGAGTTGTATCTAAAATTAATATACATTACTTAATCTCCCCAATAAACTAGAATTCCAACCCACACTAAGCATTTTTATCTGCAGTAAAAGTTTCTAAATGTAATGGGTTTGTGAAAACAAATTTGTTAGATTGATAAGTTATGAAACAACTGCAGGAAAACTTTAAAAAGAAAGAGGGACCAAGAGCAAGGACTTTACTCTTTAATGAGAGGAAATGTCTCCTATGCACTTGGGTGGGGCGGGAGACATCAGGAAAGACAAAATTAAACCCTGTGGAGGAAGTGTACCTGCAAGATCGAGGGTCGTTTGCGAGACCGGCAGCAATGCACAAAGGAGGGGGCGTCCTGTGGAGGAAGTGTACCTGCAAGATCGAGGGTCGTTTGCGAGACCGGCAGCAATGCACAAAGGAGGGGGCGTCCTGTGGAGGAAGTGTACCTGCAAGATCGAGGGTTGTTTGCGAGACCGGCGGCAATGCTCCTCCCCACCTGGAAACACTGATGTCATCGAGCAGTGATGGTCTGCCTGATAAAAGTCCAAGGCCTATGGCACAAAGGAGGGGCATCCTGTGGAGGAAGTGTACCTGCAAGATCGAGGGTTGTTTGCGAGACTGGCAGCAATCCTCCTCCCCACCTGGAAACACTGATGTCATCGAGCAGTGATGGTCTGCCTGATAAAAGTCCAAGGCCTACGGCACAAAGGAGGGGCATCCTGTGGAGGAAGTGTACCTGCAAGATCGAGGGTCGTTTGCAAGACTGGCAGCAATCCTCCTCCCCACCTGGAAACACTGATGTCATCGAGCAGTGATGGTCTGCCTGATAAAAGTCCAAGGCCTACGGCATAAAGGAGGGGCATCCTGTGGAGGAAGTGTACCTGCAAGATCGAGGGTTGTTTGCGAGACCGCGGCAATGCTCCTCCCCCACCTGGAAACGCTGATATCATCGAGCAGTGTTGGTCTGCCTGATATAAGTCCAAGGCCTACAGCGCAATGGACGAGTGTCCTGTGGAGGAAGTATACCTGCAAGATCGAGGGTCCAGCTGCGTTTTATCCTGGCCATTTGCAAGACCCGCGGTGATGCTCCTTCCCTCAGAGATGCTGACATCATCGAGCAGCGTCAGTCTGCCCGATAAAAATTCAAGGCCTACGGTGTGCTGCCAAAGCCACGTGTGCCAAAGCAGCGTGCAGCTTTGTCCAAATGGGGAGGAAAAGGAAATCTAAGATTTATTCTTTACCACCTGCTCCAGCTGCAATTCGAGGCCCAATGGACATCCATCTCTATTGGATGGGTGAGCTGCATCTCAGTGACTGCAGTGGAAGCCCCCCATCAGGAACTTCCTTGAGTTATAAGAGGAGAGGTTGCAAGATTTTGAAAAAACGACATCTGTAGTTTTCTACATCTCTCTAATATTCAATGCAGAAACTGTGCACATTAAAGATAGTTTAGCGCTACATAGTGAAATGGAGGCTTTGGAAAATTTAGATCGGAATAAGAATTTTGTTTTGTTAATTTTCCATTTACCAAATTATCTGCTAATGAAATGTTTAAAAAATACCTGAAGGATAAGTTAGCTTATGTAGAGGATGACACCTTTTATTTCTAAAATATTTTATTTACCTAGGCAAAAAAGTTTAGGTCAAGATAAACTGTCTTCCTCCATGGAATGTCCGGGGGGTTTCTATTTTTCCAGTATTTTTTTTTATCATAGGTAAGTCTTAGATGAATCTGATCAATTTCTTTGGTTGACAAGAGAGTTAGATCAGGGGAAAGCTCTAGATATCATGCACTGGGATTTCAGTATAGCCTTTGACTTAAAATATATCAAGTGACTTATAAACAAAGTAGGCACTCTAGGTATGGGCTCTAAGGTGACTTATTGGGTTAGAATCTGGTTGAGTGGGAGTACTGGCAGGCTGAGTTCATGCTAAGGAGAGGTGAGTTATCAGTGGTATCAGTCTATTTCTCTTCAACATTTTCATGGCAATCCTTTAGAAGGGCTATCAGGAAAGGTTTGCCTTTTTGTGATGATACCAAAATCTGCAACACGCTAGACCCTCTGGAAGGTATAGAAAATATAAGGAATGATCTAGAGTCTGACAGCCAGGATTTAATGTTAAAAAATGGAATGCAAGGTAATTCTTTTGAGTTGCAGAAACCCAAGGGAGTGGTACAGTATAGGGGGTGAAGTTATTCTGTGCACAAAACAAGAGTGGGATCTGGGGCTGATCATATCTGAAGATGATATGGGGACTAAACGGACAAGGCAACGGCAAAAGCTTAAAGAACTCTTAGATGCATACGGAGAGGGATAGCCAGCATGAAAAAGGAGATGATACTGCCTCTGTATAAGTCTCTGGTGAGACCTCATTTGTGCAATTTTTGATACCTTAATAGGATATAAACTGAATGGCATCAGTCAGTGGCTAATAAAATGGTTAATGGTCTTCAAAATAAAGCATATAGGGGCAGACTGAAAAATCTAAAGATGTATATCCTGGAGGAAAGGAAGAAAAGAAGGGATTTGATAGAGACACTGGAACAAGGAGGAGGAATAGCCTAGTGGTTAGAGCAGTGGACTATGAACCAGGAGACCAAGGTTCAAGTCCCGCTGTCACTCCTTGTGACCTTGGGCATGTCACTTTACCCTACATTGCTTCAGGTACAAAAACTTAGAGATGAATGTCGGTATATAAAAAAAAAAATAATAATAATAATAAGGAATAAAGGCACCGGAGGCAGGCCTTTTTCAATGGAAAGGAATCTCTAGAATGAGGTCATGAGATGAGGGAGAAAGGGGGATAGACTCAAGAGTAAAAAATGATGGTAGTGAACGCGTGGAGATGTTGGAGACGAGAACAGTAAAAGGATCTCTGAGGGAGAGCCACATAGTAACATAGTTATGAAAGCAGAAAAAGACCAAATGTGTCAGGAACTTAACCAATAACAGTCCGGGAGCTCCGTGGTTTGAGCCCTTGGTTTCCCGGACCACCTGGGCTTAGGTGGGCTTCAAGGGATCTCCCGGAGAGATGATGGAGAGATGTGCCCACCAAGAGGAGCGATGTGCAGCTGTCAGCGAACAGGCAAGCTAGACAGGAACTGAGAGTACTGGAGACCACTGGAACAAGACAGGATCTGAAGGTCCTCCGGGAAGGCTAGGCAGCACCTAGTGGTCCAGCTCGAAGAAGGCCGCAGGTGGTGTTGAGGCAGGCAGGCCTGGTGATCACAGGAGGAGTGAAGAGAGTGTCTGAATGGAGTACAAGGGTCAGAGCCAGGTTATCCTGTTTTAAATGAGCTACTTGCTAACTTCATGGAGTGCCCCCTGGTCCTTCTATTATCTAAGAGTATAAATAACTGATTTACGTTAACTTGTTCAAGTCATTTCATGATTTTCTAGACTTCTATCATATCACCCCCTCAGTTGTCTCTTCTCCAAACTAAACAGCCCTAACTTCTTTAGCTTTTCCTCATACCTGATGTTATATTTACCCAGTCAATATTGGGGTAATTGAAATCTCCCATTATTATTGCACTGCCAAATTGGTTAGCTTCCCTGATTTCTCTTAGCATTTCATCATCTGTCTGACCATTTTGTCCAGGTGGATGGTAGAATACTCCTATCACTATAATTTTTCCCAACACACATGGGATTTCTACCCATATAGATTCTACTGAGCATTTAGTCTCTTGTATGATCTTTATTCTGTTGGACTCTATACCCTCCTGTTGGACTCTATACCCTCTTGAATGGAAAGCACTGCAAGTTGGCAGATAAAGTCATAAAGGGCACATACTTGGATACAGCGAATTAGGCTGGGGATGCAGAATCCTACTCCCTAGGAAAGGCCAGATGACAGTAACTGGTGTGTATACTTCAATAAGGCACCCTTGCTGAACATCATCACTACAAAGTGCCCTCAGGAGATGGTTACCATGAGCATCACCAATGAGATGGGTCAAATAAAGCCAAGGAGCTTTACTGGTGCAAACTGAGGAGGAGCTGCAGAACAACCAGATGTCACTGCAGATGTGAACCCAGATGAGACTTTGGAACAACCATCAGATATGAAATAGGGGGAGACTTCAGATGACCCTGAGAGGGCAGAACCTAAAGAGGAACCTGTATTCTGAAGGTCTACCTAGGCAACAAAGTGTATAATGGTTTGCAGACTCTTGCAGATCATGACAGTTCAAGAAATACTGGAGCCCTGAACCAGGAGGATGTTGAAAAACTGCCCAGATGTGAGACTGATGACCAGAAGAATGACATAAGAAGTAAAAAACCTCTCATCATAAGGACATAGCCTGGACAGTTATGGGGTTTCCACCAGAGACTGTCACAAGGACATCCTGGTCACCAAAAAGAGTGTGGCACCCATATAAACTAGCTTCTGAAGTCACTGCATTGGTTCCTTATCCATTGCCACTTACAGTTCAAATTCCTTTTACTCGCCTTCACTGCAGCTCCTCACTACCTCATCTCTCTTATCTCTCTCTACACCCCAACTCAAGCATTCCGCTCATCAGAAAAGTCAGTCTTATCTATGCCCTTCTTCTCTACAATCAATTCCTGACTCTGTGCATTCCACCTGACTGCACCATGTACTTGGAATTGTTACTATCAGCAGTCCACAGGCTGCTCACATGGACTGCCTTTCTCCAGCCCTGGGCCCTAGTATACCACTTTTGTCACTGCCTCAGCGAACATGGAGAGATGCCACAGACTCTTTTCATGCTGGACTCCTTAGGCGCGCCCACACGCAGCTCTTGAAGATTTAAAAGGACTGCGACGAGAAAAGCCCCGCAGCACCTGAGATTAACATCACAAGTCCTGGCCTATAAAAGACCCTCAGCTGCCTTAGTCCTTGCATCAGCAACAGGTCATCCTGCTCTTAATAGTGTGACTTGCCAGCATCTTTCTTCCTTTGTCTCCAGTTCCAGCTGGTCTCCGTTCACCTGTTCCAGCATCCAGTGTCTTTGCTCTTCATCCCAGCGTCCTGCGCCTACAGTCTTCAGCTTAGTGGTCTCTGTCTTCAGCTTCTGTGGTCCTTGTCATCTCATCTGTCTTTGTGGTTGGCTCTTCAGTTTTTATGTTTATTTTGTTTTAATTTTTTTAATGTTTTTACTTCCTCTTGTCTTTATGACTTAAATTATTTTAATAACTCTTTATTTATTAAAGTTTTTGACATACAAAAGAAAACATACAAGAATATATAAACACCATACAGGTATTACAGTAGGCAGGGAAAGAAGAAAATAAATATAAATATCTCGAAAAACTTAAAGTATAATAAAAAAAAAAAAAGAATGAAAAGTTAAACAAGGTACTGATGTTAAGTATCCCAAATCAAATTATATTTAAAGCTCTGACCTTTCAATATGTAACGCAGCTTTTCCAACTCAGCCACCTCCTTCACCTGGGACTGCCAATGATTTATATTGGGGGTAAACTTCCAAAAAGTGGCAACCATATATCTAGCAGCCAGTAATAATTGGGTAACTAATTTATGATATTTCAAAGGTATAGACGAAGCCGTCCATCTTCCCAATAGAACCAACAAGGGTGTAAGATGTACCGGAAGCCCCAGTATGTCCGCAATTTCCTGCATAATTTGCGACCAAAACAGTCGCAAGAGTGGGCAGGACCACCACATGTGTTTACAAGAACCTCTCTCTCACCACAGGCACATCAACAAAGAGGGCTTGCCTCAGATAGAAATTTAGAAAAAAACAGTGTGCGGTATGTCCTGCGAGTAGTTTAATCATTAACTTGGTATGTCTTACACAAATAGAAATGTGATGTACAGCCTGCCAGATAGTCTTCCAGGCTTTGGCATCTAAATTGACCCCCAAATCCACATTCCAGGCCTCTATCAAAGCGGGAGAAAATAGAAAGGCCATATTTGCCCATCAAAATACCTTGGTATAGTAACGCAATGCCCTTTTTTAAGCTCTGGATTCACTTAAGTATTATTCCACGTCATTCAGTCGCTGTAATGGTTCAGCTAGATTAAAATGGCACTCCAGAACACTCTTTGAAGAAAGAGCGCTCATGACTCCCAGCCAAGTTCAGATTCACTTTCATGTTCAGAAAAGTCCATAAAAATATCATCATCCCATAAATCAGAAAGGGGAACTAGCCCCTTATCTCTCCAACCTCTAAAAATATAAGAGAAAGAACAGGTGTCTAAAACCAGGTCCTCAAATATGGGCGCAGTAGGGGATAACCTCACTGCATCTATGCCCAAACATTTCTGAACCTGGCCCCAGATGGTAAGACTATGGGAAACAATAGGACTGGTCCTACTTATTCTACGTCTTAAAGAGGAAGTAGGAGCCAGAAATGGAAGAGTAGCTAAGTTGACTAACTCAGCTTGCTCTTTTTCCAAACCCAACTATGCCACGTCCCCACCATGCAACCATTCATGCATTCCCACCAACTGGGCTGCCCAATATTGGGCAGAGCCCTACCGTCTTGGGATTGCTGCTTTGTATTTTAATTTGTACTCCACTATGGAATATGCGGAATATACAACTTTTTAACTATATTATGTGTGCTGCTCCTGCTTGCCCTGCTCCTTGCCTGCCTGCCCTGCCTATCTGTTCCTCCTTGTTCCTTCAGATGGATACATGATATTGACCTTGGCTTGACTCCTGGACCAGCCTGACTGCCTCAGACCATAGACTGCCACTGGATATGCTTTTCCTTCTTCTGTTCCAGCCAGATATGTCCATAGCTCAACCCATAAGCAGAGACTCCCACCTAAGACCTGCTAGCCCCAGTACTTGAATGCTCAACCTGAAGAGAACATGGGCTGGTAAAGGAGAAGCTCTAGTTGGGCCTCTGCCTTATCCTTATCCGACTGCCGACAATGGGGTCTTGCAGAGCTCCACCTTACAGGTAATGTCAATTCCGCCTCGGTCAACAGTCCAACCACGCAACAGGAATAGACTTTCTGAACTGGTGCGTCATGTTTCCTCTCTCACCTTGTTTAAATTCCATCTAAATACCTACCATTTTGAGGCTTCTTTTAAATCTTAAGCCTGCTTGTCCACCTTCGTCTTCAAACTAACTAATTTTAACCATTGTCTAACTATATGAAACACCCCAAGTATCTTGATCTATATGTTTGTCTTGGAGGAGGTGGGGGGACGAGGGGGAAGGGGGGGGGGCACCATCTCATCCTTTGCCTCAGGAGGCAGATTGTTTGGAGCCACCCCTGCTTCAAACCCAGCATGTACTTTGGCTGAGGCCTTGAAGTGCTGCATCTGCGGCTCGGGAACAGCTTTTTTAATCAGCGTAAAATTATAGATTTAAACCAAATGGCACCTTTGGAAAAATCCAGGAATTTATGAGTGAAAATTGGTTTAAACTGAAAACAAAGGACCCTATAAGACTCAGTATGCCTATAAGACTCAGTATGGTCTTATAGGCAACAATATCACTTGTAAAAAATGGTGAACAAAGATGCAATAAGTTTGTCATGCTAATAAGCTGCCTTATAAAAGAGAATCTTTCTGGAATTTCTGTATATGAATGAGGTGGAGTCTCATGCAATATTTAAATTGCATGCCATTGGGAAGTAATGAGTAAAATAAGTATTCAGTAAAGTGAGATAGGAGGGAGTGCTTCAGAGCTCCATTTAACTGCTGATAAGCCTATTGCTTGGCTCAGTGACTATGCACACTTTAAGTAAAGTACTGAAAGGCACATCAAGCAGTAAATGACACCTGAATATTAATGCTAGCTGCAGCCAGGCATTACAGGCTGATTAACCCTTCTCTACAAAGCTCGCAAACAGCTGCACGTTCCATTTTATGGCTGTAACCATGGTACAGGGAGTTTGCCTGATCACTTTTGGTTTTGGATATTTTATTAAGTGCTGTGTCAGCTGATGTAGTGGACTGTGGGTGGATCTCAATCTCTGTGAAGATGCAACTTCTCCTTGTTGCACAAGTCTCAGTCCTGTCCCCTGACACAATTAGCTGGTGGTGTTCCCAACTTGGTATGACTTTTATTTGCAAGAGAAAACTGGTTGAAGAGGTATCTCTTTTACAGGAAACACAAAGTGTTACAGTTCTCAGCTTCTACAATAGCTTTACATGAAACCCCTTTATTCTGAGCTGATGTATTTTCCCCTTTACTACATGGCTCCAACAGAAAACTCAGGGCAATCTTTGGGACTAGGATTCCAATTTAATACTAGGATTCCAATTTAATACTACTGTTTTTAACCCCTTTTTCCAGATGTTGTTCAAGAAGGTTTACAGCATTTTTAAAATCTAGGTTCAATAAGTAACTTCTTCAAAGAGCATATAATCTAAGCAGGTGCCTGAGACACCAGGAGATAAAGTGACCTGCTCAATTGACAGTGCTATTTGAACCCTGGTTTCACTGGTTTTTAGCCCATTACTCTAACCGCGTTAACTACATAAACCTTCCAGGAGCTCTTAATTGGTCCAGCAGTTGGAAGCTTGACTCTGCTCTCATGCTGCATGCTAGTTCAGCTATGACGTAGAAGTTAGTTTATTTGCTTGATTTATCACATTTCTATCAAAGAAATCAATGCGATTTACAAAAGATAAAATACAATAAAAAGATAAAATTGATAAATATACTAAAAGCATCAACCACCAGTTAATAAACAAATAATTGTAATTCTAACAAATACACTAATCAGATTAATAATGGCAAGATCAGAAAAAAAAGAATCAATTATGAATCAAACACTAAGCAAAACAAATGGGTCTTTAGATTCTTTCTATATTTACCAAAATCCTTCTCCAACCTTAATGAAAGTAATAAAGAAATCTAGAAATTAAGTGCAAAATTGGAGAAAGCCATATCCCTGGACTTTCAAAATGAATTTCTCTGAGAGCTGGCACCTTCAACAACTCTTGTTGAGAGGATCTTCAAGACAACACTTGCTCCATTGCCCTCTGGAGTTGCTCTCTGCTTCTGAACTGAGCAGGGAAACTTGCCTCTTACATCTCCTTCACTTCTCCTTGAGCAGGCCCAGATAAACTCTGGAGTTTTTGTTCAGTATCTCCTAATAAGATATAGTGCTGGGATACTCTCACAGGGCCTACTCAACTATGGTGCATTTCCTTGCTTGTTGGCTGATTTTGTAGCTTGAAAGAGAGGCAGAAATAGAAAAAACTTCAGAAACAAGAGAAAAAGACAGAAAAGGACAGAGGTACAACAGCAGGAGCTGTAGAGGAAAAGGAGAAGAAGCTGGAAGAAGAGCACAGTTCCCTAAACTAGACTTTTAGAGGTACATTTTCAAAAACTTAGTCAGGATTTAGGGTTATAAAATAAGGAATTGTGCGTGTTACTCAGACCTGAGCTGTCAATGTGGATTTTGAGATTCCTAAATGTATGGGTGTAATTTTATTAATATACACATTAATTTACCTGCTCAAAAAGAGGAGGGATGCAAGGCATTTTATGTATGCACCTGGGTTTCCAAAAGGTTATGCATATAAATATAATTGCTTTACTTGGGCTTATTATATTTTAGCAAGTTACTGATTGAATTCAAATGCTATTCTTACCTTGCATGAGCTCTTGTGGGGAGACTTGGATCCCTCGACAGCCAGGGACATGCAGTACCTGGTCTTATCAAACATTTGAGCTTATTTAGGGACCTTTCATTTCTGCTTTATTTTATTTTGCCTGGGAATTTCAATGTTAGAACAAAAAAGAAATAAAGTGGAAAAATGACTTTTCCACTGATTTTTTCTCCTGTATGATATATCAAAGTAATTTGCCCTCTGACTTATTTGTTATAGCATTGAAAATCCCTGGCAAAATAAAATAAAAACTGAAAACGAAGGTCCCTAAACTGATTACATTTTCAGCCCTCATTCTCCAGATGTTTCTGCAAAGTGCTACGTGCCCTGAAAAAAAAAACACGCTAGGAATAACATACAAGTGAGAGAAGAGCATGGCAAGATTTCAAGAAAATCTGGACTACCCAAAGTGACAGACCGCAGCCAGGGGCCACAGACTGAGGCTTCTTCAAGAATCAGCTATGAGTGCATCCTGAGTCTGGCAACGAGCTGTTGCCACTGTGCAATGGATGGGATTTTCTCATCCACAAGAGCTTTGAATACTCTCTCTCTGTAGAATCATCAGGCATGGCGGGCTCGAGGAGGTAAAAGCCAAGCTGGGAAAGAAATGTGAATTCTAATTAGATATACGGCCTGTATCCTGAAAGCAAATAACATCTGGCTACTCAACCATGTACGCTAGGATTTAATTAGAATGGTCAGCCCTGTCTTTTGACGCACCATGTAGGTATTATCCCATATCTTCTGACTTGCCATCCTCCTCTTTCATTTTCTGTTGTGCTGCCACATAGTAATGCTTC
Organism: Rhinatrema bivittatum; assembly: GCF_901001135.1. Lineage (NCBI taxonomy): Eukaryota > Metazoa > Chordata > Amphibia > Gymnophiona > Rhinatrematidae > Rhinatrema > Rhinatrema bivittatum. Next base: position 753,780,783 of record NC_042616.1, read on the forward strand.
TTGCAGTGCCGCTTCCTTGGTTCTTGAAATCCTCGCAATTAAAAAATAAAACTTACCCTGAAGGACCAGGCTGGTATATGCTACAAAAAAAAGGAGTTCTACAGCTTCTAAGCAGTTTATTATTAAACACCGAAATGTTTGCAAGAGCATCGTTTCACAGGGGATAAATATCTGAAGTGCAGAAATGTTACCAAGAACAATTTCACTGGTCGAAAGCTAAGTGTTTACATTCAGAGTTCCAAAATAATGCTGTAATGTATTGCAACACTTTTATGTAATTGAGATTTACATGACTTAGGGGATTATACAATAAAACTCATGGTAAAAAAAAAAAGGTTGACCACGAGAGCCGGGACAGATATAAGGATGAATTTTCAAAGAGATGCGCACGCACAAAATAGGAGATGTATGCACAAACTGCACATATTTGCACAAGTGCTATTTTATTAACCTCACATGTACACGTGCAAATGCTAATGCGTGAATACATTTGCTCATGTAAAAAAAGGGGCGGAGCCAGCATTTACATGCATAAGTTGCGATTTTATAACCTGCGAATGTGGTGCGCATATGACTTTTAACTACGCCTATTTATTTCTGCTATTTATCAGGTGTAAGTCAGAATAAAACTTTTTATAGTGAAACGCTGACTGGGTGAAGGGTCAGAGTAAACTGGGGTGAGTGCAAGCTGAATAACCAGAGGGGTTTTGATGGCCTAGAGATAGACTGGGCAAGCTGTTGGATTAATTGGTAAAACTGGTTATTTCCTTCATGTGTGCATTTTAGAAATTGAACTGACTTGCAAGTGTTAAACCTGACCAGTGCTCTGGAAAGTATGCAAATAACATTTCCCCGTGCAAATGCTAAACATTAGGAGCACGCATATGCGCGAATAGGCATATTTTTATATAAGGTGCATGCAATTGCGCGACCAATTTGAAATTCATGTTCATATGTGCTCACGCCCACATATGTGGTAATATGTACACGCGCGGGCTTTTTCTTTTTTTTAAGTTACCATCCTATTTGCATGGTAAATCACCATTTGGTCTCATGTCATATTTTTGCTTCACTAGCATGGCCATAGTGGCAGCATACTGTGCACACCAGCAACTGATCAACTGTTGACTGGTCCAAACAGAAAACCCCTCTCCTCACCTCTCCCTTGCAGCAAAAAAAAAAAAAAAGGGGGTCTCCAAGTTGCAAAGCCTGCAAAAACAAGGAATCTCTGAGCCCTAATCCTTCCAACCCCCTCTAGCAGCAAATATAATGAAGCAAGAAAAATTAAAAAAAATGATTCAAATATAGTTTTCCTGCAGACTTTCAGATGGAGGGGGTGGAAAAATGTAATTCTTAGCTAGGTTTGCAAAAAAATGCTAAGGCTGTCATGATTGTTTGAAGACAATAGGATCCCAACAAACATGATGCACCAGGTCCACATATCTCTCTCACGGGGCTTGAATAGAGAGCGCATCCAAAAGTGAGAGTAAAAAGGCAAACCATCAGAAAGGGAAAGCAACAAACCATTCATACTCTCCCAACCTCAGGCAAAAACAATTCAATTGAGAAAGTGCATGCACACTTTGAAGCGCATTGGGTGAGGTTTGTGGCATCACCAGACTTAGGCTGCCATGAAATGACTAATGGTATCTTTCCTTTCCCAGTTTGCTCACGTGTTTTTGAATTGAGGTCAGGAGAATGTGAGTGGTTTGTCCCCCTGCCATCACTAACTCAAGCCTGTCTGTGGTCCGTGCACATGAGCATAGGAATTATTATCAAAATGTGTTAAAACTGACTGTGAAGCCGTACAGATACCTCCATGGAACCCCTGCTGGAGGCACTCCTGGGTCAGAGAGAAGAAAATGAGGTAGAAATTAGGCAGAGATAATTAGACTCAGGGACAGTATCTTTCACATGGGCGCGTAGGCCGATATGCAGCAATTTTATATCCTGCGTGCACATACTCCCGCATGTTATAAAATAGCCCTGGCACTCATATGTGTTTGTGTGCCCCTAATTTTAAGCTTGTGCATGCACTGCTGCATACGCAGTCTTTGGGACACACAAGTGAGGTAATTTTACCCGTGGAAATCAGCTGTTGGAAAATTGCCTACCCTCTGTATGGGTAAAAGAATGCACGCAGTACCATAAGATGCAAACTTTTACCTGTATCATAAAGGAAGCATTCTCAGAGCAGGGTCAGATAAGGGGAGAAAACTATGCTCATAGTTTTGGTTGGTAAAAATTAATCACAGGACAAGGAAGCGTAGATCTTTGCTGATACATTTTCCTTCACCAATTTTCAAGTAAAAGTGTATACATACATTTCCTTTAAAAATTAGTGGAAAGAGTGCTGGAAAAAAATATACCTTTGGATTTTACATCAGTGTGAGAAATTGGAAAATTACCCTTTCAGTGTGCATGAATAAATAGCAATAACTTTCAATCAGATTGTCTCAAAATATGTGTAGAGTTCCTGTGGTCTCCTACTTTAAAAAAATGGTTAAAGCCAGTCTCTACATCAGAGACGGTATTAACAAGTTCTGTACACCCTGTTGCTTTGGAGGTGGACCCTTGGCCTAGTGCAGGGTTGGTACAGCCCTCTGGTCAGACCCAGAGAGCACCTGCCACCAGGAGGTGGAGCACAGGAGGAGACAGAGGCTAGCTGGAACTTCACCAATAGCAACCCGGGGTTTCCGCAGGTTGAGCCCTTGGGTACCCAGGCCGCCTGGTCTTAGGTGGGCCTCGCAGGGTCTCCCAGAGAGGAAGTGCAAGGAAGTGCCCACCATGAACAAGGGTGTGCGTTCAATGTTCAAGCAAGCAGGTTCAGGAATCATAGGAGGCCAGAAGAGAGTGTCCTAATGGATAGCGAGGATCAAGGCCAGAGTATCAGTCCAGAATGGTCAGCTAAAGCAGGGGTCAATACCTGTAGTCAGTCTGGGAGTAGTCAGGTCAGGCAAAGGTCAAGTTCCAGGCAGCGGTCCAGGCAGTGGTCAGATGTGGTCAATGAACAGGCAGAGGTCAGATCCAGGCAGCAGTCAGATGAGGTCAGGAGCAAGCAAAAGTCAGTACCGTGAGATCAGTCCGAAGGGTACTACCAGGAATGGAGAGACAAAGAAACAGGAGACGCTGGAACAGGAGATACTGGATCAGGCAAACTAGAGACACCGGAATGTACGACCTGATTGCCAAGGCAAGGGCCAGGAAGCAGGGCCTCGCCTTAAGTATTCAGCCTATGTAACGTCATCGGAGGTGCCCCTACAGGTTTTCCCACCGTTGGCCCTTTAAAGAGCTGCAGGTCGGTCGTGCGCGCCTAGGGGCGGGATCGAGGACGGTGCGGAGCCCCGACGGGAGCTCCGCTCTGAGGCCTGCACAGGAGACTGTGAGCAGGGGAGCCGGGGATGCCGCGAACTGGCTGCAGCTGCAGAGGAGGCGAGCCTGGAGCTCGTGGATGGGAGAGCGAGGTGAGCAGGGCCGGCCGCAGAGCAGACACGGCCGGGACGTGCAACACACCCCAGAATACTAGTGCAATTTTGCTATGTCCCTACAAAGGGTATGAGGATCTCTAGAAGGATGCTGAGTCTGACTGCAGGAGGAGATAGTGAAAGAATCATTCTCAGTTATTGACTGGAGATCCTGAAACATTGAAATGCTGCAAAGACCAATCTGATGAGGGAAGCTAGGTACCCTTAATTGAAACCTCTCAATACTTCAGATCTATTGTTTTCTCTCCTGCTCCGTTTATCCCATGGCTGCAATCACTCTTGCCAAGATTTGAAACATTAGATGAGGTAGGCGAGAATCATCGCCTATTAACCACTGCTGTTTATCCATGTTGTCACAAATGATACTTCTAGGTACCACACAGAGAAAATAAAAAATGTCTTCATAGCTTTGGGAGAGAGGGTAAAATAGAGAAGTGTCAGGTAGTATTTCCTTCCTCAGTCCTCTCAATCAAGCATAAAGGCCCAGGCAGGGAAGGCCGCATTCTGGAGATGAATAAATGGCTGCATGGATGGTATTGACAAGACTGTTTCAACTTCTTGGACCATGGGATGATGTTGCAAGGACGTCTGAGCAGCGTAGGATCCACCTGTTGAAGAAGGGGTCTCAGGCGGTTCCAGAATATACTGGCAAAATTATTGAGGAGGGCTTTAAACTTGGATTGTCATTGATGGGTGGACAAAGCTTTAAGGTAAATAAAAGTACTTGTGTAAATAATTCATTAAATATTTATAGAGAAATAAATAAAACATGGAAACATCTAGAAAGCTATGAGAACTAAAGTCCCAGATAAAGAGGCAGTCATGGAAGAGGCTGACTTGGATATAGTGGTGGCCACAAATATGTGGTAGACAGATAACCATGACTGGGATATTTATTATTGATTTATTTCAAACATTTGTATGCTGCACTATCCCAAGTCTTAGGCAGCTCACAGTTTTATATTTATAATAACAAAATGATTTACAGGCACATAAACTATAATAGGAACATAAAAGGTTACTACTGCAAAGGAAAAGGGCAGTTTAAAATTAAATAAGCTTAAAAGCTTCTGTGAATAGAGCAACCTTCAACTGTTTCCTAAAGTTTTTCATGCATGTTTCCTTCCTCAAATTTTCTGGAAGCCAGTTCCAAAGAGCAGGGGCCTTTGTTAAAAACATCTTCTCGCTGGATTCCATCAGTCTAATTGATTTTGGGCTTGGTGCATGGAGCGGGCAGTTACCAGCTGAGCGAAGAGTCATACCAGGGAGGTAGATCTTTAACAGGGAACTGGACCAGCATAAGGATTTTAAACTGGACCCTCCATGCTACTGGGAGCCAATGTAATCAATGGAGTATGATTATAATGGGAGCTTCCTTTCAGAATTCTGGTCACGAAATTCTGGACAACCTGCAGGACCTTAATAGTAGAATGAAGAAGGCCTAAGTAGATGGAATTACAATAATCTGTGCCAAATAAAACTAAGGCTTGAAGGATTGTCCTGAAGTCGGAGGCCTTGAGGTATAATTTTTGTAGGCAAGTCCTAATACATATGTTATATGAGTAGGTTTTGTCATGCATGTATTATATGATTTATGCTATGTTATTTTATGTATGTTTGTCATACTCGTGTTATATTGGTTTATATTACCTTATTTTATGTATGTAACACATATACTCCAGCTCAAACCTTTTTGGCATGAGTGCAAACTATAAATCCTTTTAAATAAATAAATATATTAATGGTCTTAACTTCCTCAGAAGTTTAAAAGGAAGCTCAGAGTCCATGACAGTTCCCAGATTTCTGACTTCCTTGGTGACAGAAATGTCCACAACTTCATACTCAATAAATAATGGGAAAGGAACTGATGGGCAATGACTTAATGATTTCTGTCTTTGCAACATTAAGGGGGTCATTCTCTAACACTATCGCATGCAAAAAGGGACGTTTCGCACGCAAAAAGTCCCTTTTTGCATGCAATAGCTAGCTAGGGGTGGAGTAGGCCCCGGAAGAGGATGAGTCGGGATGGTGCTGGGGCCGACGCAGCACAGACATCGCTGGCGGTGAAAGGTAAGATTCCTTATCGCCGCCAGTTTCACGCTGAATAACTACATCTTTTATGGTGTAGTTATTCGGCGCGGAAGCCGGCAGCGATCGCACCGTGGAAGTGCGATCGCTGCTGGCTACTGCAGGACCGCCCCCCGCTTCGCCCCCCGTTACTGCCAGATTCTCTAAGAATCCAGGCCTAAGAGTAAGTATATTATGAAGCAACCAATGGCATGCAAATAAATAGAAATAAGATCAACTGTAGTTTTGTTATCAGAAGTAACCCGAATGTTATCTGCATATGTATAGTAGTGAAGTTCCAAACCTGATAATAGCTTTGAAACTATTTTCAATAGATGTTAAATAATATAGCAGATAGAGTCAAACCCTGAAGGATGCCAGTTATTAAGGAATACCAGGCTGAGACTTCAATCTGCAACTCTGCTGTGAGAGATTTGATTGATATAAAGAAAACTAAGCAAGGATAGTTCCTATCTACCATATTCTCCAAGGTGAGTAATGACAATATTATGATCAATACTATTAAAGGCTGCTGATACATCTAACAATAGGAGAACAAAAATCACTAACACCTCACCAAATATTGTCCAGACCAGATCTTAAAAGAATATCTGTATACTGCTTCAGCCTAAAACTAAACAGTTATTGGTAGAGGATTATTTATTTAGTTATTTATTTAGAATTGCTTGTAACCTACTTATTGCAACAATAGTCATTCTAAACAAGGAACATAGTACATAAACATACATTAAAAACAAAAGTACAAAAATCTTTAAATAAATACATGAATATAGGAAATAGAAAATTAAAAATTCAAATAGTGAAATTACTCAAATGCTTGCTGAAATAGATAATGTTTTAGTTTTTTATGAAACTCTTTCAAATCTAATATAGCACCTAAATTAGATGGCAGTGTATTCCATGATACAAATCACTGAGAATGCACATTCATGTGTGGCATGATTGTGCATTCTCGCCTCTTTGGGAAATGGAATTATTAACAAATCTCGGCCTTGAGAGCATAATGTATGCTTAAGCATATAAGGATGTAGTACATCTTTCAAATATTGAGGCTTTCCTTTATGCATTACTTTAAATACTAAAAGAATCACCCTAAATAAAATTCTAAATTGCATCGTTAGCCAGGGTAGTTGCTTCAAAACTGGGGTAGTCCAAAAATCTGATCTCATCAGTACATATTTCAATCTTCTAAGCATCTGTAGTTTAAAGAAGGAAGATTTTAATATCGCATTCAACTACGGCTTCAAAGAAAATTGGGGGTCAAAAAGAACTCCCAAATTGTGAATGCAATATGAAATATTAAGTGGAACCTCATTTCTAGAAAGATTGGGCATTTCAACTTTAGAAGCAGCATGGAAGCCTCTGATTTTTTGATGTTCAGTAATGTCCATTTGGTGTATGTGCAGTCTAGAAAATTATACAACATTGGTTTTGAGCTGAAAGCCCCCCCCCCCCCCCTGCTGTGACAAAGAAGGATTTCTCAGGGAGATCAAAAACTTTAACAGTCCACTATAAACATAGTTAATTATCCTTCCCATTGTCTTTTAAAGAACATTTAGCATTTGCATTCCTCTGTAAATGACAAAATAAAGATTTCAAGGGACTGCTTCAAGTTACCGTTTCTCCTTGTAGTTTAGGAACTGCTGAGCAAAGGAAGCAAGCGAGTTTTGAGTTAATAAATGCTTCTATAAAGTCATTTACTTATATCATGTTCATTTCTATTGATGTTATCTACAGACCTCCTTCCAGGCAGAAGACATGGATAGAGATTTAATTGAAGACATCTCACAAAATTGCTATGAAAGCGGAAACATCCTGGCTGTAGTGCCATCTAGAAACAGGGAAAACCTGGATTGTCTACAGGAAGAACTGTTCTGGGGACGATACTGGACCTAGTACTTACATATAGGGAAAGTGAGTCTGATGTAAATGTGGGGGATTTCCTGAGATCCAGTAATCAAAGGATGGCAAGGTTCGATATTAAAACACGGGCAGTGGTGGTTCATTCAAAGACAAGGGCCCTGGACATCCGGAAAGCTAATTTGGTTAAAATGGAGAAGTACCTGAAGGAGTCATTAGCTGGATGGAATAAGCTAGGGGAAGCAGAAGGACAGTGGACAAAACTAAAAGGAGATATTGTAAGAAAGTAACATAGCAGTACTTAGGATTGCTCTGAAATGCGATCCCAAGTTTTAACACAGCCCAACATGATGGGAGGGCTTCAGCAAAAGGGTAGCAATGTTGGGGCAGTGCAGAGGCTGTATTTTTGTATGTTTTTACTGGTTAGGGAGGGGAGGAGGGCTTTTAAAAAAAATATATCTCAGATCGAATGTCGGTATATAAAAAAATAAAAAAATAAATACATTTACCTGGATATCTTTTGAAGATCTCCAGGTAAGTGGAAGGTTATCCGGCTACACAAGATATTGTCCAAGATGGATGAATCCATTTACATTAATTTTTGAGACTGATAGATGGTCCATTATAGGACACCAATAGATAAGTGTGGACATTTATACGTTTTTCTTTGTCCCCTGAAGCAATCCCAGGATGAAACATAGTTAATGTCAAGATATTTGTTCATCATGGATTGGGTTTGCTGATGTTGGAGACTTTATATATGTTCCCAAAATAATTTTTTAAAATGAACCATTTTTACTTGTAGACACTACAATGGCTTGCTGACACCCATTAAAACCAGGATGCTCTTCTGGCATGCAAGCATGAGAAGCATCTGTGCCAGAAGTAAGTGCAGGAGCGCAATTGCCATCTATGTATACAGCATTGATGAGCGATGACGACATCCACCTGCAAAAGAAAGGAAAAAGAGGGAAAAAAAATTAAGCACCTCAAATTTTACATTCTGTTGTGGACTTGGAGGGTCCCAGAAGGGGCGGTGCCATTTACAGAATGAGAGGAATGGCTATGCATGTAAAGAGAAGAAACGACTGTTGGTCAGGCAATGGCATAGATGAGGAGGAAGAGCATCTGCGAAGAGACAAGGCATGCAAGTGTGAGACTCATCTGTGCCAGAAGGAAGACCAGGAGCGCACTCGCCATCTCTGCATACAGCAGCAACAACGATGACAGAGCTAAAGGATGATGACAGAGCTAAAGGAACTGCCTTTGCAGAAGCAGCATATCACACTGTGAGCTACTCACAGTTGTTTAATGATTGTGACCATGGGCACCACCTTTGTCTCTGCCTCTACGTGGGGTATTTCTGCACTTGGAGGTGGATGAGCTCTCCTCCTAGACATTGATTCAGCCAGTCAGGTTTTGCAGAGCCCCTCCAAAACCTTGCAAAGTCAAGTCCAATTCACATACTACTCCAGATATCTTTTGTGATGCAGCATGGATGCTTTTAGATATGTTATTGGAAATTGTTAAGCTCTCCCTCACATGCTGTCTGGCCTCTCTTTGTATCCTATGCATTTCTTTATGCAAGTGCAGGATCTCAACCTGGATAGCCCTCCATCCAGTGGCTACAATGGACTCAACCAGTTCTTGTCTGGCAATCAGTTCCGCTGCCAGCTGATCTGCCATGACATCCATGGAGAAGCGTGGAGCTTAAGTAGGTGGTTCCTCATCGGACTCACCACTGGCCACTGCTGTTGAAGTAGCCAGTGGTGAGCCCAATGAGGAACCATCCGTGCCTGGATTGTCTGGCACATCAGATAATCCAGGCATGGATGTGTCGGCCCATGTGACATGCAGCTCCACAACTTCATTTTCCTTTCTGAGGAAGCCGGTGGCTCATTGAACATCTGCATAATACTGGGTCCTTCAGGACTATGCATTGGTGCATCATGGCACCAGCTGCAATTGGCCCCTGTGCTGCAGGTACTTATGAGATTGTCCCCTGTGCCACAGAAGCCTCTGTGGCAGGCATTCTTCACTCTCCACCCTCTGTAAACCACCTTCTTCCACATTGTCCGTGTTTCTGCCACCAGAATGGACCCCCATGACAAAGTCACGTTGCAGAGTAGTCTGGATTAGTTCTTCCACCTCAGTAAGATGCATCTCACATGAGGGTCCCTTTCCTGTCCGGCACTTGGAATGCTCAATCTGGGCCAGCTTAGCCTTCATAGCCAAATTGGTATCGCGCCAATGGTGTTTAAGCTGTTCCACTGACCTGATGGCCACTGACTGGCTGCTCACTTCTTTAGTGATGCTCTCCCATATACGCCTCATCCCCTTAGTTGACGTCTTCTGACTGAAGAGTGCAGTGTACCTTTTGCTGACCCAACAGTTCCTTCCCCTCTTCAGTGAAACGCATCTCCCGCTGCCGCCACTTCTCCTCCTGTTGGTTACTGATTCCTGCCTCCTTCTGTCTTTCAGCAGATTGAAGTGGATCCCTACCTCCATGGCCACTACACCCACTCTCAGCTCCCCCTCCTTGTTCTGGCATTTTCACTCGCCTTCTTTTCCCCCCACTCCCAGCTACACCCTCAAAATCAGGCCTAACTCTCTCCTCCTGCCCCATCTCCCCTTGTTGGCTGCTCTCACCTGATTCATTTGGCCCTCTCCTTCTATCCATTCTGTTCCCACTTTTCTGCTTGTCTCGCTCATCCTCAGTCAACCCCCTTTGTCACACCGCATTCTCAGACCAGTCACAAACACTCGCTCGCTCTTTCAGAACCCTAGAGGACCAAAAAACAGACAGACAGACAGACAGACCAAACAGACAATTACAAAGGTCCAGTCACAGACAAAAGACAAAAATGAAGGGAAAACAGCAAGGACAAAATAAGCAGCACAAAAATAACACCATTCAGCAACTGGAAAAATGAACACCAGATCCGACCATCATCGCCATTAGTCACCTCCTGCTTCCGCCATTATAGCTGCCACACAGTCGGAGTTGTGTGATAAAGGTGAAAGACAGAGCTCTACCGCCCTTCAGTCTCACTCCCAGACCACTTAACTTCACCCCCGTTTTATTAAAAAGCGAAATGCTTTCGCCCCAGGAAGCACTCATGAGTCTCCACATTTATGTGCACGAGTTATTGCATAAAGTTTGAGTGCACGTATTAGTGCACGTGTGCACGAATAATTTCTTTGTGTACATTTTCTGCATGTAACTCATTTGCATACCTTTATTATATCCCATAGGGCCACCGAGGTTTGTCATGCGTGCTCAAAAAAACATAAGCGCAGAAAATGAGCGTGGATTTCAACTCTAGTCTTATTACATCAGCCCTGCAAATAACTACTAAAATCACTAGAGATTCATGCCCAACCAGTGGGTGTAAGGTGGAAATGAATCTCTTTTCTTTGTAAGATTTTTCAGCAAAGCCTTTGAGGGTTTACTTTACAAACTTAAGAGAACGGAAGGGAAAACAACAGTTCCTACTCTTTCAAAATCCAAAATATAAATCCATAGAGACGCAAGGGGGGGTCACTAGCTTTCTTGCAAGCAGGAACCAACCAGTACAGCAGCCTCTAGTGAGGGTGTTGTGACAAAGATGGTACATTCCTCTACTCTTCACTGTCCTAACCTAACTTCTAAGCTATACTCCTTAGTGGGGGATCCCAGTGGGGACTTTCACAGTTTTTCCAGAGAATACAAACAGGCTGATACAGTAAGGTGCGCTCAGCCGAGCACACCTTTAGCCCCGGTTTGGCAGCGCGTTTTCGACGCGCTATTTTTACCACTTATACAGTAAGGGGTAATAGCGCATTAAAAACGCGTGCCCCCCCCCCCCCCCCCCAAGAAACTAATAGTGCCTGAACATGCAAATGCATGTTGATAGGCCTATTAGTTATTCCCGCACAATTCAGAAAGTAAAATGTGCAGCCAAGCCGGCACCGGGAAAGTGTACAGAAAAGCAGTAAAAACTGCTTTTCTGTACACCCTCCAACTTAATATCATAGCGATATTAAGTTGGAGGCCCCAAAAGTAAAAACAAATTAAAAATTTAAAAAAAATTAAATTAAAAATTGGCCCGCAGCCCGCGGGTCAGAAGACAGATGCTCAATTTAGCTCGCATCCGTTTTCCGAACCCGTGGCTGTCAGCGGGTTTGAGAACCGATGCCGGTAAAATTGAGCGTCGGCTGTCAAACCTGCTGACAGCCGCCGCTTCTGTCAAAAAGGAGGCGCTAGGGACGCGCTATGTCCCTAGCACCTCCTTTTACCGTGGGCCCTCATTTAAATACTTGATCGCGCGCCCAGGAGAGTGGCCTGGGCACGCGTCGGGAGAGCGGGCGCTCGCCTCGGAGCGCCGGCTCTCCCACGGGTTTTACTGTATTGGCCTGAATGTGATTACCTGGCCTGTTTAATGTGCTCTCACTTATAAATATGAAATGCTCTTGTCTTCATTTTATTGATTGGGAAAGAAAAATGTTCTGTAGGTAGCTGGTAAGCACACAGACTGCTTGAATCAAGTCTCTCAGCCGCTCTCAGGCCACTAGCTGGAAAGTACTGTAGGAGCTGGAGGGTTTCCAGCAGCCCATGATTAAAGGCCAGCTCCTGATAAACAGGAAAGAAGCATGTTTTCCAGGATTCTGAGCCATTTCTCTCCAAAACGGCTTTCACATATGGCCACATAGAAATTCGTCTTAAAAGTTTGAGTATACTATGTTTAGCTTTTAGACTTGTTTTGTTAGGAAAGGCCCAGCAAACTTCACACTGGTGAGATGCTGAAAGCCATTGCCATCTGATGGACTCATTGCAAGTTTCAAACAAATAAATATCCATTTCAGAAATCGAAATTATCACAATTCGTATGAATTGCCACCCTAATCATTATTGGGGGCAGTTTTTCAGGGATTTCCATGGGTAAAGAGAGCTTTTTTTTTTTTTTTTGGGGGGGGGGGGAAGAAGGGGAGTTACATAGAAACATAGCAGTGATGGCAGAAGAAGACCAAACGGCCCATCCAGTCTGCCCAGCAAGCTTTCACACCTATTTGTTTTCATACTTATCTGTTACTCTGACCGCTGAGGTCAGGGCCCTTATTTTTAACTTTTGGTTCCAATTCCCTTCCACCCCCACCAACGATGCAGACAGCAGTGCTGGAGCTGCAGCTAAGTGAAGTATCTAGCTAATTGGTTTGGGGTAGTAACCGCCGTGATAAGCAAGCTACTCCCACGCTTGTTACCCTGCCTGTGCAATTCAGTCCTTGTTGGTTGTCTGAATATAAATCCTCTTTACTTCATTCCCCCCTGCCGTTGAAGCAGTGAGCTGCTCAAGATATGTATTCCAAGTGAAGTATCAGGCTTAATTGATTGGGGGTAGTAACCGCCGCCGTAACAAGCAAGCTACACTCATGCTTAATTGTTAGCATTTTTTTTTTAGAAACTTTATAGTACTTTTTCTTCCTACTTACTTTGATGACCTTGTATTCCTTTGCCAACTGGGGAGTGGAGGGGATTCCATCCATAGTGTTCTCTCCTGCCAGCAGATAACATCCCTGCTGAAGTTACCTGTCCTTCCTCCCTTGCTAAGCCGATATGCATTACCTCCACACTGCACCTTATCCTTGCTAGTCTGCTGAGGCATTAGATCTGAGTTACTAACATGAACCAGGTTAGCTTTGTCAGCCAAATGTTTTTAAGATACTCAAACCTGATGCTCCATAGTTTTGTGCTTAGGGGGGATGTGCTGTCATTTGTTTCATTTCATTTTGTGCACGCAAATGTTTTTGTGCGCACAAAGTGAACCGCGTGCTTAACACAATTGATTATGTACACTAAATGGGGTTTTACAATCATTAAAAATATTTAGGGCCAATTTTAATAGTATTATTGCTCATGCTAAAAGGCCCATGTACACGAGTATCTGGGTTGTGCGCGGGCGCGGAAAAATTTAAAAGCCGCTATTTATGCGTGCGTATGCGCGTGCTCGACCAAAAACCAAAAGGGGTGGGGCATGGGCGCGGCACGTGCAACCTGAAGCGGAGCCAACAGTTAGGCTCGTAAACCCGGATTCTAAAACCGGCCATTGCAGCGCACGGCGACTTGTTAGCTGGGTATATTGACCTCTGCTTTTGATGAGGCGTAATTCTGCAGAAATCATTTTTTTTTACACCTAACACGACAGGGTGAAGGGTCTAGGCCGGCTGGGGCGAATTGCAGGCTGAAGAACCAGAGAGGTTTGGATGACCTCGAGACAGCCTGGGCAAACTGGTGGCCTACTTGGTAAAACTGGGAATGTCCTTCATGCAAGCATGTTTTAAAATCTGCTTGCCTGCTCGTGGTAAAGCTGACAAGGTCCTAAGGAAGATACGCTAAATACGCTTGCTCAAGTAATAGCTTATAATTCGGAGTATACCGTCGCACGGTGAGTGGATTTTAAATCAGATGGGTGCCCATGCGCTTGTTTTAAGGTTACCATCCTTGTGTGTACAAAAGTGAAGCAAACATTTTGGGTTGCACACCCCTTGTACTTAAGGATATAATATAATAATTTGGAAAAGGCTGTTGCTAGGTGCCAGTGGCTGCTTAATGGACTGAAACATTCCTATCAGAGAGCCACCTTTCCTGATGTTTTTTCTTGTAAAGATGAATGTAGAAAAGATGGGGGCCTGTGTGAGAATGTTCCTGTTCCTGTCCATTTTAAAAAGTTACTGGTGTGCGAAGTTAATTAGGCTTTTGAATTGCTAAATTCAAAATTATTAAATAGTAGTCTTTAAGTATTGTGAACTCCTGTCCGTTGCGGTAGCTTTATGTTAACAACACACAGATAGACAAGTTCTGAAAAACTGGGGTCTGTCTCATGGTAAATGTGGCTTTAAGGCAATCATCGTGCTTCACATGCTCTTACAGCTTCCAGTCTCTCACACTTTACTTTGTGTAAGAGAATTGAAAAGCACTGGAAACAAAGCGCAGTTCTAAATTCTTATTTATAGAAAAAGTCTATCACTTCAAAGAAACAAACTGAGGTGTGTGATGGCCGGGCAAGTCATAAATTATCTTCTGAGTAAGAAACTCTTGAGGCAACATCAGAGCAAAGATACTAAATCAATCTTTTGAGACTTGTATTTATCTCTGTATGATAAAGCTAGAAGCCTTTTATTAAACTGGGAAATGTTTTTTTTCATAATTTGGAATTACCCAAAATTTCAGATGATTTTCTAAACTTTTTTTTTTTTTTTGGTAAGCCATTTATTATACAGGAGATTTGAGAACATTATAAATGATGAAACATTTTTTGTCTTTTTCATTTAAGCTAAATATGTGCAGTTAAATTCACCATACCTAGGAGCTTTTGAATTGTGGTCATCCTGATGTTCATTAGCTAGGGTGGGGGTTCACATTAACTTTCTACCACTTCAATAGCTAATCTACTCTCTCACGTGCACACATTCTCTTTTTCTTTCTCTTACTCTCCCCAGGCCTGACTTCGAACACTCTCCTTCCTCCCCCTCCCCCCCCAACCCAATAAATCTCTCACAGCGCCCTGACTTGTCCTCTGGAATGTTTCTCTCCTCATCTCTCACCCTGGACTCAGCAGAATCCAGAGTAATGAGATCACAAGTGAGGTACAGGCTGCTATGTCTGTTTCAGTCCTGTATGTCCTCACAAAAGTGAAAACTATTGCATTGCATCCTTCTCCAGTCCCTCTCTTCCTGTTCACAGAGTTCTTTGGCTTTTGTTGTTTTAATGTTTTTGTGTTATTTTTGTGTGTTTTATGTTATTTGCTGTTAGATGTGTTTCTGACCTTGCCGTTCCTTTTTAAAATTATAGAAAGGGATTTGTTCTACCTTTTTTAAATTTATGAGCATGAATACAAGTTTTTTTGGTAATCCTTATTTATAAAATTAAAAAATTGCTATTTTAGTAAAAATATTCTACGTAAGTGAAATTACATACTACTAATTATTTATAATACATTTTGTTTCAACAGATTGGATAAGACATTATTAGAAGTTGTTAAATTTTAGCCATTTTAAAATGTATATTAGTTAAGGGAACCCATATTCACTGTCTCTTTCATTGTAATAAAATTAAACAATTTTGGGCCCTGATCCTTCACCATTTGTAACAAGTGATGAATCAATGCTGTATTGAATGCATCAAAGGTTATCTTGGGCCTTAAGAGAGAGGAGTTAATTATAGATCAATATTTAAGACAATTTCTTTTTCTTTCATTGTTTGCAGCAAGAATATTCTTAATGGCTAGAGGAAATCCTCTAGATTTAGCTTTATATAAAAATATAAAGCTTGACATACTTCAAATAGAAAAAATGTTCTATATGCTTTGGTAACTGACTTGGTCAGAGGGTACAGTGCCGCAGGATACAGGAGTTATGACTGGACCCAGGATTCAAATGTGCACTTCACATTCCACTTGTGCATTCAGGTCCCAGTGTAATAATACATAAGTAAAAGATGTGCATGCTGAATTTCAGTGTACATTTTCTTTCAGTGACTAAAAATAGCTCAAGCCTGATGCAGTAATCTAATGGTATGCTAATGTATTGGGAGTTGGAAAACAAAGCATGTGAAATGACTCACTGGGGTTCATTACTAGTGTTACTATGATGTATCTCCTTTGGCTGGGGAAGACAGATGGGTTGGTAATTGTGAGGAGGCACTATTCGGTTCAGCCCCTCCCTTTGAGGGTGCTGGGATGGCCTTCCCACTGGAAAAGATATAAGAGCAGCTCTCTACTGAGAGCGGGGAGGCAATACCTTTGAATTTCAGAGTTAGGTGGCAAAAAAGTAGCCTTTTTCCTTGTTTGGATTTTTGGCCTATTTGGAGGATCCTTGCCTGAGGATCCTGAGCAAGGTCGGAAAGCTGCCCTAGCAGCCTATTAACTAGCTGGTTGGGTTTGCTTCTAGGGTTGTTTTGGGTTTTTTTTTTTTTACATTTTTCACGGTAGGAAGCCTTGTGAGACTCCTTGGTGTTGCCTGGGTAGAGGGCATGGGGAACCCTTTCCCTGTGGGGCCCAGGATAGGGATGACCTGCCACTCAGCAACCTCCATGAGGACAGAGGAATGGTGGTGACCTGATGCAAAGAACTTCTGCTATTGTTGGATTCAGTTATGGGAAGAGACTTTGGGTTAGAAAAGCCAGGAGGAAGAGCTTTTGCTGCCCCCTTCCTGCCTGAGAAGAAACATTGAGAGCTGCATGTTTCTGAGAGGATCCCTTCCCTCATGGGACTTAAGAGAGAAAGAGAGAGAAAGAGGTTTTTATGAACAGTAATACCAATTTGAGATTATTTGAGGTCCCCTTTTTGAGTTCACCCCTGGAGAGAGAAGAATTTGAGACTCTGTGCAGTAAAACATTTTACCAATTTTGGCAGCTTTGGAGATTTTTTTTCTAGCCAAAATAAGGATACTCTGCCCACTTGAGAACCTTGTGTCATCTAAGCCCTGAAGGTGTTCCTTGGTCTAGAAATAAGAGACCCATGCCCAGATAGAGGCAAGGACTGTGAACATTATAGATCATCTGTGGTTCTCAGGACTGTGTTAACTGTGCCCTATACTCAATTGAGTCACCTTCAGTAAAGTTTGTTTTAGTCACTCAAATCTGGGTCTCCAGTGTTTAATTGGCAATTGTAGTACTCACAGTGGGAAAAATAGTTTACTTCTCACAGGAAAAGAATTCTATAGGCACCCCTGTTGCTCCAGGCCCAGATAAGGAATTCCTTCCCCCCACCAACAAAGGACTCAGGCCTTGGGGATAAAGAGTACTGTGCAAGAACTAGTGCGGTGAGAGACAGCCCCAGTACAAATATTTTTATGGCTCCACCGGAGCTCCACATACTAATTGAAAGTGTGCACACAAAGCCATACTCAGATGATCCAGTTGTGCTACCAATGGATGCGACCCCACCTATATCAATAATTAAGTTAAGCAAGGGTCTTAAAGTACTCCAAGAATGGACAAAAACAGAGAGCCTGACTCTTCTGTCAATCTTTTAAGACCCAATACGGAATACAAAGATTCTAAACTGTGAACCAGAATCTGTCTGGCATCACCTCAAAGCCTTAAATGCTAGGGATGTGAATCGTGTGCCCAATTGTTTTAACGATCGGCTGGGGGGGGGGGAATCTGATCTGCATGGTTTTTTTTTTTGTAAAAAAATCGGTTTTTTGGTTAGTGCGCACTAACAGAAAATGATACAATTTGACATTTTTCAGGTCAGTTAAGGTCAGTTTAGGAATGAATATGTATTCCTATTGGCTGCCCTCTTATTTATTGATGTTACCAAGGTTCCCACTGACGTGATGGTTTAATATATGGGGGATGGGAAATGGAAACGGTTGGTAGCTTGACAAAAAAAGTAATGTGATCAGTCAATGTGACTAGAACTTGAGCCCTATCCCTGATACCGGGAGTGTTGTGATCCTCCTGCACGCAGTGCCCTATCCCTGATACCGGGAGTGTTGTGATCCTCCTGCATGCAGTGCCCTATCCCTAATACCAGGAGTGTTGTGATCTTCCTGCACTGGGTGCCCTATACCTGATACCGGGGGTGTTGTGATCTTCCTGCACGCAGTGCCCTATCCCTGATACCGGGAGTGTTGTGATCCTCCTGCATGCAGTGCCCTATCCCTAATACCAGGAGTGTTGTGATCTTCCTGCACTCAGTGCCCTATACCTGATACCGGGGGTGTTGTGATCTTCCTGCACGCAGTGCCCTATACCTGATACCGGGGGTGTTGTGATCTTCCTGCACGCAGTGCCCTATCCCTGATACCGGGCATGTTGTGATCTTCCTGCACTCAGTGCCCTATCCCTGATACCGGGGGTGTTGTGATCTTCCTGCACGCAGTGCCCTATCCCTGATACCGGGAGTGTTGTGATCTTCCTGCACGCAGTGCCCTATCCCTGATACCGGGGGTGTTGTGATCTTCCTGCACTCAGTGCCCTATCCCTGATACCGGGGGTGTTGTGATCTTCCTGCAGGCAGTGCCCGATCCCTGATACCGGTGGTGTTGTGATCTTCCTGCACTCAGTGCCCTATCCCTGATACCGGGAGTGTTGTGATCTTCCTGCACACAGTGCCCTATCCCAGTTACCGGGGGTGTTGTGATCTTCCTGCACGCAGTGCCCTATCCCTGATACCGGGAGTGTTGTGATCTTCCTGCACTCAGTGCCCTATCCCTGATACCGGGAGTGTTGTGATCTTCCTGCACACAGTGCCCTATCCCAGTTACCGGGGGTGTTGTGATCTTCCTGCACGCAGTGCCCTATCCCTGATACCGGGAGTGTTGTGATCTTCCTGCATGCAGTGCCCTATCCCTGATACCAGGAGTGTTGTGATCTTCCTGCACGCAGTGCCCTATCCCTGATACCGGGAGTGTTGTGATCTTCCTGCACACAGTGCCTTATCCCTGATACCGGGAGTGTTGTGATCTTCCTGCATGCAGTGCCCTATCCCTGATACCGGGAGTGTTGTGATCTTCCTGCACGCAGTGCCGTATCCCTGATACCGGGAGTGTTGTGATCTTCCTGCACGCAGTGCCCTATCCCAGTTACTGGGGGTGTTGTGATCTTCCTGCACACATCCCAGTATCAGGGATAGGGCACTGCGTGCAGGAAGATCACAATACTCCCGGTATCACAGATAGGGCACTGAGTGCAGGAAGATCACAACACGCCCAGTATCAGGGATAGGGCACTGCGTGCAGGAAGATCACAATGCCACCAGTTTCAGGGATAGGGCACTGTGTGCAGGAAGATCACAACACTCCCGGTATCAGTTATTGGTTTTTGGTTATTTGTTACCTGACATCTGACTTCTTGTTCTCAATGTAACGCCACTACAGCCATTGTTTCCACTTATAAGACGTGTTCCACTTATAATGTTATTTGTTATCGGACAAATTTGTTTCAATGTAACGCCACAGCTGCGATTGTTCAGTTTCAATGGAAACCGATTTGATTTGATATCTTCAAGAATGTCGGTATACAAAAATTCTAAATAAATAAATAAATAAACACTTCCGGTATGAGGGATAGGGCACTGCATGTAGGAAGATCACAACACCCCCGGTAACCAGGATAGGGCACTGTGTGCAGGAAGATCACAACATTCCCTGTATGAGGGATAGGGCACAAGTTCTATTCACATTGACTGATCAGTGATCACATTACTTTTTTTGTCAAGCTACCAACCGTTTCCACCCATCCCCCATATATTAAACCATCACCTCAGTGGGAACCTTGGTAACATCAATAAATAAGAGGGCAGCCAGCCAATAGGAATACATATTCATTCCTAACTGACTTAACTGACCTTAACTTGACCTGAAAAGTGTCAAATTGTATCATTTTCTGTTAGTGCGCACTAACTCCCATTAGTATGCACTTACAAAAAAACCCGATTTTTCACGATAAATTGGTGGAATTCCTATTGTATCAAGTCCCTTACCGATTAATGACGATTTTAAAATTATCGGACGATATTTTAAATCGTTAAAAAATGATTCACATCCCTATTAAATGCTGCTGCTACAAACAATGCAACAAAATATGAATACAGTCTTTACAATGGACATTGATCTATATTTCTGTAAATGGATACAGAGATGATGAACTTTGGCCAGAACAGCAAAACAAGGCTCATCTATTTGTTCTGCCAGCACATACTGTTTACCAAGGCCCTTCTGAAATAGGACAGCTTTGCTCCGAAAACAAAGGTCCTGAGACAAACAGCCAGATGTTTAAGAGAATTGTATTTGTATGTAATCTGCATAGAATGACATTGTTAAACTAGTGGAATATAAATATTTTAAATAAATAAATAAAAGCAGACCTGAAGTAGAGCCCAAATCTGCCTGGAGGCAAAAACAGCCAATCCAAGAAAGCCGGCTTATCAGACAGGTTGGCTCATAGGTGAGCTCTGCCACAGCTAGGTCAGCTCGTAAGTCAAGATGTCAAGACCAAGATCACATGCCCGTGTCAAGAGTTGCCATGTTGCAAGAGAGGTGACCTCTCCTGATGGGAAAGGGGGGAGGGCAGCAGTCTGATATGAAGAACTGACCTCATCCATCCCTCTGCTTGACTATGCATGAACTCTTGCATATGTATGCCCTGCCTATTAAAAGCTCTATAACATATACCAATACAAGGGATGCTTGTGTCCTGGTATTACTTATGTACGGTGGCTATTGTTCAAGGACAGCCAATTTTATGGGTGTCCTTCTTTTTAGCCCCGTCTATTAATCTTTATTATCCAAAATTCAATGTAGATTTTCTATTTTGTCTTTTACTTTTTTATCTAAAAAGATCCCCTTATCTCCCCGTTTTATGAGGCGACCCGCTACTTGTTTGTCAATACTTATCAGGACATCCGTCTCAATTGCTTCTCGCGGGGATCGCGTCTGCCTGCCCGACATGGGCCATGTTTCGGCACTCTTGTGCCTGCTTCAGGGGCTACGGGGGGGTTGTGCTGTGTCCTAAACAGGTACTCGATATCTGTTAGTTCTCCAGTGTCATGTTGATAATGTTCCTACTCGTGGACGGCGCCTACCTTCTGAAGGTAGACGAGTAGGAACATTATCAACATGACACTGGAGAACTAACAGATATCGAGTACCTGTTTAGGACACAGCACAACCCCCCCGTAGCCCCTGAAGCAGGCACAAGAGTGCCGAAACATGGCCCATGTCGGGCAGGCAGACGCGATCCCCGCGAGAAGCAATTGAGACGGATGTCCTGATAAGTATTGACAAACAAGTAGCGGGTCGCCTCATAAAACGGGGAGATAAGGGGATCTTTTTAGATAAAAAAGTAAAAGACAAAATAGAAAATCTACATTGAATTTTGGATAATAAAGATTAATAGACGGGGCTAAAAAGAAGGACACCCATAAAATTGGCTGTCCTTGAACAATAGCCACCGTACATAAGTAATACCAGGACACAAGCATCCCTTGTATTGGTATATGTTATAGAATTATTATTGAAGGGAAGAGGTTGGTTGATGAACACTGCCTATTAAAAGCAGCAAGGGAGAGGGCTCAGGGAAGTGGCCAATGTGATAAGACCCATTAACACTGAAAGACAAAACCTGCTCCTTTCTACAGCCCATCAGACCCACTTCAGCCTGCCTGAGGTCCCTGCCCCTAAGAGAAGGCCCTGCCTATTGGTTAGCAGCTGGGACAAACACCATGATGTGTGCTATCATCCCAGAGACTCCTCCATGAGCTGTAATGTCTCTTCAAACCTGGCCTCTATAATGGTGAGAACTGATGGTGTTGTGTTTGTGGCATAGTGGACCCTTGGTCGCAGTGGAGATGACTCCGCCCACAGGGAGGGGCTCTGTGGGGAACCACCGTGATAGGCTGAACTCAGATAGCAGACACAGTATGGATAAAGGCTTTATTGTACTGCTGTAGATAGATGGTAAAAGCAGGAAGGTATGGCACTGATCCAAGAGGTGCCAGTACGTTCAACAGGCTCAGAAGTGAAGTCTCACCCAGATGTTCACGATAGGTGGAAGCCTGCAATGCGGGAACGTCGCTGCTGGTGGGTGGAGCTGGAGCACCGAATCAAAGAAATACAGGAATGATGGCATTTTCCTGATGATGGAAAGTTGGGATCGAAGGTCCTTGGTGCAGGATATAATAGCTGGTAGGCCCTCGAGGAGCAAGTACCTGATGGTCCATTATCCTGAAATGTAGAAGAGAGAAAAAGACCACCGAGGAGCGGTTGTCTTAGTTAGAGAGGAACCCCGAAGGGTAGTTGGAAGCAAGAGACCCCGAGGAGCGGGTGTCTAGAGCTTCTACAGGAGCGAGGCCCTTAGAGTGAAGCAGCGTCTAAGCGTGCAGCCTAGAGCGGTCAGAGAAGCTAAAACCGAAGTCCATGCTAACTCAAGGTGATAGCGGAAGCGGAGGCTAGATATACCCAGAGGTACTGATGTCATGCGGTGGGACCGCCCATGAGGTTCCTGCCATGATGTGTATTTGAGCGTAGGAGATGTGCGCACTCACGCCCTAGGGGGCCACGGGAGTGAGCATGGTGGATGGGGATGCCCATGCTGGTTTGGAAATGCCGAGACCCTTGGCACTCGGCACCAGAGGCAGCCATCTTGCCCAAAGAGAGTGAAAGAGGAGAAAAAAAGGTAAGGCAGAGCAGTCACAGTCATCTGCGACCAACGGATGCAACAGTACCCTGCTTCAAAGGGCCCCCTCCAAAACCTCTTCTAGGTGGTCTGGGCTTTCGTGGGTGTGCCATGTGCAATTGACATACCATCTCCTTGTCTGTAATATTGGTCAGTGGTTCCCAGGAGTTTTCCTCTGGGCCACAGTTCTCCCATGAGATGAGATATTCCCATGTCTTGCCTCTTTTACGTACATCAAGGATGTCGTCTACAGCATATTCAATGTCATCTTCTGTATCCATGCTGGTAGGCTCTGGGTCTTGCCTGGAGAACTCGGAGAGTATCACTGGCTTCAGTAGAGATACATGAAATGCATTGTGTATCTTCATTGATGGTGGCAATTTTAAACTGTATGTTAATTTCCTAATCGCCGAAGAATGGCAAAAGGTCCCACAAAGCGAGGCGCAAATCTTGCAGAAGGGAGCTTGGTGCTTAACCAAACCTTGTCTCCAGGCTGGAATTGGGGTGCCTATGAGCATCATAGGTTCTTTTTGCCTTCTGTCCTGCTTTGAGGAGAAGCTCCTTCATCTGTCTCCAAAGTTGAGATAATTCTGCTGCAGTAGCCTGGGCAGCAGGAGAGGTTACTGACAAAGGAATGGGCAGCGGAGGTAATGGTTGTCTCCCGTAGAGAAGCTGGAATGGGGAAGACCCCGTTGAAGAAGCAGGATGTCAATTGATGGCAAATTCTTCCCAAGGCAGTAATTCAGCCAAGTCATTGTGTCTAGAGTTGACATAAGTTCGCAGAAATTGTTTCAGCGTCCTATTCATCCTCTCAGTCTGACCGTTAGACTGAGGATGGTAGGCAGAAGTTAAGTCCAAGGTGATGTCAAATTTTTGACATAATGCTCTCTAAACCTTTGCAGTAAATTGCACTCCCCTGTCGGATAGGATATGTTAAGGCATCCGATGAAGACGGAAGATGTGTTTAATGAAGAGTTTTGCTAACTCAGTAGCAGAGGGTAATCCTGGTAATGCTACAAAGTGTGCCATTTTAGAGAAACGGTCGACTGTAACCCATATAGTGTTATTGCTGTTGGATGAGGGCAGGTCCACTACGAAATCGGTAGCGATATGGGTCCATGGTTCATCTGGTGATGGTAGAGGCTGGGTGGTGGTTTTTGCTTGGCACAGAAAGTGCAGGAATCCACGTATGCTTGTATGTCCTTCTTGGTTAGCCACCAATAATATCTTTGCAACATAGCTAGGGTATGACTCTGTCCTGGATAACTCTCCAGATGGGAATCTTGTGCCCATTTCAACAGTTTTTTTCTTAAACTTCTGGCCACCACCGTCTTCCCAGCAGGTACCGTGTGGGTGGCTGCAAGAACCACTCTTTCGATGATCGATGATATGACGGGGTTCATCCGGCACATCCTGAGGTGAGATAGTATTCTTCTCTCCCGGAGGGTACTTCAGAAGGAAGTCGAATCTGTTGAAAAACAGAGACCATCTCGCTTGATGGTGGTTGAGTCGTTGAGCATGTTGAATGTACTCTTCAACAACCAGCTTGATTGCGAGAAGCTCCTTATCTCCTATCCCATACTTTCTCTTGGCAGGCGAGAATCATCTAGAAAATAAGGAGCAAGGATGCAGCACATTGGATTCGCTATACTGACTTAGAACCGCCCCCACACCAACGTCGGATGCGTCGACCTCCACGATGAAAGGACGGTGTGGGTCAGGGTGGCGGAGACTCGGCTTCTTTTGAAAAGCCTCTTTGAATGTCAGGAAGGCTGAGATGGCTTCTGGAGACCAATTGGCAGGGTTGGCTCCCTTCTTGCTCATAGCAGTTAGAGGGACTGTCAATGATGAGTAGTTTTTAATAAAGTATCGGTAGTAATTCGTGAATCATTCTTAGAAACAATGTATCCCAGGAAGGGTACAGCTTCTTTGTGGAATTCACACTTCTCAAGCTTTGTGTAAAGGTAGTACTCACTCAGGCATCTTAGGACTTTCTTAACATCCTCCTGATGACTTTGTAGATCTTGAGAGATGATTAGTATATCATCGAGATATACCACTACGCATTGATATAGTAAGTCCCGAAAGATGTCGTTCATCATATTTTGAAAGACTGCAGGTGCGTTACTTAAACCGAAGGGCATGACAAGGTATTCAAAGTGTCCATCACGGGTGTTAAAAGCAGTCTTCCATTCGTCTCCTTCTCGAATATGCACCAAGTTGTAAGCTCCTTTTAGGTCTAATTTGGAGAATATTTTGGCTTCTGAAATTTGAAACCTCCGCAAAGCAGAGATACTGGTAATGATAGTGGAGGAGTAGGTGAAGTGAGGCCCAGGAGGTCCTCCTGCAGATCCCAGGCCCGTCAGTTTCCCGGACAAATGGGACAGGTTTGGACTGCATGACCCGATTGGCCACAGTACTTGTGATAATGTCTCTCCTTAGAGGTCAAATGGCTTCGGCCTAGTTGCATAGGCTCTTCCTCCTCAAGGGGTGTAGACGGTAAGCTGGAAGCAATAGGCACATGTTTAGGACGGTTAGCCCCCACTGTAGACTTTCGTGGACTCTTAGCCTCTTGAGTACGATCGCGGATACGGCGATCAATTCTCCCTGCTAGTTCCATCAGGGACTCAAAGGTATCAGGCAAATCACGAGCCACTAATTTGTCCTTTATGTGATAGTTGAGACCCTCCATGAATATGGCACGTAAGCATCCAGTGTCCCAATGAAGTTCGGATGCTAGAATCTTAAATTCAATAGCAAAATCTATAAGTGGCATGTTACCTTGTTGAAGGTTGTGCAAGGCATATCCAGCGATGGTCTGGCGAGCCGGGTCATCAAACACAGACTTAAAAAGTTTTAGAAATCCTGGTAGGTCATTCAAGATAGGATCTTCATGTTCCTATAACAGTGAAGCCCAGGCCAGAGCTCATCCTTCTAGGAATGACAGGATGTAGGTGGTCTTTGAAGCTTCAGTGGGAAAGAGGGTAGGCTGTAATGAAAAATGCATGCTGCATTGATTAACAAATCGTCTGCACATCTTGGCCTCACCCCTAAAGCGGGTAGGTGCGGATAAGGGTACAGTGGTCTTAAGAGTTACCACTGGTGATAGCAATTCCTTCACAGGAGGAGCAGAAGAGTTCAGTTGAGCGTGTAACTGTTTGAAGGCAGTATAGGCTGTCCAAAGACTTTTGTTGTTCCGTGATCCGCTGGGCTAGGCCAGGGATGGCCTGCAGGGCTGCGAGCTGAGCCGAGTCCATGGAGTGAGCAATCTGTTGTGTTTGTGGCATAGTGGACCCTTGGTCGCAGTGGAGATGACTCCGCCCATGGGGATGGGCCCTGTGGGGAACCACTGCAATAGGCTGAACTCAGATAGCAGACACAGTATGGATAGAGGCTTTATTGTACTGCTGTATATAGATGGTACAAGCAGGAAGGTATGGCACTGATCCAAGAGGTGCCAGTACGTTCAACAGGCTCAGAAGTGAAGTCTCACCCAGATGTTCATGATAGGTGGAAGCCCACCATGCAGGAACGTCGCTGCTGGTGGGTGGAGCTGGAGCACCGGATCAAAGAGGTACTCACAGGAATTATGGTGTCTTCCTGATGGTGGAAAGTTGGGACCGAAGGTCCTTGGTGCAGGATATTATAGCTGGTAGGCCCTCGAGGAGCAAGTACCTGATGGTCCGATATCCTGAAATGTAGAAGAGAGAAAAATACCCCCGAGGAGCGGTTGTCTTAGTTAGAGAGGAACCCCGAAGGGTAGTTGGAAGCTAGAGACCCCCGAGGAGCGGGTGTCTAGAGTTTCTACAGGAGCGAGGCCCTTGGAGTGAAGCAGCATCTAAGCGTGCAGCTTAGAGCGGTCAGAGTAGCTAAAACCAAAGTCCATGCTAACTCAAGGTGGTAGTGGAAGCAGAGGCTTGATATACCCGGAGGTACTGATGTCATGCGGTGGGACCGCCCCCGAGGTTCCCACCATGACATGTCTTTGAGCGTAGGAGATATGCACGCTCGTGCACTAGGAGGCCACGGGAGTGAGCATGGCAGATGGGGATGCCCATGCTGGTTTGGAAACTCCAAGACCCTCGGCACTCGGCACCGGAGGCAGCCATCTTGCCGAAAGAGAGTGAAAGAGGAGAAAAAGAGGTAAGGCAGAGTGGTCACAGCCGTCTGCAACTGACGAACGCAACAGATGGTAATCTGCTAAAGTGGGGAGAGCTAACTAGCCACATTTATTAATAACTCTTTAGCAAGTCAAGGTATCTGATATGTTTTTGCCCCTGATATGCACAGCTGTCGTGTAGTGCTGTCCCTATCCTCGAGACAGGGAGAGACAAAAGGGGGGAGGAAAGTGGGCTGCAATCCAAAAGTTACAGAATATCCTTATTCCCTACAATACAGTTATTTATTTTTAGAGTCCGTCACCAGTATTTCTGCAGGGCTGCAGGTAGAGTTTAGCAAGTGTTTGCTGATCTAGATAAAGTTAATCCTAAGGCATATTTTTTTGTTTGCTAATGCTGCAATTTTATTTTTTTTTGCTGCTTATCTAATCTGTAATAACACTTTCTTATTGCTGAGCTGCAAATGCCCTCTGTCTGTCTTCTGCTATTCAAATTTCCTGTAAACTGCTCTGAGTGAATTTTGCATTCAAAGAGGAGGGTAATAAATCCAAGTAATAAATAAACAAAACATGATTTTTGTGTATAAATCATGATTTCTGCACTGAAAAATTTTATGTGCACAAATCGTGTATTCTGAGCACAAAGCATGTTCTCCACACATCCTGGCATCACAAACTCCAGGCTCTGACCAGGAGTTAAACCTTTAGTGTAAAGAAAACAAGCATTTAGCTTATGCACCTTTCTGTATTGGGGAGTAATAGCTTTTAGCTAATGCCTTGACTAACATGGGATGAACATGGAAGATTGCTAATTTTTGAAGACATTGTTACTCATGTTTATGTGCACAGTTTTTGTTTGCTAAACCCCATGTTAAAGGGGAAATAAGGTGCACACAGCCGGGTGCTATCAAAGCATACAGCCAAGTACACTGTATTCATTGTGGCCTCAGAGAATGAAAGAATTTCCAATTCCTAAAGGCCCCCTTCTCATTCATGAAGTGCAATGAGCACTACATTTATTTATTCATTCATTACACTTATATCTTGCATTGCTCTATAGGGTGGGTTGAAACCTGAATACTGAGCCCAAGCACACACAATAATAAAATAGACTATTTGCAGCAGTTCTTCATGGATAGCTTAACTTCTGAGTGGTCCAGGGCTCCCTATGGGGGGTAAGCATAGTTTCAAAGCTCTATTGAATACCTCACTGTTTCATAGCCCATTAGGTTTCTTGGCATGCAGCATTGTTAATCTCTAAGTCTCTGATTGCAGTCAACATACTGGAAGCTGAATGGTTTCCAACTTCTTTTACTAATAGCTGATCAAATGAATGAAAATGTTCTTAAGGGCTCTCTTGGTGTTAAATCCAATTAATTTTACAGGTTGAAATAAAATAAATTTGTGACCTTACTCTTCCAGTAACAGTCTCTAGAATTTGTAATAGCCAATTTCTTTAACTCCTTCACTTTTCCTATAATTTCAGATCTGAAGAAAGTGTAAAACTTCTCCCAATTTCCCAGTTTTACAACAGATCCTTCCCACCATGGAATAGTCAGAATAGAAGTCCCAATAACTTAAGAAAATACAAAGTCCCAATTCCCATACCTCTTCTGAAGTCTTCTCTATTCCCATACATCTCCTTCTGGAAGTACCAAGCGGGTTCTCTCCTCTCAAGCATAGAATACTTGACTCAGTAGTGAAAATATCCTCCCAGGTTCTTTCTGGGTGAAAGACACCTCCTCCATAGAGTAACCAACAATTTGAGTCCCTGCACCTAGGGTACTCAGTGAACAATAAAGACAAAACTCTTACACAGGCACCAAAAGAGATAAGAAGAGTGGAAAAGCTTCCTTTGCCAAACAAAACATCACCAAAAATAGGGCTTTCCACTTGCTTTACCCAGTTCTCTGTGAAGAGGACTCTCAGAGTTCATTTCCCAAGAAATTAATCAATTGTATTGGGGCTGTCTCTCACCACACTAGCTCTCACACAATATTCTTTATCCCCAAGGTCTGAGTCCTACAACAGGTAAGGGAGGTTCAAACACCTGCTAGAGAAGCAGGGCTTTTCCTCAGCAGGGCAACTCAGGAAAATTAAACTAAGAATCCATGCCATAACATGCTAGGAGGTGTTTATAAAGGCGCATGTATGCACCATCTCTTTCTCCCACATTGGGGAGCTCCGACCTCAAACTATATTTGCTAATTTCTCTGTTTTCCCTCTAGAAATTCCACTTGCTAAGGAAACCAAGGGTTCCTTACAGGTCCAATGTGGCATGCAACAAAATTATGCATCTTAAATAATTAAAACTACACAATATTACAAGATACATCATACATAATTAAATTATAAGCGTAAAAACAAAGGGAGGATAACTTTTTAACAGCTGTGCGCACCTCCAGATATGTGTGTATATGGGCACGCAAAAAATCTACTCCTGTATTTTATAACCTGTGCAAATGTATCCTGCAAAATGTATATGCAGGTAACACCTCCCCCCACAAGAATACATATTGCACTTATCTGAATAAATTCCGACTTATCTGGCTAAGTAGTGGCAAGTTTGGATAAATCAGACTTATCTTGTTAGCTGACTTATAGCGTCATTCATCAGTCTGTGTTAGAGACTCATTGCATGATAAACACTATAGAAGCACAATATTTATCACTTTGTGCATTAGTATTTAAATAAGATAATGAGTATGCAAAACCAGGAAAAGTTTTGCAGAAAAATATTGCATAATAATGCTGTATTTAACATGGAATATAATAACACCTTTTTGATTTGCAGTAGGGTAGAAAAATATTTATCGCACAACAACGGCCATTATCGCAGATTGTGGATAATATTGAGCGTGATAAAAAGAGGCCTTCTCTCCAACACACCTACAGAGCCCTGATGGGCCAATAAAAATACCTTTTGTAGCCTGCCCTGTCTTCGTAAAGCTACAATGTTAGGAGGAAATGTACTAGTAGTGGGATACTGGCTGCTTCAGGCTGCTCGACAACAACAACAACAATAAGAACAAATACTACGACAGATAAGGGAGGTTCAAACACCTCCTAGGGAAGACCTGCACCAGAGCCAGAGCTGCAAGCCCTACTGGTGGAGTGCCCAGGCCCATGTCAGGGATTGCAAAACAGGAGGGTATGCAGGCAGTCCAGGGAGTGCATCTGTTATCTCCGCACCACATTGCTGGAGATGCCAGAGGACCAAGTGTTTATGAGGTATCACCTCAGCTCTCATCTGTTATGAAATTATATCAAGAACTCAGAGGGGATCTGGATCCAGTCACAGAAAGGTCCTGTGCTATAACAGGTCTCACCAAACTATTGTGCACCCTGCATTTTATGGCATCTGGCTCATTCCAAACAACAGTTGGGGTTATCAGGGGAATGTCCCAAACATCTTTTTCCCGCTGTATGTAGCCACATTAATCATTACATAAGATTCCCTCATGAAAGGCAGGACTTGCTAGACTTGAAGAGATGTTTTTAAGCACCCATCGCTAATCTAAAAATGCCAGCAGGTACAATGAGGCCTTATGTTCTATCCACTGTGTCATTGAACTCATCTTCGGAGTTCTCAAAAGTAGATTTTGCTTTTTGGACAAAATGGGAGGAGCTTTAATATATGCCCCTCCCAGTGGGGCAGTGCTTGTCAGCTGTGATATTCATAATCTGTCTCCACATTATGGCATCCCCTTAGACGTTGTTCCAGATCTACCTCAGGATCCCTCATGTCCCCCACCGGAAGTCAGGAAGACCACACAGACTGGCATCCAGCTTTGGCAAAGCATGATACAATGCTACTTTGCCTGTTAGTTGTCATCTAGTCCTTCCACTTGCACCTCCCCCCTGCACCTGAAGCTCTCCCACTCAGTACCTTTAGTGGGCCTATTTGTAATGTGGTGGTTGGAAGATCATCAACTGTTGGGGAGGAAGGGGTATTTTGGGGGGCATTAGATAAAGTCTATTTATTTTGAGGATGCAGGGATGAAGGGAAGGGAAGGGGAAGGGCAAGCACTGGCGTTGTGCCATCTAGTTTCATGTTCACAGGCTAAGGGGGTTGGGAGAGGGGTCCAGGCCAGTGGGTAGATGAAATCTGGGGGGGAGGGGGAGGGGGAGTAGCAGTATGCCTGCCAGGTCCCCTATTTGATGTTATGTGTTTCAAAACAGAACACTACTTACGCACATATCTGTAGAAGATATCCTGGTAAGTAGACAGTGAGTAAGCCACACAAGGCCAGATCACATTAGGCTTACTCTGCCGTATTTACATGCTGGCCAGTTAGGCCTACAGTTACCTGGCCTTATGTAGCTGCATAAGTTTAGGTGAATAGATTAGGTGGCACTTTTTTCTTGCTGAATATAGGGACAGGTTCTGTTGCTAACTGTAGCAGCATTACTTGTCCACTACCCAGTCTCATGATTATGGACCTCAGTGTACTTGCAGCCTGCTAGAATACTGTGTCATCCCAGAAAGTAGCCTCTATGTAAAGCTCATACAGTCTGCTGTATGACAACTGAAGAGACAAGGAGGTATTGAGGATAGAAAGTCCCCACTTCCTAAGAGCAGAAAGTAATGAGGCCTGCCATGGCTTGGGACCTAGCAGACTTCCATAGACTCCCTACAACCCCAGCACTGCCTTGAGTTGTAGATCGGTAGATAGCTATGAACTAGGTCTGATCTCTGTGTTGTTTAGGTCCCTAATTGGCAAACATTATTTTTTAAGGTCAAGGAAACAAGTGTTTAAATAATGTATGCCAATAAGGGGCCATGTCAATTAGACACTTAAAAACAACACAAAAGATCCTAAAAATAATATGGGATTGTGCTGGTAACCAGTAAGAATCATATATCAAAGATGATACAGGATCCCTTGCTTTGAAGCCCCTGATCAATTGAGCTGCAGTTTGCTGAATCAATTTAAGATGCTTCCAAGCTGTTTTAGGAAGGCCTTCAAACAGAACACTGCTGAGATGAAGCCGCGGGACAAGTTCTTTTGCGGGGCCATGAAAACCAATGTGGCCTGAGGGAGATGTCGGCAGGGACACATGGCCCAAGGGAGGTGTCGACAGGGCTGCGATGAAGCTCAAGTTGTCGCGGCCCGAGGGATATCTTGGCAGGGCCATGCAGCCTAAGGGAGGTGCTGATAGAGCTGTGACAGAGCCCAACATCACGGCCCGAGGGAGGTCTCGGTGGGGCCATGCGGCCCGAAGGAGGTCTCAAAGGGGCAGCAATGGAGCCCAGCCCAATGCAGCCTGAAGAAAGGCCTACAGCCTAGGCAGTAGGATGCATCTGTTGGTTGCAGGGCTGCTTCGTCCCACTTCCCCTCTGATAATAAATGAGCAACACAGGCGCAGCCAAGGCCCAGAAGAAAGGACGATCACCCAGATAGGGGCAGGAGAGTGAGCCTGCATACGTGTATGAAAGAGAAAGAGCCTTAATATGTGCATGAGAGTGAGCCTGCATATATGTATGAAAGATAAGAGTGTAGCCTGCATATGTGTATGACAGCGAGAATGCATGTGTATATGAAAAAGTGAGAGCCTGACTAAGTGCATGAGAGTGAGTCTGCATTTGTGTGTGAAAGAGAGAGTGCCTATGTGTATGAAAGAGAGAGTGCCTGTATGTATGAAAGAGAGAGAGTGCATGTGTGTATGAAAGAGAGAGAGAGATATAATATGTGCATGAGTGAGCCTGCATGTGTGTATGAAAGAGAGAGAGTCTGAATATGGTATATGGTTTATGGTTTATTTGGTTTTTTTGACCGTCACAACAGTAAAAACCTTCACAACGGTGTACACTTCATTAAAACAGAGAAATACAATAAAAGCAATAAAAGATAACAGCTTAAATTACAAAGTAAAATATAATTAAACTATAGCTGTTAAAAATTAGACTAGAAATTAAATAAAAAAGCATAAACATCCTACCAAAAGTTAAAGGAAACACAATTCAAAAGATATGAATAAATAAATAAACACAAAGTTGGGCCTAATGTGTATAAGAGAGAGCTGTTTTTTGAGCTGATGTAATATTTTCAATGTTGCCTTTGCATAAATGGGGTTGTTACATTTTTATTGCTGGCAGTTAGTGCCATTTTGATATAGAAAGTTTATTGTTATTGTAATTCTGTTTTCTCATAGCTTCCTGAAGGCCAAGTCCATGCCCATGGCAAGAAACAGAATGTTTAATACAAAATGGGGCAGATTTTCAAAGGCCTACGCGCGTAAATAGGTTACGTGCGCCGAGCCTATTTTGCATAGGCCCGGCGATGCACGCAAGCCCCAGGATGTGTTATGTCCCGGGGCTTTGTCAAAGGGGCAGGGCGGGGCAGGCAGAATCGGGGGGCGGGACCGAGGCCTCTGGCACAGCAGCCGTGCCAGGGGATCGCACGCCGGCACTCGGCTGGCCTGCGCAACCTACGCCTGCCCGGAGGCAAGCGCAACTTATGCAATAAAAATTTCTCTTCACAACACTTCTCCAAACTGTGAGAGCCAGAACTGATCTCCTCCTTCACCACTAAGCCTTTCACTGTTTCCTAACCTTCCCAGAGTCTCCTAACCCTCTGGCTCTCTGCAGTCTCTTCTTCCCTCTTGCAATTTATACCCCTGAGATCCATCCCAAAAAGAGGTTGGCCCATAAGCTGAGGAGGTGCAAGATACGCAAAAATCCTAACTGAAAAAAATTCCAGAAGACCACAGTGAAAATATTTGTGTAGATTCAGATCCCCACTACATCTATGGTCCAAAAGGCTGATAAGACTTGCAGTCTAGTTGTCAGCCCTCTTTCTGTCCTTGCTTGTATGTAAAAAAGAAAACTGCACAAGGAATGCTAGAGTAGAAGTTTCTGGAGTAGCTGGAGGTGATAGAGTGTGCCCATTTAGCTGTTCTAGATGGATTCAAAACTTGAATGCTCCATATTCAAAGCCCAACATCTACAAATATTCCTCATCTACGCCACACCGGGAACTCTAGAGGCTAACCCCTCCCCTCTAATAGAGATGATATCCAAACACTTAAACTCAGACAAACCAACCATCATATTGGGAGACTTTAACATTCACGTGGACTCCATCCCTCAGTCCACTAACTGCGAAACCTTCCTTTCCTCCCTCAGTCACCTTGGATTCTCACAAATAATCAGCGGGCCCACCCACAAAGCAGGTCATACATTAGACCTCATATTTATCAACGAAAGCTGGTCCATCCATACCAATCCCACCTGCATGCCAATCCCCTGGTCAGACCACCGGATCATAGACACAACCCTCAAAATGAAAAACACACCACCTCCAAACATCTCCAAAACCACCATTCATTTCAGGAAACCATGCTCACTGGAGTTACTCACCGAACATTGCTCCAAAGATCTCAAACAAATAGATCTCTCAGATGCCAATTCAGCCACCACTTCATGGATCAAACTCACGAACAAAATAGCGGATCAACTCTGCCCAACCTCCTCAAAAGTTATCCGGCACGAGACAACAGAAAACCATGGTTCACCCCGGAACTCAGAGCCCTAAAACAAAAATTACGAAACAAAGAACAAATCTGGAGAAACAACCCTACACCCACAACCAGACTGGACTACAAAGCCACCCTCAACACTTACAGAAACGCCATACACAAAACCAAAAAGGACTTCTATGCAAAAAGAATTCATCACTTCATCTTCGACTCGAAGGCTTTATTCTCTTACGTATCATCTCTCACCAAACCAACACCACCATCCATTCCAGACCAACTAGCGCTCAGCAAGGCCAACGAATTAGCCAACTACTTCAAAACAAAAATTTCAAACCTCACTCACTCCCTTACAATCCATCAAACTCTTCCAACACCTCTTAGCTCATACCAACCCACGCTGACTTCTAGACTAGAGTCATTCGAGCCCACATCCGCCTTGGAGATTGAAAATTTACTTAAAAAAATTAAACCATCTGCACATCCCTCGGACCCACTCCCTACTAATCTGCTCACCGCCATCCCTAACACCGTCGCAAAACCTATTGCAGAAATCATCAATACCTCTTTAGCCATGGGCACAGTCCCTAATCAACTAAAACTTGCAATCATCAAACCCCTACTGAAAAAACCAACTGCATCACTAACGAACCCAGCTAACTTCAGACCCATTGCAAACCTGCCCCTGATCTCCAAACTGATGGAAAAGCCGTAAATAAACAACTGTCCGAATATCTCGAGGAGCACAACATTCTTTCCCCGGCACAATATGGTTTTCGAAAATCACGAAGTACAGAGTCACTTTTGCTCTCTCTCACTGATAATTTACTTTTGAACCTAGAGAAAAAACAGTCATTCTTACTGGTACTTTTAGACCTATCCTCAGCGTTCGACACGGTAAATCACCCACAACTCCTTGAACAACTATCAAACATAGGAATAAAAGGCACAGCTCTCAGTTGGTTCAAATCGTTCCTATCTAACAGGTTTTACAAGGTCAGAATTAATAACAAGGAATCTGCCCCCATCCTATCAGACCAAGGCGTACCTCAAGGTTCATCCCTCTCTCCCACCCTATTCAACGTCTACCTCCTCCCCCTCTGCCATCTGCTATCACAACTCAAACTTACTCATTACCTCTATGCAGAAGACATCCAGATCCTCATCCCCATTACAGAATCTATTCAAAAAACCTTCGCCTACTGGGAGAATTGTCTTCAACCAATTAAACAACTACTTTCCAGCCTGAACCTGATTCTAAACTCTAGCAAAACAGAGTTGCTACTGATCTCACACAACCCGAACACCCACACACCCAGCCTGATACAAACCACATCTTTTAACATGGAGCTCTCTGCCGACGTCAGGAATCTAGGAGCATGGCTTGACAACCAACTTAACCTAAAAAAATTCATAAACACAACCACCAGGGATTGCTTCTTTAAACTACAGGTCCTAAAGAAACTAAAGCTATTCCTTCACTTCAATGACTTTCGTCTCGTTCTTCAATCCATTATTTTTTCGAAACTTGACTACTGCAACTCAATCTTACTGGGCCTTCCCGCCATCAGCATCAAACCCCTACAGATAGTACAAAATGCCGCAGCCAGAATCCTAACTAACACTAATAAAAGAGACCATATTACCCCTATCTTGAGCAACCTCCACTGGCTACCCATCAAACAGAGAATCCTATATAAAACATTAACCATCATTCATAAAGCAATTCATAACGACGCACCTATATCTCTACAAACCCAACTTCGTCCACACTCATCTGCCAGACCCATCAGAAGCGCCTACAAAGGCACATTAGTCGCAGCTCCGGCCAAATCAACACTAAGAAAAAGAGCACTCTCCACTGCGGGACCACACCAATGGAATGCGCTCCCACCAGACCTTTGACTCGAACCCAATCTACTAGAGTTTAAAAAAAGGTTAAAAACCTGGCTTTTCAGGCAAGCGTTCCAATTCCCAGAGTGTAACTAGGCACCTCCTCCTGACTCTCAAATCCAACCATTGCAGGGTGTCACTAACACATTGACACTTAATTTCATACCCGCACTTACTTATTCTCATGTCTATTTAACAGTCGTTATTCACCTTTATATAGCCGCTTTTTGCAGACCATATTCGTTACTAAAATTCCTTGTAAAAAGATGAACTCACACATACTATTCATTACACGGTTAAGGTTTTGTTAATTGTTAAATTTGTTAAATATAATTATTATTACTTTCAATGTTCATTGTAATAAGGTTAAATAGTTGTAATAAGGTTCAATGGCTGATTGTTATTGTTCAATGTTCCATGTAAAAAAAACCCCGGTCTAACCTCCCAGACCAGGGCAACCTTTTCGTTACTTGTAAACCGGATTGATTTGTATTGTATACAGGAATTCCGGTATATAAAAATTAAAAAAATAAATAAGGTAGTGAATGAGAAAAGAGAAGGCTACATAGAAAAAAATCAGTAGTGATAGTTTGTGTACTCCTTGCAGCAATGTCACCTAAAATGGTTCTGGGACCCAGTGGCATTGAAAGGCCAAGCTGGCATGCATGAGTGCTGCAGGAAAGTCCTTAGGAACAGAGTGAATCAGAAGAGGAAGAGTCTGCAGCCTGAGAGGAATGTGGCAACAGATGAGGTGCACACCCAGGCTTTTTCGTAGGATGAACCTTGCCAATCTATAGAGAACTCCTTCTCTGGGTGTCTTGGGACAAGATATTGATGAGGGGGAAGGCAGAAAAAGGGAAAAGGTCAGCTTTTCTCCAAAAGATGATGATGATGTGCCTTGCACTCCAGTCGAGAGCTTCATGCTGCCTCAAAATAACAGTGGAAGATCTGATGGTAGGCCTAATGCAGGACAAAGCAGTGCAAGAAGAGATCCAGGATGTAAGAGTGGAGGTTCAGGGTCATGGCTGGATGCTGTAAAAGGAATTGCAATCCATGACTTCTGGCTGGAGGTAGATGTTCTAGTGGATGCCTCTGTGCAAGATGCAGCCATCATGGAATGCTCCCTGGCCCTTAGATGCAGCTTCCCACTGAATCTGCACCACCACCACCATGGTATGTTCCTTTGCATATTGTAGTTCTGCTAGCCCAGTGGAAGTTTCTCCCTGTGTATCCAACAATGATATTGGGTCCTACTCCTATGGCTTCACACTTTGAAGGATGCCTCCTCCATCAACACCTCCACCTTCTGTGAGGTAGATTACCCCACTTCAGATGTAACAGATGGGGATATCCCCCTTTGCTGACATGTACACCATCTGAAGAGGAGAAGCACACCAGTGCTTCCAGGCCTTCATCCTCTGGCCTCCCAAACAGCTGGACCCCGCCCCTCCCTTTGGAACTCTCTTGTAACTGAGCCTGCCTTATATAGGGAAGCTGATTGATGTCATCATCTGGGGCCATGGGAGGCTTTCCTGCAGCGGCCCCTTTAAAGTCCAGAGAAGCACGCGCACGTGCACCTAAGGCTGATAGACCAGGGAAGAGGAAGTGGGGGTGTTTCTCCGTGGCGCACATGAGGAGGCCCGGTCAACCCTGGAGGATGCCACAGTGGCACAGAAGGGTCCCGGGAGCACGGAGGGAATGCGCACATGCAGGCGGCTGCCCACTGCAGCCAAGGAGGTCGGGCCAGCTCTGGAGGCCTGGCATTGGGGGTGAGTGCCGTGGCAGGCCAAGGCACTCATGGGCCTGCCACAGCCGGGGAGTGCAACATCCAATAAACCTGGACACTGCATCTATGATGATCCCCTTGGAATCTTGGACCACCTACATGTTGACAGAGTGGAAGCAATTGCGGAAGGTAGCTTTTTGCCTGTAGAATTGAAATAAATATTGTAAAGCGAAATGCATGTAGGCTTTGATTGGGATTGTCCAGTAAATACATTTCTGAGAGAGGAAACACCCTGGTGATCAATAGAGAGATGTTAAAACTTTGGAAGATGCTATTTGTCATTTTACAATCATATTTTGGTACACCATATGTTTAATGGGTGGGTGGGAAATAAAAATTAGACAACAGATACTATATATCTGCCTTTCTTGAGGATCTAGAGCTAGACCATGACCTTCCAGCTAGGCAGATCTTTATTCATGGGTCCCAGTTAGGAAAGCCCAACAATAGTGGAAGGATTTCTGGATGTGAGCTTGCCATGTGCATATGTGGTGAGGCATGACAAAAATAATGATATATTAGGAAAGAAGGCAAGTGTCAACCTGACATATTTAAGAAGATTTATTCTAGTGTGAGTCATTGTATTCCTGTACTTCCCCCCCACGGATTTCTGATGAAATCTGGCCTAGCAGTTCAGTTGTATTAATCTGACAGAGCTAAGCACAACTGGAACAATTTACTGAGATGAAGCTCATGATTGAACCTACAGGGAATCTGCATAGTTGCCAAGTAATCCAAATTATCCATATATTTTCAAACCAGCCCTGTTTTCTTGATTCTTATAAAGTGTCACAACACTATGAGGCTCTTTATTCTTACTTTCCAGTAAGACAATCAAGACTACAAGATCTGAAGTTTGAGAGTTTAGGGAAAACTAAAACCAGGACTGCTCCACAATCACATCGTTGATAGACGCATGGTCAGTTTGCAGTTAGAGTGAATGGATGTTCCTGGGAGTTTCAAAGTCTTTATACTACAGGGAAAAGCTGAATTTTTATCGGAATAGATGAACAGTATGGCATGCCTTTGCTGTTTTACAGTAGTACTTACATTTTTGGTCTACAATAACTTTGAAAATTTCGATGAAAACATTAGTTTGCAGCTCTACTAGTTATTTCATCTTTATGTAAATATGTCACATTCAGAAAATATCAAATGAATTGAAACCAATATGATGTTTTTCAAGGCTGTTTGCTGCATTTCCCATGGAAAAATATATGTTTTTTCAGCATGCTTTTCTTTGCAGGCTTTACATAAAAAACTAACATGAAAGAAAAAATAAGGTATGGTAACCTTCCACTAAAATAAAAACTTTTGTATAATTGGGTATCTTTGTGCCTGTTGAGATGTTTTTGTTTTTTTTTTTTAATTCTTTATTTTCAATTTTTGAAATTATCCAAGATGTAATCTCTTTACAGAAAATCTGATGTCTAATATAAGGAAACTAATTGAATAGGAAAAACAATGAATACAAGAATTCTTATTGCAATTTAGACATCATACTTATAAGATAATAAGGAGATGATTACAGAAGCATTTTCACTAGAAATTAATACCATATTATCTAATTGTGACTTACTAACTAAGCACTCCATAGAGCCCATACTTATTCTACTCCAAGACTGCGGCAGATGCTTGTGGAGGGTGGGCAACCAAGAACTCTTTCAACTGTTTAGGCTCTAAAAACATATAATTATTACTTTTGTAAGATATACAGGCCTTACAAGGGTATTTTAAAGTAAAGTAAGGTGACAGCCTAATTTCTGCTGTGTTCTAATATGAATTTCCTGCAGCTGGCGCTTAATAGGTTAGCTTGCTTGCATACTCCAAATTGAGGCTTTGATTGCATACTTCCCTAGTTTCTACAATATGATATCATGTTGCAACATTCTGTGTAGCTATTGGTCAGGAAGCTGGTGCCTTAGGGCTCTCATTGGTTGTGCAATACCAACCCCAGGGTAACTCAGCCCAGAATTTATATATATTTCGAGAGAGAGATTGATTATTATGTATTGGATGAATTGATGTTTGGCTATTTTGGGCTATTTATTCATGCCAGAAAAAAGAAAACCAATAAATTATCAGGATATTCAGAGTGATATATGTTTTGCTGAATATCATTGAATAATGTTATCCATTTATAAGTAGCTTGATAACTTTAACAGCTAACCAGCTATGTTCCTGTTTCATTAAGGGCTTTTTCCCATAGACACAAAATGGGAGAAAAGCCTTAATGAATTTGGCCCTATGTTAGGGACCCGCGGGCTAGGTTTGAAAGTTATCCAAGAAGGTTTGGTAGGCTCTGCGTGGGTCAGGAGGGTTTGAGCTGGGTTTACAAGTGGGCTTCAGGAGGGGGGGGGAGTCAAACTTCAAATTATATTTGCAAAATTCGGGAAGGAGGGGGACTTTTTTTGAGCCTATAGATCCACTGCGTTTTTAGAATATTTTGGAGAGCTTGAGAGGGAGGGGGATCAGTTGCAATAGCCAACATTTCTTGAGCCAGCAGTGTTGTTAGGTTTTTTGTTGTTTTTTTTTTAATTGCTACTTAACCATTTATATTATTTTAATATAGCTGGTTAAGATAAAGTTCCAGGTAACTTTAGTCCTGTTTTGGCTATATTCAGATTTAGCTGAATAGCTTATTTGTGTGTGTGTGTTTGCGTGCCTGGTGTGTTACAGACAGGGCTTTGCAGAAGATCAGATTGTTTTTGCCTGGTGGCACTGACATGACATAAGCCTTTTATATATATATATTTAAATAGCGTGTAGGCAGAGCTGTCCTTTTTTGGGGGAGATGAATAGAAGTGACTGACCTGGGCCCCACTCTTTGGGGGCCCCTCGTCACTATGGTAGCTACATCCCTAACCTTTTAATTTTGCTATCAGCTTTGGGCGGAGCCATGCATGTCACTGTTTCATTGCTAGAATTACTGTACATTACTTTAGAGAAAAAGAAGGTTCAAATTTTGACATCTCAATTATCTGACAAAATGTGTCTGGTTCTATAAGGAGTAGTTGTTGAAAAAGAAACAAAAAGCTCTTATAAGTGATAAGTGAAAAGTAAGAAAATTATTTGTTGATTTAATCTTATTTATATACTTAAAATTGTTGTGTATAGAACTTTTGAAATACAGAAAATTCTTAACTATTTCAAAAAAGAATATCATTTTAACTTCCCTTCCCTTTTTAGCCCTGCTATCCCTCCCTACCTCTGAGAGACTAGGCTGAGTGAGGCCTGAGCCCCAGCTTATTTTGCCCAGTAGGAGGGAAGTCATTCTGAGGATTACCCTCACAAGCTACATCCTAAGTCCCTGTATTACTGCCCATCCCATCCCTTCGGCCTACGATCACCACAGTGGGAGAGGACTTTACTTTACGAGCCAGTTTACATTCATTGTGAATATCCTGAAAACCAGACCAGTGTTTGTAGCACTCAAGGACTGCAGTGGCCTAACCCTGGATTATGTCATATAAGGGGGACACCATACACTTGCACAAGGAAATGCTGTTGGGCAATAGGCTAGCGATTGCCCACAAATCCTTGGGGGAATTCCTCAATTTGATCTTCACTTTTGCTTACAGCACGCCCTACCACTCGTCACAATCCTTTTAACCAAGGTTAGGCAACTCCAGTCCTGGATGCCACAATCAGGTTAGATTTTCAGGATATATATAATGAATGTGCATGAGACGTTTTTGCATACAATGGAGGCAATGCATGCAGGTGCACCTGATGAATGATCATTGTGGATATCCTGAAAACCAGACTTGTTTGTGGCACTCCAGGACTGGAGCTGCCTACCCCTGCTTTAAACAGTCCTCTGTATTATTATTCTAAGGTAAAACAATAAATTTTGTGAAGCACTTGTCTCTCTTAGAGCAAACACAAAAAGAATGCATGGTCTCTCTAAACCACAGACAATTTACTTTGGCCACAGTTGTGCCCACAGAAAGAGAATTTTAATTTATGCATTTATGCTTTCCTGACTTACTACTGATTCTAAATAAAGACGAAACCATGCTTGACGGGAAACCTATGACTAAGAGCAGATGAATTAAAGAGTTTGTTTTGTCA
Organism: Rhinatrema bivittatum; assembly: GCF_901001135.1. Classification (NCBI taxonomy): domain Eukaryota; kingdom Metazoa; phylum Chordata; class Amphibia; order Gymnophiona; family Rhinatrematidae; genus Rhinatrema; species Rhinatrema bivittatum. The sequence goes on from NC_042616.1 coordinate 753,822,725, forward strand.
TCCCACTTTCTCCTTTACTGTTGCCAAAACAAGCTCACAACCTTGTAGTAACTGTAATGGCTCCAAATATACAGAGTGTTCTGTGCAATATCAAATCAGAAAGTCATTTTTATTTCAGTCCAGTTTTTTGCGTGGAATGCACTCACATTCATGCTAATGTGGGAATCATGGTTCTTACTGGACAGTGCTTTTGAAAGTTTGTGAATAGACTGCATAGATGAGTGGGATGCTACACGCATAAGTTACTTGTGTATGTTTGCTTGGAAAATGACCACAGCAAAACAACCTGCACACAATTGCACCTGCTATTTAGAATGGGTCATTTTACTGTGAAAAGTTACATGCATACTTTTTAAAATAAAAAATCATGCTCATAAAATATAAAACCCCCACCTACCTGGAATGGCTTAGCCAGGTCTCATGCACACACTGTTACTCACATAGACAGTAAGTTTTAAATAGGCGCACGGGCGTACAAGTTCGCATGTTTGTTCGCCCGCGCCAGAGGACGTAACTATTTTATAACATCCATGTGTATATGCAGGCATGTTATAAAATAGCCTGACCACACGCACATGTGCATGCAATTTTAAGTGGACGTGCGCCTATGCACGCAAATGCCACTTCCTTAGCATTTGGGTAGGTCAAGCCCAGCGAGTAGGTTATGCACCTCTGTCAGCAGATGGAGACAGAGAAAACCTGATGTCACGATTATATTGTCCCGCCCCGACAGCAGCCCACCAGTATTCTCTGTCTTCAGCAGATGGTGGACATGCATTTCCCTTCGGAAGATTGCCTGTGAGTAAAAAAAAAGGAAGAAGAAAAGAAGAAAGAAGTTGAAAAGAAGATGTTGATATAGCACCGCTTGCCTCCTGAGGTGATAGCATGTGGTCCCTCCCAGTAGAGTGCCCCAGTCCGGTAGCCTTGTCTGGCATGGACCTAAATTCCAATTAGCAGTTGCAGGCTGAGCTGAGAGAGGCTCAGTGGTGAAGGCTTTAGCCCTCTCTCTTCATAGCTGAGACCCATTCCTGCTCTCAGACAGAGAGGACTGAGCTCAGGTAAAAGATGTTACCTTAAAAAAAAAAAAGAGTCAGCAACAGGAAGACAGCAGGATTTCGGCTGTCCCGCTCATTTCTCTGGAGAGTTCTGTGAGATGAGGAAAAAGTGCAGGCACGCGGGTTGAGCAGCCGTTTGGCTAGCGTCTGCTTCCAGGCTTCTCCCATTTTGGTGCGCGGTAGGCCGCAGGGTTCTTTCGCGCAATTTTTTGCTGCAGACCTTCGGCGAGTGCTTGCGTGTCCGGGAGTACGCCCATTCTCATTTGTGCATGCATTTGGGTGTTCTTCTTCTGGATGCACATCTTGTGCACCCAGTTTAGGTGTCAGGCCTGGGTGTCCAGTTTGGGCATCCAGTGGGAACACCCAAACTGGAAATAAGAAGGGAAACGTAGCTCCTGGAGTGCATTCAAGAGGGGAAAGAAACAAGTAACCTTATGTAGGATAACCAAAACAGGATTCTTCTTCTGTGTCCCCAGAGTCAGGCCCAGTCACTCTGAAGGTTTTAAGGGTCTGAGATATCAGACCCGGCAACTCATCTCTCTGAAAAAAAAAGATGCACATTTTTGTGTATCCATATTAGGCGCGCTTGTAGATGTGAGCCTTCATCAGTCTGTGAACGTATAGCAGGGCACTCTCAGCAAAGAAACCTAAGCACCTACCTATCTGTGCTACCTGCCACATCAGAACCATTCAGCCGGAGCTTTCCTTAAGTCTGTTTCAATGTTGCCTGGGTACTCGGGGAGATTTGCCTCCTTTCGATTTTGCTGACAATGGTCCATCTCCTCGATCTGGGGGAGTGGGACTGAGGGAGACACTGCAGGGATGTCTCCTCCCCTGATTGGCCCGTGGGTCAAGTCTTCAGGGAACACTGGCTCTCAGTACACCAGGTTCGGGACTATGGAGCCTGGAATGGATCCGACCTCCTTTTCCTGGGATTGCAGACATTTCTACATAGCTGGTCTGCTGAAGCAGCATTTCCTACTCTGGTAGGCCTAGGTGGTCCGAGTCCTCCTCCGCCTATCTCCATGGTCAAGCATCGCAGCAAAGTGCAGTCTGACAGAGCTCGAGTGCAGGTGGATCAGGATGATACCGGTGGATCAGGATGATACCAGTGTGGGCTCTCCTGGTAAGAAAGGGGATATTCCTCCAAATTTGGAACCATATAGAACTCTTCTACTTTTCTTTCAGAGAGATGTGTTGCTGGGTCTGATATCTCAGACCCTGAAGACCCTTGGAGTGACTGGGCCTGACTCCTTGGGGACACAGAAGAAGGAACCTGTTTTGGTTACCCTGTACAAGGCTTCTTGTTTCTTTCCCCTCTTGGATGTAATCCAGGAGTTGATTGATCTGAAATGGAATGCACCAAATGTGTCCTTTAAAGGAGCAAACACCTTAGCAGTTTTATACCCCTTGGATCTGCAGGCCAGAGAGCAGTTGCATTTCCCTAAAGTGGATGCTTTGGTGTGTTCTGTCTCGAAACATTCCATCATTCCCGGTAGAGGGAGGTGTAGCTCCGAAGAATGTTGAGGATAGGAGGATTGAGGCTATCTTGAAGCAAGCCTTTGAGGCAGTGCCAATGATTTTACAAATTGCTTCTTGTTACATCTTGAAAGCTTGGGTTACCTTGCGGCTTTATCAAGAGACTGGTGGAGTTGGGACCGATTTAGGACCTATGGTAGAACCAGGGTCAACCTTCTTGGCTGATGCAGGTTGTGACTTGTTACGCACAACTGCCAGAAGAACTGCTTCAGTGGTTGTTTCAGCCCATACTGGATCTCAAGGGCATCAACCAACAAGTCACTCATTTCAGGATGGAAACGGTGTACTCTGTCATAATGGTGGTTCATAGAGGGGAGTATGTCATATCTCTGGATCTGACGGAGGTGTATCTGCATATTCACATCCATCAGGAACATCAATGGTTCCTCCAATTTTCCATCCTGGATCGTCATTATCTGTTTCAGATCTTGCCTTTTGGACTAGCCATAGTGCCCAGGAACTTTTCCAAGGTCATGGTAGTGGTAGAGGCAGCCCTTTGCAAGGAGGGCATTCTAGTTCACTCCTATCTGGATGACTGGTAGATTCGAGCCATGACATTAGAAGAGGGTCTTCGCGTTTCCCACAGGATGGTTACCTTTCTACAGGAATTAGGCTGGGTCGTGAATCTGGCCAAGAGCAATTTGATGCCATCTCAAGCACTGGAGTATCTCATTTCGATACAAGGCAGGGCAGAGTGTTTCTGCTGGATTCTCGGATCCACTCATTGTTTCTGTGAGTCCGATTCCTGCATAATTCTGTTTCTCCTACCTTGCGGTCTTATCTACTAGAGATGTGAATCGTGTCCTCGATCGTCTTAACGATCGATTTCGGCTGGGAGGGGGAGGGAATCGTATTGTTGCCGTTTGGGTGTGTAAACTATCATGAAAATCGTTAAAATCGTGAGCCGACACACTAAAACCCCCTAAAACCCACCCCCAACCCTTTAAATTAAATCCCCCACCCTCCCGAACCCCCCCCCCAAATGCTTTAAATTACCTGGGGATCCAGCGGTGGTCCAGAACGGCGGCGGTCCGGAACGGCCCCCTCAATTGAATCCTGTTGTCTTCAGCCGGCGCCATTTTGCAAAATGGCGGCCGCAAAATGGCGGCGGCCATAGACAAAAACGATTCAACGCAGGAGGTTGTTCCGGACCCCCGTTGGACTTTTGGCAAGTCTTGTGGGGGTCAGGAGGCCCCCCCAAGCTGGCCAAAAGTTTCTGGGAGTCCAGCGGGGTTCAGGAAGCGATTTCTTGCCGCGAATTGTTTTCCGTACGGAAAATGGCGCCAGCAGGAGATCGACTGCAGGAGGTCGTTCAGCGGCGGTCCGGAACCCCCGCTGAACGACCTCCTGCAGTCGATCTCCTGCCGGCGCCATTTTCCGTACGGAAAACGATTCGCGGCAAGAAATCACTTCCTGAACCCCGCTGGACTCCCAGAAACTTTTGGCCAGCTTGGGGGGGCCTCCTGACCCCCACAAGACTTGCCAAAAGTCCAGTGGGGGTCCGGAACGACCTCCTGCGTCAAATCGTTTTTGTCTATGGCCGCTGCCATTTTGCGGTGGCCATTTTGCAAAATGGCGCCGGCTGAAGACAACAGGATTCAATTGAGGGGGCCGTTCCAGACCGCCGCCGTTCTGGACCACCGCTGGATCCCCAGGTAATTTAAAGCATTTGGGGGGGGGGGTTCGGGAGGGTGGGGGATTTAATTTAAAGGGTCGGGGGTGGGTTTTAGGGGGTTTTAGTGTGTCAGTTTTCCTGCCCTCCCCCTTCCCCCTTCCCCCGATTTACGATTTTTTAACGATAAATCGGGGGAATTGGTATTGTATCGTGGCCCTAACGATTTTTGACGATTTAAAATATATCGGACGATATTTTAAATCGTCAAAAAACGATTCACATCCCTATTATCTACAGGTCCTGGGGTTGATGGCTGCCACATTAGAAGTAGTTCCTTGGGCAAGAGTGCATATGCACCCTCTTCAACCTGCCTTGCTCTCTTGATGGAGTCCACAGTTGCAGAATTATGCAGTGAGCCTGCTCCTTCATTAGAGATGAAATCCCAGTTGAACTGGTGGTTACATGTGGACCATATCAGATTGATGACAGATGCGAGCCTCTAGAGGCTGGGGGGCTCACTATCAGGAATTCGTGGTGCAAGGGCTCTGGAATGCAGTGGAGCGGCAATGGAACATCAACAGACTGGAAGCACGAGTGGTTTGGTTGGTGTGCCTGTGATTTGTTGAGTGGCTAGAGGCTCGGGCAGTTCGGATAGTGTCAGACAATACGACAACGGTGGTTTATATCAATAATCAGGGTGGAACAAAGAGTCAACAGCTGTTGGAGGAGATAGATGCACTCATGGCATGGGCAGAGCAGCATCTGCTATGCATATCTGCCTTTCACATTGCTGGAAAGGACAATATCAGAGCCAATTTTCTCAGCAGGAGAAGCTTGGACCCAGAAGAATGGGAGCTGGAGACAAGGCCTTTCAGCTCTTGGTGGACCTCTGAGTATCTAGACCTGTTGGTGAACTTCAGCAATGCCAAAGTTCCATGCTTCTTCAGTCTCAGATGGGCCCCAAAAGCGATGGGCATAGACGCTCTCGTTCAGAAGTGACCAGATGGTGCCCTGCTGTTTGCGATCCCAACTTGGCCTTTGGTAGGCAGGCTGGTACAGAAGATTGCAAGTCAAAGCAGCACTGTCCTTTTAGTGGCTCCAGATTGGCCTAGAAGGCTATGGTACGCCGATCTTCAGATACTTCAGGTGGGCAGTCCCCTCCAGCTATCATCTCGGATGGTTCTGTTATGTCAGGGGCCCATTGTGCATGAGGATCTGGGTCGGTTCTGTCTTATGGTTTGGCCATTGAAAGGGCTCAGCTGTTGAAGCGTGGTTATTCACCTTCAGTAATTTCCACTCTCTTTGGGCTTGGAAAATTTCTATATCTCTAGCTTACATTAGAGTTTGGAGGGTCTGAGGCCTGGTGTTCTGAGTGAGGTACTCAACTGCTCAAAGAGGATATTCCTTTGATTTTTACAGGATGATTTGCTTAAGAGTTTGGCCCTTAATACCTTGAAGGCTCAAGTTGTGGCACTGGCTTGTTACAGGGGAAGAGTCAATGGAGGACCTGTGTCTTCCCATCCGTATGTGTCCTTCTTGAGGGGAGTTAACATCTTCACCCCCTGTTGCAGCTTCCGGTGCCTTTGTGGGATCTTAACTTGATCCTTGAGTTCTTGGCAGGTCCAACTTTTTAACCACTGTGTAGTCTTTCCATGTGGCTGCTTACTTTGAAGACAGTCTTTCTGGTAGCAACCTGTTCGGCTTGTTGGATCTCTGAGCAGCAGTCTCTTTCCTGTCGTGAGCCTTTTCTCCATATGACTCCAGGTACGGTTCAGTTTCAGCCTGTGTCTTCTTTTTTTCCCAAAGAGATTTCTGCCTTTCATTTGAATCAGTCCTGCCTTGGACAGGGATAGAAGTTAGAGAAGGATACACTAAACTCATGGTACTCAGAAGACTCAAGCCACTGCTAACACCAAAGAACTTTCGTTCAGTCCTACAATCATTGATTTTTGCAAGCACCGACTACTGTAATGCGCTATTACTAGGCTTACCATACACCTCACTCAGACCACTACAAATCTTACAAAACACTGCTGCAAGAATTTTGACCAGTAAAAGTAAAAGAGACCACATCACCGCAACCCTAGCAGAGTTACACTGGTTACCTGTGGAGCAGAGAATACAATACAAAACACTTTGCATCTTACATAAATTAATACATAATGAAAAAGCGGAATGGCTTAACACAGCCCTCCGTGTACATGTACCAAACAAAAACCTAAGGTCAGCGAATAAAGCACTCCTTACTATCCCATCAATTAAGACAGCAAGACTAACTCAAGTAAGAGAGAGAGCACTATCCTTGGCAGGACCCACACTGTGGAACACCATGCCACTAGAGTTAAGGTTGCAAAAAGACAACAAAACCTTCAGAAAAGGCTTAAAAACTTGACTATTCAAGCTAGCCTACCAAATTGAGAAGGAGAAACAGTGAGGCAGGCGAAGTATGGGGTATGAACAAATAAAGTGTGTAGCTATATTTCGATTTGTTTTTACTCTACCTTCTCGTTCTTCACAAGATGAGAAGTTGACACTTATAAAATTAGATTTGTTTTTAAACTGATAGTTCCTGGACAGTATTGTATCACACCCCAATTATATCATTTAGAAAACTATATACCGAATCATTACGGCACACGTGTAAATTAATGTATCTCAGCATCCTTATTTTATGTGCCCGATCCTTCCTAACGACGGTATAGAAAAGATTTAAATAAATAAATAAATAAATAAATAAATGAGTACCACCTTTTGCATTTCTTGGATGTCAAGCATCACTTAGGGATGTGCATTCATTTTTAACAAATGCACAATCCGTAACGTATAGGTCCCTATTCGTTGCATTCGAGGGGTTCCAAAATGTATGGCGAACCCCCATGAATGCAACGTATCATTAACGAATAAAACCCCCACCCTCCCGACCCCCCCAAGTCTTGCCAAAAGTCCCTGGTGGTCCAACGGGGTCCTGGAGTGATCTCATGCACTCGGGCCGTCGGCTGCTGGTATTCAAAATGGCGCCGATAGCCTTTGCTCCTACTATGTCACAGGGGTAGCCCCTGTGGTAGCCCCTATGGTAGCCCCTGTGACATAGTAGGGGCAAAGGCTATCGGCGCCTACTGGCAGCCGATGGCCCGAGTGCATGAGATCTCTCCAGGACCCCCGCTGGACCGCCAGGGACTTTTGGCAAGTCTTGGGGGGGGGGGGGGGTCAGGAGGCGGGGGGGTTATAGCTAATTAAATTTAAATGGTTGGGACATAGTAGGGGCAAAGGCTATCAGCGCCATTTTGAATACCGGCAGCCGACGGCCCGAGTGCATGAGATCGCTCCAGGACCCCCGCTGGACCACCAGGGACTTTTGGCAAGTCTTGGGGGGGAGTGGGGTCAGGAGGGGGGGGGGTTGTAGCTAATTAAATTTAAAGGATTGGGATGGGGTTTTTTTTCAACTTTAACGGGAAACGAATACCGTATGAAACTAATGGATGAATCGGGGACCCCCAAAAACGGATGCAACGGATTTGGGTCCCGTCGAATACGAATACCGAATCAGACGAATCTGTCCCTGCTGCACATCCCTATCACTTAGAGTGCTACTTGGAGGTGATTAAGACTTTTCTGAAGTCTGATAGCCTGTTTGTGCTCCATGGTAGAGGTAAGCAGTGAGTAACAGCGATGAGGGCAACAATTGCCCACTGGGTTAAGGAGGTCATTACGGCAGCCTATGTGGCAACTGAGGTTGCCTTACTGAAGCAGATTAGACCACTTTCCACGAGAGTTCAGGTGGTATCGTGGGTGTAGCTTCGTTTGTTGTTGCCTGTTGAAATTTGCTGAGCAGCAACATGGTCATCATTGCACACCTTCTCCAACATTACTGCTTGTATATTAGGGCTGGGGAGGACATCCCTTTTGTGTGGGTGGTTTTGATTGGGCTGCTCATAGCCTCCTTCCCTTTTTGGGATTAGATTTTGTACATCCCACTCATTGGGATTAACCTACCTGAACGCTAAGGAAGGAGAAATTACTACTTATCTGATAATTTCCTTTCCTTTAGTGATGGATAGGTCAATCCCAGACCCGCCCTCGGCTGCTGGATTTGGGTTTTGTGGTTAGCCTTCTTAAGGCGAGAGATTCAGAGTATGATTCCTGCTCTTCGTTGATAACTGGCAATTGGCTTCACTAGCTCTTAGCTAGATATGGGCCTTCTTTTGGCTGAGCTCAGTGTGCCAGTTGGTTGGGAAACATGAATGGTTGCCTCTTGCTAATAATGTTTAAGTTTAATCAGGTTCTTCCACAGTTTGGCTTTTCCAGAGAACACTGGTGGACTAATGTCGGGGTGGGACTATATAGCTGTGACATCAGCTTTTGCTCCATCTTCATCTGCTGGCAGAGGTGCATAACCCTTTTGTTGGGATTGACCTACCCATTACTAAAGGAAAGGAAATTATCAGGTAAGTAGTAATTTCTCCTTCTACCGTGTAAGTGGGGAGATTTTAAAAGCCACGTGTGCCAATGCCATTAGCTGTTTTCCCAGTTCATTCCCATTTTGCCCAATTAAGGGATAGGTCTTATAAACCTACCTAGTTTAATAGCCTCCCTTATCCCACGACCCTTAAAACCTCACTGATCTGTCTAGATTTTGTTTCTTTTACAACTTGCACATTCTCCATAGCAGAAGTAAATTTACGCAGCAGGGGAACCCAGCGTGTGCTTGTGTGCATAACTATTTATGTGCTGATCTCAATGTGAAATCCAGGAACACCCATATCCCACCCAGACCACCCCCCGGCCCCCCCCCCCCCCCCCCCCGTTTTGGAACATTTCATTTGTGCTTGTAGCTGCTTACATGGGCACATTGTAAAATCAGCTCGGCGCATGCCCGCCCAACATATTTGCATATCTCCCAGTTTTGGCGCGTGCCAGGCTTTTAAAATTCACTTTATCTAAGGCTGGCAATTTTGCAAAAGGTCCCTTCCCTGGGAATAACTTTGCTTTACCTGTGGAAATGCCTTTTCAAATTTCCTTATGGTCTACACTCTTAAGACCTCAATTACTAAGTGTTTTCCCACCGACATAAAATTTGAGAAAAGCTTTAGTAAATCAGGCCCTTAGTTTGCCCACATTTGGGATTTACTAAATTTATTGCAGAATGATATTCACTCACTTCAGGGATCAATATTATTTATTTCCTACCTAACAAAAATGCTGCTTGTCACCTTTTTAAAAACAGTTTCTGCTACAAAATTCCCTAGGAATCAATAAGCAATGTTTTTCACATCTAGAAACACACATATTTTGCTCTTTATTTACACAGACAATACCATAATTCAAAAGTAGAATAATATGAATCTTGGTCTACTTTGGATTAACTATGTTTTTGAAAAATGTACAGTACAGGTGAGAGCTGCAGTAGTATTCATATAGTATCATGGTATTCAATGAGTCCACCCTGTATTTATGCTTATACACTTACACAGCAGATCCAAAATGCCACACCACAACTATGACAAACAGCCAACTGAAGAAAATGCTGAATCCTCACATTGCAGCTTTTAGGGTATATTATCCATGCCTCTCATTTGTACCAAATATCTCATTTACTTTTGCAAACAAGCATCACCATAGTGATGAAAGAGACATAACTCACCAAGTGCATTTCACATTTTCACTCAATGCACAATTAAGCTCTGGAATTTGTTACCAGAGGATGTGGGTAGTGCAGCTGGGTTTTAAAAGGGTTTAGACAAGTTCTTGGAGGAGAAGTCATTAACTGCTGTTAATCAAGTTGTCTTAGAGAATAGCCACTGCTATTATTTGCATTAGTAGCATGGGATCTACTTAGTGTTTAGGTACTTGCCAGGTACTTGTGACTTGGATTGGCCACTGTTGGAAACAGGATGCTGGGCTTGATGGACCCTTGGTCTGACCCAGCATGTCAATTTCTTATATTCTTATGTTCTTATGGAATAAAATAAAAATCTACACCATTTCTTGTAAAACCTGTTCTGAATCAACCAGTATTCACCCAGCTCATTCTGTGCTATTTAAATATCTCAGCTAAATCACTTTTTGACCGAAGCTATACCATGCGCTGGCTGCAGTGCATAGTTAACCCGCTATTGGACGCACGTTTTGGATGCTTGTCCATATCCCCTGTTGCTGAACGGGAGTTAGTGCATCCAAAATGCGCCCTAACATGCACATAGGTAATAGCACTCATCATATGCAAATGCATATTGATGAGGCTATTATCGATTCTCTCTCCATGCAAAAAAAAATGTGCACCTCCATCTCTGGAGCTGACGTTAAGTCTTGAGGAGCCCAAAACGTGTACAGAAAAGTAGAAAATACTGCTTTTCTATACTTCCTCCGAATTAATATCATAGCAATATTAAGTCAGAGGAAAAAAAAAGCTAGAAATGTCCCAGAAAATAAAAAAAAGTGTGCTGGCGGTCAGGATAGAAAAACGGATGATCAGTTAAGGATTGTCCATTTTCCTAATCCATGGCTGTGCACAGGTCTGGGGCAGGGATGGGCGGGGCAGGGACGGGCCGGGACGGTGCCATTGAACGCTGTCCTGAAGACTTGCGCGCCGGCAGCTGGCCAATAGGCACAACTTATTTCAGCTCGGGCTGATGCAGCCAAGGTAGCCCCAGCACTATAGGGTGCATGGCCTTCTCTAAAACAAAGAAGGAGATAGTTTCGGAATGGAGAGCACCAGTCCGCAGACATACTGTTTCGATGAGCTGGGTTACTTCACCCGGCAAGGGCTCTCCATGAACTGAAGATAGGAGTAGCGGAGACTTCATAGTGGTAGTGGGGATCCGCAAGTGCTCCACTAATCGTTGAAGAATGAAGTTACCTCCTGCCCCTGAGTTCACTAGGGCAAGAGTCTGATACTCTAAGGGTCTGCAGATCAAGGATACAGGAAGAGAGAGCGGAGGAGAGGGGGCAGTAAGACCTAAGAAGAGTCCTCCCGCAGGACTTAGGTCTGCCAGTTTCCTGGAGATATAGGGCATGTTTGAACAGCATGGCCAGCTTGTCCACAGTACATGCACAGCCCCAGTTTCTTCCATGTCCTTCTCTCTTTAGCTGTCAGATGGCTGCGGCCTAATTGAATTGGCTCTTCCTTGCCAGCCACTGGAACCGGGGGAACAGGCCTGGGTGTGGACTTAACTCGAGTTTCACCCTGAAAGGGTCTTCTGGGAGTCTTGGTCTCTTGAACCTTGTCATGAAGTTGGCGATCAATCCTTGTTGCCAACTTCACTAGTTCAGCCAAGGTCTCAGACATTTCATGAGCAGCGAGCTCGTCCTTCAGACGAGAGTTCAGTCCTTCAAAAAAGAGGGTCCTCAGCCATTTAGGGTCCCAATGTAATTCAGATGCCAGTGTCTTGAATTCGATAGCGAAGTCAGCCAAAGATTTATTACCTTGCTTCAGGTGAACCAAGGAAGATCCTGCAGTGGTATACTGGGCAGGGTCATCAATAACTGATTTGAATAGCTTGAGGAATCCTTCAATGTCATGTAGAATTTGATCTTCGTGCTCCCACAGCGAAGAAGCCCAAGTCAACGCTCTTCCGTCCAGATAAGACAAGATATAGGTGGTCTTGGCATACGCTGTGGGGAAATGGCTAGGTTGCAGGGAGAAATGCATGCAACACTGATTAACAAAACCTCTGCATCTCCAAACTTCGCCCGAGAAGCGAGTAGGAGCAGACAGAGGTACAATAGTCTTGACCGTCACCTCTAGCGGTGTAGCTTCTTTACCTGTGGTGGTAGGTAAATTCATCTGTGTGTGCAGCAATTTGAATGCAATAGTCAAACTCTCCAGTGCATTCTGCTGTTTGGAGATTCACTGGGCCAGGCCTGGAATGGCCTGCAATGTGACAAGCTGAGCTAAATCCATGGAGTTAGCAATCTGTTATGGTTAAGCGGTGTTTGGGTGGATTCTTGGTACTGAAGCAGATGACCACGCCCACGGGGAGAAGCCCCATGAGGATCCACAGTACTGGGCTAAACGCAGACGCACAAACACAGAGTTAGTTCTTTTATTTAACAGCTTGAATTGTACCACAAGAGGGGGCAGTAGTGAGGTAGTCTGGATGTAGCAGTCTCAGGACCCTCGGCAGAGGGGATCCTTCTCACCCTGTTGGTATAGGGGGATTCTGGTTTAGGTTTCCCAGTAAGGCAGCACTGTGGATGAGATAGACTGAGAGTTAGATTACTCATTTGATGATTGCTGTTGGTATGCGATTCCACCAGGTTGAAGATGTTGGTAGCAGTACCAAGGCAGGGAGAGCAGGCCCTCGAGGAACAAATACCTGATTCCCTGTAAGGCACCTGAAATAAAGCAGAGGGCCCCCGAGGAGCGGGTACCCAAGTTAGCAATACCCCGAAGGGCAGAGAGAGAGAGCTTCCAGCGGCAGCATGGAAGTGGCAGAGTAGCTTAGACCGGCCGAGACCAATCCTTTGCTAACTCAACGAGCTAGCAACTTAGTACAGGCTATATACTCGGATGGCGTGAAGTTAGTAGAGGGGAACGCCCCCGAGGTTCGCACCAATGCTGGAATAAAGACGTGGGTAGCATGCGCGCGTGCACTCTAGTAGGCCCTTGGGAGGAGCATGGCGGGAGGCAGCATCATAGCCGTTTCAGGGACGCTGGAGAGGTCGGTTTGTAGATGCGGTGGCAGCCATATTCCCAAGGGAAGTGGGAGGAGCCGTGAACAAGGTGAGGCAAACTGGGTGAAGCCGTCTAGCACCGACAGACGCAACACTGGCAATCAACTTATAACACAGTTTTCCTAGCTTTGCCAGCACAAGAATCTGACAGGGGTTTGAACCAAGGCTAATTTAGGAGTTCAAGGAGAAGCTCTAATCACTAGTCCTGCTAGTGAGCTGGAACAATCTAGGACAGAAGAGAAAAAGACTGCTTTGAATAGTTCTCATGACTGTACCCCTGGGCTTCAGGATTGGCTGGGGCCCATTTAAAAGAGGATGCTTGGCTGGCCCAGTACCTCAGGAGCCACATACCATACACTGGCATGCAGAAGGTCCTTGGTTTGATCCCCAATTCAGGATTTCTAATCCTTGAGTGAACTCTGGATGCAGTGTTTACAAATTTTGATGGAGAGAGAGTCATGGCCATTGCATGTATTGTGGTTTTAATGTTTTCTCATTGATTGTGTATGCTATGATGCTCTCCGTGTATATCTTGTTTGGAGATAGTGGAATACAAAAAATAATAAATAAGCACTCTGATCTGGGGAATGTTAGTGTATAGTGAGTGATATTATATCAATGATAACCATAGTTAAGTTAGAAACAATGCCTGTATTATTATTATTATTATTATTATTATTTAGGGCTTTTTTATACCGACACTCATGATACCAATCATATCGTATCGGTTTACAATAAACAGCGGTGCAATAACATTAACATCGAAGTGAACAGTAGGCGAAGAGAGAAAAAGTGAATGAAAGTTACAATAAACAGGGGCACTTGAACTGGGAGGAGGAAAGCCAGAGGTATGGCTAACATAGAGATAAATAATACTTAGTCTCAGAAATAAATAATATCTAGACATCTACTTAGGACTATAATAATCACTTGTACTCAGGATTGAATATTATCAAATATATACATGATATCCTATACCTAGGGCTGTGGAATATCATATGATTCCTGACTAAATAGTATTTGTTCATAAAACTCAGGACTGATTAATATAGCATCAGAAGCCATGTCGGGGATGGGGAACGTCGATTGGCGGATCAAGGTGAGTTGTAGCAGCAGGGGATGTCAAAGATCAGGGAAGGCTTGTATAGTTCTCTAAGATGGAGATGATATGAGAGGAATTCAGGCCCAGCACGACCGGGTGTGTATACTGTGCATTTGCATGGGGTGGCACACCCGGGGAAGGGGGGGGCGATGGCAGGCCAGCGGCAGCAGAAGATGCTGCAGGTCACCGGTGGAGTTCAACACACTGGCAGCTGAAAGAGAGAGGCTGGGCTCCGCCATGCACGTAACCCTCGCGTCGCCATGTTATAAAATCAACGCATCTGTGTGTGTGCGCCGGGAACCTCGCACACATGGACACGCGCGCACAGGTCTTAAAATCAACCCCTATGTGTGTGTTTGTGTGTGACTATGTGAGAGCCTATGTGTGTGTGTATCTGTGTGACAGCCTATGTGTCTGTGTGAGCACATATGTGTGTGTGGGAGCCTAAATGCTTGTGTGTGTGTGTGTGTGTGTGTGTCTCTATGAGAGCTTATGTGTGTATGTGTCTGTGTGAGAGCCTATGTGCTGTGAATGTGTCTGTGAGAGCCTGTGTACTTATGTGCGTGTTTGTGAATGTTTGTGTGCCTTTGAGAGCCTGTGTGTCACATATAGGCTCTCACAGGCACCCACACACATAAATAATGTAACTCTGAGAGAGAAGGAGCTTGTGTATGTGAGAGAGAGAATGTGTGAGAGAATGAATGTGTTATTGTGTGTAGGTGTGAGAGGGAAGATAAATTTGTATGGCCCTACCTCCCCCAATCCATGTTGATCTCAGGGTGACTGTAAATCAAAAGATTCCAGGTATGGAGAGCAGGAGATTTTTTAATTCTTATTAGTTTTAATTATCTTTTGAAATATTTATTTTTTTTTTTTTTGGGGGGGGGGAAGTAGAACATTTTTTAATAAATGGAATTTTTGTTTATCAGATTTTTGAAATATTTTATTGGTGTTTGGGAAATTTTGGATACTCTTATTCATTAACTGGTTTGAAATATTTATTCTTTTATGAATATGATTTTACTATTATCATTGATGTTTTATATTTCTTGATTTTATTATTTAATGTTTTATGAAGAATGCAATGCTCCTGGTTTTCCATTGTTGCTCTGCATATAAAGGCTGACTTGTTGTGGGTTTCAGTTCAGTTCTTCTCAGCACGTTTCTGATTATACTTTCTGATCTGTTCATTCTGTATTTGGTGGGGGTCTGTCTGTGACGGAGGTAAGGGGTGGAGGCATGTCAGTTTTAAAAAATATAGATTGCAGGAAGGAGCTGGGCTTTATTTAATGGGCCGGGACAAAGACTGAATGAATCGGGGGGGGGAGCAGCAGCCCTGTAGGAATTGCATACATATGAAGGTAATGCTGGAACAAACTCCCTTGCATAGAAGGATCACAAACAAGCTAAGCAGAATGGATGTGGGCTTAAGGGTTGCAGACTGGATTAGAAGCCAAATGAGTGATGAGCAAAAAGTAAGCAGAATTTCCACTATGGAAACAAAGAGGAATAACAAAGCATATTAGGGATTTTCCATAGATTTAGTCCAAAATCTTTGTCAACAATATTCTAAGGGGATTAGGATAAATTTTCCTTTTTATGAACAACACTAAGATCTTTAGTTGAGGGATGCTGCAGTGAGAGCAGACAGAATATGAAGTTATTTAAGAAAACCTGAAGGGGGTCAAGTGCTTGTTAGTTACAACTATACAGGCAGTTTTTAAAAGCCACAAGAACCTGGCAAGTACCCAAAAACTAAGTCTATTCCATGTTACTGTTGCTAATGGCAGTGGCTATTCTCTAGGTGAACTTAATAGCAGGTAATGGACTTCTCCTCCAAGAACTTATCCAATCCTTTTTTAAACACAGCTATACTAACTTGACTAACCATATCCTCTGGCAACAAATTCCAGAGTTTAATTGTGCGTTGAGTAAAAAAGAACTTTCTCCGATTAGTTTTAAATGTGCCCCATGCTAACTTCATAGAGTGCCCCCTAGTCTTTTTACTATCCGAAAGAGTAAATAACCGATTCACTTCTACCCGTTCTAGACCTCTCCTGATTTTAAACACCTCTATCATATCCCCCCACAGTCGTCTCTTCTCCAAGCTGAAAAGTCCTAACCTCTTTAGTCTTTCCTCATAGGGGAGTTGTTCCATTCCCCTTATCATTTTGGTAACCCTTCTCTGTACCTTCTCCATCACAATTATATCTTTTTTGAGATGCGGCGACCAGAATTGTACACAGTATTCAAGGTACGGTCTCACCATGGAGCGATACAGAGGCATCATGACATTTTCCGTTTTATTCACCATTCCCTTTCTAATAATTCTCAACATTCTGTTTGCTTTTTTGACTGCCGCAGCACACTGAACCGACGATTTCAATGTGTTATCCACTATGACTCCTAGATCTCTTTCTTGGGTTGTAGCACCTAATATGGAACCCAACATTGTGTAATTATAGCATGGGTTATTTTTCCCTATATGCATCACCTTGCACTTATCCACATTAAATTTCATCTGCAATTTGGATGCCCAATTTTCCAGTCACACAAGGTCTTCCTGCAATTTATCACAATCTGCTTGTGATTTAACTACTCTGAACAATTTTGTGTCATCTGCAAATTCGATTATCTCACTCGTCGTATTTCTCTCCAGATCATTTATAAATATATATTGAAAAGTAAGGGTCCCAATACAGATCCCTGAGGCACTCCACTGTATACTCCCTCCCACTGAGAAAATTGTCCATTTAATCCTACTCTCTGTTTCCTGTCTTTTAGCCAGTTTGCAATCCACGAAAGGACACCTATTCCATGACTTTTTACTTTTCCTAGAAGCCTCTCATGAGGAACTCTGTCAAACGCCTTCTGAAAATCCAAGTATACTATATCTACCGGTTCACCTTTATCCACATGTTTATTAACTCCTTCAAAAAAGTGAAGCAGATTTGTGAGTCAAGACTTGCCCTGGGTAAAGCCATGCTGACTTTGTTCCATTAAACCATGTCTTTCTATATGTTCTGTGATTTTGATGTTTAGAACACTTTCCACTAATTTTCCTGGCACTGAAGTCAGGCTATCTGGTCTGTAGTTTCCCGGATCGCCCCTGGAGCCCTTTTTAAATATTGGGGTTACATTTGCTATCCTCCAGTCTTCAGGTACAATGGATGATTTTAATGATAAATTACAAATTTTTACTAATAGGTCTGAAATTTCATTTTTTAGTTCCTTCAGAACTCTGGGGTGTATACCATCCGGTCCGGGTGATTTACTACTTTTCAGTTTGTCAATCAGGCCTACCACATCTTCTAGGTTCACCGTGATTTGATTCAGTCCATCTGAATCATTACCCATGAAACCCTTCTCCATTACGGGTACCTCCCCAACAGTAAACACCGAAGCAAAGAAATCATTTAATCTTTCCACAAAGGCCTTATCTTCTCTAAGTGCCCCTTTAACCCCTCGATCATCTAACGGTCCAACTGACTCCCTCACAGGCTTTCTGCTTCGGATATATTTAAAAAAGTTTTTACTTTGAGTTTTTGCCTCTACAGCCAACTTCTTTTCAAATTCTCTCTTAGCCTGTCTTATCAATGTCTTACATTTAACTTGCCAATGTTTATGCTTTATCCTATTTTCTTCTGTTGGATCCTTCTTTCAATTTTTGAATGAAGATCTTTTGGCTAAAATAGCTTCTTTCACCTCCCCTTTTAACCATGCCGGTAATCGTTTTGCCTTCTTTCCACCTTTCTTAATGTGTGGAATACATCTGGACTGTGCTTCTATAATGGTATTTTTTTAAAATGACCACGCCTCTTGGACATTTTTTACTTTTGTAGGTGCTCATTTCCATTTTTTTCTAACAATTTTTCTCATTTTATCAAAGTTTCCCTTTTGAAAGTTTAGCATGAGAGCCTTGGATTTGCACACTGTTCCTCTTCCAGTCATTAAATCAAATTTGATCATATTATGATCACTATTGCCAAACGGCCCCACCACCGTTACCTCTCTCACCAAGTCCTGTGCTCCACTGAGAATTAGATCTAAAATTGTTCCCTCTCTCGTTGGTTCCTGAACCAATTGCTCCATAAAGCTATCATTTATTCCATCCAGGAACGTTATCTCTCTAGCGTGACCCGATGATACATTTACCCAGCCAATATTGGGGTAATTGAAGTCTCCCATTATTACTGCACTACCAATTTGGTTAGCTTCCCTAATTTCTCTTAGCATTTCACTGTCTGTCTCACCATCTTGACCAGGTGGACGGTAGTATACCCCTATCACTATAGTCTTCCCCGACACACAAGGGATTTCTACCCATAAAGATTCAATTTTGTATTTAGTCTCATGCAGGATGTTTATCCTGTTGGACTCTATGCCATCCCGGTCATAAAGCGCCACACCTCCTCCCAAGTGCTCCTCTCTGTCATGGCTCATAGAAATCATTCATTTCAAAATAAATAGGATTTGTTTAATTCAGGGTCCCCCTCTATTCATTTCAGGGACCCCCAGAAGAAACACATTAGACCGAGTTCATTTTATGATAGCTATTCATTTTAAACAAATGCAGATCTCTATTAGGAATTTTTCAAGACCAAACAACGAATTCCGTAGGTTCACAAAACTTTTTTCTATTGACGAACTCTCCTCATTCCTCCACTCCTGACTAGTAACTTCTACCACTCCATCCTTTTCTAAATGTTTAAAAGGCAGTACTAAAACATCCTGAATTCCAGTAATTTTGTTAAATTAACTGACAAACTTATCAGGAGGAGAATTCCACCTCTTTTGACACTGTTGATCACTACCCATTCCCTGATACTCTGTCCTTGCTTGGATTTTGGGACTATTTCCTGACCTGGTTCTCTTCTTTCCTCTCCCATTGCACTTGAAGCGTTTCTTCGGGTGGTTCCTCCTCTACTGCCATTCCACTATCATTTGGTGTGCCTCAGGGCTCTGTCCTGGGCTCCCTTCTCTTCTCACTATATACTAACTCTAACTCTTGGTGCTCTGATTTCCTCTCATGGCTTTCAATACAATTTTTATGCGGATGACTCCCAGATCTACTTTGGACATTAGAAATTTCACCAGAAATCCAGTCCCGGATCTCGGCCTGCTTATCTGACATTGCTGCTTGGATGTCCCACCGCCACCTTAAACTCAACAAGGCCAAAACGGAGCTCCTTATCTTTCTTCCTCCTTTCTCTGTTTCTGTGGATAACATGGTCATAATCCCAGTCCCATCAGCCCATAACCTTGGAGTCCTCTTCGGCTCCTCTCTCTCCTTCTCTATGCATATCGAAAACACTGCTAAAATATGTCATTTCTTTCTTTATACAATTGCCAAAATATGTCCTTTCTTTTCTGAACATGTTACCAGAACCATTATCCACTCTCTCTCATCTCTTCCCACTTAGACTATTGCAACCTGCTCCTCACAGGTCTTCCAGCAAGCCATCTCTCTCCCCTGCAATCAATCCTAAATTCAGCTGCATGACTTATCTTTCGTCAAAGTCACTATGCTCACATAACCCCTCTTCTGAAGTCACTGCATTGGCTCCCTATCTGGTTCTGCATACAGTTCAAGCTTTATTGAGCAGGGACAGTCTTTTTGTATGTTTGTACAGCGCTGCATATGTCGTGCAGCACTATAGCAATATTAAGTAGTAGTAGTAGAAAAACTTTCAATCATTTTCTGAGGACAACTTTCAGGTGCAATTAGCATTTTTTTTTTTTGTAAAATAATTCTGCTTAGCCAATCTTCTGTCCTCATTATAGCTGTATCTTTGGATTTAACATTTGGTCAAATCCAATTTCACATCCAAGGTAATACCTTTTCATTTCCTTTTTTGTTTATCTGCTTTGACCTCCAAATAATGGATGCTTTGCAGTCATCTCCACTTTACCTCAAACTGTAGAAGAGAAGCAAAGCCAAAGTGTGGCTTTGTCCTGTAGCGGGTTTCCATGCTGTAATTAGGTCCCAGATATTTGTCTGCTCTGGTTCTGGAGAGTAGCAGTTGTTCCATTGAAAAGTGATCCAGAGGCAGGTTAATAATATGGAAAGTTCACCAGGACAAAATTTCAGTTGTAATGAGTTTCCATTCTCCGTATTTCAAATTTAGGTCCCGATATGAAAATTCTATGATAGCAAAATTTCTCTAGGGAAAATTCCCATATAACAAGAGATTGCCTTTGTAAGGAGGTCCCAAAACTGTCCTTTATTAGTAGGCCTCAGAGCTGCAACAGACCCTGAATGTGAAGTCAAAGTAGAGATGGAGCAGTGGCAGGTATTGGCACTCCCCAGTGGGAGGTGTCAGTGTTTTAAGAAAAATTTGTGTTCCTTCATAGTTCAGAGTTCTTTGTGATCTCTATTTATTTCTAAGAGAGAGGTCTTCGTTGAGGTCTCTTCAGGAGAAGGGGACTGCCTGTCTCCTGTCACTGGAAGATGACTTAAGCCCAAGATCAGGATGCCCAGACCTTCAGAACTGGGAAGGTTGTGACATAGGGTCCAAGGGTGGATTCCTAAGTTTGTGCTGAGGAACCAGAGAGAAGATCTAAAAGGAAAAGGCAAGATAATTTGTAACTTTCCATCTGTCCCAGAAAGGATTTTGTCTAGAGTGATTACATATTGGATGTCTTTTAAGGAGGAGGCAGAGGGGAGAGACCGTCTTTCAGGAAAAGGTCCATAGAGTTGCCAGTCTGAGGAAAACAGCAGATGCTGCTCACCTTGCTTTTACCTAAAGATGACCATCTAGTTTCAATTCGATGGATTTCAGGATCTTCATCCAGATTTGCCAGTACTACTAGGGGAAATGCCCAGGAAGGGTTTAATACCAGAGATGTGCAGAATTGCTATTGAGTGAGTCTGATTTTTGGAACTTTATTTTTCTGTATTGACTGTTCATGAAACACAAGTGTATCTATGGTGATTTTTACCTGCAATCAAATTTGACCAGTAAAGGATTTTATTTTGAAAAACATGTATTTTTTTTCCTACTGAATTATTGCAGAGAATCTCCTGAATACCCTTAAGTGCCTGGAAAGATTATTCCTTTTCCCCTTGTGTGGGAAGAGCCCAGAAGCATGGGTGCAGCAATGTCCCATGACCTCCCATGAGAGCCCCTGTCGCAAAGGAGCTAAAGGGGAACCCAGGAAATACAGTGATTCTTTTTTGTTATAAAGACTGATTGCTTCAGATTTTTCAGTTTATTTACAGTGACTTTTTTTGGTAGTGAAATGGCGTATTACCAATCGGACTGCAGAACTGCAGTCCCAGAATTCAAATCTCTTTGTGCATGGGTTTGTTACCAGGTTCATTGTCAGCCTGTTTCATGGGCCCTGTTTGAAATGAATGTGCACCATTGCATCATAATGACTTATGCACCACCTCTGACTGCCCTTTGTTTTCCCGTTCTTTGTTATCAGTACGATTTCATATACCTTACCAGGTTCTCTGTTCAATATTATCTGCAGCAGTAGAATACAGTGTAACAGCGACTGAAACTGTGAGTATGTAGGAGTTATATTTAATTTCAAAACCCAATGACCATGGGAGAAGCGGCAGGAGGCCACTTCATTCAATAGAGAAAACATAAAACAATAATCTTGTTGTTATGTCTGTGGAGGGAACTATAATACAGACCCAGCCAGCACTCCAGTTGCAAGCTCACTATATAATTAAGACAAACATAACTGCACACACTTTATCGCAAGAATAAAACAATTATATTCATCAAATGCAATTCTGACCTTAGCCAAGTGATGATGTTTCCTCGATGTGCACTTGCTAGGTTTGACCTTGTTGTGCTCTTACAGATACTTGTTTACCTTCTGAGCAAGTAATGACATTCTGGTGAATTCAGTGACTAAAAGTAAAAATGCCACTTATAAATAGTCTTCCTAGTCTAGTCTAGAGCACAGATTTCAGTCCATCTTTGGCAGCAATGACTGAAAGTTAGCACTATCTATTGGACATTCAGTGTTTATTCAGAATGAGTCAAGGGGTCAAATTCCAGTTTCCAGTGGACAGAGATGCATGTCATACACACCATCACAGTTATCAATACCTGTCACTGTCATTGGTAGCTGCAGTACAGAGACTAGAGTTTGTGTAAATGACTGGAAAGGCATTTTCTTGCCTCTAGAACAGTGGCGCCCAAATCCATCCTCATGTTCACCCTGTTGGCTGGCTTTTCAGTATATTCATGAAGCACTGCCTCTTTTGTATGCAAATAGATCTCCTGCATATTCATTGTAGATATCCCGAAAACCTGCCCGGCTCGGGGTACCTGAACAGGTTTAGAAACGATTGCTCTAGAACAAGATAGAAGTATATTTAGTAGGGCAAAATTTGGTCTAGTATTTTGCTCTGTCTGACTTGTGGGCCAATGAACAACTTCCGCTTCCAGTTTCGCTAATCTGATGAGTCAAGTAAGCACTGATTTTAATTTGATTCCCTTTCCCCTACCAAATAAAAAGACAATAGATATTCATGTTAGAATGACACTATTTTGACTCTGTGGCTAGATGAATGTCCCTTTACCAGACCCTGTATATAATAGGGTAAGGGACTTTTATGTAGGAATATAACTGTTGTGCTGGAGGTGGACTCTTGGCCTGGTGCAGGATTGATATGGCCCTCTGGTCGGACCCAGACAGCACCTGCCACCAGGAGGCGGAGCATAAGAGGAGACAGAGGCTAGTTGGAGCTTCGCCAATAGCAACTTGGGGTTTCTACAGGTTGAGCTCTTGGGCACCTGGGCCTCCTGGTCTTAGGGGACCTTGCAGGGTCTTCTAGAGAGGGAGCGCAGGGGAGTGCCCACCATGAACAAGGGTGCGTGGTTCATGTCCAAGCAGGAATGTCCAGAGGTCACAGGAGGACAGAATAGAGTGTCTGAGTGGATAGTGAGGATCAAGGCCAGAATAACAGTTCAGAATGGTCAGCCAAAGCAGGGGTCAGTACCTGTAATCAGTCCAGAAGTAGTCAGGTCAGGCAAAGGTCAAGTTCCAGGCAGGGGTCAGACGTGGTCGGTAGACAGGCAGAGGTCAGTTCCAGGCAAAAGTCAGACATGGTCAGTGGACAGGCAGAGGTCAGTTCCAGGCAGCAGTCAGACAAGGTCAAGAGCAAGCAAAGGTCAGTACTATGAGATCATTCCAAAGGGTACTTCCAGGAATGGAGAGACGAAGGAACAGGAGATGCTGAAACAGGAGACACTGGAACAGGCAAACTAGAGACACTGGAGTTTACAACCCAATTGCCAAGGCGAGGATCAGGAAGCAGAGCCTTGCCTTAAGTATCCGGCCTACGTGACATCATCAGGAGGTTGGCTGCAGGTCGGCCGCACGCGAGCCTAGGGGCAGGGCCGAGGACGCCGACGATGCGGAGCCCCGACAGGATCTCTGCTGTGAGGCCTGCACGGGAGACTGCGAGCAGAGGAGTTGGGGACACCACGAACTGGCTGTGGCTATGGAGGAGGAGAGCCCGGAGCTCGTGGACAGGAGAACGAAGTGAGCAGTCATTCCCAGTCAGAGTCATATGCCATACAATCCCTCTTCTGCACAATCCTCACCTCCCTTTACTTCTTAGGCAAAGGATAAAGGGGGTTAAAGGGTCCAAGTGAGGTCATACCTCTATTCCTCACTGCAGAAAGAGAAGTGATTGGAATCCCTAGAGGACTATGATGATAGAAGATTCTCACCTCCTCAATCTCCTCCATCTCCTGAGGCAATCTGAAGAGGGAGGAATCAGCCAAGAGAATTTCTAGTCAGACTGTCAACCATTGAGTTTAATCTGGATCAATTATTTGATTTTGAGAGAAGTAATGAATGTTCCCAGACTCACTAAAAGCTGTAAACCTGCACACTTTGGAAACTGCTCAACAAAATCAGGTGGCTCAGCATGTAGCTAAGTTGCACGCAATGCATGAACTGTACAAGGCTACCACTGCATTCACATGCCAAATGTGAGAAAAACATTTGTGGGACTAACTTCTGAGATGCATCATAGGTGCTGACAGCTGACGTTTGCAAGCACATCCCAGGTCTGTGGGCTGTTTTAGATGTTGATGACTGTTCACTTGCCATTCTCTCTTTGGAATGGGGTAACTTCCATCCTGCTGAAACTGAAGTGGGTTCTTGCTCACTAGTTCGTGGAGCTGGCACTTGTCTCTCACTCTGACACTGTCTTGCGATATGACCCGGCTTCTGACATTTATAACAAACCAACTCTTCAGTGGGGGCCTGTGATAGCTCAACTCTCTGTCAGAGTAGCAAGTGAGTGCTGGGCCACTGGATGGCTGGTAATGTGCCCAATCGATCACCCCTTGTTGCTGTTTATTAATGTCTTCCAGTTGTTGCCCAAACTTTTCCTGCTGCATACTTAGTCTCTCAATAAACTTTGTTGATATGGTCTAGGCCACTTCTGAGCTGATCTCAGCTCTATCTCTTGAAAGGACTCGTATAGGCAGCATCTTGTCATCAGGTGGGAGGAAAGGGGGGAGGGAGGGGGAGGGAGTTGGGATGGCCGGAGCAGAGCAAATGCAGTAGAAAGCGGCTGTCAAGAGATCACAAGTAGCTGCAGCCTGCAGCAGCCAAAGCACAAAGAGATGAACAGAGAACAGCTCGCCCTCCTCCCCCGCCCCCTGAGTCCCGCAGATAAGGAGAAGCCAAGTAAATATCCCGCAACTGCGGGGGGGAGGGGGAAGGCAGTGCTGTCAACCCGCCCGTAGGTCTCAGCCGCCACGGGAAGAGTTTACATGGGCATCGCTCCACCCACACTCCCAGCAAAGCACCGTGACGAAAGTGAAAGCCAGAGCCCTGCTCCCTCCTCCCTCTCAAGCCCCCGATCGGATTTCTTAAAGGCACAGGTCTCCCAGAAAGAGCAAAGTAAGCTAGGCAACGTGTCCCAAATCTGTTGCAGTGCCTGCCGCCTACCCTTTGTGAGGGGGGGGGGGGGGAGGACAGAGTGTTTTCCTCACTCTCCCAGACACAACTGGCGTGGGAACTTTGCAAGCTCTTGCGAGTGCAGAGCAAAGACTTAGGTGGGGAGGGGACAAAAATCCCGCCTGTTTTAACTGTGTGAGAGAGAAGTGTGGTAATGTGCGCTGAAGGCGAGTGTGAGTGCCAGAGAGAGAGGGAGACTACGTGAGGGATTGTGTATGTGTGTGAGAGGGATTGGGCGTGCATGTGTGAGGGACAGAGGGAGAGTGTATGTGCAAGAGAGAGAGAGAGAGAGGAAGCCTATGTAGGGGGCTGTATGAGAGAGAGAGAGTCTCTACCCTCCCAGCTCTCCACTTATAGGTTAGAGTGGAAGGGGTTGAGTGTAGAGGGGAATGGGAGAGCAAAGGAGTTGGGGCCTGTAAGGATAGAGTAAAAGGGGTCTGAGCCTGTCCCTCCGCCACCGGGGAAGGGGAGAGGGAGTTGGGATGGCAGGACCATTACACCTCGCGACATCCCCTCTCTGCCACCGCTGCAGCTCCTACCACCGCTGCCGCCTCTGGCCCTTCGTGGTGCTGGGGGGGGGGGGGGAGGAGCGGAGCAGAGCAAAGACGTAGGAGGAGAGGGGATAAAAATCTCACCCATTTTAACAGGTTTAACGGCTTGTACTAAATATTTTACGATTCCATTTCAATGTTTCTGATTGCATTGTTAAACTGAATTTTCATAGATTTTGATTTATTTTCATTTTGATTTAATTATTTTGTGTGACATTGTGTTGGAATTGAGCTGTGTCATTTACCATACCGTTCATTTACTGAGTATAGTTTACGTTTTTTCTTTTTTCATTGTTTTTCATTTCTAGAATTATGCGGTTTACATGTAGACACGGATTGCTGCTCACATGGACAATTATATGTTGCGTGTTCTAGAGTCAGCAAACCAGACAATCTCTATATCTGCACAGACAATGGAACAACAAAAAATATTGTATACCCACAAGCATTGTGAAATTAAACATATTCGAAACGTGCGCTTTCTCTTTTCTTTCTTTTCCATTTAACCAGACTGAGCCACAGCAACGCGTGGCCGGGTACAGCTAGTAAATAAATAAATAAATCTAAACAGCTCCCCCTGTGGCAGAGACCTTCCCCCGATGTCATGAGTGAGGCTGGTGAGGTGTTAAAGGTTTCTGTGATGCAAGGGCACTAGATGGAACCTCACACTGTGTACTGTTTGATGACTTCTTCCCTACTGTGTGTCCTTCACAGGAATGAGGCTCAGAGCCCATCCAGCAAAGTCTCTCAGGGATAGGGAAGGGAAACAGGGAGAAATGTAGGATAGCCGTCCTGAGGGAGGATGTTACTAGGAATACCTTGGAAATAAACAATTCCTGATGAACAAGTTTATTTTTACCAAAAAGAAAAGGATTAGAAGTAATCTTGTGGTAAACAATACAAGTATTCAAGTTCTTTAACATGTACCTTTGCAATAATACTTCAAAACATTTCATTAAATATAGACAATTAAACAATTAGAAATTGTTAACACTTTCCAAAGTTTCTTTCACAGTAGCGATGTTAAAACAATATTAATAATTTTATTATCTTGTTTACAGGAAAATTATACTGAATTCACCATGATATTTAGTCGTCGGATGTACAGAAAAGCAGTATTTTATGCTTTTCTGTACAATGTTTTGGGGTGCTCAGAAATTAATGCCTGCTCTGGGCAGGCATTAATTTCTGAGTGTAAAAATGTGCGGTTGGAAGCACTTTTTTTTTTTTTGCAAGTAGGGTAAATAATTAATAGCCTCATTGATATGAATTTGCATGTGATGAACGCTATTAGTTTTGCTGTGCATTAGACGCGCGTTGTGGAGGCGCTAATCCCCTTATAGCATAAGGGGCAGTGGACGCGCCTACAAACGCACATCCAACCATGGGTTAAATAATGTGCTCTGCATCAGCCCCCTCTGTGTTTAACCTTCAGATCTGTATCATAAGAAATTAAGGCTTTGGGGTACTTTTTTCTCATTTCAAGGCTCTTCTAAAAACCAAGAGTCCCTCTTATGGTAAGTATCCACTTTTGTCTTTTGTGTTTCCTGTTCATTTTCAGTGTCATCTGCCCCTTTGTGTTACTTTCCTATTGAGCTCAATTAGATTCTGCTAGTTTGTTAGTCTGGCCAGACCTAATGTGTGATTTTTATGCACACACTTATCTCAGATCAGACCATTGCGATGCAATCTCTAAAGCAATGGGCTCTGACACAACATCGGTCTCCTGCAGGTGATGGGGTTGCTGACGCCCGCTTTTTCTTCTGTCTGCCTCTGCCTGGTACCAAACTATACCAATTCAAAAACAAAGACTACTTCCCTGGAACTGAGTTAACTTCTGCAAGCTAAAGGTTTTTCTTCTGCAGGTGTCCGGAGGTTTGGTGAAACTGTTTCATCTAGCTAAAGGAAATAAACAATAATCAGGAAATCACTGTCTTTAATTTCAGGGCAATAGCAGTTACTTTTCATATAAAAAAAATCCAACTCCTGTCTAATTAGAACAGGCAAAAAATTACTGCTTTCCTGTTCAGATTCTTCTGCTATTAACTAACCAGCCCCTTCTTTAATTTATATTCAGGGCACAGAAGTCCCTCTGGGATCTGGAATTAAAACTTCTTTTTTTCTCTCTTTTCTTTCTTTCTTTCAAATCTCTCAGGGCCAAAGTAACTCAGTAACAGCGGTGTTACTGGTTTCTGAAGCTATTTCCCTCTGGTGCAGGCTTACTCCACCACTCATCTGTCTCTCTTCTTTGGCTTGTGCTGCTTGAATTTACACATTTACCCACAAGTGGTTTTCAAGCAACATGAAAAAATGCATGTAAATCATGCTGGGAAATGGAGAAACAGCTAGACACCATGACACTTAGCACAACAATGAAATAACTTGCATTTCTGGTGGCCATTTTAACGTTTACTCCACCTCTGACTCAGGAGCTAAATTTCCAGCATTAAAAGTGTATTGAGCAGTGTGTGAACTTTTGCGTACTTTCCTGCATTGCTAATTTCCCTTAGAGGGTAAACCCCCTGGGGTACCTGAATGTAATCTACTTTGAAGTGCCTGAAAGGTGGAATATAAATCAAATCAAAATTGAATAACCTTGGCACAAATTTTAAGTCGGGTTTTAGCGCAGAATTTTTTCTGCACTAAAAACTCTATTAAATCACAGGGTTAACTTAATCACTCAAACGTCCATGCTAAAATTTGAGTTAAAACTTGTGCTAAGGTCAGCATGCTTTATTACATGGATTTAATACAGTTTGGAGGAGGAATAAATCTATTTTTGTGGCTGAAGGAGGTGAAAAAAGGCACATTCATCTGAGGTTGAATAAATGTTTGTTGGTCAGTCCATGGGCAGATTGGAGGGTATAATGCAGCATTTATTGTAGCGACTTCTCATAGGCTCTCTCGACTATGATAAATATATAATCATACCCATTTAGGGGTAGATGTTTAAACCTATATGCACGCATCCATGTACGCGCGTTTCCCGGCATGCACTCATGGATGTGTCGATTTTATAACATGCTCACGCTGGCACGCACAGGTGCACCGGATTTTATAATCCATGCGTGCATGTGCATGCAGTGCCTGCAAGGGGGGGAGGGGTAATTATGCAATTTTTGCACGGCGACACATCCCGGCCTTCCCCAGTTCCCTCCCCCCTACCTAACCTTCCTTCCTCTTCCCCTCTCCTTTCTTCTCTGCCCCCTATTCTAACCCATGATTTTATTTTTTAACTTTTTACCTCAACAGGAGCAGTAGCAAGTTGTGCGCACTGGCACCCTGCTGGCGCACCGGCACCCTGCTGGCGCACCCTTCCCCAGCACAGTCGGAAATGGCCACTGTACCGGCTGCCTCCAGCCCCACCCCTCCCTGCCCCTTTATCTGGGCCCGGCACTTCGGCGTGTAACAGAGGTTACGCACATGGCTGGGCCCCTTTGAAAATTCCCAGCCACACACATAACCCCTGTTTTTTAGGCGCGCAAGAGAATAAAAACTCCCCCATTAATGTATGTATTTAATCAATGCTGAATATCTCCTTTAACCCTAATCTCCCCCAATATTTATCATCTTTCAGAGGTCAAAACTCTGGTGGGTGAAATGAGAATACTACTATAATTGAGTGATGATCACTGAAAGGAAGGGTATGATTATTTTAAATCCTGAATTAGTTATGGCATTACTTTTTATTAAAGAATTTAAATCACAGGTTTATAATGACAAGTAGAATTCTTTGGCATCGTGCTTTGTCATTTACCATCACTTTTCATATTTGTCTAATAGGACACTCTGTGAGACTTTGCTGCCTAAATATTTTTTAATCGATTCCATATTGTTTCTGGATTTCCTATAGTTTCCCCTTTCCTTTTTTTTCTCTTTTAAGCAAATTTAGGTTGGAAATTGCAAAAGTTAACCTCTTCCTAATGCTTTGCAGAACCCATAATTTGCTGTCTTGTGTCCGCAGTGTGACTCAGCTCCATGTGGTTATTCTATGTCAAAGGCATAGTTACCAGATTTTTCTTTTCCCGCAGCACATGCGGCTATGCTGGTAGAAAGCAGCAAAACCCCAACGCATCTGCTTCTTTTCAGCATTAACCTCCATGAAACCAAGATATTAGATTTATGGAGAACTAAAGAACATATTTTGGAATGTTTACAAAAGTGTAAAATAATTTAGGGACAATGTAATTTGTCAAAGAACAATTAGTTTAGTTTGCTGATTTAATATACCGCTTTTCTTCTGTAAATCAAAGCGGTTTACAAGATAAAAACATTCATAATAAGTAATTATACAAATACATTTTCACACATGCAACTTCAAAGCACAAATAATAGACAGACAACAATTTCATAAATAAAAGTTAAAACCTGAATTAGATTAGACAAGCATACTTTAAAACTGTCAGTCCTTATAACTAACCAGTCTAAAAAGCAGGTCCAGTCTGGATATTCCTAGACTGTTAACTATTATAAAAAGCTTGATGGAAAAGACTAGTTTTAACGCTCAAACTAAATTTAACATAGTTTGTTATTTGTTGCGTTTCTAGGGGTAGGGCATTAAAGGAAGAGCTATCCTTTTTAATTAATTTGACAGGTATGGACTAATTATAGGGAAAAATGAGATTTATATCCAGAGCCTTTTATCTAAGTTCAGACAAATGGCAGGACCTGAAAATCCTGCTAAGCTGACTAGCCCTAAAATAGCCAGATAACTTTTTATAAGAATAAAAGTTATTTGGCTAACTCAGGTGTGGGGAGGGGAGTCAGCTATCTATCCAGTAGGGGTATGCACAGCAAAACTTTCTTGTTATTGGGAATTTTTTTTTTTTTTTTAATTTTGCTTCCTTTTTTATGTGTGTACTATTTGCAAATAGTGTATGATATTTCCTAATATCTACAAAAATATGGAAAAGAATAGAAGCTTAAAAAAAAAAAAAAAAGCAAAACATTTTCCAAACAAAATGACCAAAATTCCTGAGTAAGATCTTGGGAGTTCCCCCCCCCCTCCCCTGCTGCCCCTGAAGGTGGCCATTTGCCCAAAAAATGTAATATTTAAAAAAATAAAACTCTGGGGTCACAGGCCCCTACCTCCAGCCCCTCCTTTTTGTGAAAAAATACCCCGGAAGCTAGCTTCCACACCTCCCACCAGAGTCCATCTTCCTAACTGTCCCTATACTCACCAAATCCTGTCTGATGGTGTTATAGTTAGTGAGGTTTGGGTGGACCCTTGGACACTGTGATAGCTGACCATGTCCATAGGGGGGGGGGAAGTCCCATGAGGGGCCACAGGTCAGGCTCAGCTCTGGACACACAAACACAGATAGTTCTTTATTTAGACAGTTTGAGAAGCCACCAGAGGTGGCAGTAGTGAGTAGAAGATGTAGCCCGGCTGGGCTAGTATTCCCCAGGGCACTGGAACGGGGGCAGGCCCTCGAGGAGCGAGTACCTGGTTCCAGGGAGACAGCTCTGAGGAGTGGATGATAGTAGTACTCACTGATGGTGTCTGTAGCGAATTCTTCCAAGTAGAAGAGGAGATAGATGCAAGCAGCGGGTCAGGGAACATGGGCCCTCGAGGAGTGAGTACCGGTTACCTGACAGCGACCTGAAAGAAGCAAAGAGGCCCCCGAAGAGCAGGTACCCTGTTAGCAGAAAGAGTCCAATGGAAGCTGGAAGGCAGAGTAGCTGGGTACGGAGAGCGAATCCCATCCGTAAGATCACCCTTGCTAACTCAACGGCTAGCAATAAACTGTAGGCTTAAATATCCAGGCAGCATGACGTCATCACTGGGGGACGCTCCTGAGGAACATGCCAATGAGGAAATAAGAATGAGGGCTGCACGGTGCTCGCGCCCTAAGGTACCTGAAGAGCTTGGCGGGAGGCAGTGCCCAAGCCAGTCCGGGAACGCTGGAGAGGACGGCAGGCGGACCCAGCGTCAGCCAGGCATCCGTGAAGAGCAGGAGGAGTTGCAAAAAAGGAAAGGTATGTGGAGTGAAGCCATCGGGAAGTGACGGTTGCAACAGTACCCCCCTTAAAAGGGCGGTCTCCTCTGTGGGTACCAGGGCTTGGTTTCCAAGGATACGAGAGATGAAACTGATGGAGCATCTCTTTGTCAAGGATATTAGCCAGAGGCTCCCAAGAATTTTCTTCGGGGCCAAAACCTTCCCATGAAAGAAGGTATTCCCAAGTCTTGCCTCGTCTTCGAACATCAAGGATGGCTTAGACCTTGTATTCTAGGTCATCTTCTGCATTGATGGGAGATGGTTCCTGAGACTTGGAAGAGAACACACTGAGAATGAGTGGTTTCAAAAGTGAAACATGGAAACGTGGATGTTTAATCCAGGTGGTAGCTTCAGACTATAAATGATGTTGCCAAGACGTCGGAGGATTGGAAATGGTCCAACGTAGATAGGAGCAAATTGAGTGGAGGGTAACTTCAGTCTAAGGTGCTTAGTGGATAGCCAGACTTTGTCACCAGGTTGAAAGACAGGCGCTTTGACATGGTGAGCGTCATAAAACCTTTTTGCTCGATCACTCGCTTTGAGTAGCACTTCTTTCGTTTGAGTCCATAATTGATGGATATCATCAGCAATGGATTAAGCTGCTGGGGACGTCACTGAGAGCTTCAGTGGAAGTGGTGGTGATGGTGATCGTCCATATACCACTTCAAAAGGTGTTGATCCAGTGGATGATGCTGGATGAGAATTAATGGCGAATTCAGACCATGGTAACAGTTCGGTCCAGTTATTCTGACGACAACTCACATAGGCCCGAATGAACTGTTTCAGGGTCCTATTCATCCGTTCTGTTTGGCCATTTGATTGAGGATGATAGGCAGATGAATAATCTAGAGAGATGTTGAAAAGCCTTCCAGAATTTTGCCGTGAACTGTGATCCTCGATCCGAGACTATGTGCTTCGGTAGGCCGTGAAAGCGAAAGATGTGGGTTATGAAGAGCTTCACAAGCTCCAAGGCTGAAGGTAAGCCAGGCAGCACCACAAAATGGGCCATCTTGCTGAAGCGGTCGACTGTGACCCAAATGGTATTCATACCTCCAGAGAGGGGAAGATCGACTACAAAGTCAGTAGCGATATGCATTTAGGCCTGTTCCGGAGCTGGAAGCGGTTGCAGCAATCCCCACGGTTGGCCAGAAGTAGGTTTGTGCTTGGCATAGTTGGCACAAAATGCTACATAGGAGAGTGTATCTTCCTTGATAGTTGGCCACCAATAATACTTCTGTAGCTTCAGCAGGGTACAGCGTTGACCAGGATGGCCAGCCAGCTTGGAATCGTATGCCCAATAGAGTACTTTCTTCCTGAGGTGTTTAGGCACGATGGTTTTACCAGCGGGCACAGTATGAGTAGCCACCAAGATGAGTTTCTTCGGGTCGATAATATGCTGAGGTTCTTCTGGAACATCCTCCGACAGAAAGGAGCATGACAGGGCATCAGCTCTGGTATTCTTGTCTCTGGGGCGGTATTTGAGCACGAAGTCAAAACGGTTAAAAAATAAGGACCATCTGGCTTGTCTATGGTTAAGACGTTGCACATGGCAGAGGTACTCTAAATTTTTATGGTCCATAAACCCGTTATTTGATGTTGAGCACCTTCGAGCCAAGGCCACCATTCCTCAAATGCCAGCTTAATAGCCAGGAGCTCTTTATCTCCGAATCCATAGTTCTTCTCTGCTGGAGAGAAACGTCGTGGGAAGAAGGAACAGGGACATAAGGATTTGGAGACTCCGGTTTGGATCAATACAGCCCCCACACCGACATCAGAAGCATCGACCTCCAGATGAATGAGTTGTCAGGGTCTGGATGATGCAGGCATGGTTCAGTTGGAAAGGCAGTCTTTAAATCCTCGAAAGCAGAAATGGCCTCTGCAGACCATTTAGAAGCGTTGGCCCCTTTCCGGGTCATTGCAGTTAAGGGCACAGTTAAAGAAGAATAGTTCTTTATAAAGCTTCTATAGTAATTAGTGAACCCCAAAAAATCATCTCAGGGCCTTCAGGCTGATAGGTTGGGACCAATTTTTAATACTCTAATTTTTGGGGATCCATCTGGAAGCCATATTTAGACACAATGTAGCCAAGAAAAGGCACAGAGTCCTTATGGAATTCACACTTGGATAGCTTCACGTAGAGCCGATGTTCTCAAAGTCTTCGTAGTACTTGTTTGATGTCCTCTAGAAGAGTAGACAAGTCCTGAGAAAATATCAGGAAATCATCTAGGTACACTACAACACTCTTGTACAACATGTCACTCAAGATGTCGTTCATCATGTTCTGGAACACAGCGGGTGCATTGCACAGGCCGAAGGGCATTACTAAATACTCAAAATGACCATCTCGAGTGTTGAAGGCTGTTTTCCATTCATCACCACTGCGAATGCGAACTAAGTTATAGGTTCTCTTCAGGTCAAGTTTCGAGAACATCTTGGCACCTTGAAGCCGGTCGAACAGCTCTGAGATTAAAGGCAGGGGATATTGATCTTTGATCGTGATCTCATTCAGATCTCGATAGTCAATACAAGGACGTAAGGTACCGTCCTTCTTCCCCACAAAGAAGAAGCCTGCGCCGGCTGGAGACTTTGATGGTCTAATGAATCCTTTCTGTAAATTCTCCTCGATGTACTCAGACATAGCCTTATTCTCTATTACAGAGAGTAGATAGACACATCCTTTAGGAGGTTCAGTGTTCGGTTTCAGCCTTATGGCACAGTCGTAAGATCTATGTGGAGGAAGGATGTCAGCAGCTTCTTTGGAGAACACATCACCGAAAGATGCGTATTGAGGTGGCAATTCTGGCATCACTGGAGTTATAGGCATGCAGAGGACAGGAGAAACTTCCTTAAGTCACTTGCCATGACAACCTAGGCCCCAGCGGGAGAGTTCTAAGGTGGCCCAGTCGAATTGAGGCAGATATGATTGCAACCAGGGTAACCCCAGAATGATAGGGTGCATGGCCTTCTCTAACACAAAGAAGGAAATCGACTCAGTATGGGGGGCTCCGGTGCGGAGGGTTACCGGTTCAGTGTGATGGGTCACATCACCCAGCAAAGGCTCTCCATGGATAGATGATAAGAGCAGTGGAATCTTCAAAGTGACGAGGGGAATCCTCAAATGTTCCCCTAGGCGTTGAAGTATAAAGTTGCCTCCTGCCCCTGAATCCACCAGGGCAAGAGTTTGAATTTTGGACGGTCCGCAGATCAGGGAGACTGGGAGAGAGAGCGGAGGAAAGGGCGTAGTAAGGCTTAAGAACAGTCCTCCCACAGGACTTAGGCCCGTCAATTTCCTGGATGAATTGGGCATGTTGGGACATCAAGACCAGCTTGTCCACAGTACATACACAGGTCATGCCTCTTCCGAAGTCTTCTCTCTTTTGAAGTCAGGTGACTGCGACCAAATTGCATCGGTTCCTCTCCACTGGCGACAGGTATTGCTGGAACCATCTGAAGTGCAGGATTAGCATGAACCTCCTTCTGAACCGGTCCTTTATTAGGCTTGAGTTCTTTCACCTTATCACGAAGTCAGTGGTCAATTCTAGTAGCCAAAGCCACTAGTTTATCCAGCGATTCAGGTGTCTCACGAGCAGCCAGCTCGTCTTTCAAGCAAGTATCCAGTCCTCTGAAGAAGAGGGTTTTCAGACATTTGGAATCCCAGCATAATTCTGTAGCAAGAGTCTTCAACTCTATTGCAAAATCAGCCAGTGGTCAGTTGCTTTGCTTCAGGTCCACCAGAGCGGAACCAGCAACAGTCACTCGAGCAGGATCATCAAAAACGGATTTAAACAAATTCAAAAATCCGTCAATATCTTGCAGAACTGGATCCAACGTTCCCACAGTGTTGAGGCCCAAGACAAGACCCTTCCATCAAGATAAGATAGAATTTAAGTAGTCTTGGCTTAGGCTGTGGGGAAGTGAGAAGGCTGCAATGCAAAATACATGCAGCACTGATTTAGGAAACCTCTAGTTCTTTGAATCTCTCTAGAGAAATGAACTGGAGCAGCCAGAGGTACCATAGTCTTTATAGTTACTTCAGGTAACTGACCTTCATTACTGGAAGCAGCGCTTTGATTCTTCCATTCATGCAGCTGATGGAATGCAGAAGTGAGTTTCTCCAATGCGTCCT
Organism: Rhinatrema bivittatum; assembly: GCF_901001135.1. Taxonomy (NCBI): domain Eukaryota; kingdom Metazoa; phylum Chordata; class Amphibia; order Gymnophiona; family Rhinatrematidae; genus Rhinatrema; species Rhinatrema bivittatum. The sequence goes on from NC_042616.1 coordinate 753,858,332, forward strand.
GTTGTTCAGCAATGCGCAGGGCCAGGCTGGGAATGGCCTGCAAGGCATTGAGCTGTGCCGGATCCATGAAGTTAGCAATCTGTTATAGTTAGTGAGGTTTGGGTGGACCCTTGGACACTGTGGCAGCTGACCACACCCAAGGGGGGAAGTCCCATGAGGGGCCACAGGTCAGGCTCAGCTCTGGACTCACAAACACAGATAGTTCTTTATTTAGACAGTTTGAGAAGCCACCAGAGGTGGCAGTAGTGAGAAGAAGATGTAGCCAGGCTAGGCTAGTATTCCCCAGGGCGCTGGAATGGGGGCAGGCCCTCGAGGAGCGAGTACCTGGTTCCAGGGAGACAGCTCTGAGGAGTGGATGATAGTAGTACTCACTGATGGTGTCTGTAGCGAATTCTTCCAAGTAGAAGAGGAGATAGATGCAGGCAGTGGGTCAGGGGAGCAAGTACCGGTTACCTGAAAGCGACCTGAAAGAAGCAAAGAGGCCCCTGAGGAGCGGGTACCCCGTTTGCAGAAAGAGTCCAATGGAAGTTGGAAGGCAGAATAGCTGGGTATGGAGAGCGAATCCCATCCGTTAGATCACCCATGCTAACTTAATGGCTAGCAATAAACTGTAGGCTTAAATATCCGGGCAGTGTGACGTCATCACAGGGGGACGCCCCTGAGGACTATGCCAATGATGAAATAAGAATGAGGGCCATGCGGCGCACGTGCCCTAAGGTACCTGAAGAGCTTGGTGGGAGGCAGCGCCCAAGCCAGTCCAGGGACGCCGAAGAGGACGGCAGGTGGATGCCGCGGCAGCCAGGCATCCGTGAAGAGCAGGAGGAATCGCAAAAAAGGAAAGGTAGGCGGACTGAAGCCGTCGGGAAGTGACGGTCGCAACAGATGGTCTTATACGAAACTGGAAGTGACCCTTCTGTTCCTGGTCCTGGCTGACATTTTCCAAAATTGTATCATCTGGCTCTTTATCCTATCATGTGATAAGGACTACCCAATGGCTTCAGTAGCTTCTCTCACAGGATAAGGCTAAAGAGCAGCTGGTGGCATTTTTCAAAATGGTGGCAGCCTGATCTGAGAGTTGAGGCCCCCACTAGACTGAATTTTCCTGCAAAGTTAACCAGATAAGTTTATCTTAGCCAAACCTCAGCTGAACATGGACCTCAAAATGTTTTGGGTATATATTTCCTGGTGCAGCAATACCTTCATATAAAGAAGAGTTACATTTCCATATTTTTTTTCTGCTAGCTGGAGCTTCACCAATAATAGTCCAGGGTTTCCGCAGGTTGAGCCCTTGGTTACCTGGTCTTAGGTGGGCCTTGCAGGGTCTCCTAGAGAGAAAGTTCAAGGGAGTGCCCACCATGAACAAGGGTGCGTGGTCAGTGTTCAGATAAGGAAGTCCAGAGGTCGCAGGAGGCCAGAATAGACTGTCTGAGTGTATGGAGAGAATCAAGGCCAGAGTCTTGATGCAGAATGGTCAGCCAGGCAGGGTCGGTAACAGAGGTCAGTCCGGGCATAGTCAGGTCAAGCAGGAGGTTGAGTTCCAGGTGGCAGAAGAGAGTAGTCAGTGATCCAGACAGAGGTCAGGTCAGGCAGCAATCAAGAATAGTCAGAGTTGTAAGCAGAGGTCAGGTCAGGCAGCAATCAAGGAGTAGTCAAGAACAGGCAAAGGTCAGTACCGTGAGATCAGTCCGAAGAGTACTACCAGGGATGGAGAGACGAAGGAGCAGGAGACCCTGGAACTGGAGATACAGGAGATGCTGGAACGGGAGACACAGGAGACGCTGGAACTGGAGACACAGGAGACACTGAAACAGAGAGATTGGAACAGGAGACACAGGAGCAAGACACTGGAATGGAGGAAGGCAAACTTGCTATCACTAAGTGATCGACGCGATTGCAAAGGCAAGGACGTGATGTGAGGCACTTCCTTTTGTACAGGGATCAATCTGGGTGCGCCGCGGAGCTGGGACCCGTCCTTGGCCCTTTAAGAGGGTGGTCAGTCCGCATGCGCGTGCCTAGGGGCGGGGCCGATGCTATGGAGGACACCGAGCCCCGCCGTGAGGCTTGGCTGGAGCCGGGAGGTGAAGCATCGGGGAATGCTGCCGCGGAACGCTGTGGCCGAGTGGAGCTGGCGGCAGATATAAGGGAGGCCGACCCGGGACTGGCTGGTATGGAGGAAGGGTAAGCGGGCCCGGAAGTGGGTCGGGTGCGAGTGGGACATGCAACAATGAGGTAGCAATACTAAAATCAGCACAACTAAACATAGGGTTGGTTTACTGCTTTCTTAGAATAATCCAAAATGAATTCTCACTGCTTATTGAAATATTTACAAAAGCATTTCCTTCACCTGAATCCACATTAATAATAGGAGACTTTAACCTTCATGTAGACAGAACACCAAAAACCAAAGCCTGTGAAACCTTTCTAGAAACAATGGAAGCAATGGGATAGTCGCAATTTGTTAATAATCCCACTCATAATGCAGGCCACATTCTTGATCTAATCTTTGCCAATAACAATTGTCTCATCAGTACCTCACACACTATACTACCCTGATCCGACCACCAACTAATTAAAGCACAAGTAACCTTCCTAATCCAAATGAATAAAAATTCAAATAAAAATTAATCTTTCACCGTCAGAAAAAAAATAGAATCAGACATATTAGTAGAAGCAATTAAAAACCACTGGCCAGAGCAGACAGGAGAGGTGTGAGGAGAAGAGGGAAAGGAGGCCTCATCACTGTCTGGCCAGGAGCAGACAGTAATGAGGTCTGCTATTGCTTGGGACCAGGTAGACTTCGTCAGACTCACAAGATCATCCTTATCTAGGATGTATGTACAGATCAGCAACCTAAGGCAGTGTACAGGTGGGAGCCATCCTGGTGAAGATTGCCTGGTCTAATGTTAGAGCTGATGCCAGCACAGCTTTGTGATGGCAAGCAAAGGCCCAGACAGTCCATGTTAAAAGAGTCCACTCAAAGTGGATAGCCTAAGGGCCACATCAGCAACCTTAAAGTAGCAGGATCAGGACTAGAGAAGGCAGTATGGAGGCAGCAGGATCAGGACTGAAGAGTGCAGCATGGAGGCAACAGGACCAAGACCAGAGAGCACAGCATGGAGGCAGCAGGACCAGAATTGGAGAGCTCAGCTTGTAGACAGGAGCCCCAGAAGATGAGACAAAAGCCTGAAGGCAACAGGACCAGGACTGGAGAGTGCAGCTTGGAGGCAGGAGCCCCAGGAGATGAGACAGTAGCAAAGAGCCAGCAGCAGGATGAGGTGAGAAGAGACACCAGCAAGATCGTGACTGGAGACCACACCAAGGAGCCAGGACTATGGGTAGACTATAGAGGAGGGCATAACAAGAAAGCAGAAGGACAACACAGACAGACAACAGAACATCCACATCAGCAAGCTGGCACAGGCGTTTTGTAGTTAGGATGGGCCCAATAATCTTCTTCCATCTTGCTGGCACAGAAATTCTGTAGTCAGTATGGGTCCAGCAGGCTTCTTCCATCTAGCTGGCACAGGAACTCTGTAGTCAGGAACAACCCAGCAGTTTTCATCCATCTAGCCGGTACAGGAACTCTGTAGTCAGGACTGACCCATCGGGCATCTTCTATCTATCCAGCAAAAGAACTCTGTACAAAGAACTGGCCTGGCTTATTTGGATAAGTAACCTTTTAGTTAATTTTTTGAGCTTTTACAACTGTGGTCTCATGGTCCTTTTCCTCTGTGGGGCTTTTGGGTAGTTTAGGGTGGCATTTATTTGGGGGGGGGGGGGGGGGGCTACCACTGGGCTGTCCTGAGAGCTGGGACTACTGTGTGGAGTGGACTCCTGGGAAGATGTCGGTGACATGGATGCAGACTCTGATTGGGTTGGGTTAGTGCTGTAGTCAAACTGTTGATTGAGGTAGAGATGGTGGCTAGGCCCTGTATAAGAGCTGCTGTCTGCACCTGCCTGGCCTGGTTGTAGCTGATCTGAGCCCTCTCCAACTGCACCATTTCTGCCCTTATATGGTGCAGTTAGAGCCAATGTCTCCTCTTGATGCAGTCAAGTGTGTCCTGGACTGTACAATTCAGTGCTGCTGGTGCTGCAGGTACTGTGGTTGGTGGTGGCTGAGATGCTATCTGTGGCTCCAATGCTGGCATGGCCAAGTTGGTGGGATGAGCTGGCTGGGTGTCTGGTGCATTCTACTGGTCACGTGGTGTGCTGGAGGCAGGTGGGGCCTGGCCAGCTTCTTCCCAAGGCAGGGATGTCCCCGCCATAAAACTGAAGATTTTTAGGCTGGTGCGAGGTGTTGAGCCAAGAGGTTGCAGTAGTTGGTGCCATTCTTGTGGCTGCTGTTGCTCTTTCTCCTCTTCCTCACTCCACTAGATATGAGTATTCAGCTGCATGGTTGCACTGAGACCTGAGGCTGCGCTGCTGGTCCCTGGAACTTCACTGCTGAGTCTGGGGGTTTCCTGGGTGAGAGCTTAGAAACAAAGAAGACATAAGTATGAATGCTAAGAAGTGCACATGTACTATTTGGCATAATATGTGCACTTTGCATCAATCAATGTGAGTATTTAATGTCAAAGTATGTGGACATTTGTAGCAGACTTGACATTTACAGGTGATGTGAACTTACTGGCCCTGGCTTGTGTTGTGTCCAGGGCCTTGTTCATCCTCTCGAATATGTCCAGTCCCAGCCATTTAATCAAGCACTCCTCCACTGAGCTCAGAACTATTGTGCAATGCGCTCCTCTTCTTGTCTGGTGCAGATATATGTTAAAGCTTGCCACCTTGTTTTTCAACTGTGCTTTGTAGTTGTTGTGACTGCGACAGCTTTTCCCCGCGTACCTTACTCTTCCTGTGGCTCCTCCCACTCACCTCGGACTACTGGCTGCCGTGGTGTCTGTCTGCCGACCTCTCTGGTGTCCCCGGACCAGCTTTGGTGCTGCCTCCCGCCATGATCCTCCAAGGTACCATAGGACACGCGCACGCACGCTGCCCTCATCTTTATTTTTTCATTTGCACGAACCTCAGGGGCGTCCCCCTGAGATGACGTCACGCTGCCCAGATATTTAAGCCGACCTCTTTTGCTAGCTAATCGTGTTAGCAACAACTCGGATTACTGTGGATGGGATTCGCTCTCCGTACCGAAGCTACTCTGCCACTCCAGCATTCTCTGGAACTCTTACTGCTAAAGGGGTACCCGCTCCTCAGGGGCCTCTTCTATTTCTTTCAGGTGCTATCAGGAACCGGTACTCGCTCCTTGAGGGCCCATGTTCCCTGAGTCGCTGCCTGCATCTACAATCTTCTCTACTTGGAAGACTTCACTACCAGTATCCATCTGTGAGTACAACTACCATGTATTCCACAATATTGCTTCCCTGGAACCAGGTACTCGCTCCTTGAGGGCCTGCCCTCTGTTCCAGAGCCAGACCTCTCGTCTAGTGGAATCTCTGTGTGAGTACATTACCACTGAGTCTCTCTACTCTAAGGGATCAGTTACTCGCTCCTCGAGGGCCTGCTCTCCCTGTTTCGGAGCTTCTCCTATTCTACCTGGGACTCTGTTTGTTTCTCACTGTGTACTCATAACTCTCAGTCTCTTTCCACTACAGCACAGCCAAGCAGAGGATCCGCTGTTCTAGCGTCCTGTGTGATACTTGCCCAGCCGAGCTCAACATCTACTACTCACTACTGCCACCTCTGGTGGTTTCCAAAACTGTTTAAATAAAGATTCAATCTGTGTTTGTGTGTCCAGAGTCTAGCCGGACACCGTGGTCCTCATGGGACTGCCCCCCGTGGGCGTGGTCAGCTGCCACAGTGTCCAAGGATCCATCCAAACACCAATAACCATAACAGTAGTCCTGGTAGTGGTGGCCCACCTGCTCTCCAGGCTTCTTGATTTTGCTGCACTAGGATATGGCTTGGGTGATGGTGCATAATATCTGCCCCTTGGCTGCTCTGGATGTCTTCACTGCCTGGTTTCCAAACAAAAATTTGTAATTTTCCAGGACCCCGGCAATGAGCAGCTCGTTGTTCTCTATGCTGAACTTGTGTGCATGAAGATGAGGCCAATCTGCTGTCTGGCTGCCAGATGATTAGTTTGCCATTTCCACTTCTGGAGAGGTGTCACTTTCCTCGTTCTTGCTCCCAATCTTCGCTCCCTTCCCTTTCTCCCCTCCCCCCAACCAACTCTGCCAATTCCTCCTCGCTCTCTCTGTCTAGCCCTACCCTGCCATCTTACTCCTGCCTGCATATTCCATTCCCCTTCCCGCCTCCTCCTATCTCTTCCTTCTTCCCTATCTCTACTCCTGTCCTATTTCTAGGGGTGTGCATCCGTTTTCCTCGTATTTGTAATCCGCAACTTATTTTTTGCAATCTGTTGAATACGTGGGGAGGCGAAATGCATCGCGACTCCCCACGTATTCAACAGATATCCGTTGTATTCGGCCTCCTAAATAAACATTTAAACCCTCCACCCTCCCGACCCCCCCCCCAAGACTTACCAAAACTCCCTGGTGGTCCAGCGGGGAGTCAGGAAGCCATCCCTGCACTCGTTTGCGGTTTCCTCACGGCGCCAATAGCCTGTGTCACAGGGGCTGCCGTTGCCATTGGTCAGCCCCTGTCACATGGTCACCGGCGCCATCTTGTGCTCCTACCTCATGACAGGTAGGTCATGTGGCAGGAGGTCGCTCCGGGACCCTCGTTGGACCCAACCGGAACTTTTGGCCAGCTTGGGGGGGCCTCCTGACCCCCACAAGACTTGCCAAAAGTCCAGCGGGGGTCCGGGAGCGACCTCCTTTCACGCCGTCCGTCCGATCCCAATACTCAAAATGGCGCCGATCGCCGCCATTTTGAGACTCAAAGTCGCCGTCCCACCAATACTCAAAATGGCGCCGATGGCAATCGGCGCCATTTTGAGTATTGGCGGGACGGTGATTTTGAGTCTCAAAATGGCGGCGATCGGCGCCATTTTGAGTATTGGGATCGGACGGACGGCGTGAAAGGAGGTCGCTCCCGGACCCCCGCTGGACTTTTGGCAAGTCTTGTGGGGGTCAGGAGGCCCCCCCAAGCTGGCCAAAAGTTCCGGTTGGGTCCAACGAGGGTCCCGGAGCGACCTCCTGCCACGTGACCTGTCACGTGGTAGGAGCACAAGATGGCGCCGGTGACCATGTGACAGGGGCTGACCAATGGCACCGGCAGCCCCTGTGACACAGGCTATCAGCGCCGTGAGGAAACCGCAAACAAGTGCAGGGATGGCTTCCTGACTCCCCGCTGGACCACCAGGGAGTTTTGGTAAGTCTTGGGGGTGGGTTCAGGAGGGTGGGGGGTTGTAGTTAATTAAGTAGTAACGTATTTACAGATCGACAACTTATTGAATTCTCCATACGTTCGCATGGAACGGAATTGACCCCCCACGAATACGGATCGCGTACACAATGAAAACTTTTTGCCTGCACATCTCTACCTATTTCCTACTTCTATTCCTCCTCTTCCTACCACCCCTGCGCTCTTCTTTCCTCCTGCCCATCTCCTCCTCCCTCCTGTCCCTCCTCACACCTCTCCTGTCTGCTCTCCCCATACCTTCAACCCTCCATCCTCTCCAGCTCCTCACTCCTGCAGCTCAGTCCTCCAGCTCACTCCTCCAGCTCCTCACTCCTCCACTACTCTTCCACCACCACACAAAGGAGCAAACTGACAAATAAGATAAACTAGCAAAAACGTCCACACACAGATAAAGACAAGAAACAAAGGTACAGGAAAACAGAAGAGAATACAAAACAGGACAAGTCACTCAGAAATCACTAAGAAACTCCTCCTAAACTCCAACTAACCAACAAACCACTTCCCCTCTCTCTACAATGCTTGACATACCCTCAAAGAGGCAGCTGCAGGGAGCCAGTATATATAAACAAAGAATATAACGTGTCAGACTTAAACTGATGTGCAACGCAATAAAGTATTGCAAGTTGTGAAACTTACATACATGATGTGGTATATCAGTAATTTCCCTAATCACACCCATTTTTTGTCACAGGATGCTACCCTGCAATGCTTTTGCTTTATTTATAGTATTTTCATGAATCTAGGCCTAAGATTACCAAAAGCCTGAATCAGTGAGTAATAAGAAAGTCATGAGCCCAATGAAGCTGTAAATCCAAACAAATCAAAACCCTCCTATCAAGGAAGAAAAGACTGAGGGCAGCATCAAAATTGGATCTCCAGGAGGATGTGGAACCCAGTGGCAAATTAGGACACAATATTGGGTCCTCCTGGAGGACAGGGTCCTAAGTAGCAGATCCAGAAATTAAGTTGGATCCGCAGGAGGGCATGGACCCCAGTGATGGACCAGGAGGCTGAGTTAGGTTCCCTAGGAGGGTATGCACCAAGAGGTAGAGTCAGATCTCCTCCCCTAGGAGGGCATGGGCCCCATGTGGTGGATAAAGAGGCAGAGATGTCCTCCAGGAAGTCATGGACCCCAGTGATGGACCAGCAGGAGAACACAGACCCCAGCAGTGGAGCAGGAGGGTACAGTCCTGTCAGCATAGTAGAAGTGGAGCAGAGGAGATGGCAGCAATGACCACCAGCTAGTTACATCTTTTCACTTCGGTGAGACTTGGGATAAAATTAGGAGGATAATAATACCTGATTAAGTGGGAACACAAGAGATCCCTCCTGGTCTATGTGGTGGAGTACTGTAGGGATCAAGAACCTTCAAATACTTAACTATTAAATGTTCTTGCTATCTTGTAGAAATGTATATAGTTGTATAATTTGAAACTAATAACCACAAGTAGATAAGTGTGCTGTTTGATAACTTGTTAGCGATCCTGTTAGTAATGTAGAGATCAAATTTAAAAGTGTTGCTCATGCAAAAATGCCCACATACACATGTATATGGGTTGCATGTGAGCAACACAGATTTTAAAAAGCCACAAATTATGTGCAGATGTATCCATGTTCGTGTGAAGAATAAGGGCATGGGCATGGGCAGGCCCAATACATTTACGTGCATAACTCCGTATTTTAAAACTGAAAACCATGGCAACTGTGCATGAGATGTCCGTGTAATTTTACTGCTGCTCCTGATGAGGAGCAAGTCTTTAGATCTTCTGTTGTAGGGCTTATAGGGCAGGGTAAGGGGTCTGGGTTAAATGGGCAGCTTGCAGGATAAAGAACCAGAGGGGTCTGAAAGACTTAACTGGACTAATTGGAAAACTGGGAAAGTGGTTCACACGAACATGTTTTAAAATCTGCTTACATACGCGTGTAAAAGCCAACAAAGTCCTATGGAAGACACATGAGCTAGCTGTGTTCACATAACCTATTACAATTAACAGCATACTTATGTGCGGTTGGTGTATTTTAAAACATGCTCACAAGTGCGTGCATGTTTAAAAATTCCAGTGTATCTTCACTTGCGCAGCGGTATGTGAGTATATAAGTGCTCATTTTAAAATTACCGTTTATGTCTAATAAACCTGTATATATTTGTATATTTGTACCAGCCCTGTTCACAGTCACATTTGATTTCCTGGGGTGAAGGAAGGGAAATCTCACCCACCAACATATTTTTTCCCAGGTGAAGGTACCAGGCACCAAGAACGCAAGGAGTGATGGAGTCTGTCCTAGGGAGACTTCCGCCAGGTCCCGGATCCAGGAACGGCCCGCTAGGGGAAGCAGGCATTACACTTAGTTATGGCTCTGAATAAATCCCATTGTGTGAGATCTTTTATTTCTCTGTGGAATAACAATATTAATCTATTGAATGTAGAATAACAGTATTAATCTAATGAATCTCCAAAATTCCTTAGTTTAACTGAGCAAAGTTTTTCAGAGATCTGATCTTTGCCTTAGAAGACTCCTCCCCTGAGGCGTGTCATCTGAACATGATGGAGCATACTCCTTCCTCTCAAAGAATGACATCAGCCCTCCCTAGGGCATTTGTCTCTCTCCTCCCCCCCCCCCCCCCCCCCCCCTGCCCGAGCAATGACATTCACCCTCTCAAGGCCATACCCCTCTCTTTTCCCCACCTGAGCCACGATATGGACCACTTCTAAGGCATTTCTTTCCCCTTCCCAGGAAAAAATGACATCAGCCTCCGCCAGGCCTACCTAAGACCCCCACCCACCCCTCTGGAATGGTCACTTGCCGTTCTGGAAGTGCCCCTTTTTTTACCTGCAGAAGGGACCAGAGAGTGCAATTGTTTGATATGAAATAGGAAATGTCAATGACTTAACATTTTCTATTTTCTTTTGTTCCATTTTCAAAATGGTAGAAAATCAAAAGGAACAAAATTTTGTCGGGTTTTATTTCATTGAGTTTTGAAAGCCAGTGCTGCAGTCAAAGTAAAATAAAAGTCTGGGTCCCAGTCCAGGTCCCTTCCCCTATCCACCAAACATGTTTCAGCAAAGGCTCCCCGCCCCCTGCCCTTTCCCCGTCACAGATCTGACCATCTGCAGGTCTTCTGGGAGCAGGAGTGATCCCCAGTCACTACTGCCCTGTTGCTCCTGCTTTCTAAAACGGGCACGGATCAACCCGAGGCTGACGCTATTACACAGGAAAGCAGAATCTGCCATACTGAATCAGCCATACAACATAATGGCGCCAGCTTTGGGTTGGCTGGTAGCCATTTTTAGAAAGCCAAAACAGTGGGGCAGGAGTGACCGAGGATTGTTTCTCCCCTGGAAGACCTGCAGACTGGCAGACCTGTGATATAAGGGCTGGGGGTGAGGGGGAATTTGGGAGGTCCTGAGCACCAAGGAGGGGGGGGGGGGCATGAATAAAGCAGGTTTAATGAGCAGCAGCAAAGGGAGGGTACTTTGTCAGTTTTGCTTTTCAGGGCTTTTTGTTTCATTTTGGGTAAACAAAACAAAACAAAATGGAATAAACAAGAAATAAAATGGAAAACAAATGAAATGAAAGACAAAACTATATAAAAATGTTCCATCTGCACACCCCTACTACAGTGTCCTTCTTTGGACTCAGTTGATGGAGAGGTGTCCCTGTGGTTCTGTTTAGGTCAGGTTAGGAAAATGGCATGCGTACCTTCAGTTCAGTATAGTAAACATGCCTCTATCTATATCAGTGCATTCAATAAATTAATTTGCATTTATGATCTCTGTTTTAACCACCAGGTGGCAAACTTTAAAAATAATGTTAACACTGAATATGATATGCCTTGGACAATGCCAAAATAAATAACTAGTTATTCTGTAATAGCAATTTTTAGGATTTATGTATTAGAATATTATGTAACAAATCCATATTGCATGCTTTATGCTGTTTTATCCCATGCTAGCATGATATAGTGTTAGTTCGTGTCAAAATTCTTTGTGCAATGGGTGCAGCTGAAACCAGAACCGAGGATCCTTGTGCCTGCTAAAGCAGATCTGGATGTACATGAGAAGCCTTGGAAGCCTTGATCATGGCTCGCGTGCAACAATTGACTTTGTTTGTATCAGCTCATCCTTCTGACAAGAGGCTGAACAAAGAATAACATAAGCTAGGTTACTCTGCTGTTGCAGCAGCCCCTCTCTCTCCTCCACCTAGTGTCCAGTTCTGCCATTCTCTCTCATCTCATTCCCGGCCCAGCTGCTCCATCTCTTCCTATGCTCCCTGCCCCATTAAGTTACTCTGTCTTCCAATCCCTTTCTTTTTAAGCTTAGCTGCTCTCCTTCCTCACCCTGGTTCAGTTTTTCACTCCAATCAAACTTGACCGGATGCTGGGCTGATGCTGTACCTGGCCTCTTTTCCCATCCCGAATATGGCATGGATTTTTTGAGCTGTCCAGTCTCGGTACACCTATGCTGCAGATGTGTACAGAGGGTCTCTGGTGCCCGGAGGCCAATGCATTTGTGTGCCTACCCTGTGCCCCCCACACCCCCACCCATCCTCCTTGTAAAAATGCTTGCGGTCACAGACAGTCACACTAATACAAACCCCCCAAAATAAATGAACTGACAAACTACTGTGAGCTGCCTATGAGGAAAAAGCTTCCCTGCTTGAAGATAGGCCGCCAAACGAGTTTCCTCTGCCCCTTTCCTGTGAGATACTGCAAGCAAATAACAACCTCCTCTGATAAAGAATGAGACCAAAAGCCAAGGACTGTGATGTAAAATTTCTACATTCTTCCAAATCTTCCACATTTTCCTTACCCTGTAAAAGAATAGTATTATTTACATACACATTTCCCAAAAATGACACAAAGAAAATCATCTCCTTTCCACTTCCCATCTCAGAGAAACAGAAACAATAGCAGTCCCACTCTCTCAGTCCCCAGAGGTCCTGCTCTGTCTCCCCTCCCAGTCCCCAGCAGTCTTGCTCCCAAGCCTCCAAGCCTCTCCTAGACCTCCCAGACAAACTCATCCCTAGTGCAATAATGCAAAATCAGAAACATCACCATTCCTCATAAAACAAATAAAAATATATAAATCAATCATAATAGTAAATCATACTAATAAAATCAGTATTTCAAAATAGGTGACAGAGCATCTAATAAATAGGAATGAGGGTAAAATAAAAAAGAAAACCATAAGGATACAAATTGTTTCCTCTTCATAACCCATGCTATAATTACACAATGTTGGGTTCCATATTAGGTGCTACAACCCAAGAAAGAGATCTAGGCGTCATAGTGGATAACACATTGAAATTGTCGGTACAGTGTGCTGTGGCAGTCAAAAAAGCAAACAGAATGTTGGGAATTATTAGAAAGGGAATGGTGAATAAAACGGAAAATATCATAATGCCTCTGTATCGCTCCATGGTGAGACCGCACCTTGAATACTGTGTACAATTCTGGTCGCCGCATCTCAAAAAAGATATAATTGCAATGGAGAAGGTACAGAGAAGGGCTACCAAAATGATAAGGGGAATGGAACAGCTCCCCTATGAGGAAAGACTAAAGAGGTTAGGACTTTTCAGCTTGGAGAAGAGACGGCTGAGGGGGGATATGATAGAGATGTTTAAAATTAGGGATGTGAATCGTTTTTTGACGATTTAAAAAAATCATCCGATATTTTTTAAATCGTCAAAAATCAGTACAGTGCGCGAGACAATAGAAATTTTCACGATTTACGTGAAAATCGTTACTCCCGTTAGTGTCCACTAATGGGAGTTATTTGGGGGGAGGGCGGGAAAACCGGCACACCAAAACAACCCCTAAACCCACCCCGACCCTATAAAACTAAACCCTTACCTTCCCCCACCCCCCCAAACTCCCCCAAAACTTTTTACGAGTACCTGTTGGTCCAGTGGGGGCGCGGGGACCGATCTCCCGCTCTCGGGCCATCGGCGCCATTTTGGCTGCCACTCAAAAATGGCGCCGATGGCCCAATTAAAAAAAAACCCGCCCGACCCTTTAAAGATGACCCCTTAGCTTCTCCCACCCTCCCGATCCCCCCAAAACATTTTAAAATTACCTGGTGGTCTAGTGGTGGTCCCAGGAGCGATCTCCCATTCTCGGGCCGTCGGCTGCCAATCATAAAGATGGCGCCGGCCAGCCAGTGCTCCTACCATGTGACAGGGGCCGGCCAATGGCATGGATACCCTGTCACATGGTAAGGGCAAAGGGCCATCGGCGCCAACTTTATGATAGGCAGCCGAGGGCCCGAGAATGGGAGATCGCTCCCGGGACCACCACTAGACCACCAGGTAATTTAAAAATGTTTTGGGGGGATCGGGAGGGTGGGAGAAGCTAAGGGGTCATCTTAAAGGGTCGAGTGGGTTTTTTTTTAATCGGGCCATCGGCCCCATTTTTGAGTGGCAGTCAAAATGGCGCCGATGGCCCGAGAGCGGGAGATCGGTCCCCACGCCCCCACTGGACCATCAGGTACTCGTAAAAAGTTTTGGGGGGGTTCGGGGGGGTGGGGGAAAGTAAGGGGTCAATTTTAAAGGGTCGGGCACACGATTCACATCTCTATTTAAAATCATGAGAGGTCTAGAACGGGTAGATGTGAATTGGTTATTTACTCTTTCGGATAAAAGAAAGACTAGGGGGCACTCCATGAAGTTAGCATGGGGCACATTTAAAACTAATCGGAGAAAGTTCTTTTTTACTCAACGCACAATTAAACTCTGGAATTTGTTGCCAGAGGATGTGGTTAGTGCAGTTAGTATAGCTGTGTTTAAAAAAGGATTGGATAAGTTCTTGGAGGAGAAGTCCATTACCTGCTATTAAGTTCACTTAGAGGATAGCCACTGCCATTAGCAATGGTAACATGGAATAGACTTAGTTTTTGGGTACTTGCCAGGTTCTTATGGCCTGGATTGGCCACTGTTGGAAACAGGATGCTGGGCTTGATGGACCCTTGGTCTGACCCAGTATGGCATTTTCTTATGTTCTTATGTTCATACCTGGGAACTTTAGTTTTCATTCATCCTTAGACTGCTATGGAATAATGAAAAGGAAGGGGGAGGCGCAGGGAAGGAGGAGATACACAGATTTTCTCCTCTCTCTCTCTCATACACACACACACACACACACACAGCCCTCCTAACTTCTCTTCTTATTCCCCCTTCCCCTTTAGTCTCACTTACTCATCCCTCTTCCCATCTTTCCCAGTCACTCACCCCTCTCTTCCTTCTCAATCTCTTGCCCCCTTCCCTTTTAATCATTTTCCCCTTACCCTTTCCCTCTCAGTCACTCACTTCTTCCTTCCATTCATCCCTTCCCTTTCAGTAATATTCATAGAGAAACATTTTTGCTTCAGCCTAAAGAAATTGCCAATACAATTTTTTTAACTGGGATAAATATCAGCTCTGAAGAATTGGATACAGCTGTGCAAAAGTTAGAATCCAAATAATAGGCACTGTAGGGAAGGAAGGAGCATTAATTATTTACTGTACCAGCTACTGAATGTATCCTCTTTTCTTGCATTGAACAGAGGCTATTGTTGAAATCTCACTGGAGGAAACGTAAATAGACTGTAGATATTTTCCCTGCCACTTTCATCAAGTAAAGAGACAGTTTTTGGAAACCAGACTTTCTGGTTTAAGGAGTCTGTAATTCAACGATGACTCTTGGAGGCTTGCGTGTCTTCCCCTGCCTCCTTCCCCATTAACAAAAACTCTGGGTATTCTTTTTGTGTACCAAGAAGCTGGGGGTTACACAAGACAGGAATCAAGGAAAGGAGAAGCATGGAGGAAGAAAGGTGCATGATGGAGTAAGCAGAAGAGGGAAACAAGGGGGAAGGAAGAAAGAAGGCCTCAGAAAGTGAACAGAACATTAAATGAAGAAAGGTCACAAGGGAAGGAAAAACACGGACCAGGGAGCAGGAAAGAGAAGGAAAATGGGGCAACATCAGTCAGGCTGGGGAGAAGGAAGGGAAAGGAAAGCAGACCAAGAGTGGAAGACGCTAAACATGGAGGAACTGGCTTGGCTGGCCTGGGCGAAAGATGGATGGAAAGATTGGGCTAAGTGAGAGAGAAGGAAGAGGAAGCTGAGATACACTGAACGTGGGAGAAGGGAAAGATGTAGGGGCAGTGATACAGATAGACACACCAAGACTGAGGAAATACAAAGGGAAAAAACAAGTCAAGCTAAGAGATGAGAAGAGGAGAAAAAGTATTAAAAGAGAAGAAAAGAGATGGAGAAGACCAAGAAAAGAAGGGTTAAGGAGAGAGAGGATAATTAAAATCATAAATGCAAAAGGATTTTAAAACAATTTATTTGAAATTTGGAGAGGACTGCCTGCTTTCTTGGTTTGCCTACCTCTAGTGCATGGCGCATACTCCATAGGCATACCAAATATCCTGAGCCAGCCAGACCACTGATTTGAGCATCAATTGACTGATAGAGCACATAACTCTGAAATCTGAACATACTCCTCCAACTCCATGTATGCCGAGCCTCATTCCTTGGGGAAGATACACTATGACTATTTTATGTGATATATTTTGGTACTCGCTGTGTTCACTGTGGAAATAGTATCAGTATTTCAAAAAACTTTTATGAACAGAGAGCCTGGAGTCATGTTTTATTCAATGAAGTAAAATTTACAACTTGATGCAAAACGCATATTCATTTTGCTTGACACCATTTCTCACAGAATAGCATGCTTACCAATCATCTCGCATATTTTTGTTGCGCGCCCCGTCCGTGCCCGGCCCGCACATGGGCATGCTCACCTCGCTAGCTCCTTTGCAAGTCAATGGTCGGCCTCCCCAGTGGCAGCCGCAAGCTTCTACAGGCCTCGGCGTCCCGCGACGGTGGTCGCTGGGCCTTCACTGCGCACCAGGACTCACGCCGGATTTCGGCGTCCCTAGTGGCATTGGTCATGCCCCTACGAGTGCGCGCATGGACCGCCCAGCCTCTTGTAGGGCAGGGGTGGGTCCTAGCTTCGCGGCGCGCCCTGATTGAATGCGATATAAGGAAGTCCCTGCCTGCACTTCCTTGCCTTGGCAATCGGGTCGGCACTGTAAGTGTATTAGTTTGCCTCCGCATTCACAGTCTTGTTCCACCGTCCTTCTGTTCCAGCCTTGTCCAGCGTCCTTCTGTTCCAGTGTCTGTCTGTCCTGTCTCCCCAGGTAGTACCCTCAGACTGTCTCTCTGGTACTGACCTCGGCCTGCTCCTTGACCATTCTGTTCACTGTCTGGATCCTGACCTCTGCCTGCCTTGTGACCTCATCTGACCTTTGGAACCTGACCCCTGCTTCACTGACTACTCCTCGGACTGATCCTCGGATTCTGACCCCGGCTGCCATTGACCTCATTTTCTGATTCTGGCTCTGTCCCTTGCCTTGTCATTGCCTATGCTGTTCTGGCCTTCCTTGCTCCTCCAGACCTACAGCCTAGTGTCCATCTGCGCTCCCTTGCTGTTCTTGGGCACGCCTCTCTACTACCTCTCTGGAAGACCCTGTGAGGCCCATCTAAGTCCAAGCAGCCTGGGTCCCTACGAGCTCCAGCCGGGGGGACCGCAGGCTTCCAGTGGTGAAGCTCATCCTAGCCTCTGTCTCCTCCTGTGCTCCACCCCCTGGGGGCAGGTGCTTCCTGGTCCCTATCAGGGAGCCGTTCTCCACTGCTCCAGGACAAGGTTCTACCTCCAAGAGCAACAGGTTGCCAAGGCCATGGACTCGGCGGAGTATCCCAGCTCCAGGGCCCTACCAGGTTTGGCCGCCACAGTCCAAGAACATTGCAGGGCTTTGAAATCACTAGCCTCTTCGGTGGAAGAGCTTCATTCCCAGCTGCAAGATACAGCCCTGGCCAATCCCATGGGCCTATCGGCCTCTATGCTACCCAAAGCATTGTTGGCGCTCCCTGCACCTCCTCGATACAACAGAGACCCACGTTCCTGTCGTGGCTTCCTCAGTCAGTGCTTCCTGCAATTTGCACTGCAACCCTCCTTGTTCCTGAAGGAAACCACTAAAGTGACCTTCATCCTTTCCCGCCTAGAAGGGAAGGCTCTTGCATAGGCCTCTCCATTATGCAAACACTATGATCCCATGCTTTCCAAGCTTTCCGAGTATGTTGCTCTCTTCAAGCAGACCTTTGGAGACCCAGGCCGCCAAGCTGTAGCCAGCCATAATCTACTTCACCTCCGTCAAGGGTCACGGATCCTCTCTGAGTATACAGTGGAATTCAGGACCCTGGCTACTGAGCTAGGGTGGCAAGACGTTTGTCTGCAAGCCATCTTCCTAGATGGACTCTCCAGCGCTCTCAAAGATGAACTCTCCATCCGTGAGACTCCCACATCTCTAAAGGACCTGATTTCCCTCATCGGGAAGATCGACCATCGTCTCCGGCAAAGGTGCCTAGAAGTAAAGGCTTCCCGCTCTTCTACACCATGTCCCATGCATGCCCAGAGTTCTCCAGTCTAGACTCCATCACCACCACCTCCTCCCATGGTGGAACCCATGGAGGTGAACCGTGGGCGACTGTCCCCAACCGAATGTTGAAGAAAGGAGGGTATTTGCCTTTACTGTGGTGCTTCCGGACATCTTTGGCAGTCCTGTCTGGTCCGACCGGAAAACTGCAATGCCTGAGCCCGGCGGGAGTCCCGAGCTTAGGCGCTACTGACACTGGCCCCAAACTCCTGCTTCTAGTCTCTCTGGGCATCGAGACCCACTCTTTCACCACCACTGCTGTGGTCGATACAGGAGCAAGTGGCAGCTTCATCATGGATGACATTGTCAAGCTTCTGAACATTCCTCTTCAGCCATTAGATGTGAGCCTCCACATCGCCTCCATTCAAGGAGAACATTTTCCAGGGCTCATCACCCATTGAACAGTGGCTGTCCGTCTTACTGTGGGCACTCTCCACGAGGAGGAGATGTCCTTCTATGTGTTAAAATGTTCCACATATCCAGTCATCCTGGGGTTGCCCTGGCTCCAGATCCACGAACCCCAGTTCGATTGGCATTCCCTGCAATTGGTGCAGTGGGGTTCCAAATGCCTGAAGACATGTCTACATCAAGTATCTCAAGCTCTCTCAGTCTTGAAGTCTTCCACCCTATCTGGTTTGCTTACCCAGTATGTTGAATTCGTAGATGTCTTCTCAAAGAAGGTGGACACTTTGCCTCCGCTACGCAAGTTGAATTGTTCCATAGAATTCTGCCAGGCATGATGCTTCCCATGGGCAGAACGTATCCATTGTCTTGTCCAGAAACCCTAGCCATATCTGAGTATATCAAAGAGAACTTAGAAAAAGGTTCATTTGTCCCTCTGATTCTCCCGCTGGAGCGGCCTTTTTCTTCGTCAAGAAAAAGGACGGCAGTTTACGCCCTTGTATTGACTACAGAGGACTCAATGCCATAACCCGCAAAGACTGGCACCCTCTGCCCTTTATCAGTGAGCTGTTTGACTGCCTTCAAGGGGCACGGATCTTTACCAGGTTGTATCTGAGGGGTGCGTACAATCTGGTATGCATCCAATCTGAAGATATCTGGAAACCCATATTCAACATGAGGGATGGTCACTATGAATATACCGTGATGCCCTTTGGGCTATGCAATGCCCCAGCAGTCTTTCAACGCCTTATGAATGAAATCCTCCGATACCTCTTGTACTCATTCATAGTCGTATATCTTGACAGCATCCTGATCTTTTCCAAAGGCCTTGAATCCCATCGAGATCATGTTTGGATCATTCTCCACAACATACATAGGGAACCCTATGAGTTCATTTTTATAGCATTAACATTCATAATTTACTATAATCTCATAACAATTTTGTTTATCAATATTACCATTTATCAGCAGTGCTTAACATAATACATACACATCAATTTTTTATCATTTTATTAATTACATCCACTGATGTTTACAATAATTCAAAAACATGTGCAACCCAATATACATAAATATACACACTTATTTAGCAGCAGTGTATTAACATTTAAAACACATATACCCACTACATTCACTCATCCACATACACTCCCCACCCATTAAAACCCCATCTATTCCCTTTTAATAGATGCACCATACATATTTCACTTAAAGTGCTTAACACAAATTCTTAAATCCTAAATGTATTCTTTCCACGGGAGCAGTTCACAACGTCCCAACAGGGATCCCCGTTTCGCCGCAGCTTCCTCAGGGGACAAATCACTCCCACTTCATCCGGAGACGACGAGACCCACCGGCCTTCCACCCTTCAGATTATTGCACCTAAAATACACTTCCTCCAATTTCAATCACTGGCACCGTTGCACACCTTCTCAGTTATATCACCACCTCAAA
This sequence comes from Rhinatrema bivittatum, assembly GCF_901001135.1. Classification (NCBI taxonomy): domain Eukaryota; kingdom Metazoa; phylum Chordata; class Amphibia; order Gymnophiona; family Rhinatrematidae; genus Rhinatrema; species Rhinatrema bivittatum. Next base: position 753,878,003 of record NC_042616.1, read on the forward strand.
TACATCTTCAGCAATTCCTGGTATATTCTAATCATTCCACTTATCATACAATCCACAGTGGAATGTGGAATGAATAAGTGAATAAGTGGAATGAATGTGGAGTGAATAAGTGGAATGTGGAATGAAAGCATAACAGCGTCCACCATCTTAACAGCAAACAATCCTTTAAGGATTGTTTGCTGTTAAGATGGTGGACGCTGTTATGCTTTCATTATTGAGAAATTCTCTCGGTGCCTGCTAAGCTGTTTGTGAGGCACACATAAAGTGGACTGTATGATAAGTGGAATGATTAGAATATACCAGGAACTGCTGAAGATGTATTTGAGGTGGTGATATAACTGAGAAGGTGTGCAACGGTGCCGGTGATTGAAATTGGAGGAAGTGTATTTTAGGTGCAATAATCTGGAGGGTGGAAGGCCGGTGGGTCTCGTCGTCTCCGGATGAAGTGGAAGTGATTTGTCCCCTGAGGAAGCTGCGGCGAAACAGGGATCCCTGTTGGGACGTTGTGAACTGCTCCCGTGGAAAGAATACATTTAGGATTTAAGAATTTGTGTTAAGCACTTTAAGTGAAATATGTATGGTAGAGATGTGAATCGTGTCCTCGATTGTCTTAACGATCGATTTCGGCTGGGAGGGGGAGGGAATCGTATTGTTGCCGTTTGGGTGTGTAAAGTATCGTGAAAATCGTTAAAATTGTGAGCCGGCACACTAAAACCCCCTAAAACCCACCCCGACCCTTTAAATTAAATCCCCCACCCTCCCGAACCCCCCCCCCCAATGCCTTAAATTACCTGGGGGTCCAGCGGCACACTAAAACACGGCACACTAAAACCCCCTAAAACCCACCCCGACCCTTTAAATTAAATCCCCCCCCCTCCCGAACCCCCCCCCCCAAATGCCTTAAATTACCTGGGGGTCCGTAGTGGCAGTCCGTAGCTTAAATTACCTCCGTAGCCTTAAATTACCTCCGTAGCGGCGGTCCGTAGCTAAATCGGGGGACCCCCGCTGAACTGCAGGAGGTCGTTCAGCAAGGGTTCCGGACCCCCGCTGAACGACCTCCTGCAGTCGATCTCCTGCCGGCGCCATTTTCTGTATGGACAATGGCGCCGGCCATACGCATATGGCCGGCGCCATTTTCCGTACGGAAAACGATTTGCGGCAGGAGATCGCTCCCGGACCCCCGCTGGACCCCCAGGAACTTTTGGCCAGCTTGGGGGGGCCTCCTGACCCCCACAAGACTTGCCAAAAGTCCAGCGGGGGTCCGGAACGACCTCCTGCGTCGAATCGTTTTGGTCTATGGCCGCCGCCATTTTGCGGCGGCCATTTTGCAAAATGGCGCCGGCTGAATACTACACGATTTAGTGTGCCGGTTTCCTGCTCTCCCCCTTCCCCCGATTTAGCTACGGACCGCCGCTACGGAGGTAATTTAAGGCTACGGAGGTAATTTAAGCTACGGACCGCCGCTACGGACCCCCAGGTAATTTAAGGCATTTGGGGGGGGGAGTTCGGGAGGGTGGGGGATTTAATTTAAAGGGTCGGGGTGGGTTTTAGGGGGTTTTAGTGTGCCGGTTTTCCTGCCCTCCCCCTTCCCCCGATTTACGATTTTTTGACGATAAATCGGGGGAATTGGTATTGTATCGTGGCCCTAACGATTTTTGACGATTTAAAATATATCGGACGATATTTTAAATCGTCAAAAAACGATTCACATCCCTAATGTATGGTGCATCTATTAAAAGGGAATAGATGGGGTTTTAATGGGTGGGGAGTGTATGTGGATGAGTGAATGTAGTGGGTATATGTGTTTTAAATGTTAACTACACTGCTGCTAAATAAGTGTGTATATTTATGTATATTGGGTTGCACATGTTTTTGAATTATTGTAAACATCAGTGGATGTAATTAATAAAATGATAAAAAAATTGATGTGTATGTATTATGTTAAGCACTGCTGATAAATGGTAATATTGATAAACAAAATTGTTATGAGATTATAGTAAATTATGAATGTTAATGCTATAAAAATGAACTCATAGGGTTCCCTATGTAGGTTGTGATGTGATGAGTAGGGAGCTTGTACTCTCTTATTTTGTGATTACCTGGATCATTCTCCAACGTCTAAGAGAAAATCACCTTTATGCCAAGTTAGAAAAGTGCCTCTTCAAGCGAAATCACTTACCCTTCCTACAGTACATCATATCTGATCGAGTCTTCTCCATGGATCCTGATAAAGTCCAGGGGATCCGAGACTGGCCCCAGCCAGTAGGCCTACTGACCTTACAATGTTTTCTTAGCTTTACTAATTGTTACAGGAGCTTCATTGCCAATTATTCTACCCTAGCTGCTCCGCTCACCGCCATGACCAAGAAAGGGGCTAACACTCGTGTGTGGACTTCCAAAGCATAAGCCGACTTTCAGACGCTCAAAGAAGCATTCTGTTCCGGTCCTTGTCTTCAGCATCCAGACCCAAGACGTCCATTCGTTGTCGAAGTCGACACTTCTGCAATTGGAGCAGGAGCTGTCTTGTCAGTTTTCTCCAAAGGGTAAATTGATACCTTGTTCATTCTACTCACATAAGTTCTCACCTACAGAGCAGCACTACACCGTTGGTGACCGAGAACTTCTAGCTGTCAAGTTGGTGTCCCAAGAATGGTGCCCCTGGTTGAAAGGGCGCAACATAAATTTACCATTTTCACCGACCATAAGAATCTTGAGCACCTTAAAGAAGCTCAACTCTTGAATCCTAGACAAGCCTGATGGGCGCTCTTCTTTGAACAGTTAAATTTCATTCTACGTTATCGCCCAGCTTCCAAGAACCTCTGTGCTGATGCACTATCAAGATCCTTCGAACCAGAGGATGTTCCTGATGTTCCCAGACACATCATAGATCCTGCCTGCATATCCCTTGCCTTGACCACTACAGTTCCTGTTGGGAAAACTGTCTTCCATGTAGATTACGTGAATGAGTTCTGAAATGGGCCCATGATTCCAAGTTGGCAGGACACCCAGGTCATACCAGGACCCTAGAGATGTTGTGGAGGTATTACTAGTGGCCCAACCTGGTGCAAGACTCTTGTAACTATATAGATTCATGTCCTGTCTGCGCCCATCAGAAGCCACCTACCGGACGGCCTTGGGGCCTACTCCAACCGCTTCCAGCACTGACTGAGCCATGGTCCAGCATTTCAACGGACTTCATCACAGACCTGTCTCTGTCCCAGAACAATACTGTAATCTGGGTCATCATCGACCATTTTTCGAAAATGGGTCACTTCATTCCCCTGCCGGGCCTCCCATCAGCTCCAGAATTAGCCAAGTTGTTCCTGAAACACATTTTCCATCTCCATGGACTCCCAAAGGACATCATATCCAACTGAGGACCACATTTTGCCGCCAGGTACTGATGCTCTCTATGCAAAAAGTTTAACATTGCCTTGAATTTCATGTCAGCCTATCATCCACAGGCCAATGGTCAAGCTGAAAAGACCAACCGGACCATGAAAATATTCCTTCATTCCTACGTGAATGACTAGCAGGTCAACTGGTCTGATCTGTTACCCTGGGCTGATCTGTCACATAATACCCACGTCGCTGCTGCCACCGATGTATCTCCATTCTCCATGGAATTTGGACAGCAAATTCGGCTACCACTTCCAGTTCCTCTGACTGTTCCTTCTCCAGCTGCGCAATTCATGGCCCTCACCATTCGCCAGGTGTAGAATCAAGTTAAAGAACGCCTTACCCATACTGCTGAGCGCTCCAAGTGCACTTCTGATGCCCATAGACGTCCCGCTCCACTCTTCCGTCCTGGACAGAAGGTGTGGTTAAGCACCCGACATATAAGGTTGAGACTCCCTTCTCATCGCCTGGCTCCCAAGTACATTGGCCCGTTTCCAGTGCTTCGAAGAGTGAGAGCAGTGTCTTATCAACTTCAGCTACCTCGTGCCATGGGCATCCACAACACATTCCTTGTCTCTCTGTTGAAGCCTTTGGTCCTCTCCTCGCCCTCTCATAGAGATCCTTCACTTCCATGGATCTCTACTGAGCCAGACTCATAACTCCAGGTAAGAGAGGTCCTTGACGTCTGTCGGCGTCTAGGCAGATGGGAATACCTCTTAGCCTGGGAGGGTTATGGGGCTGAGGAGAACTCATGGGAACCAACCCACAACATTCTGGTAAAGAGCTCCTTAGGACTTTCCATAGGACCTATCCTGAAAAGCTACGACTACAGAGAGGAAGGCCTAGAAGGGATGTTCTGTTGCAAGCCCCGCCTGCGCCTGGCCCTCACATGGGTCTGCTCACCTCGCTAGCTTCTCTGCAAGTCACAGGTTGGCCTCCCCAGCAGCAGCTTCGAGCTCCTCCAGGCCTCAACATCCCACAGCGGCGGTCGCCGGGCTTTCCACTGTGCACCAGGCCTCATGCCGGAGTTCAGCATCCCCAGTGGCATTGGCCATGCCCTACGAGTGCGCGTGCATGGACCATCCAGCCTCTTGTAGGGCCAGGGGCAGGTCCTAGCTCTGCGGCGCACCCTGATTGAATGTACGATATAAGGAAGTCCCTGCCTGCACTTCCTTGCCTTGGCAATCGGGTCGACACTGTAAGTGTACTAGTTTGCCTCCGCGTTAACAGTCTTGTTCCAGCGTTCTTCTGTTCCAGCCTTGTCTTGCGTGCTTCTGTTCCAGCGCCGTTCTGTTCCAGCGTCTGTCTGTCCTGTTTCCTCAGGTAGTACCCTCCGACTGTCTCTCTGGTACTGACCTCGGCCTGCTCCTTGACCATTGTGTTCGCTGCCTGGATCCTGACCTCTGCCTGCCTTGTGACCTCATCTGACCTCTGGAACCTGACCCCTGCTTCGTTGACTACTCCTTGGTCTGATCCTCGGATTCTAACCCCTGCTGCCATTGACCTCGTCTCCTGATTCTAGCTCTGTCCCTTGCCTTGTCATTGCCTATGCTGTTCTGGCCTTCCTTGCTCCTCCAGACCTACAGCCTAGTGTCTGACTGCGCTCCCTTGTTGTTCGTGGACATGCCTATCTCTCTGGAAGACCCTGCAAGGCCCACCTAAGACCAAGCGGCCCAGGTCCCTACAGGCTCCACCCAGGGAGACTGTGGCTTTCCAGTGGTGAAGCTCATCCTAGTCTCTGTCTCCTCCTGTGCTCCCCCCTGGGGGCAGGTGCTTCCTGGTCCCTACCAGGGAGCCGTTCTCCACTGCTCCAGGACAAGGGTCCACCTCCAAGCGCAACAATTTTATTGTGAGTTAAGCCATCCTGAGGATTACAATTTGTACTTTATCATGTGACAATGTATACTATTTATGATTTGTTGTTAATAGAGAAATCTCTACATTCCTGGCAAACCTTTTTTATTTAGTACGTTAGCCGTCTTACATTTACTTTATATATTTATGTCAAATTTCTTGTTAACTGCCTCCTTGATTCCAAAGAGCTGCCCAAGGCAGTGTATGAAGAGAACATGCATAATTCACATGAAACAAGTCAAATAAAAACAAGACAAATTAGTGGCTGCTTTTACAATACAGTTCCATTGTTGGCAATACGTGGGATATTTCACAAATCATGTTTTACAAATCTTTATTTTTAACAGATGTTTTGAAAAATTAGGTTACATTTTTAGCACTGGTATCAGATGTTGTAAAATCAATTGGTGGAGATTCGGAGGTGAGAATGCATTGGAGATTCTACAATACTTGCTCTGTTCCGCAGATGACATTTTGAAACTTCTCTGGTTACTTTCATCATCTGGAGTACAGTTGCCAAATTATGGAGGCCACCCTGGATGAACGAAGGGTCTATTTTAATTTATATTCCCCCCCCCAGGTTTCTGAAGTGTGCGATCCTGCATAGTAATGAGATAATGAGGGCTACCGATGGAAGACAGATTAACAGGGGCCGAAACCGTGTCCTCCCCCTTAGTTTGTCCAGGATGATTTAGATTAGCTGACAGCCCTATCTTAACCTTACTAGAGGTGTTTAGCTTGTAAAGCTGCTGTATGGTAGCTATGATTCAGCAATAGCAAGAGGGAAACCAATACATTTGAGCTCAACAGGCTTCTCTTGCCATATTAACTGTGTGGTGAGCCACTACTCAATCCCGGAAAAGTAATGCTTTGAAATGGATCACCGGCGAGGATGTGAAGCACGAACCAGGAAACCCACCCCTTCCCCCCAGAATGCTCTAAGTACATAAAAACAAAATTGTATTTGACAGAAGGGCATTAAATTAAAGAGTGCCTCTGGCAGTAAAAGTTACTGTGTATAAAGGAGACTTTCTCCTTGCCTCTGTGTTTGTTTGTGACTTCCAGCTCAGTCTCATATTTGTTTAGTTGCCCACTTAAATAAGCAAATAAATAAATAAATAAATGTATTTATTTAAAAATATTTATATCCTACCCATCCATCAGTCTAGGTGGGCTACAAACTACATTCATAAAAACTGACATAAAATAATTAACACAAATAAAACATTAATTGGCAACAAAAGTTACATTTTCTTTCATTTAAACTCTAGGCACATGTATTTCCCATATACAGAATATTTACAGATTGACCAATCGGTTTATAATCCTCCATTATATGGGAGATGTACATCATTCCAGGGATTTGAATCTATCACTCACTGCACTCAGTTACAGTGCATGGAAAATGGACTAAGAACATGAGTGTGTGTTCATTTTGTAGCTTATTTTATGGACAATGGGATAGTCTAATGGTGTCAACTGAATGCCTAATGGCCAAATCCAATCCTCAAAAGTTACAAAAAGGTTTTCAGAATATCCACAATCAGCATGCATATGATATATTTATATGGGCTGACTCCATTGTATGCAAATATATCTCATGCATATTCATTGTGGATATCCTGAAACCAGACCAGTTGGTGGATCTTGAGAAATGGAGGTGGCCACTCCTTCCTTATGGCATCAACTGCAGAGAAAACACATTCCCAAATTTGGATTCCATCTGCACATCACAATAACTGAGCCTGTAAAAATTCAGTTTTCATAAATAAGCTGAGTAGGTCTGAGCAAAAGGTCATAGAGTAGCCAGATACATGCAGCATATAGGCCTCATTTTAAAACTGATGTCTAGCCATGCATCTGAAAAGCAAAAATGTGAATATAACTTGTGATTTTCATGTTTTCCTGAAAATAGACTATTGTGGAGATATTCATTAAAAGAATTAGTAAGAAGGACCCAGAGAATGCCTAACTGCTGTGAAGGTGGGGCAGCTTCTCCGTGAAAAGCAGGATGATTTAGAGATGCCTAACAAGCATCGCATTCAAGATGTGGGCATCCACTGGAATTCCAACTACATGATGCTGCAGAGGCTAATGGAGCAGCAGGTACCCCTTCATGATCTGTCTCAGGAAATTGAGATAGGTGTGCAGTAGGGGTAGGCATTCATTTGAAACAAAAAAGGAAATAGTGATGATATTTCCTATTTTGTTTCATTTTGGATTTTTAAAGAAACCATAGGAAAAAACTGAAATTTCATGGTGTTTTTTCTATAGATTTTTGGAGGGAGCTAAAAAAGCAATATTAAAAAAAAAAAAATCCAGAACCTGCCCCCAACCCTTTCTGCTTATTACAATGAACAAATCTTCATCTTTGCGTACCTTTCCTCACTCCAAATCACATCAAATCTTCACTGTACATCTGATTGTGCATATAAATTGACCCCTAAACCCTAGACCACCACCAAAACCTCCTGCCAAGAAAAAAGGTATAGTTCTTTCTGGCTTTAAAACATGCGAAAACATGTGTTACACTATCGCTCGCAACATTAAACACTCCTCATTTTCATAAGCTCCATCCAAACTCCTCCCTTTTGACTAAAATTAAAAAATGTGCATACGTATCTTGTGATGCATTTTTATTACGGGCATTATGATGTTATTGCGATTGTTAGCGCCCTAACGCTCATGATTATGCCCTAACATGATTTGATGAATGACCCTGCAAGTTCCCGGGCAAAGTTGAAGCACGGACAGCGTTTCTTGTCAGCATGTTTTTTAAAACACTCTGCAACTTGCTTTAGGAGATGGTGTGTTTTCTGCCACAATTCCTGGAGTTTCTATTTATTTATTTATTTATTTAGAGATTTTTATATACCGCAGTTCGTAAGGATATACATCACCGCGGTTTACATTTAACAATAACTTAGCAACAGGCTTTACAATTGACATTATTAACTAGAATTAGAAATTAATTACAATTAACAGGATTGACGGAGAAACAGTCTGTACAGACCGTGGACCATCCATTAGAGTTTAACATACAATAATGAAATTGAAGTAACTAAAAATATTTATGAACCAACACTAAAACCATAGAGCAAATAATACAATGACGGTGCTGTCAGGTTAGCTGCTGGGCAAGAGTCAGAGACCAGAACAGGTATGGGAGTATGGGGATAGCGTCAAAACGTGATGTAGAAGGGTGATGAACCTGTGGAACTATTCACATGGTTATTATGTGAGAATTCAGTCCATGGGAGGAGGGAGACCATTGGTTCACGAAGGCTTCTAGAAATGCCATGATACTCTGATTTACCCACTCGGTTTCATCCATTATTCTGGGCGTGTTAAGAGGAGGTGAAATCCATCATAATTCCAAACTTCCTGCACAAGCCTTTCCAGTAACAGGCTATAAACTGAACCTCCCAGATCTGAGAGGATGTGAAGAGGGAGCCTGTGCAGATGGAAGATGTTTTGGACATAGGAGTTTAGCCATTTCAGGCATAGAAGAGAGACTCAGAAGGGGCATGAAATGAGCCATCAGAAAATCTATCCACTATCACCCATATGGTGGTTTTGCTGCCAGAGAGGGGAAGGTCAGTGATGAAGTCAATGGCCAAATGGGTCCAGGATTCCTTGGCAGCTGGTAATGGTTGTAATAACTCCCAAGGTTGCAGTTGGGAAGACTAAGTAATGCTTAATGTTGGTCTTCATTTGAGGCCACCAGTAGTGGCGAATGACTAAATCCAAGATTCAGATGATACATGGATGCCCTGCTAAGTGGGAGTCATGGGCCCATTGAAGAAACATCTATCATAAGAGAACCAGTCATCTCAGGAGGAACTGGAAATGTGGCTGCAAATATGCCATGGGGATTCCAGGGAGCCCTCAGTATCAAAGGAACATGAGAGGACATCAGCTTGTAGGTTCTTCTCAGCAGGATGGTTCCGCAACTCAAAGTCAAATTGTTTAAAAAACAATGACCAGGGGGCTTGCCAAGGGTTCAGTCTCTGTTCTTGCGCTAGGTGCTCTAGATTCTTGTGATCCATATAGATAGTTACTGGTAGCTTGGCTCCAGCAGGTGTTGCAATTCTTCCAAGGCTAGCTTAAACACTAGTAGCTCACGATCTCCAGTAGCATAATTCTTCTCTGTCAGAGAGAATTTCTTTGAAAAGTAGGAGCAAGTCACAAGGGTACCATTATGGTTATGCTGTAGGAAGACAGCATCTACCCAGGGTGTAGATGCAACTACCACTAGGGTGAACAGCTTGGGACAGATATGGATGGTGTAGGCTCAGAACAAGGGTGAACTCCTCTTTGACACTCAAAAGCTTGGATAGCATCCATTGTCCAGTTCTTGGTGTCCGAAACCTTTTTTGTTAAGACTGTGTGTGGGGCCACTAAGGAAGAATAATCATGGATAAATCATCTATAGTAATTTGTGAACACCAGGAAACATTGCGGCACTTTAAGGCCTACTGGTTGGGGCCATTCCAGTATGGATTTTAATTTATCTGGATCTATACGGAGGCTTTGATGAGAAATAATAAATCCCAAGAAGGGGAGTTCTTCCTTTTCAAAGGTATATTTCTCTTGGCAAAGAGGTGGTGCTCAAGGAGTTTCTGGAGGACCTCTGACAATGATTTCAAGAAGACTAGAATATCATTCATGTAAACTACCCCATGGGAGTAGAGAAGGTCCAGAAAGATCTTGTTTACCATAAATTGGAAGACTGCAGGGTGTTGCACAACCCAAAGAGTATATCTAGGTAATCATAGTGTTTATCACAGGTGTTAAAGATGGTCTTCCACTCATTGCTCTTTCAGATTATGATCAAGTTGTTTGCCCCACTGAAGGTCCAGCTTGGTAAATATTTGCATTCCCTGAAGGCAAAGAGCTTCAAAATCAAGGGAAGAGGATAGCGATTATTCTTGGTAATAGAGTTAAGACCATGATAATCAATGCAGCTAAGTAACAACCCATCCTTCTTCCCTTTGATAAAGAATCCAGACCTTTGCAGGTAAGGAAGAGAAGCGAATGAAGCATCTGCTCAAGTTCTCGTTAATAAAGTTTGTCATAGCCTCTGTTTCAGGAGCAGAAAGCAGGTATACTCTGTCTGTAGTTAAACCTTGCCAGGGACTAAGTCTATGGCACAATTGTAGGATTGATGAGGGGCCAGGACCTCCACCTGCTGTTTTCTGAAAACATCTGTGAATTCAATATACTGTGGTGGCAGGAAGCTTCGAGATAACTGTCCGAGTCATAGGCACCACATGTGAAACTTTGGCATAGCATTTCTTGTGACAGCTAGGGCTCCACCTAGCAATTTGCAATGTGGTCCATTCGACATGGGGCTGATGGAGCATGAACCATGGGAGGCCCAATATAATTTCATTGGTAGCCTTGGGCCATTCGTAGAGGCTAATTTGCTATCCATACAGGATCCCTGTTTGCATGGTCAGTGGTTGTTACCAGGGAGCACTAGGAGAGCGGTCCCCCTTAGAGGGAGTGTGCCCTTGGGTCCCTGGCATGATCCCGTGCCAAGGGTAGGTGTAACGTGGGTGGCGAGAGGCAGCCCGACCCCCAGCCGGACCTGCATGCCTCTGGAACCAACTTGTGGAGTGTTGGTGATGAACAGTCCTCTGACCGTTCCCGGCCCTTTCGGACCTGCCGCTGGGATGGCAAGAGGCAGCAGGCTGGACTCAGGGCATGGGCAGACGACGGTTCAAAAGCAATAGACGAAGACTCGGGAACCATAGACTGTAGACATAGACTCTAAAGCAAGGTACTGTAGATGTAGACTCTGAAGCAAGATACTGTAGATGTAGACTCTGAAACAAGCAGGGAGGTTCAGACATTGGCATTGTCCCTCAGGGCGCCCTACACAGCCAGTATGACTGGTTTGGTCAGGGACCACCCTGTCTCACATCCGCAGGAGCGGAACCAGCGCAGGAAAGGAAATATGCTGCACAAAGCAGTCCAGGGTAATGTACTGCACACCGGCAGTCAAAAGCGAAGTACTGCACACAGCAGTCTGAGGCAGGAGGCTGCCCACCAGCAGTCTGAAATAGGTTACTGCACACCGACAGTCTGAAGCAGGATAAAACATAAGGTTTAAGGTTTAAGGTTTATTTTATTTATATACTGTCATCTCAGCGGTAGCCTTCACGATGGTTTACATTACAATAAAAACATAATAAGAAAGTTACAATCGTTTATAAATAAAATAAAGTAAAATTACTAGCTTAGAGAAATAGCTTAAAAGATAAGATTACTAAAAGACAGAATAAAACTATACAAATAAAGAAGGGCCCAGAGGAACTGCCACTTCTGCTCATCCCATAGGTGGCAGAAGAAAGAGGAGAGGTCACAGGCCACCAGTGGACAAAAAAAAGAGAAGAGAGGATGTGAGCCGTTTCCAGATCCCAGGCCGGTAGTGGCCAAAGAATGGGAAAAAAGGCCACGGCAGCCGCCAAAGAAAGGGAAAGGAGACCACGGCCCACGGCCCACTGCCAGATCCCAGACCAATGGCAGAGGGAAAAAGAAAAAGGAGGCAGCAGGCCACCACCAGAGCTCAGGCTTCCGGCCCCAAGAAATTAAAAGAAGAGTGTGGGCATAGCCAAGGAAAAAAACCAGGAAGGCTGCTGCCAGAGCTTAGGCCGGTGGTGGCTAATGAATGAGAAAGGAGGCCACAGGCTGCTGCATTCAAAGCCCAGGCTGATGGTGGTGGAGAAATGAAAAAGAAGCTGTGGGCCATCAGTGGTGGCCAACAAAGAAAAAAAAAAAGAGACCACGTACTGCCACCGGAGCCCAGGCTGGCAGTGGCCAAAGAAAGGGAGAAAAGGTTGCAGCCCAGGCTGGAGGTAGTGAAGAAATTAAAAAAAGATGCTGCAGGCTGCCGCCGGATCCCAAACAAAAAAAGGCACAATTTGTATATACATGTGTGTGACAGCTAGCTCGGGGAGTGGTGATGCAGCCAGCTTGTGTTTATATATGTGTCTGTGGCAGTAAGCCAGCTTGTGTATATATGGGGGGGGGGGGGGGAGGGGCAGCCAGCTTGTGTATGTTTATGGGGGGGAAGTCAGCTTGTATGTGTGTGTGGAAGCCATCTTGTGTGTGTGGGGGGGTAGCCAGCTTTTGTGTGTATGTGTGTATGTTTGGTGGGGGGCAGCCAACTTATGTCTGTGTGTGTGTGTGTGGGGGGGGGGGCAGCCAGCTTGTGTGTGTGTGTGTGTGTGTGTGTGTGTGTCTGTGTCTGTGTCTATGTGTCTGTGTGTGTGTGTGTGTGTGTGTGTGAGAGAGAGAGAGGGGTAGCCTGCTTGTTTATGTCAGAGAAGAGTTTGTGTGTGTGAGTGAGAATGGGAGGAAGGAGAAAATGTGTGCACCCCCTCTCTCCAGCTAATCAATGACAATTTTAGGATGACTGGAAATCAAATATTCCCAGGTATGGAGATCAGGGGATTTTTTTTAATCCTTACTATTTTAATTACTGGGTTTTCATGTGTCTCCCAAACACAAAAAAAAACATTTCAAAACAGTAAATTTTTCTAAAATGGTATGTTTTTACTTATTGAATATTCTATTTGTAAGTATTTGTTCTTTTGTTTAGTATGGGTTTACTATTATGTTTTATAGTTCTTGGTTTTATAGTTTGATGTTTTATGAAGAATAGTTATGTTTCTGTTTTTTCATATACAGTGTTTGGCTTGTTGTGGTTTCCAGTTCAGTTTTCAGTCTATGTATACTTTTATGGTCTAGTTATTCTGTATTTGTCCGTGTTCTGTCTGTGTCAGACCAAGGTGAGGTATCCTGTTAGGGTATAGTTTATGTGTAGGGATATATATAGCAGCTTGGCTTGTTGTGTTTTCCTTTTAAGAGGTGCATTGATGTTTTTTAAGGCTTGGTGTAATATTTGCAGAGTTGCCTTTTCATGAGTAGGGCTGTTATTGTTTGAGTGTTGGCAGTTAGTGCTATTTAGGTATGTAAGTTTTACTTTATTTTAATTGTAATTTAGTTATGGCTTCCGAGGGCCAAGCCCACATCCAGTGCTTATTACAATATCTCTAAGTCTATATGAGTTCCAATCTTTTTAATTTTTTTGCAGAGTTTTCTGTTTGGCACCACAGTAGTTCTTGTAAAGATAATATATATGTTATGATTATATTTGATTCCTAAAACTGTACTTTGAATGCCCTTTTTTCATGCAAAATTGTATTATAAATGTATAATTTTTAATTGGGGGGACGGGGGGGACGGGAGTGCAAGGCTGTAAGGTTTGCCTAAGGTGCCTAATACTCTTGTACCAGCCGTGGCTGCACTGGCTCCATGTAGGAAAGCAGCATTCCATATGAAGGATCAGGCTCTGCCCAGTCTTGCCTGCAGCAGTGATGCATATAATCTTGGCCATGGCTTAATTTTCTTTTTCTTAAACCCTGGATGAAGAAGGCAGTAGAAATCACTTCTGGTAACCCCTCCCCAGGAGTAGGGAGACTGTGTAGCGCACCGTCATGGAGCATGTGCTGGAGAGGGGGAGGCCCTGAGAAGTGAAGGCTTCTGTCAGAGGTGGCTGGGTTGCACTCTGAGGGGCCGATGCAATACCTGCCCTAAGCTCCCTCCCCCTGAGGGAACTTAGGGCAGATCAGAAGGAGGAAATAAATCAATATTAAAATGTTGGGCCCTTGATATTAATTTAGTCACTCCTTCACTTATTGCCCATTGGCCTTTTCACTGACATTTTGTCAGTGGAAAGGACCAATCCCCTTTCAGGACAGCCTTTCTGAAAGGTGATTGGTCCTTTCACTAACATGTGACAGTGAAGGAACCAATTGTCGATATACCTGAAAAATGTTTTATCACCTCACTTTACCTCTTTGTCAATCCTTTCTTCCACCTGACTTTTTGCTTTGCCTTTATTTTTTCAGCCACTTCTTTGAGATCCAGCTCGTTTGTTTTCCCTCTTACTTTTGTTTACTTTTCTAACATATGGATTTGTTGCCTTTGTTTCTGAGGCGATATTTAAGTGTAAGTTAGCAGCAATAGTCAGGGGGTCATCAAATGCATATCCCTTAACCTGAAATTCTCACTTAGCTCTTCAATAGGGATTTAATCACTTTCACAGTAGGGGGTCTGATATTCTTTTCAGTCTTGCTCTGATTTTCCAAGGCTGGCAGCTCCCATTACATTGCTTCTTCCTGCTGCAGTTATTTTCAATGATAGCATGCTCTTCCTCTCCCCTTCCAGGAGGGGCGAGGGGGTTCACCTAGCTGATGTTCATAATGAAGCTGTCAATAGCAGTTGTACTAAATCATGAAAGGAAGCTGTCTTAGTCCCGAAGAAATAACTGCCAGACAGTGACAGTGTTTCTTTCAGCATTACCACTGCTTGCTTCAGGGGCCAGCTGGATTCATATCAGTTTATAGAGTAGGAAAAGCAAAATTCTACTGTTGGTGAAAAGAAGGTTGTGTTGTATCCCCTACAGATGACAGGGGCATATGAAATAAAAAAGTTCTAGTTCCAGGAGTAAGACACCGCCTTTCAGATTAATGTGGTGTATGATTAGAAGATCACACAGTTATATATATTTAAATATATTGTAATGAAATCATGAAAATCAGTGAGTCATTTATGTGTGGGGCTACTAAAAATGTAGTTTAAATCAATGTATATCAATGGAAAATTAAGACATCTCTTTTCTTCCACCAAACCCCTCTCAAGAATTTTCATTTATTGGAATCCATGGTACAAACCAATGACAAACTGAATGTTTCTATGAGCAATCTTTAGGAGCACATGGGAACCTTCGTTGCCTTATATGGAATTACCCATAGATTTATAAATGAATCTTTGACTTTTTAATGGCCTGTATAGTATGATGTGCCATCACACATGTACTATAAGAGTCCTTGATCAACCCTTCAGGCATATTCATAAAAAAGAGGAAGTGTGCACCTTTTTAGGAAGCTGTGCTAACTTGACATTTTAAAGTAGAACTCTAAGAACACAGCTTCCTTGTTCAATTTAATCTATCATTTGCTTTCCAGATAACAAAGATATATCTTTGTACAACTTTTTATGTACCACAGTCTTTGCTCTTAATAAAATGCAGAGGATAAGGCAGGAAGCAGATATTCCTTTCTGCTTGTTAAAACCTTGAAAAAAGGAAAAAGATTTAGAGCAGAATTAGTGTTAACAGTCAATAGAAGTTCTCTGTCAGGCGAAGAGTTAGGTTACTGATTTGTGTTCAAAGGTAATTAACTCTGCTTTCTGTCTGATATAGATTTCTTCACTCAGATCTGCAATGATATTTATATCTCTAAATAGTTTGGAATGGTTGCAGATTGTATCCTGAAGGCCCCTTGAACTTCGAGTCAGGGAATGATTGTGTGTGTATAGGATGATGGTGGGTGGTCTGGGATTTGGGTCTTCAGAGACTCCCCTGGATATGAGTTAGTGGGTGTGGAAGGATTGGGGTATGCTGACACCTTGTACTTGCATTGGGGGTCATGATATTGGAGCAATGAAGGTCCCTTGAACTTGTGTCAAAGGGAGAATGGGCAAGTGCAACTGAGGAATTCTGGTCTCTTTGTGCTTCACTTGGGAGGGGGTATATGGGTATAGCAATCTGCCAACAAGATGAGGCAGGAAATGATAGCCTTCATGCTAGGGGATTTCAAGAGGCAGTGGTTAGTCTGCATAGTAGGGGTGTGCATTCGGATTGACCGCATTAGTAAAACGCAACTCATATTTTTTTTTACTTAAAAAATTGATTCGACATAAACGATCGGATTTCCCACATATCGAACATAGATATGTTCGATATGTGGGAAATCGCGATTGTTGAGCCAAAATAAAAATTTAAACCCCCTCACCCTCCTTAATCCCCCCCCCAGACTTACCACAACTCCCTGGTGATCGAGCGAGGAGTGAGGACGCCATTTCTGCAATCCTTGGCGAGAAGCATGTGACGTCGGCGGCACGTCGAGTGACGCCGGCGTCACGTGATTCCCGGCTCGTTCGCGCCGGACGGCTCGTTCGGCCCAAAAAGAACTTTTGGCCAGCTTGGGGGGGTCAGGAGGCCCCCCCAAGCTGGCCAAAAGTTCTTTTTGGGCCGAACGAGCCGTCCGGCGCGAACTCGCCGGGAATCACGTGACGCCGCGTCACTCGACGTGCCACCGACGTCACATGCTTCTCACCAAGGATTGCAGAAATGACGTCCTCACTCCTCGCTCGATCACCAGGGAGTTGTGGTAAGTCTGGGGGGGGGGATTAAGGAGGGTGAGGGGGTTTAAATTTTTTTTTTGCACATATGTACATATACCCAACTCATTGGATTTTTTTTATGTCCATATTGGCCGCAAGTGGGACCCCCTTTCGGACATAAAAAATATGAACATAAAATTTTGCTCTGCACATCCCTACTGCATAGTAATACTATATAGATCGCACTATAGCAAGGATGCAAAATAAATTGTGCCACACATTAAGTGGCTATTTAGCATGCATGTGAACATTTGTAATGTATGCATACTACAAATTGTTAACGTGTGTTTTAATGCATAGGTTGCTTTGTATGTTGCAGGCTCACTCAGGCATCCAAAATATTTATGTATTTATTTTAAACATTTCAATCCCACCAATCCACAAATCCTGGTGGAGTACAATATTCACACACATTAAAATAATCAATAAACATTTTTAGATTTAACCACAATGGCCACCAGTCCTGAATACTGATTAGCTGAATATGTGAAACTGACATATAATTTAAAATAAGGCAGTTTTACTCAGTTACCAAGAACTTAATAAATAGTAGGACTGTGCATGGAAAAAAATGTTTCATTTCATCTTTTTCTCTTGTTTTTTGTTTTTAAATTAATTTTTCATTTTCTTTTATAAGTAGTGCAGTTTATTTTTTATGTGAAATTAAATAAATACCAAAGCAAAAAACTAAAGAAAACAAATGGACTAGGTTCCCCCTCCACCAGCTACCAAAACATCAGCAAAATAAAAATATTAATCCTTTCAGACCTTTGCCTATCTCCCTAAATACCCTGGAGCCATCGTACCGTATCCATATGTAAAGAACCATGGGATTTCTTACCAGAGTGAACCAAAATCATGGGGAGGTACAGAGTGATTAGAGTAGAGGTTTGGGGTTCCCCATGTGAGAGAAGTAGATGGTGTGTGCTTGAGCCTTTTAAACTCCTGCCACCATCTTATAGTGTGGATTCTTAGTTCAATTTTTCCCGAGTTGCCCTGAAGTGGGACAGCCCTGCCTATGAAATTCTAATTTTGATGAGTTTTCCTGGGGAAAGGACTCAAGTTCTCATTTACAGAAACCTGGTAAAGAGAGTTGGAATAGGGTTTCTTAACATTATTTTTGGTCCAGGGGTTTGAAGACCTTTTTGTTACTAGAGAAAGAAATTTTTCCACCCTTCCTTTCTCTCATTTTGGTTTCCCTTTTGAGTGAGATTTTTTCTGTCTGTGTTTTCATAGACTGAGAACCCTAGCGCCCAGGGGCTCAGATTTATGGTTATTCAGAGGAAGGGGTGTCTTTCACCTAGAAAAGACCTGAGTAGAAGCTGTGTCATCGCAGAAGAATAGAATCACATCTATTACAGAAGATATAAATCAAGAGTATTTTTTCAACTAACCCTGGTGTTCTATCCTTTGGAGAGGAATGTGAACTTAGAACTGCCAGAAGGAGAGCTATGAGAATAATGAAGACTACAGGAGAGGTGTTTATTTATTTATTTTAGAAATTTTGTTTATTGTGCTTTACATACTGTTACGATTCCCACTCACGGTGCCCATCCCGCTCGCAGGCCTCTCCATCTACCTTTCTTCTGCCATGCTGCCGACTTCTCTCCTGTCCTGCGGCAGGGAGCTGCTGAGACTGTCGCTCCTCCGCAACCTGAACTACCGCACTACCGACCACCCAAGCAGCCAGGAGGCCGCTGCTGCTACCGCGCCTGCACAGCCCGGACTGCTGCGCTTTGAACTATCTACGCAGCAGAAGAGCCGCGAGTCAGCCTGCCTTCAGTGCAGGGAGCCTCCAGCACTTACCCGATCCTGCGTTGCAGCCTGGTACCGCTGGCTGGATGCCTCCCCCGCAACTGGAATGCCGCTGCCTGCCTTTGAGTTGCTGGGCCCTCCTTTAGGCACGAGGCCGTGCTTCCTTTCCATTCTTAAAGGGCCAGTGGCGGGAAAAGCCCATGGCCCCACTGGAAGCCAGCTGATCTTCATTTCCTGTTCCAGCCCTATAAAAGGGCTTCTCTTCAGTCACTCTGGGCCTTCGGATCGGTTTCCATAGTTATCTGTGCTCCGTGACCGGTCCAGGTCCTCCATGGTCTTCATCTGTATAGATGGCTTTGTGTTCAGTTTTCTTCATGTTCCTGGTCTCCTCGTCCTGATGTTCTGATCTCGTCTGTCGTCGGAGCTCCTTTGATGTTTTCATGATTGTTCCATATGTCCCTGGTTCCTGATAATCCTGTCTTGATGTCCTGAACCTCTGGTTCCTTCTCGTCACCTTTTCTGGCATGCCATGTCATGGCACAAGGCCACCTTCTCGTCCGCAGTACAAGTCTCCAGAGGGTCACCTTGCCCGAAGCCAAGTCTCGCTGTGGTCCTGTCTCTTGAATCTTCCTGTTTGAAGCCAAGTCTCGTCCTGGTCCTCCGTCCTGAATCTCATTCTGGCCCTCGGATTCCCTTGTGGCTGCTCCATCCATGCCTAAGACTCTGTTTGAATCTGCTCCACTTCAGCGTGGTTCGCAACCAGCCATGGGCGGCTGTGGAGGGTGTGTCTTGGTGCAGGCTTCTTCTGAATCTTCGCCATGTTCCAGCTTCAACTTTCATGAATTCATCTGAAGTCTGCCTCACATCCAGTGCGGTCCGCAACCAGCTCCGTGGGTCCGCCCTGTGGTGGGCTGTGTAGGGTGTGCTGCGTCGCAGCCTCAACCTAGTTCTTGATCCTGAATTTCCTCATTCCAAGTCCTCGTCTGAGTCTTTCTAGTGCTCAGAGTTCCAAGTGCCTCATCTGAGTCTCCCAAGTTCCTTGTCTGAGTCTCCACATTCCAAGTTCCTCGTCTGAGCCTTCCATGTTCCAAGACCTCCGTCTATTCTTGTCCTCTGTCCAGCCTGCCACTTCTTGCCGTTTTCCAGCGGCAGGTCCGAAAGGGCTTGGAATGGTCGGAGGATCATTCATAGGCCACCATTGCGTTGTTGGTCTTCCTGAAGCGTGCAAGTCTGGTAGAGGTTCAGAGCCTTCAGTCATCCTTGTCTTCATTCCAGCTTGGTCCTGCTCCACCTGTGCATGCATCAGCTCACCTCTCACTGTGCTTTCGGGGCTCCTCCCTGAGCGGCGTGGAGATCCAAGGGCTCACATCTCCTATCAGAAGCGACCACGCCTCCGTGCTTGCAACAGTATCCAAAGGCCATGAGCTTGGTGAACGGTGCCTGTGATGGGCCTACGTTTTCTTGGATATTTCTTGACTTGTTCCTTGCCTGAAATTTTTTTTTGACCTTGTTCCTAGTTTCCTTGACTTGTATTTGGACCCAAAAATGTTTTTTGGTTGGGGACTTCCTTCTCACGACCTGCTGGAGGCGCCAGTTGTCTGGATTCCACGACCTGCAGGAGTGGTCTGCGTCCAGACTTTCTTTCCCATTGTGGTCAATGTTGGGGTTTTACGACCTGCAGGAGGCGCCTGCACCCTACCTGGCTTTGCTGGTTCCGGCTGTACTCACCCTGGATTCCTTCCCGGGTTTTTTTCATTTGTTTCCTTGTTTCCTTGTTTTGTGCTGTTCTGTTCCCTGGTTTGCTTGACTCTTATTCTTCTAAGTAATTAGGACTACAATTCTAACACAATGAGAAGAATCTCTAGAAAACTGGGAGAAGACCTAAACACTCTTCAATTTGATCAAGTGGAAAGATGAAGAAGATAAATTATTAAGGAATTTGCTTTTATAAATACTTTTGCTCTAAGATCACAAATGTTTACAATTTTCAACAATGTAAATCAAATGGATTTAACATCAAAGAGCTGTAAAGAACATTTTTCATTCATTTTATCAACTATCAGTAAAATTAAATTGAAACCACTTAGTTTTCATTGTGATTTATTACTACTATAAATTTGGAAATTATCAGTACTGTTTACAGAGGGATTGAAGGGGCTATGTAACAGTAACCAATGCAAAAAGGCCTTGGCATTAAGCTTCCCCCTTCCCCCCCAGGGAGCTCGAGTTATTTGAACACCTTTGGAGAACTTGGCAAATGGGGTCCACACTTTGATTGTGAGCCTTTGGGTTCATTATCATGGTTTTCCCACTCACGGTTTATACTAACTGGCTAATTTTAAAAGGAATATCCGTGGGCCCATACATTTGTGAATTGTAACACGAGCAGAGATACACGGATATGATTTAAAATATCCCTGCCATGTGTATGTGTTCACCTTTATGCGCATATTTTAATAAAATGCTCACATAAGTGACTGAATAGAGGGGAGAGAGAGAGAGAGAGAGAGAGAGACTCTGTAAGAGAAACAATATGACACAAGGGTCTACAAACTCTTGTGCCCTAAGCAGACCAATGTAACACTGCCCCCCCCCCCCCCCAAACTCACCCTGAGTTGAAAGTGCTCCTCTTACAGTGGGAGATATATAGAGTGTCATAGTGTCTCTTTTACAAAGTATCATTCTCTCTCTCTCAAACCCTGGAAAGACTTAAAACTCAAAATCTCCAGACTTGTTCCACATAAGGACCAGCCTTTTCAAAATTCAGCATTAGAACATAAGAAATTTGCCATACTGGATCAGATCAAGGGTCCATCATGCCCAGCTTCATTTTTCCAAAGTAGCCAAACCAGGCTACAAGTACCCAAACACTAAGTAGATCCCATGCTACTGATGCCAGTAATAGCAGAGGTCATTCCCTAAGTCACCTTGATTGATGGCAGTTAATGGATTTCTCCTCCAAGAACTTATCCAAACCTTTTTTGAACCCAGCTGCACTAACTGCACTAACCACATCCTCTGGCAACAAATTCCAGAGCTTAATTGTGCGTTGATTGAAAAAGCTTTTTCTCCAATTAGTTCTAAATGTGCTACTTGCTAACTTCATGGAGTGCCCCCTAGTCCTTCTATTATCCAAAAGAGTAATGAACCGATTTACATATACTCATTCAAGACCTCTCATGATTTTAAAGACCTCTATCATATCCCCCCTCAGCCATCTCTTCTCCAAGCTGAAAAGTCCTAACCTCTTTAGTCTTTCCTCATAGGGAAGCTGTTCCATTCCCCTTATCATTTTGGTTGCCCTTCTCTGTACCTTCTCCATCGCAACTATATTTGTTTGAGATTTGGTGACCAGAATTTTACACAGTATTCAAGGTGCGGTCTCACCATGGAGCGATACAGAGGTATTATGACATTTTCCATTTTATTCACCATTCCCTGCCTAATAATTCCTAACATTCTGTTTGCTTTTTTGACTACCACAGCACACTTATCCGACGATTTCAATGTGTAATCCACTATGACGCCTAGATCTCTTTCCTGGGTGGTAGCTCCTAATGTGGAACCCAACATCGTGTAACTATTGTTGCGGTCCTGGCCGCGAGCACCACGGCCAGGCCCTTACCTCCTTGTTCCCGGACCTGCTCCCGCCTCCAGAGCCATGGCTTGTGGCCTGTTTGGCAGCGTCCCCGCTGGGGCTGCGCCGCCACGAAAGCGCCTGAAGACGCCCTGCTCCTAGGCGCGCGTGCGCGCCACTTGGGCGCCTTTCTAGCCCGTTTCCCATCAGTGGTGACTCCGCCCAGCTCCTGATGTCAGACGCCACAGCCTTGATAAGCCAGCCACGGCCATCCAGTCCTTGCCTTGCAACGGGTTAGCTTCCCGGTTTCCTGTTGCGCCGTGCCCCGGAGTGACTTGCTTGGCTTCGTCACTCCGTTCCTGCTACTGTAGCTGCTTCGTTCTTGCCTGCCTGCTACCATACCTGCTTGGTTCCAGTACCCGAGACTTGCTACAGTTCCTGTCTGGTTCCAGAACCCAAACCCAGTTACAGTATTGCTACTGTCCTAGTCTGGTTCCAGTTACCTGTCCTGATCCACGACCCGCCTAAGTGCCAGCGATCGGCCCCTACAGGCTCCTCCCTGGGGGGCTTCAGCTTCCAAGGGTGAAGCCACCTAAGTCCCAGCGGTTGGGCTCCAACGGGCTCCTCCCGGGGGAGCACCAGCTTCCAGGGTGAAGAGCATCTATGTCCCGCCTGAACATCTGCCTCCCGGCCTGCTATTCATTAGAGACATTGACCATCTATTCCCAGTCTCCAGCAAGTCGGCCCAAGGGCCCACTAAACTGAGACTCCCACAACAACTATAGCATGGGTTATTTTTCCCAATATGCATCACCTTGCACTTATCCCCATTAAATTTCATCTGCCATATGTTCCATTAATTACTAATGTCTATCTCCGCTTGAGATGAGAAATATAAATATATCCCAAAACGATTGTGATCTCACCTACAATAAAGTTCTTATGAACTAACTACTTTATTTTAAACTATGGAAAAATAATTTGAAAGGAGATGAGGTAAGTTTCATATTATGGATGCATG
Organism: Rhinatrema bivittatum; assembly: GCF_901001135.1. Taxonomy (NCBI): domain Eukaryota; kingdom Metazoa; phylum Chordata; class Amphibia; order Gymnophiona; family Rhinatrematidae; genus Rhinatrema; species Rhinatrema bivittatum. Next base: position 753,900,868 of record NC_042616.1, read on the forward strand.
CCTCCACGGCCTTGCGTCTTTCTTATAATATAATCATTAACTTGCCTCCTTCCTCCTTTTATTTATTTTATTTGTAAGACAAAAAATTTTTTTGAAATATTTTTGTAAATGAATTTTCTTTAAAAATCATTTATATTCTCCACCATGCTTAATAGGATAATTCAATGTTTTACACCAAAACTTTAAAGACTTATATTGAGTAAACAAACTCTTTATCCTAATGCTTGGGGAAAAATTATCTTTTGAATCTCCGTGCTGGAGAATTTCATGTGAACGCCATTTGTTTTAAATCTCCAAACAGTCTAACTTCAGTTAGTCAGCCTGAGTGACTCACTGCTCCCTTGATTAACAAATGTTGTTCCCTATTCAAACCCAATCACACTATCTCAACACCTTTACAAGGTGAGTAACTGAGCTGAACTATTCAACTTTTTTACTTTGGTATATACTGCTCCTAGCTTATTTCTAGCTTCTGGCTACTTTTTGTGTGTTTTTTTTTTTTCCAATACAAGCACTCAGTTAGTATTAAATACAAACACTCAGCTCTTTAAAAGTCTGGAGAACACTCAGTTCTGCAGACTTTTAAAAATAAACACACTACCTACTGCTACCTTATTGACTGACTAAAAATACAAACAGTCTAACATGTTTTTTCGCTGCCTACCTACTGCTACCTTATTGACTGACTAAAATACAGTCTAACTTGTTTATTCACTGCCTACCTACTGCTACCTTATTGACTGACTATTTAAAAATGCAAACAGTCTAACTTGTTTATTCACTGCCTTTCTGACTATTAAAGGCACAAACACACAACACACTAAATAATATTCCCAAATAGTTAACTTTGCCCCAATACTTTTAAAAAAGACAATGTCCCAAGCAAAAACTTACTGATTCCTTTCAGCCACCAGCAAGGGTTGGCCTTTGCACCAGACTGCTGAAATAAGGAGGACTCTGTGATCTGCAGGGGAGGGAGAGGAGAATGGGACCTGGGAATCTGACAGTAGACATACCAGAGGGACTCAGGGATTGGGGGGGGGGGGGGGAGCAGGGATTCAGAGCAGGGATTCAGAGAGATAGTGGGGACTGGGAGATAGTGGAAGCTTGGAGATAGGGAGAGCTGGGTCTCCAATACTGACTGGGGATTTGGGGGCTGGGGACGGTGAGATCCTGGCAGTTAGGTGGATATGAGTTGGGGATGTTAAATGGCCTGGGGGGTTTGTGAGGGTGTGAAATGGGGGTCAGAGAAAGGGGCTGGATGGTGGGAGGGGTTGTGAGGAGGTGTAAATGCAATGAGAGGCAGTGGTAAAGGATGTAGAAGCTATGAAGAGAACAGAAATGGGGATGAGGAGATGATGAAAGAAGGGTACTTGTAAGCAGGGTTCAGTAAAAAACTAAAGAAAAGGGGCTGGAGGCAAGTGAAGGCATGAAAAAGAAAAAGATTGCTGATGAAAGGATCAGAGGCAGTGGAAAGAAATTGAGGACTGGAGAGGAAGTGAGGTTAAAGGGTGTAAAAAGGAAACCAGGGGATAGGAGAATAGGAGATAGGGAAGGAGAAAAAAAGCTAGGAGATGGACTGAGAATATGGTGGGAGTTGGAGATGGAAAAGCAAGAGGAAGAAGGAGGGATGAAATCTAGGTAGAAGCAGTAAAAAAGAAATGAAGTAAAGAGATGAAAGTGAAAGTTCAATCTTGGAGTTACATGTAGAGGAGGATGTGAAGACAAGAGAGAAGAAATGAAAAATGGAAAAGAGACACTAGACACGGTCATAGGAAAAAACAGAAAAGAGAGACTAGTATCAACAAACTTAGAAAAATAATATGCCCATACAACAAAGGTTGAAGACAGCATTTTAATTTTAGTTTATTGATTCAATTATGTCTGTTCTGGAAATATGCATTTCTTATCTTTTCATTTTGCTCAGCAGAGAAGGAAATGGATTTCTGTTTTAGGTCTCCAATGTTTCACTGCATGTGAAGTCTGGTTTCTTGGGATATCTATTTCAGTTTTTTTCTGCACTTTTCTAATTTCTGGACACTTATTCTGTATTTGGTAAGGTTCTATGCTTGAGGTCAGGCATACTGCTAGTATGTATTTTTTGTTTAGGGCGCTTGGGAACAATCTGCTTTCTTCTGTTTTCCCAGTAGAAGGCATATAGATATTTTAGGGCCTGTTGCAATATTTGCAGTGCCATCTCTTCATAGGCACAGTTATTGATGTTTGCTTTCCAGTGGCGTAGCTAGACAATTTGGCGCCCGGGGCAAGAGACTTCTTCGGCGCCCCCTTCCTCCATCAATGATTTGCATTGAAATTGGTGCTATTTTTCTGCAGAGCCAGGTGTTTTGGCACCCCCTTAGACCCGGCACATATGCTCAGTGTGCATGGAGTTTATACAGTGTTTAATTAGCATACATGGCTGTTATTACATCCCATACTTCCACAAGTTTTTGCAGGATGCGCACAAAATAAATCCACGCAGAAAAATCAGCAGTCTTATCACATTGGCCTGTCAGATAGCAGCATCACCCCGCCCCCATTAGACCTTCTGAAAGATAAGAGAAACATGATAGTGGCGCATGTGATCACCGTGGAAGTCTCCAAGATCCCAGTCCAGCTCAGTTCACAGATATACTGATTTCCCCGCTGCCGGCGGCTAACACACAACATTCAGTGTCTGACCTGCACTCAGTACGCGGTGCTGCAGGGGCCCTCCACGGCCACACGCCTTCTTCCTGTACCACCCCCCTTTCCTTTTGGCCGCTACAAAGAGGAGTGCAGTTCTGCAACAACGCTGCTGGACTCCTCTCGTTTGACTAACAGGGAAAGCTCCCACCGCCTCAGTCAAAACAGAAACCAAGCTCGAATGAGCTTCCGCCCGCCACGGTCTACTCCAAGCAAGTCCACTTGCCGTCTCCCAGGAAACACCTCTGACTGCCGGCTGGCTCCGCCAATCAGAGGGCAGCAGCAGCGAAGACAGATGAGAGACTGCCGCCAATAGGGGACACGCGCGAGCGAGGTTGGGGAGGCTTCGTGGCCAGTTTTTCTCGGCTACAGTCTGCGCGTGCCGGCGACAGGAACGATTGGGGTTCCTTCCAGTTGTGCGCGACGAGCTATGGTAAATTGCTGCCACAAGGCGGTGCACGTGGGAATGGAAAAAGTTGGTCGGAGAGTGTAACAGGAGCTTTGTGATTCCTAGAGCGTATCCCTCACGCGTTTTGGCGCCCCCTTAGACCCGGCGCCTGGGGCGGCCGCCCACCCCGCCCACCCCTCGCTATGCCACTGTTGCTTTCTGGTGATGGTGGATGTGCTATATATGTGCTGAGTGTGCTTTTTGCAGGGTTGTGGGTTGCAACACAGACTGCTTTGAAGAGGAGGGAGTTTGTGTCACTGTTAATTGAGATGATGTCAAAATTTGATATTCTTTTATGTAAGGTACATAGTAAGGGGAAACATCCTAGCTCAGCTCTGCAGCCTTATTAGGAGCCTTTGTATGGACACAGAATATTTGTTTGCAGAACTGGAGGTTCAGGATTTCTATAGCGGTTCTGTTCCATTCTGTATAGTTTGGGAGCCTGTGTGATTTGGAGCCTGTGGTGTGTGTGTGTATGAGTGGGAGAGTTGGTGCCTATAGTTGGAGAGTGGGAGTCAATGTGTGTAGTGAGGGTAGCAGGAGCCTATGTGTGTGTGAGAGAGAGCCTGTGTGTGTGTGTGTGTGTGAGAGAGAGAGAGTATGTGCTTGTGATTGGGAGCAGGAGCCTGTATGGGAGCCTGTGTGTGTGGGTGTGTGAGTAAGTAGGAGCCTGTGTGTGAGTAGGAGTTCATGAGTGTGGAAGTGGGAGCCTGTGTTTGGGGAAGTGTGTGGGAGTGGGAGCATGCACATGTGTGTGAGTGGGAGTCTATATATATGCGTGTGTGTATGTGTATAAGTGGGAGTCTGTGTTTGTGTATGTATGTGTAAGTGGGGGTCTGTGTGTGTATGTGTGTATGTGTATGAGAATGGGGGCTACTGTGTCTGTGTGTGTTTGAGTGGTAGTACATGTGTATGAGTGGGAACATGTATGTGTGGGGAAGGGGAACAGAAGCCAATGTGTGTGGGAAGGGGGGCGTGTGTGTGCACATGTGATTGTAAACCTGTGTGTACATGTGTGTGTGAGTAGGAGTGCCTGTGTATGTGTATGAGAGTGGGAACCTGTGTGTATGTAACTGAGTGGGGAGAAAAGGTGTGTATATGTGTGAATGGGAGCATGTGTGTGTGTATGTGTGTATGTGTAAGTGGGATCCTATGTCAGTCTGTGGGAGTCTGTGTGTGTGTGTGTGTGAGTGTGAGAGTGGGAACGTGTGAGTGTGTGTGTGTGAGTTGAAGCCTGTGTGTATGTTTTGTGAGTGGCAGAAGGAGCCTGTGTGTGAGTAGAAGCCTGTATATAAATGGAAGTTCATGTCTGAGGGCATGAAAGTTTGTGTGCATGGGAGTGGGGGCCTGCATGTGTGGGGGTGAACATGTGTGAGTGAGAGAACACATGTATGTGTGTGTATATGAATAGGAGCCTCTGAGTATATGTATGTTTGTGTGAGTGGGGGCCTCTGTACATGTGTGTGTGTGTGTATGAGTGGGAGCCTTTGTGTATATATGTGTATGTGTGAGTGGAAGCCTCTTAGTTGTGAATGATAACCCATTTGTATATGAATAGGATCATGTGTGTATATGTGTGGGTGGGAGTGTGGGATTGTGTGTGTTTGTGAGTTGGAACCTGTGTGTGAATGGTAGAGTAAATGAATGGGAACTTGTGTGTGTGTGTGTGTTGGAGTGTAGAAGTGTATATGAGTGGGAGCATGTGTATACGTATCTATAAGTGGGAACCTGTGTGCGGTGTGTTGGAGTGGAAATGTGTGTATATACTATATGTGTAAGTGGGGAACCTGTATGTATGTGTGTGTGTGTGAGTAGAAACGTGTGTATATACTGTATGTATAAATGGGAACCTGTGTGTGTGTTTGTGAACCTCTGAGTGTGAGTGAGAGAACACATGTGTGTGTAAGCATCGGAAACTGTGTATGTGTGCGTGTGTGTGTGTGAGTATGTATGAGTTGGAACCTATGTGTGAACGGAAGTGTGTGTATGTGAATGAATGGGAACGTGTGTGTGTGTGTGTGAGTGGGAACTTGTGTGTATCTACTGTATGTGTGAGTGGGAACCTCTGTGTGTGTTGGGAGTGTTAAGTGTTTATTGGGTAGTAAATGCCTTAACTAAAAGATAATGCACAGTATTTATGTGACAGGGACCTCAGACTTGTCACTAATATTACATGTATGAGCCCTTTTTCAACTAGAGATTTGAGTGGGAGGTACCATTCAAATGCACCTCCTCCTCTTGTAGAGTCTGGGATGGCCGTCCCCCTGAGAGTCTATTTAGGAGCGCTCCACAGTGAGCTCGGGAGGCAGTCCCTTTAGGTTTTCAGAAAGTGCAGAAGAGTAGAGAAGTTTATCACTCGTCGTTTTTCCAGGCCCAGTCAGTAAAAGCAGGTTAGCCCAGCCTGTGGGTCCTGACCAGGACTGAGAGGGATTTCTTTATCCAGTCCACAATCTGACCGGTGGAGATTCCCTCTGGGTCTAATTTTAGAGATTTCTATTAAGGAGCTTCACAGTAAACCTGGGCCTGTTTTGCCCACAGGGATTGGGGAACCCTGTGGGTGGGCCACCCAGCGATAGGGAAGATACACCCCTGAAGAGGCATTGACCTGCTGTGAGGAGGGGACGCTGTTATTTAGATTCTGTCCCTTTGGAGGGAAAGGACATTTTGAATAAGAAGATCCAGGAGGAAGTTTGGATGCCCCTTCCTTCCTGTTTGAAGCAAGAGAACGTCTTGTTTCCAAGAGGATTCTTTACCATCAAGGATATCCAGAAGATCAGCTAACCATGAGTAAAGGAAAACAGCATCATTGGGAACGTCCATCTGGTGCTTCACCACCCTGGGGAGAGAAAGTATCACACTGGGCCCTGGAAGTTTACCTACCCCCCCCCCCCCACACACACACACACAAAGGACACAGCCTTGGGAGAAAGAGCGAGTGTGAAAGAGCAAGCCAGTGAGAGGTTCCAGCCCCGAAGAGCAATAAATAAGTTTGTGTATCCACCCGGGCAGGACAGGCACACCGGGATAAGGTTACACTTATAACTTCAATAGTTAGTTTATCCCAATAATGCCCAATGGTAATGAGCTGCTTTGTATGAAAATACTTTGCAAATGCATGCAAGACAGCTCATTTCTTGGCAATTTTATGGTAATAAAATAATGCTGTTTTCCTGAAAAATTCCAAGCTGGGTTATTTTCATAAACCTAACTTTTATGAAAATAACACAGCCCTGTTGTCTCTAACTTTTCAGGAAGAAGTGACCAAACACACTGGAATCTTGTGACAGCCCTGTTCCACCCACTCCTGTTGCCTCTAGAGACAGGCCCAAGGCTGCCCCTTTGTAAAAAATTGAGCCCCCCGGCCTAGTTATATCTTGCATTCCCTGGATTGCTAGAGGGCCCCGAGCCCCTCCTCCCAGGGTCTGAACCTTGCACTGTCTGAAGAAAAGTGGCACTGGCCGGCCACTTATCAACTTATTCCTCATCTTGTGATAGGAGCATACGTAGACAGGTCAGACAAGAGGTTTCACAAGACCTCTAGGGTTTAAGGACATTTTGCAGGGGGGGGGGGGGAGGGGTTCATTTAGGCCACTTGGGTCCTTTAATGTCATGGCAGCTCTGGCCTGTGAGGCTGCCATTGCACATAATTTTTTGGGCAGATAAATGGCATTTTTCCTGGCAGTATATTTCTTCCAGGGAAAATACTGCTGGTTTTTACTGAACTATGGAACCAAGTACTGTAATTTAGGAAACCCCGTGTATTTTACCCTCTGGTAAAAATACCACAGCTTGAGCTTAGTATATTCTCCCCTATATTTATACCTGAGGTAAAGGGGAGAGAAGTGACTAGCTCAAGGTCACAAAAAGCAACATCAGAATTTGAAGCCAGGCTCCTCTAATTCTCACTCTGTTGCTCTAACCACTAAGATACTCTTTGACTCCTCACAACATGCAAGTTGACGGACCATATTTAGTTAGCATTTCTTGCTTCATTGTGCTTTGAAATCATCTCACACTTCTCCTGACCTTCTTTATTCATAAATGCCTGTTAGAGAGCCATAAGATTCATATTATTAAAAGCATTGCTGGCAAAACATCTGATTCCCATATGCATTTCATATGTTTATTGTATGTCTTGCTGTTGTATAAAGAATAGAAGTTCAAATCTATTTATGTCAAATTTTTTAGACTTTCTTTCAGTATTACTCATCAAAGGTACCTATTGTTTATTTTTCCTGCCAAAGGGTTCCTAGGTTTGTCCCCTATAAATATGTGCATGTTACACATATGGAATCTCCCAGTGTTGGGAATGAAATCAACTTTATGAGAAGTGTTTTCATTTTTAACCCATTCTGATCATTATTTTGTACTGAAAAAATATAGACAGAAAATAAATTGACAAACTTTGTGCTCATGGTAATATATTTTCAGTTACCATTACGTGCAAAGTCAAAACTGAAAACAAAAACCTCAACTCTAATGAATTTCAGCTGCACTGAATAGAAAACTAGAACAATGCATTTAGAAAATAAGTTTTCCTTAGATAAATTTTTGTAACATATTAGGAAAAGCTGACCCTCGTTTTTAGTTTTTATTTTATTTTATCTTATGTGCGTAAACCCTTTGAAAATCTACCCCTTTTCAGTTTTATTTTATTTTCCCTGGGAATTTCAATGTTATAACAATGTTATAAATTACTTTTCCATTGATTTTTTCTGTTATAAGATTGAAATTCCCAGGAAAAAATAAAATAAAAACTGAAAAGGGTAGATTTCAAAGGGTTACGCACGTAAGAGACGTGCGTAACCCCCGAAACCTACCCCTGCACACACCGAGCCTATTTTGCATAGGCTCGGGCGCGCGCGCAAAGCCCGGGATGCGCGTATGTCTCGGGGCTTTCAAAAATGGGCGGGGCAGGGCAGGGCTGGGGCATGGCGGCAGTTCAGGAGCGGTCCGGGGGCGGTCCTGAATCCTCCGGCACAGAGGTCCATATTCAGGCCACTTTCTTGCTCTGCTAGATAGCCAGATAAATAAGGGATCAGGGCTGGGATAGCCTGGTTCCTGAGTGCTCAAGACTTTTCCTATATAACAAGTCACAGACCACCAAGACCCCAGAGAAATTATTTGGCCAACTAGCACTGTATATTAGGGATGTGAATCGTTTTTCAACGATTAAAATTATCGTCCGATAATTTAATATCGTCTTAAATCGTTATAGAACAACAATACAATAGAAATTCTAAACGTTTTATCGTTAAAAATCGTTAAAATCGTGTTAGTGCGCACTAACGGGAGTTAGTGCGCACTAACCTCCCAGTTAGTGCGCACTAACTCCAGTTAGTGCGCACTAACAGAAAATGATACAAATTGACACTTTCCAGGTCAGTAAAGGTCAGTTAGGAATGAATATGTATTCCTATTGGCTGGCTGCCCTCTTATCTATTGATGTTACCAAGGTTCCCACTGAGGTGATGGTTGGGGGGATGGGAAATGGAAATGAAACTCAGGAACACTAACAGAAAATGATACAAATTATTGACACTTTCCAGGTCAGTTAGGAATGAATATGTATTCCTATTGGCTGGCAGCCCTCTTATCTATTGATGTTACCAAGGTTCCAACTGAGGTGATGGTTGGGGGGATGGGAAATGGAAAACTGTTGGTAGTTTGACAAAAAAAGTAATGTGATCAGTCAATATGACTAGAACTTGTGCCCTATTCCTGATACCAGGGGTGTTGTGATCTTCCTGCACTCAGTGCCCTATCCCTGATACCAGGGGTGTTGTGATCTTCCTGCACACAGTGCCCTAACCCTGATACCAGGGGTGTTGTGATCTTCCTGCACTCAGTGCCCTATCCCTGATACCAGGAGTGTTGTGATCTTCCTGCACACAGTGCCCTAACCCTGATACCAGGGGTGTTGTGATCTTCCTGCACACAGTGCCCTAACCCTGATACCAGGGGTGTTGTGATCTTCCTGCATGCAGTGCCCTATCCCGCCTGCATTACTAGTGAGAGGCTGGCTTCACAGACAGGGGGGAGCTGCCTGACCTCACTCCTCCCCTCCCCCATGTCCCAGCCAGTGAATGGTGTGTGGGTGAGGGGGGGGGGGGGGATGGTGAAGGCTGAGACAGCTCCCTCCCTGCATTACTAGTGAGAGGCTGGCTTCACAGACAGGGGGGAGCTGCCTGACCCTCACTCCTCTGGGGTGTTGTGATCTTCCTGCACACAGTGCCCTATCCCTGATACCAGGGGTGTTGTGATATTCCTGCACACAGTGCCCTTTCCCTGATACCAGGGGTGTTGTGATCTTCCTGCATGCAGTGCCCTATCTCTATTAATACCAGGAGTGTTGTGATCTTCCTGCACACAGTGCTCTATCCCTAATACCAGGGGTGTTGTGATCTTCCTGCACACAGTGCCCTATTCCTGATTCCAGGAGTGTTGTGATCTTCCTGCACACATCCCGGTATCAGGGATAGGGCACTGCGTGCAGGAAGATCACAATACTCCCGGTATCAGGGATATGGCACTGCATGCAGGAAGATCACAACACCCCCGGTATCAGGAATAGGGCACGGTGTGCAGGAAGATCACAACACCCCTGGTATTAGGGATAGGGCACTGTATGCAGGAAGATCACAACACCCCCGGTATCAGGGATATGGCACTGCGTGCAGGAAGATCACAACACTCCCGGTATCAGGGATATTGCACTGCATGCAGGAAGATCACAACACCCCCGGTATCAGGAATAGGGCACGGTGTGCAGGAAGATCACAACACCCCTGGCATTAGGGATAGGGCACTGTGTGCAGGAAGATCACAACACTCCTGGTATTAATAGGGATAGGGCACTGAATGCAGGAAGATCACAACACCCCTGGTATCAGGGATAGGGCACTGTGTGCAGGAAGATCACAACACCCCGGAGGAGTGAGGGTCAGGCAGCTCCCCCCTGTCTGTGAAGCCAGCCTCTCAGTAGTAATGCAGGGAGGGAGCTGTCTTAGCCTTCACCATCCTCCCCCCCCCCCTCACCCACACACCATTCACTTGCTGGGACATGGGGGGAAGGGAGGAGTGAGGGTCAGGCAGCTCCCTCCTGTCTGTGAAGCCAGCCTCTCACTAGTAATGCAGGGAGGGAGCTGTCTCACCCTTCACCATCCTCCTCCCCCCCCCCCCTCACCCACACACCATTCACTTGCTGGGACTTGGGGGAAGGGAGGAGTGAGGGTCAGGCAGCTCCCCCCTGTCTGTGAAGCCAGCCTCTCACTAATAATGCAGGGAGGGAGCTGTCTCCGCCTTCACCATCCTCCTCTCCCCCCCCCCCCCACTCACCCACACACCATTCACTGGCTGGGACATGGGGGAGGGGAGGAGTGAGGGTCAGGAAGCTCCCCCCTGTCTGTGAAGCCAGCCTCTCACTAGTAATGCAGGCGGGATAGGGCACTGCATGCAGGAAGATCACAACACCCCTGGTGTCAGGGTTAGGGCACTGTGTGCAGGAAGATCACAACACCCCTGGTGTCAGGGTTAGGGCACTGTGTGCAGGAAGATCACAACACTCCTGGTATTAATAGGGATAGGGCACTGTGTGCAGGAAGATCACAACACCCCTGGTATCAGGGTTAGGGCACTGTGTGCAGGAAGATCACAACACTCCTGGTATTAATAGGGATAGGGCACTGTGTGCAGGAAGATCACAACACCCCTGGTATCAGGGTTAGGGCACTGTGTGCAGGAAGATCACAACACTCCTGGTATTAATAGGGATAGGGCACTGTGTGCAGGAAGATCACAACACCCCTGGTATCAGGGTTAGGGCACTGTGTATAGGAAGATCACAACACCCCTGGTGTCAGGGTTAGGGCACTGTGTGCAGGAAGATCACAACACCCCTGGTATCAGGGTTAGGGCACAAGTTCTAGTCACATTGACTGATCACATTACTTTTTTTGTCAAGCTACCAACTGTTTCCATTTCCCATCCCCCATATATTGTCAGTGGGAACCTTGGTAACATGAATAAATAAGAGGGCAGCCAATAGGAATACATATTCATTCCTAAACTGACCTTAACTGACCTGAAAAGTGTCAAGTTGTATCATTTTCTGTTAGTGCGCACTAACTCCTGGTTAGTGCGCACTAACTCCCGGTTAGTGTGCACTAACTCCGATTAGTGCGCACTAATCGGAAAAAACGATTTTTTAACTAAAAAATCGTGCCAAACACGATTTTCTTCTCCTGCTAGACAATTTCAATCGTTAAGACGATAGGGCACATGATTCACATCTCTACTGTATATTCAGTGGCATGGCAGCGACATTGAATATAACCGGCTATTTTAAAGTTCACAAAAATATACCAAAAATTCAGGGGGTTTTTTGGTAAAAAAAAACAAAAAAGGAGGTATCTTAGAGGCCATCCAACCCTTTTTAAAAGTGTCTCCAGCTGCCTGGAGGAGAGTACCAAAGTGATATTACTTCGGTGCCATCTTCAAGTATGGCAGGCATCATTAAGTTGTGTGACCGTATGCCTGTACGCCATACAACATAATGGCGCCAGCCACAACTGAGATAGGTGCCAAAGTGATATCACTTTTGTGCCATCCCCAGGGAAGCTGGAGCCAGTTTTTTAAAGGAATCATTGGGGGCTGGAGGATTAGACATCACTCCTGCCATTTTCTTGCACATGCCCCGTATGGAAGCGGTAGGTAGGTAGTGGCTAGGGAGGTTCTGTGCCCTGGTAAGCTAGGTGGGGAGAGAGGTGTTGGAGGGTCTTGGGGAGTCCCTGGCTAGATTTGACTCAACTCAGCCAGGTAATCCCGGGCACCAAGGCTGGTTTTGTAGGAAGTGATCAGAGGATCCTAGGAAAGCTCCAGCTGGGCTCGACCTGAGTCCTGAAGCTTTGCTGAGAGGTTGGAAAGCCTCTGGGAGACCTGCTTCGGTTTTTATTGGGGGTTTTTTTTAAGTTAAAACATTTTTTTTTCATCAAAGAAATGAGCTGAATCAAAAAAACATTAGATGAACTGAAAAATGAACCCCCTCTCCCCCAAACCCCAAACCAAACCGAAACCAAATTATTAGACCTGCATATCAGGCTGTTTGTCCTGCTGTTTTTTCTTCCATTTAGGTATTTAAAATGTATTCATGACAAAATTAAAGGGGAATTAACCTTGTAGTCCAGTTTTAAATACACTTATTTACATATTTCAACTGCACCCAAGTGCAGGCACTGAGAATCATTCACCCAATTCAGCTATGTGAAAAAAAAGTCCAGAATATTTGTTAAATGAAGAATTACATTTGTTGACAAATAAAAAACAAATTGTATGCTATCTAAACAATGCCCTATGCGGAGTAAAGGGCAAAGGGGAAGTGACATAATTTGAAAGTTAATCTTTGAAAATTATGTTTACACTCTTTGTAGGAAGAAAATTCTTCTTTCTGGACATGTACAGCTTCTGCTGTAATCGTTGGCATCAGAGACAATAGTAACATAGTAGATGGGGGCAGAGAAAAAAAATATCTGGTCCATCCAGTCTGCCCAGTTATTTATTTTTATTTAAGATCATTTATAATCTGCTGCTCAAAGAAAATGTGCTCAGAGCAAGTTGGTTAAAATATAGAAAAAAAGAGAGTAGGATTAGATGGTCTGTTTTCACAGTGGAAAAAGGTAAACAGTGGAGTGCCTCAGGGATAAATGATCTGGAAAGGGGTACGTCAAGTGAGGAGATCAAATTTGCAGATGACACAAAATTATGCAGAGTAGTTAAATATTAAGCGGTTGTGATAAATTGCAGGAGGACCTTGTGAGACTGGAAGATTGGGCTTCCAAACGGCAGATAAAATTTAATGTGGATAAATGCAACGTGATGCATATAGGGAAAAATAACCCATGCTGTAGTTACACAATGTTAGGTTCTATCTTAGGAGTTACCACCCAGGAAAGAGATCTAGGAGTCATAGGTGTCATTGAAATAGTTGGCCCAGTGTGTTGTGGCAATCAAAAAAGCAAATAGAATGTTAGGAATTATTAGGAAGGGAATGGAAAATAAAACGGAGTGGGCCAGATTTTCAAAGGGTTACGCGCGTAAATCCTCCTGCGCGCACCGAGCCTATTTTGCATAGGCCCGGCGACGCGTGCAAGCCCCGGGACGCGCGTATGTCCCAGGGCTTTGTGAAAGGGGCGGGGTGAGGGTGGGGCGGAGGTGGTACTGAGTCCTCCAGCACAGCGGCCGTGCCTGGGAATCGCACGCCGGCACTCGGCTGGCGTGCGCAACCTACACCTGCCTGGAGGCAGGCGCAACTTATTAAACAAAGGTGAGGGGGGGGGGGGTTTAGGTAGGGCTGGGTGGTGGGTTAGGTAGGGGAAGGGAGGGGAAGGTGGGGGGGGGGGGGGGCAGAAGAAAAGTTCCCTCCAAGGCCGCTCCGATTTCAGAGCGCCTCGGAGGGAATGAGGAAAGACATCAGGGCTCCCCTAGGGCTCGATGCATGCAAGGTGCACAAGTGTGCACCCCCTTGCGTGCGCTGACCCTGGATTTTATAACATGCGTGCGGCTGTGCGCACATGTTATAAAATCGGGCGTACATTTGTGCGTGCTGGGTTGCGCGAACAAATCTACGCCCGCGCGTCCCTCTTAAAATCCGGCCCAGTATGTCATAATGCCTCTGTATTGCTCCATGGTGAGACCACACCTTGAATTCTGTGCAGTTATGGTCATCGCATCTCAAAAAGGATATAGTTGCACTGGAGAAAGTGCAGAGAAGGGTGACCAAAATGATAAGGGGCATTGAACAGCCATCCTATGAGGAAAGGCTAAAGATGTTAGGGCTGTTCAGTTTGGAGAAGAGATGACTGAGGGTGGATATGATAGACATCTACAAAATCATGAAAGGACTTGAACAAGTTAATGTAAATTGATTGTTTACTCTCTCAGATAATAGAAGGACCAGGGGGCACTCCAAGAAGTTAGCAAGTAGCTCATTTAAAACAAATCGAAGAAAATTATTTTTCACTCAGCACATAGTTAAGCTCTGGAATTCATTGCCAGAAGATGTGGTTACAGCAATTAGTGTATTTAGGTTTAAAAAAAGGTATGGATATGATCCTTGAGTATAAATCCATAAACTGCTATTATGGTGTTGAGAATGAGAGAGTAAGGTACTCTGACACAATATCTATGACATCATTTATTAATGTGACATCATGGTAATATACGTTATTTACAGAAAGTTATTTACATACCACATGATTGCATATGCCATCCAGCACCCTTCGTGTCATCAGCCTTGTATCGAAGAGTCGTCAGGTCAGCAAAGGCGAGAAGGGGGTTTTCAGTGTCCAGCACTCTATACGTCTATGGAGGCAATATCTCCTACTCCCGCCGGACACTGGAAAGTCCAGCTCTTTTATACCATACCGTAAACAAGTGTGCGTGCGAGAGAGAAATGATTGATCACTATCCCCCCATGTTATGTGTCAACAGTTGCTACTGCCCACTCGGACTCGTCCTGTCCTTGGCATGTAGGCGGTTGATCAGACCGCTGTATTCCTGACAGGGAGCCAGAAAGCTGAGCTGCACAACCTGTTTAACAAGAACATGTTTATCCTACATATGGTAATTAATAAGCAATAGTAGCATGTGATCTATCTAATATTTGGGTACTTGCCAGGTTCTTATGGCCTGGATTGGCCACTGTTGGAAACAGGATACTGGGCTTAATAGACCCTTGGTCTGACCCAGTATGACATGTTCTTATGTTCAGCAACTTCTAGAATTCTTTACTGCCAAAGATATAGCCCAGCTGCCATCCAAGCTGGATATCTCTCCTTCTCCAAGTCAGAGGTTTACCCAATTAACTTCCAGAGTTAGCCAGTTAAATCTCTTGAAAACTGACCCCTTTATTAGTGTTTTTCATAAAGAGCTAGTGCACCCCCTTTTTTGCTTTCCTTATCTTTGCTGAACAGATTATTGTCTAGAATGGCTGTATCCCATTCCTGGGACTCATTGAACCACATCTCTGTGATAAGAACAATGATATCTAGGATTGCCACTGACATTGGGGCTTGAAGATCTGGAATTTTATTTATTATTTATTAGGGATGTGAATCGTTTTTCAACGATTAAAATTATCATCCGATAATTTTAATATCGTCTTAAATCGTTATAGAACACAATACAATAGAAATTCTAACGATTTATCGTTAAAAATCGTTAATTCGTGTTAGTGCGCACTAACTCCCAGTTAGTGCGCACTAACTCCCGTTAGTACGCACTAACAGAAAATGATACAAATTGACACTTTCCAGGTCAGTAAAGGTCAGTTAGGAATGAATATGTGTTCCTATTGGCTGGCTGCCCTCTTATCTATTGATGTTACCAAGGTTTCCACTGAGGTGATGGTTGGGGGGATGAGAAATGGAACTGGAAACTCACGAACACCAACAGAAAATGAAACAAAGTGTTGACACTTCCCAGGTCAGTAAAGGGTCACTTAGGAATGAATATGTATTCCTATTGGCTGGCTGTGCTCTTATCTATTGATGTTACCAAAGTTCCCACTGAGGTAATGGTTGGGGGGATGTGAAATGGAAACAGTTGGAAGCTTGACAAAAAAAGTAATGTGATGATCATCACTCATGTGACTAGAACTTGTTTGTTTATTATTTTTGTTAGCAGGCATGTGAAATGCTAGTGCATGTTGAATTTGCCAATCACTGTGCATTTTAGAAAGGTGGTCCTGGCTGGAACTATTATACACAGTTCAAATATATGTGGTAATTGATTGTTGGTAATTGTATTTTTTAAGTAGCCACACTGGCCACCAGTATGTTTACTTTTCCTCCTACTTAACTCACTAGCTCAACTTTATAAGAAGGGCTTCTCTGCTTGTGTGTTGCTTTTGTTTGGTGTGAGGAGAGCAGAAACATCAGATCTTTATTCAATCTACTACAGTCAGGCAGCTCCCCCCTGTCTGTGAAGCCAGCCTCTCACTAGTAATGCAGGCGGGATAGGGCACTGCATGCAGGAAGATCACAACACCCCTGGTGTCAGGGTTAGGGCACTGTGTGCAGGAAGATCACAACACTCCTGGTATTAATAGGGATAGGGCACTGTGTGTACATGAAGATCACAACACCCCTGGTATCAGGGTTAGGGCACAAGTTCTAGTCACATTGACTGATCACATTACTTTTTTTGTCAAGCTACCAACTGTTTCCATTTCCCATCCCCCATATACTGTCAGTGGGAACCTTGGTAACATGAATAAATAAGAGGGCAGCCAATAGGAATACATATTCATTCCTAAACTGACCTTAACTGACCTGGCTACCGGTCCATATCGTCTTAACGATTGAAATCATGTGGCAGGAGAAGAAAATCGTGTTTGGCACGATTATTTCGTTGAAAAATCGTTAAAAATCTTTTTTCCCGACGAAATAATCGTGCCAAACACGATTTTCTTCTCCTGCCACACGATTTCAATCGTTAAGACGATATGGCACACGATTCACATCCCTATTATTTATTTATTTAGAACTTTTCTATACCGACTTTCCAATAACAGAATTACTGATCAATTCGGTTTACATTCTGAACAATAACAGTGACAAGTAACTGTCTTACAAAGAACAGGTAGAAATAACTTGGAAATAAATATATGGGGTTAATAACATAATAGTACATGAAGCGGAGCCTAATGTAGGCAGAGGTAGTATTTTATTGCCTATAACAAGGTTTCTCAATCTATAGCCCATGGCCAAATTTTATCATGCCTGCAGCAGCAGCAGAATCTATAAAGGGAGCATTTCTTCTCACTGCTTATCTCAGTAGCAGTGCATCCTACTCCCCAACCCCAACAGTAAACATTTTGCTTCCTGAACTGCTCTGTACCTGTGGTCAGGACTTGTATGGCAGAGGAACAAGGGCTGGAGACCTGTGAGCCCTAATCTACTTCCTAGATGGGGCAAGTACCAGTGACAGTAAAGCGGCTTTATTTATTTATTTATTTATTTATTTATTTATTTATTTATTTTGTGCTTTTATATACCGAAGTTTGAAGCAAGCCTTTACTCCGGTTTACATGTATAACAATTCTTACATTAAAGGTCATAACATTAATATAGTGCATTAACAGGTACAGTTTGTTAACAGGTACAGTTTGTTAACATAGGGCAAGTACCAGTGACAGTAAAACAGATGTCACAGAGAGATATTTTTGCAATCAAGCACATTTTCTTGAATTGTTTTATGGTGAGGTTTGTTTGCAACGAAATAGAAAATAAAGACAAAATTTCCTATTTCGATGCATTTTGGGAAGGAAAAAAAATGATAGGAAAACCCATGTGGGTTGCAAACAACTGCACACAACTGCACATCTCTATTAGATACTTATCTGAGAGAGTTTATTGTGCTATTCTTGTTTGATGAGATTTCATATATAACCTGTACAATACCAAGAAACTTGTACGATCAGTATTGACAGAATTGTTAACTGATAATTTTTTTTTTGTTTTTTCTGTTTAACCTCATTTATTCTAAACAATAAATATTTTTACTCACCAGCGGAAGCTATCCAACCATTTTTACTCCCTGCTTCTCCTTGCAACCTCCAGGAACAATCAGGAACCAGGCTATCCCAGGAACTGCACATCTAAGAACCCCCCTCCCCCAAACATCCCAATCCTTCAAATGTAACTAAATGTAAAGCCCTCCCATCCTCCTGATCCCCCCAAGGCTCACTCAATGTCCCTGGTGGTCTGGGGGGGGGGGGGGTGCCGGGAGCTCAGAGCGATCTCTAGCTCCCGGGGGCCATCAGCTGCACCGGTGGCCCTTTGCCCTTACCATGTGACAGTGGCTAGCTGGACCACCAGGGACATTGAGTGAGTCTTGGGGGGGATTGGGAGAGTGGGGGGGGGCTTTCCATTTAGCTAAATTTGAAGGATTGGGGATTTTTTTTTTGTTTGGTTTTTAAAACAAAATTGGCAACAAAAAAATTTCTGATTCAGGGGTGGACCAAAATGGCCCTCACCCTAACCAAAAAATGAACTGGCATGAAATGTTTTTTTTTATGCACATCACTAGTATCTAATATCTATATTATTCACTGAATAATCATCTTTTACAGTTCACTGTAGTACATGCAAGAGGATGTGAGCTATCAGGTAAACCCAAGCTTTGATAACTTTATTGTTTTCCTTCTCATTTGCCTCCAGATGAAATCAGTGTTATCAAGGGTCATCTGATGAAAAGAAAGTACTCCTTGCGAGAAACAATAAGTAATTTGTTCTCTGTGGTTCTTCCTTTCTGAGTTTTACTTGTATATTTGCTTTCTCTGTCCTTTGCCTCTCTTTCTTTCTTCTTTGTGTTTTTGTGTCCCAGTGAGTGCACCACTTATCTATTACAGACATAAGTGTAGTCCTCTCCTTCTGATGGCCTGGATGCTGTTGGCTATCAATTAAAGCTGGTGCTGCTGAACTAGTGAGAGTGACCTTTGTCTCCACTACCTCTTGCTTCCTCCGGCCTTCAGTGACCTTGGAGCACACTGTCCTCAGATGCTGTTCCTCTCCTGAAGAAAGAAAATTCTTCCCTATGCCTTAAATAACAGAGTGTAACTGACTGCACTATCACCTTAGTCTTCAGCAAGTGCTAATATCTTGCTCAGTGTGTGTCTTCTCCATCTAATTAAACTTGTTTATCTTAGGGAGAAAACAAAATGTAATTGCAGCAAGCCCTATCTACTCCATGCAGCGGGATCAGCAAAACTGGATCAGTGAGGATCTTGAAAGGAAACAAATCACAGTCTCTTATTCCTTCAAATCCAGCTCCAGTGTCATGGACACTACCACAGGTCCCTCAGTACCAGAGCTGCAGTGCTGCTTACACAATGAAGAAAGTCTTAAATTCAGAGCGCTGGGAAGCGCTGGCTCAGTTTTTGCAGTGATTCTGAGCAGAAATGTTACTGTATCTGAGTCTCAAATGGTCCTGGACTCAGTACACAGTCTGGTACCCCCTCACTGATTCATTTGATACTGGTTATACAGAGCAGCAAACTGGTTAACCTCTTTCAGGTAGAAAATTTTCAGATTGCTTCTCACTTACAACTCTTATAGCTTGTCACATTTATATACAGTTTTCCTCTTGTGCTTGGCTAAGTTGGGTCTAAAAATCCACAGCCCCAGCAGTTCAACAATTTAACCTTAAGTTTTCATTTTACATTATTCAACATTTTTAAAACATTCTCTTCATGCTCTCACCAGTGATCCCTCTGTGGCTGCAAATTCCTCTTGAAAGCAGCAGCAAGCTCAACTCATCTCTGCATCTGAAATGTGCCTAGGACAGTGATGGCGAACTCCAGTCCTCGAGTGCCACAAACAGGCCAAGTTTTCAGGATATCTACAATGAATATGCATAAGACAGATTTGCATGCACTGCCCGATTATATGCAAATCTATCTCATGCATATTCATTGTAGATATCCTGAAAACCTGGGCTGTTAGTGGCACTCGAGGACTGGAGTTCACCATCACTGGTCTAGAAGGGTCTCTTTTTTTTTCTTTCTAGAGGGATCAACACACCTCTGACATTATAGGAGAGAGTCCCAGATTTAAAACTGTTCATCCTCTCCAATGTTATCACTCTCCAGTTTCTCCATAGCATGGCACATGTGCCAGCCACCTGTGCTAAATTCACATTACTTTTCAAAATAACAGTGCTGCCCAGAAATCCTAAAAGCTGGTTACTTTACCTCCTTAATGGTAACCCTCCACTGGCTTTCTCACCTCCAGAATACCAGGAGGAAAGCCCATGCTGTTTGGAAGGGCTGTAATTGATCACAGTGCTTTAAAGAGCAAAACCAGGACCGGATCCCTTTTGAATCTGGAGTGCTGCCTCGGGAACTATTCTGGACACCGAACCCTTACAAATCTACCCTGGCACAAATTAGTGGACATGTGCAGGGCATCCCAGTAACACTCCTGCCTGAAAGAAGTAGTTTAAAATATTTTTTTCCAGAAGCTACTCCATTGTGGATTTTCCATGTTTACCCAGCAGTCTCTCACTGGCCTGTCCTAAATACTGCTGGACTTCTTTGCTGTGGTGTCTTATCTTATCTTCCCGCCCTGCTGGGCTGCTAAGAACTGAACAGAGAGGCTGGAGGCCTCTCTTGCACTGACACCAGGTACACTTTTTTTTTTTAAATGTATTTTTGTGGACCTGTCCAAACTGTTTTGACAGTTTTAATTTAACTGTCAAATAATCAGTAAACTTTTAATGTAATGCCCAGTGCCTTGTCCTGCTTGGTTTGTCCCAGTGTCTCACACTCAGAAAAGATCATTCCTGGGCCATAAGCTTTAGCTTCCCCCCACAAAAAAGGATTTTTCCTTGGGACAGAGTAATGTATGAGAGGAGTGCTAGCCGGAGCAGCCCCAGAGAAAAAACAACCGTGTATGCCCTTAGGAAGTAGAATTCCCCAACAAAGGGTTGCATAAAATGGCTCCCAAAAAATGTGGGGCTTGAGGGTGGTGGAAAAATGTGCAACTGTGTGTTCTCAATGAGAAATGTGATGTTTGGCAATCATACAATATACCAGGAAATGTAGAGAAAAAAACATGAAACTTACAACAAAATGACGATTGTTTCCATGCGTGAACATTGGTGCGAGTGGGAAGTGTTCCAAAAAAGAAGGAATGTGCGACATGTGTATCTGATGTCATCATAGCGTATGTGGCTTATGACCAATGATGTACTATAAAACAGTGACACACTCGTAATAATATCCTCAGCACAAGGAACGGTGTGTTGTATGGGCATGTGCACTGAGCGATTTGCGAGCGGTAGGCTGTGACCCCTAAATCTATAGGATAGCCAAAGTGAGCGATCAAACTTATCAACAACTAACTATTTATTAATAAATATTCGGGCAATTCAAACTGTGAGCTATGGCTGAAAATTTACTCCTTGTGCGAGGTGGCGAGAGAGAAGAGGTGCAGCATTTTAAGAATGGCATGGCTGACAAGCTGACACCCAAACTTTTCAGCTCTAGTGAGGGCAGCCCTCCAAAGTCTCCAATGGAGGAAGCATATACTATACAGACCACCAGCAGATAATGGGTGAGTGAAGCGGTAATCCTGATATGTGGGCTTGGGCAATACTTCAGCCTCAGAGGTGGCATATCCCATGTAGTATTGAGCTGGTCTGCGGATGTAGTTCATTGGCACCGGAGCATTACTGGCAGTTGAGTGTGTTGACTGCTGAGCCATGCAATGTCTTGAACAAGAATTCAGGATGAGGCCATGGGTCCCAGAATCTCCATGGGGCAACATCTAGTGTGTTTAGGCACCTAGCAATTCATCGGCGCAGTGACAAGACCTCACCTGTGAGATTTGACAAGAGCAGCGGCAGTGCCAGAAAAGACAAAGCAACAGCAGCTGAGAAACCTCCATCACCGAGAGTGCCTGTTAACCCTACTGTAGCTGGCACTGCAAAGCTAGATGCAAGGTGTAGTTGGGTCTTCCCATTCTGAGACAACCCTGATGTGGTGGTGGAGGACATTTTGGCAAACAGGTAGAGGCCCAGGGCCAACGGGATCTCAAATCATCAATGCTGCTTTCGTAATCGGGTGAGGCAGAAGGACTGCAAATCCGGCAACTCTGGAAGCCATGTGGCCATCAACTATTGTGAGGACTCCACTAAGACAGCTCACTGCAGCCCCCTTACTTAACTTTCCCAAAGGAGAGCAAGATATATGGAAGACTGGTCACCCAGCTCAGTATCCACAGGACATTCTAAGCCTATACAACTATACAGATTACAAGATTGTCGAGAGTAGTGCATGGCTATCACTCTGATTCAAGAACTGGCGCTCTCCAGGGTGGTTACCTCAAAAGGTAAACCTTATGGATCGTGGTCTGAAATCTTTTTGAGAGATGTGCTGGATAGCTATGGAGCTTCTATCATTGATTTGCAGTTTGGGTGTTTCTTCAGGAGCCAAGTATGTACCAGTGAGTAGCTCCATTATTTTCCAAAGGGGAGAAAGACTTCTTCGGGAGATGTTTCATAGAAACATAGAAACATAGAAACATAGAAACATAGAAATGACGGCAGAAGAAGACCAAATGGCCCATCCAGTCTGCCCAGCAAGCTTCCCTCATTTCTTCTCCCATACTTATCTGTTTCTCTTAGCTCTTGGTTCTAATTCCCTTCCACCCCCGCCATTAATGTAGAGAGCGGTGGAGGAGCTGCATCCAAGTGAAATATCTAGCTTGATTAGTTAGAGGTAGTAGGAGTAGTAACCGCTGCAATAAGCAAGCTACACCCATGCTTATTTGTTTTTACCCAGATTATGTTATACAGCCCTTATTGGTTGTTTATCTTCTCCCCTGCTGTTGAAGCAGAGAGCTATGCTGGATATGCATCGAAAGTGAAGTATCAGGCACATTTGGTTTGGGGTAGTAACCGCCGTGACGAGCCAGCTACTCCCCGCTTTGTGAGTGTGAATCCTTTTTTCTTCTCCCCTGCCGTTGAAGTTATGCTGGATATGCGTGAAGTATCAGTTTTTCTTTTCCCCTGCCGTTGAAGCAGAGAGCTATGCTGGAAATTCGTGATGTATCAGTCTTTCTCCGATGCCGTTGAAGTAGAGAGCCATGCTGGATATGCGTCGAGAGTGAAGTATCAGGTACATTTGGTTTGGGGTAGTAACCGCCGTAACAAGCCAGCTACTCCCCGCTTTGTGAGTGTGAATCCTTTTTTCTTCTCCCCTGCCGTTGAAGTTATGCTGGATATGCGTGAAGTATCAGTTTTTCTTTTCCCCTGCCGTTGAAGCAGAGAGCTATGCTGGAAATTCGTGATGTATCAGTCTTTCTCCGATGCCGTTGAAGTAGAGAGCCATGCTGGATATGCGTCGAGAGTGAAGTATCAGGTACATTTGGTTTGGGGTAGTAACCGCCGTAACAAGCCAGCTACTCCCTGCTTTGTGAGTGTGAACCCTTTTTTCTTCTCCCCTGCCGTTTAAGCAGAGAGCTCTGCTGGATGTGTGAAGTAACAGTTTTTCTTTTCCCCTGCTGTTGAAGCAGAGAACTATGCTGGATATGCATTGAAAGTGAAGTATAAGAATGGAGTGATCAAGCTAGTTGAAAGGCATCAGGAATAGAGGAAGGTGGAGGTAGTAATCTGGATATTTGGTTTGGGGTAGTAACCGCCGTAACAAGCCAGCTACTCCCGTCATTGTGAGTGCAAATCCTTTTTTCCACATTTCCTCATGCTGTTGAATCTTAGAGTGATGTTGGAGTCACAGTAACCATGTGTATGTTTATTGACTAAGGGTATTGTCTCCAGGCAGTAGCCATCATTCTGGCGAGTCACCCACTCTTCATTGGCGGCCTCTTGACTTTATGGATCCACAGTGTTTATCCCACGCCCCTTTGAAGTCCTTCACAGTTCTGGTCTTCACCACTTCCTCCGGAAGGGCATTCCAGGCATCCACCACCCTCTCCGTGAAGAAATACTTTCTGACATTGGTTCTGAATCTTCCTCCCTGGAGCTTCAAATCGTGACCCCTGGTTCTGCTGATTTTTTCTTATGGTAAAGGTTTGTCGTTGCCTTTGGATCATTAAAACCTTTCAAGTATCTGAAAGTCTGTATCATATCACCTCTGCTCCTCCTTTCCTCCAGGGTGTACATATTTAGATTCTTCAATCTCTCCTCGTACGTCATGCGATGAAGATCCTCCACCTTCCTGGTCGCCCTTCTCTGTACCGCTTCCATCTTGTCTTTGTCTTTTTGTAGATACGGTCTCCAGAACTGAACACAGTACTCCAGGTGAGGAATATTGGGTTTCATGCCTGGTGAAACCTTTTAGATCAACCTCTACCTCTCAAGGTTAGGGTCCAGCCACTGGGTAACAAACCTTACATGTATAAAGTCTCCAAGGGACAACAGATTATCATCCATAAGGTACAGGGCATATTTGCACTCCCGTACCCCTGTATACATACATAATGAATTTTGTTGAGGAGAACAGAGACACCTGGTTGTCGGAATATGCTGATGGGACAAAGACTCCACCAACCCTCCAGGTATGAGGGAGCATCACAATTACCAAAGAGCCCTTGACCTGAAGGTATCAGAGATGCACCTTGGGTGAAATATCTACAAACATGTTGTTGTTTACCATTGACGTAATGGGAATCAGAGGCCTTATTCTATCAAGGCCTTATTCTATCAAGACAAGGACAAGTTGGAGGCGGTACAGAGAAGGGCGACCAGGAAGGTGGAGGGTCTTCATCGGTTGACATACGAGGAGAGATTGAAGAATCTAAATATGTACACCCTGGAGGAAAGGAGGAGCAGGGGTGATATGATTCAAACTTTCAGATACTTGAAAAACTTTAACGATCCAAAGACAATGACAAACCTTTTCCAACAGAAAAAAATCAGCAGAACCAGAGGTCACGAGCTGAGGCTCCAAGGAGGAAGACTAAGAACCAATGTCAGGAAGAATTTCTTCACGGAGAGAGTGGTGGATGCCTGGAATGCCCTTCCGGAGGAAGTGGTGAAGTCCAAAACTGTGAAGCACTTCAAAGGGGCATGGGATAAATATTGTGGATCCATCAGGTCCAGAGGACGCATATAAAGAGCAGGTAGTAAAATACTGCACAGAGCGGCAGTAGCCACAGAGGCATTCACGGAGCGGGATGCCAGTGGCCAGTGGTAGGTGTCCACCTTCACGGAGCGGAAGGATGGAGGGCTGTCATCTCCCAATTAAATAAATAATAAAAAAACCCAGGGATGGGATCCATCAGTTCTAGAGGACGCATATAAAGAGCAGGTAGTAAAACACTGCATGGAGCGGCAGTAGCCACAGAGGCATTAACGGAGCGGGATGCCAGTGGCCGGTGGTAGGTGTCCACCTTCACAGAGTAGAAGGATGAAGGGCATCCATCTCCCAATTAAAAAAAGAAAAGAAAAAAAGAAAAAAAACAGGGATGGGTTCATGGGCTTATAGGTATTACCAATTATTAGGCTTTTCAATATTTGATGATAGTTAATGTGA
This sequence comes from Rhinatrema bivittatum, assembly GCF_901001135.1. Classification (NCBI taxonomy): domain Eukaryota; kingdom Metazoa; phylum Chordata; class Amphibia; order Gymnophiona; family Rhinatrematidae; genus Rhinatrema; species Rhinatrema bivittatum. The sequence goes on from NC_042616.1 coordinate 753,926,055, forward strand.
CTTTCAAGGCATTCTTCACTTTCGGTGCATGTCCGGCATGACTCCTTGCTTCAATGACAGGGGAAAAGAAAAACTGATACTTCACACATTTCCAGCATTGCCCTCTGCTTCATGGCAGAGAGCTATGCTGCCGCTTACCCAACTAATCAAACTTAATATTTCACTTGGAAGCAGCTCCAGCACTGCTCTCTACATTAATGGTGGGGGTGAAAAGGGAATTAGAACATAAGGTTACTAAGAGCCAAGAGAAACAGTTAAGTATGAGAACAAATGTGTGAAGCTTGCTGGGCAGACTGGATGGACCGGTTGGTCTTCTTCTGCCGTCATTTCTATGTTTCTATGTTTCTATATCAATTGCCTCCTCCCTAAAAAAGTCACCATATTAAAGCAAAGCCCTGACCACTACGAGCCCTTAAGAAAAAAGAAGATGAAGTGGAGAACTTGATTTCCCTTTGAGATGGGTTAGAAAAATTAATTGTTCCTGTCACCTCATCTGAGACTTTTTCTTGTTCAGTGTTGAATGGTAATTGATTTATTGTACAACATATTTTAATGTTGAATATATTCTATTATAGTTATAAAAATTTAAAACTTCATAATAAAGCTGTTCTTGATTTATTTATTGTATTATTCAGTGATTAACTATTAATTTATTTTATAGGTGGAATCCTTCCCATAGGATCAAATACCTCTCGCATGTAACTTGTATTCCAGTCCTTAATAATTAGAATTTCCTTTCACAGGCTACATGCAAGGAAACAGAAAGGAGGCTTCTTATGAGAGTGATTTCCATCTGACAACAATGTATTCAAATGTACTTAGTGAATAGGCAAAGATTTAATGGCCCTTATTCCTTGCAGGGAATAGACCTAGGGATTTGTATGTAATATGTCTTTAGTATTATGTAAATTGTTGTGGTTCAATGGATGGTGGCAGTGCTGGCAGGGTTCATTATTCTTCTTTCTGAATACTGGATATTTGTGTGCATGTTGTATTGTAATTCCTCACCTGTGTCTTAAGTCTTCTATGTTGCCATAGTCTCCTCAGGGGAAGAGCTCTCCTTGATCGGCGGAGTTAACTTTACAACATCTTACTATTTTACATTTTCATGTCTGAAATATGGAAAAATTGTGAGTATGTGTCCTTCCCTCTCATACAATTTTTTTCATGGGAGCGGAGAGTGTGATGCCCCTTTGGGACAGCATCTAGATGGCCCTAGGTCCCTGCTTAGAAAGTCAACATCTCTGTAAGCTGTCCATCCTCTTTAGTACCTCCCTACCTGGAGGGCTGGGATTAGTTGCCTCTTCCTATTTAGTGAAGCTACTTCAATATTCAGTATGGTCACTTTCAGTTAACCTCAGAAGAGTATGGATGTTGTTTTTCATATCCCTGGTAAGGCCTCCCTACCTGATCAGGAAATTTAGGCCTGGATTCACTAAAACCGCCGGGCTCTCTGAATCCCGCAGTAACGGTGGGCGGTCCTGCGATAGCCAGCAGCAATCGCACAGCGGCGGTGTGATCGCTGCCGGTGTCGCGCCAAATAACTACACCATAAAAGGTGTAGTTATTCGGCGCGAAAATAACAGCGAAAAGGATGCGTACCTTTCGCTGTCTGAGAAGTCTTCGCAGAGTCAGCCCCGGTGCTGCCCCGACTCCTCCTCTTCTGGGGCCTACTCTGCCCCAAGCTAGCTATCACACGCGTGCAATAGCTTTAGAAAATAACCCCCTGAGTTTGGAGGAGATTTCTCACTGGGCACTCTTTTCCAGAGAATTTCCCTCATATTTTTTGTAGTGAGATGAATTTTTGACAGATACCCGTTTGGGACTCCCATGAAGGGGCTGAAGACCTGTGAGGCAAGCACAGTACCTGACAGCGTGAGATTTATGATGGCTAAAATGTATCCTATTATTATAGGAAATTGCTGCTTAAACCTTTCACCCTTTGGAGACATTTCCTATGGACACAAAGGACAATGGCTGGAGACCTGTGAATCCTAATCTACTCCCTAGATGCAGCAAGCACCAGTGACAGTATAACAGCAGTTACAGAGATATTTTTTGTGGCAAGTAAGTATTCTGATATTGTTTGGTGGGGAGATTTTTGTCGATCCGCTCCTCCCCATTAAGGGATCCAGAGCTGGGATAGCTTGGTTCCTAATTGCTCAGGACGTTTCCTGCATAAGAAGTCACAGACCTTCAAGGTCATGGAGAAAGACCAAGATCTTGGAGAACCCCTATAGGACCAGGACACAGGATGGGTGACCATGAATGAACTTGGACTCAGGTAGGATTCCCTTAGGCCCATTGGGAAAAACGTTGAAGCTAATCCCAGGTACCTGAGATAAAGGACATTTACCCAGAAAGAAAAGCCATGTCTGTACATCAGTCAGCAGTAATTTCACCTTGTATGGATAAAACTGACTTTAATTAAACTGTCTAAGAATTAGTCAACTTTTAATTTAACACCCAGTGCCTTATCCTGCCTGGTTTGTTCCAGTGTCTCACACTCAGAAAGAACATGCCATCACCTGGGCCATAAGCTTTAGCTTCCCCCCACAAAAAAGGATCCACCAGTGGGCTAGAGAGTAATTTATGGGAGAAGCTCCAGAGAAAAAATGTTTGTGTGCACTTGGTAAGTAGAACTCCCCAACAAAGGTTACATTTCTTTTTTTTTGTACTTGTAGGTTATTTTCTCCTGGTTGTCTTAATGGTGCTTTGTCTTGGGACTCACTTGCTAGTTTTCTGTGACTCATTATTGACTCAATCCACAAAGAGAGAACTACAGCTGTATTTCACTATACCATAGGCAGTTCTGGACATTTTGTGCAATACTGGCCTCTCCTGCAGTGCCCCACAGGCTACCCCAGCATCCATTGACGAGGGCAGTTACAGTAGATTTCTGGCATTTCTGTGGGATGACCATGGATTGCTGTCAGTTTTGAACTGCTGGCACTATATATTAATACTATAATTTAACAATATAAGAAAAGAGCTCAGGTAATGATACAAATTACGGCATAGCCACTAAAAAAAGGCTTTCATCTTCAAAAAGTTTCCTTCTCTTTTACGGTTATGATGTATTTCCTACTTTTTAGCCAATGTTCTATCCAGTTCAACATGCTAATTATCCTCCTATTCCATAACTCCATACCACATAATGGATATTCGCTTCCAATTGGGAAGTCTGTCAAATGCTTTCTGAAAATTCTGTTTCCATAATACCAGGGGCTGTAATAACTTCAAAGGCCTGTAACAAGTGAACAAAGAGTATTACTGCTCTTCCTGAAATCCTGTTGGCTGGCCTTGCGTTGACCCACCATGCCACGTAAACCCTCTAAACAACATCTAGGACTTTCCTCATAACTAATGTCTAGTCTGTAATTTTCCAGTATGTCCCTGGACACTTTTTATAGATACTGATATTATGGTAGCCACTTTCCAGTTTACAGTCCTCCTTCCTGAACTGGTTGAACTTGAAAACATAAAATCTATGTTTCCGTTTTGGTAATACTTTTTGATGTGCATTCCTGCAATGTCTTAATTCTTCGCAGTTACTAATTTGCCATCCACTGAAATCTAGCTGTACCTCTTCATTTAAGAAAATAAGAAGTTGCCTTACTGGGTCAGACTGAGGGTCCATTAAGCCCAGCATCCTGTTTCCAACAGTGGCCAATCCAGTATACAAGTACTTGGCAAATACTCAAACAGTAAATCAATCCCATGCTACTATTGCCAGAAATAAGCAGTGGTGATTCCCTAAGTGGAGGAGTAGCCTAATGGTTAGAGGAGCAGGCTATAAACCAGGGTTCAAATCCTGCAGCTGCTCCTTGGGCAAGTCACTTTACTCTCTGTTGCTCAGCTACAAACTTAGGGCCTCATTTTCTAAAGTATCGCAGGCCTGCGATACTTTAGGGAATGAGGGGCGGGGGGCCAAAACGGGGGGCAGGCCTGCTTAAGCCAGCAGCGATCACACCGTTGCAGTGCGATCGCTGCCGGTTTCGCACCCAATAGCGCCACCATAGAAGGTGTAGCTATTGGGCGTGAACTCGGACGCGAAAAAGGCCTTACCTTTTCGTCGTCCGCAGCATCTTCGCGGAGTCGGCCCCGGTGACGCCCCGACTCCTCCTCTTCAGGAGCCGACTCCGCCCCCATTTTGGTATCGCACGCGATAAGGGACTTATCGCGTGCGATCCCTATGGAAAATGAGGCTCTTAGATTATAAGCCATTTGGGGATAGGGAAGAACCTACAGTACCTGAATATAATCCAATTTGAAGTGCCAAAAAGCAAACTATAAAATAAATAAATCAATTTGATTAATAGCACCTTATGGACTTTTCCTCCAGGAACTTGTCCAAACCTATTTTAAACCCAGCTACGCTAATTGTCTTAGTCACATCCTCTGGCAATGAATTCCAGAGCTTATAGTAATTGTGTGTTGAGTGAAAAAGAATTTTCTCTGATTTTTTTTTAAATGAGCTACTTGCTAACTTCATGGAGTGTCCCCTGGGCCTTGTCTAGATATAGAAATGCTGCACCTACAGAATAAAAAGATATATTTTTAAATTTTCTATCAATAATGTATCCCTGTAACACACATCACCAGCAGAACTGAGCCAAAAAAATCTTCAACACAAATTTCAAATTTTGTCTAAATAACTAAGAAATAGTGTACAACCCTAGACTATGCATTCCTTGGTCTGTTAGTTACTGTATCTGGCAACTTGGCTGTAAAACATTACAAGAAAATTCCTAAGGGCCCGATATGCATTTGATAGCATTGTATCAAGTTAAGAAAATGGATATAAGCTCTTATTCAGATGATATTTAACACCTCATACATTACACAAACTATACTTGCACATGTCAGTTAGCTGTTGGAGACAAATACAGAATAAAAAGACCATAAAGCATAAATAGAAATGTGCAGACAAAAACTGAACTGGAAATAATAACAAGCCAGATGCAGCATGCAGAGCAGTATGAACATTACTCATAAAACATCAAATAATAAAATCAATAAACATAAATCAAGAATCATAATTGTAAAACATACTAATAAAAATACATATTTCAAAACATCTGATGAATAAAGCATCCAAAAATTTAAAAAATGTTATAAATTTCCCAAAACACCAAGAAAATGTTTCAAAACAGCAGAAATATCAAATAACACCCAATAATTAAAATTAATCAGGATTTAAAAATCCCCTGCTCTCCATATCTCACACATTCCCTCTCATGTACATGCTCATGCTGTCAAACACACTCTTTTTCTCTTTCCCTCCTTCACACAAATACACATACACACACAGGCTCTCACTTCTCACACACACATATACACTTATACATGTTCATTCTCTCTCTCAAACACACACCTATATTTTCATACACATTCACTCTCCTTCACATACACACAGGCTCTCTCTCCCTCATACACATTATCTGTGTGTGTGTGTGTGTATGTCTGTCCTGTGAGAGCCTATATGTAATATATGTAATATATATGTTATATAATATATGTAATATATAGGCTCTCCTAGAGATGCACACACACATAGACCCTCGGGGCCTCCTCCTCCCATTGGTCCATGGTGCAATGTGCTCCACCATGGCCCCCACCCATCATCTTTGGGCTACAGTGGGATGGGCACCACTGCAGCCCTGCCAGCATTCCTACGCTGAGGGGAAAAGTTGTGGGCACCAGATGGAAAAGTTGTACATAGGCACACATGCACAGTGTAGAAAGAACCGTTCCTATGCCCTTTGGAAATCTGTCACTAATTTTGTCTTCATCACCTCTTCCGGGTAGCCACCAGTCTTTCTATGAAAAAATATATCCTGACATCATTCCTGAGTCTACCCCTCTAGAGTTTCATATCATGATCCCTAGTTCTATAGTTTCTTTTCATTTGAAAAAGGTTTGTCTCTTGTGCATTTTTAATACCTTTCAGGTATTTAAAAGACATCTCTCTTCTCCTCCCCTCTAGGGGTTTAATAGAGTATAGGCAAGAACAGCTGTTGCAGAGATCTCCTCACTGAATTTATATGAGAACAGTATGGTGCCTGCCCATCAAAGTTATTTGCGGTCAATAAGCTATGCTCTGACCTCACCAATAAGTCCCTGCACTAATTATACTGAGATCTGGTCCCTCCTGATGCAGTTAATCGAGACATGGTCCATCTTGGGGGTCCGTGAACATGATTCATTAAGTTGTTAGTTTCCATAAATGAATAAAACATTTTTTGAACAGCTTTTTGAGTTCTTGTGGACCTTTCAAGTTTTGTCCCAATCACTGTTATTCTCTCTGAAGTATATCATTGATTTTGGGTTCCCACCTACTTTGTTTGGATAAAAAGCTTAGCCAGTTCTGGAGCTGAGGGATGTCCTGAAAAGGGTACGAAATGTGCCATTTTAGAAAAGTGATCCACTACCACCCAGATGGTGGAATTACCATTAGAAGGGGGCAAATCCGTAATGAAGTCTGTGGCTAGATGGGTCCAGGGTTCCTTGGGAGCTGGCAATGGCTGTAGTAGCCCCCAGCGTTAGGCTCGAGAGCTCTTAGTTATGGCGCACACTGGCAGGAGTCCAAGTACCACTTCACATCCTGTTTAATCTGGGGCCACCAATAGTGGCTGAAGACAAGCTCCAAGGTCCGGGCGACTCTGGGGTGGCCTGCCAGGCAGGAATCATGAGCCCAATGTGACACTCGCTCTCTCAGTTGTTGCGGGACCATTGTCTTCCCGAGTAAAACTGGCATGGCGGCTACTACCAGGATACGCGTGGGATCAATGATGTGTCAAGGTTACTCTGTGTAAATCCTCGGTGTCAAAAGAGTGGGACAGTGTGTAAGCCCTTCTGCTCTTTTCCTCTGGGTGATAATGTAACTTGAAATTGAACCATTTGAAAAACCAGGACCAGCGAGCTTGCTGAGGGTTCAGCTGTTGGGCTTGTGACAGGAACTCTAAGTTCTTATGATCCGCATAGATGGTTATGGGGTGGTTGGCCCCTTCCAGCAGATGATGCCACTCTTTGAGGGCCAACTTGACTGCCAGCAGTTCACGATCACTAATGGTGCAATTTCTTTCTGCTGGTGAGAACTTCTTAGAGAAATACAGTAAAAGCAGGTTACCAGTGTTCCCTGCTCATTGTGCTGTAAGAGAACAGTCACCACTCTGCAGGTGGAGGCATATACCACCCAGCACAAATGGTTTTGCAGGATCCGGATGATGCAGGCAGGGATCCCTGGTGAATTCCTGCTTGAGACTGATAAAGAACTGGATGACCTCTTTTGTCCAGTTCTGAGTATCAGCATCCTTCTTAGTAAGGACTGTGAGGAATGCGGCCAGAATAAAGTATCCATGTTTTAGATCTCGGTATGGCATCAAAAGTTATAATCATGGGTCATACTTAATCACTGTCACATCTTTTTTGAGAATTTTTGAGAATTTACTTATTACAATTAAAAGGAGGAGATGTGTGATCAGAGGTGAAACTATCTACAGGCGATAAGTTCCCTACATCTCAACACTGAATCACCGTTTCAAAATGGCAATTTTTGCATCTGGTGAAAATAGCTATTCTTGTAGTTAACATTGCAGTTCTCGATGGGTGAAATCACTATTTTACTGTCCCATCCTTCAAGAATAATTCACATCAATCATTGCTGGTGCTCAATGTCTTTCACATTCCTGTAAATAAAATCTATATGATGGAAGTGACTACATGGCACATTCTAAAAACAGGTATACACCATCAACCAAAAAAGGACACACACCTCTCACTAGAAATCCACATTGAAAAAACAGGTGAAAATTGTCAAATTACAAAAACTCTAAACATTTTTCTTAACATGTATGTATGTTTTTATGTTCTAATTTTTTACTTTTTATTTTATATAAGAGGGTCTGTGTCAGATTTCAATGCAATCTGCAGTCTTTTGCCTCACTTCCTATACTCGACAATGGTGGAAATGGTGGCAGAAGTAAATTGCGGTATGTCATCTTACTCTTACTTTTTTTTTTAGAGTTTATTCTGTTTGGTGGCAAATAAATAATATTTACAAGTAATATCCACTTTCTAGGATTTACACGTTGACCATTCCCCTAAGGAAGAACTTTATGTTCGAAACATAGACCTATGTTGGGCATGTGAGTCAAGCACACAGGCATTGAAAAATGCTGTGTTCAAGCATGGTGACATGAGACAGAACGCCATCTAGATAATGTGAGGAGTTCACAGGAGACAATTTAAATTGGGATTTAAAATGTAAAGATAAGTACCCTACTACATATTCTACTTTTAAAATTCAATTGCATAAACCAAAATTTTCAAAAAAGAATATAAATTAAGAGCAAAAATCCTAAAATGTGGCCAAAGTTGACCAATGATTATATATAAGGCTGAAACATATTGGGATAGATTTTAAAAGGTTGTGCGTATGCGTCCATGCGTGCGCGCTACCCACTGCACACACATGGGCACCCGATTTTATAACATGCACGCGCAGGTGCACACATGTTATAAAATTGGGGGTCAGGGCGCGCAAGGGGATGCACAATTGTGCAACTTGCAGGCATCGACACCCGCGGCCTTCCCCTGTTCCCTCCCAGGCCACTCCAATTTCGGAGCAGCCTCAGAGGGAACTTTCCAACCCTCTAACCTAACCTCCCTTCCCTTTCCCCTAACCCTCCCGCCCCCTAGTCCTCACCTAGACCCCCCCCCCGACCTTTGTTTTACCTGTTGCGCCTACCTCCGGGCAGGCTCAGGTTGCGCGCGCCAGCAGCCTGCCAGCACGCGATCCCCCAGCACAGCGGCAAATGGCCGCTGTGCCGGGAGCCTCTGACCCCACCCTGCCCCTGGACCGCCCCGTTCCCCCCCCCCCCCGCTCCCTTTTCGAAGCCCCAGGACATACGCGCGTCCCGGTAAAATCAACATGGAACATTTGCCTTTGTTGACTTATCATCCTTAGGAAGTTGCACTCCTGATCACACATCTTCTCCTTCAGATTAATACTTTTAATTGCACTAAATAAACTCTGAAAAAAGATGAGACAGTGACCTATGATTATAACTTTTGATGCCATACCCAGATGAAACACACAAGCAATGTGTCATTGGTGGCTGTAAGATATGATGGTCATACTATTTAATGATTAAACTTTTATGCTTAGACTCCAGGAGTGGATCTTAGGATGTTTTGCCTAATATCAATTCAGAAACCTTTCTAAGCCTTGCGTTCAGGTTCAAGAAGGGTAGCCTGGAATGGGTCCATAGAGGACACTTGTTAAAAGCCATTTACCTGGGTAATTACTGATTTACCTGGGAATAAAGAGCCGTTTGATTTTCCACTATGCAGCTGAAAGCATGTGTGTTGTTCCTCAACGTTCTTCCTCTTACCCACAGATTGAAGAAGCACTCCTCAGGAGCACGTTTAGACCGGGAGAGGAAAATAATGCATGCAGACTGCAAGTGGCTGCGGGTATGTTTCCTCTGAGGCACTTTTCAAAGGGACAGCATGCGTGTACTTTCCCTTTGAGAACTGGTGCAAAGCCCACAGGATAAAATGTATCCACAGACTTTGCATCAATGAGGGCAGCTTGAAAATTGCCCCCAGAGATATAATCAATAGGGTGGGTTGTGCGATGGGCAACAGAAAGTGATGGTAGAGAGTTCACGCTGAGGAAGATGACCAGCAGAGTGTCACGGGGATTCAAACTTGACTCAGTACTATTCATTGTTTTTGGAAAGATTTAGACAAATGGAAGGAGTGGTCAAAAGTGTGTTAACCCGGATGTAATTAATGCAGTCCTTATTTCATTTGGAGAGCGGAAACCCAAGTGATTGAAACGTGATGGAGGTTGAAATATTATTGGAGCACCAAATAGGAGTGGGATCTGGGCATACTCATATCTGATTATCTCAAAAATTGACAAATGGCATCGCAGTTTGAGAGCCAGTGGCATAGAAAGATACGTGGGTATGACCGGCATAGAAAGATACGTGGGTATGACCGGCAGAAAAAAAAAAAGATTTACAAATAATTGGTGATACTGCATTTACAGTATTAAGACTAGTTCTGTAGATTCTACCTCCAGAAGGAAATCCATACCCAGTTCTATAGGCTGCACCTCTAAAAGGATATTGATAGACATCAGGGAATCCAGAAAAGAGCTACTACAATGTCAGAATCCATGCCATAAATCTTATAAGGTGAGGACATATTCTGGATGAGAGAAGGGAGCTAGGGAAGATAGAATAATAGAAGCCAATGGTAGCCAATGTATCAGTAACAGAAACTAAACTGCAAAAGCAAAATGAGTATAAGCAGAAGCTAAGGTTTCAGCCTGATTGGAATTATGCACATGATTTATCATGGCTAAATACAGACATGAGTAAAACCATGTAACATTTACATACTTCAAAAGGTTTAACAGCTATATCCTGAGAAATGAAATATCATGACTATCGTATGGTAACTGTAAATTCTTTGCACTACAGAAGAGGGTTGACCCTATAGTGTTAATTTGTTAGTAGCATGTTTCTTTTCCTTACTGGTGAAAACAATAGAAATGCTGATCCCTGTGCACTTTCCACTCCTCTACTGTCCACTGTAATGTGCTTTATTTATACTTGTAGAGAACTGGTTTTGCTCCTAGCTTTTATTTTTAACTTCAGTAAATACTGGTAAGTCCCAAACTACACAGGAGTAACGACCCGCGACCTGCAAATGAGAAGTGAGATTACTGATGACATCGTTTTCTGCTCCTCCATGAATGAAAATGCTTTAAAGGAACATGCAGGAGGCACAAAGGGGTATCTGCATATGGGCAAAGAGGAACAAAAACTAATATGCAGCCAGGCAGGTTGCTGGCAGAAACAAGCTTTACTTCTGCCATGGCTGACAGGTCATCCCAGCAACTTCTATAAGGTTACCCATGACATGTACAGAATTCCCCTGGAAGCACTTAGCATGGTTTTACTCATGTCTGTATTTAGCCGTGATAAATCATGTGCATAATTCCAATCAGGCTGAAACCTTAGCTTCTGCTTATACTCATTTATTTGCTTTTGCAGTTTAGTTTCTGTACTGATACACTGGCTACCATTAATTTAGAATTGTTTTTGTGAAGGATTTTGGAGTCAGCTCAGCTATTTTGCCACCAGAAGCTATGTGGAAGTGAATAGCTATTTGGGCTGGCCAATGGCCAGCGAATTAAAGGTTTAGCAGTTCACTCCTGGAAGTGGGCCTGTATGGGTGCCTGAAAAGAGACGAATTACCCAAATGAGCATTCAATCAAGGAAATCATACCCGCACTATTTTGAACTGTGGAATACATTAACTGCTTCATTTCCCTATGTGAGAGCCTCATTATCCCTTATTAAACATGCAGAGTTGCTTACCTGATGTCAGCAACATCTGGAAGTGTGCAGGGAAATCACACTGAGCAGGTGTGATACCTGTGAATGAAGGGCAAGAAACTAAAAGCGCTCAGTTAAACTTCAATCCCCCCATTGCCTCATTTGCATATTCTCTTCAAAACTCATTTAGCCTGGTTCCATGTGAATGGGGAAAACAGGACTCTAACAAACATATTATACACCAGGAAAAGTCTAAATCGTCAAAATCCAACCAGTGCCAATATGCAAATTTCATGTGAGAGTAACCTAGTAATAGCAAGAGCGGGGAAGGCTCGCATGCTAAAGTGCAAACGTAAACAAAGAAATGTGAGGAAATAATTTAAATCCCAAAGGAATATTTGTGGTGATCCAGTACAATCACGAGATTTCTAAATGTCAAGTTCAAAATAACATCTTTATTAGTTTTATGCTGATATTATCACTGTATCGGGTTCTTAAGCTTAAAGTCCCTCTTTAAGCCTTAAAGTCCCCCAACATGGCCACGTTTCACCAGTCGGCTTCTTCGGGAGGGACTTCACTGTAAATCAAACAAAACAAGATACATCTTACTCTAAAAGTAAAGTGAAAAACGTACATTATATGAACAGTGCAAATCTAAGAAGCATTGTGTTACACGAGCATCTTTGAATATAATACAATCATCTTGTCCTCCTCCATTCTGGGTCTTTTCTCCCTTGCTCACTACCTGCCTCCATCCAGTTTCTCTCTCCCTCTTCCTCAGTCTCTGGTCTTTCCTCTCTCTCTCCTTATCCCTGGTCATTCCTCATCCCCAGATTGCATCAGCTATTCCAAAGCCCTCCCCTCTCCTTACTTCTGAGTTATTTCCCCATCTCTATCTCTTTCCCCCACCCTTGGTGTTCTTATTCTCTCCATTACCCTACTCCTTATCCCTTCTTCCTCTTCTGCTCCCTAGCCCATGTTGTCTGTCCCTTAGTTCCTGATTCTCTTTCCTGCCCATAGTTCTCTTCCCCCGCCTCTTTCCTGCCCCATCCCCCTCCTGGATTCTCCCTGTCTCATATCCTAGTTTTGATTTCGTCTGCACTTCCACTCCTATTGTCTGTTGTATGCACTATCCCCTGATATGGCCTGGCTTGCCCTCCTGTACCTCTCACCATCCCTGGCCAGTAGAAGCATATCAGCATCCTCCTACGGCTCCCTTCTCCAATGCATTCACATCCATCCTCACCTCCACTCAGCCTTTACCATCTTTTGTACTGCCCTCACAAATATCGCCATTGGCATTTATCCCCGCCTCCCATCATCCTTTTTCAGCATCGACCTCCCTCCCCACAAATCACTCTCACTTGACTGAAACAGAAAAGACATCTAAGGGTCTGGACAGTGTCCTTGTGGGGAGGGGTGGGAGTGGGGCAAACAAAAGAGGAGAGACTGGCGCAGGGAGCAAAGGGACTCCCTATTCCTTCTTTTTCCCTTCCCTCCTTTTCTCTGCAGCACTAACAAGTTGCAATGGAGACAGAAGAGAAGGATTAGAGCAGCAAGCAAGAGATTTGGGGGCACTGTCCAATAGACTCAGAGGGAAGGACCATGCTGGGGCTGCCAGCACTGCATCCCAGGAAAGACTTTTCTGAAGCAAATCAGCGTGTACCTGCACACTGTTTTAAAAGCACTGCCTTAGATAACACAAAGAAACTTGACTTCTTGAAATTTAGGAAGGGTATCACCCTTTTGGTAGTAGTGGATACCATATAAAAAGACAGGCATCATGCAATCGTGTTTATTGATTAAGTTCAGCCTGGCCTCTTGGTCACCAGAGCTCCAGCTGTTGGTCTTCCAGGAGCAGTACATGTGTAACCTATATTACCCTAGCACCTTGCCCACCCTGCATTGTTAAGCCAGCCATATGTTGGGCCTTATCTTTCAACTTGAGATGGTTAAGGTATACATACATTCTTCTTGGGTCTAGTGAGCATGAGCTTGTTCTGTCTGTATGTACTTTGCTTTACCGTAGATTCACTACATCCTTTAGTATGCATCTTCACATACTATGTGTGGCAGAATGACACTGATCCCTATTAACACAATTTTCCTGATCTAGGAGATGGAGTGGAGCTCTCTCCATCTGCAAATTAAGAACATAAGAACATAAGAACATAAGAAAATGCCATACTGGGTCAGACCAAGGGTCCATCAAGCCCAGCATCCTGTTTCCAACAGTGGCCAATCCCGGCCATAAGAACCTGGCAAGTACCCAAAAACTAAGTCTATTCCATGTAACCATTGCTAATGGCAGTGGCTATTCTCTAAGTGAACTTAATAGCAGGTAATGGACTTCTCCTCCAAGAACCTATCCAATCCTTTTTTAAACACAGCTATACTAACTGCACTAACCACATCCTCTGGCAACAAATTCCAGAGTTTAATTGTGCGTTGAGTAAAAAAGAACTTTCTCCGATTAGTTTTAAATGTGCCCCATGCTAACTTCATGGAGTGCCCCCTAGTCTTTCTACTATCCGAAAGAGTAAATAACCGATTCACATCTACCCGTTCTAGACCTCTCATGATTTTAAACACCTCTATCATATCCCCCCTCAGTCGTCTCTTCTCCAAGCTGAAAAGTCCTAACCTCTTTAGTCTTTCCTCATAGGGGAGTTGTTCCATTCCCCTTATCATTTTGGTAACCCTTCTCTGTACCTTCTCCATCGCAATTATATCTTTTTTGAGATGCGGCGACCAGAATTGTACACAATATTCAAGGTGCGGTCTCACCATGGAGCAATACAGAGGCATTATGACATTTTCCGTTTTATTCACCATTCCCTTTCTAATAATTCCCAACATTCTTTTTGCTTTTTTGACTGCCGCAGCACACTGTACCGACGATTTCAATGTGTTATCCACTATGACACCTAGATCTCTTTCTTGGGTTGTAGCACCTAATATGGAACCCAACATTGTGTAATTATAGCATGGGTTATTTTTCCCTATATGCATCACCTTGCACTTATCCACATTAAATTTCATCTGCCATTTGGATGCCCAATTTTCCAGTCTCACAAGGTCTTCCTGCAATTTATCACAATCTGCTTGTGATTTAACTACTCTGAACAATTTTGTGTCATCTGCAAATTTGATTATCTCACTCGTCGTATTTCTTTCCATATCATTTATAAATATATTGAAAAGTAAGGGTCCCAATACAGATCCCTGAGGCACTCCACTGTCCACTCCCTTCCACTGAGAAAATTGCCCATTTAATCCTACTCTCTGTTTCCTGTCTTTTAGCCAGTTTGCAATCCACGAAAGGACATCACCACCTATCTCATGACTTTTTACTTTTCCTAGAAGCCTCTCATGAGGAACTTTGTCAAACGCCTTCTGAAAATCCAAGTATACTATATCTACCGGTTCACCTTTATCCACATGTTTATTAACTCCTTCAAAAAAGTGAAGCAGATTTGTGAGGCAAGACTTGCCCTGGGTAAAGCAAGAGGCTGCAGGTCCAAGTGTGCCCTACTGGTTGATATGGAATGGGGAGGGATATGAGAGCCCATATGACCAGCAGTGACAGGTGTTGCCACTTCCAAATAGTGAGCATCTATTATAACAATTCTCAATTTTTATCTGTCCTGAAAATGTGCAATGGATTTAATGAACTAAAATATATTGAGATCAATTTTCAAAAGCTATTTAACGCAGAAAATTGATATTTACCTGGATAAAAGGGCTTTTTGAAAATGTCCCACTCTATATACTGGTAAATGTATGCAGGTTATTTCATTTTACCCACATTCTACTTATTTATTTATTTCTTTTTATTTAATACATTTATATACCGTTTCACCAAGTACAAGAGATGACCGAAGCGGTTTACAATATTTACAAAAAGAAAACTAAAATAACGTAAATTTAATAAAAATAAAAATAAAAACACAAATGAGATAAAACTAAAAAAACAAAAGTTACATTAAAACATCATGATCAATATCCAATAAAACAAAATAAAATTAAGAAATAGAAGTAACTTTAACATTAATTTATAAATAGAAATTAAAACAAACTTATTTGATTTTTTCGACGGCTGAGTGACTAACCTATCTAAAGGTCTAAACAGTATCTAGATTACTGAAAGCTTCTTTGAAAAAATGAGTTTTTAGGGCTTTTTTAAATTCTTTTTTATTGTAAATTTGCCTTAAGGAGTCAGGCAAGGCGTTCCACAGTATAGGTCCCGCAACTGAAAATGCTCTGTCTGGTGACATTTAAGACAGCCTTTTTTACTGAAGGGACTTCCAGAAGATTTTTTTCTAAGTTCAGAACAAAGCCAAGTAGAGTCAATATTGTTTAGTAGTGAGTGAATAAGATTGAGAATCTTATATTTTATTCGATACTTCACCGGCAACCAATGTAGCTTCTGTAAAACTGGGGAAATATGTTGCCTCATCGGAGTAGCTGTAAGTAACCTCGCTGCAGAATTTTGAATAATTTGAAGTGGTTTAATGGAGGATTCAGGTAAGCCTAAATATAGACCATTGCAGTAGTCTATGCCAGAAAGAATTAAAGCTTGCAAGACTGATCTAAAGTCATTAAAAAATAATAAAGGTCTCAATCTTTTTACCACATGTAACTTAAAAATGAATTTTTCACAACCTTAGAGATGTGTTGTGAAAGTGATAAATTTGAATCGATCTAAACTCCTAAGTTCCGGGCGATTTTGGTAATTTGGATGGTATCTTTACCCAGCTTAATATTTACAGGAGGAGCATTATTAGAATTTGATATAAAGCTCAGTAGTAGAATTTCTGTTTTCTTTTTGTTTAATTTTAAACGGTTATGAGCCATCCATTTTTCGATGGTACTTATATATAACTGCACCATAGCCAATGTTTCTATCCAAGAAGATTTATATACGGTACAAAGAGTTGAATATCATCAGCGTAGATCTTATACTGTATATTCAGTGATGAAAGAATATGACACAAGGGAATTAGATAGATATTGAACAATATTGGTGATAAAGAGGAACCCTGAGGTACACCTGTAGATTGAGAATAATGGTAAGAAGAATGAGAACCTATGTTAATTTGACAATGACAGTGTTCAAGAAAGCTTTTAAACCAATTCAATACTGTGGAACGAAGTCCTATATAATGTAGAATGGATAGTAAAATTTTATGGTCCAAGGTGTCAAATGCAGCTGAAATATCCAAAAAGATTACCAAATAATCTGTGTACGAGTCAAAACCTCTTAAAAACGTATCGAAGGATGAAAGAAGAAGGGTTTCCGTGGAATAGCCCTTACGAAATCCGTGTTGATTTGGGTTTAAAATACTGTGTTCATTCAAGTAATCTTTAAGTTGGAATAGAACAACGGATTCCAGAGTTTTTGCTAAAGATGATAAAGAGGCTTGAGATATTCCTGGAGTTGTTGAAGTTGTGGACACTTGGATCGAGGAGGAGTTGGCACAATCTGTAGGGAGGAGCCCTACAGGTCCCCACCATCAACAGGCAGAGGCAGACAAGGCAGAGACCCAAGTGGAGCTTCGCCTTTACCAGCCCACATTCCCCTCAAGTTGAGTCTGTTATGATATTGAGGTGTTTGGTGGATTTTCAGGGCAACAGTGCTGTTATCTCCTATGGGGAGAAGCACCGTAGGGAACTGAAGCACCGGGCTAGACTCTGATGCACAAACACAGAGAATGTATCTTTTATTATACAGCTATTGTGGTCCACCAAAGGTGGCAGTAGAGAGTAGATAGATAGCAACAGTCTGTGATCCTTGGCGTAGGAGACCAGTCCCACAATGGTGGTATAAGGCCCCGATGCAGATGTCCAGTAAGGCACTGTAGGAGAGATAGACTGGCAGATGTTTGTTTTTTTCTTATTTACTTAGACCAAATTTTTGTTTTCTGTTCCAAGATTTGTTCCATGTAAACTGCCACCCGGCAGTAGTTATTACTGTTAACTGTGAACCGGAGTGATATGTATTGTATACAGGAACTCCGGTATAAAAAAACCATAAATAAATAAATAAATAAATAAATGTTATACACATTCCTTGTAGCTGAGTAGATAGAGTTCCCAGTGAGCAGTAGAGAGAGGATAGGTATCAACAGTCTGAGGTCCTCGGCAGAGGAGATCCGTTCCACAGTGGTGGTGTAGGGCCTGATGCAGATGAACAGCGAGGAGCTGAAGATGGACATACTGGAGAAGTAGTACTCACTCTCTGTAGCTGTAGGTAGTGTTCCAGCAGGTTGAAGAATATGGAGCAGGCACCAGGATAGACATACAGGCCCTCGAGGAGCGAGTACCTGTATCAGGATAGGCACCTGGAAATATGCAAAGGGCCCCCGAGGAGTGGGTACCCAGGTTCGTAGACCCTGAAGGGTGAAGGTGGCTTCCAGCAGAGTAGAAGTGGCAGAGCAACTTCAGACCGTAGCGAATCCAATCTGTTGCTAACTCGGCGAGAGTCAGCAAATGGGCAACCTTTTGAAGGAGGAAGCAGTGACGTCACTCGAGGGGGACGCCCCTGAGGTTCACGCCAACACTGTTATAAGACGAGAGGTGTGCACGCATGCACGCTCTAGGAGGCCTCAGGTCAACATGGCGGAACGCCGCGCCAGAGCCGCTCCAGGGAAGCCGGAGGGTGTGGCAAGGAGACGCTATGGACGCCATTCTTCCGAGGCTGGTGGAGAAGGCTGAAATAGAGGTGAGGCATGTTGGGTGAAGCTGTCTAAGACCGACGGACGCAACAGAGTCTTTGGGTGCTGGGGTCAGCAGATCTTAGGTGGAGGCCTCTGCAGATGTTTGGGAGGTCTGTTGAGGTAGCTGGGCCAGAGTAGATGTAGTACAAGTGAATCCAGAAGCAGGCTGGGGTCAGTGGCAGACAACATTCGGGAATATCCAGGAGGCAGGCAGTAGTCAGTGGCAGGCAGCAATCTGGAATATACAGGAGGCAGGCTAAGGTCAATACCGAGTATCCGTCTGAAGTGAAAGGCAGGATTGATAGGCAGGGCAGGAAAGCAAGGAGCAAGATAGGTGGGCAGATGAGGAGACAAGAAGAACTAAAGAACTGACCACAGGGACTTACAAGGAAGATAAGAATCATTGAAACAGAAGATGAAGACAAGGACTGGAGAACGAAGACACAGGAACCACTGGAACTGAAGATGAGGGTGAGAACTGGAGAATGAAGACACAATGAAGCAACTCATGCTACTTAGACAGTAGAGAGCTCTGTTGGAAGTCTGCCCTTTTATAGGGCAGAATTGATGACCTCATTTCTAGGGGCCATGGGTACTTTCCCGCCTTGGTCCCTTTAAGAAAGGAGAAGTCATGCAAATGCATATGCAGGGTGCACCATGTGGAATCATCGATGGCGCCACACCACAGCAAGGAATGGCAGTCGGCTTGACCAAGATCGTTGACTGTGTCCTGCCTCATGCACTGCTGGTGTCCTGCTGCAACTTGGACCATCCCAGAGGTAAGAGTGATGGTCCATGGGGCTGCCCACAGACCACCAATCTCAATAGCATCCCCCTCTTAAGCTCCCCTCCTGAGGCCTTAGGTTTGTGGGGTACAGGCAACAAAGATTTCTTTGAATCTATATGGGTTTCTTGGCTTGGGTGGTAGCTTCTACAACCACTTGGTTTTCTCCCATATTTCATGCAATTCCTGGTCTTGTCAGGGTGGCTTTGGCAGGGGGCAGCCCCCAGCTTATTTTCCTCCTTTTCAGAAACTGCACTGGTAGGACTAGACAGAAGCATAGGGTTGCTTTCACTTTCTTGCTGAAGTCAGATGTGCAGGATCCAAATCTCTTCATCTTTTCTAGTGATAAGGGACAATTGTGATCCTTTTCCAGACTTTCTCACTCGGACCTCTCTTGTCCCAATGGTTCTTGTAATTTTTTGTAGACCACTTTAAGAGTGTTTTCTGGGAGGCACTGCAGAGAAGTTTGATTTCCTCTGAACTTTCTACAGAAAGTTGGAAGTATCAGAAGGGTGGAGGCCATGATCATTGGGCAAGATGACTCTTCAGTTTTCATACAGGATCTGGTGTACCCAGGTATCCAGTGGATGAGTTTTGACGTGGACCAGTCAAACTGTGGTTGATGTCACCACAGGCATAGCAAACCTAGGGAGATAGCTTGCTCACTATATTCCACGTCCTATGTGAGAGTCATCAGTTTCCACATAGGACGTGGAAACTGATGACTTCCGTGTGCAAGGGCCCAATACATATTGTGAGGGGAATGGGGGACTGGGTCAGCTGTCCTCGAAGGGGATCTTTTAAGATGGATGAGAGCAACAGGGGTGGATTCATGGGCACCATAGGTATTTGGAACTGCTTGACAAGCTCCTGCTGTATAAAATTACCCTGGAGCTGGAGACCACCAAGGCCTAGGTGGAGAAACATAAGAAAGATTGTTCCAAAGTGACTGGCAGGATAAACTAGGGTGTCACTGTGAGCCTGAGGGTCACTTGTCCAACTGACTCGAGGCGCTACCCACTCCTCATCTTCTCAGTGTATTGAGCTAAGACATGACCTCAGGCCACGCAATACAAACAAAGGCCTAGTTCTCTGCATTGATTCTTTTCTTCAGAGGCCAGGCAACTTCAGCTCAATTGTATGGGCTCTTCTTGTGGAAGGCTAATTAGCACAGCAGTATCTGAGGTAAGAAAGGCTGGGGAGACAGTGCCCCTGGGATATGCTTATGTGTTGGTCGGCTCTCTTGGACTCTTTCCTTGAGGCACCAGTCTATTTTACCCTTGAGGTCAATGATCACTTCCAGTGAGGTAGCAGCTTCTGGGTGGCAAGCTCGTCTTTAATGTTTGGTGATAGGCCTTCTAAGAATATAGTTAGCAAGCTATCTCCCTGCAAATTCAGCTCAGTTGCCAGGGTTCTAAATTATATCACATACTCTGCCAGGGGTAAGGAGTCTTGTTGGAGGTGGAGTAAGTCAGAACCCATGGTAGTCGTATGACCAGGCTCTTCGAAGATTGCCTTAAACTGCTCTGTGAACTGCTGCAAATTATAAGCAAAAGATCTGCATGATCCCAGAGGGGGGAGACACAGGCAAGGGCCATTCCATCTATAATGAGAGGATATAGGTCATTTTGGTCAAATCATCCGGAAACAACGGCGCTTGTAGGGAAAAGGGCATGTGGCACTGATTCAAAAATTCTCAACATTTCAGGGGGTCCCCGGCACACCGGGGTAGAGCTGGTAACTGTGTTATGGGCCAGTTGGCTGCTACTGCTACTGATGGAGGCAAGGCTGCAGGTGTGGCCAAGGTGTCCAAATGTGCAGCAAGACGATTCATGTTAATGACTACGAGCTCCAAGGCTGCCTGAAGGGACTATAATTTCTGGGCTAGGCCGGGAAGAGCTTGTAACATGGACAACTACACTCAGTTTATGGCCTCGGCAATCCACTGAAGTCATAGATCCTTGAACAAGGTGGAGTTGGTGCAACCTGCAGGAAGAAGCACTGAGAGGAGAGGGAAACTTTGCTGATGGTTGGAAAGAATCAGTAAGTACTGCTTGGAGACATGTTTAAAACTTAAAAGTATTGGGGAGAAGTAAACTATTGGGGTATATTATTTAATGTGTTCATGTGTTTTGTTTTAAATAGGTAGTCAGAAAGTCAGGCAACAAACAGAAGTTGATGATTTGATTATTAGAAATGTAGACAGCTGGGTGGCTGGTGGGCATGAGGATTGACTGGTAACATGCCTAACTGGTGCGAAGGTGGCGGACCTCATGTGTCATCTAGATAGGATTTAAGACAGTACTGGGGAGGAGCCGGCTGTCATGGAACATATGGGCACCAACGACATAGGAAAATGAGGGAGGGAGGTTCTGGAAGCCAAATTTAGGCTTTTAGGTAGAACGCTTAAATCCAAAACATCCAGGATAGCATTCTCTGAAATGTTCCCTGTTCCATGTGCAAGTCCTCAGAGGCAGGCAGAACTCCGGAATCTCTATATGTGCATGAGACAATGGTGCAGGACAAGGGATTCAGTTTTGTAAGGAACTGGGGAACCTTTTGGAGAAGGGGGAGTCTTTTCTGAAGGGATGGGCTCCACCTTAACCAGGGTGGAACCAGGCTGCTGGCACTAATCTTTAAAAAGGAGATAGAGCAACTTTTAAACTAGAAAAAAGGGGAAAGCTGACAGTCGCTCAGCACTGCATGGTTCAGAGGGAGGTATCTTCAAAGGATATTAATGAAGCATTAGAGTTAGGGCATTCCAACAGAGAGGTTCTAATAATAAGAAACGTAGCCCAAGTGCCTATAATTAAAAACTCACCTGAGCTAAAAGATTCCAATGTATCCCTGTCAACTGAAAAGCAGAATATAAACAAAAAACTCACTTTGAAATCTTTGTATGCTAATGCCAGAAGTCTAAGAAGTAAGATGAGAGGATTAGAGTGTATAGCAGTGAATGATGACAGACTTAATTGGCATCTCGGAGACATGATGGAAAGAGGATAACCAATGGGATAGTGCTATATCGGGGTACAAATTATATCGCAATGACAGAGAGGACACTCTCTTCTGGCCTCCTATGATTCCTGAACCTGCTTGCTTGAACATTGAACACACACCCTTGTTCATGGTGAGCACTTCCCTGCACTTCCTCTCTGGGAGACCCTGTGAGGCCCACCTAAGACCAGGCAGCCTGGGTACCCAAGGGCTCAACCTGCGGAAACCCCGGGTTGCTATTGACGAAGCTCCAGCTAGCCTCTGTCTCCTCCTGTGCTCCGCCTCCTGGTGGAAGGCGCTCTCTGGGTCCGACCAGAGGGCTGTACCAATCCTGCACTGGCAGCCATGGCAGGACTGGAGCTAGTGGAGGGTAGCGCGAGGTGAGAGGCCCGGTCATGCCTGCAAGAGACTAGGAAAGGGCAACTCTGGTCTCAACTGAATGGGCCGGGAGGCAGACTTCTGGCAGGCGAGTACAAGCGGTTTCACCCTGGAAGCTGGTACTCCCCCGGGAGAAGCCGAGTCCAGCCACTGGGACTTAGGAGATTCACCCTGGAAGCTGGTACTCCCCTGGGAGAAGCCCTTGGAAGTCCAGCCGCTGGGACTTAGGAGATTCACCCTGGAAGTCGGAGCCCGTCCGGGAGGAGCCCGTAGGGGCCCGACCACTGGGACTTAGGCGAGGCGGTCGATGGAGAGGAAGCAGGCGAGTATCTGGCTTGGCTGAGACAGACAGGAACCCGGCTTGGGCTGTGAACAAGCTGGAACCCGGCGAGGGCTGTAGACAGGCTGGAACCCCGCGTGGGCTGCAGACAGTCTGGAACCCGGCTTGGGCTGTAGACAGGCTGGAACCCGGCTTGGGCTATAGGCAGGCTGGCAAGCAAGAACCAGCAGGCAGGCAGGAATGGAGTAGCCAAGATGGTGGCTGACTCCGGGGCTCGAGGCAACAGGGGATCGAAGGAACCCTGTTGCAAGGCATTCCTCGGGTGTCCGCGGTGGCCCTAAGTAGGTCGCAGCGTCTGACGTCAGACTCAGGGCAGAGCCATCCTCCAGCGGGAAACTGTCCAGAAAAGTGCGAGAGACTTGCGCGCGCCTAGGGACAGGCCCGTAATGGCGCCTCCCCCGTGGGGATGCCCAGATCTAGATTCTGCTTCGTTCCCTGCCGGCAGGAACCCTTAAGGTAATGACCGGGACGTGAACTTCACGGACCGGACCTCAACACAAGCAGTGAAACTCCTGTTAATTGAGAGACTAAAGGCTTAAGATGCAGAAGAGTAGAATTCATGCAGTGGCAGATTAAATACTTAAACTATCTAGAAGGAGAAGTCTTCTTGAAGGATAAACCCTGTATGTAAGTTGTACAGGATCCAAGGCTTCATTAGCTAGTAAGTTCTACATTTAGGTTACACATGAGTGCATCTCTCTCCCTGATTAATGATTTACCTGGAAGCAGAACTTCTAATAATTGGCAGCTTAAACCATTGAACCCATGCAGAAGCAACACACTCACTACTTGGCAAGTAAGACATTTAAAAGCACTTCTGTGCTCTAGACTGCAATTAATAGTATGGCCTAGCGCAGGGCTTCCTAAACGTGTCCTGGAGACCCCACAGTCAGTTGAATTTTTAGGATATCCACAATGAATATGCATGAGATAAATTTGCATATTATGGAGACCTTGTGTACACAAATTGATCGCATACATATTCATTGTAGATATCCTGGAAATCTAACTGGCTGTGGGATTTCCAGGACAGGTTTGGAAAGCCTTGGCCTAGAGGATCTAGATTGATTCTACAGAGATGAAAATAGTCCTTAACAAGGGATGAAGATAGTTCTTAACAAGATAAGAAGTTGGACAATCATATACTGTTTTATTTAACCTGGAAAAAACCAAATCTTAAAGTGCAGGGGTGGCTAACTCTGGTCCTCAAAAGCCACAAACAGGCCTGGTTTTCAGGATATCCATAATGAATATGCATGGAATAGATTTGCATATACTGCCTCCATTGTATGCATACTTTTGGATTTTCAAAACTACATGTGGTGTTTTGGCTGGAAAAATATCTGCAGAAAAAGGAGGCTCAAATCTTTGTGACTACTTTTTCCTAGGGTACATGCACTGCCTCCATTGTATGCAAATCTATCTCATTGCATATTTCTTAAGGAAATCCTGAAAAACAGACCTGTCTGTGGCTCTTGAAGGCTGGAGTTGGCCACCCCTGTTACAGTGGTTTGAAAACTGCAATTGTTTGGGTTTTTCATGTTTGAACCCAATTAAAGAAACTGTGATGACTGGAAAGGAAAACTGGCTTCCTATCCGAGAACTGTGTGATGTATTTAAAGCTGAGAAGTGGCACTTTTGAATATCAAGAATTAAAAATCATTATGACTTGCATTACTGTTCAGCTTTCACTTTGAAAGACTGCTGGCTGCAATTGCTTTGCAGACCCCATTAAAGGCTATAGGCTGCTTGAGAAGGGGTGCAGCTGAGGTTTGGGGCTTGATGTTTGAGAAGCTCATGTTATGCCAGAGGGGAGTTTCTGCAGTGCTAAGGCAATTGGGGGAATTGAAGTAGAATCTAATAGCCCTAAGACAGTAAGAGTTTGCTGCATTAAGCATATTGCACAATTCTAAGACTGACAGAAAACCTGACACCTTGTAGGAGATTAATGGCCCCACATTCAGGGAAAAAGCAGATGTTCATCAAAGTAAGAAGAAGTGAAAATCATGTGAAAACTGGCCATCCTGGCATTGATACCGCTCTACTAAACAATCAGAAGAAATCCCAAGCCCAGATTTGAGGGCAGTTAAAGAGGGTCTGGCAGAAGTGACTACAAGAGAAGGAGAAGTGTCCTAGCTGTAAACCCTCAGGTATATAGAAGTAGAGAAAGGGGAAGAGGCTGCAAGCACCAGATAATGCACTGACAAATAGGGCAGATTTTAAAACATAGGCGCGTGGCGTACATTTGTGCGCGCAACCCGGCGTGCACAAATGTACGCCCGATTTTATAACATGCGCACAGCCACGCGCATGTTATAAAATCAGGGGTCGGCGTGCGCAAGGGGGTGCACAATTGTGCACCTTGCGTGCGCTGAGCCACGCTGCCTTCCCCTGTTCCCTCCCCCCTAACCTGACCTTCCCACCCTTTCCCCTAACCTTTCTCCCCCAGCCCTACTCTAACCCCTCCCCCCCCAAAATTTTTGTTGTACCTTTTGCGCCTGTCTCTGGGCAGGCGCAAGTTGTGCACGCCGGCCAATTGCCAGCACGCGATCTCTCACACAGCGGCAAATGGCCACTGTGGCAGGAGCCGCTGACCCCGCCCCGCCTCTTTTTTCAAGCCCCGGGACTTACACGCATCCCAGGGCTTTACGCGCGCCACCGGGCCTTTTGAAAACAGGCCAGGCGTGCGTAACCCCCCTATGCACGTAAATCCTCCTTAAGCGAATGACTGAGAACACTACTGTGCACCCCATTCCCTGAAGCTATTACCTCCCCTGCCAGGGCATCCTCTCCAACCACATCATGAATGAACAAATGTCTTGGAGGTGTTCGGAGCAAAGGTAGAGAGGCTGGAAAAGGCCATCCAAATTTGAGTAAGAAGAGGCTGCCACATGGGCATCTCTGTTAGTTCCCACTCAATGCCTTATGTGAGGGACTTACAGCTTAGCTGTTGCAGCCTTGTCTTCAGTGCAGCACCTGTGTTGCAAATTGTTCATACTATCTGAGACCTTGCATAGAAAAGGTTCAGTGCAATGTCTCTGAATAGTCATAGTGTTCAGTTGGAGCTAGTGGCAAGGGCTTTTATTTGCAATCATCATCATGACTTTTAAACTATGCAGTGTACAACAATATTTGCAAAACAGTTGTGGCCAGCAAACCTTTGGTTTAAAAATACATTTTTTACTTAAATAAATGCGGAATTATTTTTTTTTTTAAGTGCTCAAGTCTGTTGGTGTTGCTTCTCCCTGGCCTCCTCCTATATCTCCCTCTGCTTTGTATTTCCCTCTTCTGTTCTACATACCCTCCAGAACATTCCCTGCTCTAATGGCCTTCCAGAAGCAGAGCTGTTAACGAAGCCCTTAAAATAGCACATGAGCTAAAAAGTTAACACCTACTCTGAGATGGGTGTTAAATTATAAGCCTTAGTGAGCAAGTTCTAAATAACACATGGAGGACAGCATATCACACTATTTAGTCTACTATCTCCTAATTTGCATATGACATTCCTTCATTTACAAGTATGTATGCATTCGTTTTAGCATGTATGTGCTAATGTCTACCAAGGCAGGTTTAGCATGCACACTAGGACCATGCATGGAAAGCAATTTAACATGAATGCAAAAAGCCTTATCACACATACTAAGCTTAAGTGAATGGGCCTCTGACTTTCTCTACTTTGTCATCAATGCCCAAGTGTAATACCTGTATTCGGCTTCCTTGTGTTTCTACCTAAATGTGCATGTGCACACATCATTTGAACTGATATAAATTAAAATCAGATGTACATATACTTTAGTAGACATTTTGTATGACAACATATTAAAAGTGCCTTGTAAAAAAAATCTTATTTTTTTAAAAAATTAACATAATTATTATATAAATACTTCTGAAAATGTCTAGAAGATCAAACAGTATATCTAATGAATGGGAAAATGATGGAAGTAGAAAAAAATAGAAAATAAATCAGCTGAGGAACAAGAACAAAGCTTTCAGAAACTGATGGAAAAAGGTACCAACAGCAATGAGCTAAAAGGCAAAGGAATAACCAAAATCATTTACTAGCATTAAGAAATTAAAATGTACATTAGATGAATTCAAATGTGGCAGAATAACAGAAATAGGCAATTATTCTGGAGCCAAATATTTTCAAAAAATTAAATATAACAAACTGTCACAGCAGTACAGGAGCCTTCTAATTTGCTCAAACAATGTTTAACAGAAGACCCACCCAAAGCCAGAACTTTAGAGACCAAATAAGGTATGTAGTACATAGTAACATAGTATATGACAGTAGATAAAAAGACCAATTGTCCTATCCAATTTAGATCTATATTAGATCTAATTCTTAGTGGAACACACGATTTGGTGCGAGAAATAACAGTGGCACTAGTGATCATAATTTGATCAAATTTGAATTATTGACTGGAAGGGGGGACAATAAGGAAATCTAATGCTTTAGCACTAAACTTTCAAAAGGGAAACTTTGTTAAAATGAGGACAACAGAAAAATAACTGAAAGGTGCGGTTACAAAGGTTAAGAGTGTACAACAGACGTGGACATTGTTTAAAAATACCTTCTTAGAAACACAGGGCTGGATTTTAAAAGCCCTGTGCGCGTAAATCCGGCCGGATTTACGCGTGCAGGGCACTCGTGCACCGGCGTGCCTGTTTTGCATAGGCCGCTGGTGCGCGCATAGCCCTGGGACGCGCGTAAGTCCCGAGGCTTCGTAAAAGGGGGGGAGAGGGCATGTCCGGGGGGCATGTCCGGGGGGCATGTCCGGGGTCAGGGGGCGGTTCAGGGCAGGTCCAGGGGCGTTGGGCCGGCCCAGGGGCATGGCCGAGGCCTCCGGACCAGCCCCCGGGTCAGGTGATGGCGCACCAGCAGCCCGCTGGCGGGCGCAGATTTACACCTGCCTCGGGTAGGCGTAAATCTGCCGACAAAGGTAGGGGGGGTTTAGATAGGGCCGGGGGGGGGGGGGGGGTTAGGTAGGGGAAGGGAGGGGAAGGTGAGGGGAGGTGGAAGGAAAGTTCCCTCCGAGGCCGCTCTGATTTCGGAGCGGCCTCGGAGGGAACAGGCAGCGCGCGCCGAGTCCGGCGCGCGCTGCCTGCGCTGCATGCGCTGACCCCGTATTTTATAAGATACGCGCGTATCTTATAAAATCTAGCGTACTTTTGTTCGCTCGTGGTGCGCGAACAAAAGTATGCGCGCACGCTGTTTTTGAAAATGTACCCCAGCGTGTAGATGTATTCAACGCATTAAGAAAGGTAGAAGGAAGGCCAAATGATTGCCAGCATGGTTAAAAGGTGAGGGAAAGAGGCATTTTAAGCCAAAACAACTTTTTCAAAAAGAGGAAGAAAGATCCAGCTGAAGAAAATAGGAAAAAGCATAAGCATTGGCAAGTTAAATGTAAAACATTGAGAAGACAGGTTAAGAGAGAATTTGAAAACAAGTTGGCCATAGAGGCAAAAACTCATAATAAAAACTTTTTAAAATATATTGTAAGCAGGAAGACTGTGAGGGAATCATTGGTACAGTTAGATGATCGAGGAGTTAAAGGGGCATTTAAGGAAGATAAGGCCATTGTGGAAAGAGTAAATTAATTTTTTACTTTCGGTGTTTACTAATGAGCATGCTCAAGAGATACCCGTTCTGGAGATGATTTTCAATAATGTTGATTCAGATGAACTGAGCCAAATCATGGTGATTCTGGAAGATATAATAGGCAAGACTGACAAACTGAAGAGTAGCAAATCACTTGGAACAGAAATTTCAGACTTATTACTAGTAATTTCTAACCTATATTAAAATCATCCATGTTACCTTGAAGACTGGAGGGTGGCCAGTGTAACCCTGATATTTAAAAAGGGCTCCAGGGATGATATGGTGAGCCTGACTTTGGTGCTGGGAAAAATCATGGAAACTATTCTAAAGAAAAAAATCCAGAACATATAGATAGACATGATTTAATTAATGGAACACAGCCAGCATGGATTTACCCAAGGGAAGTCTTGCTTCAGAAATCTGCTACATTTTTTAAGGAGTTAATAACTATGTGGATAAAGGGGAACTGGTAGATAATACTGTATTTGGATTTTCAGAAGATTTTTGACAAAGTTCCTCACAAGAGGCTTCTAAGAAAAGTTATGATAAGAGTTGGTATCTTTTTGGGAATTGCAAACTGGTTAAAAGATAGGAAACAAAGAGTAGGATTATATGGTTAGTTTTCACAGTGGAAATAGATAAACAGTGGATTGCCTCAGGGATCTGTACTTGGACCGGTGCTTTTCAATATATTTATAAATGATCTGGAAAGGATTATGATAAGTGAGGTGATCAAATTTGCAGATGATACAAAATTATTCAGAGTATTTAAATCACAAGTGGATAAATTGATAAATCACAAGTGTGCTAAACTGCAGGAGGACTTTGTAAGACTGGAAGATTGGCCATCCAAATGGCAGATGAAATTTAATGTGGACAAGTGCATGGTGATGCATATAGGGAAAAATAACCCATTCTATAGTATCATGATGTTAGGTTATTTATTTATTTATTTATTTATTTAAATGCTTTTATAGACCGGTATTCGTCGAAACATCATATCGGTTTACATGGAACTAAACAGCGAAAGTACATTAAACAGGGAATTAAGAACTTGGGGGGTATAACTTGTACAGAATTAGCGGAATAAAGTATATACAATGTATACAAGGGTACAGTAATATATACAAAGGTACAGTAATATTAATGTATAGGAAAGGGGGTTAATAATTTGGGGGGTTTAACTTGTAAAGTAATTAGGGAGGTAGGATGGAGGGAATAGCTACATGGGTACAGTAATAATATAATGGAGGGGGAGGAAACTTACGGAAGTATCTACAAAGGTCCGGAGGTAAGAGAATAAGGTGGGAGAATAAGGTGGGAGAATTTACGAAGCAACATTTTTACAAGAATGGGGCAGATAAAGAAGTGGAATACAGGGTGCAATATGGGGGGGGGGTGCGATTTACAGGAGTACTAATACAAGTACAGTGTAAGGGGAGATAAGGTGGAGAGATTTACAGAAATAATAAAACAAGAACATTAAAGGGGGAAAGGTTTCAAGTCTTCTACAAGGGTCCAGTATAGAGGTAGGGGGGCAGGGGGGGTGCTATTCATAGAAAGCTTGTTTGAATAGCCACGTCTTGAGTTTTTTTCTTGAATGTTTGTGTACTTGGCTCTAGCCGAAGATCAGTCGGCATGGAGCTCCAGAGAGTGGGTCCAGCAAGAGAGAAGGCGTGGTCTTTTGAGGTGCAGAGGTGCATGGACTTGGGGGAGGGGGTATGAAGGGCTCCCTTATAGGCGGATCTGGTAGGGCAGCTGGATGTGTGTAGGTGGAGGGAATTGTCAAGCCAGTGGATGTTGTTGTTGTGGATGGTTTTGTGAATAACAGAGAGGCTTTTGTAGGTGATACGAAAGGCAATTGGGAGCCAATGAAGTTCCTTGAGGACAGGAGTAATATGGTCTTTTTTACGGGTGCTTGTTAGAATTCTTGCAGTTGCATTCTGTAGCATTTGGAGGGGTTTAAGGGTTGAGGCGGGGAAGGCGTTACAGTAATCGATTTTTGAAAATATAGTGGATTGGAGGACTGTGCGGTAGTCATTAAGGTGAAGGAGTGGTTTGGGCTTTTTGAGTACATAAGAACATAAGAACATAAGAAATTGCCATGCTGGGTCAGACCAAGGGTCCATCAAGCCCAGCATCCTGTTTCCAACAGAGGCCAAACCAGGCCACAAGAACCTGGCAATTACCCAAACACCTAGAAGATCCCATGCTACTGATGCAATTAATAGCAGTGACTATTCCCTAAGTAAACTTGATTAATAGCAGTTAATGGACTTCTCTTCCAAGAACTTATCCAAACCTTTTTTGAACCCAGCTACACTAACTGCACTAACCACATCCTCTGGCAACAAATTCCAGAGATTTATTGTGCGTTGAGTGAAAAAGAATTTTCTCCGATTAGTCTTAAATGTGCTACTTGCTAACTTCATGGAATGCCCCCTAGTCCTTCTATTATTCGAAAGTGTAAATAACCGAGTCACATCTACTCGTTCAAGACCTCTCATGATTTTAAAGACCTCTATGATATCCCCCCTCAGCCGTCTCTTCTCCAAGCTGAACAGCCCTAACCTCTTCAGCCTTTCCTCATAGGGGAGCTGTTCCATCCCCTTTATCATTTTGGTTGCCCTTCTCTGTACCTTCTCCATTGCAACTATATCTTTTTTGAGATACGGCGACCAGAATTGTACACAGTATTCAAGGTGTGGTCTCACCATGGAGCGATATAGAGGCATTATGACATTTTCCGTTTTATTAACCATTCCCTTCCTAATAATTCCTAACATTTTATTTGCTTTTTTGACTGCTGCAGCACACTGAGCTGACGATTTCAATGTATTATCTACTATGACGCCTAGATCTCTTTCTTGGGTGGTAGCTCCTAATATGGAACCTAACATCGTGTAACTACAGCTAGGGTTATTTTTCCCTATATGCAACACCTTGCACTTGTCCACATTAAATTTCATCTGCCATTTGGATGCCCAATCTTCCAGTCTTGCAAGGTCCTCCTATAATGTATCACAGTCTGCTTGTGATTTAACTACTCTGAATAATTTTGTATCATCTGCAAATTTGATAACGTCACTCATCGTATTCCTTTCCAGATCATTGATATATATATTGAAAAGCACCGGTCCAAGTACAGATCCCTGAGGCACTCCACTGTTTACCCTTTTCCACTGAGAAAATTGACCATTTAGTCCTACTCTCTGTTTCCTGTCTTTTAACCAGTTTGTAATCCACGAAAGGACATCGCCTCCTATCCCATGACTTTTTAGTTTTCGTAGAAGCCTCTCATGAGGGACTTTGTCAAACGCCTTCTGAAAATCCAAATACACTACATCTACCGGTTCACCTTTATCCACATGTTTATTAACTCCTTCAAAAAAATGAAGCAGGTTTGTTAGGCAAGACTTCCCTTGGGTAAATCCATGTTGACTGCGTCCCATTAAATCATGTCTTTCTATATGCTCTACAATTTTGATCTTGAGGATAGTTTCCACTATTTTTCCCGGCACTGAACACTGAACGGAGCTTGTAGTAGTTTGTAGTAGCATTCTTTTATGGTTGTATTGATGGAGGTTTTATGTTAGGAGTTACTAAACAGGAAAAAGATCTCGGCATCATAGTGAATAATACATTAAAATCATCTGCGTGTATCATTTTAAATCCTCTGCTTAATATTAAGAGGCAGCTTGAGTAAATGTCCTACATCTATTTCCACTAGGGTTTTATCAGCTTTTATATGCATATGCAGGCAGATTTTAAAACATGCTCGCATGAGGGAAAAAACAATTTTTCCAATTAGTCCACTAGTTTGTCCAGTTGAAATTGAAGTCTTCCAGACCCCTCTGGTCTTCATCTTCTAAGTCCCCCACTTGATCCCGAACCTTCATACTCTGCTGAAAGTCCCAAAATGCAAGACCTCTAGACTTGTTTCTCATCAGGACAAGCAGTAAAGTTTCTTGGATAACCCGCTGACACGTGCCATGGTCAGCTTTTTTAAAATTTGGAGTTACATGAGTTAGTCTTGGCTCCGCCCCGGAATTACCATGCTCTACCTGTGCCCTGCCCCTTTTCTGCCCCCTTATTCTTGATGCACGCATGGCTTTGTATGCAAGTACTTTGCGGCTACTTAAAATTTGCGTTGCTTGCACACGGCCCACATACGGGTTTATGTGTCCATTTTTGCATGAGCAATGCTTTTAAAATCTACCTCTTAATGAATAGCCACTGCTTGTTACCAGCTTTACTAGTGTGATAGAGGCTATGCCCATCACTAATTCAGTCCCACCAGTTTTTCCAGCTTTGGGCAGTGGGAGTGATGTTTGGGATGTGTGGGATACAGATATCCCCATGAGCATGCTCAGAGTCAGAGGGCAGGCGATGCTGAGTTGATGGAGTTCCCCGTCTAGACCCCTTCAGACCTGGGGAAGAGAGGAAGGGAAGGGGCAGTGGAATTTTGTGAATGGTCATAGCCTCACCCCTTGCGCTTTTGACCAGGAGATTTGAAGAAGATTTTGACCAAGAGATTTGAAGAAGATTTTTGGACTTTCAATTGACCAGTCTGGAAGGTAAGGCTCACCCTCTGTATCTGGAAAGGCTGAGTTTCTGATCTTTAAGCCCACGCTGCAATTCAAAAGCAAGGGCAAAGAGATTTGTAGAGATTGTGGTAATCGTGGATCCCTCTTTTGGACTTCGATACTTCCTATTTTCCTAGTTTATGCTTGAGCTGCCCAGTACCCTACTCGCCAATGGGAAGGGATGATGCTGCACCAGGAACACAGAAACCACAGTTTTGACTATTATGATTTTATACAATTTGATGTTTCCATCCTGGTTGGGACTTTATTTTTTCTACAAGTAAACTTTTACTTTGAACACCAAAGTGGACTGTGCCCTTTTATTTTTGCTTCTGGCACCTGTGTTTGATGTTATTTTTCAGTGGTTATTGTGGTTACCCTATAGCTAAGTGGCACCCCAGAGTACAGTGGCTTGGAGCCATGGAGGTTTCCTTAGATACCCCTAGGGCCCTGGAACATTATCTCCCCCCCGTCAGATGAATCCTAGTAAATGTAGCTACCCAAATGCAGCTAAGAACTCAAACAGGGACCCCATTACAGTAGCATGGGATATATTTAATGTTTGGGTACTTGCCAAGTACTTGTAACCAGGATTAGCCACTGTTGGAAACAGGATGCTGGGTTTGATGGACCCTTGGTCTGACCCAATATGGCAACTTCTTATGTTCTTATGTAACATAAATGAAATGTATTGTTCATACAGTTCTCTGAGTAAATGATGATGACATCCAGGTAAGTTACAATGCAGATGTCTAGGACAGTGTTGTTCAACTATTGGTCTGTGGACTGGTGCCAGTCTGTGGCAGTATTTTCACTGGTCTATGGAGCAGGGCCACAGTGATTGGCTATTATTTCCTCCCCTAACACAGCTATGGGGCAGTGAGAGGAGTTATCATTCCTTCCCTACCCCAATAAACCCTGTCACATTATGCCACTTCCTTCCCTCACATTTTGTATGGGAGAAGTCAGTGTGGGTGAAATAATGAGCAACAATCCATCAGGAGCAACAGTTTGCAAGGGCCAAGTCATGAATTTTGGGTTAGCAGCAGCTGTGTTCCTCATGGGTTGACAGCATTAATTTAAAACAGGAAGGGAGGAGATACTGGTAGCTGTGGGGAAGAGGTACATGGCAGAGGCCAGTTTGCAAGGCAATTAAACGGGCAAAAGAGAAGGAAAAAAATGAAATGTTGAGGTAGCTGGCTGGCTGGTAGAGGGGCATCGGAGTGGCTGGATGGTGGGAAGGGATGGGATTGATGAGTTTAATTATCTTAGGTGGGGAAGGGAGGATCCATGGCTGGGTGAAGGTATGTACTTTTAAATGATTATTTATATAATTAATAAGAAAAGAGAGTTATGAAACATCTTGACTGGAAATAAGTACCAAGCATACATTTTAAAATGTATAAACATAGGCAGCAAAAAGGAAAGTATCTCAAACAAATATCTTGGGGTAGATTTTATAATTTAGCGCGAATGCGTACTTTTGTTTGCGCACCAGGCGCAAACAAGAGTACGCGGGATTTCAATAGATATGCGCGTAGCCACGCGTATCCATTAAAATCCAGGATCGGCGCGCACAAGGCTGCCAATTTTGGGCAGCCTGCGTGCGCCGAGCCACGCAGCCTGCCTCCGTTCCCTCCGAGGCCGCTCCGAAATCGGAGCGGCCTCAGAGGGAACTTTCTTTCGCCCTCCCCTCACCTTCCCCTCCCTTCCCCTACCTAACCCCCCCCCCCTCCCCGGCCCTATCTAAACCCCTCCCTACCTTTATCGCCGGATTTACAGCTGCCGGAGGCAGGCGTAAATCTGCACGCGCCAGCAGGCTGCTGGCGCGCCATCACCTGACCCGGGGGCTGTTCTGGAGGGCATGGCCACGCCCCCAGAATGCCCCCAGGCCGAAACCACGCCCGTGGCACTGCCCCCGAAACGTCACGTCACCCGCGCCACGCCCCCGAAATGCCGCGTCACGACTGCCATGCCCCCAACACGGCCCCTGGCACGCCTCTCCATGCAAGCCCCGGGACTTAAGCGCTTCCAGGGGCTTGCGTGCGCCGCCAAACCTATGCAAAATAGGCTCGGCGCGCGCAGGGGGGGTTTGGGTAGGTTTTCGGGGGGTACGCGCGTATGCTACGCGCGTACCCGTACCCCTTTAAAAATCTACCCCTTGTGTATATTCATAGTAGGGGAGAGGGAGAATAATAAAGAAAATCCTGTACTTTACCTAATTAAAATTTATCAATTCAGGAGGTCCTTTCATTAATGCTTGCATTTTCAATATAGCATCAGGGAGAGGTAATCAGCCAATCAAAATCAGTTTAGGGAGTTAGCTAGTCGGTTCCTGGTATCAAAAACGCTGAGAAACGTTGATCTAGGATTTTCCTGAACATTGACCAGCATCTGAAATGCGGCAGGAGTATTGGTACATCTAAAAGGTATGAGCTGTTGCGTGCGCGACCTGCGGAGGTCCGCGGGCCGGCCTCCCCACCTACCTCCAGGTATCGGACGGCAGCGGCAGCGTGGCTGAGGCCTGGTCGGGCCTGCAGCCTCCGGCGCGGTGGCCCCTCTGCAGGAGAGACGCCGCCGATGTCTGTTCAGGCCCCGCCCCCTAGGCGCGCGCGCACACAAGGCCCGGACATTTAAAGGGCCCAGCGCGGGAAAGGAAGCCTCCACCTCTCAGGATGACATCAGACGCTGCAGGTATATATACCCTGCTGGAAGCCCTTCTCCCTTGCCTTGCAACGAGGTTCACTCTGGTAAGAGTTGCTAGATGCTGCTTCGGAT
The DNA here is from genome assembly GCF_901001135.1 of Rhinatrema bivittatum. NCBI lineage: Eukaryota > Metazoa > Chordata > Amphibia > Gymnophiona > Rhinatrematidae > Rhinatrema > Rhinatrema bivittatum. The sequence goes on from NC_042616.1 coordinate 753,961,599, forward strand.
CCTTGGCTTCTGACTCCGGCTTTTGATTCCTGGCTTTTGACTCCGGCTTCCGTCCACAGACTTCTGATTTTGCTTCATCCTTTGGCTTCTGACGCCGGCTTCTGATTCCTGGCCTTCGACTCTGGCTTCCGTCCACTGACTTCTGATTCCGCTTCACTCTTTGGCTTCTGACTTCGGCTTCTGACTCCTGGCTTTTGACTCCGGCTTCCATCCACAGACTTCTGATCCAGCTTCGTCCTTTGGCTTCCAACTTAGGTGAGGCCTCCTGGATGAAGCCGAAGTCTAAGCGGCTCGGGTCCTCACGAGCTCCTCTCAGGGGGACAGTGGGCTTCCAGAGGTGAAGTTCCAGTTGGCCTCCTGGCTCCAGCTCTTTGTCTCCATTCACTGGAAACCGCCTTGCAGGAGACCACTCGTAAGTCCAAGCGGCCTGGGTCCTCACGAGCTCCTCCTGGGGGGACCTCGGGTCTCCAGTGGTAAAGATCTCTTGGTCTCCTGCCTGTGCCACCTCCTGGCTTTGATACCCACTGGGTATCTCCTCAGTGAGCCACCAACTGTCCTAGTTGGTCCAAGGGTCCACGAATCCAACAAGAGCTGAAACTAATAGTGACTGATTTGTCTCCTTGCTTAATACTAATGAGCTGGAGACACCTCACAATTCCAACTTTGTGAAAATACAGATAGATTGTATCCTGTCCAGTAATTCTGGTATCAAGGACAATGAGTATTGATCCCAAATTATAATTTGGTTTAAGGTTCATTTAGCCACACACTATTATGGTGTGTTATCCTTCTTCACAATCGACACTGAAGCCCCAATCAGAGAGGTCGACCATCATATTAATCGTTATTTCAGGTGGTTCTGCATGTACTTCTTCAGCAAGTTGAGTTAAGCTTCCAACATCACACATATCCCACTTTTGCTCTGGGTTATAAATCTATATGGCAGCCATATTTCCAAGATTCCTAAATTAACTCTCAGTGTACTCTGATCCTTATCTCTATGGGAACTGTTATCTGGTTCACTGGTTCCACTTTCAGCATGGTTCCATCAATGATTTCTATTAGCTCAGGGATTCACTTAGTTCTACCAGAAAAGCTGAAGGGTGAGTGCCACTGAAATGTCCATAAATTTCACAACTACCCCTGGGCTTATTATAGACCATTGTGGCAGTTAGTCCTTCTGAGTGGCTGAAAGATGAATGTCCACTCAGATTGATAAATAGAGAGCCCATAACATCCTGGACAGGGCGCAACACTTGGGATTGTGGGATGAAGACTCTGATTCATATGTATGTCACCCAGGCCTCTTCTCCATTGGTCCTTGTCTGGTAATTTTCCCACTGTCTTTTTGCAGGGGTGGTTTGAGCATTGTGGCCTTTGTCGCCACAGTACAGGTACTGGCAATTCTGTGGAGAATTGAGAGGAAGAGACATTCACTGCATCAGTTCTGGGGCATAGCTACCTACTTCCCTAGGGGAATATTGAGAGTGACTCAGGTGTTCCCTTTTCTTTCAGTGTTATTCTCTCAGATACCTGTTGATTTTTATGCATAGGTCAATAAGTTCATATATGTTGCTGGGAGCGAGCTTGGGCTTTTCAGCTTTTGATTTTGTGCAAAATTGATGCCACTATAGAGGCTCATTCCAGGCAGTTTCTGTGACCAGCTGGCAGAATCGGGCAGCAAATATAATCACTGAACTCATCCCTAGCTTTAGTCATTTTAATGCAATCTTTGCAGTGCAAATCTGATGTGGATCATCAAATGTTTGGGAGAAGGATCATAGGAAGAAAGTTCAGTTAGCCAAGAAGAGTTGTCCTGTTTCAGAAGAGGAAAATAAATTTTAAGGTCTCTCAGTAAGCAAGCTCAAAACCAGCCCCACCTTTGTTCCTTCACCAGAGAACTCTTGGGGATACAAGGTAAACTGAAGCTGACAATGACTGATGAAACCTTGGAAACATCCAGGCTTACCATTGAAATGCTCCAGGACTGATAGTACAGGACCCTGATCCATTGACATCAGCGTTGTGGCCAGATGCAATGAGGTATTTTCTGGCTGCAGCTCGGTCAGCTGGTGCTGCAAAAGCCTGATTCTTTATGACCAGCATGATGACCTGCCCATGCATGACTCGATCTGTCATGGAGTGCCCGCACTGGCTGGACTAGGTAGTTAGTTATAAAATGGGGGAAAAACACTGGGTGCCATAGTCCAGTGGAGTTCAGTTCCGATTAAACCGAAGGCCCAACAGAGCAGGAGGAATCAGCAAGTTCCCCATCCCTTCAAAAATAAAATATCCATAAATATTTAAGATTTTTTATATATTATTTTATGTATTCTGTCATGATATGATTCAGTTGGAATGAACTGCCATCATCTTCACCTCCCACTATTTGAATAAGATGATGAACTACTATCTAAAAAAGCTTTAAATATTTTTAGGTGCATGAATATATGCACTGAATGTTATCAGATAATATTTGGGCAACAAAATGCATCAACTATTTATCTACTATTACTTCCATTATACAAAAATACTTTCCAGAGAAATAACAGCCAATAAAACCCATTCCCCTATGATATATATGATATAACCACGTTTCCTAGCTAATGCACGGAGTACGTGGAGTTAGTCATGAGCTAGATGCATTAATATCGGTTCAAGATAAAATCACAAAAGTGTCAAATTCTCAAGGAGAATGTGAAATATTTGAGATAGTTGGGTCATTTACGCTCTAATAAACAAATGCCAACTAAGCCAAATAGATGCTCTGCTTCTGGGAAAGATAATTTAAGAATTTTCTTAAAAATATCCAGGACTTTCAAATTCAAATATTAGGTGAAGGAATGTGAAATATAATCTCACTTTAGATATATTTAAAATATTTTTTAAATGATTAACTTATGAATGTATATGAAAGATGCACAAATGGACAGTAACTGGGATTGAAACCTTGACTGACACAGCTACTGACAAGTTTCAACTTATGCTAATTTAACTTCTTTACGTATGTGTCTGCTACCATGCATCAATGTAAATACATGCATTTTTCTGGGAACGTTAATAAAATTGTGATAAAGTAGATTTCTTAAAAATGTTTCCACAGTCACTACAACTACATAGCAATGTAGCAGGACAGAGCAAAATGTTGTTTTGTTATTATATAGAGTATAACCCAAACACGGACAAACTTGTGTGGACAATAATTATAGGAGATGACTGTTACTGTAATCTTCCACCAAATTTGTTTATAGAAAACCACAGAAGGCTCCCCATTGATCCACATGCTCTTAGAAATAGAAAATTAAGCATTTCTTTATAAATCATAATCGGTGTGGTGTCTATTCACCCATTTTGGAGCTGAAAAAGAAACTGAATAGCCTCTTCATGAGGCTTGGGCAAATATCTTATATGCTATTAGAGTTTGGAAAGAGGACCCTGCTAGCTTGAATAGAAGTGAATAGGTTGATAGTGAATGCAGAATTAAGATTATGCAAAACTCCTTTCAGAGACACAGAATATATGATCTGCCTCATTATACTATGCATGAAGTTTATTAGCTCTCTTTTGGACATAGGTAGCTCCTCTGCCTTGTACTCACAAAAGGAATGGAGGAGGGGGACAGAGTGGAGCTGTTGACCCTTGATGGAACCCATTGCAGTTCTTCGGACTCATTTTGACAGGGTGACAACAAAGCCTTAGAACCCAGGCCCATCAGGATATTCTCATGATCTGAAATAATCACTCTCCATACAGTGACTGACATTTCACTTCTTCAACATGAAAATCTGCTATAGTGCCCCATATGGGAAGGTGAGTCCTAAGAGTCTACTTTGTTACAGCCAGAATAGATACTTTGTAAAACCCCTTCCAGATTTTAATTGGGCTGCATTCTCTTCTGGAATGGCTTGAGGGTTCTTGTACTCTCCGGGACAATGTCTGATACCTGATATCCAATGCTTTGATGCTGTTCTTTCTTCTCTATGACTCCTGTTGATACCTAAGAGGTTCTCTCCTCACTTGGACTCCTAGATCTCCACTTGATGGAGTGTTTCTCCTTAAGTCTGTGTAACTCTCTAGTAGATTATTTTCCTCAGGGACAGACTGATGGGGCACAGACTCAGTCTTTAAATAAAATCTACTCATTATTTCCAAAACATCGTTCCATGTCACACATACTTTTCACAACTGAAACTGTACATTTGAACTGTACATCCTCCCTCAAGTCCTGAGGGAGAATGTGCCCCTTTTTAATCATCAGTGTACAAGCCTTAAACTGTAGAGGGAATCCTATTGGGGAACCCCAGATTCTATCTGAGTCCAAAGTTCTGTCTCTTGCCCACAGTCTGTGTCCTGGTCCATTTGGGATGGAGATCTGGTTGGGAGTCTCAAAATATTGATGTTTAAATCTGTACTCTCTAACCACTCTGTGTGATTTCTCAGGAGATGAAGTCTGATGTTTCCAGCCTTGAACAAAATTCTCTGTCTCCTAACTCCAATCCTGTGAGGAGGGGTGAGGAAAAAAAAAAAACACCCTCCACACTAACCAAAAAGGGGAAAACAAGAAATTGTTCAAAATCCAAAAATCCCACACTGGGTAGTGCTGCACTGCTTTGCTTCCTTCACCTGGTAGAGGGGTAGCTCACAGGTCTCCAGTCCCTGGGCTTTTCCCTCTCCCAAAGCACAGGGTGTTCCTCAGAATGAGAAAATGGATCCAAATATTGCTCTCTCTTCCAAAATTGGGGCATACCCTTTCACACAGATAGTGTACTGATGAGGAATCTTCTCTGAACACAGGAAAAATATCAAGTTGGGTTAGCAGCCCAAACTCAGCACGGTGAAAGGAAAAATATCTCCTAATTCATAGGGATGTGCATTCGTTGTGAAAGAATGCACAGTCTGCAAGTTATAGGTTCCTATTCTGAAATGTATGGCAAACCCCCATGAATGCAACGAATCCTGAATGAATAAACCCCCCACCCTCCTGACCCCCCCAAGACTTGCCTAAAGTCCCTGGTGGTCCAGCGGGGTCCTGGATTGATCTCCTGCACTCACGCCGTTGGCTGCTGGTATTCAAAATGGCACCGATAGCCTTTGCCCTTACTATGTCACAGGGGCTACCGGTGTCATTGGTCGGTCCCTGTCACATGGTAGGAGCACAAGATGGCGCCGTGGTTGGTTGGTATGTACTTTGGTTGGTTGGTATGACATGGTTGGTTGGTATGTACTTTGTATGTTATATGTAATGTGTATGTGTAGGTTGTACTATATTGGATAATTGTATTTTAATATTTTATTATTATTATTATTATTATTATTATTATTATTATTATTATTATTATTATTATGTATGGTTACTACTTGAAACCATCCTGGAGACTTCAACTGATTTGTATGGTACAAAAGGTTTTTCAACAAATACATAAATACATCATACCACTGGAATGATCCATTCAGCCTGCATTCCATGGGAGGAAATGGTTCAGTCCACTTCTAACTACTTTATCCAACCATAGTTAGGTTCCTTACTGCAAGAAACACATTTACCTAGTAAAGATTAAATAAATCTTTAAACATTACACTCACTGGGGCTTCCGCTTCTGCTATCTTGTGCTCCTTCCACCAGCGGGCCAGGATCAGTGCAAGTTGTCAACAATACATTCAAGTTATCTCGATCAGCATAATTTCTTCTTCTCTTTGTCTCCACTATGCTTCCCCTTTGATGCTAAACTCTTCCCTTTCTTCTCCCACCCACTGAAACCATCGCCTACATTAGTGACCTCTTTATTTCTCATTCTACTAGGGCAAAAATGCCACAGCCAGCCTTGAACAGGGATCTGCTCAGATTGGGGTTGGGGTGCTTTGTGGAGAGCCACAGAATGGCTCTGAAAAAAATATAGACTCAGACTCCTGATAGCATGGACCCACCTCCCTGAGGATCCAGCTTGATCCTTGAGTGATTCAAAAGGCATACTGGTTCACCAGAAATACATCTAGAATTTAGAAGGTTCAGAAGCCAAGAGACAGTGAGGAAGACATGTGAGCTCTTAAATCCTGTGTAAATATTGCAGTTTTGTGTTAACTTTGTAAATAGAAGTATTGTTTCAAATGTTCACTGTGCCTCTGGAAACTGACCTAGACTGGATAAATGGACTGAATTTAACCTTTGCCCTAACTGTGAGTGATTGCAGCCTTGATTGAAATTATAATGTACTGTAGGTATAAATAAACAGATGTCAGAGAATGTTTGTTATCACCTTCTTTATCAACAAACCAGCATTATACACCATCCCGAATGTGGTTGCTACTGCAGGAGCTTCCAACCTGACACATTACCTACATCCTCATCTTTTGAGAGCTAGCTTTCTCCTAAGGGCTCTTAGTCAGTTGCTGCTCTGTGTCATGGAGGTTCTTTTCCCTCACAAATTTCCACTTAGAAGACCATGGTGGCAATGTCAGATAGCCAGGCCTGGATTTGTCAATAGGCACACTAGCCCTATGCCTAGGTCATAAAAAATTTGGGGGACAGCAGGCCAGTTGAAGATTTGCTGCCTACCATTTGTGCTTAATCTCTCTCAGCAGAGAAAAGTTTTCTGCTTCCTGCTCTAGCCCCTCCCCTCCCAGTGTAGAGAAGAGGAGGGGAGGGGTGAGGCTGGAAAGGACAGAGCAAAGAGAAACTGCTCTACTCTACTCCAGCCCTGTCCCTCCCCTCCTGTCCTGTGCAGGAAACAGGAGGAGATGGGTAATATCAGAGCACATAGGGAGCAAAGAAATGCCACTCTGCTCCCTATTCCTGCCCCAATCCTTCTGTCATTCAGGGACTTTAGGGGAGGAGGTGAACCTGGAACAAAGAAAGTTATCTTTTGTCACTTGTCCGGGAAGGGGTTGGAGTGGGGGAGCAGCAGCACCAATAGTGCCTAGGGGCAGCACAATCCTAAATCCATCACTGCAGGTAGCTACTCTCCTCCTCCAACAGGTTTCAACTCCCTTCTTCATCTTCAGTCTACTCCTTTTCTTTCTTTGAAGCCCGGTCCATTTCCTATTTACTCTACTATCTCTCCAAGTAGCGCCTATTCACACCACTGTCTCTCCAGGTAGCTGTCATCTATTGATCCTCTAATAAGTCTCCTTACTCCTTTCTCTACAGCCCCCATTCATCAGCATGGCCACAGCCTTCACCTGGTCCTTTCCTTCAAATTTTTCTCTTACCCTTCTCCATCTCTGTTGTGCTCCTATCTGATAACTTTCACACTTATCCACTCCATCAGTCTCACACAGTCAATACCAACATCTTTAAGAATCTCCAGCATATTGACCCATATTTATTTTTAAACATTTGATGTGCTGCCTTTACCAAGTTGATCTCAAGGTGGATTACAATCAAAATCATAATTAAATTCCTATTATATCTTAGTTTAAAATAAGCATAGGGAACATGGAAAGGGAATAAGGTAGGGTACATAAGATATGATTAGAGGTGCAAGGAGTATTGTAGTGGTTATCCAAGAAGTAGCATGAAGTATGGTAGCAATGTTAGTTTTTCAAAAACGAAGTTCAATATAACTACAAATTTTAGTGAGTCAAAATGCTCTCATATCAAAAGAGGGGATTATATCATCCTGTAAAGCGAATTGTAATCTGCAGGCTTTTGCCCGCAATGGGCTTTGAACTGTAGTCATACAGCGCATTAAATGTTAAGAACATACAAACATAAGAAGCTGCCATGCTAGGTCAAACCAAAGATCCATTAAGCCTAGCATTCTGTTTCCAAAGTGGTCAATCCCATGCTTCTAAAGCTGGTAGTAAGCTGTGGCTATAGTAGCATGGGATCTATTTAAAGTTTGGGTACTTGCCAGGTGCTTGTAACCTGAATTGGCCACTGTTGGAAACAGGTTGCTGGGCTTGATAGATCCTCAGTCCCTACAGCATGGGTTATTGTTTACTATATGCATCACCTTGTACTTGTCCACATTATATTTCATCTACCTTATGAACGCCCAATCTTCCAGCCTTGCAAGGTCCTCCTGCAATTTATCACAATCCGCTTGTGATTGAACTACTCTGAATAATATAGTATCATCTGCAAATTTGATCACATCACTCATAGTACCTCTTTACAGATCATTTATAAATATATTAAATATATTGGCCACCTTGCAGTCTTCAGGTACATCGGATGTGTTGCGCCCGTCGGTCGCAGATGGCTGTGACCTTTGCTGCTCACCTCAGTTTGCCCAATAGCCTTGATTCTGGCTGCACGCCGACCTCCTTGGTGTTCCCGGGATGGCGAGGGTGATCCCGGTCGCCATCTTGAACCCGGAGTGACCTAGGGCACGCATGCGCATGCCTGCCTCCTTCTTGTGCACGTCATGGTGTGAACCTTGGGGGCGTCCCCTCCGCATAACTTCACTGCCTACGTGTATTTAAGCTAACCGGACTTTCCTACCTACGATTTAGCAAGGATTCCATCTTGCTATTCCTTCCTTGAGATGTTTCGCATTGCTGCACCGGCCTTCCTGGCTAAGTGACTCAGGTACCTGCTCCTCGGGGGCCTTGCTGCACTCAGTGCTATCCGCTCCTCAGAGAGCCTCTCCGGCCTGTCCCACCTTCTTCAGCAGTGAGTTCTCCTGCATTGGATATCCGCTGCTGCCACTACAAATTCTCTACTGCATTGTGAGTACAAGACCTACTCTGCGTTACCTCATCTCTCTTGCTGTGTGGGATCCTCGGATTACCCCGCTCTGCGGACCACTACCAGATCTACGCTGCATTGTGCCTATTGCCATCACCTACTTCTGGCTTACCCCGTGCTGTGGACCACTACCAGAGTACAACGCACAAGCTATATCTGAAGCAAGTAATTTCCGGGTTACCCCACTCTGCAGACCACTACCAAATCCACACTGTCTTGTACCAATTGCCTACACCAACCTCTGGCCTATCCCGCACTACGGACCACTACCAGAGTACAACGCACAAGCTATATCAAGAAGCAAGGATTCCCCGGGTTACCCCGCTCTGTGGACCACTACCAGAGAATCCATCTCAGGACTTCTAATTGCAGTGAGTTTACAACTCGCTCCTCGGGTTTCTCTTTGCTGTATAATAAATATTCTCTGACTCCTGTGTCCATCACTACAGAGACCCCGCCTGTCATGGAGAGTCCCCACAGGGTTCCTCCCTGTGAGTGGAGTCAGCTCTCTCCACGACCCAAGGGCCCACAGACAAGTTCAAACATAACAGATTGCTAACTCAATTTCTAGCCTGGCCCAACGGATTTCGTAGAACAGAGAACTTTGGAGTCGTTGACTACCACCTTTAATCAGCTGAATACCAGACTGAATGTTTCTCCTACTCCTGATTTAAGTGCATCACCCCCGGTGGTTACCGGGCATACTACAGTTCCTTTACCGGCCCCTACTCGGTTTTCAGGAGACTCCCTGTTGTGTAGGAGCTTTTTAAACCAGTGCTGTATGCACTTCTCTTTACAACCACTGTACTTCCCTACAGCAATTACCAAAACAACTTATATCTTGTCCTTGTTGGATGGGAAAGCCCTGGCTTGGGCTTCACCATTAGGGGAACACAACTATCCAGTCCTGAATGACTTGCCTGGCTTTCTGATTCTCTTCAAATCTGTATTTGATGATCCTGCACATTGAAATCGTCGGTTCAGTGTGCTGCGGCAGTCAAAAAAGCAAACAGAATGTTGGGAATTATTAGAAAGGGAATGGTGAATAAAACGGAAAATGTCATAGTGCCTCTGTATTGCTCCATGATGAGACCGCACCTTGAATTCTGTGTACAATTCTGGTTGCCGCATCTCAAAAAATATATAATTGCGATGGAGAAGGTACAGAGAAGGGCTACCAAAATGATAAGGGGAATGGAACAGCTCCACTATGAGGAAAGACTAAAGAGGTTAGGACTTTACAGCTTGGAGAAGAGATGGCTGAGGGGGGTTATGATAGAGATGCTTAAAATTATGAGAGGTAAGATATGCGCATACCCCCCGAAAACCTACCCCAAACCCCCCCTGCGTGCGCCGAGCCTATTTTGCATAGGCTTGGCAGCGCGCGCAAGCCCCGGGATGCTCATAAGTCCTGGGGCTTGCAAAAAGGGGCGGTCGGGGGCATGGCCAGGGGGGCGCGGTTTCGGATCGGGGGCATGTCAAGGGCGTGTGGGCAGTCCGGGGGCGTGGCCAAGTGCCCCGACACAGCGGCCTGCTCTAGCTGTTTTTCAAAATATTATGAACAATATCCTGCAAGACTTGCTATACCAGTGTGTGGTCGTATACTTGGACGACATCCTCATCTTTTCCAGTTATGTCCAGAGCCATCAAGCTGATGTTATCAAAGTCCTGCAGAGGCTGCGAGATCATCGTCTATACGCCAAGCTCAAGAAGTGTGCATTCCATCAAGAGTCTGTTCCTTTCCTGGTGTTGGGTTTGTGGCATAGTGGACTCTTAGTCACTTTGGAGATGACTCCTTCCATGGGGAAGGGCCCCATGGGGAACCACAGCGATAGGCTAGACTCAGAGAGCAGACACTGGAGATGAAAAGCTTTATTGTACTGCTGTAGATGATCTGCTTGTAACCACCAGACCTCCATTGGCAGGTGGAGCCGAATCAAATAGTCCTGAGACTGTGGGCTCCAGTGAGACAACAGGGACAGCTGAAGAGGACTCATATGCACCTTCCAGGGTTGCCGCCATCAAACTGAGTACCTGTAGATAGGACCATACTGTCAGGCATATTGTATTCATCAACAGATGCACCCGTGCCAACAACTTCTGAATACGACCCTCCAGCAGGAACAGCCTGCCATCCTTCATGTTGAACCAAAAACCAAGATATTCTAGTGACTAAAATGGCTGAAGACTGTTCTTGACTAGGTTCACTACCCAACTGAGTTCCTGCAACAAGGAAATCACCTTGTGCAACACCAGGAGGCTCTCTTCCAGAGACTTGGCCTGAATCAGCCAGTCATCCAAGTATGGGTGTTCCAGGATCACATCTTTTCTCATCTCTGCCGCCACTACCACCACAACCTTGGAAAAAGATTTGGGCATGGTGGCCAGACCAAAAGGCACGGCTCAAAACTGTTAATGATGTACCAAAACCACGAATTGCAGAAAATGCTGGTCATCTAGTCAGATGGGAATTTGCAGGTATGTCTCAGATAGATCCAAGGAGGTCAGAAATTCTCCCGATTGCATGGCCATTATCACCGAGCGCAATGTTTCCATATGTAAATGAGTCACCTGCAAATGATGGTTGATCCCTTTGAGATCCAGGATGGGACAAAAGATGCCCTCCTTCTTGGGCACAAAAAATTAAATGGAATATCAGCCCATATTTTCTTGAGACAATGGCAGTGGAACCACAGCCCTCAGACTGAGGAGCCTTGACAATGTATACTCCACCACCTGCCTCTTCTGTGGGGAGTGACAAGGAGACACCATGAACACGTCCCGAGGAACACTGCAAAACTACAGTATACCCATCTCGTATCACCTCCAAGACCCACTGATCTGATGTGATCTTGACCCACCTATGATAAAAGAGAGAGAGGTGACCCCCTTTCTCCTGATCCTGAGGATGGTTTGGCACATCTTCATTGGGAGGCTCGGGAGGTTCCACTACCCGAGCCTGTGCCTTGTCTGGGCTGTCTGGGATGAAAGGACTGAGACCTACCAAAAGAAGTCCTCTGAAAGGTCGCTCCTCTGTAGGGACGAAAATGCTTGAATCCCCTAGCACGAACTCTCATGCCAAAGAAGCATGGCATCTGCTTCTTATCCTCCAGCAACTGAGGAACAGGGGATTTACTCCACTTATAGGCCAGTTTCTCCAACTCACTCCCAAAAAAGAGTGAGCCTTTAAAGGGCAATATCATACAGGTTAGCCTTGGAGGTCGCATCAGCCGACCAATTTCTCAGCCATAACTGATGCCTGGCCACTATTACTGACCCTCTGGCTGAGGTGCATACCAAATCACAGCCCACAACGGCCAAAAAGAAGCTGCCGGTTCCATAACTGTACTGGAATTCACTCCAGATTCATTGACCTCCTGAGAGAGAAGTAAAGAGTAGCGAGCCATCAGGGAAGAACAAGAAGCTATCTACAAGGTAATTGCCACTGCTTCAAATGCTTGCTTAAGGATGGCCTCAATCCTTCTATCATGCACATCCTTCAAGGCCACTACTCCCTCCACAGGGACAGTCTTCCTCTTGGAGATGGCACACACAATCTCGTCCACTTTCAGAAAATGCAACCACTCTATCACCACTGGATCCAGGCAGTACAGACCTTCCAAGACTCAACCCCCTTTGAAATTAGCCTCTGGGGCTCCCCACTCAAGATCAATCAATTCTTGAATGGCCTCCATAACAGGGAAAAAACAAGATACTTTACACAAAGAAACCAAAATGGGATTTTCTTTGGCTCAGACATGGAATCATCCCCAGGTACACCCAGCATTCTTAATATCTGAGAAATCAGAATTGGTAACTCATCTCTATGAAGGACCAGAACACAGTCCTATATGGTTCCAGACCCGGATGAATTTCTCCATCCTCCAGAGAGTAAAAATCAGCTTCATTATCCGTGCCATCCAGATTCCTATCAGGAAGACCGGCTGCCGATCTAGGTGTACTTCGGCAGTACCAGGCATTTGGGAGGTCACCACCTGTGACTATGACCTGGCAAGATTGGTTGGGGGTCGAGGACTGCGCCTGAAGAAAGGATTCCAATCCTTGGAAAAATTCCACCCAAGAAAAGGCAGAAGGATCCATGCCAAAACCAGAAGGCACCTGTGCTGTGCTCACTGAGCTAACTTCCCCCACTGACGAACCAGTTAAGGGAGTTCCAAGGTCATGCACCCCTCCTGACATGTCTTTACCCAGTTAAGTTCATGGTGGCTGAAAAAAACAACTTCCAGACCAAGGCACTCATCTGAGGGACCAGGGAAATCACCTCAGGAATTCTCAACTGGGGGAGGGACCATTTGGTATCACCGCAGGACAGTAGGGCAAATTAAATTTCTTTCTTTCTCCTTCTAAACCTGAAGCAATCCCTAGTAGGGAGATGCATGTCTACCATCTGCTGGAGACGGAGAATACTGGCAGGCTGATGTCCCTGCATGAGTATATATATACTGCTTTGATCTGTCTCCATCTGCTGGTAGAGGTACATAATCCACTGGTTCTGAATTCATCTATCTGGACTCTAAGAAACCTGCTATAAAAACGACATAAGCAATTTTCTTCCTCAATGCAAACTATGAACCAATTCACAGAAAATCCTAATCCCAACTTCCTACTTCCCTACCAAATCATGGGCTTGATCTGCAAGATCTTTCAATGTTATCATAAAATTTTGAATAACTCCATTTTAGTCAATATATGTACAGCAACCTGACAGACACCCCTTTCTTTAGCTAATAAAATGTTAAAAGCCATTTGGTTGTTCAAGGCCACTCCTGATAAAGAGAACCTTTATTTCTGTAAGGCAGAAATGGTCATACTGGTTTCATTTGCAATCTATTCTACTACTGAGGTCAGGTTGACTACAAAAGCTTCATGTTCTTAAACTTCTAGGTCAGTGAAGAAGATATGTATGCGTACAGCTTAATTCTGAGAGTCAATATATGAGAAAACTATTGAAATTTTGCAAAATTGAGGGTGTCACCTGGAGCACTCCTCAGGTGAATTTTCAAAATGTTATACGTGTGTAAAAATTAGCATACCTGCATGTAAATAGCGTATACTCGAGTATACACTGTTATTATCCACAAACGTTCATGATTAAGTAAGGGCACATGAGTAAAAAAGAGGCAGGCCAGAGGCTTTCTGAGGTGGGGGACATTTCCCTATGTAAGATGCTATCTTACAAGAAATTGACGCATGTAGATTTGGCAGCTTACTCGCATATATTTACTCCTGCTCTCTATCAGGCATAAGTGATAATATACTTCTTTATTGTGAAATACTGACTGGGTGGGCAGTCTGGGTGACCTGGGGACAGTTCAGGCTGAAGAGCCAGGAGGGTCTCATTGACCTGGAGGACTGGACTAGCTGGTAAAATAATCGGTTTGGTAATTTCATTGACATGCGTATGTTGTAAAATCTGCTGACTTACAAATGGGGGTAAATGATTGTAAATTGCATGTATAAAATCTCCCCGCATATATTTTTTAAAAAAAGAAGTAAAAATCCACATGTAGAGCAGTTGCACACCACTTTGCTGCTACTTAGCCAGATAAATCTGAAAAGCATTAGCGTTAACAGGTTTAGACTTAACCGGCTCTCTTACTTTACCAGATAAGTAGCACTTGTTAGTTATCGGCTAATTAGTGGCAAAGCGGCTACTTAACCAGATAAATGGGAACTTATCCAGCTAATGTCAATATCTAGTTGCATACATTTTTTTACATATGTATGAATCTTGCTAGGTACATTTGTGTGTATTTTATAACCCACACTTGTCATGTACGCACAGTTTATAAAATACTGATAGAGATGTACGAACACCCACATACATGCGAATATGGGCACACGTGCAAGGGTTTTAAAGTTATCCTCTTAATGATTTCACTACAAAGAAAAGAAAAATCTCAGTATGTTTTTGTGTCTGCAAGTAATGGGGCAGATTTTAAAAGCCCTACGTGTGTAAATCCAGCACTTGGCTGGCGCATGCAACCGGAGGCAGGTGCAACTTGTAAAATTAAGGTTGGGGGCGGGGGGGTTTAGGTAGGGCTGGGGGGCGGGTTAGGTAGGGTAAGGGAGGGAAGGTGGGGTCGGAAGGAAAATTCCCTCCAAGGCCGCTCTGATTTCAGAGCGGCCTCGGAGGGAACGGGGAAAGCCATCGGGGTTCCCTTCGGGCTCAGCACGTGCAAGGTGCACTAGTGTGCACCCCCTTGCGTGCGCCAACCCCGTATTTTATAACATGCGTGCGGCTGCACGCGCATGTTATAAAATCGGGCGACATTTGTGCGTGCACAAATGTACGCACGTGCGTACGTCTTAAAATCCGGCCCAATATGTTTGTGTGTGGGTGGGTGTTTGTGTTTGTGCACTGAGGAGGGTGTCACCAACACTTTGCATCCTCTAACTCCCTACCATAGCAAGACATTTTTTTGTTACATTTTCAGTGCAATGACTAAACTGATTGCAAGATAGGGTTGAGTGGATATGTGTGTTTGGAGGTGGTGTGGGGGATATGTTTGTCTCGGTGACTGTGTGGGATGGTGTTTGGGAGTGTGTGTGTGTGGGGGGGAGAATGTGATTGTACATATGGTTGGGTGCAGGCATATGTGTGAAGGGGCTGTGTGTGTGGATATGTGTTTGTGTGTGTGGGTGAGGTCAGTGAAGGGTGGGGCGGTGATGGTTGCTTCATTTTTTCCCTGTCTCTTTTTTTTTTTTTTTTGGGCCAAGATGCTAGCAGGAAGGAGATTTTGGAATGCAGTGGACAATAATATGCAATATCCTCGAACCATCTCTCCAGTGGAGCTTTATTGGAAGGGTTCATTCTCCAAAAATGCTGACTTGCTAGTTCTGTTTTTTTCTGAGTTCTTCCCATTTTCTTCCTGCATTTCAAATTTAGTGACTTTCCATTCCTTCCTTGGAGAATTATTTTACCTCCAGTCAGACAGACAGAAACTGATCCCTTTTACATAATTCTTTCCAACATACCAAATGTCGGCGAGCCAAAAAAGAAGGTGGCATTCACCCAGACCTGTCGGAAGCTGATCCACAGTTTGCTCTTTAATTACACCACGATTTATGAGTCTGAAGAGGAGCAGGGAACATTTCTGCAGTCAGGGCCTGATTTATAAAAGGATTTAGAAGCATAAAACACAGTTTTGTGCAAGTAAATGGGCTTTTGAAAGTTGTTTGGGGAGGGTGTTTTGTATGCAATTCCACATGTACATTTACTTGTGCTAGAAAGAAAGAGGCATTCCAGGGAAGTGGAGTTGGGTGCGGGGATAACATTTACACACAGCGTTTTGATTTTAGAACGCATGTGCATAAATCTACTTACCAACATGCAGGAGTAAATGTGGGAACATTAGGGAATGCTGACTTTTGCCTATTCCAGCTAATTTTCAAAGTGACCTTATGTGTATGTCTGCTTTGAAAATTCAGGCTAAAATCTGCATGTACTTTGTAGATGCAACCTTTAGTCCTATGTTGAAATTACAATCTAAAAGTTTAAATATAAACTATGCAAATGTTTTGTTGAATGTAATTTGAATCGTGTTGAAAAAACTGACAATAGCTGGTTAGAAGATGGATTAAATAAATAAAGAAAATAAAGAAATAAGGAACAATTTTTGTAACCTGACAGTTTTGTAAATGCAAATATAACTGGTATGATATTCAGTACCATGGAACAGTTGTCAACCTGATATCAGCCTGATGCATTTGCACTTTATTGAAGCACCTGGCCAAGTAGTGCTGGAATGATTCTCGGAGGATTCGCTGGCAGGAAGTCCCGCCCTTGTTCTGAAATGATCCAAGAGGCCTGTGGGGTCATCAAAAAGACACCAGATCACTAGTGTTACCTAACCTGATATTGGCCTGATGCACTTGCACTTTATTGCAGTGCCTGATGCATTTGTACTTTATTGAAGTGCCTGGCCTAGTAGCACTGGAGCTTTTCTCAGAGAATGTGTAGGAAGTCCCGGCCCCCATTGCTGACATCATTCAAGAGGTCTGCCAGCCCATCGCCAAGATTGTTGCATGATTTAATTGCACATTTTTGCTGGCAGTTTGTATTTTGGCCTTTCTTGATGGCTGGGCTCTCTTTTGACACTAATGGAAGGTACAACCTCTATTGTTCCTATGAAAGCTATCATGGAGTACCTTACTTCGGAGGCAGAAGGGCTAGAAAATATTTATATCCTGCAAGGAATGGAACCACTTGGGTTGATCCCATTAGGAATGATGTAAATTTATCATTTGCTTATATTAATACTTTTTCATTATGCAATAAATCTGAAGTGGACTCAGCATTTTTAACTGACGAAGGCCTTGACATTTTGGGGTATATTTTTAAAAAATGCGCGAGCGCGTACTTTTGTTCGCGCACCAGGCGCAAACAAATGTACGCCGGATTTCAATAGATACGCACGTAGCTGCGCGTATCTTTTAAAATCCGGGGTCGGCGCGCGCAAGGGGGTGCACATTTGTGCACCTTGCGCGCGCCAAGCCCTGCGCACGCTGCCTGTTCCCTCCACCTCCCCCCACCCCCCTAGCCCTATCTAAACCCCCCACCTTTATCGCTAAAGTTACGCCTGCCATCACATGACCCGGGGGTTGGTCTGGAGGCCTGGGTCACGCCCCCGGGCCAGCACCACACCCCCCAGAACGCCCCCCGGAACACCTCGAACGTCACACTGCCCCCAACACACCCCTCCGACTCGCCCCCTAGCAAAGCCTCGGGACTTACGCGCGTCCTGGGGCTTGCGCACGCCGCCGTGCCTATGCAAAATAGGCTCGGCGTGCGCAGGGGGGGTGTTTCAATGGTTACGCACGTAACTTATGCGCATAACCCTTTTAAAATCCGCCCCTTTATGTTTTAATGAGACGTGGTTATCTTTATCTGATATCCCTTTACTTAATTTGATTTGCTTCAAAGGTTATTCTTTTTTCCAAGATGTAAGGATGAAAAAGAAGCGGGTGGGGATATTTTGTTTTCTAAATCTCAATCATTGATAAAACAGGTTGTAATGCCATTAGGAAATAGGTGTGAAAATTTGATGGTTCTTCTGCAGAACTGGCTTTCGGCTGAGTTTTACTGCGATTTGGGAATTATAAGTAATGATCCCACCTTCGTTCTATTTATTTATTTATTTAGATATTTTATATACCGTCGTTCCATGCATAGAACACAATGGTTTACAAAATGGCATTCACAGTTATAACTCAACAAACAAACAATGATTGGTTACATATAATCATTGGTCCAAAAACCTCCACCTCCTAAATTGTTTATTGAAAAAAACATAGCTTTGATAAAAGTTTGTTTATTTCAAAAATATCATTAATTTTTTTTTACTTCTCTTTCTTTGCAATCAAATAAAATGTTAATTCACAGAGATTTGAATATTCACAAAGATTACAAGACTTGTTCCAGTTTTAGGGAATTTTACGAATGTCTCGATAGTCTCCAACTCTCTCAATTAATTATTTCTGAGAGTCACAAAGGGGGATAATTTTTGGATCATCTGATTATGCCATGTTGATATGATATCAGAATTTAATTATCGATATCATTATTCAATCAGTTCTGTTGTCTGACCTCCATTTTATTTCCTTTTTGGTTAATTTTGGAGAAGATCCTATTAATGCCCTGATTATAAGGAAATTTAGAGGTTCCATTGAGTTACCTTGCTTTCATGAAGAATGGAAATCGGCTAAGAGGTCACTAGATCAGGAAGTTCTTATATCCTCTGCCGATTCTTTGATCTAAGCTTTAACTAGTATTGCCAATGAAATTGACGAAAGGAACTTTGATCCCTGTAATGTCAGTAGTTAAGAATTTGGGAGTTTTATTTTATTCCCATTTGACCTTTCTACCGCAATTTAAATCCATTTTGAAAGCAGGGTTTTTCAAATTATGCATCTTATGCCATATTCATCATATTCTTGCCAGAGGTGATTTTCAAATCCTGGTCCAGTTTTTTTTTATTATGATCTCTATAGACTACTGTAATGGTCTATTCATAGGGCTCCTAGCTCTAGTATTCAAGCTCTAAGGGTTTTGCAGAATTCATCTATAAGATTAATTCTACGAGATCATGTCACATCGATGTTGCAAGAACTACATTGGTTACCCCCTCAGCAGCGAATACAGTTCAAACTTTTGGTTTTCATTATTAAATCAAGTAAAATGGAGGGGCCTAATTATCTATTAAGTCTTTTGTGATCCTATGTGCCTGGCAAAGCACTTCAAAAGCTGAATTTTTTTAGAGGTTCCTCCTTTAAAAAGCTATTCATTATAAAGAAACTTGAGGTCAGCCATTCTCGGCTGTAGAGCTGGTAATTTGGAACAGATTACCAGCTTCCTTGAGTATGATTACTGATATTGTTAATTTTAAGAGAAAGGTGAAGAAGGCCTTGTTGTTTCAAAAGGCATTTAGGGAAGTACATGGTGATTAATCATCAGTACTATGTGCTTTATATCTGTGATTCAGGTCTGTGTTTTTATTTTGTGTAATTTTATGTAATGAAGTTATTGTGATTTTATTTTCTGTGCCCATTTGTTATGCTATAAGTGGGATGAAAATGTTTTAAAATAAAACAAATAAATAAACAAATAAATAAAATAATATTATTTCATTTTTTTGTAGTTTATTTTGATAGGAACTAAAGATGCATGCAAGATTCCTAGAGCATCTATTAATATTTGTGTATGATGCAATAAGAGCCCCCCCCCCCCCCCAATATATTTTTATTGTAAGAAAAATAGCCCCAACTGCAAAATGTTTCAGCATATGTAAATCCTTTTGCCCTATTTATTATGTTAATTGCCCTCTTTGTGCTTTTCTATCATTTGACTATCCTTTTGGAGGAAGAATGCTCACAATTAGATGCTAGGCTTTGTACAGTGATGGATAAAATACAATCCGGTTTCAGAATACAGAATTTCTCCCTATCTAGTGAGTACATTTTTAAACATCACTTTGCACAAAATTCCACAAAACATGTGGATAAATCAGCGATATATAGGGAAAGCCACTACCCTGCATTTGGCAGGGTAATCCATCATTTTGATTAAAAAATGTGCCCTATTTTTTTCACTCTGTCCTGCAAGATGATTTGCCCAGTTCCAATGCATTTCAATAGAGCCTAGATGCTTGCCCCTCTTTCTCTGGCAAAGTATTCGGGTAGGCCACCACTGTAACACATGGTGGGCCTGCTTGCGTCAGGTATGGGAAAAGGAACGAAAGATTGAGTCGGAGACAAGACAAGGGGGGGGGGGGGGGAGGAGTTGGTGTTAGGCTGCATGTGGGATTTGATATGCACATCTATCCAAAGTAGACAAATCTTAACTGGGCAGACTGGATGGGCCATTTGTTCTTTATCTGCCATCATTTACAATGTTCCTATGTAAAATGTCCCTCAAAGCAGAACGTGATACTTTCAGAAAATACGTTTTCAAATCTGTGTCTCTCTGCTTCAACGGCAAGAGGAATTGGATTCGGACAGCAACCATCGAGGGCCCTGATTTTTAATCACTGAGGAAACAAGTAGGGTAACTTGCTGATGTGGCGGTTACTACATTTAACCAATGAGACCGATACTTTGATGCAACTCAAACATTGCTCTCTGCTTGAACCGCAAGGCATAACAGGGAACTGAATTCAAACAGCGACCAACGAGGGCCCTGACATTTACGGTGTGGGAAACTGATAAGCTTGGGGTAACCTACATGGCACAGCAGATACCACCATAAGCTTACTGGGCAGACTGGGTGGACCATTTGGTCCTTTTCTGCTGTCATTTCTATGTTTCTATGCTGCTATCTGTGTTTTGATTATTGTAGCCTCTCTCTCTTTATAGGGCAAACTTCAATTACATTACTAAGAAATTGACTTAAAAATATAGTAAAAACTGCAATAGGTGTATTCTGATCATGAGCTAACTTATTTATACAGGGACCCTGTGGGTCCACACTATCCAGCTACTCCATAGTTTAAACCCTAGGCTTAGGATGTTAGGTAGGAAGGGCAGTTTGCAGACCATCCCTTGCAGGAACCTCCTGTGAGATTGCCTGGATTGGTCAGCAGCTTGCATAAAAGCAGGCCTAGCAAAAGGGGTAGTGCGTAAGCCCTGAATTGGCTTTTGTTTTAGAGAATCAGGAAACTTCTGGAGTTTTCTCCATTTTTGGGCTCCACAGGGCATATTTCTGACCAGTACCTCCGTGGTCTGTCAGGGAATGTTTCCGGGAGTGGAGTGGAAGAAGAGGGATTTTTTTTTTTTTTATAGGAGAGTGTGTTTTGGAAGAGTTTTGATTTTGTGTGGGTGTCTGGTCCTGCCTCAGGAACATAAGAACATGCCATACTGGGTCAGACCAAGGGTCCAACAAGCCCAGCATCCTGTTTCCAACAGTGGCCAATCCAGGCCATAACAACCTGGCAAGTACCCCAAAACTAAGTCTATTCCATATTACTGTTGCTAGTAATAGCAGTGGCTATTTTCTAAGTCAACTGGTTGGCTAGTGCAGTTAGGGGTAGGTTTTCAGGGGTTACGCATTACGTGCGTAACCCCCGAAAACCTACCCCAACCCCCCCTGCGCGCGCCGAGCCTATCTTGCATAGGCTTCCGGCGCGTGCATAGCCCTGGGATGTGCGTAAGTCCCGGGGCTTTCCTGGGGGGGGGGGGGGGGGCGTGTCAGGGGCGTGTCGCGACCGGTGAGTTATTGGAGGCATGTTGGGGGCAAGACGTGGCCGGCACGTCCTCTGGGGGCGGGGCCGCGGGCGTGGTTCCAGCCCGGGGGCATTCCGGGAGTGTTGCCGTGGCCTCTGGACCAGCCCCCGGACCAGAACATGGCGCGCCAGCAGCCGGCCCGGTGCATGCAAGTTACGCCTGCCTCGAGCAGGCGTAACTTTCGCGACAAAGGTACCGGGGGGTGTAGATAGGGTCGTGAGAGTGGGTTAGAGAGGGGAAGGTGGGGGAAGGTGGGGGAAGCTGAAGGAAAGTTCCCTCCAAGGCCGCTCTGATTTCGGAGCGGCCTCGGAGTGAACGGAGGCAGGCTGCGCAGCTCGATGCGTGCAGGCTGCTCATTTTTGGGCAACCTTGCGCGCGCCGACCCCGGATTTTAATGGATATGCGCGCCTGGTGCGCGAACAAAAGTAAGCGTGTGCACAACTTTATAAAATCTACCCCTTAGTGTAGCTGTGTTCAAAAAAGGATTGGATAAGTTCTTGGAGGAGAAGTCCATTACCTGTTATTAAGTTGACTTAGCCACTTAGCCACTGCTATTATTAGCAACATTAGCAAGGGATAGACTTAGTTTTTGGGTACTTGCCAGGTTCTTATGGCCTGGATTGGCCACTGTTGGAAACAGGATGCTGGGCTTGATGGACCCTTGGTCTGACCCAGTATGGCATGTTCTTAATAGCAGGTAATAGACTTCTCCTCCAATAACTTATCCAATCCTTTTTTAAACACAGCTATACTAACTGCACTAACCACATCCTCTGGCAACAAATTCTAGAGTTTAATTGTGCATTGAGTGAAAAAGAACTTTCTCCAATTAGTTTTAAATGTGCCACATGTTAACTTCATGGAGTGCCCCCTAGTCTTTCTATTATCTGAAAGAGTAAATAGCCGATTCACATCTACCTGTTCTAGACCTCTCATGATTTTAAACACCTCTATCATATCCCCCCTCAGTCGTCCCTTCTCCAAGCTGAAAAGTCCTAACCTCTTTAGTCTTTCCTCGTAGGGGAGCTGTTCCATTCCTCTTATCATTTTAGTCGCCCTTCTCTGTACCTTCTCCATTGCAGCTATATCTTTTTTGAGATGCCGCGACCAGAATTCTACACAGTATTCAAGGTGCGGTCTCACCATGGAGCGATACAGAGGCATTATGACATTTTCTGTTTTATTCATCATTCCCTTTCTAATAATTCCCAACATTCTGTTTGCTTTTTTGATTGCCACAGCACACTGAACTGAAGATATCAATGTGTTATCCACTATGACGCCTAAATCTCTTTCTTGGGTGGTAGCAGCTAATATGAAACCTAACATTGTGTAACTATAGCATGGGTTATTTTTCCCTATATGCATCACCTTGCACTTATCCACATCAAATTTCATCTGCCATTTCGATGCCCAATTTTCCAGTCTCACAAGGTCTTCCTGCAATTTATTACAATCTGTTTGTGATTTAACTACTCTGAACAATTTTGTATCATCTGAAAATTTGATTACCTCACTTGTCGTATTTCTTTCCAGATCATTTATAAATATATTGAAAAGGAAGGGTCCCAATACAGATCCCTGAGGCACTCCACTTCCCACCCACTTCCACTGAGAAAATTGTCCATTTAATCCTACTCTCTGTTTCCTGTCTTTTAGCCAGTTTGTAATCCACGAAAGGACATTGCCACCTATCCCATGACTTTTTACTTTTAGTTGGGAGGAATTTTGGCCACCAATTTCTGCCTGTGAGAATGAGAAAAGATTTTGGATTTTGCTATTTTGGGGCTTTTTAACCTAGAGGTCCAGAGTAGCATCAGAGAAAGATCAGGAGATCCTAATCCCCACTAGGAGTGCACCTTCTATCATTGGGAAGGTTGTATCTTTGCTTAGTGCCTGCCATTTGAAGGATCACTAACTGAGTTATGCAGGTCTGAGACAAGAAGTACATATGGATTGTTTTGTGAGGAGATCAATTGAAGATTTGTGCTGCTGATTGGATTGAAGATATTTTGGGTTACAGTAAATTTTTTTGGAACACCCCACCAATGTATCCAATGACTGTTGTTACAATTCAAGGTGGCCTTAAAGCAAGAACATCCTAAGAGTGAGTGCATCTGAGAAAGAGATGGAAAGATTGTCCCCCCCCCCCCCTACCCCCAACAATCACCTCAGTTGCCTTGAGTCTTGGAATATTTATTCTTCCCTCCCTGCTGGAAAGGACCCTAGCACCCGGGCCCTCTGGATTGAAAGGCAGAGACAAAGAAAGGGAGTGTGAGGCCTCAGGACAACTGTGTACCCCTGAATTCAGGTCATTCATCAAAAAGGGGTCTACATTTACATTAACCGAGATGGTGCATATGGGGTAATGCATGGCACGCTGTGCGTTTGCTCTTTATTTTCTTACATAACACTGTGCCTTAGGAACGCTGTGAGGCAGCAGTCAAATTGCAGCATATTAAACAACCAGGACAGGAGGACAAACGTGGGTATTCCAGTATGAACTTTTCTATTGCAATTACATAATTATTTCCGGCAGATTTTATTTCTGCTAGACAGCTGCCTTCTTGTCTTTGCAGTATTTTCAAGGTTAGACAGTTTATATCCATCATAAGCAGCTCATAAAACCACTGTGAATGTGAATTTTCATTACAGTGGGTTGAATAGTTGTTTTTCTGCCAACAAAACCAGTAGAACACTAAGCTTCCATTTTATGGTAAATCTTTATCCCTAGATTTTGTTTGGTATTCCACTTAGATTTATATTTTGATTTTAGTTTTGCCTTTATTTAAATGTATATGTAAAATGTAAACATGCACAAATGCCAAAGCAACCAGCATAAATATGTGCCGTATAGACCTCGACGGAACAGTTAGAACTGAAAAGAACATGCATAATTTATGTTTTATGATAAGGGACGGATGTGAATATTAATGAAAGAATTTAATTTATGCAGACTCAAATAATTTCAAATGGGCAGCAGAGGATGTAAGTGTCTATTCCTGCTCTGTTGCCATCCTATGGTGTAGAGGAACTTTCTTTCCCAGCTGTAAGTCAAACAGCCTAGATAAAGAAGGGGGAAGACCCACACCACGGTCATATTTTACTGAAATGCAGGTTCAGTCAAAATAGGAAAAACCTGCTTACTGGGCATTTCTAAATACAACATGGCATAAGGAACGGTCACACTATTTTGGTTTGGCTCTGCAGCGTGGTGCATGAGTGCATGTGAAGAAGACGTGACCTGCTACATGGGCTATCTAAAAATCACACAGCCAATTCCATTTTTTTTCTCTGTGCTACAAGGCTACATAATGTCTAAATATCTCATTAAAATTTCAACGTGCAAAGAGAGGTCAGTTTGCTTTCATTGAAATAGCAACTTTCTGTTTCAAGGGCACGCAAAGGAATGATTGTGTTACAATGAAATAGCCCCCTTGTGGATACTGCAGGATTACTGCTTCCTTCCCCTATAGGAAAAGGAGATTCAAAGCTATGAGCCTGAGCCAGACAACTCTTCAGGTTGCTAGGTCTGAATCTCCCCTCCACTCCTCTCAGGGCAATAGTAGCAGCGCCATAATGCTTTCATATTATTTATTGCGTGATGTTGAAAATCTTAAAGAGGAGTCTACTGCACGAGTCCCTAGATGAAAGAAAGAGAAAACAAGACACACTGTAGGATTATTCACTCCTTCTCAAATCACTCATTTATTAATATCATGTATTATTTTATTGTGCATTTACAGACTAAGGGATGTTAACAAAAAGGAGGAATATGGTCAAAATCAAAACAGCCATAAGTGATAAATAAAAGAAAACATTAAATAGTTAAAATATTTGCACAATAGTATGCCTTTCTTCTTTTAATTTGACCATGTAATGTAGTTATGTTAGCAAAAATATTTAATATTCAGATAATTTATATATCTTGCACAATTTTTATGTTACTTCTTATAGCAAACATTGGATCATTCTTACAGAAAAAATATCACAATTTATACAGATAAAACTGGGTAAAAAAATGCTGAAGAGGGAGAAATGTATTTCTTATAAAATGGTGCACACAGAAATGTGCCACAGTATCTGTCAAAAAATATATTTAATCTCTTAAATCCATCATGTCAATAAACCATACATCTTTCTTTATAAAAAAAAATGCATCTTCTCAGGTTTTTTTTCTTTGTACCTTATGCAACTTCAATTTAAGGTTCTAATAATATTAATAAATATGTACAAACACATATATTAGAAATAATACATAAGCAGCAAAATACTTTATTTAGTGTTATCCACAAATCAGTACCTTTTTAAAGAAGGCAATTTTTCATAAAAACTCTCAGGACTAAAGACAGAGATACATTCTGGCTCAAGCAGGCCTCCTACTGGTCAGTCTGTGAGACTGGTACAAAGCTTAAACATGTATAAGGCATGCTGTACTCCCAATATTTATATCTGGTTTAGTCCCTTGGGTTGTTACTAAAAGCTTAAATGGTTTCCCCTGGAGACATTCCTTTAAATAAACAAGCACAACATAGTAAAACAGATATTCTTACAGAATATTGTTCCAGTCTAATTCCGCGAGTAATAATTGTAGAATATGGTCAGTAGGCGTTGAAATGAAAAGTAAACTTAGCTTTGCCTTACAAGCAGCCAGCTTTGAGTGACTGCACCTGATTCCCTATCATCTTTAAAAACAATTTTTGATATAACCTGTACATGGTGGCACTGTGAAGGAATCTCATGAGCTTCTTCAGGTTCTGGGCTACTGCTGGTGGCAGGTTCTTGGTTTTCAAGTGCCTGACGCCCTTTATGGTGTCATGGTCGCCATTTTTGATTCTCCATAGACTGAGAAGTTTTAGAATTTGTTTTGGAGGGTTGCACACAAGCAGAGTGTTTTTCACATCATCCTTTCCTACTTTCTTTCCAGGTAAACTCTGCATCAGAGCCAGCAGCTCATCCATGGTGAGATTCATGTGGCCAATGTGTTTCAGCACACCCTTTTCACAAAGATCTATATCTGTATCAAGCAAGAACACAAAACAAACCATGTTATTAGCCAAATAAAATGCTTTGACAGTC
This sequence comes from Rhinatrema bivittatum, assembly GCF_901001135.1. Taxonomy (NCBI): domain Eukaryota; kingdom Metazoa; phylum Chordata; class Amphibia; order Gymnophiona; family Rhinatrematidae; genus Rhinatrema; species Rhinatrema bivittatum. Next base: position 753,988,108 of record NC_042616.1, read on the forward strand.
TCTGCTTGGTTGGGGAAAAAGTGAATTAGCCACTAAAAACATCCTGTTCCACTGATTTACCTGTTGAAAATGTATGAGCCAGCATCTCTGCTGAGAAAAAATATTATGCAGAAAAACCTTTAATAGGTCCTGAAACAAACACATTTTAGCTAAAAGTAGCAATAATCTCTGCACATGGCAATTACTGTTTTGTCACAGTGAGGATAATTTTCAATGGGCAGTGCTTTACCCACAGAAATAGCCCTTTAAAAAATTGCATGACTGATATACACATTAAATCATGCACATATACACCGAATCACATGTATATAGGGGAGAAGCATTCCAGGGGGTTAAGCCTGGACAAGGTTTGGACTTGCACGCATACTTTTTGATATTAAAAAGTATGCATCTAATTTCTCCCAGCAACACTATGCACATCGAATAGTTTTGTGTGATGACGTGTGCATAGTTTGCCAGGATAATTTTCAAATTGGTGTAACCTTTGGACATATTTGCTGGCCAACTTATGGACAATGTTACAAAATTACTCCTAGTATGTTCAAATATCACAAAAAAGCATTAGACAATAGGTTGTCTCCCTGCGCTGGGAGATTCTCTGAACTGTGATAGTCAGCATTGGTTGAAACTTTGCAGCCCAGGTTACAGATGAAAAAAAAAAAAAAGACTAAAAATATATTACATTTTTTATTTCAAACTATAGTTTCTAATAATGATGCCATGTTGGTAATGGAACAAAGGTTGATAGCATCCATTAACTTTTATTGAAAGCCCTGGGCTTAGGCAGTAAAAATCCATGAACAAAGCCAAAAATATATAATACCAGATGCATCTTTGTAGCCAATTGGTGCAAAGAATAAATCTTTACATAAATCAAAGGTGCTCATGGAACAAATGGCAAATCCCAGCCTTGCCAGATTGTGACTCCCCCACTCAAAAGACAAACTTCTCCAGCAATAAAATAAATACAATGCTTGTAATATAATGGAAAAATTACTTACTTGATAATTTTGTTTTCCTTAGTTTAGACAGATGGACTCAGGACCAGTAGGTTTATGCTCCCCTGTCAGCAGATGGAGACGGAGCAAGCTGACATCACAATATACATAACCCTGCAGTGACCCCAGCCTGCCAGTATTCTATTCAAAAGTAACTGTGAAGAGACTAGCAAAAACTTGATTAAAAACAGATAACCAGAACTGTACTCAACCAACCATAAACCCTGAACTGACATAAGATTCTAGGTATCCCAAGCCAGGGACTGGATGAATACTTACCAGTAATCCTTTGGGACCCAGAGCCCCTTAGGAGGACTCTGGGTCCCAAGGGTGGGAAGCTGAGTCCATCTGTCTACCCTTAGGAAAACATCTGTCTACACTTAGGAAAACAAAATTATTAGGTAAGAAATTTCTCCATTTCCTAGCGTGTAGATAGATGGACTCAGGACCAGAGGGATGTACCAAAACTACTCCCCAACAGGGTGGGAGGCTACCCGCGGTCCATTCAACACCGCACGTGCAAATGCTGCATCCTCCCGGGCCTGCACATCCAGATGATAAAATCTGGGAAAAGTGTGTAAGGAGGACCACGTCACAGCTTGGCAGATATTGACAACAGACTAATCTCCGCTCATGACACTGCCTGAGCCTAGTGGAATGAGCCCTAACCTAAGTAGGTAATGGATTTCCAGGAACCACCTCTTTTTCCAATGATCTATGGTAGCCCACGAAGCCAGAACACCCTGCTTACTCCTGCCATGGAGAACAAACAGACGATCTATCTTTCAAAAAGACTCAGAGACCTCCAGATACTGCACAACAAGACACGTAACATCCAACGAGTGCAAAAGGAAAAACTCCTCCACATCCCTGGCCATATCCAGAGATGGCAAGGAGATGGACTGATTCAAATGAAAGTCCGAGACTACCTTGGACAAGAAGGATGGAACAGTATGCAGCTGTAATGTCCCCGGAGTCACCCGACAGACCAAAGGTCCATCAAGCCCAGCACCTGTTTCCACTGTTGGTCTGACCCAGTATGGCATGTTCTTATGTTCTTATGTTCTCCTGGCAAAACAAGGCCTACAGCTCAGAAATCCAATGCGCACAACATATAGCCTCCAGGAACACAGTCTTCAAAGTCAACAACCGTAAGGAAAAGCTACACAGTGGTTGGAATGTAGGGCCTGCCAAAAGGTCCAGCACCAAATTAAGACTTCACAATTGAACCCATAACCTCAAGGGAGATCTAAGGTGCTTCACTTCCTTCAAAAAATGGGCCACATGAGGATGAGACATCGAGGCAATACCATTTACCAAGCTCTGAAACAGACAAGAGCTGCAACCTGTATCTTCAAGGAATTAAGTGCCAATCCTTTATTCAATCCATCCTGCAAACAGTCCAGAATGAGAGGGATCTTAACTGAATAACGGGCCAATGCAGTAAAGTGCGCTCAAGCCGAGTGCACTGTTAGCCACCGGTTGGACGCGCTTTTTCGACGTGCTATTTTTACCCCTTATACAGTAAAGGGTAATAGCGCGTGGAAAACACGTGGCCTACCCCCCAAAACTAATAGCGCCTGCAATATGCATGTTGACGGGCCTATTAGTTATTCCCGTGCAATATAGAAAGTAAAATGTGTAGCCAAGCCGCACATTTTACATTCAGAAATTAACACCTGCTTATCATAGTGATAAGTCGGAGGCCCCAAAAATAAAAAAAAATTAAAATAAATAATTTAAAATCTGCCCGCAGGTTGGAAGATGGACGCTCAATTTTGCTGGCGTCCGTTTTCCAAACCCGTGGCTGTCAGCGGGTTTGAGAACCAACACCGGTAAAATTGAGCATTGGCTGTCAAACCCGCTGACAGCCGCTGCTTCTGTCAAAAAGTAGGCACTAGTGTCCCTAACAGGTCACTAGCGCTGGGACAGCGGGTGCTCGTCGGCTCTCCCGTGGGTTTTTCTGTAGCGGCCCGTAAGGAAGAACACCCCGCTCCTCACACCAGGCCTCAAAAACTCTCCAAACCTGTACATAAGCCGAGGAAGTTGAGAACTTGTAAGTGTGGAGTGTGGCAATCACTGTAGAAGAATAATCACACTTTAACAGGCGAGCCCTCTCCAGGGCCAAATTGTAAGACAGAATAGAGTCAGATCCTTGTGAATTACCAGTCCCTGCTGAAGCAGATCCATATGCGGTGGAAGACGAAGGAGTCATTACAAATCTGCAAACCATGGATGCCTGGGCCAGTGCAGCTCCACCGGGAATACTAGCCCCCTCTGGCCTTCGTGGCACAGCAAGAGCAATGGAGGAAAGGCATAACTCAATCTGTCTTCCAGCCAGACCTGTCTGAGAGTGTCTATTCCCATGGACCATGAAGGAACCATCACATTTCAAGAAGTTGCCAGTAGGTCTAGGAACAGAAGGCCCCAGTGATCCACAATCAGCTGAAATTCCTCAGCTGACAACACCCACTCTCCTGGGTCCAGACTCTTCCTGCTGAGAAAGTCCACACATGTTGTCTTTTCCTGCAGTGTGAAATGCTGAGATCATCTGCATATGACCTTTCGCCCATTCCAACAGCTGGTCTATTTCTTGCGATACTTGCTGTCTCTTGGTTCTTCCCTGGTGATTGATATAGGCCACTGTTGTTGCATTGTCCAAAATCACGCGAACCGCTTGATTCTACAGCCTGTGGCTGAACTGCAAGCATGCCAGCTGTACCACCTTGGCCTCCAGGCAATTATGTTCCAGCAGGACTCTTCGGCATTCCAGCATCCCTGGGCCATTAATTCCAGACATTCCCAACCGTGGAGACTTGCATCTGTCATGAGTACCAACCAGGCCAGAGAGGACAAGGAACTCTCTTTCTCAGATGATCCTTTTGCAACCACCGCTGGAGGTGAGAGCCTATATCCAGTGGCAAGTGGAGCCGAACTACATAATCCTGAGACTGTAGATTCCAACAAGATAGCAGAGAGCACTGAAGAGGACACATATACACCCCTGTCCTCGGCACCACTTCCAGGGTAGCTGCCATCAAGCCAAGTACCTGTAGGCAGGACCACACAATCGAACATATGGTGTTCATCAACTGATGCACTTGACACATCAATCTCTGGATCCGAACTTCAGGTAGGAAAACTCTGTCCTGTCCCATGTTGAAATGGACCCCCCAGATATTCCGACTGGGATGGTTGAAGATTGGTCTTGGTCAGGTTCACCTGAGCTCCTGCAAAAAGGAGATTACCTTGAGTGTTACCAGGTGGCTCTCTTCCTGAGACTTGGCTTAAATCATCCAGTCATCCAAATATGGGTGCACCAGGATTCCTTCTTTTCACAAGGCAGCTGCTACCACCCCCATAACCTTGAAAGATGTTCTGGGAGCGGTGGCTAGACCAAAAGGCAGCACTCGAAACTGATAATGGTGCCCCAACACTGCAAAGCATAGAAAGCATTGGTGAGATGGGATGGGAATATGAAGGTAATCCTCTGACAGATCCAAGGAGATCAGAAATTCTCCAGACTGCACTGCCATTATTACAGAGCTTAAGGTTTCCATTCTAAAATGAGTCACCTTCAAATGACGGTTGAAACTCTTGAGATCCAAGATGGGATGAAAGGAGCCCTCCTTCTTGGCACAACAAAATAAATGGAATATTGTCCCATACTTTCTTGAGACGTGGGCACCAGAACCATAACCCTCAGTCTAAGGAGCCTTGAAGCGTGAACTTCACTGCCTGCTTCTTCTGCAGGGAGAACATGGCCCGAGGAATACTGCGAAATTCCAGTGCATACTCTTTGTGTATCAGCTCCAGGACCCACTCCTGATCTTGACCCACCTCCAGTAAAAGAGAGAGATGACCCCTATTTCCTGTTCTAGAAGGTGGGATGGCAAACCTTCATTGGGAAGCTCGAGAAGGTCCATCACCCAAGCCCATTCCTCTCTTGGGCTGCTGAGGACGACAGGACTGAGACCTATTGAAAGCCTGAGTCCACTGAAAGGTCGTTCCTCTGTAGGGACGAAAATGTCTGGAACCTTGGAAACCTCTAAAGGGGTTCTGTAACTGTTTCTTATCCTCCAGCAACTGAGGCACCGGAGACTTGCCCCACTTAGTGGCCTGTTTGTCCAACTCGCTCCCAAACAAGAGCAAGTCTTTAAAGGGCATCTTGGTAAAATTGGCTTTGGAAGCTGTGTTAGCTGACCGATTTTGCAACCAGAGTTGACGCCTGGCCGCTATCACCGAAGCCACTCCTCTGGCCGAGTTCTGGACCAAATCACAGCCTGCGTCTGCTAAAAAGTTGGCAGCAGGCTCCAAAACTGCTCTGGAATTCCCTCCAGACTCATCAACCTCCTGAGAGAGAAGCAGACAAGATCTCGCAACTAGGGTGCAACAGGAGGCAATCTGTAAATTCATCACCACTGACTTTTAGGCTTGCTTAAGAATAGCCTCAATCCTTCTTTCATGTACATCCTTCAAGGCTGCTCCTCCCTCTATGGGGATAATTGTCTGCTTAGACACAGCACATACCAGAGCATCCACTTTGGGAAAATGTAAACGCTCTCTCACAGCTGGATCCAGGGACTACAGGCCTCCAATGTCTGACTCCCTTTAAAATTTGCTTCTGGGGCACCCCATTCCAGATCAATGAATTTGTAGAATGCATCCATCACAGGGAAAAAATAAAAGGCTTTACGTAAGGAAACCAAAATGGGATTCTTCTTCGGCTCTGCCATAGCATCCAAACCAGGAACCCCAAGCTGTTTCAAGGTTTGGGAAATCATGGCTGGCAGCTCATCTCTATGAATGAACCGCAACATGGTTCCAGCCCTGAAGGAATTTCCCCATCTTCCAGGCAATCAGGATCAACCTCATCAAAAGTGTCAACTAGATTCCTGTCAGGAACACCCACAGGGAGCCGAGTCAAGCCCCAATGCTTAAGCATAGGGAGGAACCACTGGCTGAGGGTCCGATGGGACAGAAATAGGGGAAGCGGAGGACTGCGTCTGAAGAAAGGCTTGTTAAGCCTTGAAACAATTCCACCCAAGTAAAAGCAGCTGGGTCCAGCCCAAGCCCAGAATGAACTGGAGCTGGTGCCACAGAACTTCCCTCACCAGCAGAGGAGCCGGTCAAGGGACAACCAAGATCTGGAGTCCCTCCAGTCAAGGGAGAACCAAGATCTGGCATCCCTCCAGAACGGGAAGAGCCAGGTGTAGCAAAATCCGAGGAAGACAATTCTCCCCGAGCGTCTGAGCAGCACCGATACAGGTCAGAAACCAGATCAGGCTGGAAGTCCTAACATGACAGGCAACACAAATAGGAAGATGCTTAGGCTTTTTGCTTACTGGCACCATCACTGCAATAAATGCGTGTTGGAATGGCTCATGCTCAAAAGTAAAATGCGCCCAAAAAATAAGCACCTAGAAGAAAGTGCGGCAAGGCACCCGCACAACCTGTATGCCAAGTTAAGCACGTAAAAAAGTTTGTGTGTGTAAAAAGCATGCTAAAATCCAAGTACAGAGCTGATACTCTGTGCACACTAACAGCCTACAGAGGGCAGCAGAACATGCAAAAATGCGTGCGAAAACGGCCATGCAAGAAAAAAGCCTAAGTGCGAGGCCTAGCCCACTGGAGACCACTCAACCCGCCAGGCTACCCAGTTCCTCAACCCCAACAGGAGCAGGTACGAACGTTGGCACTGCACATCGAGAACAGAGAACGGAGGAAGTCCTGAAATCCCTTCTAACTGTCTCTGATTCAGGAAATACTTTCTCATTTTTATTTATTTATTTTTAAACCTTACCTGAGCTCAACGCTTACTGGCTGAATACAGAGACAGTTTCCGTCTGCAGGGGGAGAGGGCTTCTGCCGTCACTGCCGCACTCAGCCTCTTGCACCCACTGCCTTTCAGCTGAACCAGTAGCTAAGTCCATGCTGGGAAACCCAGCTACCGAACCAAGGCACACTTCTGAGGGACCATAAAAATCAACTCAGGAATTCTCAACTTGGTGAGGGACCTTTAGGTATCACCGCAGGAGAGTGGGGCTTTCTTTTCCTGAATTTAGAATTTCAAATTTCTCCTTTCAAAAAGCTCAAAGCACGTCCACCATCTGCTGGAGACGGAGAATACTGGCAGGCTGGGGTCATTGCAAGGCTATATATACTGTGACATTAGCTTGCTCCATCTCCATCTGCTGGCAGGGGAGCATAAACCCACTGGTCCTGAGTCATCTGTCTACACGCTAGGAAATAAATAAATTAAATAAAACTCTTGTAATATAATTGAGACAGACATCTGCTGTGGCAGAGCTGTATCTGTTACAAGTAGTCAGCTCCTATCCTTAACTTAAGTTTCATAGGAAAACCAAGTTTACAATATACTCTATAAAGTTTAAAATTATATTTATTATTGTAATATAGAATATATTCTTTATAGTAGGCTTACAGAGTAGAAAATGGATAGCTTTCAGGTTATCAAAAGCTACAATACAGTCTGATTACGTTTAATTAATTCATCTTTTTTTCTATTTTAGTTAATGAGGTCTATTGCTTAATTGCCTTTTTTTTTTTTTTTTTAAATTAAATGAGGTCTTTTGATTAGTGGCTATGAAAGTAAGGAGCTAGCAGCATTGGCATCAGTCAGAGAAAGTTTGGACAGGCACAATGCTGCCTTCCCTACACATTTCTGGCAGGACACCCGGGCCCGGATATGTATAACCCCTCTGCTATTCCAGGCTTAGGCCTATCCAGAGCAGAAATTATCATCATCATGCTAAATGTTGCATTGATTTTACAATCTGAACAAATGTCAAATTAGTGGCTATATGGCTATCACTAAACTCTTTTTTCATTTTGGATCCGAGGTCAGATATAAACTTAGCTCATCACAGTTGGAATTATAGCTCACTAACTAATTACACCTAATATCCAGTTCTCTTTCCTTTAGTTAAACTAATGATTTACGTGTTCATAGGAAGGTAATGAATGTTACCCAGGGTGTTAATGTGTGTGACCTCTGGAAGATTTTACGAAAGATCATTAAGCCTTTAACATCACCAGGATAATGGCTTCTGTTGTTTGTCTTTTGATATTCATCTCTATATTCGCTTATGTACCTTGAATAACATTCTTGACCACATCCTGTTCTTTGTTTTGAAGTTTCCACAATTTCAGCAGTTGAAATATTTGCTCATGGGAGCTGTGCCTCTGCTTTATCCATTCTAGATTTTCTCGCTTAACCTTCATTCCAGGCAAACTCTCCACTAGTATGTTCAACCAATTAGGTGCGAGTTCAGAAGGAACAGAGAACCTAAACAAGGCTTCCTCACACAGGGTTACATCTATGGAAAGGGAGAAAAAAAAACACAAAAATGAGAGACAACTGGATTCCTGAGAAACTGAGCTTTAGCGTACTAAGCCCTAGATTTTACATCCAAAACAAGCACAACCACGAAAGGCCTGCTATAGTCATTTTAAATAGGCAGAGGAATGACATTATGCTGTTATCTAATATATCTATTGACAAGTGTTAAAAAGTTATCTAACTAAGAGCCAGCACTCTCATAAGACCAGTAAGCTGTAAACTTGAGAATTCCACACAGAAGTATGGGAGAAATTTTAGTGGAAATGGTATAGTACAAATGAGAAAACAATCAGCTGTTCAGCCATTTAATCTTATATTCACGCGGGCTTTAAGATAAACAAGTGGCAAGTTAAGATTTATGCACATCCAGCACATTTAGATCTAGATGTATATATCCATTGCATATATTATTCTTTAGGAACAAAGGCTGGCATATTTTATCGAATGATATTCTCTCCCCTTTGTAATCCCCTATTACAGGAAGAGGACAAGAGAAACTCTTTAAAGTTTTGTACCTTTCTTACAATTTGGAGCATATGCACATGCTTACTTTAAACAGCAACTCTTTTCGGCAGCAAAACTACATTTGGCAATGTTGCAGAAACAGCGGTTGCTATAAAAGTCCTGCAATAACGTACCTATTTCACATTTTGGAAGCGACGGTTCTGTGCTTTGGTAGCATACACTATCGTGCGTTGCATTGCCTTTCACAGCCATTTTCAGCCCCAGTGCATTGCAGTTTGTATGTGGCTGGCAAGCTGCTGTGGCTGAAGTCTCATTGGAGAAGAATCCCTTGGAACACCTTCTGCAAATGGTGTCACTGTCTGGTGTACCTTCAAACAAAGACAAAAAAGAGAGGTTATTTTCTACTTACATATCATGTAGTTTGTACATTGTCCTTTTTTTTAAATTCAATTTGTTCTGAAGGCATGAGACACAAATAATATAGAGAAAAAAAATTTGGTTTCATTTGTGGTTCGTTTTCGGGAGGTTTTCAGTCCACAAATTTTGATTTGTGGATTTTTTGATTCATTTTCATTCATGAGACTACCCCTTGGAACTTCATTTGAAGATCCCTTGTTCTAAAACTTTTCTGTTGAAAAATGGTTGTTTCTTGTATATTACTAAAACCTTAGAGGTATTTCTTTATTTATTTACTTACTTATAGGTATGCTTTCCAGAATAAAAGATCATCTAAAGGGATGTATATAAATAAACCTTATTTAAAACATAATAAATATATCATCAAATCAGCACTAAAAATAAAACATAAAAGACAGCCCAAACCACCAATACATTAAAATCATTCTGTTCATAAAATTCACTGCCATTCACTTTTAGTTCAAGTATCACATCAAACTCCCACCAGCCTAATCCACATTCAACATGCCTTGTTTATTCTTCTGATATCATTCATCAGGTCTTCAATTTCTTTCTAAATCTCAACAAATCAGATTCCACTCTTAATTCCAAAGGTAAATTGTTCAATAATTTTGGTAAAGTTGTCATAAAACCTCTATTCAGTAAGGTGATAAGCCTTTACAGAAGGAAAGGCCATCTGGAAGGTATTACTAGATCTCAAATTCCAATTGGTACAATACAATTGCAATCAGTTCCTAAGATGAGGAGAACATTTTTCTCTGAATACATGGAATGCCAAAATCAAGATCTTTAATTGCACCTTTTTACTAAAGCAGGAAGCACCTTTTTACTAAAGCAGGAAGCCAATGCAATTTCAAAAGTTGAGGGGATGCAGAGTCCCTCAGTGAACTCCCTGTAACAATTCTCTCTGCCATATTCTGTAAAATTTGAAGTTTCTGAACAGATCTGAATGGTAAGCCCAAATAAACAGAACTACAATAACCAGTTTTAAGACTATCTCTATCATAATCTCTTTTCTCCACTCTAATGAAATGTCCCAGTGTCCTATTTGGAGGATAGCTTCTTAAAAACTTTGGGACATAATGGGGTAAGTTTCATTTCATAGGACTTATGGTGCAGACTCTATGCTATTTTGGCAATCTTCTCTGGATTGTTCCATCTTGATCTATAACTTTTTTGTACACAGTTCTCCAGACAAGGTCTCACTTATGACTTGTATAGAAGCATTATCACCTCCTTTTATTTCTACTGGTAATTATCTCCCAATGCACATTCTTGTAGCTGTTGCTACTTCTTTGTCACACCCATTTATTATCTGGAGATCATTAGATATGATCACCTGAAGAACTCTATAATGTTTGGTGCACAACAATACCTCACCACTCATCAAGTAGTAATAGGGTAGTGAATGTTATGCAACAGTCTCCCATTGGATTTCTGCACCCCCAAATGCCTGATTTAGCATTTTTTTACAGTGCATTTTGAATTCTTATGTTGGCTTCATAAAAAGCATCATGACTTATAAAGAATCCAGTTTTCTGTAGGACCAATATGGCACTAGCATTCAAGATTTGAATGTAACCAAATTCAAGCCTTCAAACTCCTCTGTTATGAAGACAGATGTAAACAATTTTTTTCTGATCTCAGAATGAGTAGATTGTTCTTTGTGACCAGTCATATTTTTCTTTTAAGAACATAAGAACATAAGAAATTGCCATGCTGGGTCAGACCAATGGTCCATCAAGCCCAGCATTCTGTTTCCAACACAGGCCAAACCAGGTCACAAGAACCTGGCAAGTACCCAAACACTAAGAAGATCCCATGCTACTGATGCAATTGATAGCAGTGGCTATTCCCTAAGTAAACTTGATTAATAGCCGTTAATGGACTTATTTATTTATTAGCTTTTATATATCGACATTCGTGGGTACATCATGCTGGTTTACAATATAACTGAAGGAGGAAATTACAAAAAACCATGGTGGGGGGAGAGGGAGCAGATAGGAAGAGAGAAGAGGTGAGAGAAGAGAGGGAAAAACAGGAAGAGGAGAAAAGGAACAGTACCTGATGGAAAACAACAAAAGTAGCATTGCAAATTATACACTCAGTAAGGGACTGTGCATAACCTTATACACTGTGGATAACCTTATATAAATTATACACTCCAAAAAGTATTATATACAATAATAATATTATCTTTAACTAGTACATACAGGAGACACTATATATGACATTACAAATTATGCGTTCAGAAAGGCAACTATATATAGACTAGCAGGGTTGCTATAGGGAAAAGTAAGGTTTAAAGGATAGCGGAGGGGGTAAAATAAAAGGGGTATAAAAGGGTTACTATAGGGAAAAAGGAAGGGTATAAGGACAGGGGAGGGGGGAAAGGGGTATAAATGGGGGTAAATAAGGAGGTGAAGAGAAATGGGAGACAAAACAGAGTATAATTAAAGGAATAAAGGGGAAGGCTATGAGTAAGTTAATGACAAGGGCTCTTTCTCTAAAGGAATAGAGGGAGCAGGGGGACTACGTAGGTGTACGTTCTTGGACTTCTCCTCCAAGAACTTATCCAAACCTTTTTTGAACCCAGCTACACTAACTGCACTAACCACATCCTCTAGAGATGTGAATCGTGTCCTCGATCGTCTTAACGATCGATTTCGGCTGGGAGGGGGAGGGAATCGTATTGTTGCCGTTTGGGGGGGTAAAATATCGTGAAAAATCGTGAAAAATCGTAAAAAATCGAAAAAACATAAAATCGCAAAACCGGCACATTAAAACCCCCTAAAACCCACCCCCGACCCTTTAAATTAAATCCCCCACCCTCCCGAACCCCCCCCCCAAATGACTTAAATAACCTGCGGGTCCAGCGGCGGTCCGGAACGGCAGTGGTCCGGAACGGGCTCCTGCTACTGAATCTTGTTGTCTTCAGCCGGCGCCATTTTCCAAAATGGCGCCGAAAAATGGCGGCGGCCATAGACGAACACGATTGGACGGCAGGAGGTCCTTCCGGACCCCCGCTGGACTTTTGGCAAGTCTTGTGGGGGTCAGGAGGCCCCCCCCAAGCTGGCCAAAAGTTCCTGGAGGTCCAGCGGGGGTCAGGGAGCGATTTCCCGCCGCGAATCGTTTTCATACGGAAAATGGCACCGGCAGGAGATCGACTGCAGGAGGTCATTCAGCGAGGCGCCGGAACCCTCGCTGAACGACCTCCTGCAGTCGATCTCCTGCCAGCGCCATTTTCCGTACGAAAACGATTCGCGGCGGGAAATCGCTCCCTGACCCCCGCTGGACCTCCAGGAACTTTTGGCCAGCTTGAGGGGGGCCTCCTGACCCCCACAAGACTTGCCAAAAGTCCAGCGGGGGTCCGGAAGGACCTCCTGCCGTCCAATCGTGTTCGTCTATGGCCGCCGCCATTTTTCGGTGCCATTTTGGAAAATGGCGCCGGCCAAAGACAACAAGATTCAGTAGCAGGAGCCCGTTCCGGACCGCTGCCGTTCCGGACCGCCGCTGGACCCGCAGGTTATTTAAGTCATTTGGGGGGGGGGTTCGGGAGGGTGGGGGATTTAATTTAAAGGGTCGGGGGTGGGTTTTAGGGGGTTTTAGTGTGCCGGCTCACGATTCTAACGATTTATAACGATAAATCGTTAGAATCTCTATTGTATTGTGTTCCATAACGGTTTAAGACAATATTAAAATTATCGGACGATAATTTTAATCGTCCTAAAACGATTCACATCCCTAACATCCTCTGGCAACAAATTCCAGAGCTTTATTGTGCATTTTCTTGCCAACAGTCATGCAGTTTTATATGCTACTACCTAAATCTTTTCCCAACTTTTAATTCCCCTTCCATCTAGCCTGATCATGGCTCATTCTGGAACCTGGTATATGTTCTCAAGCAAGATCAGAACAACTCTGTACAGCACTGACAGAGCAGAAATTGTCAAAGGATAATATAAGTGCTCTGTGAAACTGCCAATCAGTTGCCATGTGCACACAGTGTTATTGGAGCCAAGTATATTATTAGGAGCTAAAGCCTACATTCTAATATCAGTCAAATTAATAGGTCTACTATATCATTTAAATGGCTTATTTAAGCATTTATATTGCAACTTAAATGATGTCACTATATAACAAATGAAACAAAAAAGTGGACAATCAAATAAATCTTAGAAATTTTTTCTTGTAGATCGGCGTCACATAACTGTGCTGAGAATGTGCTATTGAATTTTAGCAACACTTCTGCCCTACTCCTGTATGAGGAAGGCAGTCATGCCTCATTGAAGTGATGGAACTATACCTTTGGTAATCTGTTTCTCAGGACTTGAAGCAGGCAATGGTTGATGTTGCCAAAATGTTGATGTTGGAATTACTACAGCGTTATCTATTAAAGTCTTACTGCGATGTCATTTACTGAAAAATTTTGGAATCGCTTTAGTGCTTTGGAATTACTACAGTGTAACCTGTTGAAGACTTTGTATTTTGCAGTGTCATTTACTGATGAATCGTGGGATCTGTTCTATTGTTAGAGCACTGTTAGACCATGGCTCTTCTATGCCATGCTATTTTGGGATTTCTTTTCTGTCGCAGTCCTGGTTATTTGAAAGTCCTGTTTTATAATGCTATAATTAAATCAAAGCTGGTTACCTGTTTCTGTGTCCTTCCTTTTCTTTATCTATGTTTATTTCCTTGGTTCCTTAAACTCACACCCACCAAAGCTAGTGAGTGTTCAGAATTCCTTGTCTGAGTCAGTCTTGTAATTTTAACTGTTATAAAGTTCCAAACCCTTAACCACATAATAAAATAAATAAGGCAGTCCACAGTTTGCAGGGTGTATGTGGTATCAGATGCAACATCAAGAGTGTATAGTGATTATATTTTGTTTGAACTACCACAGTAAAAATCCCCATTCATTGTAGCACTTCAAACTTGAACTCTACACTACAGAAAAGTACAAAGAAATTAGACAACATATACCTTTCTACTCACTGCACAGCACCAATTGCATTAATAGTACAGACATACATCGGAGAGGAATCAAAGCAGAGTTGTTTAGCTTTACAGAATACTCATTTTTTCTCTCTTTCATCGGGGATGAAAAATTTAGAGCTAGTACAGAAATGTTCAGTCATGATATTTTTGGACCTGGCCGTTTCCTCTTGCTCAACTGAAATTGGGCCATGAACCTTCATTCACACCTAAACAGGGATTTTCTTTTATTTTATGTCATATTAATTTTTTATATCAAACTGACTACCCACGTGGGAACAAATTGTGATGCTGCTTGATGCCATAGTTTGTTTTTAATGCATTGATTATGTTTTCCCTTTTAGGTCACTGGTGTTTAGTGATGAACTTTTATTAATATTTCATGTTACAGTCAGTCACTTAACCCAAAATTTCCCACGACCTTTTCAGTGAATTTGGCTCGGGACATGAAAAACCAGTGCATTAAATACCTGGAAATTTGGACATACTGCAAGATGGCAAGAGCCACGGATACAGGTGGGAGGTAAACCCCGGGTGCCCGGACCCTTGCTCCTTCTCCTGCCTGCCTGGCAGAGAAGCAGCAGGGGTCAGGGTGGGTGGCGGTGATGATGAGGCTGCATCAGAAAGTTACAGTATAAAAAAAGGAAGAGAGAAGCGGCAATGCCACAATCAGCTCCTGGCAGCTCCTAAGTAGTAGGAATCACATAAAAATTTGTTTTTAGATAATCCCTTGATGCGTGGCAAGATTTAATGCCTAGACTGGGGCTGGTGTTAAATTTTCCCTGTTAAAAAGTGCGCGTTGGCTGATGGCAATTTATTATATTAGAAGTAATAGCGTCATCTACATGGCATTGACATGTGATGTGTGCTGTTAACTACAAGAGAGTTTGGGCGCGCATTTTGGAAGCGCTAAACTTCAAACCATGCATTCAATCACTGGTTAAGCTATGCATTAGCCTGAGCACATGATATTGCATCGGCCTGTAGGTTTTTCAGCCTGGATTGCGGTAGTAGCCTATTCCGACCCAGGCCCAGTACTTCTGGTGTCACTAGGGGAAATATGCTAGAAGCATTACTAGGGGAGCAGGTGTAATTTTGGGGATGTATATCAATGCTGATTCTGTGCACACCCACAAATTTTCAAAGCAGATTGAGCCGCATAAATCCACTTTGAAAATTCAGGCTAAAGTCTGTTGGTAAAAAGTATCTGCAGACTTTAGCCTATGGAGGCTAGGTGATAATTACCCTGAAAATCCTAAAATATCTTCAAACTCATCATTATTTCTCAAATGGAGTCAGCAGACTATATAAAAACAGTAAGAAACTGGTAAAAATGTCCTTTCAAGAGCACCCAGGAATATACATGCATAATTCTAATAAATCTTCTTAAATTCTGTAAATCTACTTGCATACAAGAGACCCTCATTGTTTCTACAACTACATTTCTAAAAGTAGGTGTGGAAAACGTACGTGATAAATAACTGAAACATGTGCACATAATAACCCTCAATTTATGCATGGAGGCAGGTTTTTTTACAATGCTGGATGATGTACACATTTTTTCCACTTATGTATGTACTTCCAACTAGCAGTTTGCTGGCTTCTCCACCAGTTCACCCTCATCCTCTAGCAGCTAATTCAGACACTCCACACAAAAACTGATGATAGCCGAAAAGTGAGATTTCCATGACTTAAGTTGCAGGTGTGAAAGCTGGCATGTAAACTGTAGAAGGTATGCATGCAATCTGCTTATAAAATATGTAGTTGTGTGCACACTGCATACTTCTATATCCCATCCAGGGATATCTATATGTTTATAGATTTCTGCATGATAGAAGTACTCTGCACATACTTCAGGCTCTTGCACAATGTCACTTATGCACATACATGATACTTGCATGCACAACTTCTAATTATAGGTCCACACTCCTGTGGAAAAATTATCTTCATAATGAATAGTACAGAGTCAAAGAATAGCAACAAGCAATACATTATCAAATAGAGCTTATTGCACAGGGTTTATTTTTTAAACAATTAAAAATGAATATATTGAAACAACGTATTTATCACAGCTGATGTGCTTACATGACATTATACAGATTTTTTTAGTCGGGTTTTCTTTTTAACATGTTTTATCGATTTGTGTTGTTACTGTATGCATTTTGCTTCCCAGGATGTAAAAACTAATGAAGACTGAAGAAACAACAAGCATGAGTAGGTAATGGACATTAACCCAAAGGGGTTAATAATCACAGACAACAGTCACTGGGATGGTAAGACAAAGCAAAAGGCAGGGTGTGATACATGCAGTGAAACTGGGGCAGAGAAACCATGGCTGGTAGTTACCAAAGTGTATTAAAAAAAAAAAAAAGAAAGATTGTGAGGTAGATATGAAGGTACAAAGAGAAGAGTGGTTTGATAAACAGAGATGGAAGAAAATTCTAGAGAGGGAGACGGTGAAGAAGTAGGAGAGCACTTGAGAAATATAAGGGGAATGATGGTAGGGTCATAGAAAGAAATAATGTCAAAGAAATAGATTATCAGACTAATTTAAAAATGAATGCGCGTGTACCCATACAAAGATGCACTGGAATCTTAAATTGTGCACGCGCCTGTACGCTACATGTAAGTATGCTCCTAATTTTAAGAGATTACTCAAGCACAGCCAGCACGTGTATCTTCCATAGGACATTGTAGGCTTTTATGTGCATATGTAGACAGACTTTAAAACATGCTGACAAGTTTTCCAATTAGTCCACCAGTTTGCCCAATTAATATCGAAGCCAAAGAATGACTTGTTGAGTGACATCCAATCTGCAGCGAGTCATTCCATACAGCAGCCACGTCATGTTAAAATATTGTTCCTGCATGGTACACTTTTCTAATCTCTTCAACATTTCATGATGGAGAAATCAGAAAAGAAACGTATACTTTGCAGAGATTACACTTGCACCTGTGCACATGAAGAATGAATTCAAATAGAACATGGTTTTGAATCACAGATCACTCAGTTTCAAGCTCGTGACCAAAAGATGGCTCCTATCACTGCTGCACTTCACTTGGCACGGAAATATAGAATCATGCGTTTCTATGCCAGGGTAAAGCAGAAAGTTTGTCTATGTCATTTTCATGATTACCCCTCTCTGGGCAGCAACTCTTCCAAGGAATGCCCAAGCAAAGGAAACTATAGAAGAGTTTAATATAACTCAGTGGCGTAGCCAAGGGTGGGCCTAGCCCACCCACTTTGAACTCAGGCCCAACCACTTAGCATTGCCACTGGCTTGAGGCCCTGTCACAGGACCCCAGTGAACAGGTCCAGTGCTACCAGGTGTGCACACCCAGCGAAGCAGCGGCTGAAGAGGGAAGGCAGCCAACTAGGCCACTGGTAGACCCTGTTCCACTGGCAGCCAATGAGAGAAGTAGCCCTGGGAGGCTTAAAGCTGAGACGTCGACTTTGTGCTATTCTGTACTGTAAATTTAAACAAGATTCCTGTAGTGGACAAATACAGTAGACTTCCTGTTTACTGAGATGTTAATCAATTTACAGACTGTGAGCTGAGCTATTGTGCCTAAGCTAATGTCTGTAGCTACACTACTAGTTACTGTGAAGGAATTAACATTATTTGAATGGCCATCTTCTTTTAAACACTGAGTCGGGCATTGGTTTTTACCTTTTAAAGTATTTCCTGACACTGATCTAATTTTGTTCTGGTTGTATTGCTGCTACATTGGATCGGCTTCCATGTTGTTGTCTAGTGTGATATATGTGACACATTGCACTTGTTTATAGATTTATTCACACCCACTTTCGAAAATCAAAAGCATGGGCGTGAATGCCATTAGCATCTTAACGCTGCCCCCTCAGAACAGCTCTTTACTGAGCACATGCAAATCAGTACTCTATGTATTTTTATGCAAACAATCTCCTGGGCAATTTTGAAAAATGTATTTACATAAATAAAACTGTGTTTGAACATTTTGAAAATTTAGCCTTAAATATCCCAAAAAGTCAGAGCAAAGATTTAATTTCCATTATTTCTTATAGACCACCGTACTAGGTAACAAACCTGACCATAATAACATGAGATGTTGCATGCTGATTCAAACCAAAGAACCATCAAGCTCAGCATCCTGTCTCCAACAGCGGCCAATCTAGGTCATAAGTACCCAGCAAATTCCAAGGAGCAGATCCATTCCCTGTTGCTCAATCCCAGGAATAAGCAGTGATTTTTCCCAGTTTACCTGTCACACATCTTTTCATTGGTATCCCAAGGTGAGTCACATTCAGATACAATAGGTATTTTCTCTGTCCAAAGAGGGCTTGAAATCTAAGGGGCGGATTTTCAGAGCCCTGCTCGCCTAAATCTGCCCAAAACCGGGCGGATTTAGGCGAGCAGGGCCCTGCGCGCCGGTGAGCCTATTTTACATAGGCCTACCGGCGCGCGCAGAGCCCCGGGACTCGCGTAAGTCCCGGGGTTCTCCGAGGGGGGGCGTGTCGGGGGCGGGCCCGGTCGTCACGGCGTTTAGGGGGCGTGTCGGCAGCGTTTTGGGGGCGGGTACGGGGGCGTGGCTACGGCCCTCCGTACCAGCCCCCAGGTCGCGTCCCGGCACGCAATAGGCCTGCTGGCGCGCGGGGATTTACTTCTCCCTCCGGGAGGCGTAAATCCCCGGAGAAAGGTAAGGGGGGGTGTAGACAGGGCCGGGCGGGTGGGTTAGGTAGAGGAAGGGAGGGGACGGTGAGGGGAGGGCGTTAGAGGATTCCCTCCAAGGCCGCTCCGATTTCGGAGCGGCCTTGGAGGGAACGGGAGTAGGCTGCGCGGCTTGGCGCGCGCCGGCTATACAGAATTCATAGCCTTGCTCGCGCCGATCCAGGATTTTAGTGGATACGCGCGGCTCCACGCGTATCTACTAAAATCCAGCGTACTTTTGCTTGCGCCTGATGCGCCAGCAAAAGTACGCCTATTCGCGTTTTTTGAAAATCTACCCCAAGGGTATTTACTAAGCTACGTTAAGTATTTGCCGTGCAGCAAACAGCATTTCTGTGCCATAAAAAATTTAATGAAGCAATAATGTGCCATATTTCAAATACTAAGCATTCTCACTCCCAGCAAACCTGTGAATAAGTAAATCAGCTGATTTGCATAGCTACGCAATCTCATGCAAATAAAATAACGAGGCTGCATCAAAATTTGCAAGCTGTGTTATTTTGAGGAACGTTAGCTACAACTCAAGAGCTGTAGATAACTTTGCCTGGGAACATCAGGATGCTAATTCATGTCCTAATGCTCCCAGAGCTGTCTTTTAATGGATCCAAATGGTTCCAACAGAGTCCCCCCACCAAGAATGTTAAAAACTCCCAGGAGTCTTGGGAAACCCTCTATCCCACTCCTTGTGACCCCCTTGAGGTGGCTATAGTGTAAAAAGAAAAGTTTTCAAATTTTGCCAGATCCCGAGTGAATCCTCCCCTTAGAGCTCAAACCCCCCACCCTAGTCCACCTCCTGGTCTCCCAGCCTTTCCCTAGATATCCCTGGTGGTCCAGTGGGGCCTGAAGCACCCCTAGGGCTCATGCTTGGGGCCACCATTTTGAAAAATGTGCCAGCTGGCCACTGCAATACCTTTGCCTGTATCATTCTTCACCTGGATTTCCAAGCGAGTGGCAGGAGGATTGAGTGTGCAGCTACCGAAAACCAATGATCACACTTTTTGACCTCAGCGCCTTGCTGTTGCTGTCCAGCATGGCACATTCCCTGCCTTTTTTGCTGGTTATCACTCCTGCTGCCCTGCCGCTCTCCAGGTTCTGTGTCCTGCTTGCTGCTGCTGCCCATCCTGATCCCACTACCCTTTTCTTTCTCTTGGTTCCACTGAGATGCTTTGGCCCTCAAAACAAACAAACAAGAACATGAAAGAAAGAAAAAAACTTTTTCTCCCCTGCACTGGTCTGGGATCTTGTTGCGCCTGCCTGGCCTGCTTTACTGACTTTCCACTCTCTTGGTTCATCACCCTGTTGTGTTGCTGCCTTACCCCTCATAATATGCCTTACGGCAGTCGCCCCCAACCCTGTCCTGGGGGCCCACCAGCCAAGATATCCACAATGGATATGCATGAGAGAAAATTTGCATGCACTGCCTCCATAACATGCAAATTTTCTCTCATGCATATTCATTGTGGATATCTTGAAAACCTGACTGGCTGGTGGGCCCCCAGGACAGGGTTGGAGACCACTGCCTTACGGTGTTCATGCCATGCTTGCTGCCAGACCCATCACTCTATGCCTTGGGGTGTTGATATCACCTTTGCCTCTCTTTTGGTGCCTTGGAATCATGCTCATAATCACTGTTTTGTGCCGCTTTACCCCTCTCTCCGTGTCTTGGACTGTTCATGCCACTGCTGGTGTCTTTTGCTCCTCTTTCGGTTCCATGAGGTGTTCGTGCCACTCTTGGGAGCCGATGCAATTCAAGCGCACTGAAAGTGGGCGCTGAGTGTTCAGCGCCTGCTTTCATAATGCGCTCCCAGGTACCCCTCCTGGGAACACCATGCGATATTTAAATTTGGGGTCGCATTGTCAAGAAGGCGCTAGGGTCACTTGCGCTAGGGTCACTTGCTAGGGTCACTTGTATTATAATTGCACTCCTGTTTCTTGTGAACCAGCATGATGGGACAATCATCTTGAATGTTGGTATATAAAAAACTTAAATAAATAAAATAAATAAAAATAAATAAACTTGCGCACCTTTAGTGCTTCCTTGACAGCGGGAGCATGCGAGCGTACGGCTGTCCGCCAGTTTAGTAAACAGATGCCAACTTTATTGGCGTCCGTTTTCCTAATTGGTGCACAGCCAGGGGTATGGGAAATGGACGCTTGTTACCTGAGCGTCCGTTTCCCAAACCTGACCGCAGGCACCTTTTAAATTTTTTTTTACTTTTTTAAAGTTTTTGTTCTTCCTACTTAATATGTGCGCGATATTAAGGAGGATGTACAGAAAAGCAGTATTTCTGTACAACTTTTGGGAGTACTCAGCAATTAATATCTGTTCTTGGCAGGCATTAATTTTTACCTTAAAAATGTGCGTTTTAGTTGCACATTTTTTTGACGCATTGTAAGTGATCCCCTAATAGGCTCATTAACAAGCATTTGCATGTGCTGAGCGCTATTAGTTTTGCAGAGCATTGGACGCACGTTGTGGAGGGGATTAGGTAGCGCCTACACAACCTGCGTCCAACTGTGGGTTAAACAGGGCACTCAGTTGAGTGCACTGTATTGCATCGGCCCCTGGGTGTCTTAGAATGCTGTTGCTTCTGCTGCGTGCCAAACTTAGACAAAAAAACAAAAAACAGGATGCCTTGCTTCCTCATTGACTTTAATGGAAATAAATGAAATGCTTGACTTGATTGAAACAAATGAGCTTCTGATCCAAACTGCACAAACCGAAATAGGAAACTAACGGAAAATCCAAACTGAACTCAACATTTTTTTGGGCACACCCCCTACAAAAAATAGGTTTTCTCGGCAATGGAGTTACAATCTACTTGCATACTTTTGATTCTAAAATTTATGCGTGTAAAATTAACCTGCAGACGTTACTTGCTGCAAGGAGCAAGTGTAGTTTAGTCCAAATGAGTTTTTGTGCATCATTTTGGATACATTTCCACAGTGAACGTATGCACCTAAGTCCACTTTGAAAACTGGCAGAATTTATGCGTTTTGGCAAGGCATAAGTTCTGTGGGTTGTTATCATCCTCCCTATGATGTTTTAAAGTGCATAATCAAATGAATAGCACACTTATACTAAAAACATTTTAGCCTGAGCTTTAGTGCAAAGATCCTGGGGACAACAATTTTCAGAAGCTATTTACTCGAGTAAACTGACCGTTTGGGTAAAAATACATGTGGGGATCATAGTTAGGTTGGGGGAGAGCTACAATGTATGTTTATATAATTTATGTGCATTGTTTTGAAGGGGAAAGGTATCCGCAGAATAGGCCCATGCGAATCCCTGCTGGTACTTTTTCATGAGGCAAGTTTCAAAGGTAAAGTGGAGAACTGGTGCAAAGAAAGTCCATGGATAAAAAGTACCTGCAGACTTTGCAATTATGTGGGTAGACATGAAAGTTGCCCCATGCTGTATGCACAAAAAAAAGGAATACACTCACTACATACCATTAGGACAACTCAATTAAAAAAAAAATGCAATTTTGTCTCAGGCATACGTTTGGATCTAGGCAAAAAGATTGTAAATGCTAGAAGATGTACCAATCTCACTGTGGGACTTCTGCCCAGTCCCTCTGTTTGCCACGGTGCTATTTTTGTTTGCACAGCTTTATCCATGCTCAATGTTGTACAATGTTGAGTAATGATCCTTTGGATTCATTAGGACCCTATTTGAGCTAGGTATGAGATAGGAAGTACAGGGAGGGGTGTAGCATTTAAAACAGCTCCTCCACTGAGGTTGGTGTAATGGCCATGCCCCGGGAAGTATAAAAGCAGTCTGCAGCACACCTAAGTGTGGCACTTTGAGTTAGAGATCAGAGGAGTAGGAATGTTTAACTTGCAGTTTTGTTCCCCTTTAAGGAGTACTAGGCCCCCAGGTCTGGATCCTCAGCTTATGGAAGGATGCAGGTACTTAGCGCTGGCCTCAGAATTGTTTATGGGCTCTTGATTTTTGGGATTTTTGTGGTACCCCTGGTGCAAGGGAATCTGGGGCCTCCCTGTTCTAGATTAGATTAGAATCCACTGCCCTCCATCCCACACAGCAAGGGTTGGATCAGAGGTGCCTCGCTGCAGGAAAGTTCCATTGTTTGTGATTTTGTTTCTTTGTTACTGGGCAGGAGGTTTTTGGTCACTCTTCATGCCCAGAAGTGGGGACATCTGCTAGAGCTGCTCTGTTCCCTGCTGACTGGACCTTTTTTAAGAAATACTAGCAAAGAACAAGGTATC
This sequence comes from Rhinatrema bivittatum, assembly GCF_901001135.1. Classification (NCBI taxonomy): domain Eukaryota; kingdom Metazoa; phylum Chordata; class Amphibia; order Gymnophiona; family Rhinatrematidae; genus Rhinatrema; species Rhinatrema bivittatum. The sequence continues at coordinate 754,011,282 of NC_042616.1, forward strand.
CAGAACAATTTTGTAAATTCATATACGCCAAAATATTTTTGAATGTTGGACTGCTGCTGTCTGGATCTGCTAATCAGTCAGACCCAACTGCGGCGAAGTCGCATTAATTTATTAAATATTTTTGTATTTTCACGAGAAAGAAAGACAGTATTTGTCATCAGAAGAGAAGAACAGTGAGTAAAAACTGTTATGTTATACATCTGAGGACACCCAAGTGGAGTCTTCACCCTGGCGAGGAGGAGTAAAATTTGGAGTCTATAAAAAGATTCAGACCTTATCTTTTTAGTCAGTAATTTTAGAAGGGGGATTTTTCCGCTCACCTAGGCTGCTCCTTGTCCACCTGTGAGACCTTACTTTTTCCAAAGCCCTGAAGGGTTAGAGATTCCCTGACCCATTACTGAGAAATCCTTGCATAGACTGAGGAAAGATTTGAGATCTGTGAAATGCAAGCCATATATGCCATAATCTGATCTGGAAAGTGCTAATTATGCCATTGTAAGAACTTATTCAATAAAGATTTATTTTGAACGCTCTATCTGAGCCTCCAGTGTAATTTATTGGCACTCATAACCCTTAATAGTGACGCCTTAGAACATAAGAAATCGCCATACTGGGTCAGACAGTAGGTCCATCAAGCCCAGCATCCTGTTTCCAACAGTGGTCAATCCAGGATACAAGTGCCTGGCAAATAACCGAAATATTAAATAGATCCCATACTACTAATGCCAATAATAAGTAGTGGCTATTCCCTAAGTCAGCTTGACTAATAGCAGTTTATGGACTTCTCCTGGAACTTGTCCAAACCTTTTTTAAACCCAGCAAAGCTAACTGCCTTAACCACATCTGGCAACGAATTCCAGAGCTTAATTATACGTTGCCTTCCCAGGGCAAGGAATTGAGAATTACCCCTACCACCTTGGGTTCTGGGAGGAACAGATCCTCCAAGAACCCTGGAAAAGAACCATGTCCTGGAGCCTTCTGAACTGTGTGAGAGTGGGAAAGAGATTCAGAAACTGGTCCTGGAGACCCTCAAAGGCCCCTGTCTTCTAAGGTAACCACCAAGCAGGAGTTACGGATGCAAAAACCTCTCTTCAATCTTAAATCTTTAAAATAACTCAAATCAAAGTCTTTAGTAATCCTGTAAACTAGAATCATACAATATATTTTGGGTGGTTTTTAACTTGCTAAAAAAACTGCAGTTTTGCTACTGGATTTCTGTCTACAGTGAGTCTACATTTTAGAAATGTGTTTTGTTCTTGAGGTGGTTCAGATACACTCTCCCTTCCGGGATTGTGAAACTACCTCTGCAGAATCCCTCATCAGCATGAGGAGCAGAAATCATGCTTGGGAATCAAACCCAATATCCACCATGGTGATACATAACACTGGCCCTGCCCGGCCCTATCCCTCTCTCCATCTTAACAGTTCATTGTTCTGTTCCTAAATTTTTCGCTGTATTTATTAAAAAGATTTTGGTACTGGCTTTTTTCTGTTGGGCTAGAAGCATTAAGACAATTGGAAATAATCAACAGCTTGCAAGATAATGCTGAGATACAATAACTCAAGTTAAGAAATTTTCTTAGAGAGCATCAGATGCTGGGATGAGGAGAAGGGGTTGTACACTCCTGTCAGCATATAAAGGCATGCACCGACTGGCTGCATGCAATAAACAGAGCTGACAATTTCAAGCAGAAAAAAGTTAGTAAGAATTTGTATCTTAAATTACATACTTTTACTTATCAAAATATCCCTGTGTATAAGCAACAGATTTTTTTGATGGTGATGATTCAGAAGAATTGAAGCAAATCATGGTGAACCAGGAAGATATAATAGAGCAAATTGACAAAGCTAAAGAGAAACAAAATCACAGAGTCCAGATGCCATACACCTCAGAGTTCTAAAAGAAATAATAAATAAAATTGCAGACTATTTACTAGCAATCTCTAAATTCTCATTCAAATCAGCATTGGTTTCTGAGAATTGGAGGGTGGCCAATTCCAGGATGATCCGGAAAAGTACAAACTGGTGAGCTTGACATCTAAACCAGCCAAAATTATAGAAGCTATTCTGAAGAAAAACATTTACTGGCCATCTGGATGGACATACATTAATGAGGCAGCGCCAACATAGATTTAGCAAAAGGAAGCTTGTCTTACAAATCTGTTAAAGCATATGGACAAGGGTAAGTCAATTGATATAGTGTATCTGGATTTTCAAAAGGCATTTGACAAAATCCCTAATGAGAAGCTCATTAGATAATTAGAGTCATGGAATAGGAGGCAATGTCCAATTGTGAATTATTAACTTCCTAAAATATTTTTCCCAAATCTGACTTGGAGGACCCCTAGCAGTCAGGTTTTCAGTATATCAACAATGAATATGCATAAGATAAAATTTGCATGTTATGGAGACAGTGCATGCAAATTTCTCTCATGCATGTCTGGCTGGGAGTCCTTCAGGACAGGTTTGGGATCCACTGGACTAAAAGATAGGAAACAGAGAATAGGAATGAATTGTCATTTATCTCAATGGAGAAAGGTAAATAGTGGAGTGCCCCAGGAGTCAGTATGGGGGCTGGTGCTTTTTAATATATTTATAAATGATCTGGAAAAGTGAGGTTTTCTCAAATATGCAGATAACAAAAAAGTATTCAATTTAATTAAATCACAAATTGTAAGAGGACCTTGCAAGAGTGAATAATTAGGCATCTAAATGACTGATGAAATTTAATATGGAGAAGTACAAAGTGACTCCGATTGGGAAAGAATAATCCAAACTATAGTTATATGATGCTGGGTTCCACCCAGGAAAAGGATCTTTTCAAAGGGGGGAGGGGAGTCATTTACTAAGCATTTTCCCCTTAGACACAAAATGGAGGAAAAGCCTTAGTAAATCATGCCCTTGGAGTCACTGTGGACAATACTTTGAAATCCTTGGCTCAATATACTGTGGTGGTCAAAAAAGCCAACAGCCAAGGAATTATAAAGAAAGGAATGGAACATAAAATGAAAGAAATCATATTGCTGTGCACAGTTCTGAGCATCTCATCTTAATAAAGATATAGCGGAACTAGAAAAGATGCAGAGAAGGGAAACTAAAATGTTAAGGGGGATGGAACAAGCTACCTTATGAGAAAAGGCATAACAGGTTAAGACTCTTCAGCCTGGAGAAGAGATGGCTGAGAGAAGATTTGTAAAGTCAATAAAATCTCTAGGACTAGGGGACAGCTAAAGGGTACCACATCTAAAACAAGTCACTCAGTGTGCAATTAAACTATGGAATCTGTTGCCAGAAGAATTGGTGAAAGCACTTAGCACAGCTGTGCTTAAAAAGGGTTTGGACAAGTTCCTGGAGGAAAAGCCCATAAACCACTATAAGCCATGTAGACTTGGGAAAACCACTGCTTACCCTGGTTATGACCGAGAAGGACTGAACCTATTCTTTGGGATCCTATCAGGTACTTGTGACCTGGAATGGGCACTATTGGAGACAGATGATGGGACTGATGGACCTTTGGTCTATCCCAATATGATATTCTTATGTTTTTATGTTCTTAATGTCTTAATTAAACCACATAGTATAAAAAACAACAGTGAAAAAGAATCAGGGCATGATGACTTGCTGGCTATACTTTATCTACGTCTTGCAGATAAAGCAGATTGAATATGGTTTATCTTACTGGTTTTTAGTACTGAAAAAAAAAATTAAGCACAACATATAGAAAATAACCAGCTATGGAAATCACACCCTTTCTCATGCAAAACAGTATGCAGCCAGCCTATTGTTGTTTCATGCTAGAATGCAATGTGCTACTTTTCACATTATCATTGAATTATATACAGCAATGTTTATACCACAAAGAAATGCTCTGTGGGCAACAGTCCAAACAATATGTTTCCAACTGCATGAGATTGCATTGTTTTTCTAGATTATTTAATAGCATATTTACATTTGTATAGACCTGTTCAAAAGCGTTAGCAGCCATTACAGGGCACTTTTATTTACACTGGACCTGATTTCAATGGACATTCAGGTATAATAGAAAATTATTTTCTAAAACCAGACAGACAGCAAATCTTACATGTTTTTCTTTTTGTTCACAATAGCAAATGCAAAATATTGATCGTGGAAAGTTCTTAAACTCAAATATACAGTATTTACTCCTGCCTCAGGCACAACTACATTAGAATGTTGCTGCAGGAGCTCTGGGAAGCGATCCTGCTTCAGGGAGGTGACGTGACCAATAGGCCTTCACAATCTGTTGCAATGCGATGGGAGGGAGCGCTAGGGGGCGCTCCCCATTGCAGAATGAGTGGTGTGTGCCCTTGCGGTGAAGTGAAGACCAAAACCTCTGCTGACCTGCACAACCTCGGTGCGACCAGCCACGCAAGGTTGGCCTCTGAATAGTCCTCCGACCACTCCAAGCCCTTTCGGACCTGCCGCTGGGTAACGGCAGAGGCAGCAGGCCCGACATGAGGCAAGGACAGACAAAGACACTGGAACATGGTGATGAAGACTCTGATGAAGATGCAGATGATGAGGAAGACAGACTCAGACAATGATCAGACGGACTCAGATGAAATGAGGAAGAGACAAGCTAAAATAGTGATAAAACTCAGGATGGAAAGGACTTCGGATAATGCGCTAACACCCTCAGCCGGAAGGGAGGTTGCAGTGGCCAGACCGGCCCTCAGGTTATCCACTGAATCACCGTCCGCCGGAGGCTAGGCATAGCCAGAGTCCAAAACATTGGAGGAATATTTACAAGATGGCCTCCAAGGCGAAGATTCAAGACATCATGACGGACTCCCCGGACACTCAGCGAAGGGCAGTCGGGATGAGCAAGCAAGACATCTTGAAGGCTCATGGAGATCCTCAGTTCCGCTAGTTGGAAAAGACCCACCAGTGCCCTACACATCCCAGCAGGGGTGGTCGCGGACCACTGGGCCTGCTGCGCACCCTACTCAGCCCAGCCGGGCTGGTCGCAGACCATGCAGGGAAGGATCCAAACAAGCCTGGAGGACATCTGGACAGGATGGACATCAGGACATGAAGTCTGGACCATTAGACATCAAGACTGGGACAATGGAGACAACAGGACAAACGAGTCATCAGGAGAGATCAGGAATAGACGACGACGAGAGATCCCACAAAGAACATGAAGAAACCAAGCAGGAGCGAAGAATGCAGAGAAGTCCTAAAGAAGACCAGCTCATTGCGAAGGCAACCCAGTAATGAAGCCAAGACCTTTTTAAAGGCAGGAGAGGGAGTTCCAGGAAATGATGTCATCTAGGTGGAGCCAGAGGGACTACTCCCTACTAGACATTTAAAGCTGATGAGAGGCATGTCCCCACGCCTAGGGAGGAATAGGAAGAGGTGCAGGAACTTGGACAGTGGCCAAGCTGCTGCTGTGTGCAGGAGGAGAGCTGAAGCAGGCCACAGGAAGGCCCGACGTGGGAGGCGGCATCTGAGCCACAAAGAGGCCTCTGGGAGTGGCTCCTGCCACGGAGGTGGAAGGTTCAGAGCGGCCTCCAGGCCGCATGGAACCAGCGACAGCAGCGGCAAGATGGCGGCCTCTGGGCCGCAAGAGAGACAGGAACGCGGCTCCAGCAACACAGAAGGATCAGCGACGACGGCGGCCTCCGGGCTGCAGGAACCACAGCGTCCGCGACTCCTGCCACAAAGGAGAATCCCGGCATGGCTCCTGCCGTGCCGGCACAATGGGGGCAAGATGGTGGCCTCCAGGCTACGGGGCCAAATCATGGCAGCTCCTGCCATGAAGGTAAGAGGCTGCCCGTAGCTCCGGCTGTGGGCAGCATCACAACATACGTGAGTGCTACTACACATGTCCAGCTCCCAATACTTCCTAAGGGACACATTTCATACACTTAGCCAATTTTCAATGGAGTTATATTTGTGCATGTAACATTGTATCATAACAATTTTCAAAAATCCACTTAAACGCTTACAGCCTAATTTTCAAAAGCATTTACAAGTGTAAAACTGGGATTTACAACTGTAAATTCACTTAACCCATCTAATTGCTACAATATATGCCATTGAATTGTCCAAAGGATTTGCTTGCGCTGGTGCACTTTACATGCGTAAATGGCTTTTGAAAATTGCTATAAATGCTTTGTTTACGCGTGAAACTCTTTTGAAAATTCACCTGATAAAGTGTATTTGTGTGTGTAACACCCAGTTTAAAGGGTTAATTTTAAAAGGGTCATTCATGTGCACGCGGTTCCCGGCGAGCACACGACACACTGATTTTATAACGTGTGCGTGTTTACGTGCTTATGTAATAACATTGGCTACTGGTGCGCACGTGTGCCCGATTTTATATCGGCGCTCGCATATGTGTACGGGTGCCGACTCGCACACGCAAAGGGGGGGGGGATTTTAATTAGAAGCACGCGGCAACACAACTGGGCCTTCCCCAATAAAGGAGTGGACTGGAAGGGAATTTCTCAAAATGCCTAACTACCCTTCCTACCTTTTCCCCTCTTAACGTTGACCCCTAAACCCCCCCCCCCCAACTCACCTAAAGTTTTTTATTTTTGAACTTACCTGCTCTCACGAACAGCAGTAAGTTCTGCACTTCACCAGGACAGTGCCTAATGGCGCTGTCCTGGCCGGCCCCTGCTCCACCCCTGCCCCACCCAGACCCCGCCCCCGACCTTCCCCCAGTCCGCCTCTTTTCCAAAACCCAGCTCTTCCGTGCATTCCGGGAGATACATGTGTGGCCGGGCCGCTTTGAAAATGCACTCGGCGCAAGCATGGCCCGGCCACACGTGCATCTTTCAGTATTTGTGCGCACCGGGAAGTTTAAAATTGACCTGAAGTGTGTAAATCCTTTTGAAAATTACCCCTATTGAATTTTTTTCTTTATTAGCATTTGGGGATTAATAAGAAAATAAGCATAGGAACAATTCCTCTTCTTTTATTTTCTGGATAACATTGCTCTCAAAATGATAACAGATTTCCCCCATTTTTAAACATTGGCTAATGTTTTCCATGAAAGCTATTTTTAACAGGCAGGTGTTGCTTCCTCCAACAGGGATCACAGTTCTGACCTTAAAAAAACAAACAAAAAAAACCCCCAAAACAACTTTGATCTATCTTAGCACCTATGATAGCTTATACAGCAAGTAAGTCATCTCTCTCATTCAAAATTTAAGCTTATTTTCTTATCATTCCTATATTTGAAGTCTTTTTTTTTTTTCAGGATAATTTTCAAAAGCATCTCCATGGGTAAAAGAGCATTTTACCTGCAGAAATATGCACTGGTGTGTATATACGTATCTATGTGTATAGCTTCCTCTGCTACTGCTGTACTTTACCTCTTCCATGAACTCTCTACCTCCTGCCCCCCTCCTTAGTGCCTACCCTCCTTCCCTTGCCCCCTCTCAAATTATCACTAATTGACTAATTTTCTTCCAACAGGGAAATAATCTATATAACCAAAAATGTCACAGGACACACACACACACACACCCTCTGGCTCCCCTTTCCCCAACAGCTAAGTCACTGAACAAAAGTCTACTCAGTCTGCAGCTCTTTGCCACCACGCCTCCCTCTGAGGTACTCTTCCTCCTACTGGCTATGCTGGGACCAACCTCTTCTCCCTTTGCTGTGCTCTCTTGCTGCTGTCTATGCCGTGTTTTCTGCTCTTCTGGCATGAGAAGGGAGGGGCCTTCCAATTTCCATATCAGCTGGGAACTGGCATGTTCCTATGTCTCTGGTTCTCAGTGCTCTGCAGGGCCAGGTCAAGAGAAAGACAGAGCCGGACTGCCTCTCCTGCTTCCCTCTGACTCACTGCTGGGCCAGGCTGAGCTGGGGGCAGTGCTTTTTGCTGCCACAGTCTGCCTCTCCTTCTCCACTATAGCCAGTTGCTAGACTAGGCTGGAGCTTGAGAGCATAAGAACATGCCATACTGGGTCAGACCAAGGGTCCATCAAACCCAGCATCCTGTTTCCAACAGTGGCCAATCCAAGCCATAAGAATCTGGCAAGTATCCAAAAACGAAGTCTATTCCATGTTACTGTTGCTAGTAATAGCAGTGGCTATTCTCTAAGTCAACTTAATTAAAAGGATTATCCAATCCTTTTTTAAACACACCTACACTAACTGCACTAACCACATCCTCTGGCAACAAATTCCAAAGTTTAATTGTGCATTGAGTGAAAAAGAATGTTCCTCTTCTTTGGCAGCATCATCGTGACATGCTGCCCCTCTGGCTGGAGGATCAGGTGGAGGAGGACTAAGAGAGCCCTCTCCCAACACTCCCATAAGCAGTTGCAATAGGGCAGTGCTCTTCAAGGTAATGCCCGGGACCAATGGCAGAACCCAATTGATCCATTGGGAAAAAAAAACATTCTACACAAACTCCATCCGCATTGGAAGGCCTCTTCAGTCTCTGCACAGCTGGATGAGGAGGCAGGGGACAGCGATGGTGAGAAGAGCCCTGTCCCATGCATGTTGAGCACTTGTCAAAAGTTGGCCCTAGATAAATAGATATCCTCATGTTAGGGCGATCCTCTTCTTGGTAACCCTACAAGCAGATATCCTGTATGCTGCCCCAAGGGTGTTTGTACCCTCATATTTCTGCAAAATACACAAATTAAAAACATATATAAGGTCACATTCAAACACAATTTATGTATACTTACCTCCTGTAGCACCATCTCTACACTAACAATATTCTGTTGAATATATAGGATTCATCAACTACACATCCAACCCCCACTTTTAGAAGTTGCTAAGATCTAAGCCTATGCTACATTAAAAAAGTACTTACTAGGGTGGGGAGAAGGACCCACAAGGCACTGCCTAGGAGGCCTGCTTCAGGAAGGGTAGTAAGCTTTTTCTCCCAGATGAGGAGCCAGCAGCTATCATTATAGCAATCAGGTAATGAGAGAACTCACATCTCTGAAGAAGCTTAAACATAGAAACATAGAAATGACAGCAGAAAACGACCAAACGGTCCATCCAGTCTGCCCAGCAAGCTTATGCTAGTATCTGCTGCACCATACAAGTCACCCCTATACTTATCAGTTTCCCAAACCATCAAAGTTGCTGGTTACTGTTCGAGTCCAATTCCCCGTTACCTCTTGCCGTTAAAGCAGAGAGCAATGTTGGAGTTGCGTCAAAAATACCAGGCTTATTGGTTAAGGGTAGTAACCGCCTCATCAGCAAGTTACCTCCATGCTTGTTTTACCAGACTGTACAATTCAATGTCCTTGTTGGTTACTGTCTGAATCTAATTCCCCTTTTCCTCTTTTTCCCCTGCTGTTGAAGCAGAGAGCAATGATGGAGTTGATTCAACAGTATGAAGGCTAAGGATAGTAACCGCCACATCAGCAAGTTACCCCCATGCATTCTTTTCTTCATTCCCATCCTCTAGCCTTTAGGGTAGTAACAATAGGCAACCTATAAGAAACTCAGGAGGAAGGATATAATGCCCTTATGTATTGGCCTAGCTGGGTTGGGTTTGCCTTTGATTTTCATATCTGCAACTGTGCAAGTAGCCATCCAATTTTAAAAGCATTTGAAGGAGAATCTTTCCTCCAGAACTAAAATTAGAAGAGCTAACTGAGAAAGAGTGTTTCAGTAAGCTCTGTTTAACCAAATCTCATCTCCCAGCTGTGTGAGTGTTGTATAGATGTCAGGGCTCATTTTATCTCCATGGAGATAAAAATACTGACCACTCTTCTACAAGTGTAATAAAACCCAAAAAGAGCAGAAACAAAGAATTCAACACTAGAATAAATATTCTGCTATAGTGAGAGGCTCTTGTTATATCACTTAATGAAAGTTTAAAGTGACCATCATATAGTGTCTCTGGTGCAAGTGGCTCCTTGGAGGAGTCAGTGTCAGAGGATCAACTTCAGGACCACATTAAGGAGATAAGTGCACATTATAAGCCTTTTGATTGTACACTATCTAGAGATATTTACAGCCACAGCTAGGACAACAAGTGACCGATGATTAAACTAGTCCTCGTGCTTTCAAGGCTTCATCTATAAGCCACTTACACCAGAGACACTATATGATGGTCACTTTAAGCTTTCATTAAGTGATATAACAAGAGCCTCTCACACTAGCAGAATATTTCTTCTAGTGTTGACCATTCTTGTACAGCATGGCAAGGGACTTAACTGACATCTGTCAGTCCTCTCTCTCTCTGGATGCATAAACTCCTTTGTGAATTACATGATTTCTATATAACACAAAGAGGTTTCTAAAATGATAGCCCTGAACACATTAGGAATGTTAGCTATCGATTGTACTCGTGTGGGCTTGTTTCCTCCTCCAAGGGTCCATGAAACCTTATACTGTAACCATAAGCATTAGCATAGTATGAACATGCAGATATTCTGTGACTATCTTTTGCTGTGATGGATGTGGTCAAATTTCCTAGGTCCTACCAGGATGCATAAGAAGAGACTCCTACACAAGTACACATGTTGTCATGATACTTAGAGAGTTCTTGTGAGGGTGTAAGGGGAGCATGAAATGAATCTTGTAAATGATGTTGTGTCTTCTTTGTTGGCTGCTTGCAGATAATGGGTAGCCTCTTTTGCTACTAATTCTTTTTCTGCACCATTCTGATTGCTCTGAAAAATATTTCATCAGTGCCCACTGATCTACCTGGGAACATTCAGCTTCCTTAAAGCCTACTTTTATGGTAGAGATCACACTACAGACTTTGTGCTTTGACGCTAGTCAAAGTATACAAAGTATTTGTAATGTGCTGGGTGCTCAGAACGTGTTTCTGCCTTGATCAGAGGAAGAGATGCGCAGGCAGAGGAGTGGAATCTAAAAGAGGCAGAAGGGAAAATAGAACTTCCTAGTTCATTGACTACATTGCCTAGAAATTAGATCACCAATAATACTTCAGATGCATTCTACATATATAGTTGCATGAACTGGATTTATTGTCCTTAGCGGGTTGGATGGCATGTGTGTGTTGTAGTTGTTTGCAGTGTTTTTGTGTTGCTGTATTTCTGTGGACTGTGATATTGAAAATGGCTCCCTTTCCCATTCCTACTATTCCTGAACTAGGTTGCTCTGCACAGTGCAGCTGTGGTGAATGGTGAAATGGAGACTTAAAACTTCAATGTATAAAAAGCAAGCAGGTGCTGCTTTTCGTTAAGGGATTGATTTGAAGGGATAATAAGAAAGCAATAACGGTGAGGCAAACTAAGCTTTCATTATTTCTGCATACATGTAAGTCTGCTCTAACTCCAATATAGTATTCTCTTTACTTTCCTTCTTTTTATGATAGTTTTTTCACCAGAAATAATTTAGCTCTATTTTTATTTTTTGCTTCTTCCACATCACTTTGAATGGCATAGGATCACATAAGTGGTTTACAGAGTATTTAAAATAGGGATAGGTTACTGATATATGAACAAACATTCTTGGCTTACCATAATCTGATTTCATGGTAGGAATATATTCAATGGATTTCCTTTACCCAATTCCAAATGTTGGTTACATTTGGAGAGTGACTATACGTATTGTGAAATGGATGAGACTCATGCATATTGTGATTCTGAGCAAGGCATATAAATGGAAATTACATAATCCATTTTAGTTATGTAAGGTCTCCAAATTGCACTTTTTAAATTAGGATGCAATTATTTTTATTTGCTAAACTTCGAGAATAACTATTTTGTAAACATTTCTATGTCCAAAAATATCTGGGTGAATTGAGCCCCAAATCCATAGATTTATAGCATTACAGGATACATCAGATATTGGATAGAGCAGAGAAAAAAACGGTATGCATGGCCATACTCTTTCAATAGACTTGCAATGCTCTATTTGGTATTGAGCATGGGGGTTAACATTTATTCTAATCATTTAATGTATTAGCATAAAATGACATACCTGGCTGTACGACACCAAATCCAAGTGGGCATTTCCTATGCCGTAAACAAAATTCAAGTTCCAGATACCATCCTTCGATACATTCACAGACACGATTGTGAGTGCTGTTACATTCTTGTTTGACATATTGCAGCTCTTTGCACAACCCATTGCAATACTGGCACTCCTCACTATAATGCCAGTACTCTGAGTAGTGATTAGTGGCACAAGGGGCACATTCGGTCTTCATGGCAGCTGTGCAATGTTGTTTTACATAGGTTCCAGGAGGGCATTGGTCACATACTAACTGTACAGATGTTTCTGGATCCTCATGATGATACTTGGGTGGAGATATTTCTTGCACAATCGGTGTGATTGAGATGTTAAATATCTGTAAAAAAAAAAATCCCAAAATTCTTATATGTCTTTATAAGTTTATTCAGTCTTTGAGCATTTGGTTTAAAACATTCTTAAAAAGTATAGATGAGTTGTGGATTCAGTCTGAAAATCTGTTTCTCATCTCAAGGTATGATTCTGAACTTTGATAAATGGCCACCTGTTGTTCTAGCTCATGCTTCATTTCATATCGTTTCTAAATTGAAATGATGATAAAATTCTTAACATTTTGGTTTTTAGAAATTTTTCAGTTAGTGTGCACTACTTCGATTTAGTGCGCATTATTACAACTCAGTACGCACTAAATCGAAATAGTGCACACTAAATGAAAAGTAAAAAACAAAACAAAAATGGGGGGAAACAAAACAAATAAAACTTTTATCGATGCACACCCCTAGTGCTAACCCTCCATTAGCATATATGCTAATTAATGCACTATTTGTAAAGGTCCTCAATGCTTCAATAAATGTGAGTTTCTGGCTCCCATTAGGTGGGGCTGAACTGGTAGAAGGTAAGGCTATCTCCTCTTGCCAGCTTAATATTAGAGAACATTTTTTTGGGGGGGGGGGGGGGGGGGGCGGCATGGCTATTTATTTGTCTTCACTGAGATGAGAGGGGGGATCGGTAGGAGGGGCACGGTTTTCACCATTGGGTGGGCAGGTGGCTGGGTCATTTGTTTTGGAACATTCAGCTGGATGCAGGTTAGGAGATTAGTGGTCATTTGATTTATATTAGACAGGTGGAAGGGTTTTATTTATTTTTCTTTTCTAGCATGGGGGGGGGGCATTAGAATGGCAATGCACGTCAGACCAAGATCCATTGAGCCCAGCATCCAGTGGCCAGTCCAAGTCACAAGTACTAGGCAGATCTGTTTTTTGTTTTTTTTTGTATCTCCCTCCCAGGGAGAAGTGCTCACATTCCCAAGTCTTCCGAACTAATAACTGTTTATGGACTTTTCCTTCAGAACTTGTCCAGTCCCTTTTTAAAATTTGTTTATTGCAATTTTCATCCAGTGCTAGACACGCTAACTCTCCTATCTTAGACTTCTAGCACTTATTTACAGACATTTCAAGGTTTTTCTTGTTAGTATTAACCCCCCCTTATCAGTTTGTAGGGGTAATTTGGAATCTTTCTGCTCTGTCTGCTCTTTACTTAAAGGCACCTGGTCCACTTTAGCATTTATTGCAACCTCTCTACTGGGATGTCCTGGTTTCCCTATTCTCTTATGGGCCGATACAGAAAAACCCGTTGGCGAGCCAGCGAGTGCCCGCTCTCCTAGGCGCGTGATTCAGAAAGAAAAAATATGCAAATGAGGGCCCGCGGTAAAAGGAGGCGCTAGGGACGCGTCCCTAGCGCCTCCTTTTTGACAGATGCGGCGGCTGTCAGCGGGTTTGACAGCCGATGCTCAATTTTATCGGCATCGGTTCGAACCCGTTGACAGCCACGGGTTCGAAAAATGGACGCAGCTAAATTGGGCGTCTGTCTTCCAACCCGCGGGCTGCAGGCAGATTTTAAATTTTATTTTTAAATTTTTTTAAAATTTTGGGGCCTCCGACTTAATATCGCTATGATATTAAGTTGGAGGGTGTACAGAAATGCAGTTTTTTCTGCTTTTCTGTACACTTTCCCTGTGCTGGCCGAAATTAACTTCTGCCTTTGGGCAGACGTTACTTTCTGTATCGCGCGGGAATAACTAATAGGGCCATCAACATGCATTCGCATGTTGCGGGCGCTATTAGTTTCGGGGGGGGGGGGGGGGGGGGGGGGGGGGTTGGCTGCGCATTTTCGATGCACTATTACCCCTTACTGTATAAGGGGTAAAAATAGGACGTCGAAAATGCATGGCCAAACCGGGGCTAAAGGTGCTCTCGGCCGAGCGCACCATACTGTATCGGCCCGGTAGTATCCTTCAAAGATATGTTATTCCAAACCATGCTCTCCTGAGCCACTGTCAGCTTGCTTATGTTCATTTAAATTTATTGGAATCTCCCTTGAGACCAACTTGAGAAAAAGGCAGAATATGAAACCATTAGAGATTGCAATAAAAGGAAGATAGACAACAATATCTGGAAGAGCAAGGAGAAGCTGGGAAAATAATCAGGTCAGCGAAGGCACAAATGGAAAAAAATAACTAATTCAGTAAAACAGGGGGGGGGGAAAGAATTATTTTAAGATATTTCACAACAGGAGGACGTGGAAAAATGGGACTGCAGGAATCAAAGGTGAAGGGGGGAATACAGGGAGACTGACAAGGAGAAAGCTGATTTGCTTGACATAGAAATTGAAGGCAGAAAAAGACTACACTGCCTATTTAGTCTGCCTATCTCCACTCCCTCGGAGATCCCCTGTATATGCTCCATGCTCTCTTGAATATAGATACTGTCCTTGTCTCCCCCACCTCCACTGGGAGGCTGTTCCATGCATCCACCACTCTTTCGGTAAAGAAATATGTCCAGAGTGAAACCAAGCTGCTGGCACTACCTTTTAAACAGGAGATAGAGCAGCTTTTAACTAGAACAAGGGGGAAAGCCGACAGTCACTCAGCAGTGCATGGTTCGGAGGAATGTATCCTTGAAGGATACTAAGCATAAGACCTGGAGGCCCAGAAAGGAGATACTAGGAGGCCCGGAGGCCTCGGGACTAAGCAAGACAGAGCTTGAAGGCCCCGAAACCACAAAGAAATACTAGATAGAACAGGGCCAAGCAGGGAGTCAAGTAGACTCGATGACAAAGGCATCGGATATTGCAAGAGGCAGGAATAAATAGGCCAAGCCCTGCTGACTCCTGAGCCCATGGTGACTATGGCTGGAGTGAGAGCAGGTGTAGCTCCATGGGGAGCACTGGTGGAAGGGAGGCTGCATAGCAGGCTGGATCCTAACACACAAGTTCAATTACCCCCAAAAAAGTAATAAATAATTTGCAGACAGTAAGTATTTCTTAGTAGAAATGAAATTCTAGAATAGTGATCCTCACCCAGTCCTAGAGAACCCCAATCAGTTTGGTTTTCAGGATATTTACAATGAATGAACAAGTTAATGCACTATCTTTGAATACAAATCTCTCATATATTCATATTGACCATCTTCATCCCAATAGTACAGACTATTGCTAAGTAGATAGTTTTTTCTTACAGCAATTACAAAATTAAAAAATGTCAGTACTATTAGCACCTTGTGCCCCCATGATGCAAATTAAACATACACAAATGAATTACTAAAATATAATAGGAATGGTACAATCCCCTATGAGGAAAGGCTAAAGAGGTTAAGGCTTTTCAGCTTGGAGAAGAGACGACAAAGATTTGACAGAGGTCTATAAAATAATGAATGGATTGGAATGGGTAAACAAGAACAGTTGTTTATGCTTTCAAAAATTACAAAGACTAGGGGACATGCAATGAAGATACTTGGTGATACATTTTAAAACATAGGATAAAATACTTTTTTACTCAATGCATAATTAAACTCTGAAACTTGTTGCCAAAGGATGTGGTAAAAACTCTTAGTGTAGCTGGATTTAAAAAAGGTTTGGACAAGTTCCTGGAAAAAAAAATCCAAAACATTAAAGTGGACTTGGATTGGAAATCCATGGTTTGTCCCTGGGATAAGCAGCATGGAACCTATTGAACTTAGGGATCCTGCCAGGTATTTGTGACCTGGATTGGCCACTGCTGAAAACAGGATACTGGGCTTGATGGACCTTTGGTGTGACCCAACATGGCAAAACCTATGTTCTTATTAGATTACCCCTGAGTCTACTCTCTTTCACTCTTATTCCAGAGCCTCCTTTCCATTGAAAGAGACCCACCTCTTATGCATTAATACCTCAGAGATATTTACATGTCATATCTGCCCTGTCTCACCTTTCCTCTAGGAAAGGTGAGACAGGGCAGATTTTTAAATTTGTCCCCAATAGCTTATCAATGACGATCACTGACCATTTTAGTAGCCACCCTCTGGACTGACTCTATTTTGTTTATATCTTTTTAAAAGGTGAGGTCTCTTGAATTATACACAGTACTCCAAATGAGGTCTCACCAAGACAATATATTACCTTATTTCTGCTATTTATTTTCCTATGGACCCAAGTATCCTTCTGACATTTGTTGTTGCCTTATCCATCTGTTTGAACACCTTGAGATCATCATATATAATTACTCCACTCTTGTTTTGTGCATAGAAGAATTTTACCCCCTAGGCTATAGCACTCCCTTGAGTTTTTGCAGCCCAAATGCATGACTCTGCATTACATCTTAGCTACCAGACTCTAGACTATTCCTCAAGCTTCACTAGGTCCTGCCTAATGTTTTACACACATTCCTGGCTGTCTATTCTATTGCAGATTTTGGTATCATCCAGTGTTCATAGAGGAAGAAAACTACTACAGATAGGCATGGAAGTAAGGTTGACCTCTAGCAATTTTCCAAAGACTGTATTATGAGGACCTAGTAAAACTAAAATAGATAAATCGCTGAGTCCAGGTGGAAGATATTCAAGGATATTGAGGGAAGTTTTAGCAGCTCTACTATCTGACCTTTCCAATGTTTCTTTAAAGTCAGGAATAGTTCCAAAGGACCGTAGAAAGGTAGATATGGTTCCCCTTCACAAAAGTGAAAGCAAGGAGGAATATGAGAATTACAGGCCAGTTGGTCAACCTTGGTGCTGAGGAAATTAATGGTATCATTACTAAAAGAGAATAGTGCAGTTTCTGGAATCCAATGGATTACAGGATCTGAGGCAACATTGTTTTTAGCAGAGGAAGGTCTTCTCAGATAAATCTAATCACTTTCTGTGACTGGGTGACCTGAGATTTAAATCAGAGAAGACTGCCTTTGGCATGGTTCCACATAGGCAACTTATAAACAAACTGAGGGCATTAGGTAATAGTATGGGTCCTAAAGTGACAGACTGGATTAGGAACTTGTTGCGTGGGAGACAACAAAGAGTAATGGTAAACAGAGTACACGCCAAGGAAAGGAGGGTTACCAGTATTGTGCCCAAAGCTCAGTCCTTGGTCTGGTTCTATTCAAGTTTTCATTAGCGATATTGAGGAAGAGTTTGCTATTGGGAAGAGTTTGCTTTCCTAAAATCTGCAACAGAGTAGATACTATGAAAGGTATAAAAATATATGAGGAGGGATCTAGTGAAGCTTGAGGAATAGTTTAGAATTTGGCAGCCAAGATTTAATTCTAGAAAAAGCAGGATCATGCATTTGGGTTGCAAAGCCCCAAGGGGATAACAATGAAAGGCATTAGATTCTTCATTACATAAAGCAAACATGGGATCTGGGCTGATCATACCTGCTGATCTTAAAATGAACACATATGTTGAGAAGTTAATGGCAAAAGTCAGAAGGGTGCTTGGGTGTACAGGGAGAGGAACAGCCAGCAGGAAAAAGGAGGCGATGTTAACCCTGTATAAGTCACTGGTGAAACCTCATTTGGAGTATTATATACATTTCTTAAGAATGCAACTTCAAAAGGATATAATTTGAAGTTGGTCCAGGTGGCAGCTTTCTAAAATGATCAACTGTCTTCATCATAAAGTATATGATGACAGACTTCAAGAGAAAACCATGTGTACCCTGGAGGAAAGGAGAGAAACTGACTACATTTATTTATTTACAGTATTTATTTCCATATTGTTTATATATAGCGCAAATGCAGCTACCAGACCTAATCAGAGCAGTGTACAAACATAAACAATAAAATACACAATATACAACATTCAGCTAAAAGAAAACCCAACCCTAACAGTGTCTGGTGTCAAAATCCAAAGAATAAATGCACAGGAGGCAATGGCATGCTTATTTCTGCAGAAAGGAGACTTTGTACCAAGAGGTCATGGAATGAAGGTGAAAAGGGATTTGTTATAGAAAGGGTGGTGAATGCATGGAACAGCCTTCCAGTGGAGGTTGTAGAGACAAGGACAGAAACAGACTTTAAAAATACATGGAACGAGCATAGGGAATCTCTGAGGGAGAGGAAGAGGCTATAAAGATGTGGACGGCCAGACTGGATGGGGAGTATGGTCTTTATCTGCCATCATGTTCTCTTTCTATTATGGATTTGCATTCATTTCAAAACAAATAGTTTTTTTGGAAGAAAAAAAAAGTCTATTTTCCATTCACTCCAAATGGAATGAACCAAAAATAGACTTGCCTAAAAATATCCACAAATGTTCTGGTACTTCAGACATGTAAAACTTAAAAAAAAAAATGGCCTTTACAATCACTTCCTCA
Source organism: Rhinatrema bivittatum (assembly GCF_901001135.1). NCBI lineage: Eukaryota > Metazoa > Chordata > Amphibia > Gymnophiona > Rhinatrematidae > Rhinatrema > Rhinatrema bivittatum. The sequence goes on from NC_042616.1 coordinate 754,029,795, forward strand.
GTTCCCAGCATCTTTTGGAGTTTTTCAGGGCATCTCTGCCACCCCTCCCCCCCAACCCCTGCCAATAACCCTGGGCATGACTCCTGGGCATGACCCAGGGGTCATGCCCAGGGGTCATGCCCAGGAGTCATGCCCAGGGGTGAGTCATGCCCAGTCAAAGCCTCTTTGGGACCCCGACCCCCTTCCCGCCCTATGCAAATGAGCCAGGGCCAGGGGCTTCCCTAGCCCCCCCCCCCCCCCCACTTATCCTCAGTTGTTCCTGCCCTGCTAGCATCCCTTTAGAAATAGTGCTGGCTAGCCCTGAGACTAGCACCAAGCAGACAGCATCAAAATGGCGCCCATCTCAGGGCCGGCCTGCTCCATTTTGTTGTACAGCCGTACATTGGTGCTATGCTTGGTGTGCTTTTCATAGGGCACATTAATAGTTGTAGTGCTCTATGCACATCTTTATTTTACTATATTGATATTCAATCTAATAATTATCAACCATGCTAAAAGAGAAACAATGGTCTAATTTTTCACACATATTTTTAGCACATCGGCCCTTAAGACAGCATGCTGCTCTCATCTGCACTAGGGTGGTGGGAAAGCAGACTCACACCAAGAGCTTATGAAGGAATCTGCCTGCCTATTTGCAGCCTATAGGCAGGCAGCCTATAGACTGCCTGCCTATAGGCTATTTGCAGCCTGCTGTTCATCATCATTGTTTATTTATTGCACGCCTTTCCAGCCAAGGAGATCAAGGCACGTAATATTAGTAATGTCATAGCTGTACTCATGAAAAGTTGCAGATCAGCATGGATATTCGCACCAGTAGTCAGCCCCTTTAGGAGACAAACAAGCTCTTTTAAGGAAGGATAGCAGTCTAGAGAAACTGGTCTGTCTGCAGATTCTTTACTTCCCCATGGAATGTTCCTCACACAACACTGGAAGGGCCAAACAGGGAGGCTGAAAAATGACTTACATCTCGTTGTTTGTCTGCTGGTTGCTTTGTTACTAACAATGATTTTCAACATAAAAAAAGATTTGGCCAGACGGGCAATCTAGGGTGCACATCTATTGTTTTCCCCAGTGCTTGCATCTCACTGTATATGTTTGCCGCGAGGAAGACCAGGGTATGAAAGAATAACCATAGCATCCAAAGGAATACAGCGCTTATTGAAATCATTTTTTTTAAAGCTCGGGAGGGCCTGACCTTTCTCTACAACAGCTCGTCCAGGTTATAGCCATGAGGTGGGATGGTATGTTTCGTAAGTACCAAATGTTTTATAATCAAATGAAAGCAGTACACACACAAGACAGCAGGATTAGTGATGTTGAAACCTATAATTATATTATTCCTCCTCTGCCTTGAATAAAATTCTAGGGTATAAACTCGGATTGATCAAAAAGAGTATAAAAACACTCAGGAAAGTCAGTTTGCAGTTGCATTTGTCTTGACCCATGAAGCAACTATGAAAAAAAGAATTCCATTCTTTAAACAACAAAAAAAAAATAACCTGAAATCAAAAACAGATTAAAAAAAATCCAAGAAATACATGTTACTAAAAACAAGTCTGCAAACGAAGCTCAGATCCTTTCTTTGGCGCTGCTTCCCTGCCTCCATGGCTTTTTTTTTTTGTTCTCCTTATCCTCTGGTGGAAAGCTGACAGTGGCTACTTGTGGGATCATTTGGCAAACATTTGAACACAAAATGACAGTGCTTCTCAGACTCATGCTCTGCGTTCTTCAGCGCATGCTGCAGTCGACGCCTTTCTGTGCTGAAAGTATTACTCTCCAAGCCAAAACGTCTTTGCATTACTGCAAAAAACAAATCTGCTGCCTGGCTGAAACTTGCAGTGCTCACTCCAGCAAAGAGAGGATGCTCTCCAAATGAGGTAGGCAGCTTCTCAGCACCACTGACAGTTTTGTTACAGACAGAGGGCTGAAACGTGGAACAACTGACTGGTTTAAAAGTAAATCTTCCTTTGGGGCTAAGGAATGGGTCATTCAACTCCTGCTTCGCTCTGGCTCATCTTGCCAACATCCACACTACCACCATGACCACCGCTGCCACTCATACTCCTTCCCAAACCAGAAAAAAATCCAGGAATGCCTGTGAGTGTGGTGAGATTGGGGGAGGGGGGTTCTGCTGAGAGAAAGTACAGCCAGGTGCTGTGGGGATTGGAAGAACTAAAGCCGAGCTATGGGCAACAGTAGGGGACATATGGAGAAAGCTTCCATGGCTACCCTGCCATGCCACTGCTGGACACTTTGAACTCCATATTCAGACACTGTCCTGAATAGCAAAGTTAGCCAGATAAACTTATCTGGCTAACTTTGGAGGTATATTCAATAGTGCAGCCACACTATTGAATATAGCCAGCTCAAGTAACTCCTCCCCAAAACACCATCCCCCCCCCCCCCCCCCCCCCCCGCCCCGGAACATCCAAAGTTATCCGACTAAATTTTAGCCAGATACTAAGATAGCTGGCTGTAATATAGCTGGATAAGTGCCCAAATATTCATTTAGCCGGATTACTTCTGAGATCTGACTAAATGCTTCTGAATACGGACCTCTTTTTTCCTGCGCATCTAAATGATGCCACCAGTCTTTGGTAATGATAGATGCCCTGGAATTCCAACGACCATGGAAAGGTTCAACATTCCTTTAATGTGGGTTTATTTCAAACCAAAGCTGCAGTATTGTTCACCATCATCAGCTTCCCTAAACTAGTTCCCCTGTAGCAATGAAAGAGCGATTATTCCCGAGCCTCTATATACTGAACTGCATGCTGAAGCTTATCGCTGGTTTCTTACTTTTCAGACAGCCCACACCATGCTGTCAGGGTATCCTATGAAAATGTGCTCTTGCTGGGTCTTCACGTATGCACCTCGTCACTGAAACTTTACCTTTATATTTTACACTTGCCTTTTCCGTCTCAGAGCACCTTGCATGTAAGTATTATTGATGTCATCACAGCATGGTGTGGTGGAAAGCCCTGTGCAGCATGCATTGATAACAAAACTGCTGGCTGTTATTTTTCCTTTTCTCTTTCTGCTCATTCCTGGTTGTCACAGGTTAGGAGGTCATGGCCCCACTTTGGTGCCTGTGACCATTCCTTGACATACTACTGCAGAGATCTGCTGTGCTTTTTTGCAGCTCACAGCACCCTGACTTCCCTTGTGGTCTCCCGTGCCACGCTGACTCTGCTTAGCATCTGAAATCTTAATGAGTTTGGAGTCTCCTGGGCCAGTATTGCTGGGGACTGCTGCCACTAAAATATAAACACAACTAGAAAATAAATCATCTAATGATACAATTGTGGCCAAGCACTATTGAGTCAATTTTCAAAAAAGGCCAGAGTGACGCCTAATTTAGCTGGCCAGATTTTGAGAGGCTAATTTAAGCTCAGTATTTTCAGCTGATCCTAGGGGTCCAGGTTTTTGGCTGTAAATGAAGTTAAATCCTGTCAAAGAATCACTCCCTCCCACTCTTTAAAAAAAAACCAAAAAAAAACCAAACAATTGCAGCCTGATCTCCCTCACTCCCATTTGATTTTAACAAACTATTGCAGGCTAATCCTTCTTCTTTTTTTCCTGAGTTTAAAAAATAGTTTTGTCCTGATATCTCTCCAGGCCCGCCAAGCTTACAATTTGTCCACAATTCCCCAGTCCCCTCAACCCTCTCGACCGCCAAACTGGAAGGACAACTCAGATTTAACTCCTCCTGACTCTGTATCCTGCATAGCATTGCTAATGGTATATCAGAGCACAGAACACCAAGTTGGGTGGAGATATGCCTGAGTTCTCCTCCCAGTTAAGTAACAGGGGGCCTTTGGGTAATTTTGAGGAGTGGAGGATTTGGGGAATTGGTTTATTTATTTAAGCTTGAGAGGGAATTGGCAATTTATTTAAGCTTGAGAGGTAGGGAGGGAGCATTAGGTGTGGAATTGGGCCTTGATTGTTTTTTTAAAGGTGGGAGGAAGCGAGGGTATCAAGACACCATTATTTTTTAAACTTGAGGAGAGGAGGAGGGGAGATCACTTACTCCAGGTGTGGGGTACATTTAAGACAGCTATCCCTATGGCTAGGTTTCCCAGCCAAATTAGGTGGCTACTGGCTAACATTGAAAATCAAAGCTAGCTGCTTAACTTTCTCCTCTCACTCTGGTTCACATATTTTTGCCAGCTAAATTAAGCACCAGGTCAATATTCAAAAGTCATTTAGACAGATAACTTACAAGTTATCCATCTAAAAAGGCAAGTTTTGCCATATTCAGCCACTTATTCGGCTAAATTATAGTCAGATAAGCCACTATCTGGCTATAATTTAGTCAGATAAAAAAGGAATTCTATGGATGTTTTGGGGAGGAGTTAACTTATTCGGCTAATCTATATGATTTTTAGCTATAATAGTCTCTCTGGGTGATGCATCAAGCCGCAGTAGTGCCTTAAAGCATATTACACAGTGTATATCATGCAATAGAGCACTATTGCAGTGTTACTACATGATATACACATTAGTTTGCATGACCCTGCCCTGGATCCCTCCGCTATTACAAAGACCTGCTTTCACACATGAATAATGCAAATACATGCATGCAAAGAAGGTCATTAACAGGCAATGTTAATGTTTTATTGCAGCTGACCGAGAAAGTGGTCTGCCACGATAAAATAACAATACCTCCTGGGATTTTAATAAATGTAACACAGGATCCCCGGGACCTCAATGTGGGACCTGAGGACCCTGCATTACATTTAAAGGACCATGCAAAGGTGAAAAAAACTTCCATGGCAAAAAAAAGGTTGAGCAGGGATCAAGGCTGACCCTTGGCTCAACCTGGGGCCACCATCTCCTCAAAATAAAATAAAATTGTCCACACAAGGCAATTTCCCCTACCCCTCAAAGAATAAAATAAAAGTCACTTTACCTTCCGAAGATTAAAATAAAAGTTATTGGAGTTCAGGGTTACTCTCTCACCCCAATAGTAAAAGAACCTTGTTGGGATATAGTGCTCCCCCCAGGGCATTCCCCTCCCCCCAAATGTATAAGAAAAAAATCATTGGTGTTCAGTGGGGGTTCCCCCTCTCCCTCTCCCTCAATGTATAAAAAAAAACCGTCATTGGTATTCAGAGAGCCCCTCCACCCCCATTTTGAAAAATGGCATTGACTGGGCCGGGTGCTAGAGGGCACCCGGGCCCCATCGTGGGACCTTCATCTAATTTTTAAGGTTGGGGATGTGGGAGGGGGTTTGGAAGGTAGAGAGGTGATGCCTAGTGGTGGAGTGCCTAGGATTGGTGTGGAGTGGAGAAGCAGCCTAGTGATTAGAGCAGCAGGCTATGAACCAGGGAAACCAGGGTTCAAATCCCACTGCTGCTACTTGTGACCTTGGCAAGTCACTTTTCTCTCTATTGCCTGTAGGTATTTCCCCATCCCCTCTGGAGATAGGAAAATACCTCCAGAACTTGGATATAATCTGCTTTGATGTGCCAAAAAGTTGATAATAAATAATAATATTAAAAGGGTTTTCTCTGGGTATCTCTCAAGTTACCCAAACAGAAACCTTGGCTTCAATACTTCTACTTTCTAACCAGCAAAATTGTACTCAGGTAAGTCACCACCCAGGTGAAATTTTACAGGGTAACAAGTGGGAGGGTGAAGGGCATTTTGGGGGTGGGGCTTAAGTTTAACTTGGTAGTGCAGATAGTCAGCTCTGTTTGGAAAAATGCTGGCCTAAACTTTCCCAGATAATGTTCAGCTCTCAATGCTGTTGCATTATTGCAAACCTTAATGCACCCGCCACCCAATGCCCCATTCTCCTCTCATCCTTCCCTGCATTACAAGATGAAAAAGTTGTCTGCTTCCCCCCCCCCAAAAAAAAAAAAAAAACAGCCCTCATTCTCTTCAGTTGTTTAAAAAAAAGAACTCTTGACAGCTGTAGCACAATTCTCATCTCCCCTCTCTGCTTCACATCTCCCCTCCTGCTTCCCCCATCTCCCTCCTGATCCTGAACTGCCATCCTACAGACTTGTTCGGTACCTGCCATATTCTTTCTGAAGCTGAGCGGAGGAAGAGGCAGGTGTAGCCCCTCCCTCTCAGCATTCTGCATTGCTCTGACAGTGATCCATGAGAATATTGGGACCCTTTGGGGGTTCTGTGAAGCAGGGTGGGGGATGGGCGGGTTCATGTCAGAGTCATCAGAGCCAATGATTCCTAGAATGAGACAAATGTGCATCAACCAAACTATCATCCTCAAGTTCCCTGCACTGCTCAGATGACAGATGTAGCCATGGTACACTATCTCCCTGGACTTGAGATCGATGCTGGGAAAATTCTTGTTAAATTTTAATCAATTTATTCTCAAAGAATTGCACAAAACATATCTCCAGTCGCATCTGCAAGGAACTCACCATCAACTGACTCCTAGGATCGTGCATCAAAATGCATTATGGTGTTAACTCATGCAATAACACCATAGCGCATGTGAAAAGTATAGTATCTCATGGCGTGAATGCAAATTTTTTAGATGGGCAGGATCGAGGGAGGAGTTTGGGTGGATTTTAGTTAAATTAGGGGCCATATCGCACCATGCGATAGCATAATGCATGCAATTTGCACGGTTTTAATGTCAGAAACAGCTACAGCTTTTTCCCTGGCAATATGTCCAAAATGGCCATAACGCAATTCGCAATAAATTTTTGGAATTGCATTTTGGCCATTTCTGGGGGAGGTGGGGAGAGAGAGCGCATCACTGTGTGCACCTATTTATATCTCTATAGGAGGTCCACCTGATAGATCGAGGTGAGGTGTTAGTGGTGGTTTAGGGGCCTGTTTTGCATGTAGATTGAAATGTACGAACAGCATAGTACACCTTGGTGAAGATTTGACATCATTTGGAGTGAGGAAATCTTTGTGAGACTTTCTTCACTCCAAATGATGTCAAATCTTCATCACGGTGTACTGTGCTGTTCGTACGTCTCACTCTACATGCAAAATAGGCCCCTAAACCCTAAACCACCACTAACACCTCACCTCGAGCTATTAGCTGGCCCTCCTATAGAGATATAAATCCTTAACTACTATGAGGGCCTTGTAGATGGTCTCTCTCTCTCTCAGGACCTGCAATACCTATGGTGCAGTAACTTACACATTTCCATAAACACACCCCTTTTTTAGAACAAATGTGTTATTAACTTTTTTTTTAATGAATGATGAGGTTCCATAGCTATTGATACAATTTTTTTGGCGCTATTGTCTAACTGTAATTACTTAGAAATATACTTTTGCTTAACTCCCTTCACTGCTTACTTCTAATCTGTAGACAAAAGGCTTCAAAGTTGGGGGGAACCTATTCTTCTGCCACATCCTTTCACGAAGATGCACTTCTTGCTTCTACACCACAACCCTGCACGATACTAAGATGCCTCCTTATAGATGTTGACCTCAATTACTTTCGGCAGCACCATAAACTTGCAGCATGGCACAAAGTGTGTCATTCCAACTATAAATAAGTTCCTCTAATTATCCGCTGGGAATTGTGAAAAGGTTCCCAAATAATCAGCCACAGATTCAAACTTCAAGTCTTTCCAGTTCCATACAATTCTTAAATGCTTACCTTCAGAAATACCACCATGTCTAACCTAATGGTAAACTGGACCAAATAATGGTCTATCCAGGAAAACTGCAATATCATAACTAAACTGTGCTTAATAAGCTCAATATCAGGCACAAATACTAGGACTAAAAAGAGTGACCTACAATGCATGTAGGCATATCTGTATACTGAAAAACCCAGATTCTTCATAGAACTGAGGAATTACTTTCTCATCCTTTTCCATTTTCCTAAGAACCTCTACATGAATATTACAATTATCAACCACCATCATCCTTTTTATTGGCAATATTGAGGTCTGATATTACCGCACTAAGCTCTTCTTATGATGAATTTTCCTGAACTTGTGGATGATAAACCAACAGAAAAATCAAATCCTCCATTCCCAGAAGACTAAACAGTATACAATCAAAACTGGACCTAGGAAATGTATCATAGGACCACAGTCTAAATGATCTATGATAAATCACTGCCATATCCCTGCATCTTAACCATCTAGATTCCTGGAAAAAAAAAAAAAAAGATATTCAGAGGAACAGGCTTGTGAAAGACTGGTTAGATCTCCTTCATCCACCCAAGTCTCAGCAAGACAGTGAACATTTAGCTTACCATATTTTATAACATCATAAATTAACAGAAGCTTATTTTTAGCTGAACACACATTAACAATAGCATTAATACCACAAGGCAAGGAGTGAGGAGTATGGCATGAAGCACAGAGACATCAAAACTCCAAGGCATGGAGTGATAGTAGGGTCTTTCATATTACATTGTTTATACACCCTAGAGTGGATATGCACTGATATCAGACCAATCAGTCACTTTTGTCACAAAGAACAGAACACAGCACAAGCACAGTAAATGAACAGATGATGCTTGCAGCTACTAGTAGTGTCAGCTACAGTGGTAGCCCTACCTGTCACAGAGATTACAGATTTTCTCCTGCTACTAGGTAGCAGGCATCCCAAACCACAACTAAGCAGGGTGTCAATGACTCTTAAAACCAAGCTTTGCTTTCTCCTGTAAATAAAATATTTTTTCTAATATTTTCATTCACTCTTTCAAGCAAGGAACCTGAGAATCTCTGTCTTCCCTCTCTGAGATCCAACAGAGGAATGACTGAACAAAATGGTCACTGAATTCTCAAAATGCTCTTAATTTTTTAAGGTAAAAATGAAACTATGCAGCTGCCAGCTGGGTATAGGCTGGTTGAAAAGGTCCTGAAACTTGATTGGCCCTTTCCTTCCTTGTCCCATCCCTAACCAGCTCTGCTCTGTCTGACTTGAAGTAGAAAAAATGCATTGCTTGCTTCTTCCATAGACTTGAATGGAACTGAACCAAATGATCTGAAAAGGATTTGGATTTTTCAGAGGACTGTACTCACAGGGGTAGATTTTCAAACAGCACGATTTGGCGTACTTTTGCTGGCGCATCAGGCGCAAGCAAAAGTACGCGGGATTTTAGTAGATACGCGCGTATCCGCTAAAATCCTGGATCGGCGCGCGCAAGGCTATCAATTCCGTATAGCCGGCGAGCGCCGAGCCGCGCAGCCTACCCCCGTTCCCTCCGAGGCCGCTCCGAAATCGGAGCGGCCTCGGAGGGAACTTTTTTTTGCCCTCCCCTCACCTTCCCCTCCCTTCCCCTACCTAACCCACCCGCCCGGCCCTGTCTAAACCCCCCCCCCCCTTACCTTTGTCGGGGGATTTACGCCTCCCGGAGGGAGACGTAAATCCCCGCGCGCCAGCGGGCCGCTAGCGCGCCGGGACGCAACCTGGGGGCGGGTCCGGAGGGCGCGGCCACGCCCCCGGACCGCCCCGGGCCGTAGCCACGCCCCGGGCCCGCCCCCGGAACGCTCCCGACACGCCCCGAAAACGCTGCACGGTTCGGGCCCGCCCCCGACACGCCCCCCTCAGAAAACCCCGGGACTTACGCGAGTCCCGGGGCTTTGCGCGCGCCGGTAGGCCTATGTAAAATAGGCTCACCGGCGCGCAGGGCCCTGCTCACCTAAATCCGCCCGGATTTGGGCGGATTTAGGCGAGCAGGGCTCTTAAAATCCGCCCCACACAGTTTGGATAACTCACAATGAACTGAAAATCATTTCATTTGGATCAATTTTCACATTCACATAATCTGAAATCATACCCCTAGCAATTTTCAGATAGCCCTTCAACTAGAGTAAATCAGTACTTACCCATGTAAATGGCTTTTGAAAATTGCCCACTTTGGATGTAAGATTATTATCACACATAAGTTAGTCAGCAAATATGATTAATAATTTCAATCATTTCCAAAATGGATTAAGAAACATAAGTGTTCTTTGAAGATTTTCACAGCAAAACTACATGTCCATAATTACACCTGCTAGTTGATGCACATAGCTTTACATTGAGAATTTTACACACATGCATTTTCAAATGAAAAAGCATGCATACAAGTCCCAAATCTGCCTAGACCGTAACCCCTGAACTGTCACTCACATATGCACGAAAACAAATATGGTGTATATGCATGTAATTTCACTTGCATATTATTCGCACAATGGAGACACAGTATATACAAATTTATCTCATGCATATTCATTGTGGATATCCTGAAAACCCAATTGGTTGTGGAGTCCCCAGGACAGGTTTGGGAAGCCCTGGCATGTTTACTTCATTTATGTCTATATTTGTCATGCTCCCCAGCCATGTCAGTACTCACGAGAAGGACTTTAGGGTAGAATTAGAGAGAAGGCCCACAGCATGATGGAGCAAAGACTGGAGGATGGAACTTGGAAGTGGAACTCAGTGTTGGCACTGAAGCCTGAAGCAGTCCATGGAGACACAGTATATGCACATTTATCTCATGCATATTCATTGTGGATATCCTGAAAACTCGACTGGCTATGGGGTCCCCAGGACAGGTTTGGGAAGTCTTGGTTTAGAGAAATGGTGCAGGTTGTGTACCAAAAAACTTATGAGATGAGACATAATGATCTAAATATATACATCCTAGAGGACTGCAGCAACAGGGTGACATACCAGAAAAGGTATAAATAATGTACAAAAAAGCAAATATCTTTCAAAGGAAAGAATATTCGACAGCATCCAAGGGGGTAACATTAGAAAACATTTACAGTGCATTCAGAAAATATTCAGACCCCTTTACTTTTTCCTCATTTTATGTTACAGCCTTATTCTAAAATAGATAATAGGCATTTTTCCTTCCTCAATCTACACACAATTCCCCTTAATGACAAAGCGAAATCAGGTTTGTAGAAATTTGTGTAAATTAATTTAAAAAAACAAATGGAAATATCACATTTACATAGTATTCAGACTCTTTGCTATGACACTCCAAGTTGAGCTCAGGTGCATCCTGTTTACATTGGTCATCCTTCAGCTGTTTCTCCAACTTGATTGGAAACTATCTGCGGTAAATTCAATTGATTAGACATGATTTGGAAAGGCACAGTTGACAATGCATGTCAGAGCCAGGGCCGGAGGAACCACTAGGCGAGCTAGGCCTGTGCCTAGGGTGCCGAGAATTATGGGGGCGCCGTGGCAGGCAGCAGAATTTTGAAAGGGCAAAAAGTGCCCTTTCAAAATTCTGCCAGTCCCTGACTCGCCCTGCCTCCCCCCCCAGTGTCACCCTCCCGACGCCCCCCTGGTGGTCCAGCAGACGGCCCGGGAGCGATTTGCCAATGGCACCGGTAGCCCCTGTCACATGGTAGGGGCTGAAGGCCACCGGTGCCATTTTGCTTAGTGGACCCGAGGAGCGGCAGATCGCTCCCGGGCCCTCCGCTAGACCACCAGGGGGATGTCGGGAGGGTGGCCCTGGGGGGAAGGCATGGCGAGTCGGGGGCTGGCTGCCTGCCGTGGCGCCCCTGGTCTCCTGCTGCGCCAATCTTCCTTTCTTCGGCCACGTGATCAGTTAGACCGGCTGCGTCGATCTTTCTGTGTGTGTGTGTATGTGATGTGATCTATATGAGAGAAAGGAATGGAGCTTCTGTGTGTGTGTGTGTGTGTGTGTGTGTGTGTGTGTATGATGTATATGTGAGAAAGGAATCTACCAGTTTAAAAAAATGAAAATGTGATAATACATATATCTCAACTTTTGTGCTGGTTTTGTTGAAAAGTTGGATGAAAGATGAAATTACTGAATTTTAAGCATCCCTCTTCTGGAAAATAAAATTTAACAAAGTGGGTAGAGATAAATACTAAAGTAAAAAAAAAAAAATTAAAGTGTTTAAAATGTTTATCTTAGCAAAATCACAAATTTAAGATACTGATGCCAGGTGGGGTTTGGTTTTTTTTTTTGAAGTATAATTTAAGCATGAAGACTAGAATAGTTCTAATCTGAAATGGTTTTGCTTTTCTTTTTTTTTAAGCCTTTAGAAAATGTATATTTTTAAATGACTAAGAGTGGAATCTTCCATTTTAAAAGGAAAGCTGACTAAGGATGTCTTTCTGTTCCATATCTCCCACATGAATAATCATACGACTGATAGTTTGAAGAAAGACACTTGCTTTATTGCCTGAAAGCATAAAACAAGAGAAGCTGTACTGTGAGGGTGGCTGTCCCTTGGGAGGACAGAACCTGAAGGAAGGGTGTCATTTCGCCTTCTGATAGGAATGTGATTTTCTTATTTAACGGTTGGGAGCATCACTTTCCCTTTTAGTAAAAGTGAAAAATGCTGCAATTCTGAAAGCAAGGTGCTTCTGTAAGAGTGTAATGTGTATGTGAGACAGGGAGGGTGCTTCGTGTATGTGAGACAGGGAGGGTGCTTCTGTATGTGTGTGGTGTATATGTGAGTCGGGGAGGGTGCTTGTGTGTGTCAATGTGTGTGTGCGCAAGAGAGATGGAGCATATTTTTGGCTGGCTTGTGGCTGTGAGAGAGGGCATGTGTGTGATTGAGCCTGTTTGTAAGTGAGATAGAACATGTGTGTGATTGAAAGCTTGTGTGTAAGTGAAATAGAGAGAGCATGTGTGTGATTGAAAGCCTGTGTGTAAGTAAGAGAGAGCATTGTGTGATTGAGAGAGACTGGCCAGAGAGGTGTCGTGTGTATGTGTGAGAGAGACTGATCAGGGAGATGACAGGTATGTGTGTGCTTGTGTGTGTGTGAGTGAGAAAGAGAGAGAGAGAAACTGGTTGGGGAGATGATTGATGTGTGAGACAGAAACTGGTCCTGAGGGTGTGACTGGTATGTGTGTGCGTGAGAGAGAGAGAGAGAGAGAGAGAGAGAAAAGAGACTGGTTGTGGTCCCTAAGGAAGAGGACTGTGAGGACAGCTTCAGCAGCTACTGCTGCTTCTGGTGTGGCCTGCAAGGGAAAGGAGTAGGCGAACTGCTGGAGAGGGTAAGTAAAGGTGGCTTTTTAAGTTCATTTTTCTTGATTGACTACCATTTTAATTATTGGGTAGTATGTAATGTGTCTGCCGTTTGAAATATTTTATTGGTGTTTGGTAAAGCCTTCAAAATTTGCATGAATATTTAATTATTGGATATTCTATTCATCAGCTGTTTTGAAATTATTTTATTTGTATGGTTTTATAATTATGATTAATGATTTATATATCTTGATTTTATTGATTTGTTTCATGAGGAATGGTGAAATTTTTGTTTTTCCATTGTTACACTGTATAGAGTCTGGCGTGATGCGTTTTACAGTTCAGTTTTTGTCTGCACATTTCTATTTATACTTTATGTGGCTTTATTCTGTATTTGGTGGGGGTCTGTCTCTGCTCTGTGTGTGTGACCATGATGAGAGAGTCTGCTAGCATATAGTGTCTGTATAGGGATCTATAGCAATCGGGTTTGTTTTGTTTTCTCAGTAGGTGGTGTATTGGTATTCTAGGACCCAGTGTAATATTTACCCTTGCTTTTTCAAAGGTAGGGTTATTGTTGTTTGAGTCCTTGGTGTTATTACTGTTATGTTATGATGGGATTGCAGTATAGATTTTGAGTGTCTTTTTTGCGGGGTTTTGTGTTAGTTCACAATGTGCCTGGCAGTGGAAGGTGTTTGTGCTGCTGTTACTGTGAGGTGACACCAGAATTTGAAAATATCTTTTAGTATGATGAGCTGTAAGGGAAACATCCAATCTCCATTGTTTGGGGGAATTTCAGTGGATGCACAGAGTTACAGAACTGGAGGTGTAGGATTTGTATTGACATTCTTCTGTTCCTTCCTATATATTCCTGACTTCATTCTCATAGCCATATAGAATTAGTTGAATGAGGTTATCAAATAATTTTATAGTGTGAAATTGGCCAGCTTTTTAAAATTACTCAGAAGACCCTTTGGACTTTTTTTTATTAACACCCCTTTTTTTTTTATAACCAATTTTAAAGCAGGATCCATGCTATAAAGGTGGGTGTGATGAAGAAATGTAATTTTGGATCCCCCCCCCCCCCCCCAACAATTCTTCTGTCTAGAGACGCCACTGATTTTCTGTGACCTTAAACATTAGTATAAGAAGGATTAAGGGGGGGATGCTGGAGAGGCACACAAATGCATTGGCCCCCGGGCACTGGAGACCCTTGGTGCGCCACTGGGTGCAAGCCATATGGGGCCGCAAGCGGTGGCAAAGAGGAGTAGAGATTTGATGGGCCGTGAGCAGTGCCCAACCTGCTCGTGACCGGAAAACCACATAGTCAGCGGGCATGATCGAGAATGAGGAAGAAGTCGGGGCCGAGACCGGGGGGTGGTGGCACAACCTGGGGGGGGGGGGGGGGCGCAAGGGAGAAGGCTCACCTAGGGCGCCAAATCCCCTTGCACCGGCCCTGGTCAGAGCCAAATCAAAATCATTAAGTTGAAGGAATTGTCTGTAGACCTTTGGGACAGGATTGTGTCAAGATACAGATCTGGGGAAGGATACAAAAAAATTCCTGCGGCATTGAAGGTTCCAAAGAACACAGTGGCCTCCATCATTCTTAAATGGATAAGATCAGAACCACCAGGACTCTTGCTAGAGCTGGCTGGCCACCCAAACTATGCAATCAGAGGAGAAGGGCCTTGGACATGAAGATTACCAAAAAAGAACCTGATGGTCACTCTGACAGATCTCCAGTCCACTGGAGATGGGAGAGCCTTCCAGAAGGACAACCATCTCTGCAGCACTCCACCAATCAGGCCTTTATGGCAGAGTGGCCAGACCGAAGCCACTCTTCAGTAAAAGCCACATAATAGCCCACTTGGAGTTTACCAAAAATCACTTAAAGTACTCTCAAAGCTTGAGGAAACATGATTGAACTCTTTGGCTTGAATGCCAAGCATCATGTCTGGAGGAAACCAGGCACCATTCATCACCTGGCTAATACCATCCCTATGGTGAAGCAAGGTGGTGGCTGTTTTTCAGCTGCAGGAACTGGGAGACTAGTCAGAATCAAGGGAAAGATGAATGGAGCAAAATACAGAGGGATCCTTGATGAAAACCTGCTCCAGGGTGCTCTGGACCTCAGACTGGGGTGATGATTCACCTTCCAACAGGACAACAGCCAAGACAATGCAGGAGTGGCTTCGGCATATTCTGTAAATGTCCTTGAGTGGCCAAGCCAAAGCCCAGACTTTAACCTGATTGAACATCTCTGGAGAGACCTGAAAATAGCTGTGCATTGACTCTCCCCATACAACCTGCAGAGTTTGTGAGGATCTGCAGAGAAAAATAAGAGAAAATTCCCAAATCCAGGAGTGCCAAGACTGTAGTGTCATACCCAAGGAGACTCGGGGCTGTACACTGCAGAAGGTGCTTCAGCAAAGTTCTGAGTAAAGGATCTGACTGCTTATGTAAGTGTGATATTTCAGGTTTGTTGTTGTTTTTTAATTAATTCGTAAAAATTTCTACAAAGCTGATTGCGCTTTGTCATTATGGGGAATTGTGTGTAGGATGAGGAGGAAAAAAAATGCATATTATCCATTTTAGAATAAGCCTGTAACAAAATGTGGAAAAAGTGAAGGGGTCTGAATACTTTCTGAATGTACTGTATTTATAGAAAGTTGGTGGAAGCATGAGACAACCTCCCAGTGGAGATGGTGGAGAAAAAAAAACCCAGCAACAGAATTCAAGAGAGCTTGGGATAAGCACAGAGGATCTCTACTCACGAAGAAAGGAAGGAAAAGCTAAAGACAAAATTACATCTATAGCATTTCACAAGGAATAAAACTGAGCAGATCAGATGGCCTTATGAGCCTTACCTGCCATCTTTTTCTATGCTCTTGAGAAGCCGGTAGGATAGGTTTCAGTGACTCTATCAGCTGCTCTGTTACTGCAGACAGTGGAGCTTGCACCTCTTTTCTGACAGAATCTCACTGTCCATAAGGGTTTGTGTGTGTGTGTGCGTGCATCTGTAATGTCTATTTTCTTGGTTCACCAGTGGATCATGCTGGACTTATTTCTTCAAGATCTTACACAATCCAAGCATGGAATTGTGTTAGGTCATCAAAATCAGCTACAGTAGTAGCAGTCTGACTTTCACTTAAAATTGTCAGGAAATGTAACAACTGTTCACATCTGGGTTTAGCAATAAGCATATTAGGTCACCTTATGGTGGTAGGGTGATAGATTAATAAATCTGAAAGTACTGTGTGCCTCTGTCAAGATCTATTCTTCACATTCCACAAACTATAAAAACAACAACAACAAAAAAAACACAAAACCCCCATCAAGGAACAGCATCACTTTCCATTTCAATAAGCGACTGTGAAACACTTCCCTACGTTTTACTTCCTTGAATGCATAAAAAGACATCTTTTTGTTCATGCTCCCGAGGCCATTGCTCTCATTAAGAAGTTTTAGTTCCTCCTTTTGATGCTGCTTTTCTCTGTAATGCTATCACATGCTCTTTACTATGAATGAAAATGTTAGTTATGAGCCTTATAATAAAGTCATCAACAGGCATGCAGCTTCTTGAACCATGAGCATTTCATCTGAGACAACTCATATTACATTTGAGTTGCTCATGCAACATGAGAAGCGAGTAAGAAAACAAATTGTCACTCCCTGCCACATCTAGTTTCTCAATACCAAAAAATGAATGAACCCCCAGAGTAAAATATGTAAATATTCAAAAAAGAATTTCACTCTATACTCTGCGATATAAGAAGTTACTTCAAAGAAGCAGTAATCTAGTCTTGAATGACCATTATAAGTATTTACATCATTTTTAACACTTATCTGAAAAGACAGCAGAAGTCCATTAGTAGTTGCTATTGTTGTAGATGATCTTGTGGAGGAAAATCATTGATGTGAATGTGTTTGCTTGCGGGCTATCAATGAAGTGATGCCGCAGGTTTCGAGGGTACAAAGCTCTCGGCATCAGGACATAATAAAGTCCAGAGATGTCCTCCATAATGGATGCTAAAACTTCTCTCACTTCTTACTAGGGATGTGAATCGGGTGCCCGATTGTTCCCGCTTTTGGGATCGTCTGGCCGTGGGAAAAAATCATTTTCCCGCATTTCCCTGGTTTTTTTTTTTTAGTGAAAAATCATTTTTTGGGCTAGTGCGCGCTAACTCATATTAGCGCGCACTAGCAAAAAATAAGAAAAAGTAACAAAAACAAACGGTTTTTTGTTAGTGCGTGCTAACATGAGTTAGCGCGCACTAACCCGAAAAACGATTTTTACAAAAAATCGGGGGTAAAATTGATAGTTTCTTTCTTTTAACCGATTTCTAATGAATTTAGAAATATCATACGATATTTCAATTCGTTAGAAAAATGATTCACATCCCTACTTCTTACTACTGAGCTGCAGTGCCTCTGTTCTCTTGAACATTTTCCCAGCTTCCCTTCTCCTTTCCAGGAAAAGGGAAGCTGTAATCTTTCTCCACATTAATCTTTTGCCCATGATATATCAAACACATCTTTTGAAAATCATATTGGGCTTTTCTTCTCTTGCTTATGATTGCTGTTCCTAACTGAAATGTTTGCTGTAACGAGTAATTGTATAGAGGAAGCCCTATAGGAATCCAGGATCTGAAGTGTACAGAGGAACTATGGATGGCAAAAAAAAGAGAGCGCAACAAATCTCTTTGTAAGACAAGTTAGCAAGGGTAAGAAGAAAAAAGAAAACAGAGATAGTTCTCTGAAAAGATATCAGAAATGGTAAGAGCAAAAAGGCTAGAAATCAGGAAAAAAAAACCCCAAAAACAACTCAAGAGGATGAGGCCAGATAGAATTAGGAAAAACAAAAAGGAGACAGGGAAAGCAACAGCCCTCTCAGAAGAGAATATTGCCCAATTAATAAAAGGAGGAGATAAAGCTTTTAGATATATAAGGGACAGACCTAAAATCTATAGAGGAATTATTTAAAGGGGAAAATGGAAGGAGAGGGACTAGAAGGCAGAATTCTTAAACATGTAACTAGCAGAAAAAGACC
Source organism: Rhinatrema bivittatum (assembly GCF_901001135.1). Classification (NCBI taxonomy): domain Eukaryota; kingdom Metazoa; phylum Chordata; class Amphibia; order Gymnophiona; family Rhinatrematidae; genus Rhinatrema; species Rhinatrema bivittatum. The sequence goes on from NC_042616.1 coordinate 754,047,744, forward strand.
ATGCAGCCCAACCAGTCTACTTATCCTGTCCACACAGCTAAGGATACATCCCAGTTACCAAACACAGATTGGGACTACCACCTGCAAGATTTCTCCTTATTCAGGACAGTTGTTTTTTTGTCATACTCAGATTGGGAATTTTAAAATAAGAAGATTATATGTAAACACTGGCATATTCTTTCCAATTTTGATAAATTCTAGGACCCCCTATTTTTGCATTGCATAAAAAATAGATCATTACAAGACCAACTTGTGCATGCAGTTCTACCACAATATCAGGCGGATGATCAACATATATTGGGGCAATTTCCATGTGGGTCATGTAGCGTGTGTCCTCATGCGCAATGTATATCTTCATTTAGCATTTAAAATAGAGCCAAGCATATAAATTGATGGGACACTTTACATGTAATACCAAATAAATCATCTAGGCAATCATTTGCCTGTGTAAATGTATATATATTGGACAGACCAAGCGCAGCATTAAAACCCGCATATGTGAACATTTGAGCTGTATTCAAACAAGCAAAGTAACAGCACCAATAGTGGTTCATTGGATCACTTATCAACAGTCTATTGGTGTCCTCAAATGTTTCATTATTCATCAATGCCATTTATCAAGTCCATTACCTGCTATTAATTAAGTTGACTTAGAAAATAGCCACTGCTATTACTAGCAACAGTAACATGGAATAGACTTAGTTTTTGGGTACTTGCCAGGTTCTTATAACCTGGATTGGCCATTGTTGGAAACAGGATGCTGGGCTTGATGGACCCTTGGTCTGACCCAGTATGGCATGTTCTTATGTTCTTATCCTGGGGAGGGAAGGGGGGTCATATTGGGTCCATCAAGCCCAGCATCCTGTTTCCTACAGTGGCCAATCCAATACAGGATACAAGTACCTGGCAAGTAACCAAACATTAAATAAATCCCATGCTACTAATGCCGGTAGTGATTATTCCTTAAATCAGCTTGGTTTATAGCAGTTTATAGACTTATCCTCCAGGAACATGCCCGCAACTTTTTAAACCCAGCCACACTACCTTCCTTAATCATAACCTCTAGCAAAGAATTCCAGAGCTTAATTGTGCATTGAGTGAAAAAGAATTTTCTCCAATTTGATTTAAATATACTACTTACTAATTTCACGGAGTGCCCCCTAGTCCTTGTATTATCTAAAAGAGTAAATAACTGAATCATATTTTCCCATTCTATTCCACTCATGATTTTATAAACTCTATCATATCCCCCCTCAGCCGTCTCTTCTCCAAGTCCTAACCTCTTTAGCCTTTCCACATAGGGGAGCTGTTCATCCTCTTTGTCATTTTGGTCACCCTTCTTTGTACCTTTTCTAGTGCAACTGTATCTTTTTTGAGATGCGGCAACCAGAATTGCACATAGTCTCACCATGGAGCGATACAGAGGCATTATGACATTTTCTGTTTTATTCACCATTCCTTTCCTCAAAGGAGTCCCAGAAATAGATCATCAGTGAAGTCTACCAGCCGGCTCAAGGACAGAGCTGTATCAGTCTTTTTAGTTTATTTTTTAGCAGGAGATTCAGTCCTCCAGCTTGGGCAGTAGTCATTACAACTCTGTGTCCCCAGTGAGATTGAGCAGCAGGACGTTAAACCCCACATTATGCAGGTTTTCAGCCAAAATATCAAGGGACCATCTTAGCTCATAGCTCAGAACCTGTGCTTAGAACTTAGCTGGGAAACGCAGAATATTGACGTTATCTGGCTCGCTTATCCGGATAAGTTTGGCCCACCCTGGAATGACCCCGGACATATCTAAATAAGTTGTTAACCAGCTAATAACTTAACTGGATAGCTGAGGGCAATTAAACAGGCGAGGAATTAAAATCTCTTTGAATATGAACCTCTTCATATATAAATATGCATAATTTAGAAAAATATCTAGTTAACATACAGGTATACACATTTCCTATTATGATCAATCATAGTTCTTGAAACTAATTGTATTTGTCCATTGTAAATGCTTTCGATGCAGAGATCATTCTTCTGACAAGTTTACTGTTTGAGTCATCATAGTTTTGTAGTTTGAATCAGCATGACACACACAAAGTGAAAACAATGACCTCACTGTATCTATATTCAACCAAAGTGACAGTTCTGCCCTTTAAGGGCAGCATGTCACATTTCTTTAGCAAACAATTCGGTGCTGAACAAGAACCAGGGAGATTTCAGCCTGGTTCGCATGTGATGTCATTTTTGGATTTTCCTGGGATCTATTGTGGAAATGTGTTAGATTCTGGGCAAAACTCAAAAGACATTTGAAAAACCTGAAGTGGATCTGCAATTCTACAAAGTCTGTGTCAAATGTTTTGACAACCAGAAGTGAATTTTGCAAATCTGTGTTAGAATTTCTTCAGAAAGTTTTGATGAAATGGTTCAGTAGAATTCCAACATATTTCCAGCTTCATCAAAATGTTCAACGCAATCTTAATTAGAAGAAGTGCATGTTTCCTCACACTTTCTTAATCCTGCTAATGCTGAGTTGGTCTTCTTTCTGTCAAAGTCAATCCCTTTCCCCCTTGCCAGTTTCATGCTGGCAATACAGAAAAGTATTTAGCATAAGGAGGACCACATTGTAACACAGAGAAGAGAAATTTGGGAGTATAATGCTAAGTCACACCTTCAACCTGATACTGTCCATTAACTATATTATAAGATATTTGCGAGTGAATAGTAACAAGGTTGCATCTACATAACATAAGAACATAAGATATTCCATATTGGGTCAGACCAAGCCCAGTATCCTATTTCCAACAGTGGCCAATTCAAGTCACAAGTACCTGGCAAATACCCAAACATTAAATAAGCCCCATGCTACTAATGCCAGCAACAAGCAGTGGCTATTCCCTATTGATTAATAGCAGTTTATGGGCTTCTCCTCCAGGAACTTATCCAAACCCATCTACACTAACTGCCTTAACCAAATCCTCTGGCAATGAATTCCAGAGCTTGTGCACTGAGTGAAAAATAATTTTCTCCAATTTGTTTTAAATGTGCTACACGCTAACTTCATGGTGTGCTCCCTAGTCCTTGTATTATCTGAAAGAGTAAATAACTGATTCACATTTACCCATTCCAGTCCTTTCATGATTTTGTAGACTTTTATCATACCCCTCCTCAGCCATCTGTTCTCCAAGCAGAACAGCTTTAACCTTTTTAGCATCATAGGGAAGCCTTTCCATGCCCTTTATCTTTTTGGTAGCCCTTCTAGATTGAGGCACAATTGTCAACAACTTTTAACCTGTGCTACCATGTGCCAAGTATTAAATTATCCAATTTTTAAAAATTGATATATGTTAGAGGAATATTGTAATAGTCTGAGTTAACTATGCCTCTTTCCTGTGTAATTGTTCAATACTTGTTCAAGATGTCGGAAAAGTTCCTTATTTAAAGTAGGAGATTGCAAATGTTAAATTGTGTTCCCTGTCAGAACTGCAACTTGCTGGATTAGAGAAACTCCCACAGGATTTGGAGGGGCTTTTATTTGCATCAGTCTTTCAAAGGAGCTGCATATGTGCAATATTTTTGGGATACTCCAGCCTTCCTTCCAACTGCATTCCACAGAGAAGCACAAGCTTGTTTCCTTCCCAAGCACAGGTTTCCAAAACCCACCATCAAGCCTCACAGCTGGTTGACAGCGAAAGTGGTTTCAAGTGTGTTTGGATATAATTAGTCAAAGAAGCACAGAGTCATCATTTTTTAAATAAGGGAAAATCTCAGGTTTTCTAGGATTACCGACAAAGCTGTGACACTTTTTATTCAGTCAACATATGAACTATCCAGAGATCATCATAAACCTGCAAGATCCTGCACATCGGAAGAAGGGAGCACGGTGTGGTTTTGAAAGCTCACGTAAACCAACACCTTTGGAAAATTCTCAATTTGGTCCCCCCCAAAAATGTTTTGCGCACACTGCAAAGAATCCAGTTTTCTCCGCTACCAGCCAATACGACCACTGGAAATCTGCAATCAAGCTTTCCGCATTGTCATCTGTTCAGACATGAAGAACTAGAAGCACTGCCAGATGCAGCAAAAAAAAAAAAAAGGGTTTTTTCCCCAAGCATTCAGAATTGATTTATAAAAGAAAGAATATATTTGTCAGATGAGTTTATCTAGGATCTTTTTCACCAAAATGGTACACACCCTTTCCTTTTTCATGTTTGAAACCTGCAGTGGCAGCTTTCTACTCTTCCTGTGAAGGTAAACTGCACCAAGATGATAAAGTACATCAAATATTTCCGAATTATCCCTCTGCTACATCATACTGCTTCATAAAAGTGAAGAAGAAAGCAATCTGTTGAATCAGAAAGTGCTTTTCATAGACTTGTGGCTTTTTATTGGAGACAGGTTTTTTGTTGATTGGACTGGAAGCATAGATAAATGGATTAATTATTTTTTATTTGAAAACTCTATCCCACTAAGATATCTCTCTCTCTCTCTATATATATATATATTTATTCTTTCTCTAGCATTACATCACAATTTAATCTGCCAATACTTTGATCAAATACAATCCCAGCATTTTGGTCATCTCTTTTTTTCCCCAATTTTTGAAAGCAGAGGACACGATACTGTAAATAAAGTCAGCAAATACATAGAAACAGAATAGGATGGCAGAAAAAGATCACATGGTGCATCTAATCTTCCCTTGTTTCCATTCCTTCCACAATCCTACACAGATCCCAGCTTTAGCCTCGCTTCCCCCACAGCTAAGGATCCTCTGTTCTTCTCCCATGCTTTCCTGAATTCTCTTTCAGTTTCTTCCTCTGCTGGGAGGCTGCTCCATGCATCCACAATCCTTCTTATGTAGAAATGCTTCCTCATGTAACTTCCATGACATCTTCCTGAAATTTCCACTGAAAACGCTTACTTTCTGCATGTAATTTATATAGTTGGTTACCTGGCTCTGTCTATCTTATCCCTCTTCCCTCTCCTCCTGTCAGAAAAGGAGTAGTCTAGTGTGGAGGTTTTCAAACCTGTCCTGGGAGACCCCCCCCCCCCCTAGCAAATTTTCTCTCATGCATATTCATTGTGGATATCCTGAAAACCTGACTGGCTGGAGGTCCTCCAGGACAGTTTTGGGAACACTGGTCTAATGGATAAAAGAAATGGGCTAGGAGTCACCAAAACTAGCATTCATCAATCTCCACTTCCTTCACTGACACACTTTGAGTAAGTCACATTATCTTCTGTAGCCTTAGCTACCCACTTAGACTAAGGTCTTTTGGGCAGGGAATTATGGCACCTGAGTGCTATAAATTGCCTTGAGCATCATTTAGAAAGGCAGACTAAGACTTACTTTTGGAAATTTCAGGCCAAAAGTCCAAATTACTATCATACATGCTTGATTCTCACATATCACCTCATAAGGTTTATGATGCAGACTTTAATATATCTTAGCAAATAAACGGAGTTTCATTTTTCATTTCCTTCTCTGCCCATTAGCTTTTTCTTATGTTTGCAGGTAGCATGCAATGAAGATATCATCACCTCTCTCTATGCATTGCCAATTGTTTGGAATTAAATGTTAAAAATTCCAATGAAACCATGGAAAACAAACATGTGATGCTGAGAAATCGTTTGCTTTTCCACCCATCTCTACAGAGGCTTTCACACACTTCTAGGCATAGAAATAACCTCCCAAAATGTGGTTGCATCTTGGGGTCAGTGGCTGTGCTCATTTCATCAAAAGGATACTATGACTGGACCTTTAAAGAAAGGACTTGTGTCATCCGGGCAACTCCTTTAGAACATCTTTGAATAGTGCTTATGTTCATCAGTTGAAAGGTACAGAAACTACAAAGAATCCAGACATTAAGAAGGAGAAGTACAGAAGGACACACTTTCTGCGTATTCTGTGCTTGTATCTGCATAGCAGAAACTTGCAATAGGGAATTCTGGCAGGTCTCTACAAGTGATGAACATTAGCTTTGGTTATGTACTATTATAATTTTTATATTTAACATTTTGTTCAATCCGGCTTTCACTATGTATATATTTTTTCTATTGGTTTGTGCTGGATTCCTGAGATACCTAAACTTCCCAGTACCAAATGGATAAGAAAAAAGGCAGTGTGTGCAAAAAAATCCCATCTCTTTGTCTCAGAACGTTCTTTATCTTGCTTATCTAATACACTGCAAAGTCTGATTACTAACAGGTTAAAAGGCTGTGCACGTCTACAATGTTTCTTTCAGCCTTCTGCATTTTCTGATATTAAGAAGTTTGTAAAATAGCATTAACCATGTGCCAGTAAGGCAGCAATAGTAAACTGCACTTCAGAGGTACCAATTGAAAGATATTTAAGACGTTTTCTAAAAAAAAACAAAAAAAAAACCTTTTCATGCAAAATCCCCTTTGAACTCTCAAATTCTGATAAGCATGTCAACAATATAGTGCCGGCTGACAAGTTAAAGAAAACGGAAAACAGGGAACACACGCATGTAAAGCATAGATGGGATCGCCCAATTACCTTGCGAAAGGCTCTCTTTCTTCTACCTTCAGGCACCAAGTTAAGTATAGTGCTGTGCACAGGTTTACGGCTCATGGTGCAGTAGCGCTCTCTAGGAACGCTACTAGACTATCTTATCGAGCAAAGAGACGAACGGGCATGGTTGGATTGAGCTCAAGTTGCTACAGGCGCAGCCTTAGAAATAAGCAGCATTCCAGGCTTTAGCTCAAGCCGTTGTAGGAGCAGCCCGAGGGATAAAGAGCAAGCCAGCTGCCTCTGCGAGGACTGTACTCACCACAAGCGTGTAGTAAGGCAGCTTGTTCATTGTGGTCTGCTGGGGGAAACCTCAGGAGCTGGAAAGACAGGCTCTCACTACTCCTACCAGCGTGGTCACATCCCCCTACATTAAACAAGACAGTTATATATAGCTCAGAGAACAGGAAGTAGCGCTTCATATAATCACTCTTTTCCTCTCCTGACTGGATTTGATCATTTTAACTCGTTAAGGGCAGGTCCCGTGGAAAAAAAAAAAAAATCCCGAGACCTTTGTGGGTTTTCTCTGTTTCTCTCTATCCACCCCCTCCAATCCATATCAGGAATTGAATGGTTAAGAAAGTTCTCGAGTCACTCCTGGCTTAGGCTGCGTTGGAATGGGTAATGCTCTGAAACGAGAGCAGAATTCTCACTTACTGTCTGGGCTGGGCAGGAGGGGAAAAACAACCACAAAATGACATGTAGCTCTCATTTGGAGAAGCTCGATAAAGCAGCATGAGCCAGGAGCAGGCTGGCGAGGGTGTGCAGCCCAGGAACACGTTTAACGAGCGAGCTTCTCTTAGCTCCTACCCTCTCCCCGATTCCAGATGCGCAGCTCATTTCTGGCTCCTAAAGTCCACAGTTCCAGGGGAGTTCTTTAATATGTGCCCCTGATTTACCTTCACGCATATCCTGTAAACGCCCCCCTGTGACAAGTAGTACAATCCATGCCTTTTCCCGTCCCTGCGTTGCTTCTGTCTCTGAGCTTGCAAATCGTTACTGTTTAGCAGAAAGAGCAAGCAGCAAAGCTTTCCTGGGGATTCCCTAGACAGAATTAAACGATCATTTGGCAGCTGTATTCTGAAAAAAAAAACCAAAAAAACCCAAGGTACCATAATGACTGCAAGGGGAGGGGGGAACCATTACAATCCCATCACAGTTCAAGGGATGACTGATTGCATGCTGTATCTTGTTACAGGAGATCAGGAATTTGAGTCATTTTGGAAACATGCCTTAAGTGATACAGCTGTCAAACACATGCAACGCACAAAATCACTTTTAAATGATAGAAAATACTTTGCATATGTCTTTAGGAAGAAGTGGGGCTGGCCCACTGGCTCTGTGGCCACTTTTTTTCTCCAGTCTCATAACCCCTCCTAATGTACCTAGTCTAGTCGCCGGGTAGTTGAGAAGAAAGGCTCATGGCACTGAATCCCAGCTCTTATTCCAATTGAGCTGGAAACCCAAAGGAGCAGAATGAAATTGCTGGGTCCAAAAAAAAAGAAAAAGAAAAGAGATTTGCTATGGATACCAAAAGGAAAATAAGACTTGAGATGCTTTCCCTCAGAGCAGTAGCCGACAATGGGCCTTTTTCAAAGCAGTCCTCTTTATCCCCATGGGCACAGAATGGGGAAAAGTGCATTTCAAATAAGGCTCTTCACAGGAGCGTTATTTCTCACCCAAGGTGCACTGCCACATTTAATAACTAAAACTGATGGCTTTTAAATCTTGCAATAAAATGCATTGTTAGTACATTTTTTTTTAAATTGCTTCTTAGTAGGCTGTGATATATTTTTATTGGCCCAACATCAGAATTAAAAATGCTGTATGTGAGCTTTCAAAACCAAAACACAGTTCCTTTAGATCTCTTGGCCCAAAAAAAAAAAAAGGCAGCATTACTTACAAGGGGCCTTATTCAAGAAAGCTCCCCCTCCCCAATGGAATAAAAATACTTTTAAAATAAGGTCATAATGTAACCCTCCATGGGTAGAACAGCAAAGGGAGAGTTTTAGAACCGTCACGGGGCCAAGCAGGCCTTTCCCTCACCTTTCTGCAATGGCACTCTTCTCTGTATTGTGATTAGTAACAATAAACGTGATTTCCCCAGAGGTAGGGGAGAGCAGTAAGTGCTTTAAGATTTGGTTGTAGAAAATATAACATCAATAATAAAATCCTGAAATACAATAAATGTTAATTCACTGCACCTTGACTCAGATCCTCAAATTCAATAGAATATATTTATTGAAAGAACACAAACTGAAGAAAACTCATTTTGATAACGAGTAGAACTTCTTTAAATACTTTCCAGGAACACCTTTGACAGCTTCAGGTAGAATATTCAGCTGCGGGCTGCCCATTGGAGTCCGGGAAAGGCCGCTTATCTCTGGGCCGTTCGCCCCTCCCTCTGTCGCAACGTCAGTGCCCCCACCTTCCAAACCAGCTGGGAAGGGTTTTTAGGAACGCTGTGCCACTGCTTGTGGCGTGCCGAAGGGGCGCGCGTAAGGGGCATCCCCCTTAGTGAGCTCCTTTGTGAGTTTTATACTTTTTTGTATATTTTATTTCATTGTGGGGGGTACCCAATTTGATTATGTGTTTGGAACAATCTTTTATCCATCGGGTTAGTGGGAAGGGGAAATATGGAGGGACTGGTCGTAATATGGTTAGAAATCGAAGGGAGGTTGGCTGGTTGATGGAGGTGGCTGTAGGTATTTTGAGGGTTTGGTGGATAGGAGGGAAGATATGAGGGACGCAAAGTGCTTGCTAAATATTCAGCTGGTAGGTAATATGTCTATTTCAGCCCATTGATGGCTGTGAATACCTATTAATTAGTTTTAAGGGGAAATATCGGCTGGGGTTGATGTTGTTATATCTACCCCCAGGAGCGAATTCGGGTAAGGTACAGGAAGTATTAGAACTTATTGGGGCTTTGACACTTTGTTTTCAAAGTTTTTCATAGTGGGAGATTTTCATCTTCATGTCGAAGATGAATCCTGCAGGGTGGCCCAAGATTTTCTCAATTTGTTAGCCTCTTTTGGGTTGCCTCAGATAGTGGACTTCCCGACACATTGACAGGGACACACTTCAGATTTAGTAGTTGCCCCAATGGGAATGGTAGATGCTGGGAACCTGAGAATCCTGTATGAAAGGGAGGTGCCTTGGTCCGATCTTCATCTGATTTGTTTTTCCCTCGAGGTCCTTGGAATTGGTCAGGGTCAGCAGGGTAGAAAAAAAGCCTGAGGAAAAATTGACATGGACATGTTTCACTCAGAATGGGGTAGGGAAAAAGTAATATGTTGCGTCGGAGGTGGACCCTTAGGCCGAGGTGGGGTTGATGCAACCAGTAGGTAAGGACCTATGGGTCCCCACTGTCGACTGGTGGAGTGGACTGATAGACAGAGGCCGCTGAAGCTTCACCTATACCAGCCCTCGTTCCCCGTGGGTTGAGACTTTGGGTGCCGGGGCTGGCAGGACTTAGGTGGGCCTCTGTATGTAGTTGCAGTAGGAGTTGGTTCAGCCCAGAGACAGCAGGTGAGAGATGGTACAGTCTTACTCCGGACTGGGTAATGTCCTGGAAACTCAGGCGCCAATGGAACAAAGGAAGACAGGGGGCACTCGAGCAAAATCAGGCCGAAGCCTGAAGAAACCACGTCCAGGGAGTAAGCTGAAGAGGTGTCCAATGGTAGACTTGAGTCAGGGCTGGTGGCAATCGGAAGGCAGTGGCAACAAGCAAGGCAGAGGTCTGATCACGGAGATGGTCAAAAGTGTAGTCAGGCAAAGTGGAGTTCTGGATCTGGAGATAGGTAATGCATAGTTGGACGAAGCAGAGGTCTGGGTCTGGAGATAGGCAGTAATGTAGTCAAGCGAAGCAGAGGTCTAGGTCTGGAGATAGGCAGTAGCGTAGTCAGGCGAAGCAGAGGTCTGGGTCTGGAGATAGGCAGTAGCGTAGTCAGGCAAAGCAAAGTCAAAGTCCATGTAGTCAATCCGAAGCATAAGCAGGGTAGGAACGAAGAGACAGGAACCAGGAAAACAGGAACAGGAACACAGAGGAAAGTACTCGACCAGCAAGGAGATCTGTTGCAAAGGCAATGCTAGGGAGGAGAGCCTGAGCTTAAGTACTGTAGTTAGGTTGATGTCATCATCTGGGGCCGCAGCTAGGTTCCCGCCACGGTCCCTACGTAAGAATCAATGGTGCACATGCGCGTGCCTAGGGAGGGGCGTGGCGCGAGTAGCAGTGTCTCTCCGCGGGCCACGCGGAGATGCCTGATGAGAAGTGGTAGCAGGACCAGGAACGCCGGGGACTATGGCAGAGCCAGAGGCACCGGGGGAGGCCCGAGGATGGAGCTGACGGCCCACCACCGCCAGCGAGGAGGAACCAGAGGCTGGAGTCACTGTAGAAAGGTGAGGGGGCCATGCCGCGGGTCTGCTGCAGACGGCACGCATAACATAATACTGGAGAATAAAAAGGTGGAGGAATTGTTGGATTAGTTCTAGATTGGATTTCCCCAGAGAAAGTGAGGTCATATAACAGGGTAGCTTCTGCGCCTTGGTTCACCCCTGAATTAAATAAGAACAGAGAAGAGGTATGGAAATTGGAAAGGATTTGAATAAAATCCCATTTATGGGATTATAAAATGAGTAGGCGTAAATATGCTAATAGATACGTCTAAAGTTAGACTTGCGAAAAAAGTGTTTTTGAAAGATAAGATAGAAAAAGCAGTTTATAATCCACAAGAATATTTAGAATTACTTGATCCTTGTTGGGGGGGAATTGTTTACCTAGGTCTGAGATTCCATATGCAATTTGTTAATTTTTGGTGCAATAAAATTGAGGAGAGTCAAGGGCTGATTGGGCAAAGGTTTTGAGTTGAAGATATTGTTGTGACTGAGTTAGATGGTTATAGGGATAGAAGGGCATTGTTGCAATTTGAAAGGGTGGGTATTCTTGAATTACAGAATGTGTTGCAAAACAGTAAAGTTACTACATGTGAGTTGGACCCATGCCTGTCATTCTTGATTAAATCAATACCTGAAGATTTGTTGCCCAGATTGCAGTTGATAGTCAATGTGTCCCTGGAGGAGGATTATTTGCCGGGAGCCTTGAAGCAGTCTGTGGTTACTCCAATTTTAAAACAGATTTCATTAGACAACTTGAATTGTGCCAGTTATCATCCTATTTCTAATTGCCCTTTTTTGGCTAAAGTGCTGGAAAAGGTCGTATGTTCTCAATTGTCTTGTTATCTGGAAGAGGTAAAAGGCTTGGATAGATGTCAGTGAGGGTTTAGAAAGGGTTATAGTGCCGAAACAGTGATGGCATCTATACAAGATGCTATTGAAATACAAAGATAAGTGAATATCTGTGGTGATGATCCTGTTGGATTTGTCTAGTGCTTTTGACTTGGTTGACCATGATTTGCTTCTGGTACGGTATAGACAATTAGGTTTAGGGGGTAAGGTTTGGGATTGGTTATCCTCTTTCCTGGCAGGACATTTCTCTGAGGTATGTGTGAGGGGGTTTCACCAAAACCATACAGCTTAGATTGTGGAGGTCCACAAGGATCCCCTTTGTCCCCGTTGATATTTAATCTTTTCTTGCAGCCATTAAGATTGCTTATTCGGAAGGTGGGGTTTGAAGGTTTATATCTATGCTGATGATGTGCAATTACTCTTTCCAGTACAGGATGAATTGCCGGTTTCCCTGAATAAAATTAAAACAGAATGGTTATGTGTAGTGAATGAAGTAATACTCAAGAAATTAAACGGCTTGAGGATAGGGGTGGTTGCTATTTAGAGAAGCCAGAAAGTAAGGAATCTAGGTGTGCTAATGATGGGGCTCTGACTATGGATTTTTATATCAATTCGATGATTCAAAAAGTTTGGCTTCCAATAAGATAATTAAGAAGACTTTGAATTTTTTTTAGAGGTTTTGGTTTTCAGATTGGAGGTTCAGGCATTGGTTTGCTCAGTTTTAGATTATTGTAATGTGGTATTGGTAGGTCTTCCTAAAAAGAGTTTACAGTGCTTACAGGTGGTACAGAATATTGCAGCACGTTTGATTTTTGGTCTTCCACATAGGGTGAGTGCTACACCTTTATTAAGATGTCTTCATTGGTTACCGATTGAAATGCGAGTTAATTTTAAACTCATGACTTTAATGTATAAGGCATTAAACGAAGGGGGTGCAAATTATTTTCAAAATAAGATCAAGGGTTACATTCCTTATCGTAATCTTCATTCAAAATCAGCAGTGTTGGTGTTAGTACCATCAAGACAAGATGTATATAATGTTTCAAACAGGAAATGGATGTTTTCAGCTAGTGGCATTCATTTCTACTGGAGGTGAGACTGGAGCAGAATTTCCTCAACTCCAGAAACAAAGTAAAGACCTGGTGTTTTCCATCTTACCCCGGGGTTGGTTTAAATTGAGTAAAGTACAGATAGTTGGGGCTGAAGTACAAGAAGACAGGCAGAGTGAACTGCTTTTAAAAGGGCAGTTTTTCTTTGAGATTTGCACAGAATTTGATTGGAGAAAACCCAAGCAAGATCTGCCCTTTTAAAAGCAGTTCACTCTGCCTGTCTACTTGTACTTCAGTCAGTGGTTACACCTTCTGACTGTCAAATCCTTGGATTTAGTGTCCAAATTTATAATTATACAGACTCTATTCCAGCTTTTCTTTACTCAAGCTTTTAACTACAGCAGATTACTATTTCCGGACATCTCTGCTGGCAAACTTTAACTTTAAACTAAATTTCCTTTCACACAAATTTCTTTTTTTGCTTACCCTCTCATCAAAGGTTCTCTTTTTCTAGTAGAGCTCTATCTCTGGGTTAAAACACAGCCCACATCTGCCAGGGATAAGGACTTTCCTTAGCCTTCAATGATCTCTTAGGGGTCGATTTTAAGACCTGCGCACATGAATGCACTAATTTTATAACATGTGCGCGTTGGTGTGCATGCGCATGTTATAAAATAATACAGGTTCCGCGCGCACATGCGCGCTGGATTTTCATGTCTGGGCATGCATGTGTAGGTGAGTGGCCTGTTCCATGCCAGAGGAGGGGAATTTTAGGAGCAGACTGGGAGGGAACTGTTAGGGTTTGTGGCTCCTTGGCCCAAGGTGGTGTTGGCACAACCTGTGGAGGGTGAGCCCCACAGGTCCCCACTGTTGGGAGGCGAGGCTGGTTGGGAAGCAGAGGCAGACAGGAGTTTTGCCAGTACCAGCCTATGCTCCCCACAGGTTGAGCCCTTGGGTTCCAGGGCTGGCTGGTCTTATGCAGGCCTCTGCGTGGCTGGTCCTGGGAGAGCGGCCAGAGGATGGATATGTAGGGTCTTGGGTCCGAGATAGATGATGCAGGAGGCAACTAGGTGAAGGAGAGGTCAGGTCAGTCCAAGGTCGGAGGCAGGCAGCAACAGGCAAAGGTCAGGTCCAGTCCGAGGTCAAAGGCAGGCAGCAACAGGCGATGGTCAGGTTCGGTCTAAGGTCAAAGGCAGGCAGATGGAGGTGAGGTCTTGGCTGGAGCCCAAAGGGAAACCCGGAGGAGCAGGAGACGAGGATCCGATGGCTGTCACCCAGAAGTAGAGAGAAGGCTGCTGAAGTTGGGAGGCTGAAGCAGGGACTTCTGAAGTAGGAACCTCCAAAGTAGGAAATGGTGTGCGGGGACCTCCGAAGCAGGACAGCTGAAGCAGGAACTTCTGAAGCAGGAACGCTGAAGCAGGAACCTCTGAAGCAGGAACACTGAAGCAGGAACCAAGGAACTCATTGCCAAGTCAGTCAAGTGGTCCTTATATAGGCTGGAGGGCCAGACGTCATCACAATGGGCCAGACCCTGATTTCCCGCTGCTGGCCCTTTAAAAAGAGCCAAGGCAGCGTACGCGCGTGCCTAGGCAGGACCCAGATGGGAGCGACGGTTGGCGGTGTCTCGGCCGCCTCGCGGTCTGAGGGAGGCCCAGACCAGAGATGGAGTGTGATCTCTTCTTTTGAGGTGGGAGACAACTCATATTAAGTAGTTAGGGATTTATATTCATAAAGATCCCAATGAATGGTATCAAGTCAATGTCTCTATTATTATAAGAGAATTCAAGCCTCATACTCTGATTTGGATGAGCTTTCCTCTCTCTTTGATGGGGAGGATAGCATTGCTTAAAATGTCCCTTATCCCTAAATTGTTATATCCCCTACACATGTTGCTGCTAATACTGTCCCGTATTTGCTTCTGGTTTATCTGGAATGGCCGAAGGGCCAGAATATCTATTGGGAAATTCATGATACCCAAACCTTTTTTTTTTTATTTATGCCATTATTTATAAACAAAACAAAGAAAACTTTGCTTACATATTAGAAGAAAGTTGCATAAAGGAAAAATGTTAAACCTAAGTTTTAAAATAGGCAAATAATACTTTCATTCTTTATCTAAAGAAACATGTAGGGGGGAGATATAAGGTAAAAGAGGAGTATTCAGCAGAAATTTATTATTATTACAGGCTCTCTCATTTAAACCATATCATTCATTAAATAGGCGAGCTTTGACTTGTTGAGACAACAATTCTGGCATTTAAGAACTCCCTTAACTGTTCTGGATTATAGAAAACATAAGTATTTCCAGAGTACTTTATTACACACCTCGCCGGGTATCTTAATAAGAAATTTGCGCCCAGGGCCAAGACCTCTGTTCGCATCGTTAGGAAATGTTTTCGGCGTAACTGAGTAACTCTAGAAAGGTCAGGGAAAATACGAATTAACCCACCCATATAGGGAATATTCATAGTTTTTAAATAATATCTCATTACTATTGCTCTATCATATTCTGAGAAGAAAGAGACAAAAAAAAACCCGATCTTTCCATGACTTCAAGCCCAGAATTCTCTAAATACACATAGGCTTATTTATTTACTCTACTATACTATTTCATTAATTGGAAGAAATGTATATATTGCATTGTTCAATTTTTCCCCCTCTTCCAGCTCCAAGTTAATTTTCCCTGTTTTATTGTAACTTTCTCACACACGGTATTGATACACTGTATTTAAAGTTTCACAGTTTATTGGGAATATTGTTTATTACGTTACGCTATGCTTTACACACATTGTTAATTGTAAACCGGGTTGATGTGATATCTGTCATGAAACTCGGTATAACAAAAATAATAAATAAATAAATAAATAAATAAATAAATAGTCTGTTAAGTTCTCAAATCCTCCGATATCCCCGATTGGGGATATCTGTGTCTGGCTTTGTCTTTGTCTCAGGAATAATATCTTTTTAAATGCTGGTATTTGATCTTCTGGAATTTTCAGGATCTCTTTCAAATATCTTTTAAATGTTAAAGAAGGTATTTCACCAGTCACTTTAGGAAAATTCATAACTCTAATATTTAATTGTCTCAGGTAATTTTCCACCGATTCCAACCTCCGCTGTGAAATAACCTGATCTTTCATACATTCAGCCTTCAAACCAGCCAGTTGTTTTAAATAATTTTCAACCTGAGTTATGGCTTTAGTTTGCTCTTCTTTCAATTTGATATTCTTCTCTAACACATCAAATTTCTGTAAGTTTTCTTCTGTTACCTGGGTATGCTCATTAAATACCTTTGTCATCCTCATAATCAAGTCCCAGAGCGATTCCATAGTTATCACTGCCGGTCTGACTATCTCCAGGGAGCTCTTCAGAACTCCTGTTACCTCACTCTTTCCGGCTCCTGTTGTAATTCTCTGCGGTAGGCTCTGGGGACTCTCCCTAATCCATACCGATCCCTCCGGAGATCTAGTGAAGATCGAGGGTCTCTCCCAATCCAGCACAGCATCATTCTGGCCACCCGACAGAGACACTCGCATGAGTTCACTCACCGGTGACTCAACTGTCCCGGCGCTGCTTGGAGGAGGTGCTTTCGGCTGTTCTCGCGGCTCTGGCGGGGTCAACGATATCTCCCCAGGCGACGCCGTGCCTCCTCCTGCCGACTCACCAGCGGGGCTCGAGACTCCAGTATTTGACATGGGTGTCTCATAGCGAGAAATTACCCGCTGCCCTGGAAGAAGAAGGGGCTCAGGTGGATACACCCTTACTTTCCCTTTCCTCTTGTGAGGCATATCGATTGCAAAGGTAACTTTTTCTGAAGAAAACTTGAGAATCCTCGGAAGCGTCCGCATATGCGACCGTTCAGGGAGCCATCTTCATGATACCCAAACTTGATGGAGGTTGGGGATTTCCTAAAATCCGTTACTATAACTTAGCCTGCTCATTACGAGGTGTGGACTGTTGGCTATCTGGTGGTGACTCTTTTGCAGATATTTCTATGGAGACCAGCTTTGTTCACCTGTATAGTCTTACTCCATGCAGGAGTTGGGGATGTCCCTGATGCTGTAGCTAACAGTAGACTCATTCAATATATGCAGTATGGGTGGCTTACATTGCGGACGTTGCTATTATTGCCATGGCAAGCTTTGCCTTGGTTGCCGCTCTACAGACACCCATGGTTTCCTGCGGGTGACGAGACTCCTTTTTTTTACATGCTTATCCCACACAGGCTGGGGCAAGTTTAATGAATATATTGATTATAGGGATAGGCAGATGTTCTCTTTTCAGCACTATCAAAACATTTTAATTTCAAACAAAAGATTTTTTGTATTACCTTCAACTATGTAGCTTTATTTCCAAATGGATTAATCTTGCCTTTCTTTCTCCCTCTTTGGGTTCATTTCAAAGATTACTTGGCTTTTATAAGGGGGGAAAGCAATCCTCAGCAAACTTATATAGATACCTACACTCCGTTACCAATTATCGAACCTTGTCTACTTTAGCTCTGGTTTGGAACAATGATTTGGGGATGGACATGGAAGGAGATGATCTATTTGACAGCTTGATTTTGTTTAACAATAGTGTACCCTCTGTAGAGATCAGGGAGCTACATATGCAAATCATTCACAGACTTATTATGTTCTTGAGGGAAGGGATATGCAAGGTATCTTTAAGGTTTGCTCTGGTTGGGCGGGAGGAGTGTGTGATTCGGAAAGGTTCATTGAGCCAGGCGGAGTTGTTTTTGTAGATGGATTTGTGAATAATGGTGAGGGTCTTAAATAGAATGTGTGATGGTATGGGGAGCCAATAGAGGTCTTTGAGGAGTGGGGTTATGTGGTCAGATTTGTGTGGTGTTCTGTAGCATTTGGAGTGGCTTGATTGTGGAGTAAGGGAGGCCTAGATACAAGGAATTGCAGTAGTCCAGTTTGGATGATAGGGTTGTTGAATGACTGTTCTGAGATCGTGTGTATGGAGTAAAGGTTTGAGTATTTTTTTATGACATTAAGCTTATAGAAACCTTCTTTTAAGACAGAATTGACGTGTTTTCTTAGGTTTAGGTGTTGATCAATTAGAACGCCCAGATTTCGTACTGGGGACTGAGAGGTGAAGGAGCTGGAAGCTGGGTCATTAGCTGGGGAGAGCTTGAGTGTTTAGTGGTTGTGGATGAGGATGAGGAGAAGTTCTGTCTTTGAGGAATTGAGGGCAAGGTGGAGGTTAGTGAGTAGTGAGTTAATAGAATGGAGGCATTTTTCCCAGAATTTTAGCGTTGTAGAGATGGATTCTTGTATTGGTATGATGATTTGTACATCATCTGTGTAGATGTAGAATTTGAGACCGAGTTCTGATAGTAGCTGGCAGAGGGGCAGGAGGTATATATTAAATAGGGTGGAAGAAAGGGAGGAGCCTTGGGGAACTCCTTGGGTGAGGTTGAAGTGTGTGGATTCCGAGTTGTCTATTTTTACAGAGAATTGTCTGTTAGCCAGGTAGGATTTGAACCAAAGGAGAGCTGCGCCAGATATGCCAATGTCAGATAGATGGGAGAGGAGAAGATTGTGGTTTATCGTATCAAATGCTGAGGAGATGTCAAGGAAAGCAATGATGAAGCTATGACCTCGATCTAGGCCAAGGAGGAGGGCGTCAGTGAGGGAGAGTAAGAGTGTTTCGGTGCTTAAGTTTTTACGAAAGCCGAATTGAGAGGGATGAAGGATGTTGTTGTCTTCAAGATAGTCCATGAGTTGGGAGTTTACCACCTTTTCCATTATTTTAGTGATGAAAGGAAGGTTTGAGATGGGGCGGTAGTTGGCTGGGTCTTTGGGGTCTAGGGCTGATTTTTTGATCAGGGGTTTGACAACAGCATGCTTTAAGGAGTCAGGGACTGTGCCGATGGAGAGGGAGCAGTTAATGATGTCTGCTAGCGGTTTGGCTATGGTGTTAGGAATGGTTAGGAGTGTTTTAGAGGGGATGGTGTCAGAGGGGTGGGAGGCTGGTTTAATCTTTTATTATTGTGTTACCCCTGATATAGTTGGGACCTGTACGAACAGAAGAGCCCAGGACCAGTATGTTTGGGGCAGTTGGGGATAATTAAGTGGCAATACCAGAACTGGATATCAATGAAACTTTTGCTATTGTCTTATGAAATAATGCAGTATTCCTGGAGTATAGGAGCTCCTACTCTTTGTTGGAGTGGACCGCTGTGAGAGGATCATTGTTAGAAGTGGTAACCATGCTGAGCTTAAGGTGTATGAGCTGATCCTGTAGGAGGGGTGATGTGTTGATTACCAGGTCTGTGGCCTGCAGGGAAGAGTTAGGGTGACTGTAACCAAATGCCCTTAGGAAGACTCTGCAACTATAGGATGCCAGATAGTATGAACCTGGAGAGTACCCCCAAGTCAAATATGATGCAGAGCCTAATCACTAGAAGCCTCTCTGATTTCAGTAGAGATAGAGACTGTTTCAGATGCAGCTAGGTCCCAGGGATAGGGAAGCCTTTTTTCTGTTATCTCTGGCCAGTTTGCTTGTTTGCGAGTTGGGAGGTTGGCTACAGGGGCATATGCCTGCCTTGGCCCAAATAGATTTTGGAGGTCATCAGTTGATTAACTAATTGCTTGGGCACTCATTCTTATAGTAATGACTATGAGATCTGACAATGTTGAAGATAATATCAAATTGATCTTTGAAGGGCTATCCGATAAAGGTATACCCATCATTTGATATAAGGCATCCTGTTTTGGGGGAAATGGTTAATAAACCTGATTCTGACCAATACTGACAGTTTTTGCCAAATCTGCTAATGAAGAAGTAAGCCTGATGCAAGCCAATATGACTTAATAGTTTTCTCTTGTTTGAGATCCTGAATATGTGTTTTATGGGACCTGATGGGAAACAGTTCTGAGTGATGGCTAACACCTGTAAAACCCAATGCTCTGTGTTTCCTTTTCCAGGTTTTCCTCAAACATCAAGATTTTTTTAAGACTGTCTTCTGGATTAAACCTGCTGCAAGCCTTGGATTTAAGAACATAAGAAAATGTCATACTGGGTCACACCAAGGGTCCATCAAGCCCAGCATCCTGTTTCCAACAGTGGCCAATCCAGGCCATAAGAACCTGGCAAGTACCCAAAAACTAAGTCTATTCCATGTTACCATTGCTAATGGCAGTGGCTATTCTCTAAGTGAACTTAATAGCAGGTAATGGACTTCTCCTCCAAGAACTTATCCAATCCTTTTTTAAACGCCGCTATACTAACTGCACTAACCACATCCTCTGGCAACAAATTCCAGAGTTTAATTGTGCATTGAGTAAAAAAGAACTTTCTCCGATTAGTTTTAAATGTGCCCCATGCTAACTTCATGGAGTGCCCCCTAGTCTTTCTACTATTCGAAAGAGTAAATAACCGATTCACATCTACCCGTTCTAGACCTCTCATAATTTTAAACATCTCTATCATATCCTCCCTCAGCTGTCTCTTCTCCAAGCTGAAAAGTCTGTTTATGATCTAATCTCCAGAAACGACTTGCCTGTTTAAGCAGCCATCAGAGACAATTCCTCATAAGAATAAAAGAGTCACCCAGAATTTAAGATTCCCTTCGTAATGTGGAAGTGTGCTTATAAAATAGTTACCGCTAACATGAAGTTGATTCACAGGAGTTTCCACTTGGAGAAGGGGGACTAGTATGAGTGGTTATTACCTGTATAATTCCTTCTAGGAATGGATACTCAGGGAAGATGGGAATTTGAGTACCTCAGATTTTCTGATAATGCAGTCCAACTATGAATGCAGATTTGGGAACAGTGGAAAAGATATGTGAAATGGTGGAAACCTTTTAGGAGAAGTCATTCATTTAGCTCAAATGAATAACAATGCAGTATTGTTTTCGCAAAGACACTGTTCAAGGGAAGAGTTTTGTCTCTGGTTTTGTCTTGTAGGTTCTGAGCTCTGAATCTTAGAAGAAGCTGGATAGAAGAAGATGGAAGATGAAAGAAGATATCACCACTATGGAAGAGTGGGAACTGCTTGTGAAAATAAAATTGTGAGTAATAATTAGTAGAAATAGTATGGTCTATAAGTATGGTTATCTCAAGGGAACAAACTGTTATACATGTGTAACCTGAAGGGGGTCACTAGATAACACAGAAGCTCTGTTTTACTGGGGCTATGCTTTATTGATTTACGGTTAATGGGGAAGTTCAAAGGGTTATCCTATATCTTATTGTTGCGGTCGCGGCCGCCACGGGGGCGTCCGAGCCCTTACCTTCCCTCCAGGTCCCGGGTCTGGGCCGCGGTCCGCGGGCTCGGAGCTCGTGCGGGCAGCATGGGCCTAGTTCCTCCTCGTGGGAGACGCCGCCGGCCGTCGCGGGAGACTCCTCCCCTTCGGGGGAACGCGCGCGCGCGACGGGAGGGTTTTTCTGCTGTCAGCACCCGGATGTGCTGACACGCCCCCCGTGATGTCAGACGCCGGGTAGGGATTTAAACCGGGACCCGGGGCTTTTCGAATTGCCTTGCAACGAGGTTCCTTCCTTGAAGTACTAGTTGCCTTGCTGCTACCCGGTTCCTGATTCCTGTTGCCTGCACTCCGATTCCAGCTTGTCTTCTGCCTGCCTTGATCCCGGTTCATGACTCCGATTCCAGCTTGTCTTCTGCCTGCCTTGATCCCGGTTCGTGACTCCGATTCCAGCTTGTCTTCTGCCTGCCTTGATCCCGGTTCGTGACTCCGATTCCAGCTTGTCTTCTGCCTGCCTTGATCCCGGTTCGTGACTCCGATTCCAGTTTGTCTTCTGCCTGCCTTGACCCCGGTTCGTGACTCTGATTCCAGCTTGCCTGCCATCTGCCTAGACTCCGGTCCGTACTTCACTCCTGGGCTTCTTCACCCTCGCCTAAGTCCCAGCGGTCCGGGTCCCTACGGGCTTCTCCTGGGGGGACCTCGGACTTCCAGGGCGAAGACTCCTAAGACCTTGCGACCCGGGCTCTCACAGCTCCTCTGGAGGAGTCGCGGGTTTCCAGGTGAAGCTCCTGTTGCCCAGTGGGAGTTCTGCCTCCCGACTGTTCCCGCCGGGCAGTCGGCCTAAGGATCCACTTCCGGATTTTGTCTATCACAACAGTTTGCAAGGCCATGGATCCGGCAGACCTCGCCGGGCTACAGGCCATTCCGGGTTTGGCCCAACGCTTAGTTCAGCAACAACAAGTTTTGGACTCTCTGGCCGCTACTGTAGAGCGGTTGGCAGCTCGCATGGATGTCGAGCCGCCCGCACCTGTACAGGTACCGGTACCTGCTCCTGTACCGCTGGTAACCTTCCAGACTCCGACACAGCTTCCAGCCCCATCCCGCTACTCTGGGGATGCCAAGGCGTGCCGAGGGTTTTTAAACCAATGTTACGTGCGCTTTGCCCTTTTGCCTAACCAGTTCCCTACTGACGGCGCCAAGGTGGCGTACATTTTTTCCCTTTTGGATGGACGGGCCTTGAACTGGGCTTCACCCATGTGGGAGAATAGTGATCCGGCTCTGGGCGATTTGAACCGTTTTGTTGAAGAGTTTAAAGCGGCTTTTGATGAGCCAGCACGACAAGCTTCCGCTACTTCTGAGTTGCTCCAGCTTCGGCAAGGAACACGGTCTCTTGCGGACTATGCATTGGATTTCCGCACACTCGCCCACGAGGTAGGCTGGCAGGATGAAGCTCTACGGGGCGTTTTTCTGGAAGGCTTAGCAGGCCGTATAAAGGATGAGCTAGCGGCTCGCGATCTGCCAGAAAACCTCAACTCTCTTATTGACCTTGCGGGTCGAATCGATCGGCGTTTACAGCAGAGGGCGAGAGAGGCTCGCCCTTTTCGACGCCTGACATCTGTGGCACCAAAGACCCTGAATTCTGGCTCTCGAGGTACTACCGCCTCTTCAGCAACTTCTTCGGAGGAGCCCATGCAATTGGGTCGTTCTTCTTTGTCGCCCGAGGAAAGGCAGCGTCGCCGCGACCTGAGGTTGTGTCTGTACTGTGGCGGTAAGGGTCACTACCTTGCGCAATGCAAGGAACGAGCGGAAAACTCCCGCGCCTAGAGGTAAGGGAGGAGTGTCCCCTAGGCTGCCTTAGCACTGCTCCTCCATGTACCATACCAGTAATTTTGGAATACCCGGGTGGTTCTTTTTCCACGCAAGCCTTGGTCGACTCCGGGGCTGGAGGCAACTTCATTTCTAAGGAGCTCGTGCAACAGTTGTCTCTTTCTACACGAACTAGGACTCCTGCCTTGAGGGTAACCTCTATTCAGGGTACTCCTCTATCTGGGTGCATTTCCACAGAGACCTTCCCGCTTATTCTGCAGACGGGGTTATTGCACACCGAAGAAATTTCATTTCTGATTCTGGAGAAAGCTGTACATCCGATGGTCCTTGGTCTACCCTGGCTCCAAAAGCACTCTCCAGTAATCCGGTGGAAGGACTTTCAGATCACCCAGTGGAGCCCCGACTGTTTCCAGTCCTGTCTCCAAGCTAAGAAAGTCCACCGGATTCCATTGGCACTCATCGAACCGGAGTTACCGGCCCCGTACGCGGATTTTATGGATGTCTTCTCCAAAGAGAAAGCGGAACTGTTACCACACCACCGACCTTTTGACTGTGCTATTGAACTGCTCCCGGGTTCTACTCCTCCTCGGGGACGCGTATACCCTTTGTCTCAGCCTGAGACTCGGGCTATGTCAGAATACATTACCGAAAATCTGGCGTAGGGCTTCATCCGCCCTTCAAAGTCTCCCGCAGGAGCTGGTTTCTTTTTTGTTGCAAAGAAGGACAGAGCCTTACGGCCGTGCATAGACTACCGTGGGCTCAACGCCATCACCAAGAAGAATCGCTACCCGCTGCCTCTTATCCCAGAGTTGTTGGACAGACTCCAGGGGGCTCAAGTTTTCACCAAATTGGATCTGCGCGGTGCATACAACTTGGTCCGGATCCGTCCCGGGGATGAATGGAAGACGGCGTTCAATACCCGGGACGGCCATTACGAATACTTAGTGATGCCCTTTGGGCTGTGTAATGCCCCTGCCGTCTTCCAGCACTTAATGAACGAGATTCTACGAGAGTTACTACATTCCTGTGTAATAGTCTATTTGGACGACGTGCTAATACATTCTCCAGACCTTTCCTCCCATCGACAACATGTGAGACAAGTCCTCCAGATCCTACGGAACCATCACCTGTATGCGAAATTTGAGAAATGTCTCTTTGAGCGGGAGTCGTTACCCTTCTTAGGGTATATAGTGTCTTCTACCGGTTTCCGGATGGATCCCAGCAAGGTGTCCGCCATCAAGAAGTGGCCCCGCCCTGAAGGGCTTAAAGCGTTGCAGCGGTTTTTGGGGTTTGCTAACTTCTATAGACACTTCATTCCCCAGTACTCTCATTTGGTGGCACCCTTAACTGCTTTGACTCGGAAGGGGGCTAACACCCGTCTATGGCCTGAAGAAGCTTGCGAGGCTTTTGATCAGTTAAAGAAGGCGTTTCTCCAGGATACTTGTCTACGTCACCCGGATCCCACTCGGCCATTCTTTGTTGAAGTAGACGCTTCGAATATTGCGGTGGGAGCGGTCCTTTCGCAAGTTTCTACTACCGGACATCTCCTACCCTGCTCCTATTTCTCCAGAAAGTTTTCTTCAGCTGAGTGTAATTACGGCATAGGAGATAAGGAGTTGCTGGCCGTCAAACTTGCACTGGAAGAATGGAGACAGTGGTTGGAGGGCTCTCTCCATCCGGTCACGATTTACACTGATCATAGGAATTTGGAGTTCTTAAACCAGGCCCAACGATTGAATCCCAGACAAGCACGTTGGTCACTCTTCTTTAACCGTTTTGATTTCATATTAAAATATCGGCCAGCCGCGAAGAACGTTCGGGCAGATGCACTCTCCCGTTATGAAATTCAGGAGGAAAAGGAAAATTGTCCCCAACACATCATTGACCCGGCTAAGATCCAGGTGGCCAATTCCACTGTTTCTACTCTAGGTCGAGTTGTGGTTTCCCGCAGGGACCGAAGAAAGGCGTTAGCCTGGGCCCACGATTCCCTTTCAGGAGGTCATGCTGGCAGAGCGAGGACTCTCGATCTACTAAATCGCTATTACTGGTGGCCTCAAATCCGTCAGGATGTACGGTTGTATGTGGATTCGTGTCCAGTATGTGCTCGGCAAAAACCCTTGAATGGCCGGTCCTGGGGCCTGCTGCACCCACTACCTATTCCCGCGGAACCGTGGTCCCACATTGCCACGGATTTTGTGGTGGATCTGCCATCCTCAGAAGGTAATACGGTCATTTGGGTAACCGTAGACCGTTTCTCTAAAATGATCCATTTGGTGCCTCTGCCTAAACTACCCTCTGCACCTGAGCTCGCGCTTTTGTTTACTCAACACATCTTCCGGGCTCATGGACTACCTCAGAGTATCGTATCTGACAGAGGACCACAGTTTACGGCCCATTTCTGGCGTGCCCTTTGTAAGAAATTTGGGGTACAGCTGAATTTGTCTACGGCTTTCCACCCACAGACCAATGGTCAAACGGAGCGCACTAATCGTACTCTTAAGACTTTCCTCCGAAGTTTTGTTTCTGAGAAGGGGACTAACTGGGTTTCTCTTCTGCCTTGGGCTGAGTTCGCCTACAACAACCACACCCATGCCATCACGGGACAAAAGCCTTTTCAGATTGTGTTTGGTCGCCACCCGCGGCCCCCAATACCAGTACCTGTTTCCGTTCCTTCCCCTGCTGCACTAACCACAGCAAGTCAAGTGCATCGTCTCTGGAGGAGTATTCAGCACAGACTAACCAGCGCAGCGAAGAAGTCTCAGCAGTTTGCTAATCGCCACCGACGTCCTGCACCAGTCTTCCTGCCAGGCACCAAGGTTTGGCTCAGCACCCGGAATCTTCACCTACCCAATCGTTCTCGCAAATTGGTTCCCCGTTACTGCGGTCCTTTCCAAGTTGCGGAACGTATAGGAGCGGTATCTTATAGACTTCGTCTTCCCACTACCCTGCGCATACATAACGTTTTTCACGTCTCCTTGCTGAAACCGGTGGTTTTTTCACGCTTCCATCACCCCTCCTCGGATGCACTTTCTTCTGCTTCTTCAGGTGAGAATACGTATCAAGTACGGGAGGTTCTGGACGTCCGCTTCCACGCCCGTCGCTGGGAGTACCTGCTGGCATGGGAGGGGTGCGGTCCCGAGGAGGACTCGTGGGAACCAGCTCGGAACATCTTGGACAAATCACTGCTAACTCAGTTCCATTTGGACAATCCTGGGAAACTTGGCCCTCGGCGGAGAGGGCGTAAGGGAGGGGGTACTGTTGCGGTCGCGGCCGCCACGGGGGCGTCCGAGCCCTTACCTTCCCTCCAGGTCCCGGGTCTGGGCCGCGGTCCGCGGGCTCGGAGCTCGTGCGGGCAGCATGGGCCTAGTTCCTCCTCGTGGGAGACGCCGCCGGCCGTCGCGGGGGACTCCTCCCCTTCGGGGGAACGCGCGCGCGCGACGGGAGGGTTTTTCTGCTGTCAGCACCCGGATGTGCTGACACGCCCCCCGTGATGTCAGACGCCGGGTAGGGATTTAAACCGGGACCCGGGGCTTTTCGAATTGCCTTGCAACGAGGTTCCTTCCTTGAAGTACTAGTTGCCTTGCTGCTACCCGGTTCCTGATTCCTGTTGCCTGCACTCCGATTCCAGCTTGTCTTCTGCCTGCCTTGATCCCGGTTCGTGACTCCGATTCCAGCTTGTCTTCTGCCTGCCTTGATCCCGGTTCGTGACTCCGATTCCAGCTTGTCTTCTGCCTGCCTTGATCCCGGTTCGTGACTCCGATTCCAGCTTGTCTTCTGCCTGCCTTGATCCCGGTTCGTGACTCCGATTCCAGTTTGTCTTCTGCCTGCCTTGACCCCGGTTCGTGACTCTGATTCCAGCTTGCCTGCCATCTGCCTAGACTCCGGTCCGTACTTCACTCCTGGGCTTCTTCACCCTCGCCTAAGTCCCAGCGGTCCGGGTCCCTACGGGCTTCTCCTGGGGGGACCTCGGACTTCCAGGGCGAAGACTCCTAAGACCTTGCGACCCGGGCTCTCACAGCTCCTCTGGAGGAGTCGCGTGTTTCCAGGTGAAGCTCCTGTTGCCCAGTGGGAGTTCTGCCTCCCGACTGTTCCCGCCGGGCAGTCGGCCTAAGGATCCACTTCCGGATTTTGTCTATCACAACATCTTATCATAGGAATGATCTGGCGTGTGTTATAGGAGGTCCAAAGGGAGATGGCTAACAAGAGGAGATAGGCAGATAGGTAACCCTTTCTCTAAGGGGATGTTATTGTGTGATTTTTTTTTTCTAAAAGGTTAAAAGTTTAATTTATTTCTCATGGGGAAAATTCTGGAATATAATTCAAGGATGGCTCAGTAGGAGTGTGTGTTGGATTTGTGAACCCTTGGGCCGGCTCAGACAGTTGGTGACTCACTGAGGAGATACTCAGTGGGTGTCGGAGCCGGGAGGCGGCACAGACAGGAGACCAAGAGATCTTCAGCACTGGAGACCCGAGGTCCCCCCAGGAGGAGCCCATGAGGACCCGGGCTGCTTGGACTTACGAGTGGTCTTCTGTGAGGTGGTAGCCTGGGAATGGAGACGAAGAGCTGGAGCCAGGAGGCCAACTGGAAGTTCACTACTGGAAGCCTGCGGTCCCCCCGAGAGGAGCTCGTGAGGACCCAGGCTGTTTGGACTTAGGCGAGGCCTCCTGGACAAAGCCGAAGTCGGAAGCCAAAGACAAAGCTGGATCAGAAGTCAGTGGACGGAAGCCAAAGTCGAAAGACAGGAGTCAGAAGCCAAAGTCAGAAGCCAAGGATCAGAAGTCGGTGGACGGAAGCCGGAGTCGAAAGCCAGGAGTCAGAAGCCGAAGTCAGAAGCTGAAGGATCCGAAGCAGCAACTAGCAACTCTTACAGAGTGAACCTCGTTGCAAGGCAGGGAAGAGATCCTGTTGCAGGGTTAAATACCCTGGGAGCGTCTGACGTCATCGCAGGGCAGGGCTGCATTTCCCGCGCTGTCCCCTTTAAGAGCAGAGCCCCTGCGCGCGCGTGCCTAGGGGGCGGGGCCAGCTACAGAGCAACGATGGTGTCTTCCTCGAGGAGGGAGCGCCGCAGCCAGGGTCGAGCAAGCCCGGGGAAGCATCGCATCAGCCCGGGCCATCTCTGAGGTAAGTGGAGGGACCGGGTCATGGCCCAGGACCATAATAGTACCCCCTCTCCTACGCCCCCTTCCTGGGGGCTTGGGCTTCACAGGATGGTCAAAATGGAACTGGCGAAGAAAGTTCTTGTCCAGGATGTGCGAGGATGGCTCCCATGAATTCTCCTCGGGACCGTAACCCTCCCAGGAGAGAAGGTACTCTCATCTGCAATGGTGAAACCGAACGTCCAGTACGTCCTTCACCTGATAAATGACATCTTGTTCAGCAGACGTGTTGGTGGGCGCAGGAGATTTATCGTGGAATTTAGATAGAACCACTGGCTTGAGGAGAGACACATGGAAGACATTATGAATCCTCAGAGTGGACGGTAGTTGTAGCCGGTAGGATACTGCACCTACTCGCTCCACCACAGCAAATGGACCAATATACCTGGGAGCCAAGTGCATGGAAGGAGTCCGTAGTTAGATGTTTTTATGGTGCTCAACCACACTTTATCTCCCAGGAGAAAAACAGGCGCCGGCCACCATAACCTGCCGGCAAACTTCTTTGCCTTGGCCACCGTCAATCAAAGCTTCTCTTGGGTGGAACTCCAAAGGTTGCACAACTGACATGCCATTAGTTGCGCTGCAGGAGATGGTACTGTCAGAGGCAGGGCAAGGGAGATCAAAGGGTCTTCCCTTACACCTCCTGGAAGGGAGACAAGTTGGTGGCAGAATGTCTATGGTGGTTGTAGGAGAACTCTGCCCAGGGTAAGAGAGTTGCCCAGTCATCCTGGAGATCCCCCACAAAGGCACGGAGAAAGGCCTTTAACGTTCGATTAGTGCGTTCGGCTTGGCCGTTGCCCTGGGGGTGAAAAGCCGTCGTAAGGTCTAGTTGGACCCCGAATTTCCTGCAGAGAGCTCTCCAATATTTTGCTGTGAACTGGAGCCCTCGGTCCGAGGCAATGTGCAAAGGAAGCCCATGCAAGCGGAAGATATGTTGAGCGAAGAGACTTGCAAGTTCTGGTGCTGTAGGTAACTTAGAGAGGGGCACAAAATGGGCCATCTTCGAGAATCTATCGCCCGTGACCCAGATCACGGTCTTCCCGTCCGAGGTAGACAGATCCACAATGAAGTCTGTGGACAGATGGGTCCAGGGTTCAGTTGGAATAGGCAGTGGCTGGAGAAGGCGCCAGAGGCGGCCAGGCAAAGGCTTCTGTCGGGCGCAAATAGGGCAGGAACTAACGTAGAGACGGTCATCCCTCAACCTGAGGCCACCAGTAGAAATCGGTCTGTAGGTCCAAGGTCCGGGTTACTCTCGGATGGCCTGTGGTCAGTGAGTCAAGGGCCCACAATAACACCTTCCTACGGAGGCGAGTGGGTACCACCATCTTGCCTGTGGGAGCCACCTCGGTAGCCGCAAGAAGGACTTTGGCCAGGTCGAGAATGTATTGAGATGGATTAGGGGTATCCTCCGTCTCCGCCATGCGAGAGAGGGCATCTGCCCGGATGTTCTTGGAAGCTGGCCTGTAATGGAGGAGAAAATTGAAGCGGCTAAAAAAGAGGGACCACCGAGCTTGTTGAGAGTTGAGGTGCTGTGCACGACACAAGCATTCCAGATTCTTGTGATCCGTATAAACGATCACCTGATGTTGGGATCCCTCCAACCATTGGCGCCATTCTTCAAAAGCCAATTTGTTGGCCAGAAGCTCCTTGTCTCCTATGCCGTAATTCTTTTCTGCAGGCGAGAATTTCCGGAAAAAGTAAGAACACAGCAAGGACTTGCCATTGCTGGATACTTGACTCAGGACGGCCCCGACCGCCACGTCGGAGGCATCAACTTCCATGACAAATTGACGCTGGAGGTCTGGGTGGTGGCGACATGTGTCTTGAAGGAAGGCAGACTTCAGTTCCTGGAAGGCTTGTCGCGCTGCTGCGGACCAGTTCCTAGCGTCGGCCCCCTTTTTGGTGAGGGCCGTTAGCGGGGCCACCATCCTGGAGTAGTGAGGTATGAACTGGCAGTAAAAATTGGCGAAGCCTAGGAAACGCTAAAGTGCCTTAACCCCCATGGGTTTCTCAGGATCCATGTGGAAACCTGTGGAGGATACAATATACCCGAGGAAGGGTAGGGACTCTTGCTCAAACTGACACTTCTCCATCTTGGCAAAGAATCGGTTATCCCGGAGCTTCTATAGTACACTCTGGATGTCTCTGTGGTGCGTGGCCAGGTCCTTCGAGTATATGAGCACGTCGTCCAAGTATACTATGACCGAGTTGTGTAGCATATCCCTCAGCACCTCGTTCATTAGGTTTTGAAAACCGCAGGGGCATTGCAGAGACCAAAGGGCATGACCAGGTATTCGTAATGCCCGTCCCTCGTGTTGAACGCGGTCTTCCACTCGTTGCCTGGTCATATCCGTACCAGGTTGTATGCCCCACGGAGGTCCAAGTTGGTGAAGATCTTGGCTCCTTATAGTCGATCCAGTAGCTCCAGGATCAGGATCAGTGGTAATGGGTATCTGTCACATCGTGAAATATTATTCAGACCATGATAATTTATGCAGGGCCGGAGAGACCCGTCCTTCTTCACAACAAAGAAGAATTCGACTCCGGCCGGTGAGGTGGATGGCTGAATGAAACCTCTGTCTAAATTCTCCCGGATATACAAGGACATAGCCCGGGTTTCCGGGAGCGACAAGGGATAAACCCGACCTCTAGGTGGCGTGGTGCCCGGGATCAGATTGATGGCACAATCAATTGGCCGGTGTTCCGGGAGGAGCTCGGCCTTCTCCTTTGAGAAGACATCCATATAATCCTGATACTGTAGTGGCAGCACCAAGTGTGTGGTCAGGAGTGGTACCGACAGTCGAGGAATAGGTACCAGGCAGGTGTCGAAACAAGTCAGACTCCAGGACGCAATCTGGAGGGTATTCCAGCAGATAACCGGGGAGTGCTTCTGAAGCCAGGGTAAGCCCAAGATGACTGGGTGCATTGACCTCTCCAAGATGAGGAATAAGATCTCTTCTATGTGCAGAAGACCCTTGCATAAGATTAGGGGTTTGGTACCGGTAGAAATGGTCCCCGGGAGGGGGGTCCCATGAATGGAAGACACTCGGGTGGGGGGCTCTTGGGGTTGAACCCCGATTTGTAGTTGTTGGACTAGATCCCAGAGGATGAAATTCCCCCCAGCTCCGGAGTCAATCAGGGCTAGTGTATCGAAGTCTCCTCCGGGAAGGACTATGACTATAACCAGAATGGTGCACAGGGAGGCAGAAGTGGTGTTACCTATGGTCAGCTCTCCGATGATCCCTAGGTTCTGGCGTTTCCTGGCTGCTCACCACACCGGGATAGGAAGTGCCCCTTGCCACCGCAATATAGGCACAGACCTTGAGTACGGAGTCTTCTTCTCTCTTCCTGTGAGATTGAGCCCCAGCCCAACTGCATAGGCTCTACGTCTTGATTCCCTGGAGAGGCAGAAGAGGAGGGTACCGGTCGGGAAAATGTAGTTCCAGAGTTACTGGGTTTATGACCAAGCCTCCCTTCCTGGAACCGGCTTGGATACGGCGTCCACCCGACCAGCCAAATCTATGAAGCTGTTCAGGTCATCCAGGAGGTCCCTCGCCGCCAGCTTATCTTGGAGTTTTGGGGAGAGACCCTCCAGGAATATGCCGTGGAGTCTGTCATCCCCCCAGTTAAGCTCGGCTGCTAGAGTCTGGAATTCCACCACATACTCGGCCAGGGGCCGGTTGCCCTGGCGTAGCTGAAGTAACTCAGAGGCGGCAGTAGGCCTGCGAGAGGGTTCATTGAAGATATGTCGGAAGGCTGCGACAAACTGTTCCAAATTCGCCAGATGGGGGTCCTGACGCTCCCACAGTGGGGAGGCCCACGCCAGGGGTTTCCCGTCCAACAATGAAATGATATAGCTGGTTTTAATCCGATCCATAGGAAACTGGGCTGGCACTAGGTTGAATCGGATGTAACACTGATTGAGGAATCCATGGCAGAGCTTCGCTTCCCCAGAGTACCGTGAAGGTGCTGGCAGCTGTGTGGGCATAGCCGGTCCGATATCGGCCAAGGCTACTGGTACCAGAGGAATGAATGCAGCAGCTCCATCTATCCTATCAGCTAGTCTCTGCACGGTCATCATCAGGGAGTCAATGCAGATTTGCTGTTGTTGCAACCGCTGTGCAATACTGGGAATGGCTTTCAAGCCCGTGGCGTCCGCCGGGTTCATGGCCTTGCAAACTGTTGGATTCGTGAACCCTTGGGAGGCTCGGACAGTTGGTGACTCACTGAGGAGATACTCAGTGGGTGTTGAAGCCGGAAGGTGGCACAGACAGGAGACCAAGAGATCTTCACCACTGGAGACCTGAGGAACCCCCAGGAGGAGCCCGTGAGGACCCAGGCCGCTTGGACTTATGAGTGGGCTCCTGCAAGGTGGTATCCCGGGAATGGAGATGAAGAGCTGGAGCCAGGAGGCCAACTGGAAGTTCACCACTGGAAGCCCGCGGTCCCCCCGAGAGGAGCTCGTGAGGACCCAGGCTGCTTGGACTTAGGCGAGGTCTCCTGGACGAAGCTGAAGTCGGAAGTAAAGCACGAAGCTTGATCAGACGTCAGTGGACGGAAGCTGGAGTCGAAAACCAGGAGTCAGAAGCCGAAGTCAGAAGCCGAAGGATCCGAAGCAGCAATTAGCAACTCTTACAGAGTGAACCTCGTTGCAAGGCAGGGAAGAGATCCTGTTGCAGGGTTAAATTCCCTGGGAGCGTCTGACATCATCCCAGGGCAGGGCTGCATTTCCCACGCTGACCCCTTTAAGAGCAGAGTCCCTGCGCACGTGGATGCCTAGGGGGCGGGGCCAGCCATGGAGCAACGATGGCGTCTCCCTCGAGGAGGGAGTGCCACAGCCAGGGTCGAGCAAGCCTGAGGAAGCGTCACGGCGGCCCGGGCCATCCCTGAGGTAAGTGGAGGGATCAGGGCACGGCCCGGGACCATAACAGTGTGCTTGTTTGGGGAGTGATAAGTATGATGACTAGCTAATGGTTGTGAGAGTTGTGTGCAGTATAAAAGGAGTATGTGCACATGGATAAGGGGTTGGTCATTTGAGGAAGAAATCAGGAGAACAGGAGGCTCTGGAGGGTCCATGCGAAAGGGGAATAGAGGAAAAACATCTAGTGCTTCAGCCAGAAATGCTTTAAAGGACCTGCAATGTGGTTTGAAATTGAGAGAAGAGGCCAGTTGTGGAGTACAAGTTGGTGTGTGAGCAGGGGAGAGCCTGGGGTTTCCAACGGCCCAGAGGTGAACAGAAGTACAATAGTGTGTATTGCATGTTCTTGCTAAGACCAGCTTTGGAATTTGGATGCAGAGCCTGTGCTGAGGGGACTATCTGGATCTAAGGAGAAAGGTCGCAACTAGTTATTTCAGTGCAAGGCTTGAGACTGACACTGTGCCCAAAGGACTGGGGGTGTATGGACCCTGGAGCTTCTCCTATAGTGTGATGCCTGGGTGTGAGTTGCTTCTGAAAGTATGAGTAGATTATTTACTTCTGTAACAGAGGGGAAATACCATCAGGACCTCTTACAGGTCCTAAAAGAAAGAGTCTGTGAGAGAGATTGCTGAGTGAGAGAAGTGAGAGAGGCTGCCCAGAAGTGCAGTTGTGGAGGAGGAGCTGGAGCCACAGAGGTTCTGGGGTACAAGACCCACCAGATCTGCATATAGAGATTCCCTCCAAATTCCCCCCCAAAAAATCCGTTTTTCACAACTCTATTGAAAAACGGGCACTATCATTTGCTGGTCCGCATCACTGGAACTCCCTCCCGCCAGATCTCCGCCAGGAACATTGCCATATCACGTTCAGAAAAAAACTAAAAACCTGGCTGTTCGCCCAAGCTTACCCCCGACAAGCCTCAGGGTCACCCACACACAGTCTCTTACCCCACGGATGCGCCCGTTTCCGCAACTCAAAGGAACTGTTGTCCGACCAACTGCACTATTTTATAAATTGTTTAATTTCTTATACACTATGTAAATTTGTACATAATTCTTATCCTGTAAGCACCCTCTCCTCCTTTTGCCCTTCTCTCCAGTTAGAATTTGTTTAACTTATCTTTTCTCTAACAGCCTAGTTCCACATTCCCTGTTATAATGTAACTTTTGTTTTTTGTTCTCTCTGTTTAACTGGTTCCCCCTAGTTTAATGTAAACCGGTACGATAAGACCTGGTCTTGAGCATCGGTATATTAAAAGGATTTAAATAAATAAATAAATAAAATAAATACAAGTGAAACAGATGGGGAATGTGAAGAAGCACAAGATGACCACAACTGAAATATGTAAGAAAGTGAACTATGATTTGAATTTGATGATCTTTCTAATGCTGACCTTATGGATTACAATAAATGTTCAGAGCATAAAATAGGTGTGGACATTGGACTTTATGGACTGTTTTGGGGTTTTTGGGGGTTTTTTTTGTTTATATTCAGTTTGTCCTTACAGGGAAACCTGTCCCCAGCCTACCCCTGAGAGATGATACTCCACTCTAGATGAGTACATTCAATGCTCCCCCGGACCAGGGAGCACAAGAGTAGCACATGTTTGAGTTGTAAAGGGTTGCAATACTGACATACCCACTATATTATATTTCTGAAATGTTAAAAGGATAGTACATTGGAGGACCAAACCAGGTTTGGCTGGGGAAGATATATGATGGGTCTCCCAACAAGGAATCCTTTTTCATCACAAAGTAACTGTAAATAAGGGTAAAAATAAAATTATAATTACCTGCCCTGGGGTAATTAGTTGAAGTCTAGAGGCCCATGATATCCTGGCCGGATGCTATTGAGGGGTCCTGGGTGGCCTGGGCTGGTGTTCTGGGCTTGGGAACCTGTGGACAGGTGCCCCAGTTGTTTGTATGTTATTGGGACCTGGGAGGAGACGAAGCCTCCTGCTGCCAGCGGCGCTAGGCTGTGAGTAAAATGAAAGCAGCAGTGAACTGTGATTGTAAACAAAAGTGGCGATTGGCCGCAAAGGAGGCAGGAAGTGCCACATGGGGAGCCTGTGGAGCTCCAGGCAGCTGTGAATCAATACTGCACATGCGACTGAGGCAATTATGCTGCAGCCACTGCGAAATTGAAGGGGCAATTGGTGTCAGGGCTCTAGGCAAAGTACTGGCGGATTGAGTGCAAGCCCAGGGAGCCTCGCTGATGTCAGCAATTATGTCAGTGGGTTGTTGGCCAGGAGAGTGCCTGCAGTGATATTTTAATTAAAAGTATACCAACGATTTTAAAAATTAAAAAATGTGACAATTTGGGAGGGGGACAGGTAGAGAGGCTCCCACCTAAAAATCAGCCATTAAGGAACTGTCATAAATTTGGTGCCAATAAGTTTATTAAACGTCTCCAAATTAATAAAGATGAATATTTGGACAGTAGTGGTCTGTTTTATTTATTTATTTATTTAAAAACTTTTTTATACCGTCATTAAGTTAAGTACCATCATAACGGTTTACAGGAAGGCACCAATATTAATATAGTAAAAACAGATAAAATCTATCACTAGACAAGTGCCACAAATATACGGTAACATAGTTCATTTATAATTACTCATAATTGTAAGTGTTATCATGTTCTATCATGTCCATTCTTTATTGTCTCATATTTTAATTTGTGAGCAAACGTATTTAAAATAAAAGTAGAATATTTACCCGTGTAGGTTGGAGTAGTGTGCAAGAGTGTTCTGCAGATCGTTTCTTGTTTTTCTCTTTATCCCTGTATACTACTCTCCTTTCTCAATGTTGTAGGCTTGTTTAAATAACCATGTTTTTAAGTGTTTTCTGAAGGTTTTGATGTCCGTTTGTAAGCGGATCTCGACAGGCATGGCGTTCCATAGCATAGGACCTGCTAAGGAAAGCGCTCTTTCCCTTACTTGGGTTAGTTTAGCTGTTTTAACAGAGGGGATGGTCAGTAAGGCTTTATTTGCTGATCTTAGGTTCCTGTTAAGGACGTGTAGTCGAAGGGGAGTTCTAGTAGCTGACCACAATTAGAATTAAGAGTCAAAAGTAAATTTTAAGAGTTATTCCACCCATTTTCCCCAGGGGGGTCCCTGAGATAAAAAAAATGATCCAAACATTTCAGAAAGTTGGATTTGGTGGTGGTGGTTGCCAGATGGGGAAAAATATAAATAAATAAAAAAATTTGCAGAATATAAATATAATTAGCTTTAAGGGTGTTTAAATTAGCTAATATGGTCATGTAAAGACACCGGATACCTGTAGAATTTATTTGAAAGCTGCTATGGGAATTAGAAGTGGTTTGAAACTGTGTAAGTAGAGTTTTTATGGGTTTTATTTGACTAGTTTTCCCTATTAATTTTAATGGGCAATGTTAAGGGTGGTTAAAAATAAGATCTGTTCGGCTCTCAGAGAAAAAAGAAATCCTTAAGCCATCCCCTAGGCAATGCCATAGCAATGCTAGACCACCTCAGTTTTTATGTAAGCAGTTATGTGATCTGATATGCATAACAATACTAAGTTAAGCCAAAGCACAGGAAGATTTAAGAAATAAATTACCTAAAGAGAATATTTTGAGGTTATTAAAAATTCTTTTTGAGGCTTTCTTCCTTAGCCAAGTGGTTTTTAAGTGGTTTCTTAGAGAATAAGTAGGTTTCCTGAAGTAGATAAGTATTATTTCCTAAAATGACATCAGAGGAATAGGGGTCTCTGCTGAGGATTTTCAAGCACTTTCTGAAACTGCAGGCAGGGCAGAGCTGGAGACAGACAGAGGGAGACTAGGTCACAGATTTCTGTCCTAGAGACCTAGTTTACATGGAAGAGCACTCAAAACACTTAGAAACACTCGGTTATTGTGTGAAAGTGTGTGTAAGTTAGCAAGTAGCACATTTAAGACTAATTGGAGAAAATTATTTTTCACTCAGAAGATGTGGTTAGTGCAGTTAGTGTAGCTGGGTTCAAAAACAGTTTGGATAAGTTCTTGGAGGAGAAGTCCATTAACGGCTATTAATTAAGTTTACTTAGGGAATAGCCACTGCTATTAATTGCATCAGTAGCATGGGATCTTCTTAGTGTTTGGGTAATTGCCAGGTTCTTGTGGCCTGGTTTGGCCTCTGTTGGAAACAGGATGCTGGGCGTGATGGTCTCTGACCCAGCATGGCAATTTCTTATGTTCTTAAGTTCTAAGTGGTGTTTTTACAAATTTAATGCTGACAGAGATAAGAATTTAGTTAAAATAAAGTTAATTGCCTAGATAATATGCGGCGTTTATCAGATTTCATAGATAAGAGAATGTGAGGAAGAGTGGTTGATTGTTGATCTGATTTTGAATTTATTTAACTGAATTTATTTAACTGAAGTACATTCTACCTCAGAAAAACTATTTCATAGAGTCCCATTGAATTCAAATTATGTTGGGTACACAATACCTGAAGATAAAGGTACTTCTGTGATGTTTCCTTAGCGGAAAAATATTTGGAATAATTTAGAATGTAGAAATTCCATAACCTGTTCCTGTCTTTACTGGCAAATTTATAAGTGTGGAATGTGAGAGAAAGAATAATCAGCGTTAATTATTATCTTACTCTATAAGTTCTCACAAAGCCTGTAACAAAACATCTAAGTTGAGCCTTTAAGAATAATTGGACAGGGCTGATACAATTATTTTTTGATCTATGTTTGTAAGAACGCCAGTCTCAATTAGAAGCAAAGATGCACACTAGCAACATTGTAGGCTGCGTAAGATTGGTGATATAAGGAAGTCAGTATTTGATATTGATTTGTTTTGAGTTAATGTACTAGATAAAACGTATCCTGAGACTTCAAAATCAAGAGTGGCAGTCCAGGTCCAGTCGGCACTATCAAGCAGCGCACTCTGTTTCCCAATAACAAGCCACCAAATCTGCACTTCCTTCCTGGGTCAGCATTCTCTATGCAGCATTCACAAGCTGTGCTCTCAACATTTATTACCCAGAAGTAAAGTTAAGTGCGCACCAGCAAACTGTAACAAAATTTGGTTAATTGCTAGTGCAGACAAGAGATCATAGTTAGTCATTGAAGAGTTAAACAATGTTTTTTTTTAAAAACCTATGAAGGGGAATACTGGAGAATTTTAAAATATCCTAAAGAGTCTGTAATGATAAAAAGTTAACACAAAGAATCAGATTTCTTGGATTAAAGTTGAAAATTAATTTGTTTTCATTAAGAAGAACTAAATAATGAAAATACTTATTTAATAGTATCTTGGTAAGAAGTATTCCTTTTAAAGGAACCAGTTTCTATTGAAAATACTGTGTTAAGATTATTATTAAATTGTTGTGAATATCAGAAGTTAAATATTTCTCATTGAAAATATTGAAATAATTGAAATGCTTATTCTGTTCAAAACTAAACTTGTTACCAGAGTTGAAGAACCTGAAAAGTTTTCCATTTTCCAGGTAAATAAAGCTATTATTTTAATTATATGCCTTTGAGTTCATTTTTTTTTTACTTTAATATTTTAACAGTGTTCAAACTATTTCCAATATCCTTGCCATCTGGCTACCAACATTACAGTGCCTGAAGTAGTTTGTGCCAGGGGTAATTATATAATCTTTGGAAAGGATTCTGGGTGGGGGTTATTTCTTGACCACCACTTGGTGGATTTGTTGAGAAGTTTGGAATACTGAAAGATAGCAGAAGCTGTCTTTTTTGCTGTTAATTGCATGTGAAGGGTGCGGCTTTCTGGATAGCCACTTGATGGCATCCATTCTGGTGGACTTGCATGATGCACTGTGTTAATTGAAAAAGTGGTGGAATTTCTATAAGGGCAGGGTCCTTTTAAGAAGAATGGGGAATAAGGTCATGTAGATGGAGCAGGAGGTAATTTTATTCTCAAGGACCTTGTTTAGCTTTTGGGCATAAAGACCCGCTTGCTTGACATGCCGCTATGCATTGCTTCAATCTACGGAGAGCTGTTACCTGGCTGAATTTACTTGATTATGGAACCTGTCCATTTACGCACTAGGGCCTTACATTCCAAGGAACTTGAACTACTAGTCTTGGAGAAATCCATCCATCCCGTAGTGCTTGGACTCCCTTGGCTACAGAAGCATTCTCCCCAATTCAACTGAGGTTCGTTGCAACTTGTGGAGTGGGGTCCCGCTTGCCACCAGTCCTGTCTCCAGAAAGTGATACCACCTCCCGTGGTCCCTCTGGCTACTACGTCCTCTGGCATACCTGCTCCGTATGCAGCATTTGAGGACGTGTTCTCTAAACAAAAGGCTGACCTCCTTCCACCTCTTTGAAGGTTTGATTGTCCAATCGACCTCCTTCCAGGTACCATGCCTCCTCGAAGACACACCTACCCTCTGTCTCTGCCTGAGACGAAGGAAATGATGGAAAATATCCAGGAAAATCTCGTGAAGGGATTCATTCGCCCATCTATGTCTCCCGCTGGGGTGGGATTCTTTTTTGTGACCAAGAAAGATGGGTCACTTAGGCCATGTATTGACTACCGTGGCCTAAACGCTATCACCCATAAGGATAAATATCCCTTGCCATTAATTTCCAAATTATTTGACCGCCTCCAGGGTGCCTCCATATTTACAAAGCTGGACTTACGCGAGACGTATAACCTGGTAAGAATCCATCTTGATGACATTTGGAAAACTGCCTTTAACACCCGGGACGGGCACTACAAATACTTGGTGATGCTCTTTGGCCTCTGTAACGCGCCCACAGTATTCCAACAAATGATGAATGAAATCTTCAGAGATCTACTGTACACCAAAGTCGTGGCTTATCTGGACGACATCCTCATCTTTTTCAAAGACCTCGACACTCATCGCGCCGACGTTCGAACCATCCTCCAGCGCCTTTGCGAAAACCATCTGTTTGCGAAATTGGACACATGTCTGTTTGAGAAATCCAGTCTATCTTTCCTTGGTTATATAATCTCTCAGCAAGGCTTCTCTATGGATCCAGCCAAACTAAAGGGAATCTGGGACTGGCCACAGCCACTGGGCCTCAAGGCGCCCCAGTGCTTCATGGGCTTCCTCAACTAATATCGTCAATTCATCCCACACTATTTTACCCTGACTGTTCTGTTGACAGCCTTGACCCGTAAAGGCCAAGACACGTGAAATTGGCCTCCTGAGGCTGTTGCCGCCTTCCATTGTCTGAAGGAAGCCTTCCAGAAGGGGTCCTACCTGCACCATCCTGACCCGAATCGCCCATTTCTAGTCAAAGTTGATGCCTCCGCCATTGGGACTGGGGCAGTCCTGAGTCAATGCACTGCCTCTGGTACCAAAGTTCCCTGTTCC
Organism: Rhinatrema bivittatum; assembly: GCF_901001135.1. Classification (NCBI taxonomy): domain Eukaryota; kingdom Metazoa; phylum Chordata; class Amphibia; order Gymnophiona; family Rhinatrematidae; genus Rhinatrema; species Rhinatrema bivittatum. The sequence continues at coordinate 754,087,998 of NC_042616.1, forward strand.
CTTTACTCCTGTAAATTTTCATCTGCAGAGCAAAATTACAGCATAGGGTATCGTGAGCTGCTCTCCATAAATTGGCTCTCAAAGAGTGGTGCCCGTGGCTAGAGGGCACACAACACAAATTTACTGTGTTCACCGATCATAAGAATCTGGAACATTTGAGTCAAGCACAACGTCTCAATGCCCATCAAGCTCGATGGGCCTTGTTTTTTTTTTTGCCAGATTCGATTTCGAATTCCGCTATCGCCCAGCCGACAAAAATCTCCGGGCAAATGCCCTATCACGATCCTTCGAGCCCGAAGACACTCCGGAAGAACCAACTCATATAATCAACCCTCCCTGTATTTGTTTATCTGCCACTCATCCAGTTCCTGCTGGAGGGACGGTCGTGCCCCGATGACTCCGAGAAAGAGTTCTACGTTGGATGCACGATTCCAAATTCGCTGGTCACCCAGGATGAGCACGAACCGTGGCACTGCTCCAGTGTTCTTCTGGTGGCCTACCATGGTCTCCGACACAAAGGCATACGTCAAATCCTGTAACGTATGTGCACAGCAAAAACCCCTGGTCGGGTGACCTTGGGGTCTTTTACAACCACTTCTAGCACCCAAAGAACCGTGGACTAATTTTATCGTGGACCAACTGCCTTCAAAGGGTCACACCATAATATGGGTCACCATAAACCAATTTTCAAAAATGGCCCATTTCGTACCTCTACCGAGCCTACCATCTTCTCCAGAGCTAGCACGATTATTCTTCCACCATATCTTCAGACTGCATGGCTTACCCACGGACATTGTTTCAGACTGAAGTCCTCAATTTGTTGCCAGGTACTGGCACTCTCTCTGCCAAAAATTCAGTATTAACATCAGCCTTACGACCACCTATCATCCCCAAGCTAACGGGAAGCTGAGCGGATGAATCACACCTTGAAGGCCTTCCTGCATGCTTACATCAATGACCGACAAGATAATTGGTCAGACCTCTTATCCTGGGCAGAGCTTTCTCACAACTCACATCGTCACTGCTACTGGAACATCTCCATTTTCAGTTGTCTATGGGAAACAACCATGACCACCACTACCCATTCCTCTATCAGTGCCGTCCCCTCTGGCACAGGCTACTGCAGATGCCCTCAAAATGTTATGGGAGCAGACAAACCTCCACTTGCGTCAGGCTGCCTCCTGGGCCAAGAAAACTGCTGAGAGTCGAAGTTGCTTGGCTCCTGAATTTCTCCCTGGCCAGAAAGTCTGGTTAAGTACTCGATATATCCGACTTCGAATTCCATCTCAGAGATTCGCTCCTAGATACATCGGTCCCTTCACTGTTATGCGATGCATTGGACCTGTTATATACAAGCTTCGGCTTGCTCCTACGCTGGGAATACATAATACATTACATGTATCGCTCTTAAAACCTGTGATCTTATCTTGGTCTGCCCGGAAAGCCCCTGAGACACCTCCTTTGGTGGCAGAAATCAATATGATGTACAAGGTCCACAAAGCCCTAGACGTCCACCGTAGGGACCGCCGGTGGGAATACCTCCTTTTCTGGGAGGGTTACGGACCCGAAGAGAATTCGTGGGAAGCAGCTCAAAACATCCTGGACAAGACTCTCCTCTTGAATTACCATCATACCCATCCGGGCAAACCCCGACCTCCAAGAGGGAGCATAAAGGGGGGGAGGGTATTTTATATGTGCCGCCCACAGCAGATCCACAGTGCGGCCCTCTCACCTTCTTACATGGACTCCAGCTCCTGGTTCCCCTTCACTGGTGGCAGTGGGCCACCAGCTCCGACCTCGGGTCGCCTCTGGTGCCTCCAGCTCTGCCATGGTCCCCAGTGTTGCCAGCCAAGATGCCCTTGGTCATCGAGCCTCTCCGCATGGCCCGCGGAGAGACACCGCCATCGGCGCTGCGCCCCTCCCTAGGTGCGTGCACATCGTTAATCCTTTTAAAGAGCCCACGGTGGGAACCTGGCCACGGCCCTGGATGTCAGACTCTTCAGTGTATATAAGCTCAGGCCTCGCTCCATAGCATTGCCTTTGCAACAGGTCTCCTCGTACTCCTTGTACTCGTTGCTGATAGAGAATCCTCTCTGTTTCATGTTCCTGATGTTGTATTCGTGGACCCTTGAGCCGGCTGAGACAGATGATGATGCACCGTGGGAAGGCCCACAGTGGAGGTCGAAGCCGGGAGGCAGCACAGGGCAGGAGACCTGATGGATCTTCACTACTGGAAGCCCGAGATCCCCCAAGGGGGAGCCGGTGAGGATCCGAGCCGCTTGGACTTACTAGAGGTCTCCGGTGACAAGTGTCTGCAGAGGCGTCTCGGAGAGTGAAATGAAGAAGTTGGAGACAGGAGGCCAACTGGAACTTCACCACTGGAAGCTTGTGGTACCCCCAGGAGGAGCCCGTGAGGACCCGAGCCGCTTGGACTTAGGCGAGGCCTCCTGGATGGAGCGAGCAGGATACCAGGGAACAAGCCGAAGTCAGAAGCCGGGAACAAGCCAAAGTCAGGAACCGCAACTAGAGACTCTGAACCTCATGAACCTCGTTGCAAGGCAAGAAAGAAGACTGCCAAGCCAGTTTAAATATTGGCAGCGTCTGACATCACTCGAGGAGACAGGGTCGTCCTTTCCCGCGCTGGCCCCTTTAAATTGTAGAACCCCTGCGCGTGCATGCACCTAGGGGGTGGGGCCAGGTGCTGGGCATCAGTGGCGTCATGGAGTGAGGCCGGGGGAAGGGCCTAGCAAGGCCAGGATGGAACGCCATGGGTCCTGGGGCGGCTTGGGGTAAGTGCAGAAGCCGGTCGCAGACCTCCACAGTGCGGATCACAACAGTACCTCCCCTCTTATGCCCCCTTCCTGGAGGTCTGAGTTCAGCCGGGTGGTCCAAGTGAAACTGGCGAAGAAGGGTTTTATCCAAGATGTTGAAGGCTGGCTCCCAAGTATTCTCCTCAGGGCCTTACCCCTCCCAGGAGAGAAGATACTCCCATCTTCTATGAAAGAACCGAACATCCAAGACCTCCTTGTTACGTTCGTGCCTCTTCTCGCCCCATGCTCCACCCTCTCTACCTTGGGAGCAACTCCCTTCGGCTCTGATGGACAGATGCAGCCTCTTGGTCTCCGTGCCTCTTGGTCCCGCTCCAGACTTTGTACCAGTAAGAGCGCGAACCTCGGGGTCATCCCCCCATAGTGACGTCATCCATTTTCACTTTAAAAGGTCTTTGTTTGCTAACCTCTAACGAGTTAGCAAGGAACTCCAGTAGGACTTGTTTTGGCAGTCCGTGATACTTGCAACAACGATCCAAGTCAGCGAGGGGAATCCTTCTCCACTGCTCGGCCTTTTCAAACTTACCAGGAGTACCCGCTCCACGGGTACTCCGGCTTCTCTCTTCTTGATTTCAGATTGCCAAGACGGGATCCGGTACTCTCTCCTTGAGGGCCTACATCCCTGACTACTCAGAATACTCCTCATTGCCTGGAAGCGATCGTGAACACAGTGAGTTCTATTGTAGATAGGAGTCGGTACTTGCTCCACGAGGGCCTATATTCTTATAGATCTGAAGACTCCCTTCCGTCCAAGATGTAATCGCAGGTACGGAGATTGAGAGTTATATTGGCAAGATTGCAGATAGGAACCGGTACTCGAGGGCCTATGTTCCTAGAATCCTTTACAGACTCTCTTCTACTCTAGAAGCCATTTCATATACAGCTATTGTGAGTTCTAATTACAGACTGTTTAGAGAAACCAGTGCTCGCTTACGGCTCCTGTTCCTGAATATACTGAAGACTCTCTATGGCATAGAGACCATTGCAGACATCTACTATTGTGAGTGTACCATCTTGTATCCAGTATACCCTGTCTACTCACTACTTCTAGTCTCTCTCTACAGCTCAGCGACCCAGAGATTATATTCCAGTATCAGAAGGACTTCAGCCCTACCGGACACATCGACTCACTACTGCTACCTCTGGTGGTTCAGCTTCCAGCCTAATAAAGAACTATTTGTCTTTATTTCATATTCTAGCCTAGCCGGTGGTTCCTCTCAGGATCTCCTCCTGGGAGCACTGTCATCTGCCATCGGCGCAGGGATTCACCATTTCCTCCAAGTGGTCATTCCTTACACTACTATCACTCTGTGTGAGCCAACCACTACCGACCACTAACACCGCTTATGGAAGTATTATATAGATAGCTACCTTCTCTTTCTATGGGACTTGCCAGCAGCCTATATATAACAGATTGCTACTCCGTAGTGGAGGCATGATAGATCGCTATCTCAGTAGCGAAGTACAATATACCTATTGTTAGCTTCTCTCCTCAGAAGAGTATCATTGAACAGATTGCCATCTCCTCTTCCCTGGGGAGTTGATCCATAACAGATTGCTACCTCCTTCCCTTACAGGAGCATCTAACAGCAGTTCACTAACAGATTACTAACTCTGCCCTCCTGGCGGGGTAAGCACTACAGATAGCTAACTCCTCCCCCTTTCAGGAGAAAAGCAGAACAGATTGCTAACTCCTCCCCTCTGGAGGAGGAGAGCATAACACTCCTTCACCTGATAAACAACGTCTTGTTCAGCAGTTGGTGTAGAGGGGTCCAGAGGTTTATCGTGGAAGAACGATAGAATCAATGGCTTGAGTAAGGACACGTGGAAGACGTTGTGGATCCTTAATGTGGGCGGAAGGCGTTGACGGTAGGAGACAGCGCTCACTCGCTCCATAATGGCAGATGGGCCGATATACCGGGGAGCGAAACACATGGAGGGAATCTGCAATTAAATGTTCATGGCGCTTAACCATACCTTATCTCCAGGGCGAAATACGGATCAGGGCGACGCAGTCTGTCTGCATATTTCTTTGAGGTAGCAGCGGTCTGTCGTAATTTCTCCCGAGTGGACTTCCAAAGGACATGTATCTGTCGAGCTGAGATTGTACTGCAGGAGACGAGACCGTCAGAGGCAAGGGCAAAGGAGGTCTGAGCTGTTTCCCATAGACCAAATGAAAGGAGGCTTATTGGTGGCAGAATGTCGATGGAAGTTATAAGAAAATTCTGCCCATGGTGGTAGAGCCACCCAGTCGTTTTGTTGGTCCCTAACAAAGGCTCAAAGAATGCTTTCAAGGTTCGGTTCGTGCGTTCTACTTTCACCCACCACGGCCTTTCACCCACGGCCTTGTAGGTGAAAGGCCATGGTGAAGTCTTGATGGATCCCAAACTTCTTGCAGAGTGCTCTGCAATATTTGGCCATGAACTGCGAACCTCGGTCCGAGGCAGCATGGAGAGGGAGTCCGTGTAGGCGAAAGATATGCTGGGTAAAGAGTTGCGCAAGTTCAGGCATGGTTGGTAACTTGGCAAGGGGCACAAAGTGAGCTATCTTAGAAAATCTGTCGACAGTGACCCATATCACAGTCTTTTCCTCTGATGGAGGCAGGTCCACTATAAAGTCCATGGAGAGATGAGTCCATGGCTCAGTGGGAATGGGTAATGGTTGGAGGGGGCCCCAGGGATGGCCGAGCAGGGGGTTTTGTCGAGCACAGGTAGGGCAAGAATTAACATACAGAAGTACATCTTTCTTTACTTGAGGCCACCAGTAGTATTTGGTCAATAGCTCTAAGGTTCGGGCGACTCCGGAATGGCCGGCAGTTAACGAGTCGTGGGCCCAAGATATTACCTTCTTGCGCAGGCGAGCAGGCACTACCGTTTTGCCTAGAGGTACAGCCTCTGAAGCTGCCAGAAGGACTTTGGCCGGATCTAAGATGTATTGAGGCAGCTTTGGGGTGTCTTCGGTCTCAGCAGTGCAAGAGAGGGCATCAGCCCGAACATTGTTACATGCTGGTCTGTAGCGGAGGAGAAAGGTGAACCGGCTGAAAATTAGAGACCAGCGAGCTTGCCAGGGGTTGAGGCGTTGCGCCCGACACAGAAACGCTAAGTTCTTGTGGTCGTTATAGACAATTATGGGATGTTGAGCCACTGGTGCCATTCTTCAAAGGCCAGCTTAATGGCCAACAACTCCTTGTCCCCCGATATCGTAGTTCCTCTCGGCAGGGGAGAACTTCCGGGAAAAGTAGGAGCATGGCAAGGATTTGCCTGCAGTGGATACTTGGCTTAGGACCGCTCCTACAGAGATGTCGGACGAGTCTACCTCGACGATAAACTGACGTTGAGGGTCTGGATGGTGGAGACACAACGTCCCAAAGAAAGGCTCTCTTTAGCTCCTGAAAGACCACTTGCGCTGCCTGAGGCCAATTTCTGACATCTGCTCCTTTTCTGGTAAGAGAGGTGAGCGGAGCCACTACCCGGGAGCAGTGTGGTATGAATTGGCGGTAGAAGTTGGTGAAGCCTAGGAAGCATTGAAGAGCCTTCACCCCATAGGGTGAGGCCAATCCTTAATAGCTGTTACCTTATCCGGGTCCATATGGAAGCCGGTAGAGGACACAATGTACCCAAGAAATGGCAGGGATTTTTGCTCGAACTGACACTTCTCTAGTTTGGCAAAGAGACAGTTGTCTCGTAGTTTCTGTAAGACCTGTCGAACGTGCGAATGGTGTGTGACCAGATCCTTGGAATAGATCAGGGCATCATCTAAATATACGATCACCGATGTATGCTACATATCCCTCAGTACCTCATTCATAAGGTTTTGAAAAACTGCCGGGGCATTACACAAACCGAAGGGCATGACCAGATATTCATATTGTCCGTCTCTCGTGTTGAAGGCGGTTTTCCACTCATCACCAGGTCATATCCTTACCAGGTTGTACGCCCCCCGAAGGTCCAAATTGGAGAAAATCTGGGCTCCTTGTAGATGGTCTAGGAGTTCCGGATTCAATGGTAAAGGATACCTGTCTCGTCTTGTAATGGCGTTCAGGTCACGATAGTCGATACAAGGCCTGAGAGATCCATCCTTCTTAGCCACAAAAAAGAATCCGGCTCCGGCCGGGGATTTGGAGGGCCAGATGAAGCCACGATCTAGGTTTTCTTGAATGTAGCTAGACATAGCCCTGGTCTCTGGAAGGGATAAAGGGTATACGTGCCCCCTGGGGGGTGTGGTACCGGTATCAGGTCAATGGCGCAGTCGAAGGGCCGGTGTTCCGGGAGAAGTTCAGCTTTTTCCTTGGAAAAGATGTCCAAGTAGTCCCGGTAGGGTTGGGGTATAGAGACTGGGGTGGTAAGGAGCTGAACACCGGGCCGCGAGACAGTGGCCAGGCAGGAGTTAAAACAAGAAGTGCTCCATGATGCGATTTGAAGAATCTCCCAGTGGATAACTGGGGAATACTTCTGAAGCCAGGGCAGACCCAAAACAATCGGATGAATAGATCTCTCCAAAATAAATGATATTTCTTCCATGTGCAGGAGGCCCGTACGGAGAGTTAAGGGCTTGGTGGTGGTGGAAATGCTCCCCGGGAGAGGGGTTCCCCGGATAGAGGAAACCCGGAGTGGTGGGTGAAGTGGCTGTACGGCTAGCTGTAACTGCTGGACCAGATCATAGAGAATAAAGTTCCCTCCGGCTCCGGAGTCCACCAAAGCTAAGGTAGCGAAGGAACTGCCAGGATATTCTAAGGTCACTGGTACGGTGCATTTGGGAGCAATATTTGTGTTTCCTAGGGTCAGCTCCCCGATGAGACCTAGGACCTGGCGTTTCTCGACCGTTCACCACATTGGGCCAGAAAGTGCCCTTTGTTGCTGTTGCAATGGGCAGGGGCTGACCCCCATGGCCGACTGCACCTACCAGCAATGGCAGAGTCGGGTCTCTTCGGTACTCTCTGCGTGGTCCTCATCATCAGCTAAGGCAGCAGGGAGTCAGCAGCATGGCTCCCGCAGGGGCAGCCTTAGCCCCAATCTGACACAGGTGCTTGACTCCTCCCCCCACTTATAGGAGTAGCAACAGGAAGTAGTTCCAGGCTCCCAGGAACCACTTTCTCACCCAGGACTATATAAGGAGGCTTCTGAAGGATTGCCAGTGCCTTGCAATAGGTCCAGCTTGGTGTGTCTCCTGCCTTGCTTGCCTTGCGTTGATTTCTGCTTTGGATACTGGACTTTGCCTTGCCTGCTGCCTGCCTCTGACCCTGCTTTGAATACTGGACTCTGCCTTGCCTGCCGCCTGCCTCTGACCCTGCTTTGGACACTGGACTTTGTCTTGCCTGCTGCCTGCCTCTGACCCTGCTTTGAATACTGGACTTTGCCTTGACTGCTGCCTGCCTCTGACCCTGCTTTGGATACTGGACTTTGTCTTGCCTGCTGCCTGCCTCTGACCCTGCTTTGGATACTGGACTTTGTCTCTTTGCTGCCTGCCTCAAGTCCAGACTGTCTATACCACTGCCCTGCTGGTAACTCCGGCTGCCGGCTCTGAGGTTCATCTCCCGCCAACAAGGAACCACGGTAAGCCTTTTTACCTTGTCATTGTGGCCCAAGGGTTCACCGATTCATTGAATCATAACAGATTGCAAGGCTATGAACCTGATGGACCTTTCCGGTCTGCAGGCTATTCCAGGCCTAGCATTAAAGATACAGCAGCAGCAACAATGCCTGGACTCCCTGGCGGCATCTCTGCAATGTCTGAACTCTCGGCTAGACTCTTCTGGGCCCTCCAGTGGACCACCTACTGTTCCGGCACAGAATACCTCTCCTGTGTGGCTACCGGTCCCTCCCCGGTATGCAGGTGATCCAGGACAATGCCGAGGTTTTCTTAACCAATGCTCCATGCACTTTTCACTGCAACCCGCACAGTTTCCTTCAGATACAGTGAAAACCACCTTTATACTGTCCTTGTTAGATGGCAAGGCTCTGGCCTGGGTATCTTCATTATGGGAAAGAGGAGACCCCATTCTTCAGGACCTTCAACGTTTTCTCCAAGTTTTTAAACGCACCTTTGATGATCCTGGGCGTTTGGCGGCCACTAGGTCAGACATTCTTCATTTACGCCAAGGTAGTCGTACCCTATCTGATTACGCCATTGAATTTCAGACAATGGCTACTGAATTGAATTGGCGAGAGGACAGTTTATGAAGTATTTTTTTGGAAGGACTAGCCATCTGCATCAAAGATAGCTGCTCGAGATCTCCCTGACTCTTTGGATGATTTGATTGATCTAGCAGGCAAAATTGATTGATGCCTTCAGCAACATGCCAGAGAATTGCGCAGACCACGTAGACCAATCACTCTTGCACCCTCCTTCTCTCGGCTTCTGATGAGTTCTCAACCAATGGCTATGAACCTCAGCCGGAAAAACCAATGCAACTAGGGAGGAGTCCTTTAATGACTGAAGAAAGATGGCGTCGCCGAACCCAAGGTTTATGTTTATACTGTGCTGGCAAAGGACATTTTTTGGCCAATTGTCCCGAAAAAGGGGGAAACTCCAGAGCCTAGAACCAACAGGGGAGATGGTTCTAGGTTGTACCGGCTCTGCTCCCCAGCTCATCCTTCCGGTAACTATAATTCAAAACCAGCAAGAATTCTAGACATTAGCCCTTCTGGATTCCGTGGCAGGGGGAAATTTCATTATGAGTAATCTGGTTGAACACCTTGGTCTACCTACCATGGCGCGAGATACACCTTTGATACTTTCTTCAATATCCGGAAACCCACTCCCTGGTCGAATCCTTCAGACTACTCTTCCACTGCGCCTAAGGACTTGTGTACTACATATGGAAGAGATTTCTCTTCATGTCATTGACAAAGCTGTTCATCCAGTCATTTTAAGAATGCTTTGGCTCCAAAAACATTCCCCTGCAATCAATTGGGAAACACTTCAGTTAACCAAATGGAGCTCACATTGTCAACAGCAATGCCTTCTTCTAGTGACACGTCCTCTTATTGTATGTCTTGCTACCACCTCAGGAGACATCCCTTCACAATATGCCATTTTCGCTGATGTATTTTCAAAAGAAAATGCAGAAATTCTTCCTGAACATAGACAATTTGATTGTGCCATCAACCTGCTTCCCGGGACCATACCGCCTCAGGAGAATTTAGACCGGGGATTCATTCGCCCATCTACTTCACTAGCTGGAGTTGGTTTTTTCTTCGTGGCCAAGAAAGATGGTACACTACGGCCTTGTATAGATTATCAAGGATTAAATACCATAACCAGGAAAGATCGCTACCCATTGCCTCTCATTCCTGAATTACTGGTCAGGTTACAAGGCGCCCAAGTGTTTATGAAACTTGATCTACGAGGGGCATATAACTTAGTCTGTATCAGGCCGGGTGACGAATGGAAGACTGCGTTTAATACTCGGGATGGACATTTTGAATATTTAGTAATGCCTTTCGGACTGTGAAATTTTTCAGGATCTATTATATAATAAAGTGGTAGTCTATCTGGATGATGTGTTGATATTCTCCCGAGATCTGCAATCTCACCATGGTGATGTCCAACAAGTACTGCAATGCTTGCGAGCCATCAAGCTCTATGTAAAATTGGGAAAATGCATTTTTGAAGTGCCTTTTTTAGAATACATTATCTCCAATACCGGGTTCCAAATGGATCCGGATAAAGTGGCCTGCATCCGGGAATGGCCCCAACCTTCTGGTCTGCGCTCCCTACAACGATTATTGGGTTTTGCCAATTTTTATAGACACTTCATTCCTCATTACTCTCAATTAGTTGCTCCATTGACTGCACTAACTCGCAAAGGAGCCAATACCAGAGAGTGGTCTGTGGAGGCATTGGATGCTTTTTCCAGGCTTAAGAAGGCCTTTCTTTCTTACCACCCGGATCCTGCACGTCCTTTTGTCTTGGAAGTAGATGCCTCTTCCACTGCGGTTGGGCCTGTCTTAGGTCAAATTTCCACTAAGGGGGGTTTTCACCCCTGTTCCTATTTTTCTTGTAAATTTTCCCCAGCTGAAAAAGGATATGGTATCGGAGATAAGGAGCTCCTGGCCATAAAACTAGCTTTTGAGGCCTGGCGACAATGATTGGAGGGAGCTCAACACACTATTATGGTCTATACTGACCATAAGAATCTAGAACATCTCCACCAAGCCCAATCTCTAAATCCCCGTCAAGCATGCTGGTCCCTATTTTTTAATCATTTCGATTTCCTGGTGAAATACAGGCCAGCCACTAAAAATGTCAGAGCAGACGCTCTCTCTCGCACTTCTGAGGCCAGGGATCTTCCAGACCCACCGAGGTTCATTATCGACCCAGCACGAATACTGATGGCCACTACCCATGTAGTTCCCCCAGGGAAGACTGTCGTTCCAACCTGGTTAAGACAACGCTTGTTGAAATGGGGCCATGATTGTAAAGTAGCAGGACACCCAGGCCGAGCTTGAACTTTCTCACTCTTCAGAAGATATTATTGGTGGCCACAGATGTACCAGGATGTGAAAGCCTATGTAGACTCGTGCCCAACCTGTGCCTGGCAGAAAACTCCAATTGGACGTCCTTGAGGCTTATTACAACCTCTGCCGGCACCCAAGGTGCCTTGGACTCATATTGCCATGGATTTTGTGGTGGAATTACCTGCTTCCAATGGTAATTGAGTAATTTGGGTGGTCATTGACCGTTTTTCTAAAATGGTCCACTTTATCGCTCTCCCAACACTACCTTCTGCTCCAGAATTGGCCAAATTGTTTACAAAACACATTTTTCAATTACATGGACTACCTCGCCATATTGTGTCCGATCGTGGAACCCAATTCACGACCAAATATTGGCGGTCTTTATGCAACAAATTTGGGGTTAAACTGGATTTTACTACAGCCCACCACTCCCAGGCCAATGGACAAACCGAACGAACTAACTGCACCTTAAAAACTTTTAAAAGAGCTTTTGTGAATGAACAACAGGATGATTGGGCCGACCTTCTCCCATGGGCAGAATTCTCCCATAACAGTCAGGCCAACGCAGCTCCAGGATCCTCCCCCTTTCTCTGTGTCTATGGAAGACAACCACTCCCTCCCCTTCCAATACCCTTATCCGTGCCATCCCCAGCTGCTCAGATGTCAGCACAGGATCTCCATGCGCTATGGACTCAGATTGAAACCATGATCAGCAAAGCTGCCCAGAGAACAAAGAATACTACAGACAAGCATCGGCGGCTAGTACCTCAGCTTAAGGTTGGAGAAAAGTTTTGGCTTAGCACTCGCAACCTAAGTCTACGTGTGCCTTCCATGAGGCTTGCCCCTCACTACATGGGTCCTTTTCCAATATTGAGACAGGTCATTCCTGTCACCTATCAACTACGTCTTCCTCCATCATTTAAAATCCATAATGTTTTCCATGTTTCGCTTTTGAAACCAGTGATACTGTTGTGGCCTGCATGAAAACCGCCCACTCCCCAGGAAATCTCTATGGAGAAGGAGGAGATGTACCAAGTCAGAGAGATCCTGAATGTCCGCCGTCATAAGAGACATTGGGAATATCTCATAGCTTGGGAGGGGTATGGCCCAGAGGAAGATTCATGGGAGCCCATGAAGAATATACTCGACAAAACACTCCTTGTGGATTTTAATGCCAATCACCCGGAGAAACATAGGCCTCCTGGAAGGGGTCTTAAAGGAAGGGGTACTGTTGCAATTGGTGGGGGCCGACCCCCTTGGCCAACTGCACCTACCAGCAGTGGCAGAGGCGGGTCTCTTCGGTACTCTCTGCGTGGTCCTCATCATCGGCTAAGGCAGTAGGGACCCAGCAGCATGACTCTCGCAGAGGCAGCCTTAGCCCGCAATCTGACACAGGCTTTTAGCTCCTCCCCCCACTTATAGGAGCAGCAACAGGAAGTAGTTCCAGGCTCCCAGGAACCACTTCCTCACCTAGGACTATATAAGGAGGCTTCTGAAGGATTGCCAGTGCCTTGTAATAGGTCCAGCTTGGTGTGTCTCCTGCCTTGCTTGCCTTGCATTGATTGCTGCTTTGGATACTGGACTCTGCCTTGCCTGCTGCCTGCCTCTGACCCTGCTTTGAATACTGGACTCTGCCTTGCCTGCCGCCTGCCTCTGACCCTGCTTTGGATACTGGACTTTGTCTCTTTGCTGCCTGCCTCGACTCCGGACTGTCTATACCACTGCCCTGCTGGTAACTCCGGCTGCCAGCCCTGAGGTTCATCTCCCGCCAACAAGGAACCATGGTAAGCCTTTTTACCTTGTCATTGCGGCCCAAGGGTTCACCAATTCATTGAATCGTTACAGTTGCCGCAATACAAACAGAGGCCCAAGGACGCCGGTCTTCTTTCCTCCTGAGAGAGGGGACCTCGCCCCAACTGCATGGGTTCTGGCCTTTGGTTGCCAGAAGGCTTCGGAGGAGACGCCATCGGGTGCGAAAATGCGGGCGCCAAATTAGTCGGTCTCCGAGTAGATCTCCCCTCGTGGCTACGTAGTTGGAGTTGACCGTCGATCCTTCCTGCCAGGTCAATCATTGCATCCAAATCGTCGGGAAGCTCTCTTGCCGCTAATTCATCTCTGAGGCGAGGAGACAGTCCTTCCAAGAATATCCCGTGGAGGCTGTCCTCTCTCCAGTCTAGCTCGGTGGCCAGAGTGCAGAATTCGACCACGTACTTGGCAAGTGAAAGAGCACCCTGACGTAACTGTAGTAGTTCCATAGCCGCTGTGGACTTGCGAGCGGGCTCATCGAAAATCTGTCTAAAGGTAGCCATGAATTGTTCCAGGTTTCCCAGGATGGGGTCTTTACATTCCCATAGTGGCAAAGCCCAGACTAGAGCCCGGCCTTCCAACAGGGAAATGATATAGCTTGTCTTGACTAAATCAGACGGAAACTGTGACAGCAGCAGGGTGAAACGAACAAAGCATTGTTTGAGGAAACACGGCACTGTTTGGCCTCTCCCGAATACTGGGACGGGGCTGGTAGCTGCGTGGCAGTTACAGGTTCGAGGCTAGGCATCAGAATAGGTGCCGGTGGTGGTAATCAGGGTGCGACATCCAGATGGGTTGTCAGTTTTTCTACAGTGGACAAGACATCTAAGCAATGTTGCTGCTGTTGTAGTTACTGAGCGATACCAGGAATGACCTGGAGGCCAGCAAGGTCCGCCTAGTCCATGGCCTTGCAAACTGTTGTATTCGTGGACCCTTGAGCTGGCTGAGACAGATGGTGATGCACCGTGGGAAGGCCCACAGTGGAGGTCAAAGCCGGGAGGTGGCACGGGGCAGGAGACCTGATGGATCTTCACCACTGGAAGCCCGAGATCCCCCCAGGAGGAGCCCATGAGGATCTGAGACGCTTGGACTTACTAGAGGTCTCCGGTGGCAAGTGTCTGAAAAGGCATCCCGGAGAGAGAAGATGAAGTAGCTGGAACCAGGAGGCCAACTGGAACTTCACCACTGGAAGCCCATGGTGCCCCCAGGAGGAGCCTGTGAGGACCCAAGCCGCTTAGACTTAGGTGAGGCCTCCTGGATGGAGTGAGCAGGATACTGGGGAATGAGCCAAAGTCAGAAGCCAGGAATAAGCCAAAGTCAGAAGCCAGGAACAAGCTGAAGTCAGGAATCTCAACTAGAGACTCTGAACCAAGTGAACCTCATTGCAAGGCAAGGAAGAAGGCTTCCAAGCCAGTTTAAATATTGGCAGCATCTGGCGTCACTCGAGGAGGGGGAGTATTCCTTTCCCGTGCTGGTCCCTTTAAATTGTAGAACCCCTGCGCATGCGCACGCCTAGGGGGCGGGGCCAGGTGCTGGGTGTCGGCATCGTCATGGAGAGAGGCCGCGGGAAGGGCCTAGCAAGGCAAGGATGGAACGCCGCGGGTCCTGGGGCAGCTTGGGGTAAGTGTGGAAGCTGGCCGCGGACCTCAGCGGTCCGGATTGTAACACCTGACTCCTGTGGTTCCCGGTTCCTGTCTTCCTTGCTTCTGTCCTGTCTGTGTGTTGGACTGACTCTCTGGATGTCGACTCTGCTATGCCTGACTACTCTTCAGCTTATCTCCAACCCTGGACCTCTGCTACGCCCAACTACTCTTCAGCCTATCTCCAATACCGGACCTCTGCTATGCTTTACTATGCCTGCCTTCTCCGTGCCCTGACCATTGCCTTGATTGACTATGCAGCCTTCTCCATGCCCTGACCATTTCCTTGATTGACTATGCTACAGGCTTCTCCGTATCCAGAATTCTATGTTGCTTGCCAAGACCTCCCCTTGCCACCAGTCCTAATCCAAGCCTCATAGTGATGCCTCCTCTAGCCTATTCCCTGGACGTGGACTTACAAGGCTCCAGCCTTTCTTTGCTTGAGCACCTCCAGTTAATCTCCGTTCCATTGGCCTCTGAGTTTCTGTACCAAACTCAGTCCAGGGTAGGATTACACCACCTATCAACTGCTGTATCTGGGCTGAACCACCTTTCTTCTCAAACCAACCTCAAGGCCCTCCTAAGTCCTGCCAGCCCTGGTACCCATAGGCTCAACCTGCGGGGAACTAGGGCTGATATAGGTGAAGCTCCAGTGGCCTATACCTTCAGCCCACTCCACCTGCCCATGGTGGGGACCTGTAGGTCCCTACTTATGGGTTGCATCAACCCCACCTCAGCCCAAGGGTCCACCTCCGATGCAACAATAACTAGCAGACAAAAGCAGTTGATAATGCTTCATCTAGAATATTATGATCAGCTCTGGATGCCATATCGCAGCAAGGATAGAAATGTAGGATGAGTGATGTATTTTGTGCTTATGTATTAATAAAGCTGCTTCAGGAATATTTCATACTCTGTGAAGAAATGGCTAAAGAAATTTGTCATAGTAAGAATGCTGAACACTGAAAAACTATGATACTATGACACCCCTTCATGCACAGATGAAAGCAGAAACCAGCTTGAATAATGAGTGCCTCAGAAGCTAAAAAAAGACTAATATATTTATTTATTTATAACTTTTTTTTATACCGAAGTTCAGGTAACAGAATTACTTATCACTCCGGTTTACATTATAACAAGTAGAAAACAATGACAACATATGTCTTACAATGAACAAGGGAGTGAACAACTTGGATAATATAACATAACATAACTAGGAACAGTAGCAGTATGCACTATTAGAGCGAGACTAGCACATGGGGAGGGAGGTTTGCTAATGGGGGGGAGGGGGAAAGAAGGTTGTTCGTGGAGGGGGTGAGGAGGGAGAAATTTCTTATTGATGAGTAAAAACATGAGCATAGGTTCTGGACGTCAACAGTATGAAAACAGTCTATGGGAGCTGTGGAAGACTAAGTAAGTTAAGGGAATGCTTGACCGAATAGCCATGTCTTGAGTCTTTTTTTGAACGTGTTGGGGCAATGTATCAGCCTTAGCTCTGGAGGAAGCAGATTCCACTGTTTGGGGCCTGCTGTGGATAGAGCTCTTTTTTTTTTTTTTTTTCTCTTTATTAATTTTTGATAAATTACAAATTAAGGATTACATACCTTACAAATCAGGTACATCATATTGCACAAACTGTAATATTACAACTTTGATTCCCATAAAAATTTAAGAAAAAGAAATAAGCCTAATACACCAGCTTATCTGCAACATAATGTCTCACCTTCAATATACTATGAAACTGGAAGAGCCTAATTCAAAGAGAAAACAATGGGAGCAATTTTAATAATAAATTTATACCTTAATATTAATGAAAAAAGGATAGAGCTCTTTTACTTAAAGATGTTTTCATGGGAGGTGCATGTAGAGTTCCTCTTTGTGCTAATCTTAGCGGTCAGGAAGACGTGTGAAGCTGAAGAGGGATTCTGAGGTCCCGTGGAGTATTGTTGAATATGACTTTGTGGGTGATTGATAGAAGTTTAAACAGGATTCGAGATTTGTCTGGGAGCCAGTGGAGCTTCTTTAGAATTGGTGTTATATGATCTCTTTTGTTGGATTTAGTGAGACACCTTGCTGTAGCGTTCTGTAACAGTTGAAGAGGCTTTAGGGTGTAGACTGGGAGACCGTGAAGCAGTGAATTACAGTAGTCCATTTTCGAGAAGATGATGGTTTGTAACACTGACTTGAAATCGTGAAAAATGAAGGAGGGGTCGAAGCCTTTTTAGAACTTGGAGTTTGTAGTAGCACTCTTTAACCGTAGTGTTGATGAAATCAGAAAAGCTCAGATGGTTATCCATGACCACCCCAAGGTTTCTGACCCGTAGGGAGAGAACTGGGAGCGGCGTAAGGTGAGAGCTATTCAATGGAAGGTGAGAGCTATTCAATGGAAGGGTGCCATCTTGAGTGATCAAGAGGAATTCTGTCTTGTCAGTGTTGAGTATCAGGTTAAGGTTAGACAGGAGTTTGTTAATGGAGATATTGAATACACAAAAACTGAACAAGAATTACTTCAATATATATTTAAAGGTTGATTGAATAGAATATATTAGCATGCTATATACTATATGTGACCAACATTACTGCAAATACTGTAAGAACAGAATGAAGAGAGTCACACAGGTGATGCAAAATAAAAGAACTTCAGACTGCAGAAGATCTACCCTCAGACACCTGGAGAAGAAGCCACTAGGATGATCCAGAGACCAGATACCAGTACCAGTAGATGCACATAAACAGAGATCAAGACTGGCACAGAGGCTCCAAAGATCATCACTATAGGACCAGAAACTGCAGCACTGAAAAATTCCTGCTTATTAGTAAGTTCAGACTAAAAATTAATTTATCATAATAAAAAAACACTCTCTTCTTAGCATATTTCCCTAAAAGAGTCTGAAGTATATGAGTAATATTAAGTGTACCTAAATTACAGAGAAAATTGTCAAAGTGGTTGTTGCAGCAAATCGCTGAGGGAACATTTAATCTATACTCTTCTCTAAATACAGTTCTGATTAAAAAAACAAGCCTGTTTTTCTAATTAATTTCCTCTATAATCTGGTGGTTAGAGGCGTGTATTGCATTTAACTTTAATTTATGTTAACTCATGCAAGAAACCGTAGTTAGGTAATAACCTTTTTACATTTAATAAATTGCATGCTATTCTTTGGCAAAAGAGATAGGCTAGATGCAGTCTAGAAAAAGACAACCAAAATGGTGTGGGGACGCTTTTCCTGGGGAGAGTGATGGAAGATGGAAGAAAAGGCTTGAGATCTGACTTTAGGGTTATTTGGGTCATTTAACATCTGATGAACCTTATGTTCATCTGAAAGTAGGTGGTGTTGACTGGGTTGTATAAGGGTGATGGGGAATTAAATGGCTGAATTGTGAGCCTATCACTACACTGTGTTCTGAGTTAATGAACATTTCATATCAGTTAAGGGTTAATAAGGTTGGATGGCCTGTTGAACATGTAATTGTGAACAAGATAATGAAAAGATAATAGCTGTGGGGCCTGTTGTCTCATTATTTTTTTCATGTATTGTAACTCTTTTTATTGTGTTGTACATCACTTTGCATGGCCTATTTTGAGTCAGATAGGCAGTTAATAAGAACTTTTAAATAAATACATATATAAAATAAAAGCCATATGAGACTTAAAGACTTAAATAATTCATGTATACCCTAGACAAGAGGAGAGGTAGAGGAAAAATTACAATTTAAATATCTGAATGGTATACATTAGAAACAAACCTATTTCAATGGAAAGGATTTCTTTAAACAGAAAGGATGGTAGATGCCTGGAATGCCCTCTGGGAAGAGGTGCTGAAGACAAAAATGGTAACGGAATTCAAGAAAGCATGAGATAAAAACAAAGAAAACCAAGAGAAAAGAGAATGGTAGCAAAGCACTGGTATAACTTGCACAGAGTGGCAGTTCAGCCCAAAACAGCAGGTGTATGACAACACTGCGTTCCAAAATGGTACTGAAAGGCCAATCTGCATGGAGCAGTGGTTACAACACTAAATAGCAATAATATTATTGTATCAGGCCCCTAAGAAAGCACCGGGTCCGGAACCCCCGCTGAACGACCTCCTGCAGTCGATCTCCTGCCGGCGCCATTTTCCATACGGAAAATGATTCGCGGCAGGAAATCGCTCCCGGACCCCCGCTGGACCCCCAGGGACTTTTGGCCAGCATGGGGGGGCCTCCTGACCCCCACAAGACTTGCCAAAAGTCCAGCGGGGGTCCGGAATGACCTCCTGCGGTCGAATTGTGTTGGTCTATGGCCGCTGCCATTTTGTGCCGCCATTTTGCAAAATGGCGGTGCAGAATGGCGCCGGCTGAAGACAACATGATTCAATTGCAGGAGACCGTTCCGGACTGCCGCTGGACCCCCAGGTAATTTAAGGCATTTGGGGGGGTTCGGGAGGGTGGGGGATTTAATTTAAAGGGTCGGGGTGGGTTTTAGGGTGTTTTAGTATGCCGGTTCACGATTTTAACGATTTTCACGATACTCTAAACACCCAAACGGCGACGATACAATTCCCTCCCCCTCCCAGCCGAAATCAATCGTTAAGACGATCGAGGACACGATTCACATCTCTAGTACATAGCATAATATCACATTTTATTTTGTGCAATTATTTGGATAAATCTCTTGAGGTAGCTTACCAAAATGATTGTAGTTTAGAACATCAGCCTCTAATGCCACAACCATGGCCATCTATATTAGCAAAACAAGCATTACATAATTTCAGCAATCCATGAATACAAAATTCCTTTCTCTGAAGGAGATGAAAACAATTTCTTCTTAGCATGTGGGAATGCCATCTTCTTTATTGTTCCTGGGTTTCAAGGACCACCAGTGGGATCTCTGTAGGGTCTACGGAAATATTTGTGCAGTGTAATTTTATCCTCCTCAATTTTCTCTTTCCTAAGGAAAACAGACACATTTTGAGCATTTTTTTCAGCATATGTAAGCTCTCGTGACTCCTCCTCCTTATTAGTTTAATGTCCCTTGTTTGCAGTATTCCTAACATCCTGATATCCCTTATGAGGGCAGTGCTGAAACGTAAACCCCATGCTACTAAAGTGGCTTAGCAATAACCTTATACAGTCCAAGAATACATCTTTGTGATTTGATTCTAGGCCTGATTTACTGCACGCTAATATGTACCCAACTGTAGCTGCTTGTCTGTGTACCCTGATTCATACTTCCCATACTATGGTCGCCATGTTACTCGATTTGGATATGTAGAAATAAATAAAGGTTAAGAAATAAGTGATGCCATTTTATTGGACCAAATACATTTGTAGCTAGTTTTTTTTTTGAGAGCTGAGCTCTTGTTATATCATGCAAAAAGAGCTAAACATGAAGTTTCCTAAATATACAGGAAAATCACAGGTTGCAATGCATTACAATGATGATGTGGTGGTGTTTATTTCAAAGTTGTAAAGAGTTATAAAATAAATTGATAAGATAAGATGGAATGAGGTGAACTAATTTACCCAAGTCTTTTTTTTTTTTCTGGCTAGAGTTAACAATTATTGCCCCATTCCACATCTAATACACCTTTCCATGTAGCCCCAGGAGCATTACTCTAAACTTGTCCAAATTAAATCTCACCCGCCACTTCTTCTCCTATTTGCCCAGTGTATCTAGATCAGTGAAGTGTATTTTTAGTGATAATATTGCAGTATGTTGCTTACCCCTTCCTTCAGCCTGTTGTTAAAAATATTTAAGAATAGCAAACTATGTCCTGACCTTGGTGGATTCTTATTTGTTATTGTATTATTGCAGCTGAAGGGCATATAATGAATTATGATTACTTGCTAGTGACTCCCCATTAGTTCTTACACATGATTGCTATGTAACCCCACCCCAGTGTGTGTGTCCTGCATGGGTGGGGGGCCATAAACTTAATTGTAGTTCTTCAGGGCAGGAACCCTGGCTAGCTCTTCCTTGTGCCCCTGTCCCCAGGGTGTGGATCCTTTTTGTTGGGAGAAAGGTTAACTTTCAGGACCCAGTGCTGGGGTGACTTCCTCCTTACTGGAATTTCCCTGTTAAAGGGGTAATCTCTTCACTGTGTGCTTTGTTTATTTTATTTACTTATTTGATTGATCTAAATTCTGCTTTTCAGGTACTTCAACGTGGATTACATGCAGGTACTGTAGATATTTTCCTGACCCCATAGGGCTCACAATCTTTTTGTACCTGAGGCAATCGAGGACCAAGTGAGATCACAAGAAGCAGCAGTGGGATTTGAACCCGGGTTTTCATAATTGTGCTAAAAACCATGCAGGACGCTCTGGGTTAGTGTCCAAAATAAAACTGTACTGTTCAAAATTGGGTGAAAAACGGCACAATAAATATAAATCCAGCACCACAGACATTTCTTTCTTTGGTTACAGTCTATATCCTCTGTCTATGCAGGAATGTTTAAACCGGCAAAGGAACCATCCACCCTCATGGATTAGGCAAAGTGGTAGTCCCATGAGCAGGGAAACCCTAAAATGGTTAGGAAAACCCCTTCCAAAGATGGCCAAAATCCTGTACATGCACAGAGAGTAAACCCTCACTCTCCCTAGTGGGTGAAGATGCTGGATGGGTGCCCTCAAAATTGTAGCTAGTCTCTTACTCACAGTTAGTAGGTCTTTAGGATCTTTATTCTTGCTCTTTCCCTGTGGGAATTCCAATAGGGTGGGATCCTCTGTCCAAACAGCAGCGTGGGCTGTTTCTTCAGTCCAGGCAGGAAGGAGGGCAAAAATCTTCCTGCTGGGCAATTAATCAAAAGTCTTTCTTGTTCCCCAAAAATACTAACCCCGGAGTTGTTCCTTATAGCGGGTTACCACCTCAGAGGACAGGTCTTCCCTATTCCCCAGAACTCCTGGTAGAGGGGTACTACAAAACCTCTGAAGTGGGATGTCCATTCCAGCACCCTCAAGGGAAATGGCTGCACATGAATGGATCCTCCCCATATTATTACCTCACTAACTGCACTACCATGATGTATCCTAGGGCTTACTGGTAGCCTGACAGGATGGTCAGGTTACATCTATAAATGTCATCTTCCATAAAATCAACTTTTCATGGGATACTATATCAACACTTTAACAGAAACAATGAATATAACACATTTCCTGTATTAAGATTGCTGTTAACATTCTTGAAAAGCCAGTTCAAGTGGTCTAGTCTAGAAGGACCCATCTGATTTGTTGCTTCCCGCACTTCCGTCATCCCCATATTTACACCTCTGATGTAGGTTCTGCTTTTTGATGCGGCTTGAGGTTCTGGAGATGCGAGGAGTTGATGTCAACAATTAGCTTCCCATTGGAAGAAGCAGCCATAGCAAAGCTCACATTTCCTGCTGCAATCCACAACTCCGGTGGTAGGAGGGCAGGACGCGGGGAACAAAGTGGAGTGGGGGGTCCATTTGAGGAGAGATTGGGGCTCACAGCAGAGAAACATGGGTTAGTGGTGAGAAGAATAGTGGGAGTGTAACCTACATTGATTGCATTTACACAGTGAGTTTCTCTTTAAGAAGCCTTGAGAGAGAGAAGGACATAAATCATGCTCAGTTGGACACTGTTGCTTTACAGCAGCCATGCTTAAGGGCAACACACATGCTCAGTAGTTGGAAAAACTGCAGCTAGAATAAATAAATATTCTCAGTAGGATGGTGGTGTTTTCTCAGTCTACACAGACCTCCAGAAGAAGGCAGCAGACCTGTGCTGTAGCTGTAGGGCAGGGGCCAGGGGAAATCTGAGTGGATTGCAGGACTCAAGTTATGGAAACTTTCCTTTCAAGTTAGTACTAAATAATTTTATTAAGAAGCACGACTGATGGTATCTATTTTACTTTCAGATAATGTTATATTTCTGCAGATGTAATCCTGTGCAATAAACATGTAAGGTAAGTCTGTCTGTAATACTTTGGCAATAAAAGCTAATAGAATATAAACTGTATGCTAAATGTTTATAAAGGGCTTTTCAGTCCTGCACAGACCCCCAGGGAGGCAGCAGACCTGAGCTACCAACAGGATAGCTGCAGGCCAGAGGCCAGGGGAAATCTGAGTGGGTTGCAGGCACCAAGTTGTGGAAACTTTCCTTTCATTTCAAGTAATGGATGGTCTAAAAGTTGTGGAGCCAGAAGAATACCCCTAAAGAAGAAGATTACTTCAGGAACTGGACCCCTATCAAGGAAGAAAGTTCCAAGAAACTAAAAGTCAGAAATCTGTTTGTTTTTTTGCTGTTACACAGAGAAAATCAGAAAGGTAATTGTAGCAAATTGATGAATATTGGATTTAATATTTCATGGTTGATGAAGAAGCACCTTTCTTTTTCAAGTATAAGTTCCACAAATAAAGTAATATCTTTGGTTAAAACAAATAACTGTTTCTCCTTCCCTCTGTTTTTTTCCTAAGAAGCTAAGTGGCTACCATAAGGAAAATGGAAACAAACAATCCAGCCCCTGACTTGAACGCGGAGTACTGGTTACAGGAGCACCGCTGATTGGCTCCTGCTGCTGAAGTGTGCTGGGGAACGTCTTGGCAATGGGACTCACCAGAACTGAGGGTGGCCATGCCCTGGAAGCGAAGATGCCCTAAGTCAGTGTATCCTGTTAAAATTCCAGCATTTAAGAGTCACGTGATGTACTAGAGGGAAGCAGATGCATGATCTGAGGGCTCCTGTGCCTCCCGATTGAAAATCCTAAACCGTCAGAGTTTATTTGAGCATCTTTAGTGCTGGCAAGATGTCTAAAGATGTATCCACAAAATCATTGCCTTGCCTACTTATGTGATACAACTACACTGGCAATTCAATCATATATCACAAAACTACTGATACCAAAAAACATATGGTGACATATATGATGTTACAATCTTTATTAATTTCAAAAAAAGAAATTTCCAAAAGACTTTTCTTTCAAAATTTCACAACATTACCCCAAGGAATACCCATCTAAAAAACCCAACCCATAATCATACACCATTCATATCTACTTACACATACACATTCTCCATAATACCTCCCAACATTAAAATTTCTCAAATTTTGCTCTTATTCTCAAAATGAATTTTTTTACGTGCAGAAAAAGATTCTCATTACAATACAAATCTTCAAATTAAATTTGTTCACAAGCAGAAAAAAATTCTATTTCTCAGATTTTTCTGTCGTTCTCAAAACGAAATTCTTTCAATTCCTCTTCATCCTCTCAACATGTTTCACCTTTCCACAGGCTTCTTCAGGAGAACTTTAAAGAATTTCCTGCTGCTTATACATCTTCAGCATGTTCGTTAATGTAATATTACCATACAGGTTTCATCTACAACAATTAACATTTTTTTAAATAAAGATATATTTCCCAACAAACCCTATACACAAAAAATGTTTCTTTAAACAGCATTCTCACATATTTTACCTATGAGTCCAAGAAACAATTGACGTACAGATATGTTCCCCGACTCTTACTCTTCAGCGCGTCTCAAATGAGCTCCCACAAAACAGCCATTCTTGCAATATGGTGTGAACTTCCTTTGCATGTTACCTATAGTGAATCAAATCAAAATAACAGTTCCCAAATTCCTCTACAAACTCAGAAAAATTCCATCCCAGAATTTCCCCACAAAGGAAAGAAAGGTATATATGCTGAAAATCGAAGGAAACTTACCTTACCAATTTTGAAAAACACCGCCACCTCCGTAGTGTTCAACCACCGCCATCAAGTGAGTCAAAGGGATAAATCAACTTCTCTCCTACCTCTTTTTAAATCCCTCATCGCCAATCAAAACGGTCCATACTATATCTACACCTGATAGATATAGTATGGACCGTTTTTATTGGCGCGAACTTCAGGGGCATCCCCCTGAGATGACGTCATCTGCTACGGATATATAAGGTCTTGGAATTTGCTAACAGATCGAGTTAGCAAGGATTCGGGTTACTCTACCTAAGCTACTCTGCCTCCTTGGACTTACCAGGGGTACCCGCTCTTCGGGGGCCTCGCTCTCTCTCCATATTTTCAGGTTGCAGTCTGGAACCAGTACTTGCTCCTCGAGGGCCCACGTTCGCGGACTTGTTCCTTTATTGCTTCTGTCTGGAAGTCATCGCTGCCTAATATCTGTGAGTTACCATCACTCTCTCAGGGCTTTCCCTGGAACCAGGTACTCACTTCTCAAGGGCCTGTTCATTCCAATTCCTGGGCTTCAAGAGACCATTGTGTGAGTGTTCTATCAAGGTTCCTTATCTGAACTCTGTATACCCTGCCTACTCACTATATTCAGTTTCTCAACAGCTCAGCCATCCAGGGATCGCTGTTCCAGTACCTGAGGGACTACAGCCCTGCCGGGAACTCCAGCTCACTACTGCCACCTCTGGTGGTTCAACATACTGTTTCATAAAAGAACTAGTGTGTGTCTGTCTCCATACTCAAGCCTGACCAGTGGTTCCTCTCGGGATCTTCCCCCGGGTGCATGGTCATCTGCCTCCGGTCCAAGGATCCACCCACTCTCCAGCATATCTGATGGCTAACTCCCTAACAGATTGCTTCTCCAGTAGCTCCGTTAATAATAGATTGCTACTCCCAGCTTTATCAACAGAGCTCTAATAACAAACAGTTGAGGAAAGTGAGGGTTTGGAAGAGCTTTTGTGCTGTTCAAAGGGGGAACATTTGATTACTAAATTATATTTTAGTTTCGGCACTCTGATATACCCAGAGAAGACTTTGCCAGGCCTAATTTTGGTCTGTAATGAAGACTTGCAGAATAATTTAGATGAGCTGGAATGGAGGCAAATATGGAGGCATCCTGGGCAATCTCCTTTTGTACAAACAGTAGAGAATTGCTGTATAAATTGATCCATCGGATGTACCAAACCCCTATTACCTATGCTAACATAAGTACAAGTAGCTCTTTATGTTGGCAGGGCTATGGTACATGGTGTGATTATTTACATATGTGGTAGGGTTGCTTGGTTGTAGAAGGCTTCTGGGAACAAATTCTGAGTTTCATAAGTCAAATTTGTGGTTAGTTTCTTCCTAAAGAGTCTAACATTTGCTTTTTGGGTTTCTGGGAGGAGAGAGGGGTTTTCGAAAATTGACTAATCAAACTCACCATAGCACATAAGTAGAAACTGACACCTATGATAGAGTGCTGGGAGACTAAAGTGGTTAATATTGCAACTTTAGAAAAATTGACCTACTCTCTTTGAAAACAGAGTGACATATGTGATGTAATATGGTCTAGAAATGTGAATCGTGTGCCAGATCGTCTTAACGATCAGATTTGGCTGGGGCGGGGGGGGGATCTGATCGTTAAGATATGTGAATTGGAATCGTTTCCGATTCCAGTTCACATCACTAATTTGTTTTTTAGGGAGGCCCGCGCTGCTAAAAAAAAAAACCCCACCCGACCCTTTAAATCGACCCCACCCTCCCGACTCCCCCAAAACCTTTTAAAATTACCTGGTGGTCCAGGGGGGCCTCGGGGGGCCTCGGGGAGAGATCCAGGGGGGCCTCGGGGAGAGGAGAGATCCAGGGGGGCCTCAGGGAGAGATTTCCCGTTCCCAAGCATCAGCTGTTCTAAAAAGAAATGGCGCCGATGGCCCTTTGCCCTTACCATGTGACAGGGTATCCGTGCCATTGGCCAGCCCCTGTCACATGGTAGGAGCACTGGATGGCCGGTGCCATCTTTAAAGATGGCGCCGGCCACCTTTACTCATCAGCCCCTATTATAGAGTATAGTATAATATACTCTATTATAGAGTATAGTATAATAGGGGCTGATGTGACAGGGGCCGGCCAATGGCATGGATACCCTGTCACATGGTAAGGGCAAAGGGGCATCGGCGCCATTTTTTTTTAGAACAGCTGATGCCTGGGAACGGGAAATCTGTCCCCGAGGCCCCCCTGGATCTCTCCTCTCCCCGAGGCCCCCCTGGATCTCTCCTCTCCCTGAGGCCCCCCTGGATCTCTCCCCGAGGTCCCCCGAGGCCCCCCTGGACCACCAGGTAATTTTAAAAGGTTTTGGGGGAGTCAGGAGGGTGGGGTCAATTGAAAGGGTCGGGTGGGTTTTTTTTTTTAGCGGCGCGGGCCTCCCTAAAAAAAAAGGGTCCGGAGGGTGGGGGAGGCTAAGCGGGGTCGATTTAAAGGGTCGGGTGGGTTGGTTTTTTTATCGGACCATCGGCGCCATTTTAATTAGTGGCAGCCAAAATGGCGCCGATGGCCCGAGAGCGGGAGATCGTGCCGGGACCCCCCCCCCCCCCCCCACTGGACCACCAGGTAATTTAACATTTTGGGGGGGGGGTTCGGGAGGGTGGGGGAGGGTAAGGAATCGGTTTTAAAGGGTCAGGGTGGGTTTAGGGGTTGTTTTGGTGTGCCGGTTTTCCCGCCCTCCTCCAAATAATTCCCGTGCCCTATTTAACGATACAATACAAATGCCCCTGACGATAAATCGGGGGCATTTGTATTGTATCGTGCACTCTAACGATTTAGGACGATTTTAAAATTATCTGACGATAATTTTAATCGTTCAAAAACGATTCACATCCCTAATATGGTCTTCATATTGGAAATGGCATACAAGAGTTAATGAATCTTGAGATACTGGATTATTATCTACTGATATTGTATGTTATATGCTTAGTGAAATGCCTGCAGTATGTTCCTGTGCCTTGTTAAATAAAAAGTTTTTAAAAAATGCCAGCATTTGTGTAAACTAGTTTCTCTTGTGAATATTGCAAACATTTGTGTTTGCCTAGCAGTTATTTCGGTGAAAACTGGGTCACAGCCTTTTTGTTGGAACCAGTCCTCTATGATGAATAACAATGTTTCCTCTGATAACATTGATTTGTTTCAACTTAAGACATGGTTTCTCATGATACAATGCAACTTAAGTGCGAATGATTTCTGTATTCATTCCCCACCCTTCCATGTATACAACCACCTTCTTTTTTTATAATAGCTTCTTGTAAATTCCTTGGAATTGCCATTAGGCTAATTAGCTGATAGCTGATTCTGATCTAGGCCTCTTTGTGAATATAAGGAGAACATGGGCCTATTGCCAGTCCCAAGGAATCTGTACAGTGGCAATGCAGTGAATTTCCCATGCCAGCCACA
This sequence comes from Rhinatrema bivittatum, assembly GCF_901001135.1. Taxonomy (NCBI): domain Eukaryota; kingdom Metazoa; phylum Chordata; class Amphibia; order Gymnophiona; family Rhinatrematidae; genus Rhinatrema; species Rhinatrema bivittatum. The sequence goes on from NC_042616.1 coordinate 754,115,842, forward strand.
GCTGCATAGTATTTATCAGTCACACAGATGTTTATCAAACCTGCTCAGTTATTTTCTACTTGACGGTGGTTCCTCATGTCAAATATTTGGCGGTCACCATTTCCAGTCTACAAGTAGGGAAGCTTTAATCACTTAATTAATGATTTTTTTCTATTACCAAGTCACATCATGTGTACATCAGTGTACACATCTTCATTATCATTACATTTCCTTTCAGTATAAAATGTGAACCCAAATATTTTTGATAAATACAATTGTGAATCAAGTTTGTTTATCCTTTTTCTCTCTATGTGGAATTTTCAAAATGTGTGTAACTGATTAGTGTATTTATGGAAGACTGATTTTTCCAGAAACAGAATGGATTTAAAAAAAAAAAAAAAAGTCTTTGTCTCAGTTTGTTTCACATACAAATTGCCAAGCTGAAAAAAGTGATCTACATCCCCTATGAAAGAACTCCAGGGTTTCATTTTCCACATGCCTCACTTTCTCCTTGAGTGTTGAGTCATTGAATTCCTGATGGAGACAGAAACTAATATAATATACAGTGGATATATGTTACAGTGTAAATGCCAGTGTTTCAGTATATGCAGGATAAAGACCTCCTTTCAGGACAGAACTGTAAGACCAAATGTAGTAGAGAAGTAATGCAACTCGAGATGAGAATTTTAAATTGGAAGAGTAGCCTATGGCTACAAGCCAGGAAAATGAGTGTTCAAATCCCAATGTCATTCCTTCTGATCTTGACCAGCTCACTTTACCCTCCATTGCCTCAGGTACAACATTTGATTATAAGCTCTCTAGGGTTAGGGAAATGCTTACAGTACCTGAAGGTAAGCTGTTTTGAAGTGCTAAAAAGCAGAAAATAAATGCAAATTCAATATCCAACTTTCATTGCAAGAAATGGCTCCAGTTTGCTTTAATAATTTATGTTGATGTATTTTAATGGTTTTGTATTTTGTTATGCTGTTATATTTTTAAGATTATTGTACACTGTTCTGATTTAGCAGTTAAAAAAACAAACAAACCAACAAATAAGTAAATAAATAGATAAGCAAATGACAGACTAGGAAAGAGATGTGGACTAACCTGATACAACCAACCAAGTGGACAATGATTGGGTGGAATATATAAAGATTTTTTTTTTTTTTAATATTCTGCTTTTTCCAGCAAGCTAGGTTGAGAGAACCTTGCCCAAATCTCGTCTTGGAGTGAGTTTCCTCACTCCGAAGGCCAGCAAATCTTCACAAGAGACCACTGTTCTGTTCGTAGGTATCACGTAGAATGTCAAAGTGGCCCCTAACCCCCTACACTCTTACCTAATCCCCACCTCGAGTTACTAGGTGGGCCTACCATAGGGATACAAATACCTACCTATGGGCCATGATATTATGGCCAGGTGCACTCCCTCTCTCTCCCTCTCATTAAAAATGGTCCCCCAGTGGTTGAATGCAGGAAATACAACAGGTCTAATAACTGCCTAGGATAAACCTATGTTTTTGTATCTTACAGTTTTTGTTGATTTATATATTTATCTCTCTCTAATTGTTTCTTAGTTTAAACTCTGTACTGTCTTCCATTGCCCAGGTTTTATGCTCCCTGTTTAATGTAACTTTACTTTCTACCTTGATGTTAATTGGTTTCCCCTCAGTTACAATGTAAACCGGTACGATAAGACCTAGTCTTGAGCATCGGTATAGGAAAAGAAATTAAATAAATAAATAAAATAAATAAATAGGTCTGGCACTTATTGCAGAATCTGAAATGGTATTGCAATTTGTACTAACTTAGCTCTTCACACAGGTAATTAGAGCAAATTGCAATAAATGCTATATTAGCATAAAACACACCCCTTTTGCTATTGCATGCAGTACTTACCGCAATTTGATAAATCCACCCCTAAGTTTGTACCTGAGGAAATGGAGGGTAAAGTGACTTGCCCAAGATCACAAGGAGTGATAACAGGACTCAAACCCTGGTCACCTGGTTTGTAGCCCACTGCTCTAACCACTAGGCTACTCCTCCACTCTGATAATTCCATTACTGTACTGACTGAAGAAAATGTCCAAAAGAATGTATTATTGCTACTATACTTTAGTATTCCAACTTAAATTAGGGTTTAGAACCTTTTATTCTTGTTGATACTATAAAATGCTGCTGACCATGGGCTGCTTCTCCATGGCTGGCATCCTGTACTTCCTGATCCCAGGCCCAGTGTGGTGTCCTGTGATCTCCTGGGGTTGCCTGGTATGTCTCCAAGCATCCTGCCCTGCCACACTATCCAGCTGCTCTGAGTAGGCCCCACAGTAACTCACCAGCCTATTTATATTCTGCCTTTTAGCCACTTCCAAGTGGACTACATTCAGATATTGGTTATTTCCCTAACCCCCAGAGGGCTCACAATCTGAATTTGAACCTGAGCACTCTCAATCCCAGAATATTTTATTTATATTCTGATTTTTTTGGCACTTCAAAACTGATTACATTTAGGTACTATAGGTATTTCCCTATCCCCAGAGAGTTCACAATCTAAGTTTGTACCTGAGGCAACAGAGGATTAAATGACTTGCCCAAGGTCACAAGAAGCAGCAGTGGGATTTGAACCCTGGCTTCTCAGCCCACTATGCTAACCACCAGGACAGCAGCCTTGCCTCCTGGTGGTGTGGGCTGACAATGTCACTACTGCTGCAACTTAATGGGAGGCCCATCCTCTAGGCCGGCAGCTGAGCAACAGGTTCCCTTCCCATGTTCCTGCACTGGTAGTTGTCTTGGTTTTGACTTTGCCTGCCCTCGACTCTGCTTTTGCCTGCCATCTGCCCTGATTCTTGCCTGACCTCAACTCTGCTTCCGCTTGTCACCTGTCCTGAATTCCTGTCTGATCTTGACTCTGCTACTGTTTGTTGCCTGCCCTGACTCTTGTCTGACCTTCCCTTCTGCATAAATTCCACCTGCCTCAACCTTTCCTGCCCAACCATGTCTATGCCTCACTATTCGGTACTTTCCCTTGGCCTGTCAGCATCCTCAGGGTCTTGACAGTTTGCTCAGGCTATGAACATCACGCTGATGTTCCCCTGCCAAACTCACAGATGGTCCAACAACAACAAAAGAACCAAGATCACATTATTGGGGCTCTGCAAGACCTGTCCTTATTGCTAAATAAATTGCAGTACCCACACCTTTATTGTAGTTGGTTGCTGCCACCACCTTGTCTCAGTCTGCTTCTTTTCTTCGCCTGCCTCTGCCACCACATTATGATGGTGACCCCAAAGCATGCAGGGGTTTCATCAATCAGTGCCTGATCCATTTTGAACTCCACCCAGCCAACTTTGCATCTGAGTGAGCGAAAGTGGCCTTTATTATATCCCTGCTTTGCAGTCAGGTACTGGCATAGGCTTCCCCCTTATGGGAGAAAGACGACTCCATTCTTTGTGTATTCCAACTTTTTCTGACCTGCTTCAGGAAGCTCTTTGATAAGCCCACCTTGACGTTATCCTCAGCTTCCAAAGGCCAACCCACTTATCCTCACTTCCAAAGACCAGCTGGACTGGTAGAATGATTTGTTATCCCCACTTATATTATATCCCTGCTTTGCAGTCAGGTACTGGCATAGGCTTCCCCCTTATGGGAGAGAGACGACTCCATTCTTTGTGTATTCCAACTTTTTCTGACCTGCTTCAGGAAGCTCTTTGATAAGCCCACCTAGATGTTCTCCTCAGCCTCCAAAGGCCAACCCACTTATCCCCACTTCCAAAGGCCAACCGGACCGGTAGAATGATTTGTGGTCTGGGAGGAAAGTGAGTTATACCTAGGGTTGCCTCTCCTATCAACCTTAGGCGTTGGAGTTTCCCACCTTTTCTGGACACGAAGAAGTATAATGACCTTTGCCTGTGCAGTATAAGCAAAGCTTGTGCAATTTCCACTGGTGCTTCTCCTCCTCTGATAACTTGCCTCACCCTAGCTACATGCCTGGGATCTTCCATGGGTGCTGGTGACAGTGAGGATCTAACAGAAGATCCTCACTGAGGCAGGAATCCATGACCAATGAGCAGTATGCAGTACAATTCCGCACCCTGGCATCAGAACTTTCTTGGAAAGAAGAAGTGCAGATAACCTTATTCTGGCAGGGTCTTTTGGATGAACTGGCCCTTTATGACACTCCTGCCAAATTGGATGACCTTATATATCTATGAGTGAAAACAGACATCCGGTTTCAAGAGAGCTCTTGAAAAGGGAGGTTTCCAGATGGAGGACCCACCTGCCACTCAGCTTTCAAAGTCCAGTGACATCTTCTGTTAGATCCTCACTGTCACCAGCACCCATGGAAGATCCCAGGCATGTAGCTAGGGTGAGGCAAGTTATCAGAGGAGGAGAAGCACCAGTGGAAATTGCACAAGCTTTGCTTATACTGCACAGGCAAAGGTCATTATACTTCTTCGTGTCCAGAAAAAGTGGGAAACTCCAACGCCTAAGGTTGATAGGAGAGGCAACCCTAGGTATAACTCACTTTCCTCCCAGACCACAAATCATTCTACCGGTCCGGTTGGCCTTTGGAAGTGGGGATTTCTCCTGGGAGGCACTTTGGGACTCCAGTGCCGCAAGCAAATTTATTGATGCTGCCCTAGTGGAAAAGTTTCATATACCTCTAAAACTTAAAAAAAATCACCTGCATTTCTTTGGTCTATGAAGAACTATTACTAGCAGCCACTCACTACCCTATGACACTAAGAGTGGGTCTCTTGGATGAAGAATGCATTTCATTTTTTGTGCTTCAGATGTCAGTTAACCTCGTTTTGCTTGGACTACCCTGGTTGCAGAGATACTGTCAGGTTTTGGACTGGCAAAATGGAGATATTCTCTGCTGGGGTAATTAGCATTTCCAGAACTGTCAGCATCCAGTATTTCCCCCTGTACAGCTCTGTTCATTGGACTTCCCAGCTTTTCCAGGCCTTCCCGTGCCTTAACATCCTTTGCAGAAATCTTCAGCAAGAAAAAGGCCAAGGTCCTCCCACCTTATCGTCTCTATGATTGTACCATAGATTTAGCACCCAGTAAAACTGCACCCTGAGGCAGAGATCAGAATAAAACAGAGAATATCATAATATCTCTGTATCGCTCCATGGTGCAACCTCATCTTGAGTATTGGGTGCAGTTCTTGTTATGACCCACTGCCAGCGGGCCCCCCCGCGAGCAGACTCACTCACCATGCCGCTTCCGGGGCCTCCAACGCGGCTGGAGCCGCGGACTGTCGCTGCCCACGCGGCCCGGAGGCCACACCGGATCACCTCCTTCGTCACGGTTGGAACCGCGGCCTTCCTGCTCCTTACCGCGGATCGAGACTGCCCCTGACATCACCGGCATCTTCGCGGTGATAAGGCTGCATCCCCGGGCTCAAGTGGCGGCTGGAGCCGCCCCTGGGGCCTCCTGCAGCGGCTGGAGCCGCTGCTGTCGTCGGAGCCTGCGCCTAGGCTCAGTCTTCCTGCTTCAGCGTCTGACGTCAGTGCAGGCAGCTGTCCACGGACCTGCACACTTCTCCTGCTGCTCCTTAGGCGCCGGCCAGCGCCTCTCTGCCTGATTTAAAGGGCCAGGCACAGGAAGTGTGCTGGCCCCACCTCTAAGTGAACTTCCTGCTTCAGCCCTATAAAGGGCTGCTCCGTCAGTTTGTTCATTGCCTTGCATCGGAGTGTCACCCTTCTGGAGGCTCCTGCCTGCCAGAGCTCCATCAGGCCTTCTTGTCTTCTCCTTGGAGTTCCTGTTCTTTCGTCTTGTCAAGTCTTGTCTTCGTGCCTGAGGTTCCTGTCCAGATGTTCCGTTCAGATGTCCTGTCCAGATGTCCCGTCCAGGTATCCTGATGTTCCTGTCCTGATCTTCGTCCTGATGTCCTGCCATGATCCTCTACGACCTGATGTTCCTGCCTTCCCGGATGTTCTTCCCTGCATCTTCGTAGGTGCTCCTGGCCTTCTGACCTGTTGGGCCTAGTAGTGGCCAACAGGTGGGATCCGTCCCTGCGCTCTGGAACTTCTGTTCCCACCAGTCGTCGGAGCTTCGGATGTCTTTGCTCCCGTCATCGAAGTTTCTCTTCGCCTGGATCTTCCCTGCGAATGTCCCACTCTCTTCGTGGGAGTGCCTCAGGGATCTGTACTTGGACCGGTGCTTTTCAATATAAATGATCTGGAAAGGAATACGACGAGTGAGGTTATCACATTTGCAGATGATACAAAATTATTCAGAGTAGTTAAATCACAAGCGGATTGTGATACATTACAGGAGGACCTTGCAAGACTAGAAAATTGAGCATCCAAATGGCAGATGAAATTTAATGTGGACAAGTGTAAGGTGTTGCATATAGGGAAAAATAACCCTTGCTGTAGTTACACGATGTTAGGTTCCATATTAGGAGCTACCACCCAGGAAAAACATCTAGGCATCGTAGTGGATAAAACTTTAACATCATTGGCTCAATGTGCTGCAGCAGTCAAAAAAGCAAACAGAATGTTAGGAATTATTAGGAAGGGAATGGTTAATAAAACGGAAAATGTCATAATGCCTCTATATCGCTCCATGGTGAGACCGTACCTTGAATACTGTGTACAATTCTGGTCGCCGCATCTCAAAAAAGATATAGTTGTGATGGAGAAGGTACAGAGAAGAGCGACCAAAATGATAAAGGGGATGGAACAGCTCCCCTATTAGGAAAGTGTTGCGTCCGTCGCTGCTCGATGCCCTCACTCCGCCCTTTTTACCACTGTGGCGACTCCCTCCGGGTCTGATGGATGGTTAGCTGCTGCGGCCTCTTCTTGCCGTCTCTCTCCGACGTCCCTGGACCGGCATGACGCTGTGGATCCGCCATGTTCCTGATGATGTAAGGCGCACATGCGCACCGATTGATATACCAGCAAGGGCGCGAACCTCGGGGGGCATCCCCCTGAGATGATGTCATCTGCTTCCAATATAAAAGGTCTCAGTATTTGCTAACACATTGAGTTAGCAAGGGGTTTCGCTACCTAAGCTACTCTGCCTCTTCGGACTTACCAGGGGAACCCACTCTGGGGGCCTCGCTCTCTTTCTTTATTTCAGATTATCTAAAGGAACCGGTACTTGCTCCTCGAGGGCCCATGTTCCTGAACACTCTGAAGATTCTCTACTGCCTGGAAGCTATCGCTGATACAGACATTTGTGAGTTATCTTTATTTCAGATTGCCAATAGGAACCAGTACTCGTTCCTCGAGGGCCCATGTTCCTGAACACTCTGAAGATTCTCTACTGCCTGGAAGCTATCACTGATGCAGACATTTGTGAGTTAACTTTATTTCAGATTGCCAATAGGAACCGGTACTCGTTCCTCGAGGGCCCATGTTCCTGAACAATCTGAAGATTCTCTACTGCCTGGAAGCTATCGCAGATACAGACATTTGTGAGTTACCAACGCTCTCTCAGAGCTTTCCCTGGAACCAGGTACTCGCTCCTCGAGGGCCTAAACCTTTCCAGCTACTGAGCTTTCTAAATACCTTAAGTGAGTTTTGTCATCTAGTTCTGGCTATGAACACAACATACCCTGTCTACTCATTATCTATAGTTTCTCTACAGCTCAACCCTGAGATCGCTGTTCCAGTACATGAGGAACATCAGCCCTGCCGGGCATATCTGCTCATTATTGCCACCTCTGGTGGTTCTACTAACCTGACTAATAAAAGAACTATCTGTGTCTGTATCCCTACACCAGCCTAGCCGGTGGTCCCTCTCAGGATATCCTCCTGGGGGCATAGTCATCTGCCATCGGCCCAAGGACCCACCTATCTACTTTCCTCTACAGCTGAGTGCCCTCTAGATTGCTACTCCACAGTCTTAACCCTAACAGATTGTTTACTACTCTCTCTACAGGAGCTGAGCATATCAGACTGCTACCTCCAGCTTCCATAGGAGCTATATAACAGATTGCTAACTCCTCATGGATTTCCTAACAGACTGCAATTACTCCTCCCTTCGACAGGAGTCACTCTACTACAGATTACTAATTCCTCCCCTCTGGAGGGAATCAATAACAGACTGCTAACTCCTTAGCAGATCCATAACAGATTGCTCCTCCTATCTGATTGCTCTGCCCACCAGGCATCAGATTTACAACAGATTGCTAACTACCTAGTAAGTCTACAACAGATTGCTAACGCCTTAGCAGATTCGTAACAGATTGCTAACTCCTCTCTTCCTCAGGAGTCGAAGCATAACAGAAAGACTGAAGAGGTTAGGGCTGTTCAGCTTGGAGAAGAGACAGCTGAGGGGGGATATGATAGAGGTCTTTAAGATCATGAGAGGTCTTGAATGAGTAGATGTGAATCGGTTATTTACACTTTCGAATAATTGAAGGACTAGGGGGCATTCCATGAAGTTAGCAAGTAGCACATTTAAGATTAATTGGAGAAAATTCTTTTTCACTCAACGCACAATAAAGCTCTGGAATTTGTTGCCAGAGGATGTGGTTAGTGCAGTTAGTGTAGCTGGGTTCAAAAAAGGTTTGGATAAGTTCTTGGAGGAGAAGTCCATTAATGGCTATTAATCAAATTTACTTAGGGAATAGCCACTGATATTAATTGCATCAGTGGCATGGGATCTTCTTAGTGTTTGGGTAATTGCCAGGTTCTTGTGGCCTGGTTTGGCATCTGTTGGAAACAGGATGCTGGGTTTGATGGACCCTTGGTCTGACCCAGCATGGCAATTTCTTATGTTCTTATTTTCTAAGTCAACTTAATTAATAGCAGGTAATGGACTTCTCCTCCAAGAACTTATCCAATCCTTTTTTAAACACAGCTACACTAACTGTACTAACCACATCCTCTGGCAACAAATTCTAGAGTTTGTTCTTAAAAAATTGAAAACTTATTTCAAAGTCTGTGAAATTTAATTTATATAGCAAGAAAAATTTGTCTCAATTTTTAAAAGAATGCTGTGAAAATGGAGACACTGCTGAAGTAGCCATGTTTTGCATCCATGCTGCATCAGGACACTTTACTCCTCCATCATTAATGCAGTCTTTACTATGACTGCTCTGGGCTATCATGCATTTCAAGTACATGCATTTCAAGGACTCAAGTAGTCTCAAAAGCAAAGAACATTAAGCAGCAGTTTGTGAATTATCAAGAAGGCTCCTCACCCAGTAAAAAATGTTGCTAGCAGTAATTTATTATGGGTTTGATAGTTGCTTGGTTTTGTTTGTAAATATTACTACTATTATCAAAAAACATGGGGGTAACTTCACAGAGCGGCAGTTACTATGCATGAGAGAAACAAGGGGGTATCCTGCACAGAACTGCAGATACTACCATAAGAAGCTTGCTGAGCAGACTGGATGGGCCATCTGGTCCATTTCTGCCGTCATTACCATGGCCCACTTTATTCCTCTGGCTGCCCTACCCACAGCCCTGATCCTCTCCAAACACTTCTTCCTGAACTCATTGTCAATGACTGGGGAGCACAATTCACATTGAGGTTTTGGGATGCCCTCTGTAAGAAGTTGGGTGTGACCCAAGATTTCTCATCAGCCTATCTTCCCCAATCCAATGGACAAGTGGACAAGGTCAATCAGATCCTAGAGATGGCTGGATGCAGCTGCTACCACAAGCCGAGTTTTGCTATAACAACTGAGTCAGCGAATCTTCTGGGTCCTCTCCATTTTGCATTGCTATTATCCCTCCACTTTATTACTGGAATTCCAGATTTGGCAGAACAATCAGTTTCTCCTTAGGAAAGCGTTTGTTCGGTACAAAAAATGTGCGGATTGGAGGCATAAACCCTTGCTTCACTTTTCCCCAGGAGATAAGATTTGTTCAGTTCTAAAAATATTCAACTCAAAGTACTCTCCAACAAATGTGCCTCAAGATTTATTGGAAGCTATCAAATTATAAGGCAACTGAATCCCATGACTTACAAACTCAAGATCCCCCCCCCCCTCACTGTATCCTTAACTCCTTCCATGTATTTCTATTTATTTATTTATTTATTTGCGGCTTTTATATACCGACATTCGTTTAGTAACATCACATCAGTTCACAAGCAACAATGCTTAGCAGCAGTGCTATATAAAGTGACTAGCAGCAGTGCTTTACTATGGAATATTTTAACTTAAAAGAGTATTGATAATGCTTTACAATTGAAAAATGTAACTTAATAGAATTTAACTTAATAGAAAATAAAAACAAGAAAAACAAAGTAAAAAAAAAAAACAAAAGGAGGGTAATTACCGCTAGAGGAACTAGGTTAAATGGAACTATGTCTAAAGAAACTAAACTAATGGTATTACATCTGGAATTACATCTATAGCAGCAGAGTAAAGCTCATATTGCATATCCTTATAAAAATGTTAAATGCATAGTACAGAGTCCAGTAAAGTGATACGAATAGGAATATGGATAAAAGATTGCAGCTAAAGCATCTCTAGGGCGAGATATAACGATAGAGAATAGAAATGGCCTAGCACATGCTAGGAAGGGAAGTGTCAATGCATACGAGAAAATCTGATCGTTAGATTGCAATTATAAGAGGTAAGCGAAAGGAGGAGGGAAAAGAGTAAGAAAACTGAGTAAGAAAATTGCAGGACTGCAGTTGCGAAGACCTTATGTAAAAGCTGCTGATTCTGAACAGATATTCCAGGAAATCCTTGGCTCCTACTCATTTTATTAGATCCAGACCCACAAATCGAGATTAAAAAAAATAATCAACTCCAAGGTGGAGAGAAACAGACTGAATTACCTGTTCAACTGGATCAGAATTATGGCTCTGAGGCAAGGTTATGCGAGCCAGTGGAAAACCTGATCGAGAAATTTCATAGACTGTTTCCCCATAAGCCTAAGAAAAGGGGTCCTGAGAGAGAGACCCTTAAGGAGGGGTACTGTAACATGTTACAAACCATGGTCGGTGTCCCGTACCTCTTGGTTCCAGGCCTGGAGTGGTTTTCTGCAATCTGCCAGGGTAGCACTGCATGGCTGCCAGCATCCTGCCCCTCCACACTATCCAGCTGCTCTGAGTATGCCCCACGGTAACTTACCAGGTTTATAGACCAGGCAGCCCTGCCTCCCGGTGGTGCAGGCTGATGATGTCATCACTACTGCCATATAAAGGGAAGGCCCAGTCCTCTGGTCCGGCACCTGAGCAACAGGTTCTCTTCCCTTGTTCCTGTTCTAGTAGTTGTTCCAGTTGCTGTTTCCTTGTTTTGACCCTGCCTAACCTTGGCTCTGCTTCTGCTTGCCATTTGCCCTGACTCTTGCCTAACCTCGACTCTACTCCTGTTTGCCACCTACCTTGACTCATGCCTGACCTTCACCTCTGCATGAACTTCACCTGCCTCGACCTTGCCTGCCAGACCATAGGGTCCACCCCCACCTAGCCCTTGACAGGCAATTTCTATCAAGTATAGTGGAAATAGTCCATTACTAAAATTTACAGGTCAGAAATAATTTCCTGTATCTACAAAATAACAGGACTCCAACTGCCTATAAAACCTCTAGTGGTTCTCATTGGTCTCCTAATTCCACAGATAATAACACTAAGATGTTCCATCTCCCTTACAGTTCACCTTATATCTGCCAGAACCTGTAATTTGCCATTAAAACCCTTATCGATTTACTTAGGACCTGATATATTAACATCAAGAAACATAGAAACAAATTTTCAAAAGATTTCATTAACCTGGCTAAACTCTGGAGACAGCCAAATAAGCCTCTACTTTGGAAATGTTTTCCCTGCTAACTTACTAAAATAACTTTCAAAATTCATAATACAGCCAGATTTAGTTAGGCAAAAAAGGTGGTGTTCCCAGGGAGGGCATACAAATTAACTGGTAGTGCTGTCTTTTGCGCTGCCAGGGTGACCTGGCTAAACATAATCCGTTAATGCTGATTTTCAGCATAACTCTCTGCTTCAACGGCAGGGGAGAAAGTCTTCAAGCATATCCAGCATAGCTCTCTGCTTCAACGGCAGGGGAGAAAGTCTTCAAGCTTATCCAGCATAGCTCTCTGCTTCAACGGCAGGGGAGAAAGTCTTCAAGATTATCCAGCATAGCTCTCTGCTTCAACGGCAGGGGAGAAAGTCTTCAAGCATATCCAGCAGAGCTCTGTGCTTCAACAGTAGGGGAGAAAGTCTTCAAGCATTTCCAGCATAGCTCTCTGCTTCAACGGCAGGGGAGAAAGTCTTCAAGCATTTCCAGCATAGCTCTCTGCTTCAACGGCAGGGGAGAAAGACTGAAACTTCACTTTCAATGCATATCCAGCATAACTCTCTGCTTCAACGGCAGGTGGAATGAAGAAAAGTGGATCTATATACAGACAACCAACAAGGATTGAATTACATAATCTGGGTAAACAAATAAGCATGGGTGTAGCTTGCTTATTGCGGTGGTTACTACCCCTAACTAATTAAGCTAGATATTCCATTTACACAACAGCAGGGGGAATGAGGAAAAGTGGATCTATATACAGACAACCAACAAGGATTGAATTACATAGTCTGGGTAAACAAATAAGCATGGGTGTAGCTTGCTTATTGTGGCAGTTACTACCCCTAACTAATTAAGCTAGATATTTCATTTAGATGCAGCTCCAACACTGCTCTCTATGTTAATGGTGGGGGTGGAAGGGTAATAGAACCAAAAGGTTACTAAGAGCCAAGAGAAACAGATAAGTATGAAAAAAAAAAGTGTGAAACTTGCTGGGCAGACTGGATGGGCCGTTTGGTCTTCTTCTGCCGTCATTTCTATGTTTCTATGATTCTATAAGTTTTTCCCTGGGCAACCCCAGTTGCACAAATGGTAGCCCTAATCTAACAGGTCAAATTTTGCCTGGCTAGATGTAGGAAAATTTTCAGTTGAAAACCTAGCTGGATAGGTTTGGCTGAAAATTTAACTAAAAATAACCAGCTAAAATGAGTCAGTTATTTTGGTGATCTGTTGCTCTTTGAAAATTGACCTTCAAAGGGCCTGATTTACTAAAGCTTTTTTCCCTCCCATTTTGAGTCTGTGGGAAAATGGGATAAACCCATAAAGATGTTGCTAGCTGCAATGAAATGTAATACAGGAAGACAGAGGAAGTAAATGCAAAGCATATTGAGAACCTTAGAGAAATGCAATCGGAAGCTATCCAACTGGGAGATCTGCATTTAGTGGACAACTGTTAAATGCAGCCTTTTGCCACACCACAGATCAATAGCAGTGAAGAACTACGGCCTAAACCTCTAATAAGAGATAGAGATAGATTTATGTTGAAGTATAAGGAAAGGTGTTTTGGAACACTCTGACCAAGAAATCAGATTCCCACCCTGAGGGTGGAGCATAGTTTATTTATTTTGTATTCTGCCTTTCATGACACTTCAAAGTGCTATTCATTTTTCCCTGTCCCCAGAGGGCTCCCAATCTAAGGGGCTCATTTATAATGCTGCGATAGGGAAATTCCATGCAGTCGAAGCCTTACCATGCAGTAAAAGCCTCATATAGCATGAACAGTTTTCACATCAGGCAGTACATTTTTGCAAAATTCACAAAAGAAATGTTTTCACTAATTTTTATGTAAATAAATAAATCTCTTACAAATCACGCAGTGGAAGGAGTCCCTCTTCTTGCGGTAACGTATTGCATGGAAACATTGAAAATATTGGGGCGGATTTTAAGAGCCTTGCTCGCCTAAATCCGCCCAAATCTGGGCGGATTTAGGCGAGCAGGGCCCTGCGCGCCGGTGCGCCTATGTTCAATAGGCCTACCGGCGCGCGCAGACCCCGGGACTCGCGTAAGTCCCGGGGTTTGGCGAGGGGGCGTGTCGGGGGCGGGCCCGGTCGGCGCTGCGTTTTGGGGGCGTGTCGGCAGCGTTTTGGGGGCGGGCCCGGGGGCGTGGTTACAGCCCGGGGCGGTCCGGGGGCATGGCCGCGCCCTCCGTACCTGCCCCCAGGTCGCGTCCCGGCGCGCTAGCGGCCCGCTGGTGCGCGGGGATTTACGTCTCCCTCCGGGAGGCGTAAATCCCCTGACAAAGGTAAGGGGGGGGTTTAGACAGGGCCGGGCGGGTGGGTTAGGTAGGGGAAGGGAGGGGAAGGTGAGGGGAGGGCAAAAGAAAGTTCCCGCCAAGGCCGCTCCGATTTCGGAGCGGCCTCGGTGGGAACGGGGGTAGGCTGCGCGGCTCGGCGCGCGCCGGCTATACAGAATCGATAGCCTTGCGCGCGCCGATCCAGGATTTTAGCGGATACGCACGGCTACGCACATATCTACTAAAATCCCGCATACTTTTGCTTGCGCCTGATGCGCCAGCAAAAGTACGCCAATTCGCGCTGTTTGTAAATCTACCCCATTATGCATTTGGGGAAAAAAAACCCAACTCGGGCATTGTAGTTATTTGGGTAAAGGCTTTAAATATCACGCAAAAATCATCATTTTCTCATAATGGTTTTTGGCCACCTCCTGCAGATAGACCTACCATGCTCTAAGCATTTTAAATTGCTTCCCTAGCTGGCCATGTTACTTCCTGGCACAATGTTTGACCAGTATGGTGTACTTTTGGCAACCTGGAGGCACAAACTTGCAGCAGTGAGAGGAAAGGGAGGCAGACATGTCATCAATGCCAGAGCCACTGCAGGAGGCAGATGGGGATCTGGGCAGGTGGGCCTGCAGGGGGCTGGTGGTCTATCTGTCAGCATGTAGGAGGTGACATGAGGCCTGCTGGGAACAAATCTTTCAGGCCCATCCCACATTGCTCAGTCTTCCTGAGGAGGAGGTGATCAGAAGGTACTGTCTGAGCTTTATATGAGGTGCTCACAGCTGACCTGGACCCTGTCACTGCCAGGCCCCACGCCATACCAAGCCTTGTGAAACTACTGAGATCCCTGCATTTTATGGCTTCTGATTCTGATTCAGTGTTGTAGGAGCAGGTCACAAGCACGCTTTTCCATGTCCTTGCACCAGACGCTGTGAGCCTTGTGCTGCCACATTCATGATCACATCAGATTTCCCACATACAGGCATGAACAGCACAGCTTGAAGACAGATTTCTATGCTGTCACGCAGTTTTTCTAATGTATTAGGTACTATAGACTGCACCCATTTGCATACCTGGGAACATTTGACTTCCAGTCACTGAAATTACCATGGATTAGCAGGGGGGGAGGGGGAAGGGAGATGGCAACTGCACAGTTGGATCGGATGATCACAAATTTGCTCTCATAAACACTCTTACATGTTCACACTTACTTTCACTGCTCATTCTCACATATCCATTTACACCTTTACTTCTGCCATTCTCCCACCAACACACAAACACTCACTCACTCACGTCTCTCCCTCTTCCATACACACATGCCCACTCACTTTCACACCCATGCTCACTTGCACTCAGCTTTCGTCTACTCACCTACATACACTCTCAGATCTCTTCTTCCTACACAAATACACACTCACTCACTCTCACAGACATGCTCATTCATTCTCTCTCCCCCCCCTTTCAAAACACACTAGCAAGTAGCAACAGCAGACTCTAACTTGGGCTCTTGGAGCAGTAGCAGCCTCTTCCTTCTCCTCCTGTGCTGCGGAAGTGGTCACTGCCTGTTTCTTACTCCTCGTTTGATGCACGGGCAGGAAATCGCAATGTCGATTGGCCAAGGCAAACAGGCCTGGGCGGGCAAGTGGCTGGATTCAGGAAACAGGCTGCGCAGGAGCAGGCGGTGTCACGAGGGAGTGAAGTTAAGAGTTAAAAAGGCCAGGAGATGATAGAAATCACTGTCGAGTTCCTCCTTTTTCAGCTGCGCAAGACCAGTGATGTTCCTTTCTTCTTTCTGGGTCCAAGCAGATTGGTTTTGCTGCAGCACCCGGAGATTTCCGGTATTGGCCTGGAGACCTGGTAATTCTTTTAGAATTCCGGAGTCTCTGGGCCAAATCCGGAGAGTTTCCAGGTATGCCCATTTGGCTCTCACTCCGCCCCATAAGAGGGAAGAGTCCTATCGCAACCATATACTCTTTCATGTGATGCACACGTGTGGCATCCTCAGTATGGTGGCGATGTTCTCAGGAGCCACCTACAATGCCTGTAGACTGCAGTAATGGAGATGGATGGCTTCTGGGTAAGATCCTTACACGCATATTTCCTTGCTTGCTTTGTTTTAAGCTTTCAGGCATGTGGCAGGAAGAAATGTTAAAGTGTGGAACAGCACAGCTATCTTGTTGTGTGGCAACAGATGCTATCTCTTTGCATCCCCTTTACTGCCTCTCCCTTCTACAGCTGTTAGTGAGCTGAGAGTGGAGGCTTTAGAGGCAGGATACAGAGCAGGGCCTAACCTGTTGGGGTGGCAGTTTGGCAGTTTTTCAGGCCTTACTGCAGAGAATCTCTTTCACTGTGTGATTTCTATGAAACATGTGCTTCCATTTTCTAAATCTACGAGTCTCAAATGCACAGCAGTTGTATCTTCAGTGCATGGTAAGTACATGAAACTATCAAGCTGACTAGCTACCTAGATGTTAGGAGTACTACAGATATTAGAAGGCATAGGAACTTAGTTCATGTTCAGTGTAGCTGTAATGATTATCTCACATTGTGACACATGCAACATCTGGTTGCTGTCAGCCTAACTCACTAAATAGATACAGCTAGGATTCTAAACATGCCACACAGCTTTCAAGATGCACTTAGTGATGAAGGCTCGCTGTCACCATGAACCTATATAGGGGATGTAATTTGCTGGCCGTGTGAGCCCAGGCCATTGTTCTAGGTGTTTCCACTCCAGGATTTGGCCCGTGTCATGCCAGCAGTAGCAGTGTCAGGGCTGTTCCTTTGACAGTCAGAACTATAACTGCCGGCATGAAACGGGCCAAAACCTGGAGTGAAAACACTTGGAAAAACGAAGAGGGATGACAAGGCAATGCTGGTGTATAAAAACAAGATGACTTATGGAGCAGCCCCGAGCATTTGAAATGAACGAAGTGTAAGCCCGGGGCTACTGTCTCTTCACAGGACCACTAAGACTACAGCTCAAATTATTGGCTTAAGCATGTACATTTTCCTCCCTTGATGTTAGGCCTCTCTGAAAGTCCAAGATTCTGTATCTGGGGCAGGGGGAGGGTATGGTGGTGGGATGATTACTTCCAGGGCCCTGAGCTTTAATTAATTCAACATTTAAAGTATCTGGTATGCAGTGGTAATAATCACGCTGGAAGCAATTGATGGTTTCCAATTTAACTTTTACTGATTGAAGATGGAAAATTAAATAAAAATATTCAGTTACAAGTTCTTGGTTTTTACATTTCCTTTTCAGTTTTACTTCTTTGAATACATTTGTACCTTTAATATATGTTGTTAATGAAGTCGATTAATTTCTCTTACTACGGATCCATGGGGTAGTTTTGAAGCTTCCTCTCAGAATTTGGTGGGTAGAATGATATCTCCTAATTTAGGAACATATGTGTAAGTCCCATTTCTTACAACTTTAGTCCAGCTGTTCAGCTCAAAGTTCGTACTTCTGCTTTCTTTCCTTGTTGGTACCTGAAGAGTACCTCCACACTCCTTTCTTCAGCATCTTAATGACGTAGACGTGGTTATCATCGGATGGGTGCCTCAGATCTTCTTCACCACCTCCTTCTCCCCAGGGATGGAAATTCATTCCTCTATAGCGCTCACAGTAGTCTACAGGATCTCTCTGAGTGAGAAGTACCACTCCTGTTTGATGGAACTCATTAAGTCCCTGAACCCTAAGGTACTCAGGCAGAGAGATTAAATAAAATAGAGATAGGAAGGGCGGAAGGTCTTCCTTCTCTAAACCAAAAAAGTTTCCAAGCCATCCTAAAATTGGGCAAAGCATCCTTTCTTCTTTTCCACAACCAGGCCTCATTCTTAGAGGCCCAAAGGCCCTTTTCTAAGAAAACCAACTCTAACAGTTCTCTACAGAAGGCAAACCCTACCCTGCATGAAAATGTGACACTATGACATAATTACATGGGAAGGTTATATGCCCTCAGTACTGAGATAAGAACTGTATGTTAGTTCAGTGTTTCCCAACCTCCTCTTGGAGGCACACCTAACCAGGATATCCATAATAAATATGCATGAGATAGATTTGCATATATCAGACACCCAGTGTATGCAAATCTATCTACTGCATATTCATTGGGGCAATCCTGAAAACCTAACTGGATAGGTGTGCCTCCAGGAGAAGGCTGGGAAACACTGTGTTAGTTGGTTCACCAGGATCACACACCTTTGCTCACTATGTAATTAATGATGCTGACACAGTTGATCTCTGAGTATGAAGCTTTTTCTTTCTAGGGATGTGAATCATTTTTTTATGACGGGTCGGGCTACGAGTCGGGTAACCCCTGGAAAACTTAGTTTTCCAACGAGTCGTTTATTTTTTCTCAGCAATTTTGACCGAAAAAACCCAACCCACCCCAACCCTTCAAATTTAGTTAATTACAACCCCCCCAAAACTTGCCTAAAGTCCCTGGTGGTCCAGCGGGGGTCCCGGGAGCAATCTCCCGCTCTTCGGCTGTTGGCTGCAAGTAAACAAAATGGCGCCGGTGGCCCTTTGCCCTTACCATGTGACAGGGCACCGGCCGTACATTGCTCCTACCATGTGACAGGGGCCGACCAATGGCACCGGTAGCCCATGTCACATGGTAAGTGCAAAGGGCCACCAGCGCCATTTTGTTTACTGGCAGCCGATGGCCCGAGAGTGGGAGATTGCTCCCGGGACCCCCGTTGGACAACCAGGGACTTTAGGCAAGTTTTGGGGGGGTCGGGAGGGTTGGGGGGTTGTAATTAACTAAATTTGAAGGGTTGGGGTGGGTTTGTTTTTTTTCTAAAATGTGCCCTTCTCCCCAAACCCTTCACGCTAACCCGAACAACAAATTTTCCTCGAAGTTCGTGGAAAATCCGTCTCAGGATTCGGGTCCTCCAACCCATGCCGAATTGCTCTATTTCTTTGAAATTTTCCAACTCGGCAAAAATGATTGCACATCCCTATTTCTTTCCACTCTGTGATTATATACGTCATGTCCATAGTAGAGAACATTTTTTAAATGTGGTAGCATATTGCAACACAAGGGAGGGTCTGGCTCAGAGGAGGATTCCTAGTCAGAGGTACCATTATGTGAATGTATTGGTATGTTTTTGGTCACTTACTGAATGTGTGGACTCTCATAGTGGTCAATGCCATGGCTTTAAAGGGGATGTTTAATATTGTGCCAAAGACTCTTGGGCCAGCCTTGTAATGTGCAGTAACTGGAACACAAAAAAATGTAAGGTTCTTGCATGCCTAATGTTTAAGCCTCTCTCTATGACCAGTGCAACATTCGATAAGATCAGCTTCCAGCACTTCACCGAGTACTTTATCTGTTCCTCAGGTGATGCATGATATGACTGCTGGCTATGGTGCCTCACCCCTGTTGCTCAGGCAGGAACACCTGCAGACAGGAGATAAAATGGGTGTCTTTCGTCCATTCACTTGGTGACAGTGCGCACCTTTGGCTTGTTGAAAAGTAGATTCTGGTGATGCACAAAATGGGGGGGGGGGGGGAAGGAGTTGCTATATGACCTTTATACAGTTGGTGAGATAGTGCTTGCATGCTGCAGAATGTTGCTATCAGTCAGAGGGGTGCTGTACCAGAGCCAATACTGCCAAAGAGGGGACCCTGTGCCGGAGCCACTGCTGCTTGTATGAGGTGGTGCTGTGCTGGAGATGCACCAATAAGTAAGTTGGGGAAGGGGTGTGCATGGCCAAAGGTTTGCCTAGAGTACTAAATACTCTTGCAGAGATTGACCCAGATCATGAAGAGGATCTCGTGTGCCCTGCCAGGGTGTCATCAGGAGAACACACAGGGGTAGATTTTATAAATCTACGCCCGCGCGTACTTTTGTTCGCGCACCAGGTGCAAACAAAAGTACGCGGGATTTTATAAGATATGCGCGTAGCCATGTACATCTTATAAAATCCGGGGTCAGCGCGCGCAAGGGGGTGCACATTTGTGCACCTTGCGAGCGCCGAGCCCTGCGCGCGCTGCCCGTTCCCTCCGAGGCCGCTCTGAAATTGGAGCGGCCTCGGAGGGAACTTTCCTTCCACCCCCTGCACCTTCCCCTCCCTTCCCCTACCTAACCCACAACCCCAGCCCTATCTAAACCCCCCCCTACCTGTGTTTTAAAAGTTACGCCTGCCAACACGCCCCCCAGAACACCCCGAATGTCGCGTCGCACGCGCACGCACCCAACAAGCCCCCGGAAAGCCCCAGGACTTATGCGCATCCTGGGGCTTGCACGTGGCGCCAAGCCTATGCAAATTAAGGCTCGGCACGCACAGGGGGTACTTCGGCCAGGTTTTCAGGGGGTACATGCAAATCTTACTCGTGTATCCCTTTGAAAATCTGGCCCACAGAGTGGAAATCAGGTTTGCAGCAGAATTTTCCAGCACTTCTTTGCCTGTAAGTCTTGATCTCAGCCACCTAGGGCAGCATAGAACATGAATGCTGTGTGGATATCCCAAAGCTTGCTCCCCTGTAGTCATGATTTTTTATTCCCAGGACATTGCAAGATCTATATTTGCAGGCATATAGCCAAATAACTCATAAGTTATCTATCTCAATGAATATGTGGCCACTTATACAGCTAAACTGTAGCCAGATCTCTTCTGACTAAAATTTAGCTGGATAACAAAGGGGCATTCTGGGGGCATTTTGAGGAGTAATTACATTGGCTGGGTAAGTTATCCGGCTAACTCTGTTATCTGGCTATGTCTGATATCTGGCTAAGTCTGGTCGCACCAAATAACTGTTCTAAGATTAGCTGGATAAAGTTATCTGGTTAACTTTAAGATAGCTGGCTATATTCAATAGTGTTAAGAACGGGGGTGTTTTCGTGTGCCCTTGGACCTCAGCCCGACCCCAGATGGATCCAGGACTGAACCGAGGGTTGATGGCGTGTTCCAGCATGGCAGACAGTCTGACCCTCTGCCAGGCCTGCAAGCTCCCAAGGCCAACAACATGATGATGTTGGAAGTTGAATGGTCCTATGACCATTCCAAGCCCTTTTGGACCTGCTGCTTGGATCGGCATGGAGCAGCAGGCCTGGCCTGAGGACGAAGGCAGACGGGCCTTGACATGAAGACATGACACCAAGGTTGATGCAATGGCATCACAGACGAGGGCTAGAACAAGACATGACACCAAGGTAGATGAAGACGTGACACCAAGGCTGATGCAGGCGGCATCAGAGACGAGGGTTGGAACAAGACATGACATCAAAGTAGTTGAAGACATGACACCAAGGCTGAAGCGAAGACATCACGGACCAGGGTCGATGCAACGGCATCCCAGACCAGGGTCGATGCGACGACATCAGATACATGACGAGGAACTTGACGAGGAACTTGACGAGGAACTTGATGAGAAATTGAGCGGAAGGACATTGGCACTGTTTCTCAGGGCACCCTATTCAGCCCACCTTCATGGGCAGACCCAATGGGCTGGTCGTGGACCACCCTGTCCACTGCGCACCCTACACAGCCCGAGGAATCTGGTCAAGGACCACGCGGAGAGCAGGACAAGCGCAGGGAAGAGTCCAGCCGAGGCAGAACTTTGACGATGGAGCCATATGTCATCCGGAGCTCAGCAAAGGCTGGCAGGACATGATGGCTCAGGAGCACAGGAACGAATTCCACCTGCAGGCCACTCCACGCTCGGGAAAGACGTCATCCGAGGGAGCTGGGCCTGACAGGACCAGAAGGCTCAGGAGCACTGAAGCAAACACCAAGAACGGCAGGACACCAAGGAACCTGGGACATCAGGAAGCAGAAGATCTAGATGAGACACCAGGACACCTGGACGAGGACCTCAGGTACGAAGACTTGACTTGACATGACATGAAGACGAAACGATGAGGAACTCCATGAAGAAGACTTGTCGGAGCTCTGGCAGGCAGGAGCCTTCAGAGTGAAGTAACTCCGATGCAAGGCAAGGAACAATGACAGCCGTTTTATAGGGCTGTACAGGAAATCAGTCCATAGTTGGGACCAGCAACACTTCCTTGTGGCTGGCCCTTTAAATCCTAGTGAGAGGCACGGCCGCAAGTCTAGAGGAAGGAAGCAGGGCTGTGCAAGACCGTAGACAGCGGTCCTGCACCGATGTCTGTAGCGTAGCAGCAGGGCTGGGCCTGAACACAGGCCCCGATGATGGCAGTGGCTCCAGCCGCTGCAGAAGGACCCGGGGGCGGCTCCAGCCGCTAATCGAGCCCGGGGATGCGGCCTCCGTGCCGCGAAGATGTCAGCGACGTCAGCAGCAGCTTCTGTGCCATGAAGAGAAGCAGGAATCACCGTGGCTCCGGCCGCGGTAAAGACAGATACCAGTGGTGGCCTCCGGGCCGCGTGAGGAACTCCAGTCTGTGGCTCCGGCTGCGCTGTAGGCCCGACTCCAGCGGCACCAGCTGCGTTGGGCAGTAGAAGCAGCAAAGAAGTGAACAGTGCTTGCTCGCGGGGATTAGCTCCGCGGCAGGGTTCATAACAAACAGTGCAACTGCACTATTGAATATACCTCCAAAGTTAGTCAGATAAGTTTATCTGACAACTTTGCTATCTGGGCAGTGTCTGAATATGGAACTCAGTGTGATTTGGCTTGCTCATGGAAGGATAGCCTCTGTGTGCCAGGTACATTTAAGGGAAAGGGAACGAGAATCGGATGATGGAAAAAGCCCTTTATTGAAATTTGCCCGACTCTGGCCGAGTTTCGCTCTTTTATATAGAGCTGCCTCAGGAGCAACTAGAAACAAATATATAAAAAACATTAAAGAATGAATGGACACAGTTAAAAAATTAAAAACAATCAACAACATATATGGGTGTACAAACTCCAGAAATTGAATAAATCATAACATATATGTGTGTTTGACATCATAATGGTGTACAGAAATGATGCAGAAAAGGAACACAGGGCATAATATGTGTACAGATATAAATAGATGAGACACTGTGAACACAGACAAGATAGTACTGGAGAGGATAACTTTGTGTTAGAATGGACCGTGATGCCATAATCATACTTAAAATATGAATAGATGTCAGGGAGTCAATCATGTGGAGGGGATTATAGAACTTCCAAAAATTAAAAATTAAAAATAAATAAAAAATAAAAAATGATAATGTAGAATAAAATGCTTACTCAATTTGGACAGGACTTATAATGTGCCTGCAGGGCCGATGCCACAGTGTCATACATAAACTAGAAACTTATAACCTATATAGGATAAAACAAAAATGAAAAATGAAAATCCTGTAAAAGATATTATAGGAAAGGGTCAATTTTCTCAGTGGAAAAGGGTAAACAGTGGAGTGCCTCAGGGATCTGTACTTGGACCGGTGCTTTTCAATATATATATAAATGATCTGGAAAGGAATACGACGAGTGAGGTTATCAAATTTGCAGATGACACAAAATTATTTAGAGTAGTTAAATCACAAGCAGACTGTGATACATTGCAGGAGGACCTTGCAAGACTTGAAGATTGGGCATCCAAATGGCAGATGAAATTTAATGTGGACAAGTGCAAGGTGTTGCAAATAGGGAAAAATAACCGTTGCTGTAGTTACACGATGTTAGGTTCCATATTAGGAGCTACCACCCAGGAAAAAGATCTAGGCATCATAGTGGATAATACTTTAAAATCATCAGCTCAGTGAGCTGCAGCAGTCAAAAAAGCAAATATAATGTTAGGAATTATTAGGAAGGGAATAGAACGGAAAATGTCATAATGCCTCTATATCGCTCCATGGTGAGACCACACCTTGAATACTGTGTACAATTCTGGTTGCCTCATCTCAAAAAAGATATAGTTGCGATGGAGAAGATACAGAGAAGGGCAACCAAAATGATAAAGGGGATGGAACTGCTTCCCTATGAGGATAGGTTGAAGAGATTAGGGCTGTTCAGCTTGGAGAAGAGACGGCTGAGGGGGGATATGATAGAGGTCTTTAAGATCATGAGAGGTCTTGAACGAGTAGATGTGACTCGGTTATTTTCACTTTCGAATAATAGAAGGACTAGGGGGCATTCCATGAAGTTAGCAAGTAACACATTTAAGACTAATCGGAGAAAATTCTTTTTCACTCAACGCACAATAAAGCTCTGGAATTTGTTGCCAGAGGATGTGGTTAGTGCAGTTAGTGTAGCTGGGTTCAAAAAAGGTTTGGATAAGTTCTTGGAGGAGAAGTCCATTAATGGCTATTAATCAATTTTACTTAGGGAATAGCCACTGCTATTAATTGCATCAGTAGCATGGGATCTTCTTAGTGTTTGGGTAATTGCCAGGTTCTTGTGGCCTGGTTTTGGCCTCTGTTGGAAACAGGATGCTGGGCTTGATGGACCCTTGGTCTGACCCAGCATGGCAATTTCTTATGTTCTTATGTTAACCCTTGCTAGCTCAATCTGTTAGCAAATTCTAAGACCTTATATGTCCGTCGCGGGTGACGTCATCTCAGGGGGACGCCCCTGAGGTTCGCGCCATCGCTGGTACTTCAGTCAGGGCCGCGCATGCGCCCTTTGACCTCCAGGAAACATGGTGGGTTGCAGCGTCTAGCCGGTCCAGGGATGCTGGAGGACTTCGGCAGAAGGACGCCGTGGTAGCCAATCTTCCCGCGGGCAAAGAGGGAGGCGCCAAAGAGGTAAGGAGGGCGGAGAGAGGGCGTCGGGAACACAGGGACACAACAGTTGGCCTCTCTGCTTCACCGCGTTCCGATATTGGGTCCTCCTAGGCGCGTGCGCGCATCACAAGTCTCGCCTTTGAAGCTACTTCGGCCGGAACCTCGGGGGCGACCCCTGTTGATGATGTCATCAGACTCCAGTATTTAAGCTCCTGCTTTGCCCCAGCAAGCCAACTTGGCAACAAGTTCCGTTCGAGTCCTACATCCGCCTTGTTCCTGAGATGCCACTCCTGCTTGTATCGTGGACCCTGTCTGGCACCCGCTCCTCGGGGGTCAGTGTGCGCTCTACAGGGACCTGTTCCCTGGCCTACCCCGCTCCTCGGGCTGGCACTGTGCCTCTTGGGTTCCATATGGCTTCCTGCTCTACCTCGGCTCACCTTGGGAACTACTGCAGCAACTTGTGAGTTCTCAGTGGGCCTCCCTGCTCTTCGGGATTGCGCCATATACTCAAAGACTGTTTGCGCCTTCCTGCTCCTCGGGCCGCACTCACTTACTCCAAGACCACCCTGAACTTCCCCGCTCCTCAGGGCTTGCTCCTTGTGATTCTACAATTGACAGCTGTCCCGCTCCACGGGCTTGTTTCTCCATTACTCAGCCAGCTACCCTCTGATCTCCAGGTACCTGTCTATGTGAGCTACCAGACTTCAGCTCAGGCTCTCCGCCCTGGGGCATTTGCCTACACTCTCCCTCTATGCCCACTCCACTGTGGCTCTGCCCCTCATGCTGCACCATCGGAGAATATCCTGCTTGGCTCTTTGGGTACCCATCATCCCGTGATCTGCCTGGCGCCCTCTCTCTTCAGTCTCTCCAAGTGCCATCTACAGACTGCTACCCTATGGGATCATCTCCTGGACTCTGGGGCTCTCCCCTCGACTGTTCACAGAGTTTCCCTACACTCCAACACCTCATCTCCTGAAGTGTGGACCACAGGCTATATCCACTCGCACCTCGGGCCAAGGGTCCACATACACACTAATTATAACAAGAATAATGTTGCTTTCCCAAATCAGAACTGACAGATTCCTTCCTGGCATTGCTTGGACAAATCTGATGGAGGTGAGCCCAGGCCTTCTTCTCTACCCTGACTGTCTAAGTTGGATGTCATCAGAAGATAAGATATGGATTGGGCTAGGGCTATCTATGGTGTGCATGTCATAATCTCTAGGATGAAACTGTGGCCTACCTGCCCAATTCCTCTCCTTTAGTGGTAACGGTGGGGTCCAGAAGTTTGGAGTGGGCTCCATAAAGCTATTTGACTTGGAAAAGATACACACATGAGTACATTGTATTGCTGGAGGACATTTGTTTTGCTGCCATCAGAAAAGTGAGGCCCCTGCACTGCAAGGCATTTGCACTGCAACTCCCCTGATCTGCAATCTGTTAGTGTCCACCAAGTTCTTAAACTTTCTAAAAGAGCCAGATCTATTTTACCTCATCTAACCTAAAAGGTCCCAAACTCACTAGGCCCCCAAGCCATCCCAAAGTTCCTCCACCTGCAAGGCCAGAAACCACTTATAGGCTCCATAAACAGGTCAGGAGCTGAGGGACAAAGTCATGGAACTAGACTCTTAATATCTGTTCCTACTTTGTGTTCTTATAATGCAACTAACTCTCCAGCTTGACCCTAATATAAAGTATTTTTTATGCAGTATCTGTGGATCCAGTGAGGATGGTGATGACATCAGAACTCAATGTTTCATCAAGGCATTGCTCCAGTGGTAAAGCAAATGTCACAGATACTGCCTCCTCTCTTCTTTTTTTAACTATTTATTTATCAATTTTAAGAAATAAGTTACAAGAAAAAACTTGCAACAGAAATAATATTTGACAAAGAAAACAGAACATGAAATATTAAACAAGAAACACAATCAATCAAAAGCTAATAAGAGTATAAGAGTTACTCAATAAACTGAGAGAGGACCCACTTAAGCAAGTATTATTATTATTTTCCCCTCTTTTTTCCCAAATCCCACCCATGTGAAAAGATGCAACTGGACTGGTGGGCAGTGTTGGCCTGGGGGGGGGGGGGGGGAGGGCAGATCCATTGTATCTAAACAGTCTCCTTCCCCTCCGCTGAGAGTTCCACTCCGCTGAATGGTCCGTGCCAACACTGTGGTCCAGGGGGAATTGACTCAGCCTCCTGGTCTGTCACTGGGGTCCATGCCCTCCTGGGGGTTCCAACTCACCTCCTGGATTGCCATTAGGGTCCACATCTTTCTAGGGGACCCAACTCCACCTCCTGGTCTGGTACTGGGGTCCATTCCTTCCTGGGGGACCCAATTCCACTTCCAGAACTGCCACAGTGGTCCACAACTGTCCTGAGGGTCTGACTCCGCCTCCTGGTCTGCCTCTGGGGTCCACACTCTCCTGGGGGACCTGACTGCACCTCTGGTCCTGCCGCTGGGGTCAATGCCCTCCTAGGGGACCCAACTTTTGAGCCTGCCATTGGGGTGCCTTTCCTCAAGGGGGGACAGCTCCACCTCTGGATCTGCTGCTACCATTTAATCTCTGGATCTGCTGCTGTCCTTCAGTTTTCCTCCCTTGGTAGCAGGGTTTTCCCTGGCTTGGGTTTTACAACTCCACTAGGATCATGGCTGTTTAGTATTCAGTGATTCTGGCCCTACGCAGTCTCAGCTTTCAGTAATTTTAGCTCCGCTCTGCTCATGGCCAGTCATTCAACGTTACCCAGGCTGAATATGTCATCTTCTCTCATCCTGGCTTTTGCTTTCTCTGTTGTCTGACCCTATATGAGTCACCTTCTCTCAGCTAAAAGGCCAAGACCCAGGCAGGACCACAGAACGAGACCATGTGCACGCCCCTCCATCCTGCCTGGCTTTCCCCTGTTGTCTGGGAACTGGGTACCCAAGTGTCTGAATATCCTTGTTAGTCAGGGTGAGAATCTGTTTGCTTCCTAGTCTATTTTACAGTACATTTCTCTCATAAATCCCTTTCTTAGTCATAGTTCTGTAATTTAGGATTTAATCCTTTAATTGTTAGTAATATTTAACTTCAAAATTATCAGCAGTAGTCCAGGGGGCTGTGACATGCAAATCCCCTACCTGAATCTTTGACTAATCTATTCAATGGACATTTAAGCAGTTTCACAGTAAGGGGTCTGGTGATCTTTTCAATTTACTGGGCTGGCAGCCTAAGTTACATAGTTGCATTGTCCTCCCTTTTTTTTTTTTGTTGCTGCAGTTCACTTAAATGGTAGCATGCTCAAACACTCCTTCTCTTGTGAGGGAGTGGGGTTCATATGTCTTACATGGAAATATAAGTATAAAATCAAGTCACAATTATAATAGAGATGTGCATAGTTTTTTGTGTTCGTGTCGTTCTTCGTTTTTCGGCAGCCATGGAAAATGTCGTTTTTTTTCGGTTCGGGTCTTTTTTTTTCGCGAAAAATCGATTTTTAGTTAGTGCGCGCTAACTCCCAGTTAGTGCGCGCTAACTCCCCGTTAGTGCGCGCTAACTCCTGTTAGGGCGCACTAACAAAAACCGTTAGATTTTGTTAGTTTTTGTTACTTTTTGTTAGTGCGCACTAACAGGACGTAGCGCGCACTAACGAGGAGTTAGCGCGCACTGACTCCCGTTAGTGCGCACTAATCGGAAAAACGAATTTTTGCGAAAAAACAGGAAAATCCTGATTTTTTTCGGGCTCCCTGAAACATGCCGAATTGGACAATTTCGTTGCAATTTTCCAATTCAGCAAAAACGAATGCACATCTCTAAATTATAAATAGAGGAAAATGATACTAGCAATGTAGCATGATGGTCTTCATCCACTGCCTTGGATTCCAAAATAGCAGACATGTCCAAACTAGGCGCTTTTTTGATTAGAAATGTCCTGTCCAGCATTTCTGCCCATAGAAGCCCAAAGTCCAAAAAGTAAAAAGCTTTATGAAGCATAGGCAAAGCAGACTGTGATAATCCCAGAACTTCTCTCATATAAGACTTAAAATGTTCTGATGGAGAAACCATTGAAATAATGAGAAAATTAAATACTTGAAGATTTGAAGATCTCAATGAATTATCTAAGGTCTCTAATCTACAATTAAGTGAGATTTTATCTTGGTCCAAAAAACCTTGCACTGTGGATAATATCAACCTCCAATGATTTAATATGCTCTGAATGATCCTTGGACTCTGTCTCTTGTACTTGAATTTATGTAGAAAAGTTATTCATAGTTGTAGTGAGGGAATATAAGGATTGTTTAATGGTATAGAGGTTATTCCATATATTATCCAAGGTAATAAGAGAGGGTTTAGGTGCGAGCAGGCCTAAACATGGAGAAATTGCAGAGGCTCCTTGTTGGACTCCTGAGAGCACGGCTTCAGAAACAGCAACTGTTCCACCAATTAAAGAAGATCTTCCTGCTTCTCTGGAGGCCTCTTGTGCATTCTTATCTGACTGCAATAGTCCAGCACAACTTCTCCTATTAAACGATGCCATTGATCCTTTCCTGCCGGCATCTGGGGTACAACCATCCTGCCCCACCCCAGGAGACAGTGCCACTGCCATCAAGGAAGCAGGAAAAGGAGGAGCTCTATCAACTTGGCTTAGCGAGATGTCAGAGCTCACTCCAAGCCGCAGCGATACTCCTTCCTCAACAGCAGCAGCAGAAGTCCTCCCAGACAGAAGAGAAGAGCGAAAATGCTCTGGGATCGTTGGTTGATGCATAGAGGGACTCTGCAAGTGAGTAGGGGGAATTCCCTGCACCTTCCCATACACTTCACCATAGAAAATTGCCAAAGGCAATACGCAACAAACAGACACTAGAGCAGTCTCACAATGGTAACCATCTTGGATCTCTCCATATCTCTTCTTCTGCTACAGCACTACCTTCTTCTTCTCTGCCTCTCCTGAACATTAGTAGCCCTGCTTCCTATAGCCTCCACTCTCCTCGTGGCACTCCTATTCCAATCTCTCTCCTCCATGCCAGATCCACACTTTCACGTGTCTTTCAAGCCACCAAAGTCACTTGACCACAATTCATTCTCTTCCCAACCACATATGGTTCTTTTAAGACCCCAAATCACACAGAAGTCTGATAGAAAAAACATACTCACTCACTCTCTCACCCATAGAGCTGGAACAATGGATGAACAATGGAAAAGGAGAGCATGATCAACACAAGTCATTCCAATATTTTTTCTTCTCCTCCGTCTCTGTATTCTCTTTCAACCTTGTTTCTAGGTTTCTAGTTACTCTCTTGCTTCTCCTGTCAGCACTAACAACTTGCCCCTGTGCCAGGTTTCCTTGTGTATTGTTCTTAAGCAATGAAGAAAAGCAATGATGAAAGAGGTCTAAGCATGCCTAGTTAAGTGCCCTAACCCTGATACCAGTCCGAGACAGCTCCCTCCCTGCATTACTAGTGAGAGGCTGGCTTCACAGACAGGGGGGAGCTGCCTGACCCTCACTCCTGACTTCCCCCATGTCCCAGCTAGTGAATGGTGTGTGGGTGAGGGGGGGGGGGGGAGGATGGTGAAGTCTGAGACAGCTCCCTCCCTGCATTACTAGTGAGAGGCTGGCTTCACAGACAGGGGGGAGCTGCCTGACCCTCACTCCTGACTTCCCCCATGTCCCAGCTAGTGAATGGTGTGTGGGTGAGGGGGGGGGGGGAGGATGGTGAAGTCTGAGACAGCTCCCTCCCTGCATTACTAGTGAGAGGCTGGCTTCACAGACAGGGGGGAGCTGCCTGACCCTCACTCCTGACTTCCCCCATGTCCCAGCTAGTGAATGGTGTGTGGGTGAGGGGGGGGGGGGGGAGGATGGTGAAGTCTGAGACAGCTCCCTCCCTGCATTACTAGTGAGAGGCTGGCTTCACAGACAGGGGGGAGCTGCCTGACTCTCACTCCTGACTTCCCCCATGTCCCAGCTAGTGAATGGTGTGTGGTGGGGGGGGGGGGGGAGGATGGTGAAGTCTGAGACAGCTCCCTCCCTGCATTACTAGTGAGAGGCTGGCTTCACAGACTGGGGGGAGCTGCCTGACCCTCACTCCTGACTTCCCCCATGTCCCAGCTAGTGAATGGTGTGTGGGTGAGGGGGGGGGGGGAGGATGTTGAAGTCTGAGACAGCTCCCTCCCTGCATTACTAGTGAGAGGCTGGCTTCACAGACAGGGGGGAGCTGCCTGACCCTCACTCCTGACTTCCCCCATGTCCCAGCTAGTGAATGGTGTGTGGGTGAGGGGGGGGGGGGAGGAGGATGTTGAAGTCTGAGACAGCTCCCTCCCTGCATTACTAGTGAGAGGCTGGCTTCACAGACAGGGGGGAGCTGCCTGACCCTCACTCCTGACTTCCCCCATGTCCCAGCTAGTGAATGGTGTGTGGGTGAGGGGGGGGGGAGGATGGTGAAGTCTGAGACAGCTCCCTCCCTGCATTACTAGTGAGAGGCTGGCTTCACAGACAGGGGGGAGCTGCCTGACCCTCACTCCTGACTTCCCCCATGTCCCAGCTAGTGAATGGTGTGTGGGTGAGGGGGGGGGGGGAGGAGGATGGTGAAGTCTGAGACAGCTCCCTCCCTGCATTACTAATGAGAGGCTGGCTTCACAGACAGGGGGGAGCTGCCTGACCCTCACTCCTGACTTCCCCCATGTCCCAGCTAGTGAATGGTGTGTGGGTGAGGGGGGGGGGGGGGGAGGATGGTGAAGTCTGAGACAGCTCCCTCCCTGCATTACTAGTGAGAGGCTGGCTTCACAGACAGGGGGGAGCTGCCTGACCCTCACTCCTGACTTCCCCCATGTCCCAGCTAGTGAATGGTGTGTGGGTGAGGGGGGGGGGGGAGGATGGTGAAGTCTGAGACAGCTCCCTCCCTGCATTACTAGTGAGAGGCTGGCTTCACAGACAGGGAGGAGCTGCCTGACCCTCACTCCTGACTTCCCCCATGTCCCAGCTAGTGAATGGTGTGTGGGTGAGGGGGGGGGGGGGAGGAGGATGGTGAAGTCTGAGACAGCTCCCTCCCTGCATTACTAGTGAGAGGCTGGCTTCACAGACAGGGGGGAGCTGCCTGACCCTCACTCCTGACTTCCCCCATGTCCCAGCTAGTGAATGGTGTGTGGGTGAGGGGGGGGGGGGAGGATGTTGAAGTCTGAGACAGCTCCCTCCCTGCATTACTAGTGAGAGGCTGGCTTCACAGACAGGGGGGAGCTGCCTGACCCTCACTCCTGACTTCCCCCATGTCCCAGCTAGTGAATGGTGTGTGGGTGAGGGGGGGGGGGGGGGGGAGGAGGATGTTGAAGTCTGAGACAGCTCCCTCCCTGCATTACTAGTGAGAGGCTGGCTTCACAGACAGGGGGGAGCTGCCTGACCCTCACTCCTGACTTCCCCCATGTCCCAGCTAGTGAATGGTGTGTGGGTGAGGGGGGGGGGGGAGGAGGATGGTGAAGTCTGAGACAGCTCCCTCCCTGCATTACTAGTGAGAGGCTGGCTTCACAGACAGGGGGGAGCTGCCTGACCCTCACTCAAGCAGAGAAGCCCTTCTTACAAAGCTGAGCTAGTGAGTTAAGTAGGAGGAAAAGTAAACATACTTGTGCCAGTGTGGCTACTTAAAAAATACACTTACCAACAATCAATTACATATATTTGAACTGTGTACAGTTCCAGCCAGGACCACCTTTCTAAAATGCACAGTGATTGGCAAATTCAACATGCACTAGCATTTCAGGTGCCTGCTAACAAAAATAATAAACAAAGAAGTTCTAGTCACGTGAGTGCTGATCATCACATGTCAAGCTTCCAACTGTTTCCATTTCACATCCCCCCAACCATTACCTCAGTGGTAACCTTGGTAACATCAATAGATAAGAGCACAGCCAGCCAATAGGAATACATATTCATTCCTAAGTGACCTTTACTGACCTGGGAAGTGTGAACACTTTGTTTCATTTTCTGTTGGTGTTCATGAGTTTCCAGTTCCATTTCCCATCCCCCCAACCATCACCTCAGTGGTAACCTTGGTAACATCAATAGATAAGAGGGCTGCCAGCCAATAGGAACACATATTCATTCCTAACTGACCTTCAGTGACCTGGAAAGTGTCTATTTGTATCATTTTGAGTTAGTGCGCACTAACTCGAGTTAGTGCGCACTAACGGGGAGTTAGTGCGCACTAACTCGAGTTAGTGCGCACTAATCGGAAAAAAGGATTTTTAACGATTTTTCAACGAAATAATCGTGCCAAACACGATTTTCTTCTCCTGCCACACGATTTCTATCATTAAGACGATATGGAAAACGATTCACATCTCTACTAGTTATAGCTCAGGTTGGTAAAGTACTAAGATGTTATTATGTTTTTTATTTTTAATTAGTACTAAAGCTCATCCATGGATGGGACAATCTGGGCTCTCTCACTCTTCCTTTCCCTTTCTCTCTTCCTTTTATCACATCCACTTCCATATAGTTTACTGTCCCCCTCTTCCTCTTCCCTCCCATACCTGGTGGTTCTCTCCGTGGCAGCTGCAGATGTCTGTCCCTTCTGCCCTTGGGGGAATGGGGATCTCACTGGCACTCTGGTCGCTCCATTGCCACTGCGTATCTCTGCGTATCCAACTCCACCCTCTGCCTGAGGGTCCTGATGTCATACTGGCCCCTCCAGCACCACCCCGGGTTTCTCCCTCTCCTTCATTATCAGGAGGTGGGGTTCTCTATCACTGCTGCAGGTATCTGTCCTCTGCTGGCATGGGGTGGGGGTTCCTACCCACATTCCAGCCTCTCCAGTGCCACCATGTGTCTCTGTCTCTCCTCCACCGGCAGAGGGTGGGGGCCTGCTGCCAATGCAGACTCTCCTCAACTGCAACTCCTAGGACTGCTCTCCTCCCTCCTGTTGTCAATAATAGTAATGCGGAGATGGGAAACTTTTCAAGGGGTAGAGAGTAGAGGTGCTCATTTGCATATAGGCAACGTGGGGCAGGGCAATTTTCTTCTTTATTATACTTAATTTTCCTTGAATACACTTAGCAGGAGCACCGTACTGAAAGAAACACAGGACAGAAAGCAATACAAAATAAATGTATCAGGCAACAATAGAAGTAACTACAACAAAGAAGATTAAGTTAATGAGAAAAATGAGCAAATTCTTATTTTATTTTAATGTGTATATAATTTTGGGATTGTTTTATAATTTTATTTTTTTATTGTAATTTACTCAACTTATGTAATTATGTGTATTGTATTTTATATGTAAGAGGCACTTTATTCCCTTACCACTAGATTTCCCCTGGATAACTCTTCTCAAAACATTCATCCCTCAACCATGCTTTTGTATATAGCACTTAATTTGTATATTGTTTAACCGTTACTATTCTATCCTTTCTCTTCCTCCTTCTCCCAGTTCTGCTACTCCTGTTAAATGTAACTGCACCTTCTGTCACCACAGTTCCAGTTTGATGTATATACTGCACTCCTGTTTTATGTAAACCAGCAAGATATGTTTTCATGATTGCCGGTATATAAAAACCTTAAATAAATAAATAAAATAAAATAAAATAAAATAAATGTTTGGCATTTTTTAGACCAATCCTAAGTTTTCCCTTGCCCAGGGTGCTGGAAGTGGTCAAGCTGGGCCTATAAAAATCTGGCTGAGCAGGTGTAGGGGTGTGGTTGTTTCTTTGTTTTTGAAAAGTAAGGAGGAGATTTTTGGTGGATGTTCCAGAACCTTGTCCTGCTTGCCAGTGCCCTCATGGACCTGGGAGACAGGCTGTCCTGGAAGAGAAGAGGAGAGGAGAGTGTTCCTTTAACCACTAAATTCTTACCCACTAACAGGCCAATACAGTACGGACGCGGTAGAAAGAGTGCGGCAGTGCCGGGCGCACCCGCGCTTGCCGCACGCACAGTTCGGATGACATACCACTCGATTCAGTATTTAAATGGCATGCAAATGCCAGCCGCGTCCAAAGTGCGTCCAAGAAGCGTCCATGAAGCGCAAACCATTTTACTGTATAGGCGCTATACAGCGCCTGTACAGTATCCTGGGTGACATTTGAAATGACAGGTACCAGGAATTGGATACAGGAGAAGGGCTGACTGACTCCCTAACTCCCCGGGACAAGACCAAAGTGAATGGGGCAAACTTTCCGCCAGCCCCCGCTCACCTGCCCTGGCCACGTCCATGGGTGCCGTTCTCCCGCGCTGACAGCTCCGGAGCAGCCCCAGTCCTCTCTCCCCTCCTCCCGGGGACAGCCGGCGGCGAGAGCAGCTTCAGCAGCCCGGGGCGGATCGGGCGCTCCCCATGGCTTCTTATTCTCTAAAAGGTAATGAGCGCACTCCGTGACCTAGGACGTCGCACGCCGTGACCTGAGCGCCCGCCTGGACATCCGAGGTCACGGCGTGCGCTCATTACCTTTTAGAGAATAGGAATCCTTGGAGCCATGAGGAGCGCCCGATCCACCCCGGGCTGCTGAAGCCGCTCTTGCCACCAGCTGTCCCCGGGAGGAGGGGAGAGAGGACTGGGGCTGCTCCGGAGCTGTCAGCGCAGGAGATGGACGCGGCCAGGGCAGGTGAGCGGGGGCTGGCAGAAAGTTTGCCCGATTCACTTTGGTCTTGTCCCGGGGAGTGAGGGGGTCAGGCAGTGAAGCGGGGCTGGCTGGGGCTGCTCCGTGGCCCGTGAAATTTCGTCTCTCTGACCTGACGCTCCACACTAACGCAGGGGTAGGGGTAGGTGGCAAATTAGTAGGTTAAACGCGTGGCAAAATTGCAGGTTAAAAAAGCGATAATCGGGGCGCACGTTACTGTATGGGAAGGAATAGCTAATCCGATCGTTTACATCTCATATACATGCCGCGGGCGGAAAGGGTTACTCGTTGATTTAAAGAGGCAGTAAGGATGGGTTAAAAGGGATAGTGAATCGCGGATTGGACTAACGCGGCCAAATTGTGAGTAGAAAGCGGGTTAGAAGCAGGGTAACCTCGGCCGCACTTTACTGTATCGGCCTGTAAGGAAGGAGAAGTTTCTGACTTTTCCTGTTATTAGGAAGGACGCTGATTCTGAGGTTGAAGAATCTGAGAAAGATCAAAGCACTTGGATTTATGTTTTTTCCTCTATCAAAACATTATTACACGTAACCCTTTTCTTTGAAGGGGCATTATCCTTCACGGCACAGAAAAATGATTTCTAAATCTGGGGGCTGCCGTCCTTGCCACTTGACCCCTTCTGCTGGTGGTACCCCAGGGGTGTGTTCTTTCTGAGGGGGGAGGGGGGAGCTACTGCTTGTGGCCCAGGCAGTGAGACATTTCTATATCAGTGTACATGTTTCTTTGAACTGATGTTGTATTGATGCTTGTCTGGGACAAAAATGGAGCAGGACACAGAGCTGGGTGTTCAAATAAAGTAGTTTACTCATTGTTTCCAAAACATAATCAAAGTCCAATTTGTAAATATAACTGAAAGTACAGCTGGATGTATCTTTGCTCTGTTTAAGTCTGCTGACTCAGGCTCTGGGGAAAATTCCTAACAATCCTACACTGGCAGGCCAATGCAATAAGACGCAGGTTAAAACGGGAGCTCATATTAAGCGATGGTTTTCCTAACGTGCACACAGCCACATCCCCTGGCAGGGGCTCTTCAATGTTCTAGAAGGGTACTGACAGATCTTCAGTTTCCTGGCCTCTGGATCCAGAGAAAGGCCATCTCCAGGAGTACCAGGCTGCAACCCAGCAAAACAACTCTCAAAGTAGCCAAAAATCCTAACAAAGTCTCTTTCTCTAACTTGAGGTGTATGCAACCTGGCAGGGAGTACACAAGAAGGCATAACCTCTAAAATGATACGAAGTAAGGGATGTAGGCCTCACTAAACATAAACCATGCTAACAGAGCTCCTCTCTTTTCAAAATCCCAACTCATATGCCTCACCTTCTTCTATCCTAGCCCCTACTTATAGTATACGTTCCACCCACTCTGGCAGTCTCTGAAGGAAGAGCTGAACTGTGGTATTCCTTCTAGCTGGTTTGTGGGATACAAGAGACATCTAGTGGCTAAACCAGAGGGGTACCACATCCACTTTTGTCATTTGATCAAATGTCCAGTCTGCCTTTTTTCAAGAACATTGAAGTACTTGTTAAGACATCAAATAATGAGTACAATGGTGAGAAAGATTGATGAGAACTGGAGAGACTGTTCAAGGGTCTCCAACCCCATGAGCCTAGGAGACTGGATGCTTGACCACCTCTCTGCTGGAAGAGCCCTGGCACTCCAGTGACCTACTACATAGTTTTGGGTTGTCCTAGATATATGGGAGAGACAATGGCCTTGGGGACTTTTGTATGCTCCTGCATTTTGAGAGTCATATCTTAATTTATGTTGGAAAGGTGGTCTAAAGGGTTAATAAACTAAACTAAGTTAAACTAAACAAACTATCCTTCCATTAGACCCCCAAAATTGTCAGGGAGAAGAGAAGAAAGATATAGGTCAGCAAGAAATAAATATTCTTAGAGAAATGACTATGGCAGAGCCCTGGATTCTATACCAAGCTGACCTAAATTTCAATTCATGGCCATACAACATGGCTTTGGCCGCACCAGAGAGAGGTGCCAAAATGATGCCACTTTGGCACCACTCAAGAAGACTGACACCAGCAATCTTAGTGGGAACAAACTAGGACAGGCGCGTGGGCGCATCATTTCTTCCCTTTCCATTGCTAACGTCACCGCCTGACCACGCAGAAGGCAGATCTGACCCAAGGAGATACAAAGTGTTGAAAAAATTAAAAGGGGTTGTTTAAAAAAGAAGTGTGAAGACCCACATAGGGCAGGGTAAAGAATGAGCACAGTGTGAGCAGGAGGACAGGCCACAATGCCCACCCAAGTAAACCTTGGGTTCCCCCAAAATTCACTTCTGTTTTCCCATCAGCTCCCAAGTGAATCCAGAGTTAATTCTCTCATCAACCACCACAGTGTAGCTATATTCTATCTGCAGGTTAGCTCCTTTCTCAAACCCCAACATTCGGGCCGATATAGTAAAGAGCGGCCGCGGTTACCCTGTTTTTAACCCGCTTTGGACGCACATTTTGGATGCGTAAGGCTAACCCGCGATTCAGTAACCGGTTTTACGTGTCCTTACCGCTTGCCGAAATGGACGCGTATCCGTCTCCGCCCGCCGCATGTATATGATATGTTAATGATCGATTTAGCTATTCCCTCTGATACAGTAACGTGCGCCCAGATTATCGCCTTTTTAACTAGCTTATTTGTCGCATCTGTAACCTGCATATTTACTGCCTACTCTGACCCTGGCATTAGTGTGGTGTTCAGTCAGCTTTGTACCAGACAGCGCCATGGACAACATGTATATTATTGCTCTGGCGCTATTTTTCATTCGGTTGAGAAGCAGAATGAGAAATGCTCGAATGAGAAACACTCAAAATGCTCAGCAGATTGGACAGGGGAGCCCAGCAGCAAGGAGAACCCATCCGACCGGACAACCCAGCAGCAAGACCAGAGGAGGTATGTGATACGTTTCGGTTGAATTGTACCATCCATCCATCTCTGGGCGTCTCTGAGGCTCCGGACATGGACGCCTTTACGGATGCCGGAGAGATGGGCGTCCGCTAGGCGTCCTGAGGCTCCGGGTCCAGCGGAGACATGGACGCCTCTACGGACGCCGGAGAGATGGGCGTCCGCTAGGTGTCCTGAGGCTCCGGGTCCAGCAGAGACATGGACGCCTCTACGGACGCCTATACAGAGCCTTCCTACAGGCGGGAAGGTCCATGAATGGAAGCCACAACCTCGGACATCCAAGGTCGCGGTGTCCGCTCATGGACCTTCCCGCCTGTAGGCCCCGCTGCCTTGAGCGCCTGGCCGGACGTCCAAGGTCCCGGCTTGGACGTCCGGCTGGGTGCTCAAGGCAGCAGGGTCTGTAGAAAAGAACCATCCACTTACCTGGTGGAATGACATTTCAAATGACATTTGAATGACATTTGAAATGACAGGTACCAGCGCACCCTGGATACTGTATAGGCGCTGCATACCGCTCTATACAGTAAAATGGATTGTGAACTCCTACCGCTTCATTGACGTGCTTTGGGCGCCGCTTAGATTTGCGTCTAATTTGAATACTGAATCAAGCAGCTTGTGAACCAAGGTGTGTGCGCGGCAAACGAGGGTGCGCCCGGCACTGCCACACTGTTTCTTACACGTCCTTACTGTATCGGCCCAATTGTTTGTAAGTGCCCCCGACACAGTAGCAGTCCTCTCTTTGCAGTTCCAGTGCACATATCATCTGGGGGCATCGGGGTGCTCCGTGCAGGAGCTTGACTCTCTATACACTGATGGATAATATCTCACGAGGGCTGAACAATACCTCCTCTCCAGGCAGCTTGAGTTCTCCTTTGCTCTTTCCAATAGCAGGGCCAATATCCTCCAATGGTCCAGGACTGCAGGAAATAAGGCAGTTGATCTTGTGCTGTACAAAGGACCATCCATTGCATTCCTAAGGAAAAGCCTACAGCTTCCCCTTCCTTTTTGAAGGTCTATTCAAAAAACAGGTAATCTAAACAGTTATAGCAGTTACTGCTGCACATCCACTCATGCCGCCATCTTGCTCTGCCCTCGCAATGCTATTTGTTTTTCAGGTAACTTGGACGTGTTATGGCTGCTATTGTTTTTGCACATACATTAAGTGACATTTTAGCATGCACATTCAACTTTTATTGATTCAAAAGCTAAATGCAAATTTTGTGTAAGCATTAGTGGATGGGCCCCTTGACTGCATTTTTTGAAGAAGCTTGTAGTTTATATCTTAAGATATTTCACACAAATGAAAATTCAGAGTGGCATTACCACTACAGCAGATCTGTGCAATAAATGGTCAGTGATGTACTGCCATCTTTTGGTTGTATCACTTAAGAATTTTACTAGATCCCTCTTTCCAGCATGGGTCAGGTTTAATGATAAGACACACAGAGTTCAAACCTGTGTTTATACTTGCAGGAAATTTAAGCCTGGCAGAAGAACATTCTGCACTTACACAACAGTTACAAGATAAATATTTAAACAAAGCATAGCGAGACCTCTGTGAATGTAACTAAGAGTCTGCAGAAATGAATCATTTCTTGCACACCTTTTGTGAGATTTCAGTTTGGTTTTTAAGGTCCTTGAATTTGGTTGGGCAAAACTCAAACTAGGGGATTTGTTCCTGTCTTTTTTTTTTTTTGCTCTTCTGGATTCTCAAAATGTTCTGGTTTGCCTCAGGAAAAGAAAATGAACTTAATGACAGGAGTGGCCTGAAAAATCATGACCCTTGATTTGTGAGAAACAACTATTTTCCCCCCTTTTATACTATTCATGGATTTTGAATTTGTAATTTATATTATGGATGCATCTTGACATGATTATATGGAGGCATCAATTTCATTTATTTGTGAGAAATCATAATTCAGGTGTCAATAGCAAAATATTTTTTATTCAGTAAAGCCTATTAACTTTTAAGAGCTGCAAAACTAAGGTAGAAAATAGATAAAGAATATTTCTTTGTATCATTCTGGCTTTTGAGATATTATCATGAGCAGGAATGGCCAAGAACCATCAACTCAAGCAAGATTGTTCTGTTGTTCGCAGCAGGGTTAAATCTTATCAATTCATTTGCTAGGGATGTGCAAAGGAAAAGTTTTTATTTCAGTTGATTCATTCATTTAGTAGGGCATTTCTATTTGGTTCATTAGTTTCTAATAATTTTTTTTTTATTCATTCTATTCATTTGTTTACCATTAAAATCTATGGGGGAAGTGCTGCAGCCTATTTTGGGCTTCAAAATTGGTGTTTTCTCATAACTTTTAATACAACTGATGGGTAGACATCATTAGAAGGGTGAAGGCATGCCAACGCATCAAGGCTATGTCAGCATGGCACCAAAAGCTGCATGAATAGCTTAAGGCCCTGTAAAGGGGCAAAGGTGTACCAGCAGTAGCAAGAGTTCTCCAAGGCACTGTCAGAGAAGCAAGGAAGTAGCACGAGTGGGAAGAATACTCAAACACTTCAAAAGAGGGCATCAACAACAGTGGCATAGACCCTCAAAGGCAGCACAAAAGGCAAAGTGGCACCAAGAATAATATCAACATCCTGAGGCACCATGAAGGGGAAATGAACAGAAAATGTGGCAGGAAAAACCCCATGGATAAAGGGACAAAGAGTGGCATTAATACACCAAGGAACCATGAGAGGTGCAAAGCAGACCCTGCAGGGGCAAAAATACCCCAAGCTGTAGAGTCCGGGGTATGACAGCAAAACAGAGCAACAGCAAGGCCTTCAAGGTGTAAAATGCTGAGCAGAAGAAAGACCCCTTAAGTCAGTGGTTCTCAACCTTTTTTCTGCCGGGACACACCTGACAGATGGTTCTCACATGCGTGACACACTGAACACATGATCGTCATGGGGCTAAATGTAAACATATACTCTGTATCTACAGGATCCACCCTGACCCCCCCAACAATGGCTACAGAACAGAACTAGGACATTCCCCGTTCAATTTACCATACAAAAGAGATATTTCTGGTGTCATCTCAGTAACAGCAACATAAACTCTCTCTCTCCTACCAGGTGCAATAGCCCTCCTTATGAAAAAACGGTAATTTACCACCAATGCATGTTCTATTGAGAAAACACAACAAATAATATTGATACAAATGCTGCCTACATGCTAGTAAAATACTTCACCTCGGTCACACACATAGAATTGACCTTCACCAAGTACTAGGGATGTGAATCGTTTTTTGACAATTTAAAATATCGTCCGATATATTTTAAATCGTCAAAAATCGTTAGAGGCGATATATAATAGGAATTCCCCCGATTTATCGTCAAAAATCGTAAATCGGGGGAAGGGGGAGGGCGGAAAAACCGGCACACTAAAACAACCCTAAAACCCACCCCGACCCTTTAAAATAAATCCCCCACCCTCCCGAACCCCCCCAAAATGCTTTAAATTACCTGGGGTCCAGTGGGGAGATCCCGGTGTGATCTTCCACTCTCGGGCCACGTCTGCGTTAATGGCGCCAGCGCTATTTCGGTTCCTGTCCCCCAACGTCAAGAGCGCAGAAGATCGCTCCCGGACCCCCGCTGGACCCCCAGGGACTTTTGGCCAGCTTGGGGGGGCCTCCTGACCCCCACAAGACTTGCCAAAAGTCCAGCGGGGGTCCGGAATGACCTCCTGCAGTCGAATCGTTATGCAAAATGGCGCCGGCTGTACGGTAACACGTGTGTGTGTAACACACACATTCTCTCATTCACTCACACACATGCTGGCTCACTTTCTCTGTCTCATTCACTCACCCCCACCCCCACCCATTTTGTGCAAAATGGCGCCGGCAGTACGGCAACACGATTTGACTGCAGGAGGTCGTTCTGGACCCCCGCTGGACTTTTGGCAAGTCTTGTGGGGGTCAGGAGGCCCCCCCAAGCTGGCCAAAAGTCCCTGGGGGTCCAGCGGGGGTCTGGGAGCGATCTCCTATGCTCCTGACGTCGGGGGACAAAAAACAAAATGGCGCCGGCGCTACCTTTGCCCTGTCATATGACAGTATTTAACAATAAATAGTGACATATAAATATATATTTTTCTCAATCTTTATTGGTAACAAAAAGATATAAAAACCCTTAAACAATTTTATTCTAAATATACCCCGGATCACCACATTTACCCCGGATCACCACATTTAAAAATACACCAATACCATGTTCTCACATACCATCCATTCAACACACTCACACAGCGTGTGTGAGTGTGTTGAATGGATGGTATGTGAGAACATGGTATTGGTGTATTTTTAAATGTGGTGATCCGGGGTAAATGTGGTGATCCGGGGTATATTTAGAATAAAATTGTTTAAGGGTTTTTATATCTTTTTGTTACCAATAAAGATTGAGAAAAATATATATTTATATGTCACTATTTATTGTTAAATACTATTGTTGTGTGATATATTAGATTAATTGCCAGAAGTATTGTATCCTGTCATATGACAGGGCAAAGGTAGCGCCGGCGCCATTTCTACAACGCACCTGAGGCCCGAGAGTAAAAGATCACACCGGGACCCCCCCCCCCCTCTGGACCCCAGGTAATTTAAGGCATTTTGGGGGGGTTCGGGAGGGTGGGGGATTTATTTTAAAGGGTCGGGGTGGGTTTTAGGGTTGTTTTAGTGTGCCGGTTTTCCCGGCACACTAAAACACGATTTAAACGATATTTACAAACCTAAAACCGCGACGATCCGATTCCCCCCCCCCCCCCCCCCCAGCCAAAATCGATCGTTAAGACGATCGATGACACGATTCACATCTCTACCAAGTACAGAAAGACCACAAATTACAAATATGGAAACAGAAACTGGAATGGAAACCCAAAAAAGCCACTCTGCATTCTGTGCAAAAACAGAAATATAGTACCTAACAGACTTCCAGGAACTGCAATAATGTACACAAACTAATGCTCACAAAGTTACACCTGCATTATGGAATTCAAACAGTAACAACCCTACCTAATGAAAAGGCAGCACTGCAAAAATTACACCAGGCCCTAATCACCAATACACCTCCTATTAGGAAAACAGAACAAGCCAAGCTGCTATAGATCCCTACCAAGAAACTACAAGTTTGCAGAACACCCTTAGCTGGGTCACACACGCAGAACACAGACAGACCCTCACCAAATACAGAATAAAGTGATCATAAAGCTATTGTTTTTGTTTTTGCGTTGTTGCATTGCATACAGAATTTGGCTTCTTG
This sequence comes from Rhinatrema bivittatum, assembly GCF_901001135.1. Lineage (NCBI taxonomy): Eukaryota > Metazoa > Chordata > Amphibia > Gymnophiona > Rhinatrematidae > Rhinatrema > Rhinatrema bivittatum. Next base: position 754,159,228 of record NC_042616.1, read on the forward strand.
CTGTTTCCAGTTCAGTTTTTGTCTCCACATTTCTATTTATACATTCCTCGAGAAATATAAAATAATTCTAAAACTAGAATATAATAAATGTTTCAAAACAACTGATAAATGGAATAACATCCAATCATTAAAAATTCTCCAAACACCAATACAATATTTCTAACAGCAGACACATCACATGATACCCAATAATTAAAATGGCAGTCAATTAAGAAAGATAAACTTAAAAAGCCACCTTTACTTACCCTCTCCAGTAACTCTCCTACTCCTTTCCCTTGTAGGCCAATAGCACATACCAGAAGCAGCAAGGGCTGCTGAAGCTCCGTCCTCAAGTTCTTCTTCCTTAGGGCCCATGACTAGTGTATTTCACACACACACACATACACACACACACACACACACACACACACCAGTCACCTCCCTGAACAATCTCTCTTTCTCACTCACACCAGTCATGTCCCTGACCAATCTCGTTCTCTCACACACACCAGTGACTTTCCTAAGTAGTATCTTGCTCTCACACATTTTCTCTCTTACTTACACACACACACACACACACACATTCTCTCATTCACTCACACACATGCTGGCTCACTTTCTCTGTCTCATTCAGTCACCCCCACCCCCATCCACAGCGCACATGGCAGCTTTAGCACAAGGTAGCCGGTGTGCTGCTATTAAAAGCAGAGTCCTGACAGGCTGGAAACTGCAGCAGTAATGACCTCCCCTCCCTGCAGTGGTAAGAAGGCAGCACTCAGCTGATTGCTTGTGCTGCTATCACGGCACAGAGCAGTCAGCCTAAAATGTAATTCTATGCTTTTTCTTCTCCCCACCCCAGCCTTTTATTTTTTTGCAGTTTGATTATTATTATTTTTATGTTTTCTTGCTGGTGTTGCATTGGCGAGAGAAGAGGAGGTCAGAACCAGGCTGGAGGGGGGGGAGGGGGGGAGGGGGGGCTTGCAGCGGCACCATACTCCTGCTGCCCCTGGCAAAGTGACCAGCCAGCATTGATCTTCATCTCCATGTCCGGGCAGCTGATGGACGGCTTTACCCAACAGCCACGTGGCAGGAAATCCCAGCGGCCACATTCTTAGCTGACTGCAATTTCTGCAGCAGCAGCATGCATGCATGGCCTTGTCTTCTTCCTGCGTGCCCGGTAAACATCATTTCCTCTTCTGGGCCACTGGGGTGGGAAGAAGAAAGGTCATGTTCTTGTTGCCTGCTTCCACAAACACTGTTGCCGTTCCCCCTTGGGGCTTCAATGTGCTGATAGCCCGAGCAGGAACAGCAGCAGTGCTTGTCTCACTGAGGTGAAAGGGAGAAGAACAGCGGGTGCGCGACACACCTGCCGGTGCTTCACAACACACTAGTGTGCCGCGACACACCGGTTGAGAACCGCTGTCCTAATGAAATCTTTACCAAATTGAGAACTTGCACATCTTTTCTCTTCACCTGGATTTCTTCCTTCTGACATAAGGGTGGGAGAACTAGGTGAAGACCCTAGAGATGTACAACATCTCTAGGTCTTAGCCTAGGTTAGAGAACCAGAAAAGAAATGAGGTGGGAGGGAAAATGTGTATTTCTTTTCTTTTTTGACTTTTTTTTCTGGGGACAAAATATCCCAGTATAACCAGCAAAGACACAGGGAGGGAGAACTAGATTGGGATCCAAACAGTAAAGAACGCAGAAGTACCAAAACTCCCATGCTGGTATATAAGACCACAATAAGACCACTACAGATACTACAAAACACAGCGGCAAGAATCTTAACTGGGAAAAGTAAAAGAGACCATATCACCGAAACCTTAATAGAATTACACTGGTTACCCATTGAAGAAAGAATACAATACAAGACTTTTTGCACCATACACAAATTAATACACGACGAAACAGCAGAGTGGCTCAACACAGCCCTCCGCATACATACCCCCCACAGAAACCTAAGATCAGCAAACAAAGCACTGCTAACTATTCCCTCAGTCAAGATGGCCAAACTAACCCAAGTAAGGGATAGGGCCCTATCCCTAGCAGGACCCCCAATATGGAACAATATGCCTTTAGAAATCAGACTGCAAAGAAACATCAAAACCTTCAGAAAAAGTTTAAAAACATGGCTATTTAAGCAAGCATACCACAAAGAGAATTGAGAGGAGAACCCAGGGAAATGTTGGCAGCGGTCAGTCAAACTCCCGCACACACACCTTTTTTATTAAAGTGTGTGTTTCTCATTTTTTATATTCTAAATTCTTCCTTTTATTTTTAAACAACAAAGAACTAGAGTTAAGTAGTACTATATCTTATAGCGGAGTAAGAAAAAACTGGACATGACTTATAACACCCACCAAGTAATATTTATTATGAAATTATGTTACAGTATATTGATGGCACCTGTTTAAGAGTTAGAATTCCAGACACTTTATTCAACATATAGTTTTTGTGCCCTATTGTGAACCGTTGTGATGGCACCCGCTTAACAACGGTATAGAAAAGATTTTAAATAAATAAATAAATAAATATAATAGGTAACCCCCAAGGTGGTATATCAGGGGGCAAGGAAGGTAGCAAAGCATAGAAACATAAAAACATAGAATCATGACAGCAGAAAAAGACTATATGGCCCGTCTAGTCTGCCCATCAGTTCAATTAATTTAGCATTATAATTCCCTTCACTTCCTTAGAGGTACCCTGTATTTATCCCATACTTTCTTGAATTCAGATACTGTTTTTTTCTCTAACACACATCCACCACCCCATCTGTAAAGAAATATTTTCTTTACAGTTCCACACATCTGTAAAGAAATATTTTCTAAAATTACTCCTGAGTCTGTCCCCTTTTAACCTTAATGCATGACCCCTCATTCTGGAGCCTCCTTTTGTTGAAAGAGGCTCACCTTCTGTGCATGGAATCCTTTGAGATATTTGAATGTCTTTATCATATCACTCCTCTTGCCTTTGTCCAGTGTGACAGGTTTAGATCTTTAAGTCTATCCTCACATTTTTTAGAATGAGCAATTTAGGTGTCATCTCCAGATTTGTCATAGTATTCCAAGTGAGATCTCATCAAGGACCTATATAAAAGCAATATCACCTCCATTTTTCTACTGACCATTTCTCTTCCCATGCAGCCAAGATTCTTTCTGCCTTTTACTGTCACTTTATCCACCTGTTTGGCCACTATTAAGATCATCAGATACAATTAATCCTTGATCCCACTCTTTTTTTGTGCTTAGAAAAATTTCACCTCCAATGCTGTACTTTTCCCTTCGTTTTTGCAACCTAAATATATTACTCTGCATTTTTAGCATTAAATATTAGTTGCCAGACCTTAGACATTCTCTGAGCTTCGCTAGATCCTTTTTCATGTTTTCCTGGCTGTACAGCATGTTACAGATTTTGGCGTCATTGGCAAAAAGACAAACTTTTCCTAGCAACCCTTCTATTATGTCACTCACAAAAATGTTGAAAAGAACCGGCCCAAGTAAAAATCCCTGAAGCATACTGCTAGTAACATCCCCTCCTCACAAAAAACTCCATTTGCCACTACCCTTTGTCACCCCCCCATTCAGTAAAAATGTTGAAAAGAACTGGTCCAAGGACCTATCCCTGAGGCACAGCGCTAGTAACATCCCCCTCCTCAGAGAACACTCCATTTACCACTACCCCTTGTCACCTCCCACTCAGTAGGTTTCTAACCCAGTTAGTCACTCTAGGTTCCATACCAAGGGCACTCAATTTATTTATAAGTCTTCTGTGTGGAACCATGTCAAAGGCCTTGCTGAAATCAAGCACACTACATCTAGCTTTCCCTTGATCCAACTCTCTGGTCACCCACTTAAAGTAATTGATCAGATACATCTGACAAGATTTACCTCTGCTGAAACCAGTAGCAGCAAGACCACTAAAGTAGAACATCTGTAGCATGGCAAATAGGCAAGTAATACATATGCACATATAAGAACATAAGAAATTGCCATGCTGGGTCAGACCAAGGGTCCATCAAGCCCAGCATCCTGTTTCTAACAGAGGCCAATAGTCGGCAGAAAAAGACCAAATGGTGCATCTAGTCCGCCCAGCAAGTTTCTTATGGTAGTAACTGCCACTCCATGAAGGGTATACCATATGTCTGTTAAGGGTAGTAGTTGCCACTCCATACAGAGTACCCCATTCCTTATGTTAAGGATAGTAATATTACAGTCAAACAAAGCAACTGTCAAACCCATAACAAAATTACTGCTAGCAACATTTTTACGTGGTGAGCAGTATTTCTTTTTTTTTTTTTTTTTTTTTTTTTAATTTTATTTTTATTGCATTATTCATATTTTAAATACACAAACATATGGAGAGCTACAATGTCACATATTACAAAGCTTTTCAGCAACAATAAATTCAATTAAGAATATTAAACATTGTCATCATAGCCTCCATCTTTCCAAGTAATCTTAAGGAAATTTAGAACCCCGTGCTAATTCAAATATTGGAGCTTACATAAGAAATAAATTTACCTCTACTTATCTATTTCCCTCTTCCATTTGAATACTTTCATCCCCCTTTAATACAGCTTTAAGGGGTACGATATCTAAATGGTTCTTAAGCTGATCAGGATTAGTAAAGCTATACCTTTTATCTTTGTACCTTACAATACATCTACATGGATACTTAAGAGTAAATTGTGCTCCTCTATCGATCACTTCTTTTCTTAATAATAGAAAGCTTTTCCATTTATTTTGAGTCATTCGAGCAACGTCTGGGTAAATCCTTATAGGAAATCCATAAAATTCTTGCTTCTGATGTTTAAAATGCAATTTTAGTACGGTATCTCTCTCATTTAAAGAGGTAAACTGGACTAATAACGTTGCTCTACTTTCTATTCGAGCCTCATATGATTTTTCTAAGAAATCAGTTAAATTTAAATCAGAATCTTTTTGATTTTGTATATCTTTCTCTTTATCAGTTTGTATTTGATAAAGGTAATAAATTTTTGATAACACAGGAATATTACTACTATTATACTTCAAAATATTCTTTAAGTAACTATTAAATAAGTCCACTGGGAGTGCTAAAGGTGTTTTAGGGAAGTTCAACAATCTCAAGTTGAGCTTCCTATTTTGATTGTCTAGAAACTCAATCCTAGCTTCAGTCTCTCCCAGTGATCTTATTAAGTTCGTTTGTACTCTTTGAACTTCTCCCATCTGTGTTTCTGAAGATTTTACCTGTTTTTCCAAATTAACTACTTTTTCTTTTAAAGAAGAATTATTTTTTAAAGCCTCTTGTACTGTTTTAGTTAAATTAACTATAGACTTCTGGACATTTACCATAATTGCTCCCAATTCTTCCATGGAAAACTGTGTTGGTATTATAATAGGTATTTCTTTACCATAATCCCACCGCACATCTCCCCCAGGCTGTACTACTGCCCCGTTTTCCCCTTCAATCATTGACAAGGAAATATCCTTGTAGTTCACATAAGAATGGTCTCCTATACTGCCAGAAATAGCAGGTTCTGTCTCTCCTTTGAAGGGAGGGGCTGGCTTGACTGGGGCACCGGGCGTCAAGGATATTTCTATGGCCTGTAAGCTTTTCTCCTGCTCCTGGGTTACACTTAAAGCGGCCGCTTCCGGTGTTGATGTGGAAGATCCCTGGAAACAATCCTTAATACTGGGCTGGATCATCTTGCTTGGAGTAGATGTTACTGAGGTTTCCCTCAATTTTGCTTTCCTCTTGGTATGAGGCATAGCAAAACCAAGCAGTCTGAACGCCAAGGGGCCCCAAAGGATTATTCCCAGTATAGATAAACAGTTACTTAGCTTTTAAGGGGGTTCAGGTGTTGGTTGCAGTCGACAGGGTCCCGTTCCAAACCGTTCCAACCCGGGCTAAGTCGGGCAAAGTCGTGCGCCCCTTGGCCGTGCGCGGCTTAGCCATTGCGCCGGCGGCGTTGCGCCGGAGAGAGATGATTTTTATACTCTCCGGCTCCTCCCATGGGTTCCGATGTCACTTCCTGTCTGGGCCTTTTGAAGAAAAAAGTTCAGGAAATAGCCGCAATACTGCTGTTACCAGGTAATTTTCACGGGCCTCTTGCGAGCACCCCAGGCGACTCAGTCAGGCTGCAGCGGCGTTGCGCCGGAGAGAGGTGGTTTTTATACTCTCCGGCTCCTCCCACGGGTTCCGATGTCACTTCCTGTCTGGGCCTTTTGAAGAAAAAAGTTCAGGAAATAGCCGCAATACTGCTGTTACCAGGTAATTTTCACGGGCCTCTTGCGAGCACCCCAGGCGACTCAGTCAGGCTGCAGCGGCGTTGCGCCGAAGAGAGGTGGTTTTTATACTCTCCGGCTCCTCCCACGGGTTCCGATGTCACTTCCTGTCTGGGCCTTTTGAAGAAAAAAGTTCAGGAAATAGCCGCAATACTGCTGTTACCAGGTAATTTTCACGGGCCTCTTGCGAGCACCCCAGGCGACTCAGTCAGGCTGCAGCGGCGTTGCGCCGGAGAGAGGTGGTTTTTATACTCTCCGGCTCCTCCCATGGGTTCCGATGTCACTTCCTGTCTGGGCCTTTTGAAGAAAAAAGTTCAGGAAATAGCCGCAATACTGCTGTTACCAGGTAATTTTCACGGGCCTCTTGCGAGCACCCCAGGCGACTCAGTCAGGCTGCAGCCAGTATTTCTGATAATTCAGACAATGCTGCTTGAACGTGCTTCACTTTTGAACTTAGGCATAGAAGCAGTCATGTGTTTTATCCCTAATGTCAGCATATCAGTTCCCCAGACCGTAAAAGTCGGGGCCCAGTATTGGCTATCTTCAAAATCCATTAATCCTGCCCCTCCTCCACCCCCACCATTAAAGTGGAAAGTGCAGTTGTGTTAAAAGCATCAAGGCTAATATATTAAGGATAGTAATCCCCCAAGACTTCTGTTAAAGGTACTAACTGCTGCTCCTGCAGGTTACCTCATGCACCCCCTAAGGTGGTAAGATCTGGGGCACGGCAGATAAACAGAGCGGTAGCAACAAGACACCTAACATGGTATATAAGGGGCATGACAGATAGGCAGAGCAGTAGCAGCAGGATCCCTAAAGTGGTACACATGGTGAACCACAGGTTGTCAGAGCAGCAGCAATCCCTTCAAGGTGCTTTCAGTTATCTTGCCACTTGCATGGAAATTCTGGAAACCCACGCAAAGGCAGATTGATTTTCAAAAAGACTAGCCAGCCTTTAGCAATGAGGGCTCATGAAGTCCCTTGTCATTGAGGAAACATGTTCACCATGCACATTGGTTAGTAGATAGGAAAGATAATGCTGAACCACCTTGGCTAGGTTCTGGCCATTGTGCCAACTTGTGTGCACCTGTGTCCATGTCCTTGATAGGCTCTACGAGATAGCTTGTCACAACAATATGTGCAGCAGTTTTCTTTGCTGAGGTGGGCCAAGTATCTATCTTACCAGCTGCGTTTTCTATATGGCTTGTTTCAGGAGAGATGGTTCTTTATGACCATTGTGGCTTTGGCGTATTGAGGTGGGGGAAGAATTGTAGCTAACAGGGTGTTACTCCTGCTTGCATTACTCCCTGAGGTGACCACTCTTTACTGCACTACATCAACACTGTGCCTCTGCCTCTACACTCCTGTTCAGACACTTTAGCCACCAACATCTCCTTCATGAATATGAGATGCTGAGACTGGAAAATTAGATTCCTTTTTCCTATGGATTACAACATGCAGAAACCATGTATGTACTGCTTTGTGTGAGAGGTTTCAGTCTCCCTTGTACCTGCCGTTGCAAGAAGTCCAGCAACTGCAACATCTCTGCTTCCATTCCCTCTTGCTCATGGAAGCATCAGAGCATAAGAATTGTCATATAGGGGCAGACAGAGGGTCCCTCAAGCCTGGTCAATCCAGGTCACAAGTACCTGGCAAGATCCCAAACAATACATAGATCCCAATCACCCCCTCTAACTTTTCCTCCAGAACATTTACTATAGACATGACCCCCTCCAGGGTGGCACTTCAATAACTCACAACCTCCATGGCATTCTTGGAGGTCTTCAGTATTTGTACTGGCTGGCTTATCACCACCCAATTATGATTCCCCAGGGGACAGTGCCCACCTATCTCTGTTTCCAGAGACACATTATCAAGGGGTATCTGCTGCTCAATTAACCTTCTAAATGTGGTTCTGGAGGGCACTTTGTAACTGGGGGCTAACACATGCAACAGACGATTAAAGCCCAAGTTATCCACTACATGCATGGGCTGGTTATCAAAGGTAATCATTTCCACAATTCTCCTCTTATCAAGGGACAGTGCTATGGAACACCATCCCATTTCATTTGGTGGGTTGTCACTTCAGATGCAAGGCTGGGGACTGATGAGCTGCCGCCTGACTGTTGGGGAAGAGGCCATGGGATCAGCTTGGGGAAGAGTCTTCATCTTTTCAACCTCTTTCCTCTGACTATTCTTTGGAGTGGACACAAGATAAGGATATGCATTTGTTTGAAAAAAAAAAAAAAAGAAAAACGTGACAAATGAGATTGTTTTTGTTTTGTTTCAAACAAACCACATTTTTTTTTCCTGAAAATGATAAATTTGTGAATTGTTTGTTTTTGGGTCATGGTGTAACCTATTAACAAATAGGATTTACAATTAAAAACATGGACCTTGGCCTAGTACCACCACCGGGGCACAGGCTCAAACATGGGCCCGACATTTCAGCCCAGCCAAGGATGGGTACCATTGCTGAGGCCTGAGCCTAGGTCCAGACTAGGCCAAAGGCTTATACCTGGCCTGACACAGGGTCTCATTGCTATTGCCCTGGCCTAGGCCTGACACCTGGACCTGGCACAGGCTTTGGCCCAGTCCTGTTGCCAAGACTCAGAGGCCATGGCCTAGGCCTGACACTGAGGTTCTGCTGAGGCCAGAACCCACAGCTGTACCCTAGGCCTAGGCCTGGGCCCAGTTCCATAGCTGAGGCCCTGTCTAGTTACTGAGATCTGGGCCCAAGGATTATGCCCAGGCCAGAAGCCAAAGACCAAGCCTAGGCCTGACACTGAGGCCATTTTCCTTCACCAAGAGTCAGGTCTGAGGCTTAGGACAGCATCATTTTTCTTTGACAGCAGAATAAATATGATGACAGAAGGCCTGTCTTGGGCCTCTAGACCTGGCCAAAGTTATCTGGCCTCAGCGGGTCCCAGTGCCTTGCCTGATCCTGAGCCTTGGTCTAGACCTTGGGCCCAGATGTTGGTGATGGGATCATAGCCTGGGCTTATGTCTAGGCCTTACGCATGGGCATTGGTGATGGAACCTTGCCTCAGGCCTGGTCTGGGCCTCAGAGATGGACCTCAGTCTTGGCTGGGCCCAGGCTTAAGAGATGTTTGTAGGCCTTATGTCCAACCTTCCATCATGGGACCCAGCCTTGGCATTAGGCCTGGGCCTAGGCCTGGTCCATGGCCATGGGACCAGGCCTCAGTGACAGGGCTGGGCCCCATCATTGGGCCTAATTTTAGGCTTGGGCCTTGGTGGGACCCTGCCTTGAGCCAGGTCCTTTCATTGGACTAAGTCCTAGCCCTCAGCAATGGCACCTGGCCTTGAGCTGAGCACAGGCATCGGGTCTTAGCCTAGTTTTTTTTTTAACAGAGAAGTCAACGGCTTATGGATTTCTTCCCCGATTTGAACTCAATGTAAAAGGGAAAAAAATAATGAAATGAACAAACAAACAAATTTATTTTTCAGGTTTAGGATGAACATCATGAATGACAGTGACCTATGAAATGCTTCCCCTGTCAAAGCTGCCATCCTTGCCAGCATCCTCTCTTCTTTCTTTTGATAATATGATATAATTTATTGATGTGCACTGGCTACTGGGGGTTTAGATATTAGAAATGAATATTTTGATATTGTAACTATAGCCCCCCACTCACATTATCACTCACTGTATGGAAAACTGTGTCTCTCTCTCACACACACACACACACACACACACACAGACACATGCTGTGTGCACCAGTACTGACTGAATCCACACACAAAAAAAACTGTTACACCATTCTTTGGAACTAAATCATCTTTGACACTTTCAGACTTTAATATTTGTCTTGATCATGTTGCAAACTAGTTATACATCCATAAATTAAAAGTCAATCCCACTAAATCAGCCTTTATCCCCTATAATTCTTGGTACCCTAATCTCTATAAAGAATTTGGTTACTTCTTTAGAAGTTTGATTGGTCTATGATTTCTCAAATATCTAGTATCATTCAAAAATCCTTCTACTGTATATGTTATATTTATCATTTACTCCCCCCTTTTTGACTCATGATCTGAAGGTTCTTATCCACGCACTCATCATCTCTCAAATTGATTATTGTAATCTCTTCTTCTTGCCTTTTCTCTTTATCAACTTAAAAGGTTACAGATTCTCCAAAACAACAGCGAATAAACTGATTTATGGCTTGAAGAAAGCAGATCATGTTTCTCCCATTCTGTGATCATTACATTGGCTCCCCCATTACTTGCCAGACCAAATTCAAAATTTTCTGACTTTTCGTGCTCTCCATACCTGCCTTCCTATGTATCTAACAAAACTTCTGGTTCCCTATGTTCCTTTCCATACCCTACACTCTTCCCAGCAGGGCTTTCTTCACCCTCCATCTTCTTCTGTAATTAGTTTGGACGTCACCAGACTGTTCATTTACTTATCAAGCTCCTCTCCTCTGGAATGCATTGCCCTATGACATCCATGTGGAAACAATCTTTATGAAATGTCTTAAAGCAGCTGACGACTTGGCTGTGCTCTCAGGTGTATAACTGTTAATACTGTCAACAGGACTTTGCTTTTGGGTCTACCCTATGAATTGCAAGGGTATCTCTATTGCTCAGTGGTTTGAATGTATGGTATTTATGTTTTTTGCTTGTTCTTATGTATTTTGGTATTTTTTTTTGTATATTGTAAACTGCTTGGGTAAATTGTTTTTACAGGCAGTATATGAAGTCTAATAAATAATAATAGTAACAATCAAAAAAGACTGCAGTCTGATAAGATTCTTCTCTTCAGTCTTTGAGCGTGCACTGCTCACCTAACTGGTGTCCAGACAGAGACAAAAACAAATCACCAGCACTGCTACAAAATGCAATCTCCACACTGTTCCCCATCTTAGCCCTCCCCCAATGAAGAGAAAAATCAAAATCAGAAGCAGTACACTGCCTCTCTTCCTGGCACAGTGAGTGAGACCACTAAAGCATAGATAAGATTAGAAGCAGTCCTGTACTATTGTCAAATCCAAAGGATAAGCAGTTTTAAACTCTCAGAAAGCTTCTCCTAGCATATCCTTCTCTGTGAAAAACAAGAGAGGAAATGTAGAATCCTTCTTGTACATGCTCAGACTTTACAAGTGGGAGGATGCAGCATTACTTGATCCAGAGAACAGTTATGGGCTATTTAAAATGATGCTGCACTGCAATTTGTCCTCTGGCTAGTCTTTTTGCCAACTTGTCCTACCTTGGCTCTGACAAGTCTATCTTGTAGAGCTGATTGCTAGAGTTAGTGGCTGAGTTTTATTCTCTGCAGTACACAGCCATAGACTTCAATGGGCCATAGAAATGAATGGGAAACATAAACAAATGGGATGAAGATTATTCATTTCATTCATGGGACTCCTCTATTCATTTCAGGGGCCACGAATGAAATGAATGTGGGCACATTCAATATGTTTTGCCTATTCATTTCAGCAACATCCCTAATATTTGCTGAAGTGCAATTGTGATAGCTCGGTTTTTTAAATGTACATATTAGGCATATGGTTTGCTTAACATAACTGTTTGATTCACTATAGTTCAGGTCTTAGAAAAATTTCCAGCAGAAAGATATTCACTATGTTCAACAAATAAAAATTGCCTCCTATGTTCAAAGAACACAAAGGCAAGGGTCTGCATATATCAGAAATCACCTAAACCTCCTTTATACATCTTTTTAGGACAGCCACCTTTTTCAAATAGCATAATATCTTATAAAGCTCATTTAAATATGCATGAACTTCATACTCCCTTTTCTGATAGTCATGTCATCCTGATGATATTGTGAACATCTGGAATAGGGGAGGAGGGAACACACTGTGCATGCTCATGTACTGATGTCAGCAAAAAGGAAGAGCATGAAGTCACAAATACTTGTCCTTACTCCAAATCCCGAAACTCACCTTTTGAAACCTTTTTTAAATGTTTCACCCAAATAACACCGAAGGGTTCAATGAGAAATAAAGGAAATAAAAAGATAAATAGAAATTACTTCTGCACAGTACCACAAATCTTACAATTCTAAAGTGAAGTGACAATTGCTAAGGTTCAGTATTTGAGCAAATGCTAACAACTTTCTTAAAAAAATAAAAAGCTAGTTATGACCACATCCTCATAAAACACCTTGTTCAGTTCTAAACATTGCACAGCTTGAAAGCTTCATTTTTCTGTACTTTTGTCTCTAGGACAGGATGCAATGAAATCTCTGGACAGCACAGTATAGACCAAACAATCACAAGAATGATAGAAAAACAGAGAAATATTTGGTTATTGTCCTTGAACACCAGGGGCACTTTGACGCTCAGGAATGATAGCACTTGAAATAAACAAACGAAAAGCACATGATAAACTGCACAACTAAAACAAACTCATGCCCACTCAATATTACATATAACCCTGCTTTCTAAGTTCAACATTTCCAATTTGATAACTTTACACTTACCTTTCAGAACACAACTGGCCAGGAAATTATTGCTTGCTATATTTCTCTGGGGCACTGGCCTCATTTGCTTCCAATAGATCCCAGACCTCAACTTTCATAGTTTCCTCCCTGTCCAAGGCATGTGATAGCAGATCCACAACTTATGAAGAGTAGTAACAACCACAAAATATTTTGAGTACCTTGTCAGATGTCAGGAAACCTCTGCTATCATCCAGAAAGCAAAAACAAATTTTCAGGAGGTTATAACTGTGCTCAATAACTACCCCAGTGAAATAAAAAGCAGCATTTATTTTTGGAGTTGCATATTTAATTTAATTTAAATTTTCTATTCAGCTTTTCATGGCATGACAGTCACTTCAAAGCGGATCACAGTGTAGTTAAATCAACTTACATACATGTAGGTTTTCAGTGTAATAGTTGATTAAGGCACTACTTGATATGGTTGGCTCTGCCCCTGGGGAGAAAGGAAGCACAAGTAGGGCAGTGGGACACCAAGAGCCATGACACACCAGTTGAGAATCGCTGTTCAAAATATTATGGAAGAAGAGAAAGAGGGAAACCTCAGCTGAGGATTCTATTGTTGTTAGTATAAAGAAGCCACTATGTCCTTCCCTCTATCAGCTGATACAGTAAAGCGCGGCCGCGGTTACCCTGCTTCTAACCCGCTTCTAACTCACAATTTGGCCGCGTAAGTCCAACTCGCGATTCACTATCCTTTTTAACTCATCCTTACCGCTTCTTTTTTTTTTTTTGTTCAATTTACACTTTATTGAAAGTTTTTGTTATATATAGCATCCATAATTTCAAAAAATAAAAAAGGAAATCTTGTTATACAACATCCAATAAAAAATTTGAATATACATTTCTGAAAATCAAACTAATGTTGAACAAGAAATTATAACGGGGGGATCATATTATAATTCATATAACCACTCAATACCTCTGAAAGGAGAGGGGATATCAATAGATTTTTTTTTTGGCCTCATTAAGTTGTTACTGAGCTCTCTTTGTCTCAGATTTATCTACAAGGAATGTCTCCAAGTGTAAGGGGTCTGAGAATATAAATGTATTTCCCTGAAAATTAATATAACATTTTGAAGGAAACTTTAAATAAAAGGTAGCCCCAATCTCTAGGGCTTTACTTTTCAGGGCTAAGAATTGTCTTCGACGTGCCTGTGTAGGCCTCGAGACATCAGGAAATATATATACTCTTTGCCCACAAATGGAGCACTCTTTGTTCCTAAAGCACTTCTCAAAAACCTGATCCTTCTCTCTCTCAAGAGAGAAGGAAACAAATAAAGTTGTTCTTTTATTTATAGTATCCAGAGATTCCTCTAAAAATGAAGAAATCCCTTGACTTTTCTCCAGATCTCCAGCTAGTGAAGTTCTGGATTGTAAAGGAAAATAAAAATGTTTAGATATAGTTGGAATCTTATCAGCTTCATATGTAAGATTTTCTATTAAAAATGTATTAAACATTTCATATGGTGACAATAACCTTGTTATCGGAAAATTAACTAGGCGTCCATTCATCCACCTTTGCCGGCGGGGGCTGCTGGAAGCCGCTTTCGCCGCCAGCTGCCCCCGGGAGGCAGGGGAGCCACGGTGTGTGCCTCGGGAGGAGGAGAGAGAGGACTGTTCAAAGAAAATTCACATGCAGTAAGTTTATTTTTATTACACTTTATTCACTTTTGTTTTAATTTTCGCTCTGCGCCTTGCTTCGGGAGTGGGGGAGAGAGGAACTGAGCGTAAGAGTACCATCCACTTCCTGGTACTTGTCATTTGAAATGACAGGTACCAGCGCACCCAGGTTACTGTATAGGCGCTGTATAGCGCTCTATACAGTAAAATGGATTGCGTGGGCCTAATGCTTCATGGACGCTTCTTGGACGCGGCTTGCATTTGCATGCCATTTTAATACAGTATCGAGCGGTAGGTGAGCTGGACTATGCGTGCGGCAATCGCGGGTGCGCCCGGCACTAACGCACCTCTTCCTACCGCTCCTTACTGTATCGGCCCGTATGTAATTCGGTTCAGGATTTAATTGATGTGGAGTGGATCGTGCTAGTGGAGAATTTTAAAAGGGGACTGTGCCAGTAGTGCCTCGAGTGAGAGGAATTTAGCTTTCCTAAAGTAGATGCTCAAGTACGTGCTGTCAGCACGAGGACGACCATCCCAGTGGAAGGGGGTACGGCCTTAAAGAATGTGCAGGATAGGAATATTGGGTTTGGATTTGAAGCAGACCTTTGAGGCCATTAGTATGAAGCTGCAGCTTGAAGCTGCATTGTGCAGGATCTGGTTTGCATTTGTTTTAGCATATTCAGGAAGAGGTATCCTAGAATGGTGGTGGAATTCTGGACAAAGCTTATCAATTGGAACCAGGGCAGCTTATCTAACTGCTGCCTCTTTTGATTCCATACAAACCACTGCAGGGTGTATGGCTTCCATAGTAGTGGCTAAGAGGTTGCTGCGGTTGCGTCATTGGTTGGCAAATTCAATTTCTAAGGTCAACTTGACAAAAGTTCCCTTTAAGGGAATCTTTTGTTAGCCATCTTCTCAAGGTCCTCCCCTAAGGCCTGGGCTGAGTCCAAGGTGCCAAGACTTCCCGAGGACAAGCTTAGAAGTATTTTGCTGAACTCTTATGCTTGTAATAGGTTGAGTCACATCCAGAGACTCGAGCAAGGGAAAGTTTTCATCTGGGCAGAGATTCCGATCTTTTGTCAGATTACAATCCTTTTGAGGTGCCAGAAGGAGGTGGTAAAGATGGAGCCTCAGATCTGTGGGGATGTGAATGAAGGGAAGAGGCATGGGGGTGGCTTGCTTGCCACCCCCATGCCTCCCGCATAAGGAGATTAATATCCTTGTTCAATAAACATACACACGGTTAAGCGACTCCAACATTGCTCTATGCTTCAATGGCAAGAAGAAATGTGGAAAAAGGGATTTGCATCCACAAAAAAGCAGGGGAGTAGCTTGCTTGTTACAGCGGTTACTACCCCAAACCAAATAAACCTGATACTCCACTTTCAATGCATATCCAGCATAGCTCTCTGCTTCAACGCAGGGAGAATGAAGAAAAGATGATTTATATTCAGACAACTGAATTACATAGTATGAGAAACAAATAAGCATGGGTGTAGCTTGCTTGTAACGGCGGTTACTACCCCAAATCAATTAAGCCTGATACTTCACTTGGAATACATATCCAGCGGAGCTCACTGCTATAACGGCAGGGGGGAATGAAGTAAAGAGGATTTATATTCAGACAACTAACAAGGACTGAATTGCACAGGCAGGGTAAACAAGCATGGGAGTAGCTTGCTTATTACGGCGGTTACTACCCCTAACCAATTCAATTAGCTAGATACTTCACTTAGATGCAGCTCCAGCACTGCTCTCTACATCAATGGCGGGGGTGGAAGGAAATTAGAACCAAAAAGTTACCAATAAGGGCCCAGACCTCAGCGGTCAGATAAGTATGAGAAAAATAAGTGTGAAAGCTTGCTGGGCAGACTGGATGGGCCATTTGGTCTTCTGCCGTCGTTTCTATGTAAGGTGCAATTATTACTTTATTATGTTTTGCATAAACTCTTCATTATCTAGTTCCTGAGTATCAAAGTATTTGGAAGTACATTTTTTTACTTATTAGATAATAAGACAGTAACTTTTAAACAGGCATGCAGGCGCACATGTATGCTCATCCATTGACCCACATCCAGAGATGCATACATTTTATAACATATGCGTGTATATGCACATATGTTATAAAATAGCCTGGACTAGTGTACATGTGTGCGCAATTTTAAATGGACATGTGCACATGCTGCTTCTGCCGTGTAAGTGGGGGAATTTTACAAGGGACATGTAATGATACCATTTGCCTTATTTCCAGTTCGCTCCCGGTTCACCCAGTATAAGGTTAGGACTTGGAACCTCCCCCTAATTTAATAGCCACCCTTCTCCCCTACTAGCCCTTAAAACCCCATTGTCTTGCATATATTTTTTTCTTTTACTACTACATGCCATCCATAGCAGAAGTAAATGTACTCGGCGGGGGACCCCAGTGCACGCAAGGACACCTATTTAAATGCACATCTCTTGGCCTGTGCTCATGCCCTGCCCAGACTTTGCCCACGCTTCACCCATTTTATAAACTTTTACTTGTGCATACAGCAGGGGATATGCTCGTCCTCGGGCAGCTTTTAATATCTGCTTGTCATACACCAGCCCAACTGGTGCGCATATCTCCCAATTTTGGTGCACACTGGGTTTTTTAAATTTGCCTTTAAGGTTCTGATATTCGTCTAATTAGCATAGATTCAGATCTTACTCTAGTTATCATAAGATTTATACTTTACAGTAGAGATGTGATTCGGCCGAACCTTTTGGTTTGGCCTTCATTATTGGCCCGCCGCAGGAAATTTCAAATTTAATTAATTACAAACCCCCACCGTCCTGACCCCCCAAGACTTGCCCGACCTTCCCCCCCCCCCAAGACTTACCGAAAGTCCATTGTGGTCCAGCGGGGGTCCCAGGAGTGATCTCCCCCTCTCGGGCCATCGACTGACAGTAATCAAAATAGTGACGGTGGCCCTTTGCTCCTACAATGTGACAGGGGCTGACCCATAGCACCGATAGCCCCGTCACATGGTAAGGGCAAAGGGCCACCAGCGCCATTTTGAGTACTGGCAGCCGACAGCCCGAGAGAGGGAGATCGCACCCGGGCCCCTTGTTGGACCACCAGGGACTTTTAATGGTGCCACTTGGTACAGGAGATGTTCCATTGCTATATTAGATTATCAACTGATTTTTTGCATGAGAACCAACACTACAAAGTAAAAGGAACATTATATATAGCAGTTAGGAAAACCTGTGAATTTTGATCACATACGGTAGCTATAAATGACAAAGTATAGAAGAGGGTGGAAAATTAAGAAAAAAATCAATAAAAATAATAATATCTTAAAGCTCATTAGTTTATATTAATGATACATTAATCAATAGATGTTATACCTATATATAGTATAATAACCTGCATGTGCATACTACAATGTACACCACATGACTTGAAGAACAATCAGATAAATGGATGTCCGGGAA
Source organism: Rhinatrema bivittatum (assembly GCF_901001135.1). Lineage (NCBI taxonomy): Eukaryota > Metazoa > Chordata > Amphibia > Gymnophiona > Rhinatrematidae > Rhinatrema > Rhinatrema bivittatum. Next base: position 754,177,045 of record NC_042616.1, read on the forward strand.
TATCAATCGTGTGATTTAAAAACATCATGATAGTGTAACACTGATCAGAATTGCAAAATTAGCTAGTGAATATGTTGTGCTTGAATTGAAAATGGAAGTATGCACACCATATGATTCTCTTCAATCTTCTGCCCAGGTAGAAACAAAAAAATCTCTTTTGCAAAATAAATCCTGCTTATAAGCAGTTTGTACATACCAGGATGAGTTCATCCCACTCACCCCAAGCACATTCTTTGATTTAAAGCCTATTATCCCAGTTAAAAGGACAAAAGGGACATTTATCACTGCAAGAATCAATCAGGGATTTAGTTAAAATGAGGGAGCAATTGAGCCCATATCAACAGATTTACTGTTGTCTCCTTGCAGGCCATTGCAAACTAACATAAAATACACCAAATACATTTAAAATACTTTATATTAGATTAAGCATCCCTACTCTCTTATCAACCTTAATTAACTAACTGCTCAATGATATTAAGATGCAGACAGTTATTCAGGAGTGAGATGGGGACCTTCCAGTCTTTTATTCTTAGTGTCATATATATGATTATCTACCAGTTGGTGAGAAGTTGTATGTGTACACTTGGCATAAAAAGGTCCTGACTCTCAAAGAATGAGTTCGATATATGTAGGCTAAAATAGTAGAACAGAGGAGCTGAGGCAGACAAAAAGATATACGGTATATAGGAGTCCTTCAGTGACATAATTGTAAAGTCCCAACTCCAGTCTTGCAGCCTCTGTGCTGCCTTGGAGAGGCAAGGTGTCCGGGAATGAGAGCATCACATGGGAGTAGCAGGAAATGTTCCTGCAGCTAGGACCTGTTCTCTAGGTAGAAAGTTGAAATTGAGAACCTCCATGGTAGCCATGTTCCATGTGCAGGATGCCAAAGGAGGCAGAGCTCCGGCATCTCAATGCATAGAAGGGATGATGGTGCAAATAGGAAACATTTTGGAGAAGGGAGATCCCGTTACAAAAGGATGAATTCCTTCTTAATCAGGGTAGAACCAGGCTGCTGGCACTAATGTTTTAAAAGGAAGTAGAGCAGCTTTTAAACTAGATGATAGGGGAAAGCCAATAGCCGTTCACATGTGCATGCTTTGGAGGAAGGTATCTTCGAAGGATACTAATAGGGAAGTTAGAGCATGTTAAGGATGGCATAGAGTCAAAATTGTGGAGTCTTTACGGATAGAAATGTCATGTGTGATCAGGAAAAGTATTTCAGTGCGGGGTCTATGACCATCTACCTGGACAGAATAAATAGACAGACAATGAAATGTTAACAGAAATCAAGGAAGCTAACAAATTTGGCAACATTGTAATAATGGAAAATTTCAATGATCCCAATATTGACTGGGTAACTGTCACATCAGGACATGCTATAGAAGTAAAGATTCTAGATGAAATAAATAACTGTTTCATGGAGCTGCTGGTCCAGGAACCAACAAAAGGGGGAGATAATTTAGACCCAAATCTTACTGGAATGCAGGATTCGGTCCAAGAGGTGATGGTAGCTAGTGAATATGTTGTGCTTGAATTGAAAATGGAAGTATGCACACCATATTATCCCCGCAAAAAGAAAAGAGGAGGGGGCCTACTCCTCATAGCTAAAAAAGAACTCAAGCTTACCTCACAAACCTGTAATATTCCTAATCAATACGAAGTAGGCCTTTTCAAATCTCAATCTCTACAAATCTGCCTTATCTATACCCCCCCTAGCCTACTAGACAAAGACCCCTCCCCCCTCATCGAATTCCTCACCATCTCCCTCTCTCCCGACATCCCCACTATACTCCTTGGTGACTTTAACCTTCATGTCGATTCCGTTCCACAATCCCCAGCATGCGAAGCCTTCATCTCCTCTTTAGACGCTATGGGCCTCACCCAAATCATCCACTCCCCAACCCACAGAGCTGGTCATACCCTCGACCTCATCTTCACCAACTCTCTCATCAATGTCATCCAATCCCCTTCATGCCTCCCTGTCCCCTGGTCCGACCACTCCATTATCAACACAACCCTCGCTCTACAAACCCCATCCACTTCCGCTCCCTCTCAGCCTAAATCCTTCCAATTTCGTAAAGCCTGCCCCCTAGACACACTTGCCACGGCTTGCTCCAATATACCAAATCACATTGACCTGGAGACAGCTGATAGTGCCATATCCTCCTGGACAGAAACTACCCAAAAAATCGCTAACAAGTTATGCCCAGTCATTCAGAAAACAATCACACAAACCAAAGCATCCAAAAAACCCTGGTACACCCAGACACTGAAAACCCAAAAAACCCAGCTCAGAGCTGCAGAAAGACACTGGCGCAAACATCCCACTCCTGCCTCGAAAACCATCTATTACCAACTCATGCATGCTTATAGAAATGCCATTCAAAAAACTAAAAAAGAATACTATGCCAAAAAAATTCACCACCTCCAATTCAACCCAAAGGCACTGTTTACCCTAGTCTCTAATCTCACCAAACCCAACGTGCCTTCACCCCATATCCCCCCCTCACAGACACGATGCAATGAAATTGCCCTCTTCTTCAAGAACAAAATATCCAACATCACTGCCAAGTTTAACCCTAACTCCAAAAATTCCCCCAACACGAATAGTATAACCCCCCCCACCCCACGCACTCCCACCTATCTCTCTTCATTCGATCCCTCCTCTACCCTAGAAATAGAAAATATCTTTAAAAAGATGAGACCCTCGTCCCACCCCTCAGAAACTATCCCCACTAAACTCCTACTCGCTGTTCCAAAAACAATAGCCACCTCACTCTCCAAAATCGTGAACTGTTCCCTGGAACACGGCATGGTCCCTATCTCCCTGAAACAAGCTGTGGTCAAACCCATCCTAAAAAAACCCTCCCTCGATCCCTCCAACCTATCTAACCTCCGCCCCATTTCCAATCTCCCTTTCCTCTCCAAAATCATTGAAAAATTAGTTAACTCCCGCCTCTCTGACCATCTTGAACAATCCAACATACTCCTACCAACACAATATGGTTTCCGAAAACACCTCAGTACGGAATCCCTACTCCTCTCCCTTACAGACACGATCATCAAAGGCATGGATGCCGGCAACTCCTACCTCATTGCCATGCTAGATATCTCCGCCGCTTTCGATACAGTAAATCATAACATCCTCATCAACACTCTCATCAGCATAGGAATCACAGGTACCGCCCTCTCTTGGATAAAGTCCTTTCTCCAAAACCGTACATACACAGTCCTCACTGACAACTTCTCATCCCCCCCTGTTAATCTCGACTGTGGCGTCCCCCAAGGATCCTCTCTCTCATCCACCCTATTCAACATTTATATGCTCCCCCTCACAAACCTCCTCTCCAACCTTGGTATTACACACTTCATCTACGCAGATGATGTGCAAATACTCATACCCTTCACTAATTCTGTACTCACTGCTCTCCAAAAATGGAACACCATCCTCACCTCCATAAACCAACTCCTCACCGACATGCACCTAGCCCTTAACCCGCAAAAAACTGAACTTCTCCTCATCTCCTCCCAAACATGCTTCCATACCCTTTCCCTCCACCCTCCACCCCCCTAACTGTCTCTCTGACAAAAGAAACCTGGGGGTCATACTTGACAACCAACTAACATTCAAACCATATATCAAATCTATTCTTAGCAGCTGCTACTTCAAACTACAAACCCTCAAAAAACTCAAACCCCTTCTCTATTTCTCTGATTTCCGTACAGTACTTCAATCTATAATTTTCTCAAAGATTGATTACTGTAATGCACTCCTACTTGGTCTCCCTGCTACCCACATCAAACCTCTACAACTCCTTCAAACGCTACTGCACGCATCCTTACTAATGCCAATAAGAAAGACCACATCACTCCCACCCTCTTCAACCTCCACTGGCTTCCCATCCACTCACGAATTATTTACAAAACCCTTACCCTCATCCACAAAAGTATTACTAACGAACACTACAACTGGCTAAACCCACCTTTCTCCCCTCGCACCTCCACCAGACCCACTCACTCCTCTCTCCGCGGAACCCTTATTCCCCCCTCCATAAAATCCACAAGACTCATCTCCACCACTAATAGGGCCCTCTCCCTCGCAGGCCCTTCCCTGTGGAACTCCATGCCCCTTGACCTACGCACAGAAACCTCCACACCAACCTTCAAAAAGAAACTCAAAACCTGGCTCTTCCTCCAAGCTTACCCCCAATCATCATCATTTCCTACTAACACCCCAACCCAAACACCATCCCTCGCCAACACCCCACCCCAGGACCTACACCCTACACCCACCCCCCCTAAGGAACTACAAACCTAAAAAATTGCCACTCAGCACAACCGTATACATTTTCCCACCTCTACCATTGTCATTCTGCGCTTACACAATTTGTATATAACCTGCGTACACACTAATTGTTCCTTTTTACCCCTGTATATAACCTGTGTACACATCAATTGTTCCTTGTACCCCCGTACATAACTTCTCCTTATGTATCCACTCACCATTCCCCCCCCCTTATCCTTTGTCTCGTATACCCCCACCCCTCCCCCTCCATATTTACTTATTTATTGTATATTACCTTTTAATTATTTACTATGTTACTTCATTTATGTTAAACAATGTTCCATGTAAAGGCTTTGCCTATATATCCTTGGTTGTAAGTTATCTGTAAACCGGCACGATGTGCAAACGGTTGCCGGTATATAAAACAAAATAAATAAATAAATAAATAAATAAATATGATTCTCTTCAATCTTCTGCCCAGGTAGAAACAAAAAAATCCCTTTTGCAAAATAAATCCTGCTTATAAGCAGTTTGTACATACCAGGATGAGTTCATCCCACTCACCCCAAGCACATTCTTTGATTTAAAGCCTATTATCCCAGTTAAAAGGACAAAAGGGACATTTATCACTGCAAGAATCAATCAGGGATTTAGTTAAAATGAGGGAGCAATTGAGCCCATATCAACAGATCACTTGGCAATTAGTGATCATAATGCAATCACATTTGACTTAATAAATAGAGGGAGGACATTATGAAAAACTACTGCTCTCGCATTTAACTTTCAAAAGGGAGATTATAATAAAGTGAAGAAAATAGTAACTGCAGCTGCAAAAGTTAAGAGTTTACATCAGGTGTGGACATTGTTTAAAAATGACCTAATACAAAATTAAAAGTGCAAAACACAAATGCTAACCTTTTTTTGAAAAGACATTAAAACGTCTTTGGCAAAAAAAAAAAATGTAATCAATAAATCTTCTTATATACATCTTGTAGAGATCAAAATCAACTTCATAAGTAAAGACGTGATATCAAACTGGGATATTAGATGCTAGTAACCATAATCTGTTATTTGATGTTATCAATGGGATACAAAGCCATTCATAAGGAGCTCCATAAACTTTTATCGCCTACCATTTTACACGTGTATTTTTTCTCCAGTTCCTAGAACTGCATGTACTTCCCATCAAAGTTGATTTAAATTCTATGTCACTTCACAGTGATAAAAAATGTGAACAAATTACATGTGACAACGTATCTCAAAACATATCTCCAAAATTGGAACAGTCACCACATTACTTCAAACAAAACTTTGCACTGGAAATAGCGATCCCAACACAGCCAGTGCTTTGGTACAAAGGAAATGCCCTCATCAGGGGAAGCTACTAAAATACATATACAGACTCTAGGTCCCAAAATGGCAGAGTATCGCTTCTACATCAGTCAGGGCTAACTGAGTAGAGAGGGGGTTTTAAAACCATGTTGTTTGGGACAGAGGTTTCATTGTAGTACTCAGCCATTTTAGGACCACATTATTCCACCATTTTTGTCCCCCTGAGGAAGCCCTAATAGGGCTGGAGTAGCATTTGTATTTAATGAAAAAGGACATGCTGTGTTAACACTAAAGATTTAGAAGCTAACAGGGTAATTTTCAAAGGAAAATGTTAATATAACTGGCTAAGTTTACTTATCACGGGTAATACCTATTGACAATTCAATACATATAATGTAGCAATTTTCAGTAGATTTGAGCATACAATATATATTCATAATAGTTGAGTCTTAGTACATTTACAATTTTCATATATTAAAATACTTTGAAAATATTTTTATTTTGAGTGTTTTTTAACACATCTTTTCATGTAATAGGACAATGATTAAACTATGATTAAGTATATGAACATACCAACTTTTTGAAAAATTTGTCTTTATAGTACATTATATATATATTTATAGGAAAAATTACTTTGGAACATCCTATTGAACTTTGGGGAAACTGTGCTAGAAATGGTATTCAATGCTGATATAAGAAGGCAAACTATGAATCTAGAGAGTAGTATCACATGAACCAGATGGGTTACATGTTACGAGCGCGGTCTCTGGCAGCTGTTACAAACTGAGGGCTTGGAGACCTTCAGCTATTGTTACGAGCACGGAGGCGCGGTCGTTTCTAAAGCAGGTGATGTGAGCCCTTGGGCCATGGCATGACTCAGGAAAGAGCCCCAAGACTCAGCGCGGGAGGTGAGCTAGTACGAGCACGGGTAACGAGGAGCAGGAAAAGGCTGAAGCGAAGACAAAGAGATGGAGGTCTAACCATCTACCGGACCTGCACGCCCCAGCAGTGGCGTAGCTAGACAATTTGGTGCCCGGGGCAAGAGACTTCTTCGGCGCCCCCTCCCTCCATCAATGATTTGCATTGAAATCGGTGCTATTTTTCTGCACTCATTTTTATGAGCGCGCGTGCAAATAAGATAATTTCAAAACAGCTGATGAATAGAATATCCAATAATTAAAGATTAATGCAAATTTTGAAAGCTTTACCAAACACCAATAAAATATTTCAAACAGCAGACACATCACATAATAGTATACCCAATAATTAAAATGGTAGTCAATCAAGAAAAATGAACTTAAAAAGCCACCTTTACTTACCCTCTCCAGCAGTTCTCCTCTTAAAATTTAGTAATTTCATCTTTCATCCAACTTTTCAACAAAATCAGCACAAAAGTTGAGGTATATGTATTATCACACTTCATTTTTTTAAACTGGCAGATTCCTTTCTCACATACACTCACACACAGAAGCTCCATTCCTTTCTTACATATACATCAATTCACATACACATACACACACACACACACACACACACAGAAAGAAGATCGGCACAGCCGATCTAGCTGATCATGTGGCTGAAGAAAGGAAGATCGGTGCAGCCGGAGACCAGCCGCCGAGACTTAAGGGGTGCCGCAGCAGGGAGCCAGCCCCCGACTCTCCCTGCCTCCCCCCCAGTGCCACCCTCCCGACGCCCCCCCCTGGTGGTCCAGCGGAGGGCCCGGGAGCGATCTGCCGGCGGCCCTCCGCTGGCAGATCGCTCCCGGGCCCTCCGCTGGCTGGTGCGGAGGGCCCGGGCCCAGCTGGTGCTGGCTGGTGCGGAGCAGGGTTGAACAGAGTCTTGACAAGGATGGATGCGAATTGCAATAGTCTCTGAAGACCGGGACAAGACTCAAGCACAGGATTCATGATTCTCAAGGATTAAAACTTAGGACTGAAGCAGAAGTCTTCCGGAGGGCTGCACTGAGGAGATGAGGATGGCCTATGTACCATGAGGCAACCTACACAGCCCACCCATGGGACCACGACAACGGCATTCCAGGAAAGTGGACATGAAGGAACCAAGGCAGGGAGGCAGATGAGAAGGCAAAGGCATCAGGAAGGACATCGGACATCAAGAGGTACAAACGAAGAACATCAGGAACAAGACATCTGAAGACACGGACAAAGGACATCAGGAACCTGAAGACATCTGGAGGCAGGGATGAAGGGCATCAGGAACGTGAAGACATATGGAAGCATGGACAAAGGACATCAGGAACATGAAGACGAAGCCATCAAAGCAGGAGAAGACCATGGAGGACCTGGACTGGTCATGAAGCACAGACAACTGTGGAACCCAATCCGAAGGCCAGGAGTGACTGAAGAGGAACCCCTTTTATAGGGCTGAAGCAGGAAGTGACAGCCAACGAGGACCCCAGTGATGACATCGCGGAGTCCAAAGTCTTCGGCGTCGGCAGCAGCGGCCCTAGTGGCGTGAGAGGCCTGCTCGCGGAGAGTAGCTCCACGGGCAGGGATCATAACATTACAGAGTTCTGAAAGAACTGCAAATGAAATTAGAGATCTAGTTCTTGTAATTGGTAACCTAATATTAAAATCATCTACTGTACCTGTAGATTGAAGGATGGTCAGTGTAACGACAATCTTTAAAAAAGGCTTCAGGGTAGTCTGGGAAGCTATAGACCTAGAAAATATTTTAATGAATAAAATTAGAGAACTTATAGAGATATATTTTTCAGTGGGACACAGCCAGCATGGATTTACTCCAGGGAAGTCTTGCCTCACCAACCTGCTACATTTTTTTGATAGGGTTAATAAACATGTGGATAATGGTGAGTTGGTGGATGTTGTGTAATGGTTTTTCAAAGGACATTTGACAAAGTCTATCAAGAGAAACTTGTGATCAAAATATGTAGCTATTCTTAGCTGATCTATATGGTTCATTTTACATTTTATTGTCAGCATGAGGAATGAAGATCTCTTTGGAAGGATTATAAACTGAAGCTCTTTTATGAAAGATTATTAAAAATGTATTCCAGAAGCAGCAATGTCGGGGAACCTTGCCACTTGATGTTAGGCATGCATATGTGATGAGATTGCGTTAATTCCACCATGCTAAAAGTAAAGCAAAGTACTTCCCTCTATCAGCCAAATTTCAAATCGGCCATGTGTGTAAAAATTGCCACTTATGTGTGTGGCTGGGCCCTGCGCACGCTGCGAGCATTTTCAAAAGGGCCCAGCCACGTACGTAAGTGGCGATAAGTGCACAAGTGCCGAGCTCTGAGAAAGGGGTGTGCCAGGGGGCATGTTCTGGGCAGGGAGGGGTGGGGTGGGGCGGGGCAGATGCCGGCCGGGACAGCATCCGGCCGGCTTGCGTAAATTACTTCTGCTCCCGAAGAGCAGCAAGTAATAAAATTAAAAAATTCTGGCAATGTAGGTTAGCTTTAGGGGGTAGGGAAGAGAGGGGAAGGGGAAAGAAGGTTGGGCGGGGGTTAGGGAACTGGGAAAGGCCCGATTGCATCGCTGCACGGAAATGGCAAAAATTCTCCCTCCCCCTTGCCACAGCCATTGGATTTTATAACATGCGCATGTCAGTGCGCACATGTTATAAAATCGGGGCATCCATTTTGCGCATGCCTGCAACCATGCACACATGGACACATGTGCATATGTTTGAAAATCTACCCCTATATTTTTTACATTTGTGTATAAGTAAAAATGTTTTAAGGTTTTAAAAAACTATAATTGGACTTTTGTTGCTAAACACCATTGTTGTATTTGGAAAGTTTTCTTCAAGGAAAGGCATTTAATTATACTATGTGTTATGTTGTGAAGAAAGTTAATAGTGGACCCTTGGGCCGGCTGATATGGACGACGTCCACAGTTGGTAATGAGCCGGGAGGCGGAGCTTAGCTGGAGCTGATGGATGACGTCTTCACCCTGGAAACCCGAGACCCCCCCAGGAGGAGCCCGTAGGGGTCCGAGTCGCTGGGACTTAGGAGAATCGTGAAGAAATCCGAGAGTCGTGGCTGGCTGAAGATAAGGAGAATCGTGAAGAAGTCCGAGGATCGTGGCTGGCTGAAGACAAGGAGAATCGTGAAGAAGTCCGAGGGTCGTGGCTGGCTGAAGGCAAGGAGAAGCGTGAAGAAGTCCGAGGGTCGTGGCTGGCTGAAGACAAGGAGAATCGTGAAGAAGTCTGAGGGTCGTGGCTGGCTGAAGACAAGGAGAATCGTGAAGTCGGAGCTGGAGTCAAAGGCACAGCAGGAACAAGCTGGAACCCAAGCTGGAAGCAAGGCACGGCTGGAACAAGCAGGAACCAGAGCTGGAAGCAAGGCACGGCTGGAACAAGCAGGAACAAGGCAACTAACCACTCAAGGAGCGACCACGTTGCAAAGGCAAGGTAAGGCAGTCAGACGCTGGTTTAAATAGCCAGCCAGCGTCTGACGTCAGGAACGGGGCGTTTCAGCACTTCCGGGTGCTGGACCTTTAAGAGCCCCCTCCTCGCGCGCGCGCGCGTGCCCAGGCAGTGGGAGGAGTCAGGCTCGGCCTTCGGCGGCGTCTCCACGTGGAGGGAGACACTGCCATGCAGCCCTACAGGCCCCAGGCGCGGCGGATCGCGGCAGCCCCGGGGGAGTCGGCAGAAAGGTAAGGACCCGGTCGCTAGCCTGGCGACCGGGACCGCAACAGTACCCCCTCCTTTACGCCCCCTCTTCAAAGGGCTTGGCCTGTCAGGATGGTCTTGATGGTATTGTTGCAGAAGAGTCTTGTCCAAAATGTTGCGGGCAGGTTCCCACGTATTGTCTTCATTCCCACAACCTTCCCAAGCCAACAGATATTCCCAACGTCTGTTGGCGAAGCGCGCATCAAGGACCTCTCGTACCTGGAATGTAGGATCCTCAACCGTAGTGGTGGAACCATCATCGAGCGGTCTGGGGTGAAATCTGGAAAGAATTACTGGTTTCAAAAGAGAAACATGAAAGACATCATGAATGCGTAGAGTGGTAGGGAGTCGAAGGTGATACGAGACCAAACCTACCCTCTCTGCTATGCGGAAAGGCCCACAGAACTTGGGTGAGAGTTTTTTGGACGGTTGCCTCAAATGAATGTTCTTTGTACTGAGCCACACTCGATCGCCTGGAAGAAAAGAGAATGCAGGTTTTCGATGACGATCGTAGTGGTGTTTAGCAGTGCATGCGACTTTATGGAGTCGATGTTGAACAGAGGACCAAAGTTGACTCAGTTGATCTGCGGTAACCTGAGCGGCAGGTGAGGAGGTTGGTACTGGTAGAGGTAATGGTGGTTTGAGTTGTTTACCATACACGATTTGAAAAGGCGACTTCCCTGTCGCCGTATGTATTTGATTGTTATATGCGAATTCCGCCCAGGGCAAAAGTTCTACCCAATTGTCTTGTTTGTGATTAATGAACGCTCGTAGGAACAACTTCAATGAACGATTCATGCGTTCTGTTTGCCCATTACTTTGTGGGTGGAAAGCGGTAGAGAAACTCAACTGGATCTTGAACTTTTTGCATAAGGCTTTCCAGTACCTGGCTGTGAACTGAGGCCCCCTGTCAGACACAATGTCCTGAGGCAGACCATGTATACGAAATACATGATGTGTGAATAGAGAGGCCAATTCAGTGGCGGAAGGTAATTTGGGCAAAGGCACAAAGTGAGCCATTTTAGAGAAGCGGTCCACTGTGACCCATACCACGGTTTTGCCTTGCGAAGGCGGAAGTTGCACCATAAAGTCCGTGGCAATATGGGTCCATGGTTCTGTGGGTATGGGTAATGGTTGCAGAAAACCTCTCAGAGAGCCGTTTAGTGGTTTTTGCAGGGCGCAAGTAGGACAAGAGTTGATGTAGGTGGACACGTCATGGCGAAGACCAGGCCACCAATAGTAACGATTTATAAGGTCCAAAGTTCGTAGCCTACCAGCATGCCCCCCGGTCAACGAGTCATGTCCCCAAGACAAAACTTTCTTCCGTAGTCTCTTAGGAACAGTAGTTTTATTTGCGGGGGCAATGGAGGTGATACTTAGTTGAACACAAGCAGGGTCCAGGATGGTCTGTGGCGAGTCCTCCTCCTCCTCCGGCTGAGAAGTACGAGAGAGGGCATCGGCCCGCACATTCTTCTCTGCTGGTCGAAACTTGAGGAGGAAATTAAAACGACTGAAGAAGAGTGACCATCTTGCTTGCCGCGGCTTTAGCCGTTGAGCTTGGGCTAAATACAATAAATTTTTGTGGTCCGTGTACACGGTTACCGGATGATTAGCCCCCTCTAGCCATTGCCTCCACTCCTCGAAGGCTAACTTGATGGCTAGGAGTTCTTTGTCCCCGATGCCGTAGTTACATTCGGCGGGTGAAAACTTTTTAGAAAAGTAAGAACATGGCATCAATTTGCCGGAAGCATCGTGTTGACTGAGAACGGCGCCGACAGCCAGGTTCGAGGCATCGACCTCCAAAATAAAGGGACGTTGTGGATCTGGGTGTCGTAGGCACGAGGCTGTTATGAAAGCTTGTTTTAACGCTTCAAAGGCCTCCGAGGCGGTAGTGGACCAGTCGTGAGTGTTAACTCCTTTGCGTGTAAGCGCAGTGAGGGGAGCTACCTTCTGGGAATAATGCGGTATAAAATGTCTGTAAAAGTTGGCAAAGCCAAGAAATCGTTGTAGAGCCTTCAGGCCAGACGGGCGAGGCCAATTGGTAATGGCTGCCACCTTTTCTGGATCCATCTGGAAACCGGACGAGGAAACTATGTAACCCAAGAACGGAAGGGACTCACACTCAAACTGGCATTTTTCAAATTTAGCGTATAGATGATTGTCTCTTAACGCCTGCAAAACCCGTTTGACGTGTTGGCGATGGGAGGAGAGATCTTGGGAATAGATCAAGACATCATCAAGGTAAACAATGACAAAGGAATGAAGCATCTCCCGGAGGACCTCGTTCATAAGATTCTGGAAGACAGCTGGGGCATTACATAAGCCGAAAGGCATTACCAGATATTCGTAATGTCCATCTCGAGTGTTGAACGCTGTCTTCCATTCGTCACCCGGACGAATACGAACAAGGTTGTAGGCCCCACGCAAGTCCAGCTTTGTAAAAATCTTAGCCCCTTGAAGTCTATCGAGTAACTCCGGGATTAGAGGCAAAGGATAGCGATCCTTCTTCGTGATGGAATTCAGGCCTCGATAGTCTATGCATGGCCTGAGGGAGCCGTCTTTCTTGGATACGAAAAAGAACCCAGCTCCTGCAGGGGAATGTGAAGGGCGAATAAAGCCCTTAGCAAGGTTTTCCGTGATGTAATCCGACATTGCACGGGTCTCTGGCAGTGACAGAGGGTACACCCTACCCCGTGGTGGGGTGGAGCCTGGTAAGAGATCGATGGCACAGTCAAAAGACCGATGGCATGGGAGGAGTTCGGCCTTTTGTTTAGAAAACACGTCAGAGTATTCTCGGTAAGGCTGAGGAAGTTCTAGGACTGAGTGAGAGAGTACTATCTCAGAACTTGGAAGAGGATCCAGGCAATTCTGGAAACAGTGAGAACTCCATTACGCAATCTGGAGGGAGTCCCAATGGATCACAGGAGCATGTTGTTGCAACCAGGGAAGTCCCAAGACCACAGGGTGCACAGATTTCTCAAGTAGTAAAAAAGAGATTGTCTCTGTGTGAAGCACACCAGTTCGTAAGGTGAGAGGCATCGTGATTTCAGAAATGTATCCCGGTAACGGGGTTCCCCGGATAGAGGTAACCCGTAATGGGGGTCTCCGGTGCTTAGTAGGTAGTCCGAGCTGGTGTACCAGTTCTTTCCAGATAAAATTCCCTCCGGCACCGGAATCAATCAAAGCTAGCGTCTGGAAGGAACCTCCAGGATACTCCAAGGTTATAGGAACTGTACATTGAGGAGCAGGATTGACACAGCCTAGGGGAATCTCCTCATTTCTCCCTAGACTCGACCATTTCCCGGTCTTGCAGGACATTGAGCAAGGAAATGACCCTTAGTACCGCAATATAGGCAAAGACCCTGGATGCGGCGTTGTTTCTTCTCTTCCTCGGTTAGAGGCGCCCTTCCAAGTTGCATAGGTTCCTCCGAGGAACTGCCGGTGGCCGATGATGTTTTGTGAGGTACTACCATAGACCTGGAGAAGGAAGGTGCCAAGGAAACGGGGCGACGAAGCACTCGAGCCTCCTTGGTCCGTTGTTGCAGTCGTCGGTCTATCCTCTCTGCTAAGTCTATTACCCCATTCAGGGTGAGGGGCAGGTCGCGAGCCATCAACTCGTCCTTGATACGACCTGCGAGTCCTTCCAGGAAAATACCCCGTAAGCAGTCATCCTGCCAACCGAGTTCCATTGCCAGAGTACGGAATTCAATAGCGTATTCTGCTAGTGAGCGGGACCCTTGTCTTAGCTGCAGGATTTCAGTGGTAGCGGTAGCTGCACGAGCTGGCTCATCAAAAGTCTGTTTGAAATGAGTCACGAAATCCTGCAAGTTGTGCAGCACGGCGTCTTGTTTCTCCCACATGGGAGAGGCCCACAGCATGGCCCTCCCATCGAGCAAAGACAAAATGTAAGCTACCTTGACGGCATCGGACGGGAACTGCCCCGGTAATAAGGTGAAACGGATGAAGCATTGGTTCAAAAACGCCCTGCACGATCTGGCATCCCCGGAATAACGTGTAGGCGCTGGAAGCTGAGTCTGCGCGGGAATTTGAGCTGCCGGTGGAGGCAGAGGTTGTGCCACCGGTGGAGGATTGGCGTCCAAGCGACTGGCTAGACGATCCACCGTAGCAGCCAAGACTTCTAGGCATTGCTGTTGCTGCTGGATTCTTTGAGCCATGCCAGGGATGGCCTGCACAGGAGAGGAGTCCGCCGAGTCCATGGCCTTTGCAAACTGTTATGTTGTGAAGAAAGTTAATAGTGGACCCTTGGGCCGGCTGATATGGACGACGTCCACAGTTGGTAATGAGCCGGGAGGCGGAGCTTAGCTGGAGCTGATGGATGACGTCTTCACCCTGGAAACCCAAGACCCCCCCAGGAGGAGCCCGTAGGGGTCCGAGTCGCTGGGACTTAGGAGAATCGTGAAGAAATCCGAGAGTCGTGGCTGGCTGAAGATAAGGAGAATCGTGAAGAAGTCCGAGGATCGTGGCTGGCTGAAGACAAGGAGAATCGTGAAGAAGTCCGAGGGTCGTGGCTGGCTGAAGGCAAGGAGAAGCGTGAAGAAGTCCGAGGGTCGTGGCTGGCTGAAGACAAGGAGAATCGTGAAGAAGTCTGAGGGTCGTGGCTGGCTGAAGACAAGGAGAATCGTGAAGTCGGAGCTGGAGTCAAAGGCACAGCAGGAACAAGCTGGAACCCAAGCTGGAAGCAAGGCACGGCTGGAACAAGCAGGAACCAGAGCTGGAAGCAAGGCACGGCTGGAACAAGCAGGAACAAGGCAACTAACCACTCAAGGAGCGACCACGTTGCAAAGGCAAGGTAAGGCAGTCAGACGCTGGTTTAAATAGCCAGCCAGCGTCTGACATCAGGAACGGGGCGTTTCAGCACTTCCGGGTGCTGGACCTTTAAGAGCCCCCTCCTCGCGCGTGCGCGTGCCCAGGCAGTGGGAGGAGTCAGGCTCGGCCTTCGGCGGCGTCTCCACATGGAGGGAGACGCTGCCATGCGGCCCTACAGGCCCCAGGCGCGGCGGATCGCGGCAGCCCCGGGGGAGTCGGCAGAAAGGTAAGGACCCGGTCGCTAGCCTGGCGACCGGGACCGCAACACTATGGTCAGACTATATGATGATTCAAATACATTCATTGGCCTGGATGATGTTAACGGAAGATTTATAATTGAGGTGCATATGAAAAAATGTTAAGGTTGTGTGACCTATTTGTTCTCAGGGATTTGTAAGAAAACATTATGCCCTTAGAACAAGTAAAAAAGTCTAGAGTCCGCTGACTGGATTGCAAGGTTCGCCAGATAAACATAACTGGCTAACTTGCTCAGATATTTCAGTTAGCTGGATTAGTATATTTGCTAACTTTAGAACTTCTTTCATGCAGTTCTAAAAATATCTGGCTAACTTAGACCTAGATTCATCAAATTGTTATAAATATAGCAGAAATAGCTCCTGCGATAAAAAAAAACTGGTTGTGGTTAGGATAATTTCCTGTCTACCGCATTGCATAGGCAATTTTCATAACACGCAATACGTTATCACGCCACGCATAGTATTAGAGCATTGCACATAGTGTCAGTGCTTTATGCGTCATTTTACGTGATGCACGTTGATTTATGGGTGGCTCATTATTTTTTTGGTTTATATATACTGGCTTCCTGCAGCTGCCTTTTTGAAGGTGTGTCAGGCATTGAAGAGAGAAGAGAAGAGTTGTAGAGTTTAGTGGTTTCGTGGGAGTAGGAACTTTTTTCAAAATCTATTAGACATTCCTTCACCTCGACAGGCAAGACTAAACATCATCAGAAGGAGGGCTTTCTCTGTAGTAGGACCCTCCCTCTGGAACTCTCTACCGAAACCTCTTCGTCTACTATCAAATCCACAACATTTCAAAAAATCTCTAAAAACATACTTATTTCAACTAGCATTTAACATTGCACCAATCCACGCATCTTCCACTACTCAACACCAGTCCTCCTCCTCTACCCCTCTATAGTATTTCCTCTCCCCCGTCTATTTTTTTTTTCAATTATAGTTACAATCACTCCCTTCCCTATCTCCTGAGAATATCCTTCCCTAGATAACTACCAGTCCTTTCCTTGCCCTCCCCTTCCTATGACCACAAAGCGACCCTTGGCCCAATCCCCATTTATTACATTTTTGTTAATTTATTACTTACAAGTTATATACCAGTTTATCTATTTTATTCTTTTAAGTTATATTTTTATTTCGTTTATTTCATATTTTTGTAAACCGTTTTGATAAAAAATATATTTTTAAAAAAATGGTATATAAATGCTTTAAAATAAATTAATTAATTAACTTGATTACCTGAGTGTGTTGTCTTGTCTTCTGTTGTCATCTGTTTCCTTTTATCTTGGTCTTTTGTCTTCTTTGCTGGAGTGATAGTTTTTATTTGTTAGACAAGTTTGTCTGGCTGTCTTTTTGTGTGAACAAGTAAGGAGGAGTTGTGGTGGTGGTGTAGAGGAGTGGCGGTGGTGGTGGTCAAGTAGAGGAGTGGCGGTGGTGAGAAGGAGGAGTAGTAGTGGTGGTGAAGAGCAGTGGTGATGGTAGTGGTAAGGAGGAGTGGTGGGGTTGGTGATGGTGTGGAAGAGTGTGGTGGTAGTGATGTGGAGGAGTGGTGGTAGTGTGGAGGAAGAGTGTGGAGAGGATGTGGCATGAGAGGCATAGGGAGAGAGGAGAGACGTGAGGAGAAGATGGGGAGGAGGGAGGAGAGGAGGGAGGAGGAAGAGGGTAGAAGTGCTAGGTGGAGGAATAGGAGTAGGAGTAGGGGCAGGAGTAGAGATAGGCAGGAGGGAAGGGATAGGAGGAGGCAGGAAGGGAAAGGAGATAAGCAGCCAAGAGCTATTCTAACTGGTGTGGGCTATTTCTTTTATGCAACCTGTAATTAATGGCAAGATTTTTTCCAATTTAACTTTCCCACCTTGAGTTTACATCTCTATTTAGGTCCCTGGTGAGACCTCACTTGCAATACTGTGTACAGTTCTGGAGACCACACCTTCAAAAGGAGGTCCAGAGGGTTCAGAGGGTGGATACTAAAATGGTCAGTGGTCTTCATTCTAAAGCATATGGGGATAGACTAATAGATCTAAACATGTATACTCTAGAGGAAAGGCGAGATAGGGGAAATATGATAGAGACATTCTAATATCTCATCAGTTTCCATGCATAGGTGGTGAGCCTTTATCAACGGAAAGAAGGCTCTAGGACAAGGGGTCATGCAATGAGGTTGAAAGGGATAGACCCAGGAGTTATCTTAGGAAATATTTCTTTACAGAGCGGGTGGTGGATGCATGGAATAGCCTCCCAGTGGAAGTGTTAGAGACAAAAACAGTATCTTAATTCAAGAAAGCATGGGAGAAATACAGGGGATTTCTAAGGAAGTGATGAGAATTATAAAGCTAAATTAATTGGATGGATGGACTGACTGAATGGGCCATACAGTCTTTTTCTATATGTTCTATATGTACTTTAGTATATACAGCTCACTATTCAATCTTTATTAGTATGGTCATTGCCATATTTATATAAGCGACCACAATAATACTCATTGCAGCCACATTGACACCATTTATTGCATTTTAACAGACATATTGAATGGCTACCATATAGCATGAGGCATTTATGATGTAGTAAATGGCTTTTCAATCTGATAAATACCCTAGCACAGTTTAGTACATTGGCCCTGCTGTTGTGTGATGCTCCTTTATACACACTACCAGATTCTCTGGAAAAACAATTATATTCCTATGTGACATTGTTATTTTTTGCTATACACCCAGAAGTTAAATACTTAAAGAACTTTCAAGCTATAAAAAACACTCCTCTATTATCTGCTGGAAAGTTTCCTGCAACTATGAATACGTTCGGTTTAGGTCAATCAATGCAGAGGAATTCAGCAAGGAGAGATGAGAGACCGGGCTTTAATAGGACAATCTGGTAACAATTGTCCTATTTCGATGCTTTTCTTCCTTATACATTATGTAGGAATGATCGATTTTAACAAGCTCAAAGTCATGCAGACTTTCCACTGAGTAAAATACAGTCATACATTGTTGGTTTTGTCTGACTCAGACCTGCCAGGGACCACACAAGAGTCTCATATGCTCCACATTTGGAGTTGTGTGCTTCCCGGAGAGAGAAAATAGGGCTATTAGGGTACATTTTTGGTGAAGGTGGGTCTGGAGCTTTACAACACTGGAGCTATTTAGGACTTTGCCTTTGATAATCCAATCCCAAAAGGATTTTCTGGCACAGCCAAGATTCCTTGTATTCTACTACTTTCCCCTTTGTTTATTCAAAAATAAAATGATAATAGTTGACTACATGCATATAGAGAGAGCAACAGATTTTGTTAGTCAAAAATATTTTAGAATAAATTGTACTACTACATTAAAATGAAAACTAAAATTAATTATTATTCTATCTAGCAGCCACGCATTATTTCCAAGGTAATTGTCTGCAAAAATTATACGGTATTTAATTTGGAATCCATGAAGTATCTCCTATGTAACTATGATAATATATACTAGTATATAAGAACATAAGAAGTATCATATATATTATAATCATAGTAACCTTCTATATCAATGGTAACCTACTATTTTCCAGCATGTTATGTTGAATAGAAAAGCCATGTAACCAAGGTAACATCAGCAACAAATGGTAACCTGCTGTTTACTAGCAAGTTATACCATAATTACTTTGTTACTATACCACCTGGATTATCTGGTTGAACTCCCTGACTGGAAAGATGTGATATAAATAAATGATAATGATGATATTTCATCACAAAGTACTTGCTGGAAGAAAGGTGCTTTAAAGCTGCTGGACCTCACTTCTTAAGTAAAGGAACAAAACATCTACAAACTGGAGATAAAACAATTCAAATGAACAGATTTTGATACTAAAAAATGTGCCTAAAAGTTACAATACGTACAGAAGTGTATGAAAGGGATGTTCATATTGCACACTTTCCACCGTTCATACCAAAATAAAGGTGAGGCATTTCTTGATATAGGCTATTTGGAAGTGGCTGAAATACATATCAGCTTAGAGGTTTTGTTTTGTGTCTATTTTCACTCTCAACATTTTTTTAAATGATTGATAGGAGCTACTTTCAAGAGGCTCTCTTAAAGACCCCTCCCTTCCATAGGAAACTAGACACAGTGATAAAAAAAAAAAAGGCCTTCTCTTGCACAGGGCCTAGTCTGAAGAATTCTGTTCCAAAAGAATTGTAGACAATGTTCAAAGCCTGGCTATTTTCCATAACTTTTAACTGGTCAGTTGATTTTTTTACTCTATTTAATTTTTATTGTGATATTTGCTTTGGATATTTTCTTAATGTATTGTTTTATTATCTGTAACCTTTAATAAGTTGTGTTTTTGTTCATTTTGTTTAGTGATATTTGATATAACATTTGCTTTTGTAGTTTTTATTTTATTTTTAATATATTGTTGCCTCCCTAGAGTCTTTGACCAGACACCTGGCCTGGAAATAGAAAATAAATAAATAAATATTGAGTGATATCATCATAAAAAAATCAAAACAATATTATGTAAAAGAGCTACTTGAATCGAAAATGTTCTATTGTTTAGCTAATGGTTTTTGCAATGATTTGCCTATGAATTTCTCATGCAAATTTGACCTACTACCATATATACCCATGTATGAGTCTTCCTTATATATAAGTCAATAGGTGAATGGATTGTCCCGTTTACAAGAAAAGGTTTAAAATGAGTGATCTATCAGGAAGATAAAATCCAAGAAAAGACATGTCCGAAATAAAAAATGTCACACGGTGCGCTAACTTTAGGTCAGGTCAGTGGAATGACCAACATTAGCTACATAAATTAAGCGGCTACCTCTGAATATCGGAATTAGCTGCTTAACTTGTGCGGCTAAACATGCTCCATTTTGGTGGTTTGCACGTATGTACGTGCATACCCCGGAGACTTTATAGTATACACAAAAAACAGATAGTATGCATGGATAAGCTGAACCGGATTTTTAGGCCTATTTTCCAGCATAAATTTCTTGACTTATACACAAGAATATACAGTACTTTTTCTCTGGTAGATTTTGCACAATGAAACTGGATTTCCGGTAAATTTTGATAATACAGATTGCAAGAAGTATATACAGTCTCTTCTAATAGTACTAGAATTAAAAAAAAAAACTCCTGGTAGAGCCAATAAATGTTTGAAGTACCGATCTATTTGTTCAGCTGGACCTGAGTAGACCCTTATTTAAAATTGTATAGATGGGGAGCACTTACCAGGGAGGCAGGCCTTCTACTGCAGCAACTTAGGTGGGTCAAGAACAGTGTTATTGTTATCTCCTGGTGGGAAATTGCTGCCTCCCCTTTGCCAGCTAGCCAGTGAGATCATCAGCTTGTACCTGAAGTGCGTATTTAAATCTGGGCTCAATGGCCTAAAGCCACTGGCTCGCAGCCAAAACCACACACCAAAGCGGCACTTCACATCAAGATTTGGTGTGCTTGGACGTTTGATGGGAAGAACAAGGAAAGTGAAGCTCACAACCTTCTCCTCAGTGGGAGGTCCTATGGATTCCCATCTACATTGCAAAATGAGTCAGCCTATTGAAAACTCTATCCCAGATACTTTTTTTTCCTTGCAAGTTTTCTTAAGTTCAGGCCAGACCCAGTCTTCTTCGCATCCAATAGGTTCAATAGATAGTATATCACTGATATATTTGTTTCCTTCAGTTCCTATTGTGGATCACCCAGATGATTTCAAGAGAACCCCAGGTTACAAACATTGTGAGTGCTCTCCTGAGAGTGTAGTATACCCCCATCTGTCGATTTGGATAGTAACATAGGGAACATGTCAATGTCATGCTCACTGATATATATGGAAGTTGATTGCTAAAATGGATAACACTCTGTCTCATTAAGTTGCCCAGTTTACCAAATTTTCAGGGAAAACTAAGACTAAACTTGAAGAATATGAAGTACGCGTATCTACTCTCAAATCGTCAGTATCCAATTTAGGACTCAGATTGCCTCATTACAATTTTTGGGAACTAACCATATTAAGGACAGTTTGATAGCCATTTAGAAGATTTGGAAAATAGGTTGAGAGTAAGAAATCATGTATTTTAAATGTTCTTGTCTGTAGGTTATTGTCAGCCCATGAACTGTTTAAAAAATATGGGGTAAATTTTAAAACTTAGGTGGCGCGCGCACATGTAAGTCCAATTTTATAAGATGTGATACCAATCATGAATACCGGTATAGAAAAAACTTAAATAAATAAATAAATAAATAAATAAATAAAATAAAGATGTGCGCAAGCTATAAAATTGGGTAGCGTGTGCACATGTACGCTGTGCGCACTCCTTTTAAAATCTAGCCCAGTGTGTAGAGGAAAAAAAGTAATTTTTTATAATAATTTCAAGTGAAGAAAATTTGGAGGATTTTTTTGATGCTTTATTGGTCACTTAATGGTTTTGGGACACTGAAGCATTTTAAAAAGAAAATTCCCATGTGAAGAATAGGACCTATGATTGCAACTGCTTTGATCCTTACATAAGTTTTCCAAGTGCTGAGGTCCAGTTTATGATGGTCCTTATAAAATATATAAAGTTCTGAAGTTTCTTATTTCTTGGTGTATACTTAGTTCCAAACTTTCATATTTTTTGGGTGGTTTTCGTACTGTTCAGATAAAGACTGCCACCATCACAGATTTATCAGTATGTTGTAAAATACAGAACTTTCCTTGATTTATAACTAAGCAGTTGAATGCAAATGTATGTATTTATTTGTTTGTTTGTTTTTATGTTTGAATATTTGTATGCCGCGTAACCAGCATTCTTAGCGGCTAACAAGGAAACATACACAGTTTTAAAAACAGATAAACTCTTTCAATGACAAACCGCAGATATCCTCTTTCCCAAAATCTGTGAATTAGACACAAAGTCTGACACTTGAATTCATGTACTTCCAAACACAACTGACATATTTTAAAACATTGGTTGACAGGCAGCACACATTTTAATGAATAGGGATGGTAAGTTTCAAACCTAAGATGGTAACTTTGAAACAGCTGCACAGTCACACATGTATGTGCGATTGACGGCTTGCATCAAGAGACATGTCCATTTTATAACAAACACATATATGTGCGCATGTTTTAAAAAAGCTTGGATGTGCATACATGTGTGCATAATTTAAAATGGCCATATCCATGTGTGTGTACATATGCCGCGTCTACTGTGTAAGTGGGGGAATTTTATAAGGCACGTGCAGTTTGTTCTGAGTTCACCCAGTTTGTGGATAGGTTTTCCAAACCCCCTTAATTTTTAGCATCCCTTTCCCCCTGTTAGCCCCAACCCTTAAAACCCTGTTGACTAGCCTAGCTTTTTATTTTCACTTACACGCCATCCATAGTAGTAGTAAAGTTGCGTGCCAGGGGATCCTTTACACATCTCTTGGTCTTCCCTTAACACGCCCATGCTTTGGGCATGTAGATGGAGATACATGGGCAGTTTATAAAATCCGCTCAGCACATGCTGGCCATATTCTGCGAGTATCTCCCAGATTTGGCAAGCATAGGGTTTTTAAAATTCAACTATATGTTGGTTATTCCTCTCAGTTGGCTTCCACTTCAGTGTGGTGCATAAGTGGTCTCTTTGTCTACTGATGACGATATCCAAAAATGCTATATGTTGTTGATGGAACTCCATGGTGATTTGTAAATTTTTATCTAAAATGTTAATCAATAAATGAAATAAATTCAGTTCTCCTACCGATGATGTTTAGATTTTTTAAAACGTCTATAAAGTATGACCAAACCTTAGTCTGCAAGAACTGCCTGACTGTGTAATTGTTTTGTTCTTTAAAATTTACTACATAGGGGGTCACGTGATGCTGTAGAGCTGACAGCAGCATGTGGAAGTAGCTGCCACCATCCAGATTTCATTTTAGCTTTTTTCTTTGATATTTGAAGGAACGTGAGAACCCAGGGAAAGCTTAAAAATAATCATAAAAGATCCATCCAAAGCTGTGGGCAGACAAAGTGGCAAAAAGCCAGAGAAGCCTGATATGGGCTAGGCTAATGAATCATCTCATGGAGGGGAAGATTCGCCTGATTCTGATCTTCCACCTGAAATGACAGTAACACTTTGGCAGCTATTTGGTAATTTCTCTGACAACTAATCCAAGAACATTGTCTCTAAGCTAAAAATCGTGGTGGTTAAGGTAGCTGAATTTGTCTCCTCTGTGTAGAAACAGGAGGAACAGCTGGATATAGTTAAAAAGAGGGTCAGTGACCTGGAAGATGGATTTACTAACTACGGGCAGAGGATTGATATGTTGGCGATGAAATTTATAAATCTGGACAATTATCAATATAATTTGGCAAACTGAAGTTGGGAAAACAACCTTTGCATGGAAGGTTCCAACATGGCCGACTACATTTCAAGATGACTGTCTATATTGCTAGATATAGAGGTTAAAGATAGCCATTTGAAAATTGATCATGTGCATTGAACCCTAGCACTGGCTCTGGGCCCAAGCGGAAGGCCCAGATCATTAAATGGCTACATAACTTTAGCGACAAGCATTGGGTCAGATGGCCAGAAAAAAGGCATTCTGTTGTATGAGCAAGTAAAGATATATATTTTTCAGAACTTTTCTCAGGCTGTAGTTAACAGACGCTAAAGCTTTTCAGTGGTTAAATTGCAGCTCAAAGCTGACTTATGCAGTGTTATAACTAGTATATCTGAGATTGATAGTGAACAGCAAGCCTGTCTTTTTTGATTCACTAGAAAATGTGGTCAAGCATTTGGTCGGCCGAGCAACGGTTTTTTGAATACTCTTCAAGACAGGATGCCTGCCTTTTGTGAATGGTTATTATTTGATTGTTACAGACTTTAAGGTGAATTTTAAAAGCCCTGCGGGTGCTAAAACTAGGAAATACTTGCACAAGTTGAGCCAGCGCATGGCAAGTGGATTTTAAAAGCCAACTGAGAACGTGTTTATCTCCTGCTGTGCGCACAAATAAAAAGTTTCTAAAATGGGGAAAAGCATGGGCGTGGTCATGGTGGGGCATGGGTGTGCCGGGGCCTGGCCAAGAGATGTGTGCGAAAATACTTACACTTCCCTGGGAGCGCCAGGCTCCTCTGCCACATAAATTTACTTCTGCTATGGATGGCATATAAGTAGTAAAACAAAAAAATCTAGGCTAGTCAGAGGGGTTTTAAGGAACATGGCTAACAGGGGGCACGGAGGCTATTAAACTAGGAGAATCTGGAAGTCCTATCCCTTAACTGGGTGAACTGTGAATGAATTGGGAAAATTACCTTTGGCATGTGTGTGCAAACGCTGCAGTAGAAGCGGTATTTGCGCAC
This sequence comes from Rhinatrema bivittatum, assembly GCF_901001135.1. Taxonomy (NCBI): domain Eukaryota; kingdom Metazoa; phylum Chordata; class Amphibia; order Gymnophiona; family Rhinatrematidae; genus Rhinatrema; species Rhinatrema bivittatum. The sequence goes on from NC_042616.1 coordinate 754,201,703, forward strand.
ATACGTGTGTTTATTTAAAATTTGCGCACATACACACATATTCTCGCGTATGTTATAAAACAGATGGGTCTCTGGGCATTAGGGTTACCAACTGGCTCCAGGTTTTCAGGGCAAGTTAATCCATTCCTGGTTTTACCCCATTGCATGCTGGGACCTTTTCTGGTTTCCGTATTGCATTCTCTAAGAAAATCAAGACTATAAGTACCTGCATATAGGGGAGTAAAATCAGGACTGGCTCAACCTGTCCTGAAAATCTGGCAAACCTACTGGGTACGGATCAACGAACACACCCTTATGTGCTCCAGTGTGCCTGTTTAAAAGTTACCGTCCCTGTGGGTATATCATTTGTTGTTGGGGGCTGCTGGGGGTCTGATATAGCTGGTATGGATAATGATCCTTATTTTTCTCCCTTTTCACTCTTTTATTTTTATTTTTTTTTGTCTTTCTGCTCGCTGGAGTCTCTGGCTTTTTTTTTTTTTTTAAAACTCTGCCTCATTATTATGTCATTTATGGGGACATTTTCTCTGGTGTTATGGTTTATATATCTTTTGGACTGACTATTTATTGTGGGACTTTCTTTTGAATTCACAGCCTTTTTGTTTGGACATATGTGCAGAGGCTGCTGCACGTTGGGCCTGGCAGGAAGATACAGTTGTGCACAGTACTGCTGCAGTGTTTTGGCTACTGAAGGCTGGAACTGATAAGAAACAACTGTATTTTTTATTTTTATTATTATGATTAATGACGTTTTCTCTTTTTCTCATTCTCTGACTGTGCATGTTCTGGGCTGGGTATAGCTACTGATGAAAACCACAGGTTGTTTGGTGGGGAGAATGGGGTTGAGGGGAGGAATTGGGATTTTTGTAGTTGGGGGGTTTTTCAATTTGGGGCAACTTTGATGGTTTTGGATCCAATTTGTTCTGGATTAGGTCCAGGAGGAGGTGGTGAGGACTGGTTATATAAGTTATGGTTATTGGGATGAAACAGGGATTTATAGGCCCAGCCTGAAACTCTTCCTGTGGCATACACTGATGACATCACTGCTACGCTAAACTAAAAGGAGGCTCAGATGCCTTGGCGAGTGCCTGAGCAATAGGTTCTGATCCTTGATACTGTGCCATTGTGGTTCCTGATTCTTTTCTTCAGTGGTGTTTCAGCCTTGCTTCGCTGCTGACTGCTGACAATTCTGGATCAGCCTCTTCCCCCAAGTCAGCTGCTGCCTATTGGGGCCAGTGCCGTGTGCTGGTGAGGCTGAGTCAGTCCAATAGAGGCCCCAATACCCTGAGTTGTGCCAAAATCTTTCATAAAATGAATTTCCAGTAGCTTTAAACAAAATGTCTCCATAAATCTCACTGTTTTAACAACCCCTATTCCCTCTGGGATCCCCAAAATTCTCAACTTTTTTCCCTTCCTCCTTTTATTTGCAACTTTAAAGTCCCTTTTCAGTTCAGCAAAAATTATGACTTTGTACTGTAGCAAGGCCACATTGTTTTCAGACAAGACAGCATTTTCCTCTAATTTATCCATTCTCTTTTCAAATAAAAGAGAATTATGTTGTAAGGGAAGCCACCTCCATTTCAGTTTCTTTGGTTGCACCAAGGTTCTCTGCCATTGGTACTTTTGGGGTAAGGTAAGAGAAGTTCAGTTTCAGTTTCCTCGCCACCAGCAATTTTCTTTGGTGATGGATGGTGTCCTGACCGTCTGAAACTTTCCTATCTGCCACAATATGTGTACTTTTAGCTGCCTTTAGGGGCGGCAAAGATTGTATTTTCAAGTCTTAGCACATTTATTTTCCATGGTGACTCTACCCACACAAAATGCAGATCCAGAAGTTTGCAGATACTTTGTACTTGTGGTAGGTTTCAAAGTGGCATTATGTGGAAATTTTCACTTTGAAACTCGGTGCAAAGTCCGTGAGTAATAAAAAGCACCTGTGTTCTACTTTGACCCACTGTGGATGGTTTGAAAATTGCCTTCTCAATGTGATTTCGCAAAAGTTGCTTTTGTGTTGTCCAATTTATCACTAGCCATGACAGCTATCTCTTGGGATAAGTATTTGGAAGAGACAGCAATTTTATTTGTGGGCTTTACTAATTTTTGACTTGCTCTCACACAGCTACAGTATCTAAAAGCAAACTCTCTAGCACACCAAAAAAGTTGTATAGTTTTAAAAATTATTTTTACATTTTCAAACAGTAACATTTCCTGTAAATAAAGTACAGCTTGTAGGCAAATGATGACATTGTCAAATCTGCAACCTTGTCAAAGCAGATTTGATAATAAAGAAAAGAAACCACATTTAAAGAAACAATTAGCTCTAGGTAAGCCCACAAGAAAGAGAAGAGAAACAGGGGAATCCAAGATTCTAATACAGAATATAAAGAAAATGATCCTATAATAAACTCTTAAATACTTAAGTAACTAAGAAGAATAATCTCCTTCATTCAGAAAGAAAAATAGGATTAAAAATGTGCTTAGACTCTCACCACATTTCCATAAAGAACCTTTTAGATCTTACAAGCAACCGAAATTATGATAATATATTCAGTCCTCAAAAGCCAGAATCAAAGGACGAAAGAAACCAGATCCTTTTTTGGGTTTCAGGTTGATATGACTCCAAGAAGTTGGTGAGCTGGTCAGAGTAAAAATTATGGGAATCTAGAGATACAGTAAGTCTGCATTTGCAGGAATAATTAAAGTAAGAAAAAATTCAGTGCCTATATTTAGAGCCTTTTGACATACATCACTAAACCACCTTCTATAGACTTGCACTAGTTCTTTAAAATTCAGGAAAAATTTGATTTTATATTCTAAAACGTGTTTGCCATTATACTGATGAAATGTCTCAATATTAACCATAAAAGGGTATTTATCCAAATCATTATTCCCAATCATTAAAATCTCAGTTTTCTGAAAATTTAATGCCAATTTGTTCCTTAGGAACCAATCTGAAAATTCAGTTAAACCAGAGTTCAAATTAGCCAAAAGCAAAGTTTTATCCCTTCCCAATGGAATAACGATCTGAATAAATATATCAATTTCATAAATATAACATTTTATTCCTAATGCCCAAAAAGCTTCCCTAATAGTTGTATAAAAACACTGAAAATAAAGAAGAGATGAACCTTAAGGATCCTGCATGTCAAATTAAAATGTAACATACAGCTACCCTTTCTACTCATTAATGCCAGTCTTTCCGAAAGGAACAAAATAATCCACTGGATTACATTATCTCTTAGATCCAGAAGTTTACATCTATCCAAGAAGATACAAGTGATCAACCAAATCAAAAGCTGAAGTTAGATCTAAAAAGACTAAAAAGTATTTCATTTCATTTATCCATCTATCCATCTGCCCTTTCAAAATTCTGCCACCTGCCGCGGCGCCCTCTAAATCACTGCACCCTAGGCACAGGCCTAGCTCACCTAGTGATTTCTCCGGCTCTGCATCTACCATATAACATCATCACTCAGAAATGCTATGGAAACCTGCCTGATAAAAGGTTAAGATCCCCGGTCCCCTCCAGAAAAGCCATCAGTGGGTGGTTCACTATTCTCACAAGGAGTTTTGACAGAAATGGGATGCTAGCTACAGGCGGATAGCCGGTACATATCAAAGCATGTGGAGGTCACTATTGAAAAGCCATATAGACAACTCACAAGTTATCCAACTAAATGGCAAATGTGGAAATTCAGCCACATATCTGGCTAAATTATAGTCAGTTCACTGCATAACCAGCTTTTCAGGGGCGTTCCAGGGAGGAGTCGAATTATCCTGATAACCTAGCCGAATATTGCACATATACAGTTATATTAGCTGGATAACTTAAGTCCTGCTCAAAAGTAGGTGTAAAGTTATCTGACCTTGTGGGGCTGGATAACTTGCTGCTTATCCGGATATCTTTAAAAGATATCCAGATAAGTAGTACCATACAAGTTATAAAAAAAATACAGGGCCCTTTGGCCCTATATACTTCCACTACCTAACAACAAATAGTAAAGAGACCATAGCAGCCTAACTCCAATAAAGATAATCAGCACAACGCCCCTAAGGACCAGGCATCCATACATCTTTACACCTCCTTTTTAAATGGTTCCTAAATCAATAGCTGTCTATTTATTAGGGATATATATTTGTTTGAAATGAAAGTGTAAAATGGGAGAAATGATCTTGTTTTCATTTCATTACAAATAAGCCGAAAAATAAAAGAAGCATTTTGTGTATTTTCTGTTTTCGTGGAATAGTGCATTTGTAAACACCATGCACTAGTTATAAATAATGCATACTGTTTCCCCAAAACAAATGCAAAAAAAAATAAAAAATAAAAGGTCTGAAATGAAAAATGAACAAAAAAATCCCTGAGAAACAAATTATTGAAATAACAATGAAAAAAATAGTGTGCACAACCCTACTGTTTATTCTCCTTGAGGTTGATATTCAGCCACAGAGTGCCTAGCTTGCCCCTAGATTCATCAAAAAGTGTTAATAATGCATGCTTTAAGAAAAAGGAGCATGTTTTTGGAAATTTTACATTTACCACTTTGCATTGTGTGGTAAACATATTATGCCAAGAGAAAGAGAGAGAGAGAGAGAGAGAGAGACCATCTACAAGGTCTTCATAGTAGTTAAGTATTTATATCTCTATAGGAGGGCCATATAATAGATCGAGGTGTACACCCTAGCTTGAGGGACTCTATAACAGGGTACCATCAAGCTAGGGTAAAATAATATAGTTCAAAATTTCATATTTGTGAGACTTTTCTCATTCCAAATGATATCAAATATTCACCAAGGTGTATTGTGCTGTTCGTACTGCTCACTCTACATGCAAAAGTGGCCTCTAAACCCTAAACCACCACTAACACCTCACCTCCACCTTTTACATAACCCTCCTATAGAGATATAAATAGGTGCTCAAAGTGAGCCCCACCCCAGAGGTTCTCTCTCTCCCTCCCTCCCTTTCTTTCAGCCCAGAAATGGCCAAAATACAATTCCAAAAATGTATCTCAAATTGCGTTATGGCCATTTTGGGCATATCGTATAGCCTAATGCCAGGAAAAAAGGTGTAGTTATTTCTGGCATTAAAACTGTGCAATAGCATACATTATGCTATAAAATGGTGTGATATTGTCCCTCATTTAACTAAATCCCACCACTCCCAAAAATTTGCATTCGCAGCGTGCGTTAATGCCATAACACTTTTTGATGAATGACCCAGTGAGTTAGCCGGACATAGCTATCCACCTAACTTAGGCCTAGATTCATCAAAATGCTATAAATTTCACATGAATAAAACCTGCAATAAGGAAAAGGGGAGAACACTGTAGAAATCTCATGTTTGTGTATCTTTTCTCATTCCAAATCGCATCCAATCTTCACTGATGTGTACTGTGTTGATATCATTTGGAATGGACGGCTGGCACCATCTTGTGCTCCTACCATGTGACAGGGCCCGTGATAACAGCCTAACACACTTTGATGAATATCCCCAGCTATCTTAAAGTTAGCTAACTTTAGAACAGCCCTATGTGCCAACTATAGTTAGCCGCATTGTTTAACCAGCTAGCTCCGAATATCTGAGTTAGGCGCTTAACTTATGCTGCTAATTCTGGCCTGCTCTGAAACGCCTCTCACCCGCCCCTAGAATGCATCTGACTTATGTGCCTTTATTCTAGGTGCACATCTCGATATTCAGCCGTTGCTGAATATCTCCAGCTAGCCATGTAGGGCCAGATTTAATAAAGCTTTTCTCCCATTCTGTGTCTATGGGAAAAATGCTTAGTAAATGAGGCACTTAGATGGATAAATTTTCAGTTATCCAACTAAATGGCTTTTGAAAATCGACCTCTTTGTTTCTAGGGCTCTTAATAAATTGTCAACCTTTGTTCTAAGCTACAGAGATAAATCTTCACTACCTGGCATACCTATAGCAACCTCACATGTTATCAACTCTTTACTCAACTGCTTATTACAAACAATTCTTTGGCATTACCCTTGACCACTTCAATTATTTCCACATAGGATTACAGTAAAACACACAAATTGCTATAGCTTCCAGTTAAAGATAATTCTCTTCATAAAGCTATATTAAACAGAAAATTTGCTTTTTTTTATTTCCCACAAATTAAACTCAATGATTTTGTTAAGGGTATAAGAGAAATAGAAGACACAGACCACCTGGGAGTTTGTCCTGAAAGTGGAAATGTAAAACTATAGCTTCACCACTACTAAAATCGTTGCATAATATTTCCATTTCAGAAAATGTTTTCAAGTCATGGAATTTATTGTTCTTTTTATTAACAAAATTACATATTTAGCAATTTACCTTTTTCTGTTTAGTTCTCCATGAGCTATGGTATTTCCAATCATGTTCAATCAAACCTGTATGTATTGAAATTTCCAGACTAGTTTACTCTGTCTAAGACTCTTTGTTTTCATTCTTTAACACATTTTTTCTGCCTATGGAAGGCTAGAGGCCATCAAGATCATTGAACAATATTGCATTAGTTTCTATTTTTAGATATTGATTATTTACTTTAGTTATAGAGATAAATATCTAAATATCTCTTTAAAATATTCATGTATATACAAGATTGCATACTTGAAAAAGATGTACATTGTCTTTGACCTTGAGCAGGACCTACCTTAGGCTAGGGCAAGCTAGGAGATCACCAAGGGCACTATGAGACAAGGGGTGCCCAGTCATTGCTGCTTGCATTGGGTTGGATCTGCCTGCAAGCCTCCCCCCATCTGGCTGGTAGGAAGAATGGTGCTTAATAGTTCATCAGCTTCCCCTGCTGCACAAAGCCAATCGTGCAGTGAGATCACATAATCTCACATTAATACTGCCAAACCATTCCTGTGCTGCAGAGGAAACTGTTATACTATTAAGTACTGCTCCTCCTGATGGCCAATGATGGGTCCGAAGAAGAGTTGGGGATATCGCCACTGGAAGGGGATTTGAAAATTTGAAATTATCAGGAATCAAGGTGGGAGGCAGAGACCTACATTTTAATTGGCTTTTTTTTACATTTAACTTTTAGGGGTATGAGGGCAAGGAAAGGGAGACTGTATATGGGGTGGTAAAGGGGATAGGAAGAGGTAGAACTTCATGGTGGATGGTAGGGGTGGATCAGAGAAATGGATGATGTAGGGGAGACCGTACATGGAGTAGGGCAGTGTAAAGTTGGGAGTAGCGCATGGGAGAGAGGATTTGGTATGAGGACATGAAATGGGAGACAGGAGGATCCAGAATGGAAAAGGAGGAGATAGAATGAATGGATAGAGGATGAGAAAAGGGAGACGAGGGAGGGAGGCAGAAGGGGAGAGAATGCTTCAAGGGAGGAAGGGAGGAAAGGGGAGAAAAAAATGCAGAAGGAGCAGAAAAGAGAATGACTGGAGGAAGGGGCACTATGGGAAATTTTTGCCCAAGGTGCCATTTTTCCAACAGCTGACCCTGGCCCTTAGAAGATAACAGATTTCCTGAGGGAAAGAAAGAAAGAGGAAGGGATATCATCAAACTTATTGGCCTCTCTAGTGTCTATTGAGGCTGAAGAGGACTACACTATGATTTCTTTGAGTTGCCATATCTGATGGCATATACCTTCTATCTTGAGGATAAATTGACATGTTATTTCCCTAAACACCATTTGTATTTATGCTGAATAGGCTGAGAATAGATAGTTCCTTAAGGGTGGATAACAGCAAATGACTAGCCATGGGCTTGCTGAACTGACATCTCGGAGAATTGGAATCACTAAGAGCCAGAGTCACTGGACACTGAGCAAGCCATGAGCCTAGTTGAGCTCTAAACCTGAGCAAAGGAAACTCCTCCCACTGAGAAAGAAAAGCTTGAGAAAATTGGCTATACAGAGGTAACATCAGATCCCCAGGAGAATGCAGACCCCAGCAGCTGATCAGCAGGTGATGCCAGGTCCCCCAGGATAACATGGACAGCAGCAGAAGGTTGGAAGACAAATTGAGTCCTCTAGGAATGTGTGGACCCCAGCAGCAGATCGGGAGGTAATGTTGAGTCCCCCAGGAGGACAGGGGTCCTAGCAACTAATCCAGAACCAGATGGGTCCTTCGGGGGATGCAGACCACCGCATTAGATCAGGGGACAAAATCAGGTCCCCCTGGAGGGCATGGACCACAGCAGTAACTCCCAGGAGGGCAAGGACCTGTCAATAGAGTGGAGTGCAAGTGGGCAGAGGAGACTGCAACAGCAGTTTGGACTCAACAGATCCCACCCCATGACCAGCAGTATCTACTGGCCCAGTTGCACTTTTCACATATGTAAGACTTTATTAAATGGGAACATAAGAGGTCCTTTCTATTCTATATGACTGTTATCTTTGGGGGTCTAACTTCCTCCCCAAACAGCTAGAAATACTTGTTGTCTTGTAGAAATGTATATAGTTGTGTAGTCTGAGACTAATATCCATGAATAGAGAACCATGCTGTTTGATATCCTGTAGCAATGTACATAGTAATGTAGAAATGTATATAATCATATAGTCTAATAAACTTGTATATATTTGTAAATACTGCTTAGACAGAAAAACTACAGGCCCTGCTAAGAAGTGAAGGAAAAACTCTGCAGGATGTAGTGGGGATTCTACCTGAGGGGGAGACAGCTAGCCTATTTCTCTGATACACCGATTGGTACCATGTGGAAGGTATTAGAGAAATACCTATAGCCGCACTATGATGGATTTTTTTTGTCAGATGTTTTGAAATATTTGTTCTACAAGTATACTTTTATTATCATGATGTTTTATATTTCTTGATTTTTTTAATGTTATTATATAGCATAGTGATGTTTCTATTTTTCCATTGTTACCCTGATACAGAGTGTGGCTTGTAGCAGATTCCAATTCAGTTTTTCTCTGCATATTTCTGTTTATACTTTATTCTCTGTTTATTCCGTTTTTTGTAAAGGTTTGTCTATGTTCTGCATATATGACCGAGATGAGGTATTCTGCTAGCATGTAGTTTCTGTGCAGGGATGTATTGCAGCCTGACTTATTCTGTTTTCCTAATAGGAGGTGTATTGGTGTTTTAGGGCCTGGTTATATTTATAGTGTTCCCGTTTCATAGGTAGGGTTGTTACTGTTTGAGTGCTGGCAGTTAGTGCTGTTTACATATGGGAGGTTTAATATATTATAATTCAGTTTACTTAAAGCTTTCTGAGGGCCAACATGCTTTCAATAGTCCTAATACAATATGGCTGCAGGAGTTTTTTGGTTTTTTTTGCAGAGTTTTCAAATTGCTACTGCAGCAGTGCATGTAAATAATATGCATATTGTAAGTGATATTTTTACCTTAGAACACTGAATGTTTTTCTTCATGTAAAGTTTGTTAATATAAATGCTTAGTTTTTAAGTATTTGTGGGAAGGGTGGGGCCAGGAGTGTGTGCAAGGCTATAAGGTTCACCTATGACACCTTGCACCAGCCCTGGCTGTACTGGCTCCACAAGAGGATTCAATCTGGAGCTGTGCTACTTTGGGTTAGTGGCGCTCCCCAGTCTTGTACAGAGCTTAATTTTTTCTTTTTATAAGCCCAGGGAACAGTATGGGTCACTTCAGGTCCTCCCTCCCCTGGAGTCAATGTGAATGCTCTAGAGTGGTGGGAGGGTTGTGGAGAAGAGGAGGCAAGCTACAGGCACAGGAAGAAAGGGAGTAAGCCAGGAGGATGCCCCTATGCAGTGTAGTGGAGGCTTCTGTTTGAAGTGACTGTACTGAGCTCTGAGAGAAGCAGCTGGCTGTGGAACCAGCGAGTCTCCTAGAGAATGGGATTGGGATAGGGAGGGGGCTGCTGCAGAATGGGAAAGGGCTGATAGCAAGCAAGAACTTTACACCATGATGCAGCAGTGCTGGACTGGGGGCACTCACTGTGTGAGTACATAAGCAGCAGCACAACAGAAGCATGTGTGAGAGAGTGTTTGTGTGTCTGTGTAAGAGAGAATGAGAGACACACACTCAAACACACTTTGTTTGTGAGAGAGAATGTGTGTGTGTGGGTATCTTTCTTGCTGACACAGACACACACACTCTGTGTAGGGGGCCCAACCAATTTACAGGGATAAACAAGCACTGCAGCTCTGCTCACCCTTGATCTAGAATGTCCTCAACTTCTTAGTTATTTAGGAAAGATGACGTTTATTTTGGAAATATTTTGGCTCAGTTCTGCCAGATTTAGGGTTGACTTGTCGTGCTTTTGGGAACTGTTGGCACATGTGTTGCAGGGAAAGTGCAAGAGGGCATCAGATACCCCATGGGCCGCTTTTGAAAAAATTCCACGGGCCGATATTTTCCTACAATCTGCCCCTGATCACAATGCAGGACATGGACAAGTTTGAATTGAATAGTCAAAGGGATTTTATACTTATATGTGACTGTAATCAAAATTGGGTTAGCGGAAAGAAGAGACCCTCCCTACTTTTGCTATTGTAATGAGGTAGATCAGAGAAGAGGAAGATGAAAGGCTGTGAGGAGATCTCTAGGTTACCCCAGCAGAGAAGTTAGAAGGGAGATTAGTACCAGAGGTCAAGACCATCCAGGATCATCCAACCCCCCCCCCCCCAAGGAACAATGGAGGGGGAGCACCATGGACCTCGACCCCAGAAAAGGAATACCAGGCTAGGATCCATGAGTTTGAGTCAAGGCTAGAAGCCCTGCAGACCCGATTTGATTCTCCAATGAGGGTTGCTCCCGCACAGAAGGAGTGGAGAAGGAAAGCACCACTCAGACAATTGAGATACACTATGCCTACCTTAGGCATATACAATAAGCAATCTGTTGTGTTACAATTGTGGGAAACTGGGGCACTATAAGAGAGAATGTAGGTCTTCCCAGCCACTTAGGGAGGGACAGAGGCCTCCCCAAATCAGAGAAGCCATCGAGGATACAGGGAAGGAGAGAACCTAGGATCTCTAAATGTTTATAGCAGTCACCCCTGAACCCAACCAATTGGGCAGGGATCCCCATTCCAGAGGGGGATAGTGGGACCCAAAAGCATTATTCCTATCCAAATTGCAGGTATCATTGGATAGTCAGTCCCATGTCTCCGTTGTAAACCAGAGTTTCTATGATGCTAAGCTGTCACACATCCTACTCCAACCATTACAGGGACTGGAACCTTTATCGTGGTGACAGTAGAGTTTCCCCAGCACCTCACAGAGGAAGTTCAGAAGTTAGAGGCTTTGATGTTGGTGTGTCCAGATTCCCAGCTTGAAACCAATATCCCAGTGCCAATTCACACATGTTTGCCAAAGGAATTGCCACAGGAATGCCATGAAGTCATGGGGAAAGAGCTTCCCCAGGTGTCATGCTGTTTCGGGTGTGTTTTGTAGGGGGGAAGCACGGAAATGAGGTGTTGGATTTTGTTGGGGAGATATAGTAAAAAAGCAAAATCCCTATAAATAACTGCTTTACAGTTGATGCCGTTCTTGCACATAGCACAATTGTTATCGAGGCCCTAGCAGTTGACCGATTGCCTACACAGCTACTAGTGCAGAATTGTGTACTATCTCTAAATGGGAGACAGACATAGAAAGTGTTTGTTAGAGTGAATAATGAGTCTATCCACTCTATCCAGTTACCCCCAGAGGTCAGAATGCCCACTGTGGGGTAGATACCCTGGCCAGTTACCTATCCCAAGAGGTCAGAGTGGCCACTGTGGGGTAGTTCCACTCTCTGTAAAGTGGGGACTGTTCAGAGAATAGAATCTACAGTGGGGTGCCTGATCTATTGACTCCTAACATTTTCCAGTTTGGGGACTTCCCAATTTCCTTATCTTGGAGGGCCAGACTACAGCAAATGTTAGCGGACCCCAGTGACTGCCCCCAAGGAGATCGCTGACCTGTCAGTAAAGGGGAATGGAAGTGGAGCAGAGGAGTTGGCAACAGCATTTTTGACACAATGGATTTTTTCTCCATGATCAGCAATACTCACTGGCCCATTTGCATTTCTATACATGGGTGAGACTTGGGGTAAAGGGGAGAGGGCAATGGTACTTCATTAAATGGGAAAGTAAGAGGTCCTTCCTATTCTATATGGTAGTGTTCTGTCAGGAGTAACATCCCTCAAACATCTAGATGTGCTTGCTATCTTGTGGAAATGTATATAGTTGCCTAATCTGAGACTAATATCCATAAGTAGATAACTGTGCTGTTTGATATCCTGTAGCAAAATACATAGTCAAATAGAAATGTACATTTTTGTAAATATTGTCATTTCTGTTCATAGTATCAGTTGTTTTCTTGGGGTGAAGAGAGGAAAATCTCACCCACTAACACCTTTTTTTTTTTTACCATGTGGAAGCACCAGATACCAGGAATATAAGGACTGACAAAGTTTGCCCGAGGAAGGCTGTGACCAGGTCAGTGCCAGACTCAGGAATGTCCCACAAAGTAAAATGGTCAGGGGGTCATTGCACACACATATGCAAAAATATGCACATATGTTGGGAGTAGATATGTGGGTATTTTATAATCTGCATGTACCTGATACATGCAGGTTATAAAAGACTATAATTGATCTCTGCGCAGCTATATACGCATGTTTATGGGGACACACAGAGTTGATTGAAAGATATCCTCTAAGGCTCTAAAATGCATGCTAAACAAATTTCGGTTGCAGTTATCATATATGTGCTAAATAAGTGCGTATGCATACAAGTAGAGGATGTGAAATACCAATTGGGATTTAGCAGTCCCAACATAAAGAGCATGGTATGCCCTTCTCTGTGTGCTATTTAACACTTGTTCTATAAAGCCAAAAAGTGGCTGCTCCTTAGTGGGTGTTAACATGCCCACAGGGGTTGCATGCTGATCTGTATTCCTGGGGGAAGGCTCCCCCCACCAAGTACCACCATAGACAAGACCAAGGGTCCTCTATGGCCCAATTTACTTCCACCGCCAACACAAAGAAAAAGAGTCCTGGATGTGCAGGAAAGTGTAAGGTCAACCAACGTCAATTGACACCTTGGAGTGAGTGGTATAGGAGCTGTGGAAAGCGCTCCTTCTCCTCTGCCCCTTTTATCATTTTGGGATAGTTTCATCATCAGGCGCGTTAACCTGCTGAGGTTCTCAAAAATGTTAAGTATACCTCATGAGTGCAAAACCTGACATTTATTAATGTTCTTAAGACATCATGTAAATGTCCATTTGAAATGTTAAGGAGCTGTTCTTAAAATATTCAGTATACAAATAGAATAAAAAAATGTAAAATTTAATTAAATACATTTTTTACTTTCTCATATTTGACTAAGGCATTTTGAGGGTGATATGAAGAACCACTTAGCTGATTTATCCGGCTAAGTAGCGGTATCTAAATAACTGGCTGCCTTCAGCAGCTGCCACTTAGCTAGATAAATACTCACCACCTGCACATGGAAACTGATGAGATATTTGAATGTCTCTATTATACCTTATCTCACTTTTTCTACGGGGTATAAATGTTTAGATATTTATCCCCATATGCTTTAGAATGAAGTCCATTGACCGTTTTACTACCCACTCTCTGGACTGACTCCATCCTCTTTTATTTCCCTTTGAAGGTGCGGGCTCCAGAATTGTACACAATATTCCAAGTGAGGTCCCACCAGGGACCCATACAGGGGCAACATCGGTGGCAAGGCAAGAGCATTTTTCTTAAGTGGATTTTTGGCCTACTTGGAGGACCAGGATGAGCCCTGCCTGGGGATCCTGAGCCTGCACTACCAGTCCACTAACTGGCTGGTCAGGCTTACCTCGAGGTTGTTTTCAGGATTTTGGACGTTTGCATAAAAAAAGGAAGCCTTGAAAGTCCCCTGGATGTCTCCTGGATATAGGAAATGGGGATCCCTGCCCCTGGGGTCCCAGCATAAGGAAGACCTGCCCCTCTGTAACCTTTTAAGGGAACCAGAGGAATGGTGGTAACCTGATTCAAGGATCTTCTGGTTATTTTGGAATACATTTTGGGAAAAGATTTTGGGTCACCAGAGCCAGGAGGAAGATTTCTAGTGCCCCTTTCCTACCTGAGGAGGAACATCAAGAGCTGCAGGTTCCTGAGAGAATCCCTTCCATTGTGGGATTTGAGAGGATTAAGAGAGACTGCAAGTGTCAGAGCAGAATTGTGAGTAATCATTTAAAATCGAGGGAGGACATCCACTTGGAGTCTTCAACCCCTGAGGAGAGAGAATTTTGGACTCTCTGTGCTAAGACTAAGTTATTTTTACCAGTGTCAGAGGGGTTTTTCCTAGCCCACTCAAAGAGATACCCTGTCCACTTGGGAGTAGAGGTGTGCATACATTATTTTTCGTCCCCATTTCATTTTCAGTTCGGGGTGGGCCATTTCAGTCCACCCCGGATTGGAAGTTTTTTTTTCATTGCCAATTTCATAAAAAAAAAAACCAACCCCAAACCTGCCCCAACCCTTCAAATTTAATTAAATACAATGCTCCGAACTTCCTGACCGCCCCCCCCCCCCCCCCCCCAGGCTCACCCAATGACCCTGATGATCCAGCAGGGGGCCCAGGAGCGATCTCCCACTCTCGGGCTATTGGCTGCCAGTAATCAAAATGGCGCCGCTGCCTTTTTCCCTTACTATATGGCAGGAGCTACCGGGCCATTGGCCGGCCCCTATCACATAGTAGGAGCAATGGACACCTGGATTTGTATTTAATTAAATGTGAAGGGTTGGGCAAGTTTGGGGTTTTTTTCCCTAGATGTGCACTTTCGAAAAAAAAAAAAAAAAGAAACAATAGAAAATTTTGTGGATTTTCCTTTCATTTTTTTCTGTCCCAAAATGCAACGAAATAGGAAATATTGTCTTTATTTCCTATTTTGTTGCAAATGACTGCACCTCTCTACTTGGGAACCTCATTTTATCCACGCCTTGGAAGGTGAGTGCTTCCCTGCCCTGGTATTGAGAGACCCATGCACAGATAGAGGAGAGAATGTAACTGGGAAAAAGATTTTCTGTTGTACCGAGCACTGTGTTAAAATAATTGTGCCATTTCTTCATCTGGTTCACCATCACCAAAGTACTTATTTTGGACACTTAACCAGGGTCTCCAGTGTATTATTTGGCACTTTCAGCACTTGCAGTGGGACATAAAGTATAACTCTCTCAGGCAAAAGGAATTGTAAACATTATCCCTGTCACTCTGGGCCCTGAAAGGAGATTTCTTCCCCCCCCCCCTTCCCCCCACCAATAAAGGACTCAGGTCCTGGGGTAAGAGACAGTGAAAGAGCTGAGACCCAGCCCCATCAGTGTGCAGCCTGCACCTTACACTTATAAATATGCTATTTGCATATATATATATTCTTCTAAGTTAAAAAGGATCTCCTAAAAATGTCTCTTGTGGTAGTAAAAAAAAAAAGGCTTATATCTTTCACTGTTTTTCTGGTTTGGACAGACAGATGTACTTCACTTGTGTCATCATGGCCCTCTCATTTAGCCAGACAGACAGGGCATTGCTCGTAACTCAAGAAACATCACCATTAGCTTACGGCATGCTCGGCGTCATACATATAGCAAGTTCAAAAGATTTGTTCTCTTTTAACCATGGATTATTGCTTTCTTGGTTCTTCCCCATAACCACAGACTCTCCGGTGTCCTCCCTTTTTGCTATGGTTATCTTTTTTTTTTTTCTTTTTTTTTTCAAAAACCACAGCAGTGAGTGTTTTCTCTCCCTATGCTTTTTCTAAGAGTTTAACTTTTGGAAGCCACTTTTACTTTACACAGCAGCATCCCTAGTGAAAACTAAATCCGCAGGTGTCTTAGGGTCAATAGATGTAAACTTTCATTTTGCTAATGTGTTGCATTGATGTGTTCCATTTGGTGTGCGTACAAAACTAACAATGGTTCAGTTTCCTTCTGCTGTAATCGGTTTCAAACCTCGTTTTTATGGTGGCTTTTCTGCTGCCTGACTTATTAATTTTTTTCTTCCATTATGGGTTCTGAATGTCTGGTTTTCAGCATATTCACACTGAATAGTCATCAGATATATTTGTAAGTACACTTGGGGATGTCCAGGAAAATGTGACATGGCTGTGGCACTCGGGACCTTAATGAAGTCCCCTGAGTTTAGGGCCTGCTTGTTCTAATTCTTATTGTCCTTCCAGGTAAGCACTTTCTCCTGGCTGCAGCCCTCGCCTCAATGTCAGACCCTCTTTGCTTTCAAAATGAAATATTAAAGGAATGTACTGAAAAAGTTGCTTTGAGGATAAATAAAGCTTCTAATGTTTGTATCTTCCTTCACTAAACCCATGAGTGTGTACTATTTGGATGCTATTTCTCGCAAGGTCATTTATACCCTAGATAGATGATAACATCAGTTTAAAGTTCTTACTTTCTTCGTTAATTGCACTGATTATCTGCTTTGTATTTCTACCAGCTGAGGAACCTGGAAGGCATATTTAACTGGTTTGTTCCACTCAAAATGAAGTCCCAAATTAGTGCCTCTAATGATTGAGTTTCCCAGCACAAGGACATTCTGGACTTGAGGAATATAAGAAATTTTAAATAGATAAAAAGATCTTTCTGGAATTCGAAAGGGCTTGGGACAAACACAGAGGATCCCTGCTGGCTACAGAATGGAAATAAATGGGGTAACATTTCTGCTTGAGGGTAGCCTGCACAGAGCAACAGCTGGTACTAACCTTAGCTGAAGGCTTGGGCATAGCCTGCATAGAGTGACAGATGCTACTACCCATAAAAAAAAATAAAAATAAAATTAAACTTGCTGAGCAGATAAGTTGGACTATTTCAGTCTTAGTTTATATGCCATCATTCAATATGATAGGCTATGCTGTGCTATTCTTTGGGTGAGAATGTACTACAACATTATCCTTCTAAGACATTTTCTGGAAATTAATCTATTTCAGTATATATATATATATATATATATAAACTGCTCAAAACTAGGGCATTGTATATCACAGACAGGTTCAGCCCCCTTTCCCAAAGAGCTTACAAATTAAAAGGTGAATTTTCAAAGGCTTACTCGCTTTAAAAAGACCATATACACATGTATGTGGCCCAGTCATACATAATTCATATTTTAAAAGGGGCCACATGTGTATATGCGCATGTGCGAGCAAAAGTACATTTACAAAAAAGGGGTGTGTTAAGGGGATATTGGGCTGGGGTTTGCACATATACATGTAATGAGGTATTTTAAAATTGACGTATGCATGAACATCATCCAACTTAGTGAATTCATTTATCGCTGCTCATTTATGCACACAAGTGCAAACTTCCATTTTGATTTTTGACTTGGTGTTTGGTGAGCTGACTTCTCCAAATGAGTAGAGTCAGGAACAGACTAGAGGGTGGGAGGGAGTGTAGCAGCAAAAACCATATTGGGACACATCTGTGTCATATGTAGGGTCACCAGAGCACACAGGATCATCAAGGGGGGGGGGGGGTTTGAGATGGATTGAGAGTACCTGGAATAGACAGGAAAGGGGGGGTGGGTGGAAGTAGGTGTACCTGTTACGTTCTGCCGCTGTCTCGGGAGCAAGCGCTGGCCTCTCCGCGTTGCGGAGGGAGCACCTCCCGCGCTGCCCCCCTCTCGGCGGTCCTTGACGTTGTGGCACGGTGGAAACTCCATTGCCGTTCCCTTTGCGGCCCTGCCTCGCGGCAGGCACGCCGCCACCGGCTGCTACCTCTTTCCGGGATCTCTAGGGGCGCACATGCTCCCCGGCTAGATTTAAAGGGGCCACGGAGCGTTGAGGCTGTCGGCCCGTCCTGGTGATGTCATCCACCAGGACCTACTTACGGCAAGCTCTGGCAGTCAGAGCTTGCCTTTGCAATAGGTTCCCTCTTACCCTATTGCCTCCTGGCGACTCTTCAGGTTCCTGAACCCTTTTACCTTTGGATCACTTCCTCGGACTTTGACCTCTGCATCGCCTGACCACGCCTTGACCATTGCTACATCCGACCATGCCTGCCTTCTCCGTGCCTTGACCATTGCTTCGTCTGACTACACCTGCTATCTCCGTGACCTGACCTTTGCTACGAACGACTACGCTATAGACTTCCTTGAGTCCAGAGTTCTCCATTGCTTGTTTCAACTTCCACTTGCTGGAAGTTGAAACAAGCCTCAGTTCTTGCCAACCAGTGATGCCTCTATCCCTATCCTCTGGATGTGGACTGCTAAAGCTCAAGCCTTTCATTGCTTGGGCACCTTCAGTCTCTCTTTGTTCTTTTGCGCCCGAGTTCCTGTATCGAATCTCGTCTAGGATAGAACTACGCCATCTACCGGCTGCTGCCTCTGGGCTGAATTACTTCTTACTTCCAGCTAACCCTGAGGCCCGCCTAAGTCCTGCCCACCCCGGTACCCAAAGGCTCAACCTAAGGGAACGTGGGCTGGTATAGGTGAAGCTCCAGTGACCTCTGGCTTCAGCCCACTCCGCCTCTGACGGTGGAGACCCGTAGGCCCTCGCCTGTGGGTTGCGTCAACCCCACCTCAGCCCAAGGGTCCACCTCCAGTGCAACAGTACCTGAGATAGATGGGGCCATACTGGGTGATAACTGGAACATACTGGTTTATACTGGGGGTTGCTGGAACAGATTGGAGGTAACTGGGCTATGAAGAGTGGGAGGGTGTATTACTGGGACTCACCATGATATATTGGAGGATGGTAGTCAGTGGTGGAGATTACCTTTACAAATTGCTTTAATGATACTTATGACACTCAACTGAGGAGGAAGAGGTGGAGGAATATGATGAGGAGGAACACCGTACAGACACTAGAGCATAATTTTTAGATCTCTCAGAGGGGCAAGTCATATGCGGGTTCAGGTTCAACAAAGAAACCATTTTGTACCTATGCCAGCAGTCAGAGTGGGACCTGCAACCTATCACCCAAAGGGGCCATGCCTTGCCAGTACATGTTAAGGTCACTATCACTCTGGCATTTTTGATTGCCAGCACCCTCCAGACACCTCTAGGGGTCACAAATGGAATAAACCAGTCTGCCATCTCCATGTATATTGATTATTTCCTGGCTACATTTCTCCAGAATAAGGAATATATCCTTCCCTCGGAGCAGGCAGCAATGAGAACAAATCACAACTGATTTCTATCAAACAGCATGCTTCCCCTCTGTCTCAAGGGCTATTGATTGCCCTCATGTCCCACAAGGGTATCCACTCCCTCAATATGCAGGTAGCCTGTGATGCCAAAGGCATCATTATGGATGTCATGCCTAAGATTCCAGGATCCCCCCACATGCCTACATCCTCTCACAGTCGGGAATTCATGACCACTTCCAGGCAGGTCACATTACTGGGGGCTGGCTTCTAGATAGGAATATACTTATCACTACCACCTCACAACAAGTAAACTCTTCTTATTGTCTTGCTCCTATCTCTTCAATTGTCAAGTCGTCTTTCTATAAACTATCCTTATTAAGGAAATTGAAACCACTATTATATTCAAGCTGTACTACAAGCCTTAGTTTTGGTTGCACTTGATTACAGTAACTCACTATATTTAGATCTGCTGGCAAATACAACTTGCCATTGCAACCAGTAGAAAACTCTGCTACCAGGATGCTATGTAGAATTTATTTATTTATTTATTTATTTTTATATACCGGCAACCGTTTGCACATCGTGCCGGTTTACAAGTAACTTACAACCAAAAGATATATAGGCAAAGCCTTTACAGAAAACAGTATGTAACATAAACGGAGTAACAGAGCAAGCAAGTAACTAAATAACTGGGGGAGGGATGGATGGGGGTGGTCGAGACAAGGGAGGGGGCGGGGGGAGGGTGAAAACAGATACATAAGGCTAAGATATGTACAGGTATTCGAGGAACAATTAATATGTACACTGGTTATATACAAAATTGTATAAGCGCGAAAACAACAGTCGTTGATGAGAGGTTATATGTGAGGTTGTACTAAGTAACATTTTTTTTTTTTTTTTATATGCAGGAGGTTAAGTGAGAGGTTTGTAATTCCTTAGAGGGGGAGGGTGTTGGGTGAATGAAATGTAGAATGAAAATGAGAGAACATATAATGCCTATATTCATGAAATTCATTAGCTTCCTGTCACTTCAAGATTACAATATAAGGTCCTCAAACTTATTCATAAATTATTAAACGAGGAATCCTCCACATGACTGGTTTTGACACTTTGTCTCTATAAGCCCATTTGTCAACTTTGCTCAGCAGAAAAAATTCTTCTTGAAGTTCCATCTCTCAAAATTAGCATGCCTAGATATCACTAGAAACATAGCTTTTTCAATAGCTGGACCTCACCTCTGGAACTCACTGCCTGAGACAATCCATATGGCATCAATCAAGTTGTCCTCTGACATGGACACCGTGTTTTGCCACAAAAGCTGCATCGGGAGTGACAGAAAGGCTGAAGCTCATACGCTGCAAAAGATAAAAACAACAAGATTGTAATATAAGAACATTATCAAAAGGTTTTCAGCAGGTGAAGACCGCAGTAGCATACCTGTCACAGATACATTCACGAAACATTCAAAAAATATCAGGAGCTCATACAAAAAATGAACACACTAGCAAACTTGAAAATACCAAGACTGGTGCCACAACATTGTTCCAATGTGATCTTTTTCTATTGGACTATCTGTTTTGGCGACAAGCTTGGCGTCGTCTTTAAGTTTGCTGGTGTGTTCATCTTTTGTATGAGCTACTGACATTTTCCTGAATGTATCCTGTTGCCATTGTTATTAGCTGCTGTAAACCTTTTGATTGCAACTTTTTGATATCAGTACGATGTTGTGGGACCTAGCTTGGTGTTTTCAAGGTTGTCTGTATGTTCATTTTTACATGAGCTCCTGTTTATTTTTCATTTTTGTACGAGCTCACGACATTTTTTGAATGTATCTGTGACAGGTACATTGCTGTTATTAGCTGCTGTAAACCTTTTGATTGTAACTTTTTGATTGTATCCTGTTATTAGAATAATAAGAGGATAACTTGTCCACTAAATGGCCAACTGAATATTGGTCTCTATGTTTTTATTTATGATGTATGTATGTTTTATGATGTAAACCGCTGTGTGCTACCTACAAAACACACGAATTATAAATGTAAATAAATAAATAAATATGTAGACTGACAGCTTTGTCCTAAAAGGACTATTCTAACGTTGTCCAGTGAACTACCCCACTGCCCAATCCAAGGACATGTCTAACTGCATTTCTCTGCATTCTCCCATACAAGTAATAGAGGACATCCACTCAGAGTCAAAACCTATTTCATGATCCCACTGACTAACCCACAGACTGATGCAGATGTTCACTATAACAGGGCCCACCAGCAGACCAGGGCAGTCATCAAGAGAACCTTTGGCCTACTCCTCTCCTAGAGATGCCAAGCTATATTATTTCTTCTGTCACATGTTTAAATTACTAATTTTGAGCTTCTGTCCCTCTCAACACAGCTGGAGTGGTGAAACACGGTCCGTGATGTCACTTGGCACCTGTCATATTGATTGATTCATCTTTTGAAGTTAAGGATCCGCATGTACCTTGGCACTTCACTTTAATATATTGCGGTTTACCCACTGTGTACTGCATTCATTTGTGATGAATAATATATTAAATTAAATTAAGGCTTCCTTGGCTTTTTGGAATGCCTGTGTCTGTTGCCTTTGATTGTCCAATTCTGGCACTCCTCCACAGTAGTGTCCTGACTCAATTGATGCTGCCTTTGGAGAGCTTGGCACCTGGGGGCAATGGCACATCAATGAAGCTACTGGAGGGGCCTGAAGGGCTCAGAGTCAGCCGAGAAGATGGGCCAGCAGTTGTGGTGGGCCTATCTCCTTAGCTACCTGTTCACTTGAAGAGGGAGGAGTATTTTTCTGTGGTAGTGATGGTGGTGATGCTGCAGGCTGCATGGGCAGGGTGGAGGTGGTGGTGGTAGTGGTAATGGCATTAGAGGAGGTTGTCAAATGAACATATAATCAAATACTCTTTACATTTTTTGACGATTCAAATACTATATATTCAGGAGGACGTCAAAGAAAGTCGTGCTGATAAATGTTTCTCTTTATAGAAATCCCAATGTCACAAAACACTCTTATTTTTCATAAACAACCTGCATATCGCTCTACTGTATTCTTGGGCATTGCTGCCCATTTACTATACTGCTTAGAGAGCCATCTTTAATCATTGGTCGTATAATGTATTTTATCCCTTTTTCCTTTTTTTATCTTTTTTGAGATTATAGTAAAATTCAATTTTATCACTTTTAGTTCTTTCTCGAGATATCAAGTTATGGGTACTTCCCTTAAACAGTACAGCCCCATTTCACTTGGTAGATAGCAGAGTGAAGTCCAACATAATTACGTTTCGTGTCCCAGCTGCCTCAGGGACCTCTCTCATTGCCGGTACTTCAGATGCCAAGGGATATATTCTCAAATTTCTTTTACGAGAATGTTTCTAAAATGACAGAAAATATTATTACAACCACTTTAATGTAATTATACTTTAGCTTGCTTGCAAGACATAAACTTACTCAACCGCGGGCGTTATAATTACATTCTGGTCGATTAAGTGTCCCTGCACCTCTTCTTCTTGAGGAGAGATAAGATCTTCCTCTACAAAACTGGACTTCTGTAAAACCATCTGTAAACTGCTGAAGGTCTGGCATACATGAAAATATTGCAGTCACCTAGATCTCAGCCGCATCTTTATCCTCCTCTATCATGGCCCTCACTGCTCAGATTCTAGGTACTCCTCTGCAGGTCCCTCATCCTACTCATTATCCTCTTCAGGGCTAGGAGGCAGCACCTGAGAGTGATGCCTTGCCTGTCAATGGCCACTGGTTTATCTGAATTGTCAGATGGCTGATCCATTGCAAAAAGAAAGATTATCCACACTTTCAATATACTTGCAATTTGACTTGTTCTCTTCAGAGTCACTGGAGTTGTCTCTATGCTTAGCCAATATCTAGCACCTCCAGCTCCACCACAAACTGTATAGAATGCTTTCCCATTTGTCTGTTGCTGGTCTGAGTACCCTCAGTAAGACAAAGTTTCTTCAGACCTAGCCTGTCAACTGTCAGCATTGTGGCAGTATGCAATGGATGTGCAGCACTCCTTCACTGAGTAGCAGCATAGAGATGATATCTTCTAAGAGGAGGCTCTGAGCAGAGTTAAGAAGGTTTATAGGTAGGGACTTATGAGAAGTGTTGAAAAGTGCACACAAAATGAGGGTGCAAATAACTGAGGACTAGTGTACAGGGAAGTGCTACAGAAAGGACACTCTGATTCTGCTCCAAGCAACCTTAGACTGTAAGAAGAATGAGCATAACATAGCAGCTCATGATTAAAAGCTAACTAACATCTACTATGGGGCCACTACGGGGCCCTGGATGGAAGCAGTACATGTCCCAAAAACCTGACAATATAGTAAATCTGGAGGTGACAAGACAAAGGGAGATTGTTGTTTCTGTGTGGAAACAGAGACTGTGACTACCCTAGACAGAAACATTTTCAGGTTAGATAATCAAATATGCTTTAAATAAAATTTTTTTTTTTTCAATGATAGGCCTGGTGTGCTGAGTGTTTAATAGGATAGAATGTCAAAGGAACAGGGAACATCTCTGAGCTTACCAGTGCATTAAACCAAATATATTACCCAATGTTTCCATCATGGCCAGGACACCAGGAAGGTCATGAGGCCTGAGGTCCTACATGCCCCCCCCCCCCCCATATGCCCAAGTGCCCAGGATCTTCACAGGACAAAGAGCATGTATAAAAATGTATGATACAAAACATATACAAAATCTTTACATAGATGCACTTTATCTGACTTTCCTATAAAAGATGCTCAACTTAGCCTTCACATTGAGTGGTGTCCAAGTAGCCAACCCCTCCCACAGCTGCACCAAAATGCTGCTCAGCACCATTCATTCTGCTGTGGTGAAGGTGACCAGGCTGGCAGGCTTTCACCTCTCATCCTGGCCTTCTTCCTCTTGATAAGATGTTGGAGGTCCCGCTACATATGGCTCAGGAATTTCACATTGCAGTTTTTGCGTTAGAATGCATTCAGTCTGTGGCAGATCTTCTCCTACAGCTGCTCCTTCCTGTATGATCCCACTCTCCTGGACTATGGGCTATTCAGGAGATGTTAGATCTTCATAACCTGGTGGAGAAGAAGGTCCACTTCCCTTGGTTGGAAGTTGGACATCCTCACTAATTCTCCACTCCACTGGGACATGGTGTAAGAAGGAAGACATGCACTGGTAGCCAACATACATGTGGAATTGCATGTATTTGCATGTGTACAGGAGTGGGATATTAACAAGTAAATATTATATGTGTACATAATGAAAATGGATAGCAATTTTACCCACGTTTGTAGTTACTCATATTGTATGGTGTTACATACATGTATATAATCTCTGTAGTGCTATAGAATAGGGATATTTGCCAATTCACAGTTTGCACAAAGAATCTATAAAAGAGTTAACAGCAGGATCTATCTCTTGATCTGGTCCATTGTTTATGTTTATCCCTATAGATAGCAATATGGGTAAGACCTGGACCAGCTCTACGTGTCCCAGGTTACATGGAGCCTGTTGCTCTCCCATTTCCACAAGATATATGTTGGATGTTTAATAAGCAGGGTGTGTGTGTATGAATACCTCAACATTAGAAACCTGTATTATAAATATATAGAGCTGAGCATTTTTTCCTGTACATTTGTATTTTGATCCATACGGGAAAGAACCTTATTTAAGCCTCAGTCTATCCATCTCATTGTCATTTATAAGAGTTCAAAGTTTTACCATATATCAGGCAAAGAATATCAAATGGGACTCTTTTGCTTTTACCCTAACAACCTTTCCTCTTGTCTGGATGGGAAGCAGCTGATGACAATAACAGTTGTCACCCAACTTCAGATGCTAGGCAAATTCTGATGATTATTACTAGAAAGAAGGTGGGTGAGGGGGCCAGGTAAGTGAAACACCAAGGAGTCCCTGATTGCTTAAAGCTGAGATCTTTGCTCTGAAAATCCTTAGATATCCCAGGATCCAATTTGTATTGTAGAACACTGGACAAAGTTGTGTTCCTGCATGAAAAGGTGGGTTTTCTTCACAGGTATAAAGGTGGGCAAATTTATGAAGGTATTACCAGATGGAACCAAAGTCTATCCTCCTATTTATTGCCCAGTGCATGAAGGAAAGCTGAGCACTAAATGAGCAGGGAAAATCTTTGTATTGTTGCTAATTATACTTCAGTCATCTGTTGTCATCCATGTTGGCCTTCATCTCTGTAGAAAAAGAAATATTGTTCTTGATTTCCTTGACATCTGAAGGTTGTGGTACATTGAAGAGATTACATTTACCTTGGAGCAGCCTGCTATCCAATGAACAACACCTCACTATGACAACTCTTCTTTATTGTTAAATGTGCTGCTTTGGAATGGGTCAGTTCATGTGTGCCCCTGGTTTCCCTGTGCTTTGCTGTTACTATTGGGGAATCACAATGGATAGATGTTTCTATCCATTGAATACACCTGTGATAGTGGCAGGGCTGCATACAATTATTTTCCCTTTGAATAGGTAAAAATGGGTTTTGCCATTCATTTCACCTAGGTCATCTCAAGTTTGCTTTTCTTTACATTACATGAGCTCTAGCCAGAGGGAAACTTGCAAGAAATAGCTTGGGTTCTTTCCCACCCTACATGCACTCTGCTCCCACCTTCACCAGCATGCAGTTGATCCTACCTTCTTCCTATACAGTCTATATTGGAACCACCTCCGCCTGAGGACCTCCTCCAATCAAGAATAGCCACTCTCTAAAACACTGTTACTCCAGGGTCTACCCTATAATAACCCCCTGCTCTTCTCTCTTCCCTCTATTCAACCCTTTCCATTGTGTCCATGAAATCCTTTCTAGCCCTTCTTATAACTCTTAACTTTGTCTCTGCAATCCCCTCCATCTCAGTCCTCAACTATTCCCTCCTCACTCTCAACCCCCATCCCCTACCTGTTACCTTTCCCTCCCCTCCAACCCTTCTCTCACATCCCCCCAGCTGGTTTCCCTCTCACCTATGCAGTCATTCTTTCATATCCCTTCTTGTGCCTTCCACTGCTGATATAACTCTCAAACCTCTCTTGGCCTATGATCCCTCTCTTCAAGCAACCCCTTCTCTAAAAAAAACTCCTCTCCAAGGTCTGCTGCGAGATTCTACTGTAGACCCAAAATGCTTAACACCTATTGAGAAGATATAGCTGGCAGAGGTTTTGATCGGGATGAAGAAAGTAGGCATGGCAATCTTCAGCAGCCCTAGCACACTGAAGCTCCCAGATCTCTTCATGGGTGGTTTTAAGCTAGACTGTGATGCAAGCTCACAGACTCAGCAGTGACCCCCTGTCCCTCCCCATGTAACACCGAAATCTATGCAAGGGCCTGGCTCACAGAGTACCTGCTGATTTCTAATCCTAATTTGTTGTTTGTTAAGACTTCGGACATCTGCGGATCTAGTTCCCCCCTTCCCCACCCTCAGTGCAGCTTTATTGACTCCAATAGCTTTCCGACCTATTATTAGGGAAACCTAGAGCTAAGAAGTCAATGTTGACAAACCTCTCTGCTGTGTTGTGTCCAATACAGGAAGTTCATTCAGGTGAAGTAAATATACATTGTATATCCTCTTAAACAAAAGGTATGCGCAAGGCAGCTTTAAGGTTAAGTGTAGGAATAAGAATAATGAACAGACCTGATTGAATACCTATATGCATGGCAGTGTGTGGATGACTGAGTGTTTGCAAGAAGGCGTCCTAAAAGGGCCAAGCTTGAGGGTGGAAAAAGACTTACACTTATGCCTAATAAAATGGATACATACATTAATGAAAATATACATGTTAAACTTTATTTAAATATAAAATGTAAAAAAATAATCAATTTACAAAATAACCTTCAGTATGAGGGGGAGGGGGATTTCTAAGGCTGTAACTATTTACATGTAGCTATTTTGATGCTTTATCCTAGACTAGGGGTGCTACGGGTCTGGGTTCAGCTATAGATGAGGAAGAAGATTTCTCTTCCGGGGTCCCTGGTATTGGCGATCACCAGCTCTGTGACAATTTCACAGTATAACTCAAAAGGTGCCAAATAGTGAAGAACAATAGCAGGGAAGTCCAAATCAGAACAATTGGGAGAAGCCCAGAGAGTTCCTCCATTCTCTAGAAAGCCAAAAATGAGTGAACTAGTAGGAAAAAACACTCTTGAGTCTGTAACAGGTGTTCAAACGAAACTATACCTTAAAAAGGATGATCCAGGTCACACTGCAAAAAATCAAAAACAGCATCAGAAATATGATAGCAATTAATATTATTGTCAATTTATTCAACTTAGGTGCTAGTTCTCTTCTCACTTCCCTTGCGCCATTATCCATGAAGAAAAAATTCTCACCCTATAATGTTGGGTAACTGGAATGGGGTTCAGCATTAAAACAATCAAAAGATAGAAGAATAATATCCCTAGACACAAAAACTGCAGGGTAGCAGTCCCCAAGTACAAAAGCATCCAAAACTCTACTTTGGTCAAACTTTTCAACTTCTTTCTTAACTTGGAAAATTCTCAATAGGAATTAGCCCCTTGAGTCCTTATCTATCATTTTCCCTTTCTCGGACACCATCCAAACTGCTCTACACAGCTGGGAATCCTGTCTTTCCTCTATCAACCAACTCCTAAAGGACATGCACCTAGCTCTTAATTCCAACAAAACTGAGCTTTTAATCATATCTAATAAGCAACCGCTCCCTGACTACCCTCCTGCCTACTCTGCTACCAACTTCCCATCACACACTCGCAACCTAGGAGTTATTATTGATAATCACCTCTCATTCAAACCATTCATCAAATCCATCATAAAGGACTGCTACTTTAAACTTCAAACAATAAAGAAACTCAGACCCTTACTACATCTCAATGATTTCCGTACAGTCCTCCAAGCTATTATTTTATCGAAGATTGACTATTGTAATGCGCTCTTACTTGGCATTCCTGCAATACACACTAGACCACTCCAACTCCTACAAAATGCCACCGCTCGGATATTGTCAAACACAAAGAAAAGAGATCACATCACCCCCACACTTAGGGGTAGATTTTCAAACAAGGCGCGTTGGCGTACTTTTGTTGGTGCTCCAGGCGCAAACAAAAGTACACGGGATTTTAGTAGATATGCGCGGAGCCGCGCGTATCCACTAAAATCCTGGATTGGCGCACGCAAGGCTATGAATTCTGTATAGCCGGCGCGCGCCGAGCCACGCTGCCTACCCCCGTTCCCTCCAAGGCTGCTCCGAAATCGGAACGGCCTTGGAGGGAATCCTCTAACGCCCTCCCCTCATCTTCCCCTCCCTTCCTCTATCTAACCCACCCGCCCGGCCCTGTCTACACCCCCCCCCCTTACCTTTCTCCGGGGATTTACGCCTCCCGGAGGGAGAAATAAATCCCCGCGCGCCAGCGGGCCTCCTGCGCGCCGGGCCGCGACCTGGGGGCGGGTACGGAGGGCGCGGCCACGCCCCCGGACCGCCCCGGGCCGTAGCCACGCCCCCGTACCCGCCCCCAAAACGCTGCCGAAACGCCGCGACGACCGGGCCCGCCCCCCGACACGCCCCCGACACGCCCCCCTCGGAGAACCCCGGGACTTACGCGAGTCCCGGGGCTCTGCGCGCGCCGGTAGGCCTATGTAAAATAGGCTCACCGGCGCGCAGGGCCCTGCTCGCCTAAATCCGCCCGGTTTTGGGCGGATTTAGGCGAGCAGGGCTCTGAAAATCCGCCCCTTATTGAATTGCACTGGCTCCCTATACAGTCACGAATTCTTTATAAAACTCTCTCGATCATACACAAGAGTCTATTAAACTCCAATATCAACTGGCTTAACCCCCCCTCTTACCCCGTACCTCCAAGAGACCTACCCGCCCAGCACTCCAAGGAACACTCCATGCCAAATCTATCAAACCTTTTAAACTCTCCTCCACCATTAACAGAGCTTTTTCCCTTGCCGGCCCCACCATATGGAACTCACTGCCCCATGATATTCGCATTGAGACCTATACCCCCGCCTTCAAAAAGAAACTTAAAACCTGGCTCTTCCAGCAAGCTTACTCCATCTCACCCCCTATTACTTAATTTCCTCCTACGAATGTTATTCTGATATCCTGGTATGAACGCCTTTATGCTTGTTGACTTTGTACTGTGCACTAATTTGTATATAGTTATTGTTATAGTTCAATCCCATAGCATATACCCATAGCATTTACTCATTGATGTTTGTATTTTATGTAAGGGCTCCTCCCAAAAATTATTCATATGTTGCCTAGTTTACTATGTTAACTGTTATATGTAAGGGCTCTGCCCAATGGTTTTTTGTTCACTGTAAACCGATGCGATGTGCGAATGGTCATCGGTATAAAAGAAACGTTAAATAAATAAATAAAAATAAATCTAAAAAATATCTCAATTTCTTCTTACTCTTCTTTCTTAGATCGCTCAGGCAACAGGACACCAGGAGTATGCTAGGGATGTGCAGAAGGAAAAAATTTGTTTCGTTTCATTTTTCATTTTGCCAGGACCCAAATACGTTTCATTAGTTTAATAGGGGGAAAACCAATTTGTTTATTAGTTTCATTCATTTTTCGCTTCCCATTAAAGTCAATGGGGGAAGTATTTACAACCTATTTTTGGCTGCAGATTTGGGATTTTCTTATCAATTCTGATGAAACTTCTGGGGAACAATCATATGAATGAGAAAAGAGCTCCAAGGTACATAGACTGTGGCAAAGTGGCACTAAAGTGGCATGAATAGCCTAAGGCACTGTAAAGGGGCAAAGGGATACCAGGAGTGATGAGTGCTTTAACAGAGGTGCAAAGCAGCAATGAGAGAGTCAAAAACACATCATAGCTTCAAAAGAGAGCACTGATAACAGTTGCATGAACCCTCGAAGGGAGCATGAAAGGCAAAGTGGCAAGACAAGTGGCATCAACATCCTACAGCACAATGAAGGGGGAACATAGCAAGCAGAAAGAGTGTCAGAAAAAACCACAAGGTGCCGATAAAGGGACAAAGCAGCAGAAAGACTAGCACCAACACACTGAGGAACCATGATAGTGGCAAGAACACCACAAGGAGTAGAGTGAGTCATCTGGTGTATGGCAGCAAGGTAGAGTGGCAGAAAGTTAATAGGGGCAAGACAGGGTGGCAGAGCGGAGGTAGTCTGGTCCCTGTGGTTTTGATAGGGGCAGGACAGGCTGGCCCCTGGAAGAGTTCCCTTTCCTTTGTGCAGGAAAGGGCTCCCTAGAATGGGTTCGCCCCTAGAATGAGGTGGTTCCCTTGGCATCTAGTGAGCTCTTGCTGGTCTTTTAAAATCTGGTGGTTATAGCAGATATACAAATGAGAATTTTGAAGGCTGAGGCGGAGGAGGTTTCCATGTCAACAGCGGTTCTGGTTCAACATGGGTCAGCAGGTACTAAGAGATAGGCTACACCTGGGGAGAGTTCCCTTCCCTTTGTGCAGGAAAGGGCTCTCTAGAATTGGTTGGCCCCTAGAGTAGAGCACGAGCCTTCAAAGTGTGGCGAGTCGACGTGGAGGAGGTTTCATGTGAACAGCGGTTCTGGTTCAACATGGGTCAGTGGGTACTAAGAGATAGGCTGGCTACACCTGGGGAGAGTTCCCTTTCCTTTGCGCAAGAAAGGGCTCCCTGGAATGGGTTTGCCCCGAAAGTGTGGTGGTTCCCTTGGTGTCTAGTGAATACTTAGAAGCTATTAACTGCTTATGCACTTCAGCTGATGACAAAGGAACTTCAAGAGCTCTCAGAAATAAGAAAACTGCTACTCAAGTCCAAATCTACAATATCAATCTTTGTTGACTTTGTACCCTACAGTGCCTCTGTAAACTAGGGGGGTAATTTTCAAAAGGAGTTACGCGCATAAATGTAACTACTATTGTAGCAATTTTCAAACGCTATTTACTCACGTAAAGTGCATTTATGTGAGTAAATCCTATGGACAATTCAATGGCATATATTGTAGCAATTTTCAAAAGCCCACTTACTCGAGTAAAGTGCATTTACATGTGTAAAACCCAGTTTTACGCATGTAAATGCTTTTTAAAATCAGACCCTATGGGGACACAGAAGATGAACTAGAATATAACTACCACCAGTTTTATTTAGTACTAGAAACATTAATGTTGGCACCTATGAAAGATTTAGAGAAAATGGCACATATTATGAAGGTCATGAAAACTATTGAGCATATGAAATATGCAAGCTCCAAACATCTTGTCAGATTTTTATGTTCTTATATTCCAAATGTTGCAAAACATGAAAAAGAATATTCTGGAAAGAAGTGATGCACAAATACATTAAACTGAAATTAGAGATACTAGAACTAAACTCAGACAGGCACAGCGTTTAAGGTCAGGCCCTTGTAGTGACATAAGCGCTGGACAGGCAGGCACAGCTTTTGAGGTCAGGCCCTTGTAGTGACGTAAGGGCTGGACAGTGCACAGCGTTTGAGGTCAGGCCCTTGTAGTGATGTAAGGGCTAGACAGTGCACAGCGTTTGAGGTCAGGCCCTTGTAGTGATATAAGGGCTGGATGGGCAGGCACAGCGTTTGAGGTCAGGCCCTTGTAGTGACGTAAGCGCTGGACAGGCAGGCACAGCTTTTGAGGTCAGGCCCTTGTAGTGACGTAAGGGCTAGACAGTGCACAGCTTTTGAGGTCAGGCCCTTGTAGTGACGTAAGGGCTAGACAGTGCACAGCGTTTGAGGTCAGGCCCTTGTAGTGATATAAGGGCTGGATGGGCAGGCACAGCGTTTGAGATCAGGCCCTTGTAGTGACGTAAGTGCTGGACGGGCAGGCACAGTTTTTGAGGTCAGGCCCTTGTAGTGACATAAGGGCTGGGTGGGCAGGCACAGCATTTGAGGTCAGGCCCTTGTAGTGATGTAAGGGCTGGACAGTGGACAGACAGGCACAGCGGTTGAGGTCAGGTACATGTGCTGATATTATCTGGAGCATATGAGGCAGTTGGAGCTGCTGCAAGGCTTTAAATTGCTTTTATTCATCTTGCCATTCACAGGGAAAGTCTGGAAACCCAAGCAAAGGCATGATTATTTTAAAAAACACTAGCATTTCCATCAACTCTGGTGCCAGCCTTGAGCAATGAGGACTCATGATATCCCCTGTCATTGAAAATACCGGTTCACTGGGCACACTGGATGGTGGACATGACAGATATCGCTGAGCCACTTTGGCTAGGTGTGGCCAGACAGTGGACTTGTGTGCTCAATATATCAGCAGTTCTGTCTACGTCTTCTTTTTTTTTTTTAATTATTTATTTATGAATTTTTATTACATTACAGCAATTTAAAAATTCAGTACATTATTCAACATTCCATTGAATATTTTTTAGGTGACAAGGGCACATCACAAATTAAACAATAAACCAGTAAATCCTGAATTTTCTCCTTGTTCCTAGTTACCACACTATTTGGGGAGCTTCTTTAAGCAAAAAATTTTACATCAAATAACATAACTTACAGAATAACAGAATATATTTATAAATCCAATTTACCTGGGACTTAAGATGAAATTTAAGTGCTACTACCTTCCTTCTGGTTTCTACGTTCCTCCAAAAACTTTTCCAAATGTTCCGGGTCATAATAAACATACCTTTTCCCATCTATTCGCATTACGCACTTACACGGAAATCTAATCATTATTTGAATGCCAAATGTTCTTGCTAAATTAGCCAGAGTAATAAACTTTTTCCGTCTCTGTTGTGTTTCTTTAGATACATCGGGGTATACCCATATTTTCTGTCCCAAGTAAAGAGAGGATCTTTTTAACATAAATGATTTCAATACTTTATCTCTTTCAGAAGAAAGAGCAAATTTTACTAGAAGGGTTCCTCTTTTCTCAACTTGGGAACTATACGATGTCTCAATTAATTCAGTTACATTCAAAGATGTTCCCTGTATTACTGAGGCTGATGTTATAGCTTGATCTTTTGTTCTTTACTGCTTATTTTATTTATTTATTTATTTATTTATTTATTTAAAGTTTTTTTCTATACCGGCATTCGTGATTAAAAATCACATCATGCTGGTTTACAGATAACAGGGGGAGTGAGTCAAATAACAGAATAATAACATGTGCGAAGGTCATAAAGTTACATTAAAACAAGGTAAAGTCTAACTGTGGGAAAGAAATGGAGCAGGAAAACCTGCTCCATTTATAAGAAAAAAATGCTTATAAAGTAAGCATTAACAACCATGGGGAGATTCTCAGATGACATTTGTAATACTTCAAGAAAATAATTCTTCAATTGCTCTTTCAATGAAATCATTTTACATTTTGGGAAATTAACATATATAGAAGCTTAGAAACATAGAAATGACGGCAGAAGAAGACCAAATGGCCCATCCAGTCTGCCCAGCAAGCTTCACACATTTTTTTCTCATACTTATCTGTTTCCCTTAGCTCTTTAGTTCTATTTCCCTTCCACCCCTACCATTAATGTAGAGAGCAGTGATGGAGCTGCATCCAAGTGAAATATCAAGCTTGATTAGTTAGGGGTAGTAACCGCCGCAATAAGCAAGCTACACCCATGCTTATTTGTTTTACCCAGACTATGTTATTCAGCCCTTATTGGTTGTTTTTCTTCTCCCCTGCCGTTGAAGCATGGAGCTATGCTGGATATGCGTGAAGTATCAGTTTTTCTTCTCCCCTGCCGTTGAAGCAGAGAGCTATACTGGATATGCGTGAAGTATCAGTTTTTCTTCTCCCCTGCCATTGAAGCAGAGAGCAATGCTGGATATGCGTGAAGTATCAGTTTTTCTTCTCCCCTGCCGTTGAAGCAGAGAGCTATGCTGGATATGCGTGAAGTATCAGTTTTTCTTCTCCCCTGCCGTTGAAGCAGAGAGCTATGCTGGATATGCATTGAAAGTGAAGTATCAGGCTTATTTGGTTTGGGGTAGTAACCGCCGTAACAAGCCAGCTGCTCCCCGCTTTGTGAGTGCGAATCCTTTTTTCCACATTTCCTCTTGCTGTTGAAGCTTAGAGCGATGTTGGAGTCACAGTAACCATGTGTATGTTTATTGAATAAGGGTATTATCTCCAGGCAGTAGCCGTCATTCTGGCGAGCCACCCACTCTTCATTGACGACCTCTTGACTTTATGGATCCACAGTGTTTATCCCACGCCCCTTTGAAGTCCTTCACAGTTCTGGTCTTCACCACTTCCTCCGGAAGGGCATTCCAGGCATCCACCACCCTCTCCGTAAAGAAATACTTCCTGACATTTGTTCTGAATCTTCCTCCCTGGAGCTTCAAATCGTGACCCCTGGTTCTGCTGATTTTTTTCCTACGGAAAAGGTTTGCCATTGTCTTTGGATCATTAAAACCTTTCAAGTATCTGAAAGTCTGTATCATATCACCTCTGCTCCTCCTTTCCTCCAGGGTGTACATATTTAGATTCTTCAATCTCTCCTCATAAGTCATTTGATGAAGACCTTCCACCTTTTTGGTCGCCCTTCTCTGGACCGCCTCCATCTTGTCTCTGTCTCTTCGGAGATACAGTCTCCAGAACTGAACACAATACTCCAGGTGAGGTCTCACCAAGAACCTGTACAAGGGGATAATCACTTCCCTTTTCTTACTCGATATTCCTCTCTCTATGCAGCCCAGCATTCTTCTGGCTTTAGCTATCGCCTTGTCACATTGTTTCGCCGACTTCAGATCATTAGACACCATCACCCCAAGGTCTCTCTCCTGCTCCATGCACATCAGCCTTTCTCCCCCCCATCGAATACAGTTCATTCAGATTTCCACTCCCCATATGCATGACTCTGCACTTCTTGGCATTGAATCTCAGCTTCCATATCTTCGACCACTCTTCCATCTTCCTTAAATCCCGTCTCATTCTCTCCACTCCTTCTGGCGGGTCCACTCTGTTGCAGATCTTAGTGTCATCCGCAAAAAGACAAACCTTACCTTCTATCTCTTCCGCAATGTCGCTCACAAAGATATTGAAAAGGACCGGTCCCAACACCGATCCCTGCGGTACACCGCTTAAAACCGCTCTCTCTTCAGAGAGAGTTCCATTTACCATCACACATTGTCTTCTGTCCGTCAACCAGTTTGCAATCCAGGCCACCACCTCGGCACTCACTCCTAAGCTTCTCATTTTATTCACCAGTCTCCTGTGCGGGACAGTGTCAAAAGCTTTGCTGAAATCCAAGTAGATGACATCGAGTGCTCTTCCTTGATCCAATTCCTTGGTTACCCAGTCAAAAAAGTAAATCAGATTTGTCTGACAGGATCTTCCAATGGTGAATCCATGCTGCCTCTGGTCCAGCAATTCTCCCTACTGTAGATAGTTTACTATTCTCTCTTTCAACAGTGACTCCATTACTTTTCCCACCACTGAAGTGAGGCTAACCGGTCTGTAGTTACCAGCCTCTTCTCTGTTCCCACTCTTGTGACGCGGGACCACCACCGCTCTCCTCCAATCATTCGGCACCACTCCCGTTTCTAGGGATCTATTGAACAGGTCACACAGTGGACCCGCCAGCACATCTCTGAGCTCCCTCAGTATTCTGGGATGAACTTCATCAGGCCCCATGGCTTTGTCCACTTTCAGTTTCACCAGCTCTTCCCATACATTTTCTACTGTAAATGGAGTTACATCTACTCCATTCCCCTCCAGTTTCTTGTTAACTAGTGACGGTCCTTCTCCAGGGTCCTCTTTAGTGAACACAGAACTGAAGTGTTCATTTAATATTTCTGCCATTTCTTCGTCTCTCTCCACACATTGATCCTTTCCACCTTTCAATTTCAATATACCACTTTGAACTTTTCTCTTTTCACCGATGTATCTGAAAAATGTTTTGTTACCACTCTTTACCTCTTTGGCAATCCTCTCTTCCGCTTGACTTTTTGCCATCTTGATTAATTTCTTTGTCTCCCTCAGTTCTACCAGATATTCTTCTTTGTGCTCCTCCTTTTGGGATCTTTTATATTTCTTGAATGCTGTTCTTTTAGCCTTTATTTTGTCAGCCACCTCCTTTGAGAACCAGATAGGTTTCATTTTTCTTTTGCTTTTCTTTACTTTTCTAACATATAACCATTCTTAAATTAGAATTAAATTAGAGTTTTCTAGAGACTCAACTTTTTTTAAAACCACTGTTTCTCCCTGAATTAAGGAAGTCTGAACTTGCTTAATAGATGTTATATCTTCTTGAACTTTCTTTATAGTTACCCCATAATTTGTTACCATAGGATTTATATTTACCAAGACATCTTACATTTCTTTAATATTTATATTTAACTTCACAATATTATTTTGCAATAAAGTTATTGCTTGCCATAGCATTTCCATTGTCACATTTTTTACATTTCCTTTAGCACTCACAGGCATAGATGTCAAAGATTGAAAACCAGGTATTTCTTGGTTAACTAAAGTCTCCATAGGGGGTAGAGCACTCCCTTCAGGTGTAACTATTTTCCGGTCGGAGCTAATTATTTTCTCTCCGACCAAGGCCACCTCCTGAACCAGGGGAAGTTCTTCCCTTCTTCCCCTTCCCAGCAAAACTGCAATGTCACAGTTCTCCTCAATCAGGCTCAATTGACACATCGGTATCCGAATGTCTACCAGGCCTGATTCTGTAACACCAGTAGTGCATACAGGAGGTGTAGATGTTATTGGGGCCCCGGGACTAAGAGTCACATCTCCCAACAGGAGAGAAGCTTGCTCACCTTCCTCAGTCCCGCTACAGTTGAGGAAGACTTTCTTCCTCAACTGTAGCGGGACTCTCCGGGGTCAAAGATTCTGTAGTCGAGAAAAAAGTTGTCAGCGTAGTTTGTATTGGGCTTGGTTTGACAGGGGTTGAGGCTTCCTGTCTAACTTTACCCTTCCGCTTGGTATGCGGCATTAAACCAAAACTGCTCAGCAGATGAAAGAAGAAAAAGAAAATTGCAAACTCACGCTATAAACCCACTCGAAGATTCTGTAAACTTGAGAAAAAAAAAAAAAAGGAGATCACAGAGGCATCCAATCTCACCAAGAGGGTAGCAGCCTTCCAGCCTTCGCAGGACTAAGCCAGACAAAGCCGCGCGCCCCTTACGGAGCGCATGGCTTAGGCAGCACGCCGCGACGGTGGGGCGCCACCTGCAATTAGATTTTATAGGCAGACGTTCCCCTCACGTCACTCGGTCCCGCCTCCTCTCACCTCCATGGATCAGGCAGTTCTCACACGCTGTACCGGGGGTTCAGTAGATGTTTAATGGATGGGTTCTCATGCCAAGTGCAGGTAAACTTGGTGCCCCTCTCCTCCACGAGCTCCCAAGATAGACCGCCTGCAATTAGATTTTATAGGCAGATGTTCCCCTCACGTCACTCGGTCCCGCCTCCTCTCACCTCCGTGGATTAGGCAGTTCTCATACGCTGTACCGGGGGTTCAGTAGATGTTTAATGGAGGGGTTCTCATGCCGAGTGCGGGTAAACTTGGTGCCCCTCTCCTCCACGAGCTCCCCTGTCTACATGTCTTCTATGGGCTCTGTGAGATACCATGTCACTGACATTTGCGCTGGTGTCTCCTTTGCTTGGGTGGGCTGAGAGTCCTTTTTACCAGCTGCTTTCACTCTAGCCCATTCCAGAACAGATACTTTTTTAGGGACAACATGGCTTTGGCGTACAGAGTGCTGCTCCTGCTTGGGCTTGCACTACTCTCTGAAGTGCCCGCTGTTTCCTGCTCTGCTTCATGCCTAATCTGTTTCTGCCTATGGCGCACCGGTTCACAGACTTTTACTAACAGCAAGTCCTTCACAAATGTGAGACAATCAGACTGTAGGGGGATAACAGACTGTAGTGAGCATGTATGTGTGGTCTTTTGTTAAAGGTCTTAATCCCTCTTGCATCTGCTTCTGCAAAAAGTCCAGACAATGCAGCACCTCAACTGACATTTCCTCTTCCTGTTTAAAGCCCTCCAAATTTTCCTCCAGCCCTTGAAGGGGTGCCCTTGAAGGGCTGAAGGGTTGCCCTTGAAATCCGGCAACCCTTGAAGGGTTGCCGGATTTTTACCAGCTGACTCATGACTAACCAATCATGATGCCCTAGGGGACTCTGCACACCTATGTCCATTTCCACAGAAAGTTCATGAAGGGAGTGTCTGCTGATCCACTAACCTCTGCAGCATCAGATAGATGGAATTCCACTGGGTGCCAATGTCTTGAATGAGACGCTTGTCAGGCTTCTCCAAATCAGTCTGCTTTTGTTAGAGAACCTGCCCCGCCTTCACACTTCTGTGGAAGTGTGCTGCTATGTTTCTGCACTTGTGTATTAACGTATGCAGGTATTCATTCTCTTAGTGATTGGACTCCAACCCCAGAGCTGACTTCACTACGAGGTGCAGTGTGTGCAAAACATCGGATGTTCTGAAAGTGCCCGTCACATATTGCCTTTGCCATGTTGCACCATTGTCTGTGACAAAGAACCCTGCCTGAAGATTCCTATCTCACTGGTATAGCTGCCAGCCCTCCAGCATCTGTCTGATGCATTCTAGAATATTGGCTGAGGTATGGGCCTCGTCCGTCAGGTGGGTGTGCAGTAAAGCCCACTTCCACCCTGATACTTGTTCACTAATAGAGCTGCTGCCTGCCCCTGCCTCAGCAAAGTCCCACCAGTGTGCTTTCAGGGAGAGGTAAAAGTGTGCAGCATTCATGGTGGTCCAGATATCACAGGTGAAATGCACACGCCCCTCTACCTTAGCTAGCAGTGCTTGCATGCGAAAGCAACACTGGTTGTACAGGCTGGGAATGATCTTTCTGCTAAATGTGGTTCTGGAGGGGAATTTTAATTTGGAACTAATACCTTCAGCAAATGCTTGAAACCCACATTCTCCACTACCTGCAAGGGCTGGTCATCAAGGGCAATCATTTCCCCAATACTCCTGGTTACACTTTTGAGGTTGCCTGCCTCCTTCCCCGGGATAGCATCACCGCACTCCACCCCATTTCCTCCATGGTGGGTTGTCACTTCTGATACATGGCAAGGGGCTGCTGGCCTGCCACCTGACTGCTAGAAGGGGATGAGGGCGTGGGATGACTCTGCTCCTTTTCAACCACTTTACGCTGCCTGGAAAAAGGTATCCCCTGACTGGTATTGCCACCATCCCCAGATGGCAGTACTGCTGGGTGTTGCATCTGCATATGATGCATCATGCCAAAATTAGTTAGATGCCCCATTTGCTTGCCTCTGCTAATAGCCCTGGCACAGTAATTAAACTGAGCAAAACATGGGTCCTCCATCACTTTAGGCTCCAGATCGTAGATTTCTTTCGTGATCCCTTCTCTATAGCCTTTGGGGTGGATGCTCACACAGGAGCTGAAGTAGTGGGTGCACCCTGAGAAGCAATGCCAGGGGCGTCAGTTACACTCTGTGCCTGTGCTGACTGCTCTTCCTCCTCATCATCCTCAATTTCATCTCTCCCCTGCAGCACTGAAGTGGAGGCTAAGACAGAACTAACTAATCCTCCTAAACCTTCTTCAGCTATTACTTCTTCCATTTCTGATGATGAGAGTCCCACACAAGATGATTCTTCATCAGAATCAGAAGCAAACAGTGTCTGCGCTACATTTTCAGCACTAACTAGAGTCTGCTGTTGCACTGCTGCTTTTGGGTCTCACCCTTTTGTCTTGCATGACTCAGCCTTCCCTTCCCTCACCTCCAAAACAACAGGGTCAGAAACAGGTGGTGATGATGCACCATCTTTAAATTTCAGTTTTTTTCTGGATGGAACTGCCTACCCCTCCAGAGATTGTAGATTGGAACAGCTCCCTTTTTAACTTTAATGGGGAACTGGCACTGCCTTTTGAAGTGCCTCCTCTGCCAGTCCCAATCACTTGTCTACCTTTCCCTAACATCATGGATTTAATGTCCCCGCCTACTAGGGATTTTAATTAAAAGAATTATTTCTTTATTGGTGAATGAACACCTCTGTACCAATATATGTGTGTGTGTAAAACTAACACACACACGCGCACACACGGATGCACAATGAACCTGCTGTATGTGCACACAACAAAATTTTAACTCCAAAATATGCCTACTGGGAATTTAGTTTAAAAGAACACTGCTGTACCAATATATGGGAGAGACAGAGAGACAGTCTGAGTTCAATAAAAAAAAAAAAAAGTGCAGTAAACCTGGCTGGCACAGCAGCAAAAACAAACAAATATCTTTTTCAATGGAAAATTCTATCAAAGTAGCAAGCAGCAATAGCAATTGAATACAGATTTGAGACACTCGGAGAGAGCTCAAAAGCAATGAGCTTCTCAGTGAAACGCCAAAAAGAAAGTGTGTGGCGCACCACATGCTTAAGGTATAAATAGTACAGCAGAAACAGCATCACAGAGAGCGGCGATTGGCTGCATTAGAAAAATGCTTCGCTGTGATACATTGGAATTCTGGTCTCCTTGCCAACCTGTCTGACTCACTCTATGACAGGGCTGTGAGGTGACTTATGATTCACAGGAAAGGGCTGGTTTTTGCTATGGATACTCTCACACGGCCTACTCCTATTTCAAACGGCCACTAAGAAATCACTGTGAACCAAAAGAATGAAACTAATATGATATGTTTCATTCGTGGGGGATTGCCATGCATTTTGCAAACCCACGAATCAAACAAACAGGGACTTGTGCATTGCGGATTGCGCATTCGTTCAAAATGAATGCACATCCCTAGGGTATGCCTTTCCCTGCAGACCAGTCAAGTTCAAAGTCCAAAATTATTATTCAGAAGTCCATCAGTGTCCCAATATGAAAAGTGATGAGCAGAGACTGACTCTAAAGTATTAGTCAATTTTCTCTTGAGAACCTGGGAAGAATCTCAATATCTACTCTCCTCTTTAAGATCCTGGGGAGATCCAAACTTCTCAATAATGATTAAAATCCTGAAGGCATTTCTTTCTCCTAAACTGAAATCCTGGGGGAATATCCTACTCCTCCAACCTGCTTGAGATCCTTTGGAACCTTCCCCTGCTCTCCTCACCAACTCTTCAGCTGCTCCAGGGGATTCTATACTCTAGATGTCATACCCTCCCAAAATGGTACTATTTCTAATTAGAAAATCACTGGAAAATATTAGTGACGGGTGAAGCCCTGACACATACACAACCAAAAATGGGCCAGGGACCCCAGGAGGCAAGACCCTGAGATATCTAGGGGACTGATGGACTGAAGAGCTCAAGAGCACTTGTGACAGACTCTTGTGCTTCAGCATGTCACTCCAGCACTTCCAGAAACCTCCTGGAGTCATCCTGCAGGATGTGATAATCCTCTAATCCACCCATAACCCTCCACAGCTCTCTTTAGCATTTAGCATCCATTCTTATGCTGGTGCTGGGGCTCCAGCACCAAGAATAACCTTTGCTTTCAAGGGATGCTGCAGAAGATCTGGGAGTGCATCTCCAGAGAGGTGCAAGACTTCTTTGTTCTGCAAGGGCTGGACAGACTCAGAACCTGGGCACAATAGGGGAAGATGGTCTACAGGGAAGGAGAGAGGGATCGGTGGCTGGTCAGTTTTGGGGACTCTTGCAGGAGGGGGTTAGCTGGTCTGCCACTGCTGCTGCTGGTGGTGGTTGCTGTGTTCCCTCCCTCATCAGCTTCTTCTTCATTCTCCTTCTCTTCTTCCACTTCCTCCTCCTCTGCCTCTGATGAGGAAGTTGAGCTGGTGTTAACTGTAAAGGAAGCCAAAACAGCATGTCAATATATTTCATATGCTCCAGGGCATAATATGCATGATCCACTAGCAGTTAGAGAGCATAGTATTAGAGGAGAAGAGGAAGCATTGGTAAATCCTCTTAGCAGATGGTCTGGGTTGGCCAGGCCATCGATGAGTCACCTATGATATGGAAGTTTATGTAAAGATGTCTTGTTATATGTCTCAATATATGGGTGGTTTATGTTGGCATGTGGCCTACATAGCAGGATGTCAAGGAGAAAGATGTAGCCACTATTGTATGGGTGTTTGAAAATGGTAGGCACTCATTTTGGCCGGTAAGAGTATAAGGAATAGGATCACATCCTTTAGATGTTAATGCAAGGCCTGTGAGTGCCTAACATGTACTGCTTAAAGACAAGGTTCCTCTTGACTTAGAAGATAGCCAAACATTATGTTAGTGTGCAAGAGGGCAGCTTGAGACAGAGCCCTATAGGGTGGCAGAGCAATAGTGGGACCAGTTATGTACCCCTGATTGAGAAAATAACTGTATTTCTCTTCCTGATGGTTATGTAAATAATCTACCTTGGTGCTCCTCTTCCCAGGCTATGTCTTATAGCTCCTAGGCCTTCTTCTTATAGAAACATAGAAATGACGGCAGAAGAAGACCAAACGGCCCATCCAGTCTGCCCAGCAAGCTTCACACTTTTTTTTCTTCTCATACTTATCTGTTTCTCTTGGCTCTTAGTAATATTTTGGTTCTATTTCCCTTCCACCCACACCATTAATGTACAGAGCAGTATTGGAACTGCATCTAAGTGAAATATCTAGCTTAATTAGTTAGGGGTAGTAACCACCGCAATAAGCAAGCTACACCCATGCTTATTTGTTTACCCAGACTATATAATTCAGTCCTTGTTGGTTGTTCTCTGCATATAGATCAACTTTTCTTCATTCCCCCTGCCGTTGAATCAGAGAGCTATGCTGGATATGCGTGAAGTATCGGTCTTCCTCCCCTGCCGTTGAAGCAGAAAGCTATGCTGGATATGCGTGAAGTATCGGTCTTCCTCCCCTGCCGTTGAAGCAGATAGCTATGCTGGATATGCATTGAAAGTGAAGTATCGGTCTTTCTCCACTGCCGTTGAAGCAGAGAGCTATGCTGGATATGCATTGAAAGTGAAGTATCGGTCTTTCTCCTCTGCCGTTGAAGCAGAGAGCTATGCTGGATATGCATTGAAAGTGAAGCATCGGTCTTTCTCCCCTGCCGCTGAAGCAGAGAGCTATGCTGGATATGCATTGAAAGTGAAGCATCGGTCTTTCTCACCTGCCGTTGAAGCAGAGAGCTATGCTGGATATGCATTGAAAGTGAAGCATCGGTCTTTCTCACCTGCCGTTGAAGCAGAGAGCTATGCTGGATATGCATTGAAAGTGAAGCATCGGTTTTTCTCACCTGCCGTTGAAGCAGAGAGCTATGCTGGATATGCATTGAAATTGAAGTATCGGTCTTTCTCCCCTGCCATTGAAGCAGAGAGCTATGCTGGATATGCATTGAAAGTGAAGCATCGGTCTTTCTCACCTGCCATTGAAGCAGAGAGCTATGCTGGATATGCATTGAAAGTGAAGTATCGGTCTTCCTCCCCTGCCGTTGAAGCAGAGAGCTATGCTGGATATAGTTTCAGACTTATTTGGTTTGGGGTAGTAACCGCCGTAACAAGCAAGCTACTCCCTGCTTTTTTGTGAATGCAAATCCTTTTTTCCACATTTCCTCTTGCCGTTGAATCTTAGAGCAATGTTGGAGTCGCATTAACTGTGTGTATGTTTATTGAATAAGGTTATTATCTCCAGGTAGTAGCCAATGGTCCTCAATTTAGGTCCTCAATTTAGGTCCTTAATCTCCTGGGCCTTCTTCTTTAGGTCCTCAATCTACTCAGAAGAATAGGAATTGTAAGCAATTCATTATATAATGGCACCCCTCCTCTAGGCCTCAAATGTCACCCCATTGCCCCCCATCCTCTCTATAACCACTAATACACTTCTCACACCAAAAATATCCCCTAGTCAAACCATTCCAAGCCCCTACCCCCTACCCATACCCACCTACCCATACCCACCTCCCTCTCCCCATACACCTCACCCATACCCCCACCTTCTTACCGATAGCCTCCTCGCCATAACCCTCATTAATGCTACTCACTTTTCACCTACCAACATGGCCAATCAACTCTTCTATTGTAGAAGACCTGGAAATCTTTCCTGGCCCTCCACAGTCTGGTGTTTTGTCACTGGACCCTCAGGCACGGGAAGAGAAGATGCTCATACTTAACCAACATGGTTGCCAGTTTTTAATATCCCTGGTGATAAAA
The DNA here is from genome assembly GCF_901001135.1 of Rhinatrema bivittatum. NCBI lineage: Eukaryota > Metazoa > Chordata > Amphibia > Gymnophiona > Rhinatrematidae > Rhinatrema > Rhinatrema bivittatum. Next base: position 754,245,782 of record NC_042616.1, read on the forward strand.
TTTAGGTGCTGTGCAGGGGAAGCCATTTTGGAATGAGCTCACCCCAGAAGAACTGGAAGTTTGCGCCCATGGAAAAAAACATATGCAAAGACATTAGTAATAGATTAGCCAAAATGTGCATGTGTATGATTTCATGGAACATACGCTAGTACTTGACCAAATGGTAATATTCGTGCATGTGCTTATAATAAAAAATATGCATATTTTATAATCTGTGCATGCATACTGATTATTAAATATTTTATTTATTTATTTATTTAACATTTTTCTATACCGAACTTCATGACAAGCTTCATATCAGGCCAGTTTACATTGAACATAGGGATTAACTGAACATAACCATATAACAGGAAGGCTGAAGCGCAGGTACAAATAACAGGGAGAATGAACTTGGGGGCTAGAGTAGCCAGGAAATAAAGGACAGAGAAAACTGGAGAATGAGAACATATGAATGTACAGTGGCTGTATATATGCATGTGAATCCATTTATGCATCTATATAGGTTCATGTGCAGGTACCTGAGGCAAAGGGAGAAGTCTAAGATCACAAGGAGAAGCAGAATCTGAATGCTAGGCTCCTAGTTCCCAGTCCTTTACTCTAATCACTAGGCTACTCTCTCACTCCATAATGCAGTAGAGTCATCATTCTTTGTCTGGTACTTTGAAAACTGAAACGGGAAGGGAGCCATGCAAAACCTTAAAAATCAAAATAAAAACACTTCCCTCCCCCCAGGTACTCCATAAACTCCTCTAACCTTTTACACATTGTATATATGCCGTTAGAAATACATTAACTTAAAAACATTTTTATGCCATTAGAAATAAAGGCAACATTAACTTTCTTCTTGTAAGCTCTGTAAGGAACTCAATTAATTTTCTTAAGGAGAAACAGTTCACTAGTATTAATTTGGATGAAAAGTTGCAAAAAAAGCAATTTTGACCCATGTCTTTTAATCTGAATGGGAAAAGCACACACAGCTGGGAGAACTGTATATAGGCACTATATTGCTAAACTGAAGAAAAAAAGTATTAAAATGGTGCAAATTTCAAAATGAATTACATGATAAGTAATTCTTCCAAACAATAAATATACTGTGGCTTTATTATCTGTGCTTTTACATGCCATGGCAATGAAGATAACAAATATAAATAAGGGATTTATGATGCATTGTGCTTACAGGTTCTTCAAACCACATAATGGTAACAACAACTGCACACAGATTGGACAGAGTGTGCTAAGTAGTATTAGGAGGAGCAAACATAGTCGTCAACACTGTAATTGGGGTGGGAAAAACCCCTCCCATCTTAATCCTTGTGAATTCAAGCTTGTGTTTCTCAGACATGCTAACAGACAGACACACTGACCCATGTTATGTTACATAATCCATTATATTCTTCCCCTGAATGAATCTATTCAGTGAACGTCTTGCTTTTCTATCTGCCTTTTCATAAAAACTATCAAGCAAGCACTATCCACTGTGTCTGAAAACAGCTTGCTCTATTAAAGGTCCCTCCCCCAGCCCATCCTTCCTCCTTCAACTCATACATACACTACTAGTTCTTATTAGACCCCCACCTCATAGAATAATTCTGAGAAGTCCGTATAGTCTGCCAGTTGTAGCCAATCAAGCAACCTAATAAGATAAATCATACAGTAGTTTGTAGCTCACATGCACTATTGTGGAAATAGTATTGGTTTTGGTGCTCTTTTTTTACTGGCATCAGATAACAGGGTTTGGTAAAAATAATACAAAAAGAATCTGCCTGCTATGCCATCAAAGAATCTTTACCCAGTGGGATTTTCCAAGATTCTATCTGCTATATTTAGTGTTTTTATACATGAATCATACTACCCACCTGTAGACTGCGTAAACAGATTATATTTAACAGCACTGAGTGTGACTCAAAAATATCATGCTTTCTTCCAGTTTTAGCATGAATGTGTACACAGTTCCAAGAACCCTGTGGGTTTATAGCTCTAGATCAATGGGCGTGGAGTCCTGGAAAACTTACACCTCATGCTGACTGTCTGCAGCCTGTGTTAGTGGGTCTAGAAGGAAAAAGAACAATTTCCCTTGTTTAGAAGTCACTTTCATCTACTTATACACTACTAGCTCTATGCAATAAAACTCATGTAAAACCAGTTTTAGTCTGGGTTTCCAAAAAAATTGAATGGGATCAATAAAAAAAAAGCCACAGCAAGCTATGCAAAAAGATTTAGTGCACTTGCTGTAAAAAAAAAAAGTCGAAATAGCATTATTACCCTATTCTTGTTCATGGAAACCGAAAATGCACTGGTTAAATAGCATGTTCATTCTAAATAGTGTGATCATGCTAAAGTGTGCATGGTAAGCTCTTTTTAACTCTTGGTTCCTCCTGCTGGTTTCCAAGAGATATACAACTAAGCCTGGTACATTAGGGTTATTTGTAAGTGCCGTTGTGCCACATCACACAGATGAACACACACCTCGGTCACACTCATTCATATGCACTAGCAAACATAGACTGTACCTACTTAGACACACATATTGCCACATAAACAACCCCACTTTGCCCCTACCCACAGCATGTACACACTGAGAGATAGGGCACAGTGCCCAGACTTCAGTATCTTACTAACCCACAATAACTCTTATTTTTGTTGTTGTGTTGGATTCAGACTAATTTCATTTTGTTTCATCCAAGTATGAATTTTCAATAGGACCAAATTCAATTCTAACACTGCCTTCCCCCCCAAACTTGCCCCAAAGAGAGAATAAATTGCACGTCATCGGCATATATTCTATTTTAAAAAAGGCCTAGTGACTGCAATAATTTCCCTAGGGGGAGTAAATAAATATTGAAAAGAATAGGGGACAGCACAGACTTCATTAAAGAATGAATGTTGGAGCTTTCATTTCTCAGCATGACGCACTGTGTCCTCTCTGTGAGGAAAGAACAAAACCAGGAAAGCATTTTGCCTCTAATCTCAATGGCCTGGAGCCTCTGCAGCAAAAACACTATACTCCAGTTTGTCAAAGGTTGCAGAAAGGTCCAGGAGAGCTAGGACCTTGTCCAGCAGAGAGCAGAATGGTCTCTGTGCTGAGTCCCTTTTGAAATCTAATAGATCTTCTTCATTCAAAAAAGACAGGAGTTGCTGCAAGACCAAATGTTCGATCAGCTTACCCAAGAAAGCTAAATGTGACATGGGTCAGTAATTTATCACATCATATATGCCCAAAGAAGGTTTCTCCAGCAGATCAATGTGATTTTTAAGGGTTTAAGAAACAGGCCTTCTACTAAAGTGCATGAATTATCCTGACTAACCAATGTACAAATGCCTTGTCAGCTTCTTTTATTAAGTATGAAGGATAGGGGTCCAATTGACAAAAGATTGACCCTGTCTTTCTTTAAAAGCTGTTCTACCGATGGGGCATCTATCATTTTAAAACCATCCCAAAATTCAGTTAATCCTACATCTATGCTTAAATCATCTGTTGGAGTGAGGGAACGTCTCACTTCTCCCCTACAGACCTGTGAGGTCTGCACACTGCCCCAAGTAACTCATTTTGCCCTGAGTTATGAAAGAAGTATAACTTTCAAAACATAGTCACGAATAATAACTATCCTTTGTTTCTCAATATGACACACTGTGTCCAGTATAAAGGTATATTCTACAATGTATTTGTTGACCTTAGTTTCAACTTAGTCACATACACATGGAATCTCTAGGACAAACAAATCCAGGTTATGCATACCATGAGAAGCAATGCAACATGCCAAAAGCCAGCATAGTCAAGTATGTTGTTATCTGAGAAAGAGATTTAATTTCCCCAAGCTGAAGGTCATAGTTATTCCCATATTATCCATCTTGTTTGATAAATGGTCAATCTTCATGTTACAATCCTTCAGAGAGCTACCCAAGCCAGCCACCAAATCCCATATAGTTTCTACAATAACAATCACCAGCTTAGCTGGTAAAAAGAGAGATTCACCGGAGGGATCACTAAGTGCCAAACCTGCAACACTGACTGATGGCAGAGCCGATGACTCTGTCAACTCTCTCCAATCCACAACTGGGGAAGAGGAAACTAGGCAGGCAGCAAAACTAAGTCCCCCAGAATCTTCAAGCAGTGAAGGTGACAAATGGCTGCTCAAATCCTGATCTCCCACATTCTCCCCCTGTCGCTGGTGCCGACTGCATGTCATCCTGAGGTGTCGCAAGTTGCAATGGGGGAGCAGGTCTCTCAGCCGGCAGGAATTGAGGATCTGGAGGACTGAGAGTAATTTCTCCTGGTGATCTGAGTGCTCCTTCACCCAAAATTACTATGGAGCCAAGAATCCCTGCTTGCACTGCTGAACTGGGCAAGAATGCTGGTATAAACTGCTCCCCGGGTAAGAGGGGTATATCTGGGGCAGGGGTACGCATACTTTCCCTAAAAGTGGCATGATGAGCCCAAGGACCCACAGTGGGGCAAACTGGTACCAGCAGTGGCAGAAGTTCTCCTAGGCACCATCAGACGAGCAAAACAGCAGCAAGAGTGGCCGGATCACCCCAAGGCTGCAAAAGTGGGGGAAAGGGCTCTAACAACTGTGGCATGAACTCCTCAAGGCTGTACAAGAGGGGCAAAGCAGCAGTAAGTGAGGCATGAAGAGCTCAAAGCAGCAGACTAGGTTTGTAAAAATCATGAACAGCAAAATAAAAACCATAATAACAAAAGCAGTGATCTCTATATCCATGGTGCACCCTCTGTTCACTCTTCTTTCTTTAACTGAACCAGTTTGCACGTTCCCTTCCTCATAGAGGAAAATTCTCTTCAATAACCAGCATAAGACAGGGGAAGAATGGAAAAATCCCCTTGCTCCAAAACGTGACAATTTCAAAACTTCTTCAACATCCACTTCCATATGTCTTTACCCTCCTGTTAACTGGGCGCAAAGGTGAAAACCAGGAACTCAGTCCTTCAAAACACAGGGCTATTTTACTTCTTTCAGGAACTGGTCAAAAGATGTGGAGAGCAAAAACTCCTCCCTTCTGAAATCATCTCACTCTTCTACTCCTCAGAAATTCATCACTTGAGCTCCAAAACAATCTTTAACTTTTCCACAACTCCAAAAAGGGGATGGAATAAAAGACTGAGGAGGGTCCCAGTTTGCAAATAATCCCTTAATAAATGAAAACCAAGGTAATATTAGTGGCATTGGCAAGGCCTTGATATATATCCTCTTCTTTCCTATCTTTCTGCCAATGTGTTTCTAATTTTCAACCCTCTTGCTGTAGGTATTTAAGATAGTCAATATACCAAGGTTCAGTTTCAGATGTCCAGAAAACTCATTTTTTCAAAGGGGCCACAATACCAAGTGCATTTTCTATTATAGTATTCCACAGGTCAACTAGGGCATCTGGTAACAATTCTGCTCCATCATCTATTTCTAGAACAGAATTCTTGTCATCAATTTGTTATACTAGTTCTGCAGAAAAATGAAATAATGGTCTGACCAAGCTAGATAAGCTTGGTAAACTAGATAAGTTTGTTATTTGGTTAGATATAAGAAATTTCTCCAGGATAAAATGTAATCAAATGTATGACCTAGTTAATGAGTAGGCCCCTCCCGAAACTACGAGAGCATGTCCCAAAATTGACATTGCTGGAGGAAGGTTTGAGCTAAGAGTACTCTCATATCTTGAATATGAAGATTAAAGTCTCCCAAAATAATTGTTTTAGGAGATTCCAATACTACCTCAGCAATAACCGAATTTAGTTATCCTGTAAGGGAGTTAGAGGTATTTGACAGATGATAAACTAAAAGCTTATCAAGATTTTATGTATTATGTATTTATTTATTTATTTACCTTTTTATTTATTTACTTGTTTTATAGCTCTTTTTATCGCTTCCCTGATTAAAAATCACTGGAAGTGATTGTACAATGCACAACATAACTTTAAATACTTTAAGATTACTAGTAGGTAATTAACTTGTCAGATAAATAATCTTGTCAGACAAATCTGACCAATTTTGTTGATTGGTCGACCAGATACTTGGATCGGGGAGAGTGCTAGATGCAGGGTACTTGGATTTCAGTAAGGCTTTAGATAAGGTTCTGCATAGACAACTTATAAATAAATTGGGTGCTCTTGGTATAGGCCTTAAAGAACTGACTGAGTTAGAAACTGGTTGAGTGGGAAGTGACAAAGGGTAGTTGTAAACTGACTTCACTCTAAGGAGAAAGATTTACCAGCAGTATGCCAATCGGTCCTTGGACTGGTTCTTTTCAATATTTTCATAAGCAACATTGCAGAAGGATTGTTGGGAAAGGTTTATCTTTTTATGAATGATACCAAAATATGTAAGAGGGTAGGCAGCCAAGAATATGTAGAAAACATGAGAAGGGATCTAGTGAAGCTCAAAGAATGGTCCAAAGGCTAGCAGATAAAGTTTAATATTAAAAAATGTAGAGTCATGTGTTTGGGCTGCAAAACTCAAGAGAGTGGTACAGTAGAGGGGATGAAAATCTTCTAAGCATGAAAGAAGGGTGGGATCTGGGGGTGATCATATCTAATCATCTTAATATGGCCAAGCAGGTAGATAAAGTGACAGGAAAAGCCAGAAAGATACTTGGCTGCATAGAGACAGGAATGGTCAACAGAAAAAAAGAGGTGATACTGCATCTGAAGAAGGCCCTGGTGAGATCTAATTTAAAATATTGTGTACAGTTCTGGAGACCACACCTATATAAGGTTATAAATTGGTTGGAGTCAGTCCAGAGGGTGGCTACTAAAATGGTCAGTGGACTTCATTCTAAAACATATGTAGGGAACCTTTGTTTCCCTAACTAAAAGGAGTGTATGTATTGATTGGAGAGGTTCTGTGAGAGAGGTTTGGGTTTTGCTCCCTTATGTAGGAGCCACAAAAGGTGTCATCTAGCTGTTTATCATCCCAAAGCACCATCTATCCTTGTGGATTTTTAGTTTAGAATTTGAGTTAACAGGTTGTGGATTTTTAGTTATAGTTTAAAGGTAACAGGAGACCTTTGACTCCTCCTGCTTGCTATTTTTCTCCTAAGTTATGGGAAAGGAGTAAGGAAGTCTTCCCATTTAGGGGTCAGCCACCAATTGCCTTGTCTAATGTCTATCCAGCCTTTAAGCTTGCTTTTATACATTTTTTTAAGCCAATTTTGAGAATTCCCTTTGAGAGCCGGTCCCCCTTGTTGCAGTGGATTGGGGTGACCCTGTGTTTGAGGCTGGATTTGGGGGTAAGGAATATCTGCAGTGTGCTAGCTCTCCTTCAGAGGATAGACCTGACAGTGATCTGATACAGTGGAAGTTTATTTTGAAGTAAACGTCTTTTTGGATGATCTCCTCTGTTTGGAGGCAAGGAAACTTTATTCCACCCTTCCTGCTTCTTGCTTGATTTTTCACCTTTTTGGGTTCAAAGATTAATTTTGTTCCAATGGGAGCTGATGGCCTTTGGTACCCTGGACTCAAACCATTGAAAGAGTGGAATTTTTCATTCTAAAAGAAACAGAGGGGTGGAGGAACTCATCTGTCAGAATTTATAGGTGATGCAGTAGGATACAGGTAGCCAGTGAAGCTGTTGCAAGACGGGATCTGGATGAGGGTATCCCATCAAAGGACAATGAAGGAAGGAAACTAAAGAATACAAAGTAAAGGTAACAATAACTTTGTTGCTGCTATATAGAAACAGAGAAACATAGAAATGACGGCAGAAAAAGACCCATCCAGTCTGCCCAGCAAACTCCCACATTTATTTTCCCATACTTAGCTGTTTCACTGACCACCAAGTTCAGGGCCCTTGTTGGTAACTGTTTGATTCAAATTTCCTGCCACCCCTTGCCATTGATGCAGATAGTAATGTTGGAGTGGCATCAAAGGTGAGCATAAGGCTTAATGATTAAAGGTATGAAGTATTAAATAAAGGGAGAGTAAGATGCCCACCAGGTGCTGCCTTAGGAGTTAACTGATTCCAGAGGATTTAGGAAGAGAAAAATCTGGGACTAAGTTCTGATAGAGTAATGGAATTAAATTCTGACCATATTCAGTGGGAAGAGCTGGAAAAATAAATTTGGAGTAAAAGGAGGATTGAACTAACTTCAATCTGATAAATCTGAGATAACTGGAATAATTGGGAGAAAGGAAGAAAATTAAGTATTAAAGAATTGCTTCCAGAAAATTTGAGACTTTGCTAACGAAGTGGAGTCACAAATTTTTTAAATCCTTCTGTTGTCTTATTATTTATTGACTTGAACCAAGAAACAAATTGAAGCTGTAAATATTCAGTCATCTAATCATCTATCAGTAAAAAAGTTGGAAACCACCATTCTTCTCATGTGTATTTACTAGATGCAGAGACAATATTAATTATCAGTGCTGTGTACAGAGCACAGAGAAAGGGCTGGTCTTGCAAAAAAGCAGGGTATAAGAACTATTGTTCATCCCCACACTGGAATCCTGGGACTCAGAAAGTAAAGCTATCTGGTGGGGTGAAGGAGAGACTGAGAGACAGTGAAAGAGGGCTGTGCAGAAAGGATCTGTCTCTTTCTGTCTCTTTTCTTTTTGCTATGAGCCCCTGAGTGCAAGTAAAATGATCCATTCCAGCCACTGGTTGGCTACACATAGGGGGACAGACCTAAGATCTAAACATGTATGCCCTAGAGGAAATGCAGGAATGGGGAAACATGACAAAGACATGTAAGTCATGCAGAGGAAGCGGGCCTCTTGCAGCGGAAGGAGTCATGGGATGATGGTGAAAGAGGGCAGACTCAGGAGTAATCTAAGGAAATAGTCATGCATGGAACTGCCTCCCCATGGAGGTGGTGGAGATAAGGACAGTATCTGAATTCAGAATAGCAAGGAATAAACACAGAGGATCTCAGAGGAAGTGATAAGGATTGCAAATATGAACAGTTGGTGTAAATGGCAGACTAGACAGGCCATATGGTCTTTCTCTGCTGTCATGTTTCTCTACTTCTATATTTCTTCTAATCTACCATTAATTAATTCTATTACATCCATCACAAGAGTGGCAGGCTGGACTAATGCCAAATGCAATCAAAAAGTAAAGGCTAAACCTCCCCCCTTTTACCAGGTTGAATTATTGCGTAACCTGGAAGACAGACCTCAGTTAAGAAAACCCCCTCTACATAAGATAATCAGGTTTCTGTAAAGGCAAACAACATCAGCTGCTTGATCTAGCACTGTATTTATTTTCCCCCGTACGGTTGTCCCAAGTCATTTAAGTTTACCATTACATTTATACTGCAGAATCCTTTCCTGCTAAAGGCAGTTTCCTGAGAAACTAAAACTTCCTGGATTAGTCCCTGATGTTTTGCTTGCTGCCACTGTGTAAACAGGCTACAGCTCTGTCTTTCTGAAGCTGGCACTGAAAACGTGGACAGTCTGAAACAGACACCTTATTCCAGGGCTTCCAAAGCCTGTCCTGGGGATTCTGGAGGCTTTTAGCTTTTCAGGTCATCCACAATGAATATTCATGAGATGAATTAACATATTCAAAATAACTAAATATCTACCAGACCCATATCTGATGCCTTAGCCACACCAAAAATGGTTAAAGTGGTTTGATAAACAAGTTCTAAAAATGCACAGCACACATTGCACTCTTGTCTAATCACCTACCACTATATATCTCAGATGCACATGATTTCGATTTGACGGTAGTAAAACAAAAGTCTTTGTAGTCGGAAAAACTGGCATATGGGTAATTTCTCAAGTAGTGATTGAGGATGGCAACTTCAGAGAACAGAAGCAGTTCATTCCTCTCTGTATTCTTAAGAACTGAAATTTTTCACCAACTTGAGAAATAGAAATATCTAAGGAATAGACCAGCACAGTATTTGCTTTATAATTATGACTGGTAAAAAGGAAGGCTCAAATACCTCTACTTTAGCAATAATATTTACCCAGAACAAAACAAATATTTTTTATTTAATGACCTCATACTGGGCTTAGAGGTGCATATTCGCACGGTCATTCGACACTATGTGCGGGATAGCATATTTTTAATCGCTTCCGCCACACTGTATTTATCATATATATTATATATATATCTACTAGATAAGGGAGCCCTGACCGACATGCCGCAAATGCGCAGTAGAGAGCAGCTCTACCGCGCATGCGAGCACGTCGGCCAGAGCGCAGCGTGTCCGAAAAAAAAAAGGCGCTGGCTCCTTAGGAGCGGCGGGGGCGGCGAGCAGGAGCGGCAGTGATCAAGAGCGGCGGCAGCGAGCAGGAGCGGCGGCGGTGGCGAGCAGGAGCAGCGGCAACGACCAAGAGCGGCAGCAATGAGCAGGAGTGGCGGCAACGAGCAGGAGCGGCGGCAGTGGCAACGAGCAGGAGCGGGAGGAGCAGTAGCCGCGGCGGCAACAAGCAGGAGTGGGAGGAGCAGTAGCTCCGGGGACGCGCACAAGGGAAGGACACGCCCCTGTCTGCCGGTTGTGGATGAGCTGTGAGGGGAGGGAGGAGAGAGGGAGGTGGGGGGAGGTGAGAGGGAGGTGGGGGGAGGGGGGTGAGAGGGAGGGGGGTGAGAGGGAGGGAGGTGAGAGTGAGGTGGGGGGAGGGGGGTGAGAGTGAGGTGGGGGGAGGAGGGTGAAAGTGAGGTGGTGAGAGGGAAAGAGTGAGGTGGGGGGAGGTGAGAGGGAGGGAAGTGAGAGGGAGGTGAGAGGGAGGTGGGGGAGGGGGGTGAGAGGGAGGTGGGGGGAGGTGAGAGGGAGGTGGAGGGAGAGGTGAGAGTGAGGTGGGGGGAGGTGGGAGGAGAGAGAGAGGGAGGAGGTGGGAGGAGAGGAGAGGGAGGTGGGGGGAGGAAAGGGAGGGAGGAGAGAGAGAGGGAGGTGGGGGGAGGTGAGAGGGAGGAGAGAGAGAGAGGAAGGGAGGGAGGAGAGAGTGAAGTGAGGGGAGGGAGACTAGAGGGGGGAGATGAGGGGGAGGGAGTGGAAAGGAAATGGACCAAAAAAAATGTTTAAATGTAGCCTGTTGTTACGGGCTTAACGGCTAGTATATATATATATGATATTATTTTATTATTTATTTTATTTATTGGTTTTTATATACCGATATTCATCAATGATATCACATCGGTTTACAGAATAACAAAAAACATACGCATGTAAAGCGTTTGACAAAGAACAGGCAGGAGTAACTAGAAATCATAAACGGCAACTGGGGGAGAGAGGAGAATATATACAGGAGAACTATGTACATAGATTAAATGCATTGGACTGTAAAATTATATACATTATTGAAACTGAAAAGGTTGTGGAAGATACAGTAGTTGAGTGCTTAAGCTCATTGTTGTATAAGTTGCTGAAAGTGTATCCATGGGAAAACAATAAAAAAGGGTAAGGAGGGATCAACTGTGAAAGGTCAGATTTAATCAGGAAGAGAGCTTTTTTTTTTGGGGAGGGGGAAGGAAGGGGTGAACTGGGTTGGAATTTAGGCTGATTGGTGCTAGGTGTTAGGTGTAGGCTTTTGTGAGCAGCCACGTCTTTAGTTTTTGTTTGAATGATATATATATATATATATATATAATACTAGCTGTACCCTGCCACGCTGTACCCTGCCACGCGTTGCAGTGGCTGAGCCTGTTTAAGTTGAAAAAACAGAACAGAGCAGTAAAGGTTACAGTTTGTGTGTTTGTTTGTTTTTTTTACCCCAAATGAACAGCACCAGCAAAGAATAGTTTAAATATGCAAGCACACCTTCCTGGCCCCCCCCCCCCCCCAACCCGGCGAAATAGAGCAACCCACGCTACAGCCCCCCTCTCGGGAGATGAGGAGAATGAGTGCCCCCCCCTGTGAAAAACGCACGGCAGAAAATAAGAACGGTCCCCCACCGTGCTCCTCCCCGGCTACCTGTGTAAACTGCCAGCCGGTGGCAAGGGTGTGTGCTAGGGTTTGTTCCGCCGGCTGCCATGTTGCAAAACTTCACCGGTGAAAGTGGTGCGTCAGGATTCCTGACCTAGTAAGGGCAAATGTCTGCTGAGGATATGGCGCCGACGGGCTCTTGTCCTTACTATGTCACATGGTGTACCGACGTCATTGTTGTCTCTGTATAGCATAGTAAGGGCAAGGTCCGCCGGCGCCATTTTTGTTGCTGGCATCCGACGGCCCTACTGAATGCGATGTGTCCCGGACCATTCCTGTGGTGCCGGCAGAGAAGCACGGACATGTTTCAGGTGTAGTGTGTGATCGGAGTGCAGTGCGTGGGTGGGTGGAAGAGGGTACTTTAAATTAAAATCGGAGGGTGTGTTAAATGCGAGGCTTCCCAATGTAGCAGCCAGGAATTTGTGTTTTGGTGTGTTTTGGGAAGGTGGGTGAAGTAAGTGACATTGACAGGCGTGTGGGTGGGGGTGTGTGGTGTGATGAGTGTGGATTTCTGTGTGTTATGAGGGAGTGTGAATGAAAGACAATAGCCCTGTGTGGGGGTGGGGTGTGGTGTGTGAGTGTGTGTGAAAGGTGTAAGAGGTTGCGCTTGCGCTGACGGCCACCAGATGTCGCTGTTTTGTATAAGCAATTTTTAAACTTGTATTACCTGTCACAGGTGTGACCTATATGTAATGTAAGTGTATAAGATCCTTCCCGTATGGGAAGTGAATGTTGTGTGCAAATTTGAATGCATTCGGTTAAGCGGTTGGCGAGATTAGCGATGACGTACAAACTATTTAACATTTTTATGTATATAGATATATATAATTATACCATGCTACTTCACTTTCCAGAAGAAATAAAAGGCATGGCTGTTCAATCAGGCCTTCTCTTAGTCTGTTAGGAAAGAGCTAAATTCCTCCACCCCTGGACATCATGTTTATTATAAGGGCGTACAATGCTATGGCTAATGTACTTGTTAGTTTGCTAAAGTTGATTGTAATCAGCTTTGAGATCCTGGAAAAAAGTGAAATATCAAATGTTTGTAAATAAATAAATGAACTATAACTTGGTGTCACAACTATTAACCAGAAAAAGAAAAATTAAAAGTTCATAGGCATATGGCCAAATTAAAAAGATGTCATCATTGCATATACATCTTAAACAGATTGCAGTGCAATCTCGCAGCTCATATGTGAGACTGGCCCCGCGGCAACAGGAGATGATGTGCGATTAAACGCTGCTCCTGCTGTTGGCCTGGGGGAGTGAGGTCGAGGATCAGAAGGGCTGCACTCTATTGGATCAGGTGGGACTTACATAGTAACATAGTAATGATGGCAAAAAAAGACCAAATGGTCCATCAAGTCTGCCCAGCAAGTTTCTTTTGGAAGTAACTGCTGCTCCATGCAGGTTACCTCCTTGCCTTGTGTTAAGGGTAGAAACTGCCATTTCGTGCTGGTTATCCCCCAAGGCTTATGTTAAGGGTAGTAATATTTACATTCAAAACAAAGCACCTGTCAAACCCATAACAAATAACAAAATTACTGCTAGCATCATTTTTATGACGTGAGCATTCTTCTTGATAATTCAAACAATGCTGCTTGAACAGGGGTAGATTGCAGGAAAATATCAGTCTTGGGGATTTTTTCAAAACCAGCCCATGGGGTATCTAACTCCCTTGTGCACTTTCTCTGTAGCACGTGTGTCCACAGCTCCCTAAAGCACGCCACGTCAACTCTGGAACCTGGCAGAATTAAGCCTAAATATCTCCAAAATAATTTTCACAGATTTTTCCTAAATAACTAAGAAATAGAGCATACTCTAGACCAGCAGTGAGTAAACAAAGCTGTAGACCCCGTTCCATCCATTCAAATCAGTTAACATACACAGACACATATCCTGGTCTGGCCAACCAAGCAGCTATTGAACTAGTGAAAGTAATGAGACAACTGCACTGCCAACCAGTTTCAGACACACACGTGCTCAGTCACATAAACAGATTTATAGACTGCAAAAACTTTATATACACTGACACACATTCTCTTTCTCAGACATTGTCTCACAGACACACAGATAAACCCACATATTGAGAGCGAGAGTGTGTGTATGTGTGTTTCTATGTCAGAGAGACACCTACTCATGCACTCTACCTCTGACACAAAGGGGTAGATTTTATAAATTTGCGCGAGGGCGTACTTTTGTTCGCGCACCAGGCGCGAACAAAAGTACGCTGGATTTTATAAGATATGCGCGTAGCCATAACCCCCTGAGTTTGGAATATGTACATTACAGGATACCCCTCATAAAAGCTTCAAGGGAAGAGCAGCAGATGGCCAAGAAAGTAGAGGACACCCTTTGGAATCTCCTAGGGAAGTAAGCAGTAAAAGCCAAAAAACTTGGGGGTTATTTTCTAAGGATTTATTGCACACGAAAAGGGCCTTTTCGTGGCAGTAACATTAAAATTAGGGGAAGGGGAGGATTTGGGGCGGAGTTAGGGAGGAGTCGGCAGTAGCACGGGGAATAGCACCACTTTTTATGGTGGTGCTATGCCCGCGATAGCCTGCAGCCAGCCACACCGTGGCTGGCTAAATCATCCACCCGCCCCCTACTTCGTCCCCTCTGCCCCCTTTAGCGCAGGCTTCATCATTACACACGGAATGCTGATTCCTGGCCTCAGCTTTTTATATAGAACTCATTATCCTGAATGCTTTATTTAACTATCTTGATAAAACTAACATGTACATTTGTATATATTTCTCGTATTATCATCTCCTGCCCTGTTAACCCCTACCTGTTAATGTTATTATTGTAAAGCTTGTTGCTAAGTTATGTTACATTGTGAACCGAGGTGATGTTTTGCAAACGTGCCTCGGTATAGAAGAAACCCTTAAATAAATAAATAAATAAATTTATGAAACACCTATTTTTGCCTGGATTAGAAGACCCAAAGAATCTCCATTACAGATGTAACTTCGCTCCCAATACCTCACTGGATAGAAGGGCACATTTTGGGAGCTGCTAGCCATCATGAAACCCATGAGGCTCCCTAGGGTTCCTCTAGCAGGAGAAAGCTTTAATCAGGATCCTTTGGGCAACAGACATAATCATGTGCCACTAAAATAAGGATTCCACACTAGATTAATACAGGATCCTGAAGCAAAGTGTATCTCCACCAGAGTAACCCCAGGGAGTCTTATGAGCTGTATGATGGTTCAAAAGTGATAAGCTGACAAAAACAAATCGTCTTTTTTTGATATCTGTAAAATTAAATATAAACAGTCAAATAAGCCATTCAAAGTTATGCAAAGGCCTCCCTTGAGTCTAGATACCTCTTCAGGCTATTCTAGGGATCAATTCTTGACTCTTGTGGTCTCTTCTTTATACATGAATTCTCTTTGATTCCTTTTTATTCAGCTCTCCTCTCCAGTTGAGATTCTGTGAAGCCCTTTGGGGTCTTTTTCCTACCCCTCCTTGATTCATATCCCAACTGGTGAAAGTCTTTCACTTGACTGCAGACTTACAATGAATTCTACAGAACCACAGGGCTACCTTGATCCCCTGTGCCTTTTCACTTGCACAAAATTCTGGAAAAAAAATCCCAGCAGAGCAAGACCACCTCATCTGCCCCCTTTCTCCCGGAATCCTCTCCAGATTCCTACTGAAACCTCCTCTTGGGAAGTTTAAGGACTCACTCCTTGCCATAACTCAATTGATCCCTTCAGGAACAATGGGCCCATAGCAAAGAGCTACAGAACATTCTATGTCTTTGATTTTATTATTGAACTAATTTCCAAGGCATATGTCTTTAATGTCTACCACTAGTAGATCCTGATAAGGATCTTTTGAGTCCTTAAATAGGCAAGAACATAATATTTCTGTTTAAGTCATTGTCTCCAGGTATACAACATTATATATTTAGTTAGTTTCATTTATCAACAATGATGTTCACAGCAATTTAGAATTTCATATGGCATAAATAAAATAAACATGTACTATACATTTTAATGCATACCATTTCGGACAGTACTTCAAATGACCATTTTTTCCAAACTTGATTACTGTAATTCACTCCTATTAGGTCTACCTAAAAAAGTTCTCCACCCTCTACAAATAATACAAAACACAGCCGCCCGGATCCTCACCAACACACACAAAAATGAACACATAGCTCCAGTACTAAAGGAATTACATTGGCTCCCAAGTGCTTCCCGTATTCAATACAAGACCCTATCCCTCATCCACAAAGCACTGCACAATCCAGAGATGAACTGGCATAATAATTCCCTCAGCTTCCACCAAGCCAACAAACCCACTAGACAACAATACCTTGCTACCATTCAGACCGCCTCACCCAAAATCGCCAACTTAGCCTCTACTAGAGCACGTGCACTCTTGATAGCTGGGCCTGCACTCTGGAACACAATGCCAGTAGAGCTACGCCAGGAGGACTGCCAAAAAACATTCAAACGAAAACTAAAGACGTGGCTGTTCACAAAAGCCTACACTTAGCACCAATCAGCCTAAATTCCATCTCAGACCACCCTCTCCCCTTCCTAACCTTGCATTACCTCCCCACCTTGGATACAATTTCAGCCATGTATACTGTTATGAGCTTAAGCACTCAACCTCTGTATTTCCCATAACTTCTCATTTTCAATAATGTATACAACCTTACAATTCAAAGCTGTTAATCTCTGTACATAGTTCTCCTGTTTGTATTTATTCTCCTCTCCCCCTAGTTGCCAGTTATGTTCTCCATTTTCACTCGCTTGTTATTTGTAAAACGCCTAATATGCGTATGTTTGTGTTATCCTGTAAACCGATTTGATATCCTTGATGAATTTTGGTATATAAAACCAACCAACCAACAAACAAACAAACAAACAAATAAATAAATAAATAAATAAATAAATAATCAATACAATCTACTTCTCAGTCTTCCATTATCCCCTTACTTACATATCTCCTTCACAAGCTGTAATTTACTCCGTTTAATAAAAAGTTAGGGATGTGCATTTGTTTGGATCAAACAGGCATTTTGAAACAAATTCGTTTCATTTATGGATCCATGATACAAATGGAGGGGTCCCATGAAACAAATATTATTTAATCCATTTTTTTCATATCTCATTCATTCAATGGCCACTGAAGTCTAGGAGCCATAGAAATGAATGTTGCACAGGTTGTAACTCTAGCAACCAGCCCTTCCCTGTGTGCCATGTGTGACCTCACTGCTTTGTCAGAGTTGACTCACAGCACACTGGCAAGAAAACCCACACACAGCAAATCAAAGTGAAGCATTTTTTTTCAACTACTCTGCTGCTGCCATCTTGATCAAGAGATGCTGACCTTATAGTCTGAACAATAAAAGACCTGTTATATATGAATGTCAATTTGAATCTGAGTGTACCTTCATACGATGCTGATATATATTACAGCTATCGTGTATATGAGTTGAGCAAGGCTTCTAAATCATTAGGTACTTCAGTGGTTGAAGCTCTTTATGCCAGGATGTCCACTTGCAGATTATTGCATTGATGAACGGCTGAAATAAAGCCTTTAGTGTGACTTATCTTGTGTTGTACTGTAGTCGATCTTGAACAGCCTAGGCTGTTCAAGATTGACTACAGTACTACAGCCTAGGCTGTTCAAGATCGACTACAGTACAACACAAGATAAGTCACACTAAAGGCTTTATTTCAGCCGTTCATCAATGCAATAATCTGGAAGGAAGGAAGGGCGAACTCATGCAAAACCAAAAAAAATCAAGAAATGGAAGAGCTTGTATTCTTTACAGAATATGGAAAAAACTTTCTCAATAAAGCAAACCTCTCAAATTGCCAGAAAAGACACACTGAGGAGAGACCATTTTCATGTTCTAATTGTGATTAAAGTCACAATTGGACAATTGTGACAATTGGAAAGCAAATTTCACAAGAAACCCAAAATGCCACCCATCAGCAAGATCAAGCACAAGAAGGGGCTGAAATAAAAGCTCATTTCACAAAAAGGATAGTGCCAAGAGATCATTCTCTTGTACTAAATCTGACAAGTGGCACACAGGAAGGCACACATATCCAATGGCAATCTGCCTGGCTGCTATATCCTTATCTTTCATTTAAGGAGTCTTTCTTCCACTCAGTATCACTTGCTGCTATCACTCTGCTCACCTGCCAGCCACTTTGTGGATCATGTTGTTAATATGCTTACCTGCCATGCCTATTATGTGCTATCAAGGCAGTTTTAGTACCTCCATGTTGTTTGCTGCTTGGATCTCAGCTTAGTTCTCATACACTCTTTGTTTGTTGTTGTTTATTCTGGGGTGTTTTGCCCAGAAAAAAAAGATATGGAAAAATCCCACAAGTTTCTCCTCCCACCCCATTTCTTTTGTGGTTTTCCATCTTGCCGTCAAGGCCTGTCTAGCCTTTTGTGCTGTTTGTGAGTCACCACACTCCTCAACTTGCATGTAGAATGTCTGGTGTGAGAAATGAACATCATCTTTCAAGGTTAAATGCAGTCCTAAGACTTTACTCCCAGATTATGCCCATGCAAAAACATGCTATCCCACAGTCCATGCTATGCCATAGGCTGTGGGGTAGCATGGCCAAGAGGTCTAAGGTGCTGGATTAAGGTTCCAATCTCTTTGGGGGTGTAGATTTGAATCCCACTGCTGCCATTGGCACTCTTTTTTTTGGGTACTTGCCAGGTTCTTATGGTCTGGATTGGCCATAATTGAAAACAGGATGCTGGGCTTGATGGACCCTTGGTCTGACCCAGTTTGGCATGTTCTTATGACTTAGGATCAGAAATAATCTCAAATAAATTTAGAAGTCCGTAAAAATTTTCTGCCTACAAAAGTATTTTCCAAGTGCTACATGAAACTGACTCAACTCCACAGCTTGTGCCATTTATTGACACATCGCCCAGTATAAACTTTTTAATCATAATTCTTATCTTCTTTTATCTTTACTTTTAACAAGTAATATATCTTGTTTTATTTTGTAATATGTTTTTTATTTATTGTTTCTTATATAATTTGTTTTATTTATAATCCTTTATGCAAAGGATTATAAATGGCTTGTTTGAATGATGGTATATGGCTTGTTTGAAAGACAGTATATAAAAATCAATCAATAAATGAAATAAATATAAAGCAATGCTTACTAAAGCAGCTGTACTAAGGAAAGTTGGTGTGAAAACATATGTTCTTTTCATTGGAGCAGTGTACAGAATGTCTTATCATTTTTCTGTTTCAATTTTTAATAAACATCAGCACCACTCCTGCCAACGCCGCTCCAAGCTAGTCTTGGTAATTTAGGGTGCTTCCTCTGCTGGGCCAGCTATCTATGAGGTTCCTTCCATATCTCCTTCCCCTACAGTGTATGATGACTCTTGCTTTTGTCCTGGCAATCATGCTTCTGATGCAATTCTTCCTACACCTCAGCCCTCGAAGTACACCTTAGAGGTTTTATGGCTACTCTTCTCGCTGGATTGCTCTGTTTCTACAGTTTACGTTTTCAATCACCAGTGCCACTGCAATTGCCACTCTAAAGCCAGGCTTGGTACCTTGGGATGCTTCCTTCACTACTCTGACCTTATGCAAGAAACACTGCATTTCCTTTCCAGGCTTGATCTGAGAGGGATGTAATATTTGGGAGCTCTCATAGAGTTTATAAAAAAAAGCTTTTTGGCTGTTTCTAATTTAATCTGTGTTGCACTGCTCTCACTCACTGTTCCAGTGACCAGAAAAACACAGGCACTGGCACTTGCTGCAAATTTTTTTCTTCACTGGGAGAGGGTCTGAATGGAGACAGTTTGGAGAGTTGCAGTAGTGCTAGTGATTTTTTGTCTCTCTCTGTCAAGGTACCAGTAAGGTGACTGAGCAGTGCAGAGAGACCAAAGCAAAGAGTCTGCACAAGGCTGCCAATCATTTTGTATGTGTGAAGTCTGTCAGCATTATTGCATGGCACTGCACAGTGCATACAGTACACTCTTGCTCTTGCCCTCGAGGTGGGAGGAGGAGGAATGGCATCAAACCTTAGGGGTTTTACGGCTACTCTTCTCACTGCATTGCTCTACTCCTACCTTTTCGATTTTTAACAATTGCCAGCACTACCGCTGCAGCTGCTCTAAGACAGACTTGGTACATTGTAGTGTTCCTCCACTGCTCTGAGCATGTGCAGGAAGCACTGTGTTCTCTTGAGGTACACCTTAGAGGTTTTACGGCTACACTTCTTACCTTGTTGCTGTGCTCCTATGAATTTGATTTTAATCATAAGTGCCACTGCTACTGCTTTTCCTCCAAGCCAATCGTGGTACTTAGGGTGCTATCTCCATTATGCTGGTTGTCTACAAGATTCCTTCCAAATCCATTCCCCTACAGTACTTGTCAACTTTTGTCTTGCCCTGACCATTCATTGCTCTGCTTGCTTTCTGCACCTCTTCAGAGAAACATAACTGATTTCATGAGTCATTTGCAGTTTCACTGTACTAACCCTATGTATTTAAAAAGTGCATTGCTTAATCTTTAACAGGGGCATATGCTACTGGACTGGTAGATCAGCCAGGTAGCCATATCTCTGATTGGGACAGGCATCCCGCATTCTGGCTGTCTACAAGGTTTCTTCCAATTCCCCTTCCCTTATGGTACTTGCTGACTTTCCTCTCCAAATCTACCTCTACAATCTCCACAGTTATACAAGTTACAGTTAGAATCACAACTGATTTCCTGAGCCTTTAACAGTTTCACTAAACCGGCTCTGTTTACTTAAAAAGTGCATGGCATAATCTTTGACAGAGGCATGTGCTACTGATAGGATCAAATATGCAGCAACTTTGGCTGGGACAGGCATCCTGCATGGCTGTCTTGGAACTTCTGTCCAAATCACCTTCCCCTATGGTACTTGTTGACTCTTGATCTGGTCATCCATTGCTTGGCAGGCCTGCTGTACCATTCCTTGGGCTTTTGATGCCATTCTTCCTCCATCTCAGCCCTCAAAGTACACCTTAGGGATTTTACAGCTACTCTTCTCACTGAGTTGTTCTGCTTCTACCATTTCAGTTTTTATTCACCAGTGCCACTGCTGTTACTGCCGGTCCAAGCAGTCTTGGTACTAAGAGTGCTTCTTTCATTGCTGCAGCTGTCTATGAGTTTCCTTCCTAATCCTTTTTCCCCACAGTAATTTCTGACACTTGCTCTTGCCCTGGCATCCATTGTTTTATACAGACCTTACCCATCCAGTTAATTTTAAGTTTCATGCTTTATTAGACATTTTCTTTAAACCCCGTTCCCTTATGGTTCTTGTGATTATTGGTCGCATCCAATATTTTGCTTTTTGATGAATTATACCACAGTAAAAAGCAAAGGCTGCAGAAGTGCAGCACCCAGAACCACCAGGACAGTGCTCCTTCATGATTATTGCTTCTGAAGTAATGGAGGCAAAATTTGCAAATGATTCAGAAAAAGAATCATGTCCCGGATTCCCTGAATCACAGGACATTTAAACAGCTAGTGGCTAAAGAACATTAGATGCCTCTAGTCAGTAGCATCTTAGCCTCCAGTGAAGACTAACTTCAAGCCAAACAGCCAGCTCCTTTGGAAATGACATCAGGCCTTTTCTAGGGATTTCCTCTGGCTTTTCCCTGCCTAGGGCATTCTACCAATTTTGTAGGTACCCTTTGCCCCTCATTTGGATCCTTGGTGATTGCTTTGTATCTCTCATGATACTTTGGGGTCTTCATGCCATTCTTCCAGTTGCTTTCATTCTCTGTCACTGCCTTGGGAGATTTTCTGCTTCTTCTGGTGTTTCATTCAGGTATTCATGTTAAACTTGGTGCATTTTGCCCCTCTCAGATAGCCTTGGAGGGTTCATACCACTTAAGAACATAAGAAATGCCATGCTGAGTCAGACCAAGGTCCATCGAGCCCAGCATCCTGTCTCCGACAGTGGCCAAACCAGGTCAAAAGTACCTGGCAGATCCAATAAAGTAGATCTAATTCTTGTTACTCACGCCCAAGGATAATAGCATTCTCTAATTTATTTATTTATTTATTTTATTTATTGTTTTTCTATACCGGCATTCAAGATAAGAATCACATCATGCTGGTCTACATTTAACAAGGGGGTGAAAAATGAACATAAAATAAAACAGTAACTGGTGAAGAGAAACTATGAAGTTACAATAAAACAAGGAAGTTCAAAACTGGGTGAAGAAGGAAAGGCTAAAAGGAATTTAACAGAAAGAGCAATTATTTACAGTGTTCTAGGAATGTCTGACTATGGTTGTCATTGAATTGAGATTCAGTTGGGATCTGGATAGGCTTGATTAAACAACCATGTCTTAAGCCTTTTTCTGAATGTTAGAAGACACGGTTCCTGTTGAAGATCTGGTGGAATGGAGTTCCATAGCGATGGACCTGCTGTGGAAAAGGCCTGGTCTGTAAATGTTCTATGTTGAGAGGTTTTGGTATGGAGTACATGTAGTGATTCTCTGTAAGCTTCTCTAATGGGTCTGGAGGAGGTATGTTTTCTGAATGGGATTTGTAGGTTGAGTGGAGCATGGTGATGGATGGCTTTAAAGATAATGGTGATGGACTTATGAATGGTTCTATAGTGAATTGGCAGCCAGTGTAGGTCTTTAAGGATGGGAGATATGTGGTCTCTTCTTCTCATGTTTGTCAGTAGTCTGGCTGTCACATTTTGGACCATCTGAAGGGGTTTGGTGTGAGACGAGGGGAGACCTAATAAGATAGAGTTACAGTAGTCTATCTTAGAGAAGATTATTGCTTGCAGAACTGTTCTGTAATCTTGAGAGTGAAGGAGTGGTTTTATTCTTTTCAGGACATGAGGTTTATGAAAACAGTCCTTAGTTGTTTGGTTGATAAATGATTTTAGATTTAGGTGATTATCAATAATAACTCCTAAGTCTCTTGCTTGAGTGATGTGAAGGTTGGCTGGTGGATTCGTAGTGATATTGCTGTTTTCCGGAGAGATGAGAAGGAGCTTGCTTTTTGAAGAATTTAGTATTAAGTTTAAGCTGGTGAGGAGGCAATTGATTTCTTGAAGGCAGATTTCCCAAAATTCAAGTGTTTTAGTGATGGATTCTTTAAGGGGGATCACGATCTGGACATCGTCAGCGTATACGAAGTGTTTTAGGTTCAGTTTGGTTAACAGCTTGCATAGTGGAAGAAGGTAAATGTGGAAGAGCGTGGGGGATAAGGAAGAACCCTGGGGAACTCCTAGGGAGGAATGATAACGGTGTGATTCTTTATTGTGAATTTTAACATTGTAGCCTCATGCTTTATTGTGAATTTATTGTGAATTTTTGTGAATTTATTGTGAATTTTAACCTTGTAGCCTCATGCTTCATGGACCTTTCCTCCAGGAACTTGTCCAAATCTCTTTTAAACCCCACTATGCTAATTGCCTTGATCAAATCATCTGGCAACAGATTCCACAGAGTATGTAAAGTGGAAAAGTACTGTTAATGGAGTGTCCCCTCCCTTGTTTTAGTATTATCTGAAAAGATAAAGAACCATTCCCTATTTACCCTTTCATGATATTGTAAACTATCACGTCCCCTCTCAGCTATCAGTTTTCCTAGCTGAAAAGCTCTAGCTTGTTTAGCCTTCCATCATTGGAAAGATGTTCCATCCCCTTTATCATGTTTGTCACCCTCCTCTGCACCTTTTCTAATTCCATCATTTTCTTTTTTGAGATGGGATGACCAGAATTGCACACAATACTCAAGTTGCAGTCGCACCATTGCTTGATTCAGAAGCAGTATGATATTTTTCCCTATTCCTTTTTGGATCATTCCTATCATTCTATTTGCTTTTTTGACTGTTGCCATACATTGAGCTAAGAATTTCAGTGTACTGTCCACAAAAACTCCAAGGTCCTTTCCCTGGGTGGTAACTCCCAATACAGAACCCAGCATCATGTAACTATATAGTTGGGATTATTTTCCTCTGTGTGCATAACTTTGCACTGTTCCACATTAAATTTCATCTACCATGCAAATGCTTAGGCTCCTAGTCTCAAAAAGTCCTTCTGAAGTTCCTTACAATGCACTGCTGTTCTAACAAGTTTGAACAATTTTGTATCATCTGTTGTCGATACCCTCTTTTGAAGCCTTGGGGTGTACTTCCCACTCTAACTTGTTTCTTTGTTGGTTATATTGGGGTGCCTTTTTCCCCAGAGAAAAATGAAAAATAAACAACTTTATCCTCCCAAGTCACCCATTTTATGGCTCTTCGTTTTGTTCTACTCTTCCACAGTTCCATCCTGGTTCTCCCATCCTGTTTGTTGGTTGTATTGGGTTGTTTTGACCATAAAACCCTTAGTCAGAAGGAAGGAATAGAGACAGAAGAGAAACTATGCAAATCAGAGATCATTTACATGTTCTGAATGTGGTAAATTTTCAGAAGGAAGAGAGAACTTATGCAAAATAAAAAAAAAATCAAGAAATGGAAGATCTTGTGTTCAGGTACAGAATGTTGGAAAAGCTTTCTTAATAAAGCAAAGCTCACAAATTACCAGGAAAACCACAGTGAGGAGAGACCATGTTCATTTTCTGATTGTGACTAAAATTTAAATCAGAAAGCAAATTTCACAAGAAACCCAAAATACAATCCAGCAGCAAGATCAAGTTCAAGAAGGGAATGAAATAAAAGCTCATGACACAAAAAGGATAGTGATGAGAGATTATTCTCTTCTACTAAATCTAACAAGTGGAAGTGCTTCCACAGGAAGTCAGACATTTTCAGTGTCCTTCACCTTAAGAGTCTTTCTTCCAACTGCAATAAAATATTGTTATTTTGGGAAAAACTATGCCACACCTGCTCTCAACTACTACACGTTGCTCTTCCCCTCGATCCCACACTCTGGCTCTTTGGAATTCTCCCGAGCTCCCTGCCCACCTTGAATAAAACAGAGGGTCTCCTATTACGAAAAATAGCCCTCCTAGGGAAATAAAACTATCCTGCTCACTTGGACAACAAACCAAACTCCAAATTACGAACTCTGGTTTAAAAGGATGGTACAAGTATGCGCAACTGACTTTGCTTTAGCACGGAACACTTCGGTGAAAATGTTTGCCTTAGTGTCATCCGTATGGGCACCTCTAACGGAATACCCATCACCTATAACAGCTAAATAACCCATGCTAACAATAACAATGACAATAATAGTAATAATCGTAACACTACCAATCCTTGCCGAAGAGGCCTCCTATGACTACCCAGTCGAAGGCCAGAAACCATGCCTAGAAACATAGAAACATAGAAATAATGACAGAAGAAGACCAAACGGCCCATGCAGTCTGCCAACTGAAAGATGGTTAAGCCGGTGACTGTACAGACAACACAGACATCATAGGCATCATAGACATTACTTGTCTCATAAACCCATCCAGGTGTAGACCCCGTTGACGGACAATCCTATTTATTGTGTCATTAACTATGCAAACGCCTTTACTTAAGGTAGCAACCTTGATAGCTATTATCTTATCCTCTCTCCTGTATGTCTCACACCCATGATCTGGATAGAACTGGGGTGGGGGGGGGGAAGGGAAGGGAATATATGGGAATGGGAACCACTTATACTACTTGTTGCACTCGCTTAACGGCTGCTACAAATGTATGTGTATGTGATATTTAGCTTGTTTCCTTGTTAGCATATGTATCTTATGCTTTCTGTTTCATGTAGCACTGTTATAAAATCATATGTATTTGTAACTAATTATAAAACCCAATAAAACACAGTTAAAAAAAAAAGAGTCTTTCTTCCACTGAGCATTACTGGCATATCCAGTATTTTCTACCTTGAAGGTCTTCTTGTTACTCTGCTTTGCTGTCATACCCCATACTCTTCACTTTGGGGTGTTCTTGCCACTCTGAGGGGCTAATTTGTACCAGTCATGTTGCCTTGGTATGTTGATGCCACATTTTGTGCATCTTTGTCCCTTTATCCATGCATTGGGGTTTTTCATGCCACCTTTTTTGTTTCATTCCCCCTTCCCAACATTAGGATGTTGATGCCACTTTGCCTTTCATACTGCCTTTGAGGATTTATCCACTGTGGTTGGTGCCTTCTTTTGAAGCCTTGGGGTGTTCTTCCCCCTCTTGCTATTTCTTTGCTCCTCTGCTGATGCCTAGTATTGTTCCTGCCACTGTTGGTATTCCTTTGCCCCTTTATGGTGCCTTAGACTATTCATGCCATTTTTGGTGCCACTTTGCCACAGTCTAGGCATCTTGGAGTTCTTTCCCTCATCTGATAATGTCTTCCCATAATTTTCATTAGAATTGATGAGAAAACCCCAATTCTGGAGCCCAAAATAGGCTTCAATGCTTCTCCCATTGACTTTAATGGCAAACCAATGAGCAAATAAAACAAATTTAATAGGTTTTTTTTTTTTTCATTTTGAACCTAATTAAATGAATTGAGGTATCCATAAAACAAATAAATGAACCAAAATAAATATTTTTTCCTCTGCACAGTCTTATAAAAAGCCTGTCAGAACAGCCAATCAGGCTTTTACTGCCTTCTGACAGCCTAAGTAATAGGTTTCAAGCCTCACTGCCCTCACATTGTTATCCCACAAACACCCATGATAGGAAATGCACTCATTCGTTTTGTAGATAAGCCTTGTGATTAGGTGGTACAAAAAGGAAGTCATCAGAAGACCACAAACTCTGACTGAGCACTTAAGACAACACCTTATCAGTTAAATATTCTCAAGCCAATGCAATAAGACATGCAGTAAACCGGGCGCACATATTGAGTACCCATTTTCCTAATACACACACAACCACATCTCCTGGGCACCTGATGCAATATGTAAGTGAGCTGTGCATTAAGAAGGACGCACTAGAGAAGAATTTGCATCCCTAGCATTCAAATGCATTGGGTGCCCAGGAGTCATGGCTGTGCACCCACAATTGCAATAGGCACTCAATATGAGCATCCGTTGTATCCCACCTCAGTTGATGTCACCCAATATACATGCCTGGAACTTGTTTATTGTGCATCCAGAATTATTTTTTTTTTAAATCAGGTCGTTAAATTACTCTTTCAATCTTAAATACCGCAAGCAGTAATACTTAGAATGAGGAACCACACAGAACAGTATTTTTGCATTTCTCATGAACCTTTGACTCACGGAATGACCTAATGCCAGGGTTGGAGTTAAATTTGGCACGTTAGAAAGTATGCATTGGATACCGGACAATTTACTGCATTGGGGGTAATAGCTAATAGCCTCATCTACATAGAATTTACATTTAATGAATGCTATCGGTTATGCAGTTGTTTGGGTGCACGTTCTGGTCTAGCGCATCCAAAATGCAAGTCCAACTATGTATTAACCTGTGCACTAGGCTGGGCGCAATTTGCTGTATCGGCCCCTCTGATCCTAGTCCATGTCTCACCTTGTAAACTACCATTAGCATTTTAAATTGACACCAGAACGCTATTAACAGCCAATGTAACTGCATTAACAGTGGGGAGATATGGTCTTTCGCCCCTAACCCTACTAGAATCCTAGTTGCTGTATTTAGGTAGGGATGTGCATTTGTTTAAAAAAAAATGCAAATTTTTAATGAAATTTTCCATTTTGCTTCAACTGATTTTTAAAACTATAAGAAGGAAAAACAAACAAAATTTAATTTGTGTTCATGTGTTCAAAATGTTTTCCCTGCCACTGCTGCCAAAGGAAAAAAGAAAAACCTTATAGGTCCCTGTCTTTGATTCCTCCTTCTCTCCCCAATCCCTCTTAGCATATTAGTAATCGACCTGTGATTGCTCCTGCCCTGCCAATGGTATGCTTACAAATGGTGCCGGCAGACTAAGGGCAACACTATTGTTAATTTATTCCTTACAAAATGTTACCAGCCTGGCCCAGATCCGGACAGGTGCAAATTCCATGAGTTTGTACCAGTTCTCAAAAGGAAAGTGTGAGCATACAATCTATTTGAAGATTGCCCAAGAAAAGAGTACCTGCAGAGATTTGCACCTGCTTTTTCTGTGATTACTTTTGTTCGGCCAATATTATGCCTGTTGTTGCATCCCCTGGCCTAATCCCAGCCAGGGAACACCTCCATGAATATTTTGGGAAAAGTACACGTGCTGTGAAACAATGTGCTTGCTCTTACACATAGGGAGTGGGCAATTTTCAAATAGCTCTTTGACCTGGGTCATTTGCCACTTACACAGGTAAATGACTATTGAAATTTGCCCTCTATAACAGTAGCAGGTGCCGCATGGAACATCAGCACAATTCTGTATTACAGTTCCACTCTGCTGCTGCTAAAGCCTCTGGCGCACTTCTAATCGGGGTCCTATAGCCCTTTGTTTTCATGGCAACCAAGAAACTTTGCCAGAAAACTTGCAGGCAGGAGGTAGGTCAGACAGCCTGAGATTCTTCCAAAATATCCAGGAGACTTGGGTTGTCTCCTTTTTTTTTTTTTTTTTTTTTTTTTAACCATTGTAAAGTGTCATTTTATTGAGAATAGTTTTTCAACCTTGAAATCCAAGAAGAAAGAAAAGGAATTTGACTGGAACAGAAAAAAAAAGAGGGAAAGGCAGAAGGGCTGGGAATGCACGTGTGAAAATGTTAAACCTCTTTCCAAGAATCTGGAGGCACATCTTGAACATATTGTCCTTGCTTACATCCTCCTAATTAGATTTTCTTGAGCAAATACCACAAACACACATCAAAGATTCATGCATGTCATTTGAAACCTACCAATTGAATGAGCAATACAGGGTAGCAGGGATGATCTCAGGAATGGATTTTCAGTCAAGAAGTGCAATATTGTATCAACTTAATTGTTCAAAAAAATTTTGTATTTTATTTTTTTCTGTGGTTAAAAGAATTATTTTTAGTTGAAATGTATTTGATAGTATTGGAATAACCAGAGGATGAAATCATAAAAGAAGAGTCTACAGTCCAATTATAATCATAGGAAGGTTAAAGCAGAAATATTGCTAAATCATGTCTTAATGCATTCAGAAATGAGAACAAATAAACGCTATCATTCAGTAGTACAGATTTTTCTTGCAATTTTCTAGAAACATATGAACTTGGGATTTTGAACGCTCCTCTTAGTTGGTGTATGGATACCTCTATAAATGTAGCATAAACATTTTAGGTGTCAGCTCAGAGACAGAGATTTCAAAATAAAAAGAGTATGATCTTTGTAAAATGAAATTATCACAAAAGTATAATTTCTAAGAACTAAAACATATTTTCAGAAAGTAGAGAGACAACTTACGGACAGATTCTAAAGCCTTCTCAACCACTGCCCCCCATCCTTTGAAATTCTGTTCCTTCAGACTTGAGAAGGCTCAAATATCCAAAAACTTTTTAAAAAAATCCCTTAAGACTTACCTTTTTAACTTGACATTTATCATCACACAGCCTTATTTTATTTTATGTATAATTTTTATGTAAGTTTGTGACTGATACTTGTGTATGTTTATATTATACTCCACCCTGAAATATATAATAAATATTTTAAATACAGGTCATCTGAGGACTTAAAGTACTATGTTAACACTGTTTTAAATAACTTTCGAGCTACATGACCAAAGAGGTAGGATATAGATCAGAGTTTCCAGATTACAGCCCCGAAAGCAATTAAAACTGCAAAAATGTAAGGATATTTTCAAAATGAAGACCCCCAATATTTACATCCCATTGGCATAAGTTACTGTACCAAAATCCAGTACAGTAAAAGGGAATTTTGACAGATGAGAATTAGAAATGCTTCTGCCAGGATGCATTTCCTACACAGAGAAAAGACACAAGAGCTGAATACTAACCAAGGTAGTTTGAACTGGTCCCAACATTAATTACTTTCAACAGAGTTGAAGTATCTAATCCAGATAATGAAAACGTATTTGTATATTGTATTTAAAAAGGTATGATTGCTAGTCTTTGCAAAAGGTTTAGAATTTATTGCTACCTTTCTAGTAATGACACCTAGGTATAAAGAGCACCAGGTCTTGTTTCTGTTTTTTTCTTTAAGCAGGTTAGACTTAAGTAACAGAATAATAAACAGGAATGAAAATGCACGAAAAACTGATGAATCTTACACAATGAGAGATACCTTTTAGGTCATTATTGAAACTGAAAATTTTGGATCATTACACTTTATAATCAATGAAATATTAGTAGATGATGGCAGATAAGGATCTTTTGGCCTACCCAGTGTGCCAGTTGACTTCATCTATACTGCTCTATTTCTGGTCATCATCATTCTTTGCCTTTATCAACATCCTCAGCATGAAAGGGATCTTCTAGCGATGTAAGCATGACCACCTGCAAGAAGCTACTCCTTATTTATTCATATTCTGCTTCTTTAGGCTTTTCTCTGGTATTTCTCTGTGTCCAGAGGACTCATAATCCAAGTTTTGTACCTGAGGCAATAGAGAGTGACATGTCTTGCCCAAGGTGCCAAGGAGCAACAGTGGAATTTGAATCCTGGCTGCTGTGGTTCACAGCATACTGCTCTAGCCATTAGGCTACTCCATCACAGCTTTTGGTGCTAATTGAACCAGCTAAGTTCTCCTGCTGTAATAGGTGCTCTGCTAACGTCCATCCATAGCTAAGAACTAGCTGACATGCTAAGCAATCAGCTACTTCTCCTACTGACAGTGTACAAATCCCATTTTCCTGCTCCATGCTTGTTGGCTTTCCCCACTTCTTACTGGGGGAGCACAATATAAGCATTTACTTATTTACCATTCTGAGTAAATGAACATGTATTTCCATACCTAAGCTAAAATTCCAGCCACCGTCATCACTATACCGTACCTCTCCTCTGCTCCAGCCCTTACCACTACTCTCTGTATCTGTTCCAAGCATGGATATGGTAGAGGGTTCTGGGGAATGCTGGGATATTTTGGGGGAGGTAAGACTAGTTGGGGTAGCTGGGCTGGTGGCCAGAGAGGATGGGGGGAGTCCCTGCCTGGACATAGAGAAAAGAGATTTGGGAGCCAAGGAGGGATGTGCTGGGCAACCATAGGAGACAAAGCAAACCTATAAGGGACAAGTTGGGAGGGAGAAGTGTGGTAGCAGCAGGATTGGTGGGGGTTCTGGGGAGCATCGAATGTCTTGTGTTGCAGAGGAGCAGGACTTGGATGACTAGCCAGGGATGTCTTGACAAGAGGCATGGAGGGAACAAGTTCTTCAAATCAAACAAAAGAATATGCAACATAAATTCAATGTCCACACAAAGTTCAATAGTAGGGTGTATTCATTCAAAACAGCAACTCCACAGTGATATCAAAACAAATTTGTGTATAAAGCGGGTCCCCCGACAGGGACCCGTGTTTTGCTGCGAGGCTGCGTCGGGAGGGACAGACAGAACTTTAGTTATTCTGTGTAGAATTCAACATTCAGCAGCACTGGAATTTCTTCTTCAGGAAGATACAGAGCAGGATCAAGACAGCAGTATGGATCAAGACCAGGAGCAGAGACACTGCCAGGATTCCTCAGTTGGATGAGTCTGAATGTGAGGGAAAGGCTGGGGATGGGGGGTGGTAAGAGGAAGAGGTCAAAAGCAGGTCATTCATTGTCCTCCAGTTTAACTTTTTAAACTTTATAATTATTAAGTTGTAAGAAGAAACTTTGCACAGAAACATGAGAATAATAAACTATCAGGAAAACAAATGAAACATTTAGGAAAATAAACTACTAGCTTGTTAGCCCACAATAAAGAGAATAAGGGGAGAAGCAAATAGAATAGAAAACAAAAGAAAAAACAACTGAAAGAGAAACTGCAAACTGACATGTCTGCTGACATTAAATCATGATTTCTAATTAGCTGTTGGCACTAAGGAACTTGAAGCCAGAGTAGCTTTCCTAGCATTAATAAAAATTTGCAATTGTTCTGGAACAAAAAAAAATAAAACTTTTGCCACACAATTTAACTTAACATTTACAAGGATATCTTGGTAGAAAAGTAGCTTCTAAAACCAAGACTTCCTGGCGCAATGCCAGAAACCCTTTCTTCTCTCTTGAGTTGCTTAAGAGAGATCTGGAAAAATCCTTACACCAGAACCCATGAGCTGAACATTTATAGTTTTTTTTTAAAGAAACTCATTAGAAGACTAAGGTCAGATTCTGAAAAGAAAGATAACAATAAAGTGGTTCTTTCTGAAACTTCATTATTAGAGGTTTCTAGGAAAGCTGAAAGATCTAAAGTCTCTGCTTACATCTCCCAATTCCCTGATGGCAAAAAAATAAACTTTATTTAAAGAAGGAATCATTAATGACTCAAGAAAATATCTCCTTAAGGTAACTCTAGGAGGTTGTCCAGGGCTGCCAACTGGCTCCAGATTTTCAGCACAGGTTGATCCAATCCTGGTTTTACTCCCCTGCAAGTACTTATAGTCTTGATTTTCTGAGAGAATGCAATAGGTAAATCAGAATAAGTCCCAGCAGGCAATAAGGTAAAACCAGGACTGGATCAACCTGTCCTGAAACTCCAGAACAGGTGGCAACCCTAAAGTTGTCCAACCACTCTGAGAAAATTAAGAAATTGAAGATTAAAATAACGTAATCTATTTTCAATTAATTCCACCCTCCTTTGAAGAATAATCCGCTCCTTGATAACCATTGTTTGAACAGTTTTCACTGAAGAAACATCTTCTTCCAGCAAGGAACAATTCTGAAATTGATTTTGTAGAGTCTCGCAGGCAGAAATATGAGTTTTCAATCAGTTAGAAACACCATCAACTTTAGCCAAGCAGTTAACAGAAGTAAGGCCAATAAAGGCCACCGAGTCCCACAGTATGTCCAACGTAATCACCACAGGTTTTATAGGGATCAACCTTGCCATAGAAAATTGCAAGGGAGACTGAGACTCACCACCAGACTAATAACCTGGACAAATCAAAAGATGAAATATCAGCAGCATCCCACACAGATAAAAAATCAGTGTTTACCACATCAATCCCAAAGACTCTCCTTGATGCATCACTCACAATGACATCATCAGTCAGTGATGCTGCAGGCCCACTCTGGGAGACATCATGCTGTGCCAGTAGTGGGCAAATGTCAAGGGGGCTGTCAGACCCGACAATGGGGATACCCCCTCCATCACTGCAGGCACTATGAACTCTCTGATGGAACGCTATCTGGAGGTCAATGACAACTCCGAAGGTTATGACCTAACTTTGCCCTTTCATTTCGGTGGCATAATTTCAAAAAGAAATCACAGACAAGCAAAAGAAATATTAACCTGGTCTATGGCAGGTTCATGCCCGACCTCTGATTTATCTTCATCAAGCTATTCTCCATCATCTCTGAAGTCTTCAGAGAGATTGAGGCACAAGGAGAAGGTAGCTGGTCTAAGACAGGACTTAGGACATCAACCTTTTCCGTTGCAAAAAAATCAGCAGAACCAGGGGTCACGATTTAAAACTCCAGGGAGGAAGACTCAAAACCAATGTCAGGAAGTATTTCTTCACAGAGAGGGTGGTGGATGCCTGGAACGCCCTTCCGGAGGAAGTGGTGAAGACCAAAACTGTGAAGGATTTCAAAGAGGCGAGGGATAAACACTGTGGATCCATAAAGTCTAGAGGATGTGAATGAAGTGAAGAGGCATGGGGGTGGCTTGTGGGATTGATGGCTACTACCTGGAGATTAATATCCTAATTCAATAAGCATACACACGGTTAATGAAACTCCAACATTGCTCTATGCTTCAATGGCAAGAGGAAATATGAAAAAAAGGATTTGCATCCACAAAAAAGCAGGGGAGTAGCTT
The DNA here is from genome assembly GCF_901001135.1 of Rhinatrema bivittatum. NCBI lineage: Eukaryota > Metazoa > Chordata > Amphibia > Gymnophiona > Rhinatrematidae > Rhinatrema > Rhinatrema bivittatum. Next base: position 754,279,437 of record NC_042616.1, read on the forward strand.
GCTTGATACAGCAGTTACTACCCCAACCAAACAAGCCTGATACTTCACTTTCAATGATATCCAGCATAGTTCTCTGCTTCAACGGTAGGGAGAATGATGAAAAGATGATTTATATTCAGACAACAACCAACAAGGACTGAGTTGCACAGGCTGGATAAACATGCATGGGAGTAGCTTGCTATGACTTCGGTTACTACCCCTAAACAATTAGCTAGATACTTATTTATTTATTTATTTTTAGATTTTTATATACCGGTGTTCCTATATGAAATAAAGATCACATCGGTTTACATTGAAACAGAACTTAGATGCAGCTCCAGCACTGATACCCCTAACCAATTAGCTAGATACTTCACACAGATGCAGCTCCAGCACTGCTAACTACATCGATGGTGGGGGTAGAAGGGAAATAGATCGATGGCAGGGGTGGAAGGGAAATAGTTTGATGGCGGGGTGGAAGGGAAATAGATCGATGGTGGGGGTGGAAGGGAAATAGAACAAAAAAGTCACTTACAAGAGACAAGAGTAACAGATAAGTATGGGGGGGGGGGGGGGGAAGTAAAAGCTTGCTGGGCAGACTGGATGGACTGTTTGGTCTTCTTCTGTCATTTCTATGTTTCTATGGTGCTAACTGAATTATGGAGGAGGGTACCAAAGGGGTTGAGGAAGAAAATTAAGAATAAGATCCTTATCAACATATTTGAATTGGAGAGCATAAGGGAGGAAAAGGATTGGGAAAGAATAGAAGAAAACAAAGAAGCGGAGGCCAAAAGGATAATGCCTAGAAATATATGGAATTGGGATGCAGTGTTTCCTTAGATTGGCCAACATGGTTGGAGATTATGTCCCTACACAATATGGGATGCTGCTAGCCTATGCAAATAATTTTCTGGTGGCCTACAAAGATTAGAAGGGGTGGGATTAGTTGAATTATAATGAAAGTTTTGGAATAAAATGGAGGAAAATCTTTTTATGGTCTGGGGAATTAAGGATAATATTTTATGGTTAACACAGATGACCAATAAGGAACCTACCCTGTCCCTGCCCTCCAATCTATTAGTGCTGGAGGGCAGGGACAGCAGGAAGGTTTCTTTTAGCCCTCCTAGAAGGTTGAAGTCCTGGGTAAAACAGGAGGTAAGCTCAAAGGGCAGGAAAGTGGACAGGACATGTGTTAGCAATTAATAAGTCTTCCTCTTTGTTTTCACACTGTAAATTCAGACATGCTTGTTATGTTTACGGGAAAGTTCCCCCAGCTTCAAAGTGTGTTAAATGCCCTATGGGAGGGAAAGGGCATGGAACCAAATACTGATGTTTTGCGGGCCTCCGATTCCAATATGGTTGGGAGCCATGAAGGCCATTTATTGTATTTATTTTTAATTTCATATATTCCACCACGTCTACATTGTATGCAGGGCAGTTTACATTTTTAAACTTTCATTAAAAATATGAAAACGGGGTCACGTGATGCCGTGGTGTTAGACACAGCTCTCCCTTGCTCCTAGCTCCGGGCTCTTTTAATGGCTCCGGTCCCTGGCATTTCCGCTCTAATGTGGGCAAGCTATGGCAGAAAAAGCAACAAAGAAGTTCCTCTGGGGAGAGTAGATGTTTCGCGCTAAGCAAATGTGCAGAAAAGTTGCGACCATACGGGCAGCCTGTAGTGAAGAGCCAGCCTCCGACAAAGACAACATGGTGAAGAACCCGTTCCCCGCAGACCTTGTGGAGGCTATCAAAGCCATTATCAATCAGCTCGAGGACAAGATTCATTCCAGCCTTGATACAAAGCTGGAGTCCCTTGTGGACAAGTTTTCCCAGGTAGTCTCTACGGTGGGCGAAACCACTGCTCACAGACAGTCTTAGGTACTGAGCAAGTGGAGGAGCTTGAAATGTCCCTCACCACTGTGTGACAGCTGCTGGAAGTTCTGGAGCTGGGGCACAAGCAGGTGGCTGAGAAGCAAAATTATTTGGAAAAGCAGAGTAGGCACAACAACCACGGATTTTTGGTGTACCAGAATGGGCTGAAGGCACTGACACGGTGGGGTTCTTCTCCATGTGGATACCCACAGTGCTTAATAGGGATGTGAATCATGTGCCCGATCATTTTAACAATCTGGATCGGCTGGGGGGAGAAAAAAATCTGATCGGCATGAATTTTTTGGTAAAAAAAATCGTTTTTCTGAATAGTGCGCACTAACGTGAGTTAGTGCGTACTATCAAAAATTGTTACTTAATGGTTTAAAAGTAACATTTGAAGAAATGTTCATTAGCTAGAGGTGCACACTAAGCCGCGCATGCTTGGTGCTGTCCCCCGTGGCCATTTTGCTACCAGATATAGCACGCACTAGCCAGAAAGAGAAAAAAAGTGCCAGCAGGCTGCAGCAGTGACAGTGCCAGCAGTAGCCACTAGCCAGTAGCCAGTCTAGCCTCAGCCTGCTCTTTAAATTTAACCACTGTAAATATAATAAATTAATAATAAAGTTTTTTGTTTAGTTTTTCTATAGTATGTTAATGTTTTGAAGCTCAGGTTGCAAGTTTCATTATTAAATGTTTTGTTTCACTAAAGTAGAATATAGAGAAGTACTTAATTTCATTTTATTCTTTAGTTTAATACACAAAGTACTTCATTTTATTTTATTCTACTCTAGTGAAAAAAAAGAAGTTTAGTTTAACACAGGAACTGCAAACTTGAGCACAGTGAATGGGGAGGGGGGGGGGAAGAGGGATGTGAAGGGGGAGACATCTCCTGCATTCAGCAGCTCTGATTTTCTGAAGAGATCTGTCCTTCAGAGACCAGGGAGTGGGACTGCTTGGCCCTTCACCTCCCCCTTTCCCTTCCCTTTGTCAAGCTACAACCGTTTCCATTTCCCATCCCCCATATATTAAACCATCACCTCAGTGGGAACCTTGGTAACATCAATAAATAAGAGGGCATTCCTAACTGACCTTAACTGACCTGAAAAGTGTCAAATTGTATCATTTTCTGTTAGTGCGCACTAACAATGGGTAGTGCGCACTAACTGCCTGTTAGTGTGCACTAACTCCCGATAGTGCGCACTAAGACGATTAATGATTTTTTTTACGATAAATTGGGGAAATTTCTATTGTTTCGCACTCTTTAACGATTAATGACGATATTAAAAATATCGGACGATAATTTAAATTGTTAAAAAGCGATTCACATCCCTGCTTAATGCTGTTTTCCAGGAAGGCAAAGTGAAGCTGGATCATTCTCATTTGGCTGCGGCACTTACCCCTAAGGCAAAAGAATGCCCACGTGCTGTGATCGTGAGGGTGCACAATTTTAAAGATAAGAGCTGCCTCCTCGATGCCAGCTGGAAAAATAAAGGAAATTATATTCCAGGGCCAGCACATCTTCATATTTCAAGATTATTCAGCAGAGGTGCAGCACCTTCGTGTGACCTTTATGGAGGTCAAGCGGGAACTTCGCAACTTGGGCCTTACCTACACTATGCTGTACCTTGCACTATTGCGAATCCTTCACAATGGTAAGTTGGAGGTTTGTGACTCGGTGCAGGAAGTGTGTGTACTGACCCAGAAGTTCCAGCGGGCTGCAGCTGCTGCTCTAGCAGAGGTGCTTGATGTTCTCTGCAGCTGTATATCCTTTTTACCTATAACAGCATCTTGAGCTGTTAGAGCTTTCCAGCCTGTCTCCTGTTAATTGCTGGGTATCATTTGTAGCCTTGTTTGCTAAGGATGAGGAGCTGTTCTGCTCTTTAACATTATTTTTTTCTGTTTCCCTAGGAGGGAGGGGGGGAGGGGGAGTTATATATGGGAGGAGCGGGACGAGGGTTGGTTTGGGTACCAAAGATGTGAGTACTCGTTTGGGTTTTTTTTTCCTTTCTCAGCTCCATTCAGACATGTTGACCATACAAGCTCTATGCAAACCAGGTGCGATCATGATCCTGTGCACTGTCTCACGTTGGCAGCATGTTTAGTCTTTCCAACTGTCCATCACTGGAACTTGGTGGATCCCGTCACTGCACATGTAGAGGCACGTTGGTGTTGATTGCTCAAAGTTTGAGATCATGCTGTGGACTGGGGAGGACATTATTTGCTTCCTGGGGGCATGTGGTTTACCTGGTCAGGGTGGTCTTTTTTTTGGGTATAAAGGGGAGGGTGGTACTGGGCTGGGTTGCAGTTTGGAAAGGAGGGTGGGTCTCAGAAGTTCCCCTACTTGCTTTCACTTTTCTTGGATGGGTTAGGGGATGGGGTGGGGGTTGGTATGAGTCATCCTCTGGGCAGTTCTGTTTGGGCTCAAGGATGGAGCTATTTGTGGTTTTGGGTGGTTAAGGAAGGGTGGGGCAGTGGGGCTGGTGGGAAATGTTATATTCTTAGGGTTTGTTATCTATGTAAAACAGTCAGATCTGCACAATTTCACTCTTTTCTTCCTACATTGAATTGCATACACTTTGCGTTGTTTGATAATGGGTAAGATCTCGGTTAATATTTTAACTCTTAATGTGCGGGGTATCGGGTCTCCAGTCAAGAGCCGGAGAATCTTGAACTATTTCAAGAAGAAAGAGGCTCAGGTGGTTTTCTTTCAGGAAACTCACTTGACAGTCGTGGAGCAAGCTAAGCTGGTCAGGGATTGGGTGGGGAGGGCTGAATACTCCTCCTATAATTCTAAGAGTAGAGGAGTGTGCATTTTGATTCACAAGTCACTTCCTCTCACAGTGCAAAAGATGCAGAATGACATTGAAGGGCATTTTGTTTTTCTGGCATGTTTGTTAACTGGGGTGAACTTCATTTTGGCAAACTTTTACGGTCTGAATGCGGGTCGGAGGGCCTTCTATATTCAGCTGGGTGAGGTGGTGAAGGCTTTTTCGTCCTCCCCTCTCATCCTAGGAGGCAACTGGAACATAGATTCCATTCTGGACAAGTCTTCTGGCAGTCAGTCTGTGGGTATGGCAGATACTTTAAAGGCCATGATGTAGCGTTTGGAGTTGGTGGGTGTTTGGAGGGTGCAAAACCCTACTGGCAGGGATTATACTTGTTTTTCACCTTGTTTTCACTCTTACAGTTGGATTGATTTTTTTCTGTGCTCTCGTTCGGTTATGGGATTGGTGGATATCTGGTTCGGTTATGGGATTGGTGGATATCTGGCCTGCTGACATTTCTGACCACAACCCTATCTTGTTACCATTGGGTAACTGTGGCTGCTCTGCAGCGGGAAGAGGTTGGAGGTTTAATGCTTCCCTATTATGCCAGCCCTCTTTTTGCAATCTTATTTGGGAGGCCATCAAGGAATTTTTTAAGATCCATGATCTAGGAGATTACTCCCCAGTTTTATTATGGGAGATGCTTAAAACTATGTTTCGAGGGTAGATAATTAGCTTTGCTTCTCATCGGAGAAAGGAAAGAGTTAGGAGCATTCTTTGGAAACCCAGATTGGACAGTTAGAAAAAGCGCATAAATGCACTGGTTCCTACCCTATATATAGTACCTTGGAAAGATGTAAGACAGCTCTCTAGGAGGACATTGAAAGAGATTTCGGTATTCTAGGCAGCGAGTATATGAGTTCAGAAATAAGACTGGGTCCATCCTTACTTGCCTGCTGTGGTGCAAGACACAGAGGATGCTAATCTCTGGTATACGGAAGTCCGATGACTCCCTAGTGTACTCCTCTATAGAGATTAATGACAGATTTTAGGAAGTCTTTCAACAGTTGTACTCTGCAGATGGCTCTGTCTCAGAAATAGCAATTGCTAGTTATTTGTCTGGAATACAAATAACAGTCTGTCCAACCTCCCGAAGGAAAGACTGTTGGCGCCTTGTTCTGCCTTGTAAATACAAACCATTGTCTCTAGTCTCCCCAGGAAGAAAAGCCTAGGCCTTGATGGATACCCTGTGGAGTTCTACAAGCAGTTTCTGATAGAGTTGGTGGGTCCACTAAAAGCTCTCTTTGATCATTTACAGGCACACCCTGAGCATACTGGCAATTTATTTGATGCTACCGTAGAATTGCTCCATAAACCAGGGTAGGATAAACATGAGCCAGAAGTATACCATCCGATTTTATTGTTGAATGTGGACGTGAAAATCTTAGCCAAGGTCTTGTAGATCCGGCAGGCTAGTTGCATGGGCTCCCTGATAGGTGCTGACCAATCGGGTTTTATTGCTGGGTGCTCATCAGTGAATAATGCCGGTCAGCTGTTCGAATCTTGGGGCTGGCAAAGAGGGATAAGATTCCTGGGTTGGTAATATCTGGATGCAGAGAAGGCCTCGATCAGCTTCATTGGCCTTTTCTCTTTGCAATGTTAGAGAAACTCAGCTTTCCTGCTCAGTTTCAAGGGTGGATCCAAACTTTATATAACTGCTCGAAGGCAAGAATTTTTACAAATAGTCATATATCTAGTTGTTTTCCCATTGAAAAAGGCACTCGACAGGGGTGCCCACTCTGGCCGCTGTTGTTTGACCTGGCTATCGAACCCCACATGTTATGCCTGTGGGAGCACCCTGCTATGCAGGTTTCCAGTTGGGTAACCGGTGGCATTTGATCTCACTTTATGCCAATGATGTTCTTTTATTTTTATCTAATCTGGGCAAAGAGGGTCCAGTGCTGCTGGATAAGTTGGCAGCCTTCAGGGCGATGGCAGGATACAAAGTAAATATTCATAAATCTGTGGTCTTCCCTATTGATAGCTGCAAGCCTGATGATATCGCGGGCTGTTTTGCTCCCTTCAAACACACGGCGAATTCTCTTAAATATTTGGGTATGTGCATACTTAGTAATTTGGACAATCTCTACAGGCTGAATTATGCTCCGGTTGTCACCAAAATAAGGCAGGAGCTACAGGAGAAAGGGAATGGTGAATAAAACGTAAAATGTCATAATGCCTCTGTATCGCTCCATGGTGAGACTGCACCTTGAATACTGTGTACAATTCTGGTCGCCGCATCTCAAAAAAGATATAATTGCGATGGAGAAGGTACAGAGAAGGGCTACCAAAATGATAAGGGGAATGGAACAGCTCCCCTATGAGGATAGACTAAAGAGGTTAGGACTTTTCAGCTTGGAGAAGAGATGGCTGAGGGGGGATATGATAGAGGTGTTTAAAATCATGAGAGGTCTAGAACGGGTAGATGTGAATCGGTTATTTACTCTTTCGGATAGTAGAAAGACTAGGGGGCACTCCATGAAGTTAGGATGGGGTACATTTAAAACTAATCGGAGAAAGTTCTTTTTTACTCAACGCACATTTAAACTCTGGAATTTGAAGCCAGAGGATGTGGTTAGTGCAGTTAGTATAGCTGTGTTTAAAAAAGGATTGGATAAGTTCTTGGAGGAGAAGTCCATTACCTGCTATTAAGTTCACTTAGAGAATAGCCACTGCCATTAGCAATGGTAACATGGAATAGACTTAGTTTTGGGGTACTTGCCAGGTTCTTATGGCCTGGATTGGCCACTGTTGGAAACAGGATGCTGGGCTTGATGGACCCTTGGTCTGACCCAGTATGGCATTTTCTTATGTTCTTATGTTCTTACCCAACAAGATAACTGCCATCTGGGGATGGTGGCAGTACCAGTCGGGGGACCCCTTCCAAGCAGTGTGCAGTGGTAGAAAAGCAGCAGAGTCAGCCCATGCCCTCATCCCCTTCTAGCAGTCAGGTGGCAGGCCAGCAATCCCCTGACATGTGGCAGAAGCGACAATCCACCATGGAGGAAATAGGGTGGAGTGCAGTAACGCTATCCCGGGGTAGTAGGCAGGCAGCCTCAAAAGTTGTAACCAGGACCATTGGGGAAATGATTGCCCTTGATGACCAGCCCTTGCTGTTAGTGGAGAATGTGGGTTTCAAGCGTTTTCTGAAGGTCGTACTTCCAAATTACAAAGTCCCCTCCAGAACCACATTTAGTAGAAAGGTCATCCCCAGCCTGTACAAGCAGTGTCGCAGTTGCATGCAAGCACTGCTAGCTAAGGCAGAGGGAAGAGTGCATTTCACCTGTGATATCTGGACCGCCATGAATGCTGCACACTCTTACCTCTCTCTGACAGCACATTGGTGGGACATGGCTGAGGCAGGGGCAGCCAGCAGCTTTATTACTGAAGAAGTATCAGGGTGGAGGTGGGCTTTACTGCATACCCACCTGACGGATCAGGCCCATACTGCAGCCAATATTCTAGCATGCATCAGACAGATGCTGGAGCACTGGCAACTACACCAGCGAGACAGGAAAACTCAGGCAGGGTTCTTTGTCACAGACAATGGTGCAAACATGGATAAGGCAATAAACGACGGGCGCTTTAAGAACATCTGATGTTTTGCACACACTCTGCACCTGGTAGTGAAGTCAGCTCTGGGGTTGGATTCCAATGACAAAGAGAATGAATACCTGCATAGGTTAATACACAAGTGCAGGAACATAGCAGCACACTTCCACAGAAGTGTGAAGGCGGGGCAGGTTCTCCAAAAAAAGCAGACTGATTTGGAGATGCCTCACAAGCGTTTCATTCAAGACATTGCCACCCGGTGGAATTCCACCTTTATGATGCTGTAGAGGTTAGTGGAGCTGCAGACACCCCTTCATGAACTTTCTGGTACAATGGACATAGGTGTGCAGAATCCACTAGGGCATCATGATTGGTTAGTCATGAGTCAGCTGGTAAAAATCCTGCAGCCCTTCAAGGATGTCAAGGAGGAGCTGAGTTCCAGAAGTGCCACCTTGGCTGACATCATCCCTATAGTTCATCTCCTGGATGAACGTTTGGAGGCCTTTAAACAGGAAGAGGGAATGACAGTTGAGGTGCTGCATTGTCTGGAAGTTTTGCAGCAGCAGGTGAAAGAGAGATTAAGGCCTTTAACAGAACAGAACACATGCATACTCGCCACAGTCTGTGATCCCCGTGTGAAAGCGAAACTCGCCCTACAGTACGATTGTCTCTTATTGGTGAAGGACCTGCTGTTAGCAAAAGTCCGTGAACAGGAGCGCCATAGGCAGAGACAGATTAGGCTTCAAGCAGAGGTGGAAACAGTGGGCACTTCAGAGAGTTGTGCTGCCAGCCCAAGCAGGAGAAGCACTGTGTCAGCAACAGATAGTACCTCCTCATCCACGTCAGAACGCCCAAGGCATCTTTTGTGCAACGGGCAAGAGTGAAAGCAGCTGGCTTGAGTGACTCTCAGCTCGCCCAAGCAAAGGGGACACCAGCACAGCTGTCAGTGACACGGTATCTCTCAGAGTCGATAGAGAACATGCAGACAGATCCACTGGCTTACTGGGCACACAAGTCCACTGTCTGGCCACACCTAGCCAAAGTGGCTCAGCGATATCTGTCATTTCCACCAACCAGTGTGCCCAGTGAACGTGTCTTTTCAATGACAGGAGATATCATGAGCCCTCACCGCTCAAGGTTGGCACCAGAGTTGATGGAAATGCTAGTGTTTTTGAAAGTAAACCTGCCTTTGCTTGGGTTTTCAAATTTTCCCTGTGAATGACAAGATGAATAAAAGCAATTCAAAGCCTTGCAGCAGCTCCAACTGCCTCCTATGCTCCAGATAATATAAGCACTGCAGCACATGTACCTGACCTCAAACGCTGTGCCTGACCATCCACTGCCCAGGTCGTACGTCCCTACAAGAGCCTGACCTCAAATGATGTGCTTGACCGTCAACTGTCCCGGCCTTATGTTCCTACAAGTGTTTGACCTCGATTGCTTTGCCTGTCCGTCCGGGCCTTGTGTTCCTACAAGTGTTTGACCTCGATTACTCTGCCTGTTCGTCCAGGCCTTATGTCCCTAGGTGAGATTGACCTCTGTCCTCGACTGCTGTGCCTGTTCGTCCAGGCCTTATGTCTCTAGGTGGGATTGACCTCTTTCCTCGACTGCTGTGCCTGTTCATCCAGACCTTGTGTCCCTAGGTGGGATTGACCTCTGTCCTCTATTGCTGTGCCTGTTCGTCCAGGCCTTATGTCCCTAGGTGGGATTGATCTCTGTCCTCTATTGCTGTGCCTGTCCATCCAGGCCTTCTGTTCCTACAAGGGTTTGACTTAGATTGTAAGCCCTCTGGGGATAGGGAAATACCTATAGTACCTGAGTGTAATCGAATATGAAGTGCTGGAAACGTTTGAAAATAGCAATATAAATAAAGAAAGAAAAAAACCTGCTGTGCCTGTCCATCCAGGGCGTGTGTCCCTAGGTGGGATTGACCTCTGTCCTCTATTGCTGTGCCTGTTCGTCCAGGCCTTATGTCCCTAGGTGGGATGAAACTCTGTCCTCGACTGCCGTGCCTGTCCATCCAGGCCTTGTGTTTCTACAAGTGTTTGACCTCGATTGCTTTGCTTGTTCGTCCAGGCCTTATGTCCCTAGGTGGGATTGACCTCTGTCCTCGACTGCTGTGCCTGTTCATCCAGGCCTTATGTCCCTAGGTGGGATTGACCTCTGTCCTCAACTGCTGTGCCTGTTCATCCAGGCCTTATGTTCCTACAAGTGTTTGACCTTGATTGCTTTGCCTGTCCGTCCGGGCCTTGGGCTCCTACAAGTGTTTGACCTCGATTGCTCTGCCTGTTCGTCCAGGCCTTATGTCCCTAGGTTGGACTGACCTCTGTCCTCGACTGCTGTGCCTGTTCATCCAGGCCTTATGTCCCTAGGTGGGATTGACCTCTTTCCTCGACTGCTGTGCCTGTTCATCCAGGCCTTGTGTCCCTAGGTGGGATTGACCTCCGTCCTCTATTGCTGTGCCTGTTCATCCAGGCCTTCTGTTCCTACAAGGGTTTGACTTAGATTGTAAGCCCTCTGGGGATAGGGAAATACCTACAGTACCTGAGTGTAATCGACTATGAAGTGCTGGAAATGTTTGAAAATAGCAATATAAAGAAAGAAAGAAAAAAAACCTGCTGTGCCTGTACGTCCAGACCTTATGTCCCTAGATGGGATTGACCTCTGTCCTCGACTGCTGTGCCTGTTCATCCAGGCCTTATGTTCCTTCAAGTGTTTGACCTTGATTGCTTTGCCTGTCCGTCCGGGCCTTGTGTTCCTACAAGTGTTTGACCTCGATTACTCTGCCTGTTCGTCCAGGCCTTATGTCCCTAGGTGGGATTGACCTCTGTCCTCGACTGCTGTGCCTGTTCGTCCAGGCCTTATATCTCTAGGTGGGATTGACCTCTTTCCTCGACTGCTGTGCCTGTTCATCCAGGCCTTGTGTCCCTAGGTAGGATTGACCTCTGTCCTCTATTGCTGTGCCTGTTCGTCCAGGCCTTATGTCCCTAGGTGGGATGAAACTCTGTCATCGACTGCCGTGCCTATCCATCCAGGCCTTGTGTTTCTACAAGTGTTTGACCTCGATTGCTTTGCTTGTTCATCCAGGCCTTATGTCCCTAGATGGGATTGACCTCTGTCCTCAACTGCTGTGCCTGGTCGTCCAGGCCTTGTCCCTAGGTGGGATTGACCTCTGTCCTCGACTGCTGTGCCTGTTCATCCAGGCCTTATGTCCCTAGGTTGGATTGACCTGTGTCCTCAACTGCTGTGCCTGTTCATCCAGGCCTTATGTTCCTACAAGTGTTTGACCTTGATTGCTTTGCCTGTCCGTCCGGCCTTGTGCTCCTACAAGTGTTTCACCTCGATTGGTCTGCCTGTTCGTCCAGGCCTTATGTCCCTAGGTTGGACTGACCTCTATCCTCGACTGCTGTGCCTGTTCATCCAGGCCTTATGTCCCTAGGTGGGATTGACCTCTTTCCTCGACTGCTGTGCCTGTCCATCCAGGCCTTGTGTTCCTACAAGTGTTTGACCTAGATTGCTTTGCCTGTTCGTCCAGGCCTTATGTCCTTAGGTGGGATTGACCTCTGTCCTCGACTGCTGTGCCTGTTCGTCCAGGCCTTATGTCCCTAGGTGGGATTGACCTCTGTCCTTCACTGTTGTGCCTGTCAGTCCAGGCCTTATGTCCCTAGGTGGGATTGACCTCTATCCTCGACTGCTGTGCCTGTCCGTCTACGCCTTACATCCCTACCAGGGCTTGACCTCTAACGCTGTGCCTGTCTGTCCAGCCTGGAGCTAGGATATAATTTTCATGACCTTCATAATATGGGCTATTTTCCCTAGATGTTTCTTAGTTGCCACATTAATGTTTCTAGTGCTATAGAAAACTGGTGGTAGTTGTACTCTAGTTCATCCAATTGTTTACAGAGGCACTGCAGGGTACAAAGTCAACATAGGCTGATATTGTAGATTTGGACTTGAGTAGCAGTTTTCTTATTTCTGAGAGCTCTTCAAGTTCCTTTGTCATCAGCTGAAGTGCATAAGTACAGCCAGTAGTTTCTGGGTATTCACTAGAGACCAACGGAAAAACCCCACTCTAGGGGCGAACCCGTTCTAGGGAGCCCTTTCCTGCACAAAGGAAAGGGAACTCTCTCCTGGGCCAGCCAGTCTTGCCCCTATCAAAACCACTGGGACCTGACTACCTCAAGTCTGCCAGCCTGTCTTTCCCCTATCAAAACTACAGGGACCAGACTACCTCCGCTCTGCCAGCCTGTCTTGCCCCTATGAGCTTTCTGCCCCTCTGCCCTGCTGCCATACACTAGATGACTCACTTAACTCCTTGTGGTGTTCTTGCCACTATCATGCTTCCTCAGTGTGTTGGTGCTAGTCTTTCAGCTTGCTATGTTCCCCCTTCATTGTGCTGTAGGATGTCAATGCCACTTGTCTTGCCGCTTTGCCTGTCGTGCTGCCTTTGAGGGTTCATGCATCTGTTATCGGTGCTCTCTTTTGAAGCTGTGGTGTGTTTTTGACACTCTCGCTGCTGCTTTGTGCCTCTGTTAAAGCACTCTTGCCACTTCTGGTACCTCTTTGCTCCTTTACAGTGCCTTAGGCTATTGATGCCACTTTGGTGCCACTTTGCCACAGTCTAAGTACCTTGTAGCTGTTTTCCTATTCTGATGATTGCTCCCCAGAAGTTTCATCAAAATTGATAATAAAACCCCAATTCTGCAGCCAGAAATAGGCTGGAAACCCTTCCCCCATTGACTTTAATGGGAACCGTAAAACAAATTCACGTATCAACATATCGGAGCGCAGACATCCAAATGCATCGGAAATGACCCCCGATGAATACGTATCATGAATGCAACGAAAGTTTTCCGGCTGCACATCCCTAATGAATACATACAGGTACCCATTGCTTTTTTCTATATTTTCAACAATGTCTTCTCCGCTGTTCTGGTGAGTCTGTGGTCAAATCTGGTTCTTACTTGCACGTATGGTGGGGGTGTCCTTTGATATTCGTCTTTTGGCAGAGAGTCGGGAGGATCATTGGGCAAATTGTTTTTTAGGGCTATGGAGGGCTTGTGGTGTGGGTAAACATTAAAGATTGCTGATACATGAGATGCTACATGCAGCCCGTCTTGTCATTACATGGAAATGGAAATCAGTACCGACTTTGGGTGACTGGAGTTCCCAGGTTTATTCTGTGGCTTTACTCAAGAAGTTACCCTTATTGTTACATGATAATGTCAAACTATATGACAAGATTTGGGCCCCGTATTTGAAGTTTTATAATTCCCAATAGAAAGTATTGTTCATTATTGCCATATGATATTCTACTATGTTGTATGTTTACATATTGTATTGCATCTCAGTGTCTGGTGCATGTTCTGATGATTAAAAATAAATAGTTAAAAAAAATATAAAAACAACAAGAAATAAAACAGAAATGTAAATACCTTTCAGATTTTTCAGTCATCATTTTATCAAAGTTTCCCTTTTCAAGGTTTAGTGCTAGAGCTGTAGATTTACTTATTGTCCCCCAAATTTGATCATTTTGTAATCACTATTGCCATTAACTCTCTAACCAAATCCTGCATTCCACTAAGAATTAGAGCTAAAATAGTTCCCTCTAGGGGTGTGCATTCGTTTTGAACGCATATGTAAAACGCAACTTATTTTTTTTTTAAACATAGAAAAGTGATGATGCGCAACGCATCGCAATTTTCAACTTATTCAACATAGCTATGTTGAATACGTTGAACCTAAATAAACACTTAAACCCCCAACCCTCCTGACCCCTCCAAGACTTACCAAAACTCCCTGGTGGTCCAGCGGGGAGTCAGGAAGCCATCCCTGTATTCCTTTGCGAGGAGCACGTGATGTCGGCGTCACGTCGGAGTGACGCGGACGTCACGTGCTTCTCCGTGCCTCCGCTCCCAGACCCCCGTTGGACCCAACCGGAACTTTAAAAAAAAACAAAAAAAAAACTGTTAAATAAATAAATATGTCCATATTGAACGAAATCGACCCTCAACTTCAACTTATCAACTTATCAATGCAAACTTTTTGTCTGCACATCCCTAGTTCCCTCTCTTGTTGCTTCCTGAACCAATTGCTCCCTGAAGCAATCAATTATTCCATCTAGGAACTTTACCTCTGTAGCATGTCCTGATGTTATATTTACCCAGTCAATACTGGGATAATTGAAATCTCCTATTATTATTGCATTGCCAAATTGGTTAGCTTCCTTTTATTTATCTTAGCATTTCATCTTCCACCTTATCATTTTGGCCAGGTGAACAGTAATATACTCCCATCACTACACTCTTCCCCAGTGCACATTGGATTTCCATCCATAAAGATTCTACTATGCATTAAGTCTCTTATATGATCTTTATCTGGTTAGACTCTATGCCATCCCAAACATAAAGTGCCACCCAAACCCCAAGTTGATCCACCCTATCATTGGGTTATAATTTGTACCCTGGTATAGAAATGTCCCATTGGTTTATTTATTTATTTTAATTTCTTATAATTCCACCACATCTTCTTATATGCAGGGCAAATTACATTTTTTCAATGTTCATAAAATTACAGATGACAAAAATAAAACAGAAAAGTCCAAACATCAATAAAATGCATCAGTAAAAAAAGCTGCTTTATGCTTCTTTCAAAATGCCTTCACATCTGATTCCCCATGGATCTCAATTGATAGGCTGTTCCATAGGACTGGCCCTACATACAAAAATGCACTGGTTTGAGTAACCATAAGCCCGTAATCCCTTAATGAAGGAACAACTAATAGATTTGCTCCTTGCAAGCACAATGCTCTCCCAAGAACATACTTGTGCAGTTTGTCACCTGGGGAATTGGGCATTGCCCCATAGAGCAATTTGTGAATTAGGACTAGCATTTTAAACCTTAAATGCCATTTTATAGGAAACCAATGTAGTTACTTTGGTTATCCTCTTTCCACCAGGTTTCTGAGATACCAATTATGTCTATCTCTTTATTTAGTGCTTTACACTCTAACTCTCCCATCTTATTTCTTAGACTTCTGGCATTGGCATACAGAGATTTCAGGTATGTTTTTTGTTTATATTGACAACCTGCTTTTCAGTTGACAGTAATAATTTGGAATCTTTTAACTCAGTTATTTACTTATAGACACATGGACTACTTTTGCTTTTATTGGAACATCTGTGTTGGGATGCCCTAACTCTCCTGTTTCGTTGATATCCTTCGAAGATACTTCCCTCCGAAATATGTGCTGCTGAGCAATTGTGGATCGCTGCCTTCCAATGAGATATTCTCTCTTGTGTGCTTTTTTAAAGATGTTTAACACCTTTGTTCATTGCAGTGAGTAGGTGTGGATAGTATAGTAAATTATTTATGTATTTATTTAGATGCTTTTAAAATATACCGACATTCATAGGACATATCAAGCCGGTTTACAATCAACATTGAAGCAGTGAAAGAGATTTATCTGGATGATTTCCTTTTTTGTTTATCCGGCTCAGGTGAGCACATGCATGAATTTGTTAAAGGGTTTCCTGGAAGTTGTGAGTCATTTTGGTAACTTAATAGCAAGACAAGACACAAAGGAGCCTGTGTTAAGGCTTACATTTTGGGGAACAGAATTGGACTCAGAAGTTATGGTATCTAGGTTACCAAAAGAGAAAATATGGAATCTCACTGGGTTAGTACAGCTGGTTAGAGCAGCTAAGAATGTCATGTTAAAACAGATGCAGTGTCTTATAGGGTCCTTGAAGTTTGCATAAGAATATAAGACTTGCCATACTGGATCAGACCAAAGGTCCATCATGCCCAGTATCCTGTTTCCAACAGAGGCCAAATCAGGTCACAAATACCTAGCAGGATTCCAAGAACAAGCATTGCATTTCTGCAACTCTAGCTTAATAATGGTTAATGGACTTTTCCTCCAGGAACATGTCCAAACCTTTTTTAAATGCAGCTACACTAATAGCTTTCACCACATCCTCTGGCAATAAATTCCAGAGTTTAAATATACATTGAGTAAAAAAATATTTTCTCTTTTTAGTTTTAAATGTATTACCTGGTAACTTTATTGTGTGTCCCCTGGTCTTTGTACTTTTCGAAATACTAAACAACTGATTAACGCTTGCTTGCTTACTTGTTCCATTCCACTCATTATTTTATAGACCTCTATCATATGTCCTTTCAGCAGTCTCTTCTCCAGGCTGAAGAGTCCTAACCTCTTTAGCCTTTCTTCATAGAGGAATTGTTCCATCGTTTATCATTTAAGTTGCCCTTCTCTGTAGCTTTTCTAATTCTGTTATATCTTTCTTGAGATGTGGTGATCAGATTTGCACTAAATCTCAAGATGAGGAGCGATACAGAGGCATCTCTGTTTTATTCACCTAATAATCCCTTGAATTTGTTTTGCTTTTTGGCTGATGCTGCACACTGAGATGAACATTTCAATGTATTTTCAATAATGATACCTAGATCCTTTTCCTGAGTGAAGACCCCTAATATGGAACCTTGCATTATGTAGCTATAATTTGGGTTACTCTTCCCTAAGTGCATCACTTTGCATTTGTTCACATTAAATCTCATTTGCCATTTGCATGCCCAGTCTCCCAGTTTTACAATGTCCTCTTGCAATTCCTCACAATCCTCTTGTGATTTAAAAACTTTGAATAATTTTATGCCATCTTCAAATTTGATCACCTCACTTGTTGTTCCCATTTCCAGGTCTTTATAAATATATTAAAAGCAGTTGCCCCAGTACAAATCCCTGGGGCATTCCACTATTCACATTTTTCCATTGGAAAAATGAACCATTTAGCCCTACTCTGTTTTCTATCTTTTACTAGTTGGCAATCCACAATAGGACATTGCCGCTATCCCATGGACTTTTTAATTTCCTAAGAAGTCTCTCAAGAGGGACTTAGTCAAATGTTTTCCTGATATCCAGCTACATTATATCAACTGGGTCACCTTTATCCATATGTTTATTTATGCCCTCAAAAAATATAGCAAATTTGTGAGGCAAGACTTCAATTGGCTAAATCCATGTTGGTTTTGTCTAATTAAACTATTCTTATCTATATGTTCAGCAATTTTGTTCTTTATGATATTTTCTACCATTTTGCCTAGCACAGACATCAGACTCACTGGTCTGTAGTTTCCTGGATCACCCCTTCATCCCTTTTTAAAAATTGGCATGGCATTGGCAAACCTCTAGTCTACAGATACCATAGATGATGTTACTGATAGATTTCAAATTTCCAATAGTAGGTCTGCAATTTCATTTCTCAGTTCTTTCAGCATTCTGGGATATATTCCATCTGGTCCAGGTGATTTGTTACTCTTTAGTTTCACAATTTGCCCTAGTACATCTTCCCGTTTCACTGAGATTTATTTCAGTTCCTCTGAATCATCACTTTTGAACATCATTTCTGGCATGGGTATATCTCTTATATCTTCTACGGAGAATACTGAAGAAAATAATTCATTTAGTCTCTCTGCTATGGCTTTTTCATTCCTAAGTGCCCCTTTTACTCCTTGATCATCTGATGGTTCAACTGATTCCCTCACAGGCTTTTTATCTCAAATGAACCCGAAAAAGTTTTTATAATGAGTTTTTGCTTCCAGGGCAAGCTTCTTTTCAAATGTTCTCTTTGCCTTCCTTATCAGTGCTTTGCACATGACCTGCCAGTGCTTATGCTGTTTCCTTTGTTTTCATTCGGATCCTTTTTCCATTTCTTGAAAGAGGTTCTTTTAGATATTATAGCCTCTCTTATCTCACCTTTTAACCATGCCGATAGCCATTTAGCTTTCCTTCCACCTTTTCTTATAGGTGAAATTCATCTGGTCTGGGTTTCCAAGATGGTATTTTTAAACAACATCCATGCCTGAGCTAAACTTTTAACCTTTGCAGTTGCTCCTTTCAGTTTTTTACAAACCATTTTCCTCATGTTATTGATATGGGATCCGGTCACAGTAGGACACCGCCTGCTCCCTCCACCTACCACGGTGGCTGCTCGCCGCTTCCTAGCCTTGGAAGTCTCATGACTGTAGGGTGCCACGGTCGCCATGCACTCTCCGCTCTGGGCCTCTGGTGCAGCTGCTCCTCCCCGACCATGCGCTCCTTCCCCTCAGGAACCTCGCCATGCCTTCAACAGTGCTGCTCCCTCTCGGCTGCGCACTCCCTCTGTGCAGGGCCCAAGCCAGGCCTCCAATGCTGCTGCTGCTTCTCAGCCTAGTCTCGATGATGCCTGGTCCAGTCCTGCAGGGGTGTCCTGTGCTTCTAGGCACGCACATGGCCTCTGACATCATTTAAGGAAATCACTATGGGAGGTGCTAGGGCTCCTCCCTATTGACCTGGGACTATTTAAGGCAAGGCCTTCTTGCAAACCCTCGCCTTGGCTACCCAGCTCCTGCTTGCATTCCTGATAGTCCCGTTCCTGTAATCTTGCTTCTGACCGGCTTAACCTCTGCTTGTTCCTGACTTCCGAGATTCGCTGCCTACCAAGACCTCTGCGTGTACCTGACCTCCGAGATTCGCTGCCTGCCAAGACCTCTGCTTGTACCTGACCTCCAAGATTCACTGCCTGCCTAGACCTCTGCTTGTACCAGACCTTCGAGTTTACGCTGCCTACCTAGACCTCTGCTTTTACAGACCTTCGCGTTTACGCTGCCTGCCAAGACCTCTGCTTATACCAGACCTCCGAGATTTGCTGCCTGCCAAGACCTCTACTTGTACCTGACCTCTGAGATTCACTGCCTCCCAAGACCTCAGCTTTACCCGACCTCCAGCCACTCCATCTGTCTTGCTTTGCTAGCTCCTGCCTTCAACTCATCTTTGCCTGGTAAGAGCTACACCTGCACCTGGACTCTGTCTCCTGGGGCCCCACGTAAGTCGGGCCTGCCCCGGGACCCAAAGGCTCAGCCTGAGGGGAATGTGGGCTGGTTGTGGTGAAGCATCAATGGGGTCTCTGGCTTCCCATTAGCCTGCCAACGGGTGGTACCAACTTCCCCTTGGCCAAAGGATCCACGCTCCATAACAGTTATCATAGTCACCTTTTTGAAAGTTAAATGCTGACATAGTAGATTTAGTTTTTGTGCTCCCTCCAGTTATTAAGTCTAATTTGATAATGGTGTGATCACTATTGCCAAGTGGCTCCAACACTGTTACCTCTCACACCAAATCTTGTGTTCCACTAAGGACTAGGTCTAAAATAATTCCCCTTTAGTTGGTTCTTGTGCCAGCTGCTCCATGGAACAGTCATTTATTTAATCTAGGAACTTTACTTCTCTAGAATATCCTGATTCACCCAGTCAATACTGGGGTAATTGAAATCACCCATTATTACCGTGCTGCTGATTTTGTTAATTTCCCTAATTTCTTTTAGCATTTTATTGTCAGTTAGTTCATTCTGGCCAGGTGGATGTTAATTTACCCCCACTGCTATTTTATTCCCTTTTTCACTTGGAATTTCTATCCATAATGATTCAACATTGCATTTTGTTTCCTGCAGAACTTTTATCCTGTTTGACTCAATGCTCTCTTTAACATATTGTGCCACCCTTCCACCCATTTGATTTAACCTATAATTTTGATATATTTTTTTAAAGATGGCGCCGGCCATCCAGTGCTCCCTCCATGTGACAGGGGCCGGCCAATGGCACGGATACCCTGTCACATGGTAAGGGCAAAGGCCATCGGCGCCATTTTGATTAGTGGCAGCCGATGGCCCGAGAGCGGGAGATCGCTCCCGGGACCCCCACTGGACCACCAGGTACCTGTAAAATGTTTTTGGGGGGGGGTCAGGAGGGTGGGGGAAGCAAAGGGATTAGTTTTAAAGGGTCGGGGTGGGTTTTTTGTTTATCGGCTCGGGCGCAGCCGATAAACAAAACCGCGATCGGGCCCGATGAAAAAAACCCCACATGTGAATCAGAACAGGAATCCGAATCGATTCACATCTCTACTCCTTCCAGGTGACTTTTCTCCTCCAAAGCAGCACAGGGGCTACAATATTGGAGGTGGACCTTCTCCACTATGTCCTTGAAGGTTTCTCTTCTGTCTTCCTTAGCTCCTCCAGATCTGTCACTCTAGCCTCCAGAAATCAGACTCGTTCTCTGAGGGCTTGGAGCTCTTTGCACTTAGTGCACACATATGACCTCTCGCCAGCTGGGAAATAATCATACATGTAGAAGTTAGTGCAAAAGGCTGGAAAGCCTCCCTCTCACTGCTGGAGGCTATTTATTAAGAGACTTTTAGCAGTGACCACAGGAATTAGGTTGGGGGCATCACTTTATATTGCTGACTGGAAGGATTAGAGGAGCTGGGAGTTTGGGAGAATTTTTAGAAACTTTCAACAGCATGTAAGTGATGAAGAAGGGATCCAATAGGGATTTGGAGCTGTATTTGAATAAAGCTGTGATGGTGGGCTATGGGATGTATTGTCACAGAGCATGGTGCATGGAGTAATGTCTGCCTGGCATCATGGAATGAATAAGGAATAGCAAAGAATATGATTAGCAATTTAGGGTATGGGGATGAAGGATAGGAATGTTTTGTTCTGGTGTGTTAATGGAGATTGTGAATAGATTGTTGGCAAAGTATGAAAGAGTGTCTGCTCTTTTATGGACGTTTTTGGTGGACCTTTGATCTGATATAGCAAATCTTATGTACTTATGGGAGGAGATGCCAAGAAGGTCCAGTCTGGCTATGCTAGTTAAAGCCTGGTAGGGCAAAATCCTGGTTTCGCATCACTAACATGGTGATGGTCCCGGCTCCCCTCCCGTGCATATACCTTACTCCTGAGGGTTGTGCCGTTTTGGATTTTAATGGTGATATGGGGGGGGGGGGGAGATTAGTATTGATTTTCTGGTGCTCATCCTTGCCGCCTCCATCCCTTTTCCACATGAAGATTCGAACCATGCGGGTATCTGAGTGACATCCTCTTGGTCAGATTCTGCCGAGGCTGATGACCTGGGTTGAGGTTTCCTTTCTTCTCTTAAGTGACTATTGAAAGAACTGCCTTCCCTTTCCCTCCCTCTGTTCCTTTGTATCGCCACCCACCCTCTTCCCCTTAATGTTCATTGCAAACATGTGTTATTGTTATAGCAGTGGATAACTCTAGCCCATGTTAATCTGGATGTATAAAACTGGTTATGTTCATGTGTTGGTGCAATTGGAATTACTATTTGTGCAGCTGGGAGGTGGGAGAGGGGCTGTTATCGAAGGCAGTGGTGTGATGGTGTAGTCACTGATGGAGCTATGGGGCATCTCCTATTGGGAGATGACAAGATGAGCTTGGCACATGGTGGTGGTCCACCAGATCAGCTTCAGAAGCCTTGGTAGGTGGTTGGCGGTACAGTTCTTGGACATAGTGGTAGTCTGCGCCGAGGTCAGGGGTAGGAGGGGGTTGGGGGTTTCGGGATAGCTGAGTTGATGTCTATAGAATTCTGGTTAGTGATGTTGATCTTAAATTGCAGCCTTTATAAACCCATTATTATCTGCATTGCATGTTATGGAAAGGTGAGAATGTGAGAGGGAACACTGGGAAGGTCCTGTTTGCCTATGTTAATGAATGGTGATTCTAACCTTCTGGGTGGAAAATCCAGATTCAAACATCTATATTTACCACTATTAGATCTCCTTCTTTGACCTTCTTGTTAAATATTTACCTACTACTATTATTACAAAGTTTTACAGAAATCTTCTAACCAAAGAAACTTGAAAATGTTGAAATTTATTTGGAATGAGTGGCACAGAAATTAGGTCTTTAAGTTCTTTGATTAATTATTCACATCTATTTGTGGGTAGTGTGAAAAAACATGTTGTGTGTACTTAATTTTATCTACTGGAATTATACACAGATACTTATTGTAAATCCTGAGAACCAAAGCAGACAGTCTATGTTATTCTCTTTAATAAGGAGGATCATTGAGGAGAAGGGAGAGGATTTAAAAAGCACAGCTGGGCAAATGTTTGACCCCAGAATAATTTGTGCATTTCCAGTCCTCATCTCTCTGTTAAATTATTGTTTGTGAACCCTTCCTCTTAGTTGTGCTTACCATAAATGTTTTGTCTGTGCCCGAAATGTGCATTAGAAATCCAAAGGTTTTTGCTCTTCCATGAGCCCTCACAATCAATTTGTCTGTGGTATCACAGCCCCACTGGATCTCTGGGAAATGCCTCATGTTTTAACTAATATTTTGATCTAATGGACAGGTTGCATCTGATCCTGATTTTTAAAAAGATCCAAATGTGTGATATGGGATCCTTTTCTTTGCATAGGCTGCCTTTGACTTGCTCAGTAATGCAAGTGTGTCTGTAACACAATGTGTGGACGTACACTTACCATTCTGTCATCAGAAAGCACATATAACCTAGGAAAATGAAGAGAAAACACCAGCAGGTAACAGCGAAGCTTTATCATTGCTCAGGATAAAGGGAGGAGATCATTACTATGATGGATTCTTTAAGGTTAAGATCTCTGAAATTTGGGCAATCAAGTTTCCTGCAAAGATCTGTTTTAGGATTGAGAACTCACATTAACATTATATGTACATTTGATTAGACCGGTCATCTAATTTATTAAGCAGGCAAAATAAAGTCATACTGCCACAAGCCTGCAAAAGTAAAACTAGCTCTGTTTGTGACACATCCGTACTGAGAATTTACGGTACACTGACTCATACATCCTTGTGCTGTGCACAGTTTGGAACAGTATTTATTGGTTGCGCTGTAGCTGCTTTTGTGGTTACTTTTTGGTTCGGCAGTTTGTTGTTTATAGGGCAGAGAAAGTTTATCCTCCAAATTGCAAGCAGCTGCCAACACTGGATCTGAGGGAAAATGTCATCTTAGTGATAGTTTTTTCTGGTCATGAATCATACAACTCTGCAGCTATTAGCCCTGTCTGTCTAGATTTCAACTAGATTTTGAGAGCTTTCTGTTTCTGTTGGTAGCAAGCTTTTCACTTTAAATAATGTAGGATTCTCATTTAATGCCTGCTTGTGCTTGTTTATCCTGTGTTTAGCAGCTACTGTATTACGAGAGTGTCTCACATCTGGCATTGGGATCACCAATATTTCCATTACAGCTAGAAAACACATAATTTGATTGTACTTTCTGTCCTGTTGCAACACTTGTGGGAATACCTAGGTTTAACAGTTACTAATGGAAACCACATGCATGATCAGTGATGCAAAGCAAAAATATGTGATGTCATACAAAGCTGACAGATAATATTTAAAAATTCTGATGGGAATTTATAGATCAAATGTAGGAAATCATATTATAATCTATCTGACTCAACACAAAAAATTCCACTCACTGACTTTTTACTGTTATAGATGAGCAATTAGTTTTGCACAGCATAGTTCTAAAATGTGAACTACCTATATGCACTCAGTTAGTTGGCTTATTATTTGGTTTACATGTTAGTAATTGGCCAAAATACAGTATATTTCTATTATTTCATATATTTACAATATATATAGGACCTGATAGCAAAACAATTAAAAAAGGCCCATATTGACAGGGATAAACACAGGAGTACAGACTAGCATTTATGGGGAGAACAGTAAGCGCAAGGTTTGAGCATATATCTGCAAATAACATTTGGTTCTGATTCACTAAGAATTTTCTCCCAATCTATGTTTATGGAGACAAATTCCTTTATGAATAAGGTCCAAAGACTATCACTATAAAAAATCTAGACTTTTTCCTATGTTCCCTTTTATTCTTGTTGCATATTGCTGTTCAGCAAAATGTAAGAGTTCCACAGTTCTGTTCCTGAAAGCTCCATCAGATCTTGGAAATCAGGTTTTACCTTGGGAAGCCCAAAATCTCTTCTACCATTGATGATCACATGCGGATGCTTTTGGCTACATCTCATATTTTAGGTATGCTTCCACTGACTTGTTCTTGTACAATGTCATCTGCTTACGAATTGTAAAATCAGGAAAATATTGGCCTGATTAGCCTGCACTATTTAACTGCTTGTTTTTTATTGATAACATCTCTACAGCTTCAATGTACTCTACCTAGCGTGCCTCTCTTGTGCTCATCACTTTGCAGATATGAGACGTTTAAAGATGCTAACTTCTAGTTCATACCTGATCACTAGTTTACTGGTCAAAATCACTTTCTTTACAGTAAATATAAGAGTATCTCAGGCATCAGATGATGTATCCATTTGTGTAAATTATCAACTGAGCATGTACAGAAACTTAAGTATGTGTAGGGTCAAATCTGTCCCTTTTGGATAATAGGGCCTAATGAATTAGCTGACACAGCCCTGACACTGGAACTCTTCCCCTTTATTGGACCCCAGGCTGTTATCCCTCACTGGACCTCTCAGCAATTTCCCTGAGACTTGGCAGAATTAGTTCACCTTGAAGCTTTTTCTCCATCGCTGTCTTGGAGTTGTGCAAGATTTCCCTATGTGTCCTTTCTCTCCACATTGAGGCCTAGCACAGGCCTAGTTGCCTCACTAGTACTATTGGAACCAGATGTATAAGTCACTTGAGTTTTCTCAGGCTTTGAGGGAGGGGAGTTCACAGAATCCCCCTTCTAAGGTTCCATCTCCTCCCGGGGCATTAGGACTTATTTCCGTGAGGTGATATCCTGGAAAAAAACCTCTGAAATATGGTTTACAAACCATTATCTTGATTTGCTATTGTCACAGTAGTCACTGCCACATGCTCCTCTGATTGTGGTGTGGTATCTCCTCTTACAGTTTTTTGAGTGACTGTCAAGCAAGCTATTTCATTTACCTTGACTGTGATTTTTTTTTCTGTCCATCAGGGCCTGGCTTGCAGCCTCCTGCTTTTCCTTGTCCCAGATCGCTTTCAGCAGCTGCAGGAGTCTGGGTTTATGGGGAGGAATATTGTCTTCCTTTCTCTGAGTCTTGGCTACATAATCATTCAATTGGAGAATGATTATGCAGGAGCACCTCTTACCAGCTGCTCCTGCATGGCTGATTTTCTTTGGGATGGGGCGATTCCATCTCTTCTGACATCTCACCAGAGATTTTTTTCCAGCTGTCTCAGGAAATCCCAAAGTTTCTCTCCCTCCTTCTGACAGATATTTCTGAACCAAAAATACAAGTCAGGTTCACTCTTAGTCATGCCAAAGTTGCTCTTCAGAGCTTCCAGGCACTCATCAAGCATGGCTTGAGAGTTCTTAACTTCTGAGCATCCCAGATTTCCAAGGCAGGGCCTTTCAGGCTCTGATCTAGATAATGTCAGTTCTGCAGTGCAGAGCAGTCCCATTCCTGGACCATCTGTGTGGCCTATTCCATCCAGCTGTTATAATCATCTTCACCACCTGTCCCAGGAATTTTCCTTGGAAAAAGTCCTCATGTACTTATATAATTAATCTCCCTATAGGTCTTCTGGACTAAGATAAGGGCTGCATTATTGGCAAGAACTGTTTCAGCAGGGAATAACATTTTTTTAAGTTTTCCAATGTTTTTTCCTTTTTTCCTAATAAATCTGTGAACTCTTCCATTAAACTGTTGCCACTTGGTAATGGTTCAGGGGCATTGTATCTTCAAGTAGCAGAATCTTCCAATAAGTGGCCCCAAATTGATAGATCTATCTCCCTCTGGAAGGGGACCACACAAACACACACACAACACACACACAGGACTGTTAGGGTTTCCTGAGTGGAGCCACACATCCTGATAAGTATTTTTATACACTCTATCTCTGTTCCCTTCTCCACTATGGAATGGATCTCTTGGTTAGGAGAATTATTTCCCTTGGAAGGCCCTAGCAGGGTTTACTCCCTCCTATCGGCACCAATTAAGAAAAAAGTTGCTCCACCATTTTTACAAAATTTTAGGAGGTAACTGGGAAAAAATGCACCTTTTGGAGTGTAAGACCACCCAATATCAATCCCCATGTGGGCTGACCTACCACTTCTGTATAGCATTCCCTCAGGTAAAACAGATGAACTGTCCCCAAGGGAGGGAGGGAGGAAGCTGTAACAGTAGAAAACCCCACCCATCTCAGTCATAGGGAGAACCAGATAGGAGTTGTGGGATAGATAGAATCAGATAGATCGATGAATCTCCATACCTACACTTTCCAGCCCCAGGGCTTTCCCCCACTGAAGTCCAACAATCACAAGGCCCTGATGAAGTATTGAAAGGAGAAGAAGAATTTTCTAGTGGCTGAAGAAGATCAATAAGTATTGTTGTTGGAATCTGTGGGAGGGAGCGCTAGAGAACGCTCCTGATTCCGTGGAGATGTGTGCTCTTGGACCATGACACGACTGCAGAGAGGAGCCCCGTGGAAGTGCCGCGGCAGGCAAGATGTGTCCCACTGTGGGAGGAGCAGGCTGACCACCGCCCTAACCTCTGCTGAACCTGCACGCAATGGTAGAGACCCAACAATGCAATGCTGGTCTCTGGGGTAGCCCTCCGGCCACTCAATAGCCCTTTCGGACATGCCACTGGGTAGCGACAGATGTGGCAGGACGGACAGAGGTCGAGGACAGGCGATGGTACTGGAACCTGGAACAAGACGAGACCTCAGCCTTAAACTAAGCTGACAGCTTGAAGAAGGCGAGGAAGCTCGGAGGCTCAGATGAAATGAGGACACGTGGAGGTTGGGATTCAGACGAGACGAGGACGCTTGAAGACTCAGACGAGACGAGGATGTGAGGTGGCTCGGAACTCAGACGCTCAGGCTTTGGTGGAGATCAGAAGTGGATTCTAGAGAGTCAGATGAGGATTCCAGATACTCCAATGAGGTTTTGGAACTGGGGAAGGATAAGGACACAGGATTCTCAGTCAAAGACAGAGGCTCAGGGACTAGGAGGAATCAGGGCAATGCTCAAAGACAGATCCTGCTGAAAGAGGGCTCCAGCCACCAAACTCAGACACCGGATAGAAACAGATTTACTCCCAGGAAGGTCAGCTGAAGACGAGGTCCGGGGTGAGCGAGCTGAACCCGTAACTTAAGGCCTGACGGTACTTTAGGATCGGAACCCGACAGAGGGTATCAGAAGCGAGACTTGGAACATCAGGGTTGGAATGTAGGACATCGGATATGAATGGACACCGGTACCTTGGGACATCAGGACATCTATGGCATCTGGACTTCAGGGGACCTCTAGAGAGGAGGACCACAGGGATGACTGGAACAATGCGGACGAAGACATTAGGAGACTGGAATGTCTGGACATCCGAAGACAAGGGGACGTCAGGCATCCAGAGATAGGGAGATGTCAGGACACCTGAAGACAAGAAGACATCTGGAGACACGGTGACATCAGGAAATCTGAAGACACGGAGACATGGGGACATCTGAAGACAAGAGGATTTGATCCGAAGAGAGATCAGAACATGGAATGAAGACAACGATGGAGTTTCAAGAACCATGGATGAAGAAAAGGAGGACCAACGAAGAACAGAGTGCCTTGAAGAAGTGAAAAGGGATAACGGAGTGAAGAGCTGGAACTGAAGATCCAGGAGAGGTCCGACTCCATGACCAACTCCTTGTGAAGACTGACTGAAGGCTGAGCCCTTTTGTAGGGCTGAAGATGAAACACCTAAGGATGTCAGCAGGAGGAACTCTGAAGGACTGGCCCTTTAAATGAAGAGAGGAGGCATGGCTGCGCACCTAAGGAAGAGGTAGGACCTTGGGGAGCGGCTTCCTGCTGCACAGAAAGAAGCAGGCCCTGACGTGAGCAGCTCCCTGCTGCAAAGCAAAAAGATTGATGGCGGCTCCCTGCTGCATGAAGAGGAGCTCCAGGGCGGCCTCCAGGCCAAGGAAGAGGACGAAGATGACGGTGGCCTTCTGACCATGGAGGGGAAGCTTCGGGGCGGACTCTAGGTTGCTGAAGAGGAGAGCTGGTGGCGGCCTAGCCACAAAGAAGAAGCAGGAGTGGCACCAGGCTGCGAAGCCAAGCTCCAGCGTCGGCGGCAGTCTCCTTAGCCACAGAAGGAAGGAGCAGGAGCAGCGCCAGGCCATGAAGAAGGCAACAAGGTCGACGGCGGCCTCCAGGCCATGAAGAGGATAGCGGCACGTGAAGGGACTGCGTTGACGGCAGCCTCGGGCCACGGGAGGCCAGGTGAACAGCAGCTCATGCTGCGAGGGGACCATGGTGTTGGTGGCTATGGCGAAGGTCTCCTGGCCGTGAGGAGAAGACCCAAAAATCAGCGATGGCAGCGGAGAGGTAAGGGACTGCTTGTGGGCCTATCCCACAAGCAGGATCGTAACATTTGCTATGTTGGAACTTAAAAGTTTGAGGGGAGGTAAAATTGTGGGCTAAATTAGTTTTCAGTGTGTGTGCCTTGATTAAATGCTAGGAAATGTAATTTATTTTAGTATGTGTTTCCCTTTATTAAATGCTAGAAATGCAAGACATTTCTTTTAGTGTGTGTGTGTGTCTTGATTAAAAATAAAAGACTAAGAAATATAGGTCATTTCTTTTAATTTGTGTATGGCTTGATTAAAAATAAAGACTAGGAAAGGTAGGTAGTTCTTTTGATAGTGTATGTGTCTTGTTTAACAAAAAGGCAAGGAAAGGTAGGAATTTCTTTTAGTTTGAGTGTTGTAACAATTTTTCTTTGGTGCTGCCTGATTTTACTTGGTGGAAATAAGACACACACAGAATACTAAATATATGAATACATATGTATTCTGGTAAAAGAAATAGTGAGAATAAATGCAATATATGCAAAGATAATATCCTAATAAGCATAATTGTATTTATATAGAGTCACTTTTGAGAATGGCTCAAATGAGAAAGAGAGAAAAGCAAGGCAGAGAGAACGTCTTTACAAAAATATATCTTTGATGATTGTTCTCCTGTCTGGTCCCATTTTGGTCATATATGGCAACTCTGATGATTCCTGCTGAGAGTAGGACATAGTCTCTCTCTCTTTCCTGGGTCTGAGGACACAGTGCTGGGGTTCAGATCAGTTCAGGATCTCATTCATCTGTATCACTTGTATGTCACAGCTCACTTTCTTTTATACTCTGTCCTATTTTCTTTGTTCTTTGCAGCTAACCCCCTCCCTTCAACAAGGAGATATAGTACCTGAATCATTTACACATCATTTGCATCATTGCCTCTCCAGGCAAGGCACTTCTTTATCTTTAAACTCTAATGTTTCTTCAGGCTCATCTAAGCAAAGCAGCTGCATGTGTATAGTAAAAACAGTTACTTGTGCTCTAGCTAAAATGTCTCTCTCTTTGTTATTGTTTGTAAGGTTTTGGGTGGACCCTTAGACACTGTGGCTGCTGACCACGCCCTCGGGGGGAAATCCCGTGAGGGGCCACAGGTCAGGCTCAGCTTTAGGACACACAACACAGATATATCTTTTATTAACAGTGTTGAGGAGCCACCAGAGGTGGCAGTAGTAAGCAGAGATGAAGCCCGGCTGGGCTTGTAGTCCCTCAGGGCTCTGGAACAGCGATCCCATAATGGCTGTGCTGTAGTGAAGAGAAACTGAGATAGTGAGTACAATGAAGTATATGCAGGGTGCTGGAATAGAGCCTCATTGGTTGAGTACTCACACAGCGGTTTCTCTCGGTAGGAATCACCAGAGCTGGAGTAGAGGCAGGCCCTCAAGGAGCAAGTACCTGGTTCTAGGGAACAGCTCTGAGAGAAGTAGATATTAACTCACTGATGGTGTAGGTAGTGGTATCTTTCAGGCAGAAGTGAAGTCCAGGCAGCGAGTCCAGGAACATCGGCCCTCGAGGAGTGAGTACCGGTTCCAGACAGTGACCTGAAAGAGAAGAGAGAGGCCCCCGAGGAGCGGGTACCCCAAATAGAGTAAGTCCAATAATGGAGAGGCAGAGTAGCTAGGTACGGAGAGCAAATCCCATCCATAAGGAGTTCACCAGTATGAATACCTGACCTTGCTAACTCGATTAGCTAGCAGTAGTGTAGGCTTTTTGTATCCGGGATGCGTGACGTCATCACAGGGGGACGCCCCTGAGGTTCGCGTCAAAGAAAGTATTTGAAGCAGGGCCGCGCAGAGCGTGTGCCCTAAGGCAGCTGGACAGCATGGCGGGAGGCAGCGCCCAAGCCGGACCGGGGATGCCAGAAAGGACGGCAGGCAGACGCCGGGGCAGCCAAACATCCGTCAACCGTGGGAGGAGTCGCTAGAGAGGTAAGGAGGGCAGAGTGGAGACGTCGGGCAGCGACAGTTGTAACAGTACCCCCCTTCAAAGGGCGGTCTCCTCTGCGGGTACCAGGTTTAGGTTTTGAAGGATGCGTGAGATGAAATTGACGGAGCATCTCTTTATCAAGGATGTTAGCCTGAGGCTCCCAAGAGTTTTCTTTGGGGCCTAAACCCTTCCAAGAAAGGAGGTATTCAAGTGTTTTGCCTCATCTTCGGACATCAGGAATCTCTTTGACCCTGAATTCTAGGTCAACTTCTGCGTTGATGGCAGGTGGTTCCTGAGTCTTGGAAGAGAATTCACTGAGTATGAGAGGTTTCAAGAGTGAAATGTGAAAAGCGTTGTGGATGTTTAGTCCAGGTGGTAACGTCAGACTGTAGGCGGTTTTGCCAAGACGTCAAAGGATTGGAAATGGTCCAACGTAGCGAGGAGCAAACCAAGTGGAGGGTAACTTCAGTCTGAGATGTTTGGTAGATAACCAGGCTTTGTCACCGGGCTTGAAGACAGGCGCTTGAGAATGGTGAGCGTCATAGAACTTCTTAGCGCGGTCACTTGCTTTAACAAGCATATCTTTCATCTGAGTCCACAGGTTATGGATTTCATCAGCAGTAGATTGAGCTGCTAGAGATGGCACTGAGAACTTCAGTGGAAGTGGCAGTTTTGGAGAGCATCCATATACCCTCAAGGCACTTTGGAATGAGACAAATCTTCGCTTACACCAAGCGCTTCCCGGGCCAAGAGATCTGCTGTCAGACATCGACGCACGGCTCCTGAGTTCCTTCCTGGCCAGAAAGTCTGGTTAAGCACCCGTTCTATTTGACTCAAGATACCTTCTCAGAGGTTTGCACCAAGGTATATTGGTGGTTTGCACCAAGGTATATTGGTGCAAACCATCATTCGTTGTGTCGGACCAGTAACTTACCAACTCCGGCTGCCACCTACATTGGGAATCCACAATACATTTCACGTATCTCTCCTTCATGAAAGGCTCCTGCACCTCCTCCACTGGTCGCAGAGACTGACACCACTTATAAGGTCCACAAAGTCCTTAATGTCCACCGTAGGGGCTGCTGGTGAGAATACCTCCTTTCCTGGGAGGGTTACAGCCCTGAAGAAAATTTGTGGGAGCCAGCCTGTAACATCCTGGATAAGAAACTCCTCCTCCAGTTTCATCGTGCCCATCCGGGCAAACCCAGATCTCCAAGGGGGGGGGGGGGGGCATAGATGGGGGGTACTGTTATGTGTGCAGGCCACAGCAACACGCGATGATGTGAATTAAAACTGCACCCCATTAAGCTATCGATGGAGCATAATTAATGCTCTAAAAGACATCAATAGTTGGGGTTAATATGATGGTCCCATAGAATAAAATACTATTTAGTGTTATTTTTGATGAATACGTGTTTTGTTTATAATTTATTGGTTCGTATCATCTTCTAAGGCTTTTTTCTATAATCATTAGAAGACTAAAATTTGGCAGCACAGTAATTGCTTCAATTGCCCCAATACTGACTGGGTAAATATAACATCAGGACATGCTAAGGAGGAAAAGATTACAAATGAAATAAATGACTGCTTCATGGAGCAGCTGGTCTGGGACCTAATGAGAATGGGAGTCATTTTAGACCTAATTCTTAGTGGAATGCAGGATTTGGTGCAAGTGGTAATGGTGGTGGGTGTTAGGGTCTGAGTAAGACACAGGCACCAGAAGCTCACTTCATCAGCAGTTTTAATGAAAATGACATAAGCAGCGCTTTCTGTCTTACAATAATGCAGGAGAATAAACAAAGTAGCCAAAAGGCTTCCCTTACTGGAAGAAATGACGGCAGAAAAAGGCCAAATGGCTCTCTAGTCTGCTCAGCAATTTGTTTATGGTAGTAATTACTAGGGATGAGAATAGTTTTTTGACGATTTAAAATATCGTCTGATATTTTTTAAATCGTCAAAAATCATTAAAGAGTGTGATACAATAGAAATTCCCCCGATTTATCGTGAAAAATCGTTAATCGGGTTTGTGTCCACTAACGGGAGTTATTTGGGGGGAGGGCGGGAAAGCCGGCACACCAAAACAACCCCTAAACCCACCCCGACCCTTTAGAATGAATCCCTTACCTTCCCCCACCCTCCCAAACCACCACAAAACATTTTAAAATCACCGGGTTGTCCAGTGGAAGGCCCGGGACCGATCGCCCGCTCTTGGGCCGTCAGCTGCCACTAATAAAAATGGCGCCAATGCCCGATAAAAAAAACCCCACCCTGCCCTTTAAAACTGACCCCTTAGCCTCCCCCACCCTCCCGACCCCCCCCCAAAACCGTTTTAAAATTACCTGGTGGTCCAGTGGGGGCGCCAGGAGTGATCTCCCACTCTCGGGCCGTCGGCTGCCACTAATAAACATGGCGCCGATGGCCCTTTGCCCTTACCATGTGACAGGGTATCCGTGCAATTGGCCAGCCCCTGTCACATGGTAGGAGCACTGGATGGCCGGCGCCATCTTTAAAGTATGAGCCTGTGTGTGAGAGAGAGCTTAAGAGAGTGAGAACCTGGAGAGAGAGAGAGAGAGAGAGAGAGAGAGAGAGAGAGAGACTCTTTTAAAGAGCCAATCTGACACTGTAAGAGGGACACTTTCAACTCAGGATGGGGTTTTGGGGTGAGGGCAGTGTTACAAGGGTCTACAGACCCTTGAGCTCCATGCTGAACAATACAACCCACCCTGAGTTGAAAGTGCCCCTCTTACAGTGGAAAATGCAAGGGTTATGTACATGTCTTGGCCCCACCCCTTTTCTGCCTCCTTATTCTTGACGCAAGCACAGATATGTAGACATGTACTTCCTGGCTTCTTCAAATTCATGTTGCTCCCATATACGCATCTATGGGGCTATTTTTGCATGAGCAATGCTTTTAAAATCTACCTGTCTGTGTATATGAGATAGAGCATACAAGAGTGGGATCCTGGGTGAGAGAAAGTTAGTGTATGAGGGCGCACATGTGAAAGAGAGGAAGGAAAGAAGACAAGAGAACAAGAGAAGAAATAGAATAAAAGAGACACTGAAAAAGGAATAAAGAAAAAACAGACAAGGGGGAAAAAGAGACTGGGACCAACTGATTAGAAAAATAAGATCAGACAACAAAGGTTAAAAAACAATTATTTTGCCTTTCAGCAATTGGAATAAGCCATCTTTGGAAATGTGCACTTCTTATATATTTGTATTTTGCTTCTCTTCATTATTCTAGAGTTCACAGAGTCTGATTTCTCTGACTTTCCATTTCAGTTTTGCCTGTATGTTTATGTTTCTATTTTCAATCTTTAGCCCCATATTCTGTATTAGGTGTGGCACATGTAGAGAGAGGCTGCATGTGTGAAAGAGAGGTAGTGTGTGTGAGAGCATTGGCATGTATATGAGTGAGGGAATGTGCGAAAGAATGAATGTGTTAGTATGTGTGTGTGAATGAGAGAGATCTCCTACTTCCCCCAATCTATGATAATCTTAGGGTGAGTAGAAATCAAAAGGTCCCAAGTATGGAGAGCAGGAGATTTTGTAATCCTTATTATTGGGTGTAATTTTATATTTCTATTGTTTTGAAACATTTTCGTTTTTTTAGGGGGGAATATTAGAACATTTTTTAATAATTGTATGTTTTATTCATCAGATGTTTTGAAATATTTTATTGATGTTTGGGAGATAGAACAAATTTGTGCAAGTTTTTAAAATTATTGGATGTTCGTCAGCTGTGTTGACATTTATTTTTTTTATTAGCATGGTTTTAATATTTTGAATGATATCTTATATCTCTTGATTTTATTGCTTGATGTTTTACTAGGAATAATACAGTTGGGCTTCTGATTTCCAATACAGTTTTTATTGGCACAGTTTTTGTTGATGAGGGTTTGTCTATATTTAAAAGGTCCAATTCTTGTGTTACTTTAATTCTTCCTATGAAAATGATGGTACTTATCATCACTCACTTTTACAGCACTATGGTCATCTCGTTCTCATTTCTATTTGAAACAGAAGTTTGTTCTTTATTAATTTCATTTGCATGCAGAAAATGGTTTTGAATATTCCTGCAGAAAATATTTTTTTCATTCACATATTTTATGTTTAAAATCATGAGAGGTCTAGAACGGGTAGATGTGAATTGTTTTTTTACTCTTTCGGATAATAGAAAGACTAGGGGGCACTCCATGAAGTTAGTATGTGGCACATTTAAAACTAATCGGAGAAAGTTCTTTTTTACTCAACGCACAATTAAACTCTGGAATTTGTTGCCAGAGGATGTGGTTAGTGCAGTTAGTATAGCTGTGTTTAAAAAAAAATTGGATAAGTTCTTGGACGAGAAGTCCATTACCTGCTATTAATTAAGTTGACTTAGATAATAACCACCGCTATTACTAGCAATGGTAACATGGAATAGACTTAGTTTTTGGGTACTTGCCAGGTTCTTATGGCCTGGATTGGCCACTGTTGGAAACAGGATGCTGGGCTTGATGGACCCTTGGTCTGACCCAGTATGGCATATCTTATGTTCTTATGTTCTTATTGTAACTGCTGTTAGTAGATTAGGCGATTATTTTAAGGGATGGATTTAGCTAATTTTCCCTCTAAGGACTGAGTTGCTATGAGCATAAAATTGATAGGCTTTTTGCATCACAAGGTAATGTAGGAGGATGGACTGTGTTCACCTGGCAGCAGCAAATTTTCTGGTACACCATCAACTGCAGCAGTCACCCTACATCCCTGCTCATATAGCTATGGTATAAACCCCACAGCATTTTTGTGGCTTATGAGGTAGATAGTATAACCCACAAAGGAGGTGGACATGTTCTATATTCTCCATTATAAAGCTCAACATCATCCCCATTAGTCCCCACAGGGATCCACCCCTTACATAAATGCCTTTATTTGCTTTTCCAGGCCGTGTTCCATAGCTCAGTGCAGGAGTAACTTTGATGGTCTCCCTTCTAAGTGACTATTTCTTATTGCTTTCTCTGACAGGATAAATTAATTTTAAATTTTCTTTTCCTCCCATTGAAATAACTGGCAGTTGATCTCACACACACTTTTTTCATTTACTCTGTCCAATCACACTGGAATCAAATCCAAATAACAGTTCCAGAAAAGTTGAAAAAAGGAATTCCTATCTCATGCTGTTTTTCATCATCTTGAAAGAAATAATTCCACTTTTGCTTCTGGTTTAAAATGAGGGGTTATTTATTAAGCTGCGGTGGGATTTACTAACCCGCAATACTAGGTTCCACAAGTTAGTGAATCCCACTGGATTGTTCCCAGAGATTAAAATACTATGGCAAGATTTAACCCACACAATTGCAGCACTGCATCCTGGGGCCACCATCTTCTTTAAAAGGATCCTTTCAGTCCCAGTCTACCCTACCCCACCCTGGTACCAGTGTTGACCCCAGTCATCTTAAGTAGCCAAATTGTAAAAAAAAACAAACACAAATGTATCTGTGGGTTTGGCCCCACCCGAGTCCAATACCCTGCCCCCTCTAGGCTAGTAGGGTTGCCAACTGGCTCCACATTTTCAGGACAGGTTGATCCAGTCCTGGTTTTACCTTATTGCATGCTGGGACTTATTCTGATATCTATATTGCATTCCCTAAGAAAAGCAAGCCTATAAGTACCTGCATGCAGGGGAGTTAAACCAGGACTGGATCAACCTGTCCAGAAAATCTGGAGCCAGTTGGCAACCTTAGCCCCTCATGAATTGAAAATTGCTCTCCTAGCCTCCAAATCTCCCCTACCCAATCCCATTCCCCAAAAAGCTTTCTACAGCACCTAACAAGTCCCTAGTGGCTAGTGGTTCCTTGAGCACATCTTTGATGTCCATGTCTGGCTAGCCATTTTCAAAATAGTGCCAACCGGCCACTGATGGACATTTG
Organism: Rhinatrema bivittatum; assembly: GCF_901001135.1. Classification (NCBI taxonomy): domain Eukaryota; kingdom Metazoa; phylum Chordata; class Amphibia; order Gymnophiona; family Rhinatrematidae; genus Rhinatrema; species Rhinatrema bivittatum. The sequence goes on from NC_042616.1 coordinate 754,315,690, forward strand.
CACCTATCATGTGATGAGACTGGAGGAACTGGAGGTTGAGGGGGGGGGGGATTTTCATTCACAAGGTTTGGGATGGTGATGGGGCTGGGTTCGCAACATTTAAATTAATTTTTTAACAACTCTGGCTGCCTCAAGGGATGGCAGAGGATGGGAAAGCAGGATTTCATGAGGTCGTCCTGAGGATTTTTCAGTGCCACTATGGCATAGGGATAGGGGTGGAGTCTCTGGGCTACATGGGTCCTTTAAGACAAATACTGGGAGCATAAGGATGTATGTTACCATCCTGATGTTCCTAGGAAAAATAGCTATACCTGTTAAAATGTAGACAACTTTTGATCAAGTAAGGCTACTTGTGAATTTTAAAATAAGCTGCATTATTTCATTAACATACAATTTCACTATTTACCTGGTTTGCATGCATTTTAATGCTGCTTTGTATCAAGTGTTTTGGAGGGAAGATAATGAGTGGAATTTAAAATTCTGCACACTATCCTTGTTAAGGCATTTTATTGCACAATAAGGTTTACCACACAATAAACCTCAACTCAACTCAGTAAATGACTCCTTTAGTATAAAGGGATCAACTAAATCAAGAAGGGCAGGCACTTGGCACTCTTGCAGTTCCCACAATAAACTGAGTCTCTATGTAGTGAGGATCTGGGGTGCTATGAAAACCCCAGGTCTTCCATTTCTTTTGCACAGGAAAAATACTCAGCCACTGGGGTACTGGGGTTATTCCAGCAGGGAGAAGGTTTATATCTTCAAGGCCCCTGGTGCATAAGAAGGACAACACACTCAGTCCAAAGCTCAGTTTTATGGGTCAGTGGGTACTAACAGTGATCTGTGTGGAAGGTCGATGCTCTCTTGAAATAAAGTATGGAAACCAGTAATGGTGTTCAACTGAAAAAAATCTTTACTTCAACAAACAAAATAATTATAAGAACATAAGAGCATAAGAATTTGCCATGCTTGGTCAGACCAAGGGTCCATCAAGCCCAGCATCCTGTTTCCAACAGAGGCCAAACCAGGCCACGAGAACCTGGCAATTACCCAAACACTAAGAAGATCCCATGCTACTGATGCAATTAATAGCAGTGGCTATTCCCTAAGTAAACTTGATTAATAGCAGATAATGGACTTCTCCTCCAAGAAATTATCCAGACCTTTTTTGAACCCAGCTACACTAACTGCACTAATCACATCCTCTGGCAACAAATTCCAGAGTTTAATTGTGCGTTGAGTGAAAAAGAACTTTCTCCGATTAGTTTTAAATGTGCCACATGCTAACTTCATGGAGTGCTCCCTAGTCTTTCTATTATCCGAAAGAGTAAATAACCGATTCACATCTACCCGGTCTAGACCTCTCATGATTTTAAACACCTCTATCATATCCCCCCTCAGCCGTCTCTTCTCCAAGCTGAACAGCCCTAACATCTTCAGCCTTTCCTTAAAGGGGAGCTGTTCCATCCCCTTTATCATTTTGGTTGCCCTTCTCTGCAATTATACTTAGCTCAAAGTCTTTGTAGCTTGGTCCTGTATTTTGATCCTTTCCAGGTCCTGCAGTTGATGTGGATGCTGGATCTGTGATTTGTAGATCTTCTTTTTTCAATGTGTTCCTATGCTTTAATAAGTAAAATGGGGAGGGAATAACTACACTCTCCACGACAATGTTCCAAAGGTATACTTAAAGCAGTGTTAACTCAGTATGGTCCTGAAGACTTGCTGGTACTGTATTTTAGTTAAAGGGAAAAATAAAAGGATAAGTCATATTTTCCTTATTCTCTCTGTGTGGAGAGAATAAAAGATGGTTAATTTCTTTTGCAGCAGTTGTACTAACTGTAGAATTCACACTATTTGTATCTGCAGCACTTTCCTTTCCTGGCACAATAACTGTAAGTCAGGGGTAGCTCTTTGCTGATTCTTCAGTTAACTTGGATTTCCTTTGCTAAGGATTATCAGATTCAACTGTTGTCCTGTGTAAAGTTTAACAGTTTCTAATATAGAAGGTTACAGCAGCCTTTACTACTGACTGGCTGTGGTAAAACTCAATCTCACTCAATCTCAGAGATAAATTCTTAAATTATTCTGGAGTAAAAACAATAGTGAGTTCTTTCTTTAAGGGACTCTCAAAGATAAACTTTGGATCTCCTAATAGAAAAGGTGGTATCAAATACATTTTTACTTTCAAATTCTTTCAGAAATAAAGAATATACAGTCCTCTCTTAATAAACTGAATATGAATAAATGTGCATCTTCAACTGGGCAATTACTGACTCTTGATTTTTATCTTCTGTACTCACCATACGCAATAAACCAAATATACTTATTAATTTATAGTATCTTCTTCTTTTAGGCACTGAAGCAGATTCTGTGGAATCACAGGAGCAATGCTTATTCATTTGTCCTGTTCCAGCTGTTTTTCCTTCTTTTCTTGCTTTTAATCTTTGCTGTTTTTTCTCTCTGCTACTTTCTTTTTCAACTGATGCATTGCTTCTGCCCAAAGCATGTGTAGCCAGACCCTTTTTTTCTGACCTGGGGTACCCATCCTTTGTTGATGATGTCAGACAAAATAATGCCCTGGGGTAGCATTTACAATTACATAACATTTTCCTTTTCCCCTGCTTGTAATAGCAGGAATGATAACTTTTGATACTGTCTAGATAATTGAAATAACTTTCAGTAACCTTAATTAAACTGAAGCACTGCAAGAACTAGTGTATTCTTCCACTGGCCTCTTTACTGCATCCTCTCATGTGGAGAACACCTCATGGAATTTCTAATTACTTAGCAAGATGCCAAGCCTGAATGTCAACAAGGAAGTTACAGCAAAATCCTTAACTGAAATCTTGCCATTTAGAGGATCACAGTCATATATTAACATTGGTTTCTGCCTATATCATATCCAACACTTTATTTTAAGATAGTTTTCTGTTTTGAATCTGTTGTAATGCAATTTAAAGGAGCTGAGGCACAAAGGTGTTTTTGACCACTTAAAATCACTCAGAATCCTCATGCAAAGGTAATATACAGGTAAATATTATCTCCACACATGAATCCATCACTTTTCACCTGATTTTTAAGATTTGATACACTTTTAATATTGCAGCCGCAAACTTGAATTCAGAGCTTTAAAAATGATGCAGTGGTTTCCTAAGCGCTCCCCCCCCCCCCCCCCACACACACATACACACACCCCTAAATGTGGGGAGTTATTTTACTTACTTTTATGTTTTTCATCTGTTTTTAACTTTATTTTTAATCATGGGAAAGCCCACTTCTCAGGAAAGGATGTGACATCATCAGCCTTTTTCCTTCCATTGCAGCATATGACCTGACTTCCTCTCTGCAGCAGGGGATTTTCCTGAACCAGTTGCTGGATCTAGCTTCCTGCTTGCAAGCTCCAGTTCACAGGACTGCTGCTACCAAAATGAAAGTTAACAGTGCAGCTCCTGCTTAGACCCTCAATCCTTCTGCCTCTTATAGTTGAGTTCTGGCTCTCTGACTGCACTGGGTCTGCAAACAGTTGACAGCATAAAAACACACAGCATGCTGCCTTTCTTTATCCAGCCCAGCTCTGCTTTCTGCAGCATAGCTATTATGGTTACTGGCCCAGGCATTGCTTTCACAATCCAGTAGCCAGGTAACTTTTAATTTACTGTTCTCTTTTTAATCCTCTGGTTTCATTAACTTCTGCTAAGAGGGTTCTGGAAATGTGTGCAGAGTATAAGGCAGAGCTTTCCAAACTGTGTGTCGGGACACGTTAGTGTGTCGCCTGCAGTGTGCAGGTGTGTCGCGCAAGCCCGGTCAACTCTGATGCAAGTTTGGGCTTTTTTTTTTCTAGAGATTCACTTTTTTTTTTCAGTTTATGGGTTGCTTATTATTGGGTGATTTTTGCTGTCAATCGCGTTTTTTGGGGGGGCTTGGTGGGTGGAACGAGCCCAGCCATCCTTGCATTGGCTGCTGCTGCCGATGAGGCCTGGCCATGAGGAGTACTGACTGCAAGCAGCAGTGTCTGGTGATCATGGAAGGGAGTGAAGCACTTAACTGGCAACAATCAAAAAGACGAGGTACATGAGTGTGGGGGCCAGACATGTGCTGGGGGGAGAGAGATGAGTGAGTAGGGGGCAAACATGCTGGGGGGACAGACATGTGCTTGAGGGGGAGAGATATGAGTGTGTGGGGGCCAGACATGTGCTGGGGGGAGGAGAGAGATGAGTGTGTGGGGGACAGACAATTTGTTTTATTATTGTTTCTCATAAATTATAACAATAACATGAATCTTGGAATATATATTTTTAATATAAATTTAAGGTTTTCATGAGATAGGTTGTGTCATGAAACATTTTATTTATGTATATATTTAAGGAAACATACATAAATTGTCGAAATATGTTTCGTTCGTTTAACCTTTAACCTCTGGTTTACTAGTAGACTGAATTACCGTGTCGTGAAATTATGTTTGTCTAAAAAGTGTGTCACCAACATGAAAAGTTTGGAAAGCTCTGGTATAAGGGTTAGTGTAAGAAAAATAAAAAGAAATTGTTCAGGAATAAGTATTTGTTTTGCTGCTTTGCTGTTATGGTCCGTTGTTGTCCTCTTGCAGTTTCTCTGTGGAAGGTGACTCATAGTGCGCCACAGAACTGTCACTAGATAAAATGGCGTCCTATCCCCCTCAGCTCCCACCAGCTTGGTAACTAGGTGGTCACCTTGTGTATGTCATATTATTTATGAAAAGCTGTATTTGATCTTCTCTGAGTAAGGCATATTATCCTTTTATGGAAGGGACAGCTCTTATTCTAATCTTTTTCTTTTTAGAATATGCAGTTGAATTGTTTGAGCCATGATAAAGTGATGTCAGATGTGGTATTCAGTGTTGCCAGCCCATCGTCTTACTATGTCTTTGAGCAATTATCATAAATAATGGGAGATCCTTTGAATCAAATGATGGCTGCAAAAGAATTCAATAAAGTGGTGGCAGAGATGAGGTTAGTATACATGTTTGCTTATAAAGATTGCAGCACATGATTACTCTCCCAAATGTCCCTGAAATAAGTCAGGGATATGTTTAATTGCTGCTGTTGTCTCCATTCAATCCTATAAGACCAGGGTAAATTAGGTGTTATGGGGATTGAAGCATGAGAAGTGTATTCTTCTTCATGGCATTGGATTGCGCTGACAATGTAGCCCCTACATGTTCCTTGCTGTTCCCATGCCTTTTTCTATAGGGGACCAATGTCATGCAAGTGACTTTGCAAATCTGATAAAGAATAATGAGGATCATACATAAGGAAATAAGGCTATTAATGTATCCTGCAGCTCAGAGTGAGATAGGAATGATTTCCTATGAAAGTTGCCTTCATTTGGGTACCTGGATGGGCCCTGCTCCAGGAATGAATTGTAAAAATGTTGCTTCCTTCGCTACAGTTTTATCCCTTTCTCTTCTCATGATTATCCTTTTCTCTCTCCCTCCCTCCTCTTTTGTCTTGCTTCCTCCCACCATCATATAGATGTTGCTTTCTGTGATGTCATGTTAACTATTCTTTTTTCTTATAACACATCAGTAATATATAAAGTGACCTAGCATACTAGTTCTGTATTTGCAAGTAGATACTTTGAACTTTGTCTTTATATATAACCCTGATGAATAGTTCTGAACACTGGGCCTGACTGCTTGGCAAATATGCTATATTTTTTGATAAGATGCTGTTTGAGTTTATCTCGTAGCAAATCATAAGAACATAAGAAATTGCCATGCTGGGTCAGACCAAGGGTCCATCAAGCCCAGCATCCTGTTTCCAACAGAGGCCAAAACCAGGCCACAAGAACCTGGCAATTACCCAAACACTAAGAAGATCCCATGCTACTGATGCAATTAATAGCAGTGGCTATTCCCTAAGTAAAATTGATTAATAGCCATTAATGGACTTCTCCTCCAAGAACTTATCCAAACCTTTTTTGAACCCAGCTACACTAACTGCACTAACCACATCCTCTGGCAACAAATTCCAGAGCTTTATTGTGCGTTGAGTGAAAAAGAATTTTCTCTGATTAGTCTTAAATGTGCTACTTGCTAGCTTCATGGAATGCCCCCTAGTCCTTCTATTATTCAAAAGTGAAAATAACCGAGTCACATCTACTCGTTCAAGACCTCTCATGATCTTAAAGACCTCTATCATATCCCCCCTCAGCCTTCTCTTCTCCAAGCTGAACAGCCCTAATCTCTTCAGCCTATCCTCATAGGGAAGCTGTTCCATCCCCTTTATCATTTTGGTTGCCCTTCTCTGTACCTTCTCCATCGCAACTATATCTTTTTTGAGATGCGGCGACCAGAATTGTACACAGTATTCAAGGTGTGGTCTCACCATGGAGCGATATAGAGGCATTATGACATTTTCCGTTCTATTAACCATTCCCTTCCTAATAATTCCTAACATTCTATTTGCTTTTTTGACTGCTGCAGCACACTGAGCTGACAATTTTAAAGAATTATCCACTATGATGCCCAGATCTTTTTCCTGGGTGGTAGCTCCTAATATGGAACCTAACATCTACTTATTGTAGAGTCAGGAGGCTATTAAATATACAAGAGACTTTTTATTTGCTAGTCTAGGTTGGAAGAAAGGAGACCTCAACAAACTGTATCCCTTTGTACATTCTTCCTGCAACTAGATGTTGCCCTTGACCTGGGCAATGATACCATTGCATGATTAAACTATCCCATGAGACTCTGTGCACAAGCAGGCTCATTAGGGCTCTCTGGCACAACAACGGACCCAATGCAGTTACAACTTAACCATGTATAGTTTAGCACCAATGCCCATGGAACTGAATCAAAATGGATGTACTGCCCTGGCGACTTTCTATCATACAAAAATCATGTAATCCAGCAAAGTGATTTTTGGATTGTTTTTATAACCACATGTACTGTCTGGTATGTGAAGCGTTTATGCTTGTCCAAAACCCCCAGAAGGAAGGGACCAGGATTAAAAGAAAAAAATGTTTTTTTTAATCACACCCATCATTGATTTATATAAATCTTACACTGTTAGTAGGCACTTGTACATCACCGTTTAAATTGAAATCAGTACTCTCTGCATGACAGAAATGTGCTTAATCTCCTGGGCAGGCATATCTTCTGGTAAGAATTACATAAATATTTATCAGAGTCAAACAGGAAATATTTTCCCAGAAAAGCAGGGTTACATTAGGTCAGGAAAACTAAAACATGGCTTTGGTTTTACTTTTTTTCATGAGAATTGAGCAATTAGCCTCATATTTAGATAACCTATCGTGAAATGTTGTTTGTTGTGTGCCGCCACTTTAATTTATCAACAGATTTGTTAAACTTCCTGTCTAAATGTAATTTATTCCAGAAGTTGTAAAAACAGTTGACATGTGCTAAACTTTACCTTCAGAGAATGTAAGCACAGTGCATTCCAAGTTGTATAGCGTAGGGCCCACTGATTCATACCAATGTAATACAGTTATAGGTTAGTTTTTTATCAGAAAAATAACAAAATGTACTATCTGACTCAGTTTTTACTTGCATGGAAATAAAGGTTAACAAAAAAATAATAAATACAAGAAATAATAAGATAATAACCTTTAAAAGGCAAATTTAATATATTTCTTGATTAGCTTTTGGGAGCTCTTATTCCCTTCCTATTTTGACCCGAGGAATCGCTACCACTCTGAGGGAGCACTAGGGATTATATAAAGCTAAGTAGTTGGTGTGCCTGGGCAAACTAGATAGGCCGTACATTCTTTGTCTATCTTCACATTTCTCTGCTTCTATGAAGTAATAGTTCCTGAAAGTCAGTCACAAAATATATCGTTAGTCCTATAAAAAAAGTTTCATCTTCTTATTTTGTTAACCTTTATTTCTGTTCACTCAAGTGGACTAACTCAGCAACCACTCAAGGATAGCAACTTTTAAACAGACGTGCAGGCACACATGCGCGCGATCGAATAGCCCGCGCCCAGGGACACGGTCATTTTATAACATACGTGCCTATATGGAAATGCCTTTGAGAGTTATCCTCTCAGGCCCTAAAGTGCATGCTAAACCAATCCCAGAAAACATTTGCATGCATGCACTGAGCTCAGCGCACATGCCCGTGTTAATGAAGGAATATTAAAAGCTGATTTGGCTTTAGTGAGCATGCAGAAATAGTGGGGTATGGTCCTGTACTCACTAAGGCCTAAAATTTAACATTCATTTTGTAGTACGACAAATGGTTGGTGCCATTATCGGAAATGGCATTGACATTCCTCTAACTGGGGGAGGTTACCCCTGTAATGCATGTGAAAAGGTGTGGTCAGGGGGGCCCAAAGGGGACAATGGGGAATGTGAATTAACCCTGGGGACATGGGAGAAAACCTAGGGAGCTTTTTGAAAATGGTGGCCAGTGTTTGGTTATAATGTGCATTATTCTAAAATTGCATGCACTACAACCAAACAAAATAGAATGAGGAAAAAAAAATGACATGGGGAGAAAACCTAACCAGGCTAGAATTGAAACAAAACACATATCCCTAGTATGTTGTCCTTGCAATATCTCCTTTTAGTTTTGCCCACTGCTCTTCTACTTGTGTGAAGGAGCAGCCTAGTAGTTAGAGGGGTAGGCTCTGAACCATGGAGGCAAGGTACAAATCCCAATGCCACTGTTGTGACTTTGGGCAAGTCACTTTATCCTCCATTGCCTCATGTGTCAAACACACCTTGTGAGCCCTCTTAGTACTTGAATATAATCTGCTTTGAAGTTACTGAAAGGTGGAATATTAAATAAATACTTCCCCATTTTAACATTAGTTTTCCTGAAGTCTAGGACCCTCACCTTTGAATAAGCCAGCAGTAACTGTGCTCTAATACTGAACCACAATCTGCAGTGATCCCCCAACTATAACATCAGAAACACTCTCCCCATTTGTAAGTGCCAGGTCTAATATCAGCCTTTCATCCGTTGATTCTGTTAATAGCTGCCGGAACAGTTCTTCCTATTGACAATCCAGGACCTCTCTGCTTCAAGATGAGACAGCAACTGGGATGTCCCAATCAAAATATGGTAGGTTGAAATCACCTTGCTGCAGTACCTCCCCTTTCACAGCAATTCTGTGAATGTCGTCAATGAAATCTCTGTCCATTTCTCCTCCCTATGTAAATGGATGTTCCATTCCTGCTTTCCAGATTACTCCATGGTGCCTCCTCCTTACCTTGCAAGACCTGCAGTTCTCTTGCTTTAATATTATTTTGTATATATCTCCTCCCTTTCTTCCTGCACTGTTCTGTATTTAGAGCCTGGTATGACTATATCTCAGTCATGGTTCCAAGTCAGCCTCTCAGGGTTGGAACAAGGGTGTTAATACAATGGTCTTGCGTGTAGCCCTACCTTTGGTCTTGCGTGTAGCCATTCCCCATCACCTACTGGTGGCAGCTCCAGCACAGTCAACCCCTTCCCCTACCAGCGGCAGTGACTCTAGCACAGCACTTACAATGACAGTGGCTCAGCACAGTGCTCCGTTCCTTGGCAGCATTGACTCTGGCAGATCATCCCCCTTGATCTCTTCATTCACTTTTTGCCCAGCATCACCCTCTCTTTGCTCCCACCCATATTGCCCAGCCTCACCTCTTCTCGCTTCCTACCCAGCATCTCTTCTTCTCTTTACTTCTCCCTCCTCACATAATTCCCCTCCACTCCATGTCTAACATACCAGCATTACCCCACTCTCATTGCCCTCTTTCTGCACTGCTCAGCACCTTCTCTGTCTATCCACCTCCACCTACCCCCACCTTCATGCTTTCTCTACTCCGCCACTAGCTCAGCACACATTCTCTCTCTATAAATCTGAACCACTCAACACACAATGCTTTCTTTCTTCAATCCCCACTCACTCAGCACTTTCTCTCACCTTCCTCCACCCACCCACTATATGCCCTACCCACCCAGCACCTTCTCTCTCTCTCTCTTTATACCCTATCTGCACAGTACCTTCTTTATCTCTCCCTCCACCCCTCCACCCCTCCAAACTTCCCAGCAACCATTCCCCTCTCTCTCTTCCCTCCTAATGCGGCAGCTCCGGGCCTCATTCTGCAATCTTCAGCCTCTCGCCAGATGGACTCTGCCAGTGGCCCCAGACCTCTTCCTATTCTTCAACTGCTGAAGAGATGCACTCCATCAACAAGCCTATGCCTCTTTCTGTTCTTCAGCTCTAGGTGGGAAGGGTTCCACCAGTGGCCCTGTCTCCAGACCTCTTCCTGTTCTTTGGCTGCTGGCGGAAGGGGATCCTCAGCAGCCTTGCCCCTGGATCACTTCTTCTCCAGCTGCTGGTGGGATAGGTTTCACCAGTGGCCCTGGGCTTCACACTGATGGGATTTTTCCACCCCCAAAATTTTGTCACTCTAGGCAACTGTTTAGTTCACCTAATGGAAGTGCCAGCCCTTCTGCCTTTCGAGCTGGATTCTTTACTTCCCATACTATGAGTATTAGAGTGCATAGCTTTCCAGATATTGTTTTTTCCCCTCTTTTCTCTACATATCTTTAAATATTTACTTACCTGAATACTTTAACTTACCTTAGGGCTTTAGCCACCTATCACCTATGATCCTAGTTTAAAGCCTTCCTCATTAGGTTTTGTAAGCTGCTGCACCCCCATCTTTGACAGGTAGATCACCATCTCTGCTCCGTCCATGGATGTGTGTGTGTATTTCTAAAAATATTTAAAAAGTTATGAACATAAGGTTTTGATCTGTGAGGAATCAAGTATTGCTCTGGAAAACTGATCCAGGTTTTGCTAATCAATAAGAAAAAGCTAAAGTCTCCTTATTAAGTATAGCTAGAGGGACTTGCTCTTTTGTGTGGATGGTGCTGGTCAGTATTAATTAATGATCCCATGTAGTAGTGCACATTGCTAATAGGTAAAGCACGACTCTTAATATAATGATTCCAACTCGTGGAAAGGCACCTCCTCTTCCCTGTGCCAATCTTCTCCACAGCTAGTACAGCAATTATGTCACTCTTCGGTGTTTTGGTTTTCAGGGTCTCATACTAAAAACCAATCCTATCGCATGCCATGATCTGTATTAGATGTTTTTAATCTAGAAAGGTTACTCAGAGCATGATTCCAGCAAGATGACAGCACACAGTGTTTGACAAGTCCCATTCATCTTCAGGTAGAAACTGAACTCACCAAGCAAGAATTCAGCTCCATTAGCTAAGTCAACAAGAATCGAGTTTTTGGCATATCAGAACAAGATACATGCAACTTCTTCATTCCAAATGCTATTTATGAAGCATCTATATGAAGTATTCTTTTATCTACGGTTTTCTTTACTCTTACTGAACTATTCTCATGTTTGTTAATCATTCACTTTAGGTCTTCAAAAATTCTGCCAGCCAGTGTTTCTGGAAAGCTGTAATTTTCCAAAGTCGTATATATTTCAGTTACTTAGAACTGAATATCAGAAGGCCTTTCTTATCACTGCCCCGCTTCTGGTTTAGCTGCTGAGAACACATTCTAGTCTTGGGGCTGTGCTCCAAAATAAAAGCAGAGCGGCATCGGATTCCCTACTAAAGTACAGCACGGTGGTCAGAATAGGACGGTGGAGTAGTTTTATAGAAGCAGGCCATCTATTTTACAGCACCCCACTTGTGAGACTGTTGCACTGGTTGCTGCCGGTCCCTAAATAAGGTCAGGACCCCTTGTGGAAGTGTGGACTTTTAGTTAGAACTCAGAGATTGAGGTGTTTTTTTTTTTTTAGTTCCTGGTTTATGCTTAAGAAGAAATTCTAGGCCCTTATACCTTGCACCCTAGATTGGAAGGATTCAGAAACTTTCTCTTTTGAGAAAACAGGCTTGTTTGTGGACTTTCTTTGAAGGAAGTTTTCCCACTCCTTCTTTCTGTTTTGAACACTGGGAATGCTTTCATTTTGTTTTTTTCCGTTTCTCTCCAACTGAGAGTCACAGCACTCGTCTAACCAAATTCTGAAGAGGACTGAAGTGGAACCCATCCGGTGCACAACCTTTGTATATAACTGTAACCCAGGTACTTTTCCGTGTTACCAGTAAGTCCTGGGGTCATATAGAGTAGCGCAGTTAGAAAGATAATTAGGGGGAGGATCCATTCATTGGCAGCCTTCCCATTGCAGTACTGTAATGGATATCCCCTGCAGGAGGTTTTATAGCAGAGCTCTGCAAAGGGTTCTGGGGGCAGTCTTAGTTGAGCGTTTGAGAGGCTGGTTGGAGTTTTTCCTGAATTGCATTTTGAGCCTACCTGGAGCCTTGGAAGCCCTCTGAGATCCTCCATTCTGGTCAGGACTCCACTGCTGTTCTCTCCACCCGAGGTGCAGAGTGGTTGTCCAGGGACTATTTTGCTTGGTAGGAGCCCTGCTGATCATCCGGGCCTTTCCGAGACTCAGGGATTAGGGGACGCTGAGTTGAAGATGCCCCTGAATAGGGAAGACCTGCCCTGAAGGGATTTCTGGTGTTGTTTGTTTTTGGGGAACAGAAGAGATTGATTTCCAAGACCTGGGAGGAAGTATTTTTTTTTCTGTCCCTCTTCCTACCCATCTGTGGACCTGTGAGATCTGCAGTTCCATACAGGGGATTCCTTCCATCAGGGATCCCATTCAAGATCAAAGACCTCCAACTATGAGTAAGAACTCATTTATAAAAGGAGGACATTCAATAAGAACATAATAGTCTCACAACCCTGGGGAAAGAGAGAAATTCGCTCTTTGTGCAGAGTCAGAGTTTTGCCACTGGGGAAGGGTTTCCCACCCACTAAAAAGGCCCTAACGAAAGGGGACAATTGCTCAGCCTAAGTCAGGAGGGTGGTTGGATTCCTGGCCTTTCTATGAGACTCTTGCACAGATAGAGGATACAAACTTGTAATTAAAGAGAGATAAAGAGAGAGAGAACTGTGATGCTGGATATTCATATTTATTATACCATAAATTTATTATTTTGGACATTGATTCAGTGGTTCCTGCGTCTTATTTGGGTACACAGTGGGGCCAATGGAATACTGTGCGCTCAGCCGAGCGCACAGTATAAATCACAGTCAGACGCGGGCGGGTTAAATAGGCGCTAATCCACCCCCTAATGCAATAAGGGGATTAGCGCCTATTTAACTCTCCTCGACTTGGAGTGAATGAGTTAGCGCTCATCACATGCAAATGCATGTGAATGAGGCTATCACTCATTCACTCCAATGCAAAAAAATAAATGTGCGTCTCAGATGCACATTTATTGCTCAGCTATTAACGCCTGCCTGGAGCAGGCGTTAATAGCTGAGCACATTGAAAAGAAGTACAGAAAAGCAGAAAAAACAGCTTTTCTTTGAAAGATAAAAAAAAAAGAAAAAAAAACCCTCAGCCGGTCGCATTGAAGACCGACACCGATATGCTCGGTGTCAGTTTTCATAACCGGCCAGCTGCATTATGAAAACCAATGCCAATAAACTTGGCAGTTATGAAAATAGACGCAAAGTTTATCGGTGTCGGTGTTCATAACCGGCAGACCGCGGTAACCGCAGGGTTGGGTTAGCAAGGAAGTGCTAAGGTAGCACCCGCGACCCTAGCGTCTCCTTGCTAGCGTGACCCCCTAATTTCTTTATAGCATAGTGCCCACCCTTGCAGGCACCATGCACACGTTAAGAAAGCAAATCCCACTTTTCGCATTTATTATAGCATCGGCCCCAGAGTATACAAAATTTACATCACCCAGGAAAATGCCATGGAGGAAGTCAACCACCCTGCTCTGGGACCTGAGAGAACCCCTTTCTGCCCCCAGTCAAAAGGACCTAAGGGAAGTAGAAGAGCTAGCCAGGGTCCCTGCCCCAAAGAGTAGATAAATATGGCCACACCCATGCTGGACCTGCACACTGAGTGGGGTTACACAGTGTTCCAGTAGCCAGGAATTGGAGAAAGAGGTATCCTTCAGCCTCATCAGGAGCAGGAAGTTGATACCAGGACATTTGAGTCAAGATATGGAAATTGTAATTAATTATCCTGCTAATGTGCACAATCCAGGAAAGAACCCCAGCTTCCACTGAGTAGAGAGGGATATGTTTGAGATTGCATTATTGAAGAAAGTGTCCTAAATGTTTTCTGGATGTTGCAAAAAAAATTAAAAAAGAATTGTAAGAAGTGTCATGTTTCACTTTAAAAGAAGCTTTTAAATAAAGTTGTGTTGGAACTCAAATCTGTTTCCAACATGAATATCACTGGTAGACATAGAGAGGTTAAAGAAAACGCCCAGGAGGTTATCCTTCCACCCCTCCCCCTCAGTGAAAAAATCCTGTATATATTGGGGTAGAATAACAAGTGTCGGAAAATGTTCAGCCCTCAAGAGGTGAAGTTTGAGCCCCATGCATGCCTAAAAAGGCTTCCAGTCCAGGGGTTACACAAGGATCATGTAACCTCCATTGTTTTTTTTAAATTCAGACAAAGTAATTACCTAACATGTTAACTGGAGCTGTCTGCTTGTTAACCCCTAAGAACGCCATAAAAAATGTTGGATGATAGATTTATTTACTTATTTTAAACAATGAGTGTGATACAGAGAAAATAAATACTATAATCACCCAAATCCATACGACAATAATAGATGAAACACGTTGACAGAAGCTACACCGGATCTTGGTGGGAGCGGGTAAGTGCAGACCCGCTTCCAGCAGGAAGTTCTAGGAATCGGGGGGATGGAGTGAGGGTCCGGGGTGGGAGGTGCAGTGGGGAGAAGATTGAGATTGCACGGTAGGAGGATGAAGGTGGGAAGGCCTGCAGTCAGTGCTTTTTTCTAATCCAGGGAAGAGGCTTAGGGAAGGGAGGAAGGCTAACAGTACACCCAGGATATTTGTGATTTAGGAGGGGGTGCAAGGCCCAATAGGGCATCTGTTAAATTTGCTGGGGGGGGGGGAGGAAAACTGGTAAACAGGCCCCTTTAGTTCTTTTCCCACAGCGCTATTTGCCCAGATAACTTCAAAAGATATCTGGCCACCCAAGGCCAGGTAACTTTAAAACCTAAATGGATATAGTCGAACGTAACCGGTTTGGTTTTAAAGTTATCTGGCTACATGTATATCCAGCGGGACATTTCTCCCACTGAATACACAAGACAAGTTATCCGGCTAACTTTAGCTGAGTAATTTGTCCACTAACCAGCCTACTGAATATGACACCCACTAACTATCCCAGTCTACAGTGACTGCACAATAACAAAGTCACCAGAAAAAAAATGGGGTAGATTTTTAAAGAAGCGCGCGCGGGGTACATTTGTGCACACTACCCAGCGAGCACAAATGTACACCCGGTTTTATAACATGCGCGCGCTGCCGCGTGCATGTTATAAAATCCGGGGCCGGTGCGTGCAAGGGGGTGCACAGTTGTGCACCTTGCGCGTGCCGAGCCCTAGGGGAGCCCCAATGGCTTTCCCCGTTCCCCCGAGGCAGCCTCAGAGGGAACTTTCCTTCCGCTTCCCCCCACCTTCCCCTCCCTTCCCCTATCTAACCCACCCCCCAGCCTTACCTAATTCCCCCCCCCCCCCACCTTAGTTTCAGGAGTTGCCGGTGAGCCATCCCCTGGTACGGCCTCTGTGCTGGAGGCCTCAGTCCCGCCCCCGGACCGGCGCCCATAGCCCCGCCCCCTTCCTGCCCCTTTTTCAAGCCCGGGACATACGCGCATCCTGGGGCTTGCGCGCTCCGCCGAGCCTATGCAAAATAGGCTCGGCGCGCGCAGGAGGGTTTTTAAAGGGTTATTCGCGTAATATACGCGCGTAACCCTTTGAAAATCTACCCCAATGTGTTCTTCCCCAGAAAATGTACTCATCATGTGTACTGTCTAGCACATTGGACAAGAACGAAAATTAGTATTAGGATAACTGTAAACACTATTGCTGTACTTTTCCTTATTTATTCTCCTTCCATTTATTATGTCAAAATTTGTGTTATGATCACTCTTAGCAAGCAGGTCCATCATCATCATTACTCCATGTACCAGGAGTAACTTTTCCAAAAGTTACAAATGTAACTTCTCCAGGATATTCAGTATGATTGACTTAGATAAATCTGCTGCTGAATATACCCTGAGAAAGTTAACACACAGACGTTTACTCAGATAAATTTGGGATGGCATTTTTCTGACCATACTTACATGCGTAACTTTAGCTAGAGAGCCCACAATATGTGCACTCACAGGCTAAAGTTTAGCCCACCTACCTTTAGCTGGCGTATTGGTAGTTCAGTGGTAAAATTCTTGGCTTCTATGCAGAAGGCCCAAGTTCGATTCCTGGCCAATGCAGCAGAAACCCTTTAGGAAGTGGCTCAGTGAAACCTAGAGCTGCTTTATGATACAGGGGTTGGAGGTTTGATTCCTGTCCAAAGATTTTAGGGGGGTACTTGTAACCTGGATTGGCCACTGTTGGAAACAGGATGCTCGATCTGACTCCGTATGGCCACTTCTTATCTTCACTTCATAATGCCTCCAACAACATCCCTTTTTATCTGGATAAATTCTGTGTCCACAATGAATTATGTGGACAAAATTAATGTGATCAGCAAGGGGAGTTATTTTGAATGGATTAACTCCAAATGTACCTACAGTACCTGAATGTAATCCACGTTGAAGTGCTGAAAAAAGTGCAAAAAGCGGAATATAAATCTAAATAAATAAACAAATAAATAGATAGATAAATAAATGTATCTGCACAAAGCCTTTGAATATTGGCCTCTGTTTTCTTAGAATTCCCCAATGAGAAATTCACTCGGGAGTAATTTAAATCCATTAGTACTACTGTGTTTCCAATTTTAGCAGCCTGTCTTATTCTTGTTAGCATTTCATAGTCTGTTTCACTAACTGGTCAGGTGGATATTCATATACCCCAACTGCTATACTCTGCTCCATCAAGCATGGAATTTCTATCCATAGCAATTTCAGAATACAATTTGTTTGGTTTATGGTATCCTTCATGACTTAGTAACATGCAGGCCGATACAGTACAGTGCGCTCCGGCGAAGTGCACAGTTAATCCGCGTTTGGAGGCGTGTTTTCGATGCGCTAGCTTTCTCCCTTATTCAGTAAGGGGTAATAGCGTGTCGAAAACGTGCGTCCAACCCCCCCCCCAAAACTAATAGCACCTGCAACATGCAAATGCATGTTGATGGCCCTATTAGTTATTCCCGCACGATTCAGTAAGTAAAATGTGCAGCCACGCTGCACATTTTACTTTCAGAAATTAGCGCCTATCCAAAGGTAGGCGTTAATTTTTGCCGGCACCGGGAAAGTGCACAGAAAAGCAGTAAAAACTGCATTTCTGTACACCCTCCGACTTAATATCATGGTGATATTAAGTAGGAGGTCCCAAAAGTAAAAAATAATTTTAATTTTTTTTTTTTTTTTAAATCGGCCCACGGCTCACGGGTTGAAAATCGGATGCTCAATTTTGCCGGCGTCCGGTTTCCGAACCCGTGGCTGTCAGCGGGTTTGAGAACGAATGCCGGCAAAATTGAGCATCGGCAGTCAAACTCGCTGACAGCCGCTGCTCCTGTCAAAAAAGAGGCACTAGGGATGTGCTAGTGTCCCTAGCGCTTCTTTTTACTGCGGGCCCTAATTTGAATTTTTTTTTTTTACTGAATCGTGCGCACAGGAGAGTGGGCACTCGCCCGCTCTCCCGTGACTTTTACTGTATTGGCCTGATAGTAAATGAGGGCAGATAAAAATCCAAATGGTCTATCCAGTCTGCCCAGCAAATTTCTTGGTAACTGCTGCTCAATGCAGGCTACCCATATTCAGAAATGTTACATCTAAAGTTAGCAATAGTTTTCTCCTTTTCTTCATTTCATCCTCTAGCCATTAGGGATCCTCTACGTTTATCCCATGCGGCTTTGAATTCCATTACTGTTCTTGTCTTCACAACCTTTTCCCGTAGGGCATTCCATGCATCCGCCACCCTTTCCATGAAGAAATATTTCCTGACATAATGCCTGGAGTTTCAAATCATGACTCTCACTTCTACAGCTTCCATTCTATTGGAATTGATTAAGACCATAAATCTTGCCATACTGAGTCAGACCAAAGGTCCATCAAGCCCAGTATTCTGTTTCCACAGTGTCCAGGTCAGGCCACAAGTACCTGGCAGGATCCCAAAGGGTAGATAGATTCTAAGCTGCTTATCCCAAAAATAAGCGGTGGATTTCTGCAATGCTACCTTAATAATGGTTAAAGGTCTTTTCCTCCAGGATCTTGTCCAAACCTTTCTTAAACGCAGCTGTACTAATAGCTTTCACCATAGCCTCTGGCAATGAATTCCAGAGCTTAATTATACATTGAGTAAAAAATATTTTATCTTATTGGTTTTAAATGTATTACCCAGTAACTTCATTGTGTGTCCTCTGCTCTTTGTACTTTTTGAAAGAGTAAACTGATTAACGTTTAATCATTCCATTCCACTCATTATTTTATAGACTTCTATCATATCTCTCCTCAGCTGTCTCTTCTTCAAGCTGAGAGCTCTTACCTCTTTAGCCTTTCTTCATAGGAGAACTGTTCCATCCCTTTATCATCCTGGTCACCCTTCTTTGTACCTTTTCTAATTCTGTTATATCTTTTTTGAGATACAGTGACCAGAACTGCACACAATACTCAAGATGAGTTCACACCATGGAGTGATACAAAGGATTATGATTCTCCATTCCTTTCCTAATAATCCCTAATACCGCACATTTTGTTTTACCTCCTCCCATCTAACCAAGTCATTTCAGCAACAATACTCAGCCATAGGCAACCCTTGGTACACATGCAGCCTGAGCTTGAACCTTGTTAGAGGGTGCTGTTACTGTATGATAATTTGGATGCCTTCCCTTTTTCCCCGGGTCCATGAACTGTGTAGGGATGTGAATCGTTTTCCATATCGTCTTAATGATAGAAATCGTGTGGCAGGAGAAGAAAATCGTGTTTGGCACGATTATTTCATTGAAAAATCGTTAAAAATCGTTTTTTCCGATTAGTGCGCACTAACTCGAGTTAGTGCGCACTAACTCCCCGTTAGTGCGCACTAACTCGAGTTAGTGCGCACTAACTCAAAATGATACAAATAGACACTTTCCAGGTCACTGAAGGTCAGTTAGGAATGAATATGTGTTCCTATTGGCTGGCAGCCCTCTTATCTATTGATGTTACCAAGGTTTCCACTGAGGTGATGGTTGGGGGGATGGGAAATGGAACTGGAAACTCATGAACACCAACAGAAAATGAAACAAAGTGTTCACACTTCCCAGGTCAGTAAAGGTCACTTAGGAATGAATATGTATTCCTATTGGCTGGCTGTGCTCTTATCTATTGATGTTACCAAGGTTACCACTGAGGTAATGGTTGGGGGGATGTGAAATGGAAACAGTTGGAAGCTTCACATGTGATGATCAGCACTCACGTGACTAGAACTTCTTTGTTTATTATTTTTGTTAGCAGGCACCTGAAATGCTAGTGCATGTTGAATTTGCCAATCACTGTGCATTTTAGAAAGGTGGTCCTGGCTGGAACTGTACACAGTTCAAATATATGTAATTGATTGTTGGTAAGTGTATTTTTTAAGTAGCCACACTGGCACAAGTATGTTTACTTTTCCTCCTACTTAACTCACTAGCTCAGCTTTGTAAGAAGGGCTTCTCTGCTTGAGTGAGGGTCAGGCAGCTCCCCCCTGTCTGTGAAGCCAGCCTCTCACTAGTAATGCAGGGAGGGAGCTGTCTCAGACTTCACCATCCTCCTCCCCCCCCCCCCCCCTCACCCACACACCATTCACTAGCTGGGACATGGGGGAAGTCAGGAGTGAGGGTCAGGCAGCTCCCCCCTGTCTGTGAAGCCAGCCTCTCACTAGTAATGCAGGGAGGGAGCTGTCTCAGACTTCACCATCCTCCCCCCCCCCCCTCACCCACACACCATTCACTAGCTGGGACATGGGGGAAGTCAGGAGTGAGGGTCAGGCAGCTCCCCCCTGTCTGTGAAGCCAGCCTCTCACTAGTAATGCAGGGAGGGAGCTGTCTCAGACTTCACCATCCTCCTCCCCCCCCCCCCCCCTCACCCACACACCATTCACTAGCTGGGACATGGGGGAAGTCAGGAGTGAGGGTCAGGCAGCTCCCCCCTGTCTGTGAAGCCAGCCTCTCACTAGTAATGCAGGGAGGGAGCTGTCTCAGACTTCACCATCCTCCCCCCCCCCCTCACCCACACACCATTCACTAGCTGGGACATGGGGGAAGTCAGGAGTGAGGGTCAGGCAGCTCCCCCCTGTCTGTGAAGCCAGCCTCTCACTAGTAATGCAGGGAGGGAGCTGTCTCAGACTTCACCATCCTCCTCCCCCCCCCCCCCCCCTCACCCACACACCATTCACTAGCTGGGACATGGGGGAAGTCAGGAGGGAGGGTCAGGCAGCTCCCCCCTGTCTGTGAAGCCAGCCTCTCACTAGTAATGCAGGGAGGGAGCTGTCTCAGACTTCACCATCCTCCTCCCCCCCCCCCCCTCACCCACACACCATTCACTAGCTGGGACATGGGGGAAGTCAGGAGTGAGGGTCAGGCAGCTCCCCCCTGTCTGTGAAGCCAGCCTCTCACTAGTAATGCAGGGAGGGAGCTGTCTCAGACTTCACCATCCTCCTCCCCCCCCCCCCCTCACCCACACACCATTCACTAGCTGGGACATGGGGGAAGTCAGGAGTGAGGGTCAGGCAGCTCCCCCCTGTCTGTGAAGCCAGCCTCTCACTAGTAATGCAGGGAGGGAGCTGTCTCAGACTTCACCATCCTCCCCCCCCCCCCCTCACCCACACACCATTCACTAGCTGGGACATGGGGGAAGTCAGGAGTGAGGGTCAGGCAGCTCCCCCCTGTCTGTGAAGCCAGCCTCTCACTAGTAATGCAGGGAGGGAGCTGTCTCAGACTTCACCATCCTCCCCCCCCCCCCCCTCACCCACACACCATTCACTAGCTGGGACATGGGGGAAGTCAGGAGTGAGGGTCAGGCAGCTCCCCCCTGTCTGTGAAGCCAGCCTCTCACTAGTAATGCAGGGAGGGAGCTGTCTCAGACTGGTATCAGGGTTAGGGCACTGTGTGCAGGAAGATCACAACACTCCTGGTATTAATAGGGATAGGGCACTGTAAGAGATGACTGTAGTAGATTGAATAAAGATCTGATGTTTCTGCTCTCCTCACACCAAACAAAAACAACACACAAGCAGAGAAGCCCTTCTTACAAAGCTGAGCTAGTGAGTTAAGTAGGAGGAAAAGTAAACATACTTGTGCCAGTGTGGCTACTTAAAAAATACACTTACCAACAATCAATTACATATATTTGAACTGTGTACAGTTCCAGCCAGGACCACCTTTCTAAAATGCACAGTGATTGGCAAATTCAACATGCACTAGCATTTCAGGTTGCCTGCTAACTAAAATAATAAACAAACAAGTTCTAGTCACGTGAGTGCTGATCATTACATTACTTTTTTTGTCAAGCTTCCAACTGTTTCCATTTCACATCCCCCCAACCATTACCTCAGTGTTAGCCTTGGTAACATCAATAGATAAGAGCACAGCCAGCCAATAGGAATACATACATACATATTCATTCCTAAGTGACCTTTACTGACCTGGGAAGTGTGAACACTTTGTTTCATTTTCTGTTGGTGTTCGTTAGTTTCCAGTTCCATTTCCCATCCCCCCAACCATCACCTCAGTGGTAACCTTGGTAACATCAATAGATAAGAGGGCAGCCAGCCAATAGGAACACATATTCATTCCTAACTGACCTTCAGTGACCTGGAAAGTGTTTATTTGTATCATTTTCAGTTAGTGCGCATTAAATCGAGTTAGTGCGCACTAACGGGGAGTTAGTGCGCACTAACACGATTTAACGATTTTTAACGATAAATCGTTAGAATTTCTATTGTATCGTGTTCTATAACGATTTAAGACGATATAAACATTATCGGACGATAATTTTAATCGTTGAAAAACGATTCACATCCCTAGAACTGTGTCCCCAGCCCTTCCAAGCCTCAAAAGTTGGAAGTGACTCTGAATAGCCTAGGTGACCTGTAGGAAAGCACAAGGTGTTGCCACTGAGATATCAGAAAAACCCCAGGACAGTTCTTTATTAATATGTTATATAATATCTTGTAATATGCCAGTATTTCTATTTATTTGAACAGAGATGCATTGTTTTAGTTTTTCGATAGTGTAGCTCATAGAGAATGGGATATCCCAGTATGGTTAACAATATAGAAAATTCATAACAGAAACCAGACACACTGCATTATTTCCTAAGACATTTCCGTTGGTCAGTGCAACTGGTTGTTTCACAGGCTGGAGATAAAAGGAGGTAAACAGATGTCACTTTTAAATAAATATTCTGCACAGTGTATGTGTGCAGGATGCCTAAATGAAGGCAAGAGTGACCCAGTCTTTTATTCTTTTTAGTTCCTGGCAAATGCAGCTTCCAGATACTCAGACCTACACTCCTGTTTAAATTTGTTGGACATCTTCTTCAGAAGCAAGAGTCCCACAACACAAGACTTTTGTTAAGATTGTACTTTTGTGGAACTGCAAACATGAATGGGCAGAAGAAACGGCAGCTGAAGACTTACCTGATACTTGCAGTGCTGTCTGCTCTCTTAGCCCGTGTCTTCTGTTCTGATGCTGATAGCCATCCCACGACGGACGTCTGCTCTACAAACACCATCTTACCTGGACCAAAAGGTGAGGAACAAAGAAAAAAATCCCTTCGTTTTGGAGCTTGTAATTCAACCTGTTTTTACCAACATGCAATAAAAATGTCCTCTCTGGGGGTAATATCTCTAAATGGGTCAGTTATTTGGTGCATACCGTAACAGAGCAGTGGTGTTATAGGGCACTCGAGAAGGATCTACGAGTGTTGGACTTGGGATGATGACAATAACTTCAAGGTACCGAGATACAGAATAATACAAACTAATAAAGGCTCTAACAAAGGCTGAGGTATATAACTCCTAGACACAGCAAAAATACAAATGCAAATTGTAAGGCATGTTAGAGATAACAAATGACATTATCCCATACTTCAGTGATAATTCCAATTTAAAGTGCAGCAGCTCTACAACCTTTCACTTTCTCACTTCAGTTGCCCTCAGCATCCCCATGCCTATTAATAATTAGAATATTTTCCTTCTGGTGATGGAGTGTCCTGATTGAATACATTTCAGAAATGCAATTGTTTAAAAAAAAAAAAACCCACACTGCCAGGCATTGTTTGTGTATTGCTTGTGCTACTGATAAGAACATTTTGGTTAATCGACTGGTCTTTTTATTATTTTGAATTTCCAATCCATGTTTTAAACTCAGAGGAGGAATGTGTGTGTGTGTTTGGGGGGGGGGGGGGGGGGGGCAGGCAGAGGGAGAAAAGGATGAACAGGGATGTAATATTATTTTTACCTGTTCCTAAGGTCCATACTTGGTAAGTAAAGATCAAAAATATTAATAGGAGACTGCACAGAATATTATAATCTTACTGTATTTTAATTCCATAGACATTTTTATTTTAAATATGTGTTCCTTTCCCTTCTCCCTGGTTTGTGTCCATGACATTTTCTTTATTTCTTCTGCCTCATTTTTCACAGGAAAGAATGGCAGATAAATAATTTCTTTTATTGCTGTGCAGGAGGGCAAATCAGCAGTAATCTGCTCTTAGGTTTCGGCACTGCTTATATAGTGCCCAGTAGATACTGTAAATAAATATGTCTAAATTGATATGTCTGCCTGTAAATAGCGCAGCCCATTCCAGATTGGGAAACTGGCACACTGGCATTTCAAGTATCACTTATGTGTGAGAAACTTTCAGAAGAGGAAAAAATTGGAAACTGTTATCTAAAAATGTTGTTTGAGATTTGTGATTTAGTAAATAAATTGTGTGTGATGGAGAAAACTTTTCTAACTTTAAATTTTTAGCATGTAAAATTTACTCTCATGAGCGTGAATAGCAACTGAACAAAAGGTGCATGTATGTAATCATAAGAACATAAGACTTGGACATACTTCGTCAGACCAAAGTCCATCCAGCTCAGTATCCTATTTCCAACAATGGCCAATCCAGGTCACAAGTACCTGACAGGATTCCAAGGGGGTAAATAGATTCCAAACTGCTTATCCCAGGAATAAGTAGATTTCTGCAACTCCACTTTAATAATGGCTTATGTACTTTTCCCATAATCAAAAAAAGAGGAAAGTTTAATAATTTTATTTGTATTCACAAAGGGCCTCATTTTCCAATATCGCATTGGTAATGCATTAGGGGGCGTTACCAATGCAAATGAGGCTTCTTTCGTGCAGTGGGGAAACATCGCGTGCGGCGATGTTTTCGCGAAAACATTAGCACCGCACGCGATGTTTTCCCAGTGTGCGATGATTCTTTCGGTGTTTCATCGCAGTGCACGATATTTGCCGGTTTTTGCAAAGAGATTTGGGCAACGTTCTCTCAACCTAGGTTGAGAGAACCTAGGTTGAGAGAACGTTGCCCAAATCTCTTCTTGGAGTGAGTGTCCTCACTCCGGCGGCCAGCAAATCTTCACTAGAGACCACTGTTCTTTCCGTATGTCTCATGTTGAATGTGAAAGTGGCCCCCAACCCCCTACACTCATACCTAATCCCCACCTCGAGTTACTAGGTGGCCCTCCGATAGGGATACAAATACCTGTCTAGGGCATAGGCAATTAAGAGACACTATTGTGAAATCATTTTGAAATTTCCCACGTATCCTATAAAAAGACTACAATATTTTTTCAGGCGATAGTGTCAAAATGAACGAGTAACTGCATGGTCCTATCTCAACGGGGTTGTGAGCCCTTGGGTCATGGCGTGACTCAGGGAGGAGCCCCAAGACACACTGCTAGAGGTGAGCAGGTACGAGCATGGGCAGAGCAGGAGCAAGGCTGGACTGGAGACAAGGCAAGGAATATCCGGAACAGGAACTAAGCAGGCTCAGCCCTCCACTGGACCTACACGCACCAATGAGACCCAGCAACACAATGCTGGTCTCGAGAGTAGCCCTCTGGCCACTTGATAGCCCTTTCGGACCCGCCACTTGGGAACGACGAGTGTGTGAAGCCAGTCGGAGGCTAAGGGCAGGAACAAGAAGACTCAGACGAAGACTCAGGATACTCGGAGGACTCAGACGAGGACTTGGGTTGCTCAGAAGACTCAGACGAGGATTCAGGTTACTCAGAAGACTCGGACAAGGATTCAGGTTGCTTGGAGGTTTCAGGCAAGTATTCAGGACTCAGCAAAAGTACTGGGTGAGAACTGCAACACAACGTGCCCTACACAGCCGCCCATGGCTGGTCACGGACCACATTGAAAGTGAAACAGACTCCAGACGAGGCAATGGAACTTGAAGTCAGGACATGACGAAGATTCAGGAGAGGCCTGCACCGGGGCGCGCCCTACACAGCTGCCTGTGGCTGGTCGCAGACCACGCTGAAGTGGAGCAAGTTCTGGCAGAGTCTTAGGCATGGACGGAAGCAGGCACAAGGAACTCTGAAGACCGGGACAGGATTCAAGACTCAGGATTCAAGACTCAGGATTCTCAGAAGCAAGGTATTAAAAACAGGAGACGTCCGGAGGCTTGCGCTGCAGATGAGAAGAAGCCCTTGTACCATGAGTCGCCCTATACAGCCCCCCATGGGCTGGTCATGGACCACGACAGTGGCATGCCAGGAGAGGTGGACAGACGGACCTGGAACTGGACGAAGAGCTGAAGATGATACAGATGGAGTCAGGACAGGAACATCGGACATCAGGAACATGGAACATGGCACCTAAGAACACGGGACATCTGAACACGGAACATCTGGACATCAGGACACCAGGAGAACTGGACATCTGAAACATCAAGAACATGGAACAAGCGACAAGGGAGCTCAGGTAAGGGACAAGACCAGGAACATCAGGATGAAGAAGTTCAGGAACATGAAAAACATGGAACGAAGATCCATCAAGGCACAGGAAGACCACGGAGGACCTGGATCGGGAAGAAGACCACAGACGCTGTGAAGACCGGATCCGAAGGCCCTGAGGAACTGAGGCTGGGCCCTTTTATAGGGCTGGTCCGGCGAAGACTGATGACATCACTGGAGAGGGCCACAGGGCTTTTCCCGCCGCTGGCCCTTTAAGAAGAATGAAGAGGTACGAGCCCGCACCTAAGAGACATCCGGAGGGAAGGCTGCATCAGCGGCATTCCTGCAATGTGGGAGGCCAGGAGGACAGTGGCTTCCCTGCCGCTCAGCCAGAGGACCCCGGTGGCGCCTTAGGGCCGTGAAGGCAGAGTGACTGCGGCACACAGCCGCAAAGAGGCAGAGTCCCAGCGGTGGTGCTGTGCTGTGGAAGTCCAGGAGCAGCAGTCCGGGTGGTGGCGCTAGGACCGCGAAAGCACTGGCCCAGCAGCGGCCTCTGGGCCGCGCGAAGGATGGCGTTGACGGCTGCCTGCCGCCAGAGATAAGGGACTGCCGAAGGCAGAATCCCAACAGGAACTGAAGTTCGCCAATTCTGAGCCTATGCAAGGAGGTAGCCCTCAGTGAGAACAGCACCCGAGAGAGAGAGAGAGAACAGGCACCCTGACATGAGAGTACACAGTTAATTGAAGCATATGTGATGCTTGCACAGCAGCTAGCAGACTTGCTGCACTGGACCAACACAGAGTACCTAAATATGCAAGAGCACAAGAAGAACGTGGCAGTTCTGAAAAGCACCATGCAGATATTGCCGAATCAAGAGACACAGGCACAGGCCAGACATGAGTGTGATCAGGAGGAGATTACAGCTCTGCGTGCAGCCACCAAGGCACAGAACCAGAAGCTGGACACTGACCAGGAATGCATCCGCCTCAAGTACACTTCTCTGGCGAGTACCCAGGAATTAGAGCAGTGTCTCCAAGCCACAGTGAATGAGCTCAGGCAGCAGCTCAGGCAGGAGAAGAGCTGCAGGGTGAGTCAGGAGGCAGTGAAGGAAAAACAAGGAGAATAGGAGACTGCAGGCTGAAATGTTGTCCATTCTGGAGTAGGAACAAGTGCTCATGCATTGGGTGCAGGAACTAAGCAATACTCTACAGCAGCTGCAAGAAATAAAAGCAGGCGGATGGATCATGTGAAGCAGGAAATGTTTGAGGCCATGCAGCAGACACTGAAAAGAACCATCAAGAACCTGCAGGAAGAGCTGCACATGACAACAGCAGGGCATGCGCACGAGCTAAAAGCACTAATGGCAGCAGGAGCAACAGAAGGCCTTTGAATATGTGCTGGTGAAGGAGGCACCGGTGAGAGACACTGCTGCATCCCAGAACCCCCTGGCAGAGAATGTGACTGCTGTCCAGGCTAAGGACATGGAGTTAGAGTTATACCTAAGGCTGGCGCTGCAAGGGAAGGAAGTACTAAAACTTCAGCAGGAAGTGCAGTCTGCTAAACTAGGGATGCTGGGGACACTTTGTAGTTTTCAGATAAAAGTTAGCGGCACGCACGGAGAAAGTGCTCCACTGAACCAGGAGCATCAAAATGAGTCCATCAGAAGGCAAGAAAGTTTAAAGAAACTCCTACAGAGTCTCATGAAAAGGACGTTAATGCCCTGCAAATTAGGCTGGAAAAGATTTCTAAAGAGAAGGAATCTGTGGAAAATAAGCTTGAGTATGCCAACAAGGAGAATACAGGGGTGATAGAACTTTGGAAGGCAAAGCTGCAGTCAGAACTACAAAATGTAATAGAATGTTTAAAAATCAGCCAAGATGCTGAGAGATCTGCTCTGGCAAAGGAGATTGATGCTCTGGAGAATACACAATTAGACACCATGGAAGGGAAGAGAAACCACAACAGCAGCACCCAAGAGAAGTTACAAGAGTCCTACCGGAGAAAAATGGAATCTCAGAGCTCCCGATGAACTCAGATTAAGGACTATGGGTGGATGGTGGTATTAGTGCTGTCTGGGGTAATCCTAATAAGTGGGGGTGAGCGTGACCCTAGAGCCCCGACCCCAAGACTAGATGGCAGGAGGCCAGATGAAGGGGAGTGGGGAAGAGAGGCACTTCCGTGGATGGGATCCAGGAGGAGTGAAAACGCTCAGATCAATGGGTCCAGGCTGAGGGGGGGGGGGGTATGTGAAGGAGTGGCCTTGTTTCCCCTCCTTAAGCAGGCATCTAGCCTGGTCCACCTTAAATCCCACAGAGGAAGAAAGCTTTGTGGGTGGAACCCTGCTTGGCAGGTTAAGAGGGCCCCCATGTCTCCAGGATAAGAGTTCCCGACCCTCTCTGAGAAGTTGTGTTGGAAGTATATTGCAAAAGTAGGCAGTTATTGTTAGATATATTTTCTAGGGATGTGAATCGTGTCCTCGATCGTCTTAACGATCGATTTCGGCTGGGAGGGGGAGGGAATCGTATTGTTGCCATTTGGGGGGGTAAAATATCGTGAAAAATCGTGAAAAATCGTGAAAAATCTAAAAATCTAAAAATCGCAAAACCGGCACATTAAAACCCCCTAAAACCCACCCCGACCCTTTAAATTAAATCCCCCACCCTCCCGAACCCCCCCCAAATGACTTACATAACCTGCGGGTCCAGCGGTGGTCCGGAACGGCAGCGGTCCGGAACGGGCTCCTGCTCCTGAATCTTGTTGTCTTCAGCCGGCGCCATTTTCCAAAATGGCGCCGAAAAATGGCGGCGGCCATAGACGAACACGATTGGACGGCAGGAGGTCCTTCCGGATCCCCGCTGGACTTTTGGCAAGTCTCGTGGGGGTCAGGAGGCCCCCCACAAGCTGGCCAAAAGTTCCTGGAGGTCCAGCGGGGGTCAGGGAGCGATTTCCCGCCGCGAATCGTTTTCGTACGGAAAATGGCGCCGGCAGGAGATCGACTGCAGGAGGTCATTCAGCGAGGGTTCCGGCGCCTCGCTGAACAACCTCCTGCAGTCGATCTCCTGCCGGCGCCATTTTCCGTACGAAAACGATTCGCGGCGGGAAATCGCTCCCTGACCCCCGCTGGACCTCCAGGAACTTTTGGCCAGCTTGTGGGGGGCCTCCTGACCCCCACGAGACTTGCCAAAAGTCCAGCGGGGGTCCAGAAGGACCTCCTGCCGTCCAATCGTGTTCGTCTATGGCCGCCGCCATTTTTCGGCGCCATTTTGGAAAATGGCGCCGGCTGAAGACAACAAGATTCAGGAGCAGGAGCCCGTTCCGGACCGCTGCCTTTCCGGACCGCCGCTGGACCCGCAGGTTATGTAAGTCATTTGGGGGGGGTTCGGGAGGGTGGGGGATTTAATTTAAAGGGTCGGGGGTGGGTTTTAGGGGGTTTTAGTGTGCCGGCTCACGATTCTAACGATTTATAACGATAAATCGTTAGAATCTCTATTGTATTGTGTTCCATAACGGTTTAAGACGATATTAAAATTATCGGACGATAATTTTAATCGTCCTAAAACGATTCACATCCCTAATATTTTCTGCTTATATTAATAAAATTTGCAATTGCATGAGAACATGCTGGAGTCAGTGTGGTCCCTGCTTCAGCCCACAAGCTCAGTCATTATCACAGATGGGATGCGTTGGTTAAGAGGTGGGGATGGGGAGGGGTCTAAGTGAACCGGTGGAGGTCTGGATGAACTGGTGGAGGTGTTGGTGGAGGTCTGGATGAACTGGTGGAGGTGTCGGCCAATTGGCGATTAAAAGTCCGTGCGCAAATAAATATTTTCATAAGCGGGGTACACGCATACATGAGAAAATGCCTGCCTCCGCTCATAAACTGAGGGCTATCACATGAACAGGTTACAATTACTTCCCGTGTAAAATATAGACGTGCACTTTTATAAAAATAGGCGCAGAGATTATGCAAATCAAGTATGCATGCTGATAAATGCTTGATTACTTTCAGGGCAGAGATATTTTACAAAACATGCAACTGTTGCCACGCAGTTTATTAGACACAGCCTTAACCTATGACACTATGCACACATGTCATGACTCGGGCTCTCTAGTGAAAATGGCCCTCTTTGTTTTTCTGACTGTGTGGTCCCTGACAGTCTATTCTTTATCAGATTCTCTGCTGCCAAACTCACAGAGTAACATGGTAGATGATGGCAGATTCAGGCTGCACAGTGATTCAGCTCTTCACTTTTAAGGCTATATCCCAACCGCCAGCCATCAAAGCTTGACAGCTTGCAGGATATTTCACTTATCAAAGTCCAGTTTTTGTTGTTTTCCTCACTGGTTCTCCATCATCCTGAGCAGATGGGCCATACAAGCAGGATTGTCCCTGGGTGATTGGGGAGAGGGGGTAGCCCTCCAATGACAGCCATGCAAAAGCAGCCGTGTCAGAGCTTACTTCCATCCCTGTAATGACAGCGGCAGCACTGTGTCCCCAGGCAGGCGTCTGGGTTTCCCACTTCTTCCAATAACCCTGTATATAAATTCCCATACTTAATCCAACACCCATCAAACCCCTTGCCTGCCCCCCCCCACCTCCATATTTTACCACAATGCTCTTTTCTTCTCCCAAGACTCTCTCCCTCATGCTCTGCTGTCTCCCTCCATTCACATACTGTCTCTCTCGCTCTATTTGTGACAGGACTTCATTTACTTAAGTATGGGATTTACAACAATTTCCAGCAAAAAGCTATTTGCCAAATTCAGTGAATAAAAATAATCACATCCTATACTTTAAAAAGTGGTTCAGAGGACCTACACAAATCTGGAAACTTGAACTCCCATTTGCAGATTTTTCCACCAGCCCCTGCAATGATTTGCTTAATTCATTGACAACTTCCTTATACTATGCATGGTTCTCGTT
Source organism: Rhinatrema bivittatum (assembly GCF_901001135.1). Taxonomy (NCBI): domain Eukaryota; kingdom Metazoa; phylum Chordata; class Amphibia; order Gymnophiona; family Rhinatrematidae; genus Rhinatrema; species Rhinatrema bivittatum. The sequence continues at coordinate 754,346,515 of NC_042616.1, forward strand.
AGGTGCGAGCAAAATCTTTTCTTTCATGGCATCTTTTCATTTCATTTTGAGCTTTGGGGATTTTTTTTTTTTAATCATTTTCGTTTTTGGGCTTTAGTGCTTGCTGAATGGTACCCGTCATGCTAACATGACTGAGCAGATGCTAAAACTGAAATCCAAAATGAAATGAGAAAGTTTGCTTTCTTTTTTTGTCATTTCGTTTAAACATGACTGGAAACATACTGAATTGTGACAGCACACCCCTAGTCCTCATTCACCCAGCTTGGATATGCAGAGTGTTTCTTATGATTCAGCATCTGGATTTCGACAGAGAAAGTGCCCTGAAAAGGCTCACGCTAGAATGCGGCTGGAGCAAAGGACGAGATGGTTGCATGCCAGTTGCCACACGACCTTGTTTGATTATGCTTAAACCAGTTACACAAACCAAAGCAGAAACGGGAAGTGAGAAAGGGTCTCCATCAAATAGCTCACTTCCCCACTGTGGGTAGCGGATAGTGCAGGGGTGGCCAACTCCCGTCCTCGAGAGCCTCAAATGGCCCTGGTTTTTCAGGATACCCTCAATGAATATGCATGAGAGAGAACTGCAGGCCCTCCCTCCGTCGTAGGCAAATCTCTTTCTCTCATGGATGTTCATTGTGGATATCCGCACAACCTGGGCCTGTTTGTGGATCTCGAGGACTTGGTCACCCCCTGGGATAATGACAAAATGTCTGTGGAGTCCTAACATAAGGGTCCTATTTGGAAACACATCTTTCTGGATGAGTATAGGTGTGGTAGGGGGGTGCTCTAGGTAGAGTCCCGGAGAATAAACGTGGTGGAAATGGAGCCATTATGTGGGGTGGAAGCACTTACCTTTCTTTTCCTGGGTTGTTCTGTGTAACACTATGAGCTGTGGATAGGATTAGAAACATGGGGTCCTTTGCTATTAAAGCATCAGTTGCACCTTTATGTGCAGGAGGCTAGTTAATCAGTTACAGAGAAAGAAGACTAGATTCATGGAAAAAGGTCTTTTCCCCCCTGTTTTAATACATTAGTCCTTCATAATTTAAGCTGCACATGCTTTGTACCTTTCTTTAGCATAGAGGTGTTGTTTCTGGCAGGAGAGAGTTTGGTATGTGTGTTTTTTCCTGCTGCTTTTTTTTTGTATTGTTTCCTACAGGAATAAGGACACAGAAATGTTTGAACGTGCACGTTGTTTTGCCCTTTCTTCACACTGATATCACGCCATGAACACGCTCCATTTCTTTCCTCTGCTCTATTCCAGATGTTGCTGAGGTCAGAAGAATGACTTTGCACTTCCAAAAAGGGGATATTAAACATTATCCATATGGTAATGAATGAAGCTGTAAGGATTATGTGCCAGAGAGTGGGGGTTTATTTGGCTTCTCTAAGATGTCTGGGGGGGGGGGGGGTATCTCGGTGTCTTCTTTTAAATGTGGGACCTGAATAATTTTATTTGGCCAACTTGATATCTTTTCCCTGGAAATATTTCTAAGTCCCAAGTGGATTGGATCAAGTTCAAAGTGTTTCAGATTTAATATCTGTCATGTGGAAATCAATAGTTTAATTTAATTTATTTATAGCCTTGATTTACTGCAATTTCACATGCACCTTCCCAGTTCAATAGAAGTAAAGAGGCCAATATTTTTTTAATCATGAATGCTTATCAGTGCTGTACATTCACTTTATAATCTCTGGCAACAAAACGTGCGTATCCAATGATCAGGGCATCTGACTAGTCCACTGCTTTCTTTCTGGTGATATGGAAAAGGTATTTGACTAAAGGGTGAATCAGGCAAAATGTAAGGACAACTGAAGTCAAACTAGGGGAACAAATTATCTTCTGTCCTTTGGCTTCTCTGTGCCAGTGTTGTGCTGGAAGGGTCTCCCTGGAGCTCCCAAGAATCATTTTTTAAAATAATTTTATGAAGACAAAGAGAGTCTCACCAAATGGTGCAGAGCTGACAACTGTCCCTTGATAAAATATTGTTTAACAGCAAGATCCTCTTTAGAGGAACTTGATTGCACCTCACTGCTTTGTCCTGTCTTCCTTCTTTGAACTTCATTGCCTTTGGGAGGCATGCATTTCTGGAGTGCCACAAACAGGTCCGGTTTTCAGGACATCCACAATGAATATGCATGAGGTATATTTGCATACAACGGAGGCAGTGCATGCAAATATATCTCTTGCATATTCAGCGTGAATATCCTGAAAAACAGATGTGTTTGTGGCACTCCAGGACCAGAGTGACATAGCCTTGGTACCGGTATGTCACACAGGGCACAAATCCTTGTAGTCACATGTTCAGTACTCAGAGAAAATTAGAACCTGCATATAATTGGCATTAAAGAGAGATGAGCTTGCTTTTAAATTCATTCTTGGTGTAACAGAGATTATTATATTGCTCACAAGTCGAATTAAATCAAATAGGTGAATTCAGAACAGTGCTTTTTGTGCAATCTGCTATATGCTAAAGTCACTTTTCAAATTACAGTGTGTTTTTCATACATAGTATTATTTTTGGAGAACCTCTCTAGGCCAACTTAACTTTGGTCATGTTTTTTAGGCTTCACTGGGTTTCTGAAAACCCAACTTAGTTAAAGGCCTAACAGCCAAATTGAACACAAGCATTTTAAAGTGGTTTGTTTGTTTTTTAATAGTAAAAACTTAGGAAACCATACATCTTTGATACCAAACATTTACTATCTTAAGATGAAGTTAAACATATCTACTGTTGATGTTATTGTTGTATTGCTCATCATGCATTTGGTTTACAAAACACTGGGCTAGGCAGCCGGTTCTTCCTCTGTGGCCACAAAGTATACTACCAAATTAGAAACTTAAACACAAAATTCCACCCCCTCTACCGGTGCATGCCCCCAGCTACACCTACCCCGATGGATGCATGTGGAACCTAATTGAGTAGGAAGTGTTTCTGTAGTACAGTCACCCGGGCTTAACTCTGACACCATCCCTTAGCAAATCCATTCTGTCCTCTGCTGGCTCCATTTCTCGTTCTCCTCAGTGGGCTGCTAATACAACCACCCACTCTACGTCCCTCTCCAGTCAGTATGTGTCTTTTGATATTAAGTCAGTGTCCCATTTTCCCTCCAAGCTCAACATACTCACAAAAGCTTGTTAGACTTATTTTTCACAAATCCCTAACCAGCTTTGCCTTCATAGCTCCCAAAAATATTCATAACTCCTGGGTGTGAGAACCCATGTCTCAAAGTCTGGCTTCTAATTGCACAGTTTCTCACCACCCAGCCCTGCTGGGAGGGAACTCAGCCCCTTCTATGTGTTTTTGCCTAAATCACTCCTTTGGCACTCTGTGAACAGCACTGATTATTATCTCCTGACAAATTGCAACAACAATCACCTTAGAAACTGTATGGGCTCCAATTTAATTGTTGTAAAAGTGAATTGATGGCTCTTTGCAGCTCCAGTTGAAACTAATGCCAACTGATGGTTTACAACAAGACATGCAAATACATTTCTGATTTTTCTTTCTTCCAGCAAAATTTCTCCAATTATTCCAGCCAATTTTGGGGGGGTAATTTGGCCTCTCACTTCTCACTTTTGCAAATTAAGCTACAGGTCCTCCCATAGGAATGGGAAAGAGACAGTTCATCCCAATTTAATCCCAGCTTTCAAGAAAGTCCCAAGTCTCATATCTCTCCTATAGTTTCCTCCTCTCCTCCCTTCTCACCCTGCGATACCAACGGAGCACCTGTATTTTCTCTCTTTCCAGATGACTCTCGCCTGCGTCTGTAGCACAAAATCTCAATCCACTCTCGGCTCTCCTCAGGTCCTCTCCCAAGTAGAAAGGCACACCCCTTTTCTCCAGACACCCCAAAAATCTCTGAGTCCCTTGGACCTTGGGGTCCTCAGAAACACAAAATGAATTCTACTCAAAAACGACAACCAGAGGAGGAAAAATACTTCCTCCTCTGACAACCAAAGTAGTTACCAAACATGGACAAAACTGTTGGAGGCGCTTTGTCTCCTTTCTAGCCCCACCACCTAATGAACCGAATCAGAGCGGCTGCCCCTTAGCAGGATAACGCCGAACTCCGACTGAAGAACCGTGCCCTGAGATGGAGGCAGGGGCTTAGAAAGGCTTCAAGCACACCAAGGAGGACTCTGATTTCTCAGCTCTCTGTACCTCCCCAGGAATTTGGCTCAATCTTTACTGGTAAGGAATCCTATGGTTCCTTACATATTTATAAAAGTTAAACAAACTGCTGTCTGAGCTTTGAATGATGGATCATTTTGTTCAATGCTTTAAAAACATGAGCCAAGGGCTTGAATACTTTGCAATGGGTTAATCAATTTGACATCCAGAGATTGCTTGGAAATGCGTTTTGAAATCTGAAAGGTGAACAGTAGGCTTTAGTGCCACCACGGCTGTGTGCCATATATTATTTCCCATAGAAGTGATTTTGACACTTCTTGAATACTTTTTCACTTGGAAATAATTAAGAAATCTACCTTTATGAAACCTGTTTGTTTACACTATCACATAAAAGCTACAAACATTTTGAAATACTGTCTAAAGTTTTTCATATAAAAATTATTTAAAGTGCCAGTGCAGCTATTTCCACAAGAGATCATGGTATTCACCTTTAAAAAAAAATACTTTGGCCAATTCTAAAGTCTGTGGTCTCCTATAGGACATGTACACCATCTCTCCTAGACCAGTATAGTTTTGTTCATTCTATTCAGATCTCACAGCTCTCCATTTATATTCTGCACACTTACAACATGTATGTAAACTCATTTGTGTACATACACATTTTATCTTCTTCAAAATGCAATACAGTCAGGGAACCAGGTGTTGCGGACCTGGATCCTTGGGCTCAGGGGTGGTTCTATAATGAGGCAGGATGAGGCGGCCACTTCAGGGGGCAAGATTTTGAAGCGGCAAAATTGCTCCCTGAAACCTTCCTGCCATAGCCTCTTCATTCAGGCAAACTCTGCTGGCAGAAAAACCTGCAGTGCTCGTGGCGTGGAGCAGCGACATGCTGGCAGGGTTCCCACTCCTCGGCAGCAAAAGAAAGGTCACGTAGTGACACAGAATTGTGACATGCTAGCAGGGTTCCCACTGCCTGCCAGCAAAAGAAGGGTCCCACTGCGGCGTGGAATTGTGACGTGCCGGCAGGTTTCCACTCGCTGCCAGCAAAAGGAAGGTCCCAGCAGCGTGGAACAATGATGTGCTTTTGGGATTCCCACTCCCCACCAGCAGGCGCGAACAAAAGTACGCTGGATTTTATGAGATACACGCGTAGCCGCGCGTATCTTATAAAATCCGGGGTCGGCGTGCGCAAGGGGGTGCACATTTGTGCAACTTACGCGCATCCCGGGGCTCTGTGCGCGCCGGCGGCCTATGCAAAATAGGCCGCCGGCGCGCGAGGGCCCTGCGCGCGTAAATCCGGAAGGATTTACGCGTGCAGGGGTTTTAAAATCCGCCCCTAAGGGACCATCAAGCCCAGCATCCTGTTTCCAACAGTGGCCAATCCAGGCTACAAGTATCTGGCAAGAACCCATAAACTAAGTCTATCCCATGCTACTGATGCCAGTAATTGCAGTGGCTACTTTCTAAGTCAACTTGATCAATAGCAGGGAATGGACTTCTCCTCCAAGAACTTATCCAAACCTTTTTTAAACCCAGCTACACTGACTGCACTAACCACATCCCCTGGCAACAAATTCCAGAGTTTAATTGTGCATTGAGTGATAAAGAACTTTCTCCAATTAGTTTTTGATTATATTTTCCTTTTAAATCCATTATGATTAACTACTTGAGCAATATGCTGAATCACTTTGGAGACCCAGATCTCAAAGATTTTAGATTACCTAACATGAATAAAATAGTTATTACTTTGTATCAGCAAACAGTAAAGAATCAAACCTCCATCTTGCCAATCTCCCATTAGTAGCCTATGTGGTAGCCTAGATTTTTTCCCCCCTCCAAATAGATTTAGATATAAAGACATATATTATTTTTAGATTTTTTTTTAAACAGGTGTAGTCGAAGCATCTTCAGGACATTCAACTATTTGGGTAATAAAATAATTTTGAATACATTCATTCTTCCTGCCAAGGATAACTGGATGACTTCCACAGTTGACATTTAAATTTCATATTATAAATAAGTAGGGAATAATTCACATTATATAGCTGATTTAAATCTATTAGAAGCCTGATAGGGGGATTCCCACATTTTTAAAGGAGTCTAACACCCATTTTAAAGAAAAATCAGATCCCTATAACCTTAAAATGCTTGGGTATATTCCTAAGGATTCACATTAATCTAAATTCAATTTTAATCCCAAAAAAGAGCCAAAAGAAAAAAAGTTCAGTATCAATTCCATTAGAGTGTTTCATGGGTGGGTTGGTCACATGTACTAGCATATCATCAGCAAATGCTGCAATCTTAAATTCATTATATGAACTCTTTCAATATTTTTATTAACTCGAATTTTCCTCAATAACGGTTCCATTGATAAAAGAAATAATAATAGGTGAGAGAGGATATCCCTGATGTGTTCCTCTTTGAAGATCAAACTCCTCTGTTTTGAACCCATTAATTAATAACATAGCCTTAGGATTTGAATATAAAAGTCTCATTACCCTCATTAATTTCCATCAAAGCAAAACCTTTCCAAAACAAATACAAATAATCCAGGTCTACATGGTCAAATGTTTTCTCTGTATCAAAATTGACCAGAGGTGATGGAGAGTTTGACACTCTGACACACAAAAACCCCCAAAATGTTTCTTAAATTAGAAATGGGATTTATTTCCTGTATTTCCGAAATTAAATTAGGGAGTATAAGGGCTAACCTATTTCCCATAATTTTCCTAGGAGTTTGAGATAAAAATTAAGGAGCAAAAGTGGTCTGTAAGACTCTGGTAGCAAAAGATATTTCCCTTTCTTAGGAATTATATTAACCAGTGCCTTATTGGTTTATATTGAAAAGTCCCCCTTTTTCAATTTCCTGTTTGAACATGGCACCAAATGGCAGTGCCAAATGGTCTTATAATAGTTTATAAAACCCTGCATCATACCCATTGGGGCTTGGGGCTTTCTATAATTTAGCTTGCTTAATTCCTGTTTGGATTTTCAGTAGTGTTATCGGCACGTTTAGTGTACTCAGCTGTGATTTGTTTGGGCAGTTCAAGTATCTGAAAGGCTGTTGAACATATTTACATTAGACGATGCAGTGATGAAGTGTGGGCAAGCAGCTTTGAGTTCTTGCCCTTAGGTTGAGCTGATGTTATGACATGAGCATGTTCAGATCAATTCTTCTGCCCAATTTCAAGTGTTGGCAAGATCAGGAGAGCAATTCTGCCTAACCAAAAAGGGATAGTGAGAGCCAGGCATATTACACTGTAGCTGAAATGTTTTAGAAGAATTTGAGAAGGAGCTGCCTAAAAAACAAAAATTGGAAGCTTATTCATTTTTCTTGAGCTTCACAAGGCCTTTGAGATGCATTTTTAACAGTAAATGCAAATATTTATATTTGCAGAAAGTAAAAAATATCTCTCTTAGCTGAAATATATTCTAAGATCATCTTCAAGGTGAATCAAGCCCTTGATTTATACCTTTAGCATTTGTAAATGATTTCATTTTACTTAATACTAATAAACCAAGTTAATATTAGCATTTCACTTTGAAACACAGCCCTTCTGTTTCTTGAAATAATAATCCAAAAATGCAATTGATGCTAATTCAAGAAAAATATTACATGTGGATAGTAATTGTCCGTTTTCCTCAGTTTTGTGGGGAACCACTAGCCGCAGGTTGCGTCATTGGTAAACTGCCTCTTTTGCGGAGGTGGTTCTCTTTCACTTAACAAAATGGTCAGGGGAAGCCACATTAAACAAAATCCTCCACTCTATAGTCTTTAACTTGCCAGTGGGATCTGATAGGGCAATCGGCAGAAGCACAAACTGGTATCTGTGTTCAAGGCAGTTTAGATCAGAGTCCAAGCCTATTTTAAGCACTCGTAATATGTGGGAAGGACTGGTACTAAAGCCCAAATGTCAGAATGACAATTACTTGGCCTTTTAAAACTTGATTCATCCAAATTCTATTATGCTTTTGGAGGGTGAATATCTGAAAAATAAAAAAAAGCAGTTGTTCTGCCTGATTCTTGGCCAACAAACAAATGCTCATCACAGCCTGACAAAAGGTACTCAGAGCACACAGGAGGATGAGCCACCATGGGATTTCCACTCTTCCCATCATGATTCAGGATTGCCAGTTATCAAGAACCATTTTTACTGATAGTCTGAGAGACTGAGAGATTCTTCTACTGACTTCAGTATAAATATTTCTTGCTTGTCACTGGACTTCTACTCTCAGAAAATTTCAGAGGGATGTGGAGGTGGGGGGGGGGGGGGATTTTTACACTTGTAGATCTAAATTTCCATTTTACTTAAACTATATCAGCAATGGTACATTTTAGGACTTTTAACACAAATGTCTCTTGTTTCTTTTCAATTTTATTGTAGATCTCATGTATCCTCTTGTAATAATCCAGTGTTGAATGCCTGTTTGATGTGTTCATGACCTCAAACATTGATTCGGATGAGGAGCATTCTTCCAACAGACAAATTTGGTACTTTTCAGTGTCTTTATTGGCCACATTGCTGAGGATCTTGAGAGAAAAATATGCTTGTTTGCAGATGATACAAAAATCTGTAAGAGAGTGAACACCTCAGAAAGACTGGAAAAATGAAAGGGGACTTGAAAAAACTAGAGTAGCTTCAATGATAAAAGTGTAAAATCATGCCTTTGGGATTCAAAAATCTATTACTCATTTACATCAATTAGAAGGACAGGGACTGGAAACTGTTAAACAAGAAAATATCTTGGAATAATCATGATAACTTAACAACATAGTATTGACAGCAGAAAAAAACCAAATGGTCCATCTAGTCTGCCCAGCAAGCTTCATAGGTAGTAACTGCTGCTTCATACAGGTTAACCCCATGCCTTATGTTAAGGACAGTAATAATTAACAATCAAAACCAAGCAACTGTCTAACCCGTAACAAATTACTGCTAGCAACATTTTTATGTGGTGAGTAGTCTTCTTGATAATTCAAACAATGCTGCTTTCCCTAATATCTATGTATCAGTACCCCAAACTGTAAAATTTGGGGCCCAGTGTTGACTGTCATCAGAATCCAATAATCCCTTTTCCCCCCACCATCAAAGCAGAGAATAATGTTTCAGATACATCAAAAACATTAAGGCTAATTGGCTAAGGGTAATAATCCCCATGCCTTCTGTTAAGGATACTAACTGCCACTCCTTGCAACTTACCATCATGCAACCTTTTCCTAATTTTCATCCACAAGCCTTTAGAGATCAATAATGTTTATCCCATGCCCTTTTGAATTTGTTTACTGTTTTCATCCTCACCACCTCTTCTGGAAGGGCATTCCAGGTATCCACCACCCTCTCCATGAAGAAATACTTCCTTATGTTGGTTCCTAGTCTTCCCCCTTGGAGTTTCATTACGTGACCTCTAGTTCTACTGTTTCCTTTCCATTGGAAAAGGTTTGAAGTTCATGCACCCTGTGAAATTATAAACTGGTTCAAGGAGGCTCACTCTGATGCAGATCATGGGTTAACCAGTAATAGTTTGGGTGATTCAAGCTGAGCCAAAGGTCACAGTTCAGAGTGGGTTTGGACCAAATGTGAATCTTCTTACTCATCATAAAACAATGACTTGGTTAGTGCAGAACACTGCCATTCCAACATTTAAATTATCGCGTGTCGCAACTGTGCTCTGGCAAGTGCTGTTTACTAAACTAATGATTGTGAGTGTGTGTCTGTGTGTGCCTCAAAGCAAATCTGTGTCCTGTGGTCTAAAGCACTGCAAACAAGTTATGTTCCCTATTCATAATTGTGTTTACAAAATCCTGTTGCTGGAAAATCTCAAACCGTGTCAGCAACAGAAGCTGCCAACCGACCCATATTTCCTGCCAATAATGTGATAGGGCTTCCCACATCCCAGAGGCTGCTCCAATCTCTGACCATTGTCATCCTTTTTACTTTTTCTTTTATTTGATTTCAAGAGAGAACTATAATTTTAAAATGGGTATATATGTTTTTGCTCATAATTCCTTAGATAAATTTAGTGATATATTTATTTAAATAACACCCATGAAACATTTATGTCATTTATGTCAAGCATGTCTTTTCTTCTTATTTCATTGACCTCCATAGGAACTCTGTGTAAGTAACCCCCTCTATCCCATATAAACAAAAAAGATGACTGAATGTGTAACTAAGTGACCTTAGAAGATACGAATACATGTTCAGTCGCTCGACTTATGGCTCATATATGGAACAATTGGATAAAAGCATGCTTGGGATCTGAAAGAATCACATACCACACAGATGTGACATTCATACAGTCTAAGTAGGGAATAGGATATAAAAATGTGCATTTATAAAAATATGAATGCATATCTTGAGCATTTTTAGTGCATACATATATTTAGTGAATATATATATATATTCAAACATTGGCATTGACCAACCAAAATTTATTTGGATTCTAAGCAAAGAATGCCAATCTTAATTCTTCCATAAGAATTCCTCCTACTATTGTGGAACACCACCCTTTGGTGAGGAAATGTGGCTTGACTTTGTCAAAAATTATTTCACTAACATTCTTGGTTCCCCACTGCCTCCATCCCATTGGAGTCTCCTATTTGGAGTCTATGGCCCAATAAGAATATAAATCAAATTAATAATAATTTGAACCTCAATCTATTATTCAGCCATATCAAGCCAAACTGTTGCGCTTGGGCTTGTGAACCCTTGGCCGACGGGAGGATGGTATACCTTTCGGAAGATCCATAGGTTCTCTCGTTGGGTGGCGAGGCAGAGCCGAAGACGGGACCAGCTGACCCTCGGCACTGGAGACTGAGGCGACTGTGGAGGCGGATGAAGAGATGAGAAGAGGAGCTGTGTCTTCACCACTGGAGTCTGTGGCCCCCCCCCCCCAGGAGGAGCCCGTAGGGACCCAGACTGCTGGGGCTTAGGTGGACCTTTGAGAAGTCAAGGTATCGGTGCAAGGGCTGACTGGAGCTTCACCCTGGAAGCCCGCGGTCCCCCCGGGAGGAGCCCGTAGGGACCCGGACCGCTGGGACTTAGGCGGGCCCTTGGAGACGATAGTCTAGAAGGAGTCCTAGGTCAAGTGCCAGAGGGTCATCGCTCACCAGTCCGAGGTCACACACCGAGGGATCACCACTTGCCAATCCGAAGTCGTCACCAGAGAATCATCGTAAGCCAATCTGAAGTCAGGAACCGGGATACCAAGACAAAACAGGAACAAGATTCAAAGCTCAAGGAACTCACCGAAGCAAGCAGACTAGACAGTGTTGGAGGACGTTGCCAAGTCACTGGATGAGCAGAGGAAGCCTCCCTTTATACTTCCCCTGCTCTGGCTGATCAAGAACAGGTGAAGCTTGTTAAAGGGATCAGGTCCCTTTAAATCTGTAGAGGAGGTGTGGCCTCGCACCTAGGGATGGCGGTGGCCATCTTGGATTTGCCCCGCGGAGGAGAGACGCAGCAGGACGCCATGAGGGGGGAGCAGGAACGGCTCCCCCTGCAGCGAGCCACACCGAAGGCCCCGCCAGAGCGAGGCCGGAGTCAGTGCCGTCCCCTGGGGCTCCCGCGGTGGGGAAGCACCGCGGGCAAAGTAGGGGGCCGCCGTCATGGTCCGCCATGGCCACAGAACACAACACAAACAAGATATCTTGCACACTGATCCACATTTTAAATCACAAAGTTCACATTCATCCAAGGACAGGACAACATCAGAAGAACCATCCATATTACTGTCTGACTTGCAGGTAGAATCACAATCATCATACGATTCCTTCTCATACCAATAAGATGATGAGGCATCTACTAGCCTCCCATCAGAGCTCTCACTGCAACCTCCCAGAGGTACATCTCCTCCAGAGGACATGTCAAATATGGCTTTACTAGAAAAAAATGCATAAAGCCATTCCATTCACTTTACAAAAAGAAACAGAACCTAGAGAGGATATATTTGAAGTTCTAAACTATATCCAAGCTTCTAAACAAGTAGTGGTAGTTCTAATTCATAGAATATTACAAGAACGTCAAACAAGAATGTGGCAAATACCATTATCTACTCTACCTCATTGTAGTCACTGCTCATTTTCCCTACCTGAATGATGGGCTCATATCCAGCAGTAACAGTCAGAAAGCGTATGCCTCCACTCTCTGTAAAATGAATATGTTTTTGGCTTCTATCCATAAGATTCATTATCAATTACCAAATACAATGTGCAACCGACACGTATTAGATTTCATAGAAGCGCACCTGGATACTTCATAAAGAAAGGCATTTCTCGCTTAAGAAAGAGTACACAATCTATCCAAGATAATCCTAACTCTTTCCAAACATTTTTGGCCTGCTTCATCATGAAAATGCTAGACAATGTGGCAACAGCAGTTCATTTTATACTGTTTACACATATCCATGTAAAACAAGCCAGTGGCGCCTAAAGTTTTAATCGTTCAATGTAAAGCGTTCAATGTAAATCGTTCAATGTAAAGCGCCTAAAGTTTTAATCGTTCAATGTAAAGCGCCATGCCTAGCGCCAGTTTATGTTACAATGTGAACCGATATGATATCCTGGATGAATGTCGGTATATAAAAATTTTAAATAAATAAATAAATAAATAAATAAATAAAGTTCCAGCAGAACCAGCATCTATAGCCAATATTGCACAACACCCTCATCCAATCACTAATTTGACTCCCTCAAATCTGCTGAAATGACAATCCTTTCACCAACCTCAGATTCAACTAGTGATAAACACAGCTGCCTACAGACAAGGATGTGGATGTGAACAACCTTTGTTGTTCAGGGAGTTTGGCCTTCACAGGAAAGCTTGCTTCTCTAGACCAGAGTTAAGAGCAATCTTTGATGCTCTAAGAGTGCTCAATCTCCAGTTACAAGGGAAAGTGGTATTGATTCAAACAGATAACCAAGAAGCAATGCACTACATCAACTAAAAAGGAGATGCAGGCTTTTACGACATACCTAATCTTTGGCTCTTACTGCCTGGTTGTTATGAATTCGAGGTGTTTGGTGGATTCTTAGGGGCAACAGTGATAGTGGGAGGAGCCCCATGGGGAGCTGTAGCACCAGGCTAGATTCAGATGCACAAAACACAGAGAATAAACTTTATTATACAGCTTGTAGGCTTCTCCAGAGGTGGTAGTAGAGAGTGGATTCAAGTAGCAACAGTCTGTAATCCTCGGCGGTGGAGACCCGTCCCACAATGGTGGTGTAAGGCCCCAATGTAAGTATCCAGTGAGGAGCTGTGTGAGAAACAGACTGGAGACGTTATACTCACTCCCTTGTAGCATATAGAGAGAATTACCCACAAGCGTTGAGAGTGGATAGGTAGAAACAGTCTATGATCCTCGGTGGTGGAGACCCATCCCACAATGGTGCTGTAAGGCTCCTATGTAGGTGTCCAGTGAGGAGCTGTATGGGAGACAGTCTGTAGATATTATACTCACTCCCTGGTAGCGTATAGAGGGAGTTCCCCACAAGCGATGAGAACAGGTAGGTGGTAACAGTCTGTAGTCCTTGGCAGAGGAGACCCATTCCACAGTGGTGGTGTAGGGCCCAATGCAGAATGGCAACGAGGAGCTGAAGATAGAGCAGACTGAGAAGTTGTACTTACTCTCTGGTAGCTGTAGGTTGAGTTCCAGCAGTTGAAGAAATAGTGGCAGGCACCAGGATAGACACAGAGACCATCGAGGAGCGAGTACCTGGAATCAGGAAGGCACCTGGAAATAAGCAAAGGGCCCCCAAGGAGCAGGTACCCAAGTTAGTAACCCCGTAGGGTGAAGGTAGCTTCCAGCAAAAGTAGAAGCAGCAGAGCAGCTTAAACCGGAGTGATTCCAATCCTTGCTAACTCAGCAAGAGTCAGCAAATGGGCAACCTTTTGAAGTCGGAAGTAGTGACGTCACTTGGGGGGACGCCCTCGAGGTTCCTGCCAACGTCAGCATATAGACAGGAGACGTGCACGCGCGCATGCCCTAGGAAGCCCTGAGGCTGAACATGGTGGGACACCACGCCAAAGCCGCTCCGGGATGCCGGAGAGTGCGGCAAGGAGACGCTACGGACGCCATTCTCCTGAGGCAAGTGGAGAAGGCTAAAACAGAGGTGAGGCACGTAGGACGAATCCGTCTAAGTCTGGACGCATCACTGGTTATTGAAAGTAAACCAGTTTCTTCTATTGTCTCTGGAACTGAGTAAAGTAATTCTAGAATCAATAAAATGCTGTACTACAGCTTCAAATGGAAATGATTTTTATCTGGTGTTCACAGATTAATCTGGACTCCATTACGTGTCTGATCCCACTCCTTCTTCAATAACTTTTAAACTTTCAGAATCAGGGTTGAAAACCAACTCAGAGTCCATCTTAGTTCTATAGCAGCATACACCAGAATTCAGGAACAATTACTATTTTTCAGCTACTTATAGTTGACAGATTCTTGAAAGGCCTAAATTATCTTCTTTCTCTAATTAGATCCTCCTACACCTTGGAATCTAAATATAGTCCTCACTCAGCTCATGAAATTGCCCTTTGAACCTCTAGCCACAGCAAAACTGAAATCTCTTTCTCAGAAGGTGGTGTTTTTGATAACTGCAATTTCTGCTGGCAGAGCAAGTGAGCTACAAGTGCTAGTCTCATATTCTCCATATACTGAAATTTTCAACAGAGGAGATTTGAAAACTCGACAGAAATTTTTACCAAAAGTAGTCTCCCAGCTTGTCCAGAATCAATTCATTGTCATACCAAAATTTTTTGAGACTACACACCAATAAAGGTGAACAGGTATTCATACCCCAGACCAGTCAAATAAGGATTTTCAATTATAAAATGAACATTTTCCACATAGATTTTTGATTGCACATATTATTGTTATAATCAGTCAGAACTAAAACTTCATAATAAGATAAAAGCATATTAGGTTAGGGCTATAGCATTTTCCTTGGTCCATCTTCACTCTGATTCCATAAAAGAAATCTCCATAAAAGAAATCTGATCTTCTATCCTTACTATCACATCAAGATGGCAACTCTGGCCAAGCTGTTTTCAAAAGCGTATTGAACTAATTCCTTTAACTCTCCTTGTAGCCTCTATAAAACCACATGTTGCATGTTGAGAGTACTGTTGCGTGTGTACAGTGGACCCTTGGGCCGACCTGATGGGGGAAGACATAGATGGATAAGAAGTCTCCGTGAAGAACCCACAGGCCAGTAGGCGGACGTTGGCTAAGTGCGAAGGAAGGTCTTCACCCTGGAAGCCCGAATCTCCCCGGGAGGAGACCTTGAGGATCCGAGCCGCTGGGATTTAGGAGACTGAAGAAGACTTCGCCCTGGAAGCCCGAGGTACCCCCGGGAGGAGCCTGTAGGCACCCGGGCTGCTGGGACTTAGGTGAACAGCAGAATGAGGGGACGGTCCGATGTCGAGGCAGGCGGCAGGACAGAAGCGTCGAAGGCAGGCAGAAGTCAATACCGGAGAAGCGAAACAGGAACTGGAGACAAGGGACTGAACCAGCAACCAGGACAGAAGATGGAGATTCAACCAGGAACTGAAACCGAAGACACGGAGCCGAACCAGGAACCAGAGCTGAGGGCAAGGATCACCTCCAGAAACTGGAACTGAAGACACAGAGCCGAACCAGGAACCAGAGCCGAGGACAAGGATCACCACCAGGAACTGGAACTGAAGACTCGGAGCCGAACCAAGAACCAGAGCTGCGGACAAGGATTCCAACCAGGGAACCGACGGAGCCCGGAACACAGCACAACACGGAAGGCAAGCAACCCTGTTGCAAGGCACTGGTTGCAGGCAGACGCCGGCTTTAAATATCTGCCGGCATCTGACGTCACAGAAGGGGCGGCCCGCGATCCGGCAGGAAACGGCCTTTAAATTGCTCCCCCTTGCACGTGTGCACGCCTAGGAGGGGAGGAGCAAGACTCGGAGGTTCGGCGGCGTCTCCCTCGTGGAGACGCTGCCGCACAGGCCGCACCAGCCGCGGCGAATGTTGCCCAGGACCAGGGCCCAGAAGCAGCGAACCGCCCCGAGGACCCCGAACCTGCCAGCCTGGGAAGCAAGGTAAGGTCCCGGTTGCTAACGCTGCGACTGGGACCGCAACAGTACCCCCCTTCTTACGCCCCCTTCTAGAAGGCCCAGGTTTACTGGGATGCTGCAGGTGGAATTGTTGAAGCAGGGTTTTATCAAGGATGTTACGAGCTGGTTCCCAGGTGTTCTCCTCCAGACCGAATACTTCCCAGGACAGCAGGTACTCCCATCGTCAGAGATGAAACCGAATGTCAAGGAACTCTCGGACTTGGTAGGTAGGTTCTTCTTGGAACGACGTGTTAGTGGTGTCCGGGATCTGTCGATGGTATCTGGAGAGAACGAGAAGCTTTAGCAGAGAAACATGGAACACATTATGGATGCGCATGGAAGATGGCAGGCGGAGCCGATAGGACACTGCTCCCACACGCTCGGCAGCTCGGAATGGACCACAATATCTCGGGGCCAGCCTACGAGATGGAATTTGAAGCTGAATATTCTTTGTACTCAGCCAAAGTCAATCTCCTGGGAGGAAGATGGGTGCTGGCTGACGGTGTTGATCGGCCCATTTCTTCATGGCTTTGGCTGCTCTAGCCAGTTTACACTGAATGGATGTCCACAGAGAGCGTAGCTGTTGAGCCGAAAGTTGAACTGCCGGTAAGACGCTGAGCAGTGACAATGGTAGTGGCGGCTTTAACTGTTTACCAAAGCCAGTTAGAAAAGGAGAACTTCCCGTGATGGAATGTGTATGATTATTATATGAGAATTCAGCCCAGGGCAGGAGTCTCACCCAATTATCTTGTCTCTCATTGGTGAAAGAGCGGAGGAATGTTTTCAAGGAACGATTAGTACATTCCGTCTGTCCGTTACTCTGGGGATAGAAAGCAGTTAACAGTTTAAGCTGCACATTAAATTTTCTGCACAGCGCCCTCCAGTAGCGGGCCGTAAACTGAGGTCCTCGATCAGAGACGATGTCGTGTGGTAGACCGTGGATTCTGAAGATGTGTTGCACGAATAGTTGAGCCAGCTCAGGTGCTGATGGTAATTTAGGAAGTAGCACGAAGTGAGCCATCTTGGAGAACCGGTCTACGGTCACCCAGATGACTGTATTCCCCTCAGAGACTGGAAGATCCACCACAAAATCGGTGGCGATGTGGGTCCACAGTTCCACTGGTATGGACAAGGGTTGCAGCAGACCCCAGGGCTTCCCACCTCGAGGCTTTTGTCTCGCACAGGTGGGACAGGAATCAACAAAGGTGCGAACATCTCTCCTAATGGTCAGCCACCAGTAGAAACGATTCAATAAGTTGAGAGTTCTCTCCTGTCCAGCATGCCCTCCAGTAAGTGAGTCATGGGCCCAATCCAACACTGCTCTCTGCGAGCACCGAGGGACCACCATCCTCTCCAGAGAACTAACTGAGGTACATGATAGATTGATTTTTGCAGGGTCTAGGATGTATTGGGGCTGATCCTCATTCTCCTCCAGCTCCGCGGTGTGGGATAGAGCATCTGCCCGCACATTCTTGGAAGCAGGCTGGTAATGGAGCACAAAGTTAAAACAATTGAAGAACAGGGACCACCGAGCCTGTCTAGGGTTCAACCGTTGAACCTGACATAAGAATTCTAGATTCTTATGATCTGTATATACAGTGACAGGATGGATGGCTCCCTCTAGCCACTGTCTCCACTCTTCAAAAGCAAGCTTGATGGCTAAGAGTTCTTTGTCACCGATACTGTAATTGTTCTCCGCTGTCGAAAATTTCCTGGAGAAGTACGAACAAGGCAGTAAATTCCCCGTACTGGTGCTTTGACTAAGCACTGCCC
Organism: Rhinatrema bivittatum; assembly: GCF_901001135.1. Taxonomy (NCBI): domain Eukaryota; kingdom Metazoa; phylum Chordata; class Amphibia; order Gymnophiona; family Rhinatrematidae; genus Rhinatrema; species Rhinatrema bivittatum. Next base: position 754,364,513 of record NC_042616.1, read on the forward strand.
CCATGACGACATTAGATGCATCCACCTCCACCACGTAAGGCCGAAGAGGATCTGGATGGCGGAGGCAAATGTCCTGAAGAAAGGCTTCCTTGAGTAATTCAAAAGCACGGCAGGCTGAATCCGGCCAATCCACGGCATCAGCTCCCCTCCGTGTAAGCGCGGTGAGTGGGGCTACCATGCGGGAGTAGTGTGGAATGAAATGTCTATAAAAATTTGCAAAGCCGAGAAAGCATTGTAAGGCTTTAAGCCCCTTCGGGCGAGGCCAATCCCTGATTGCGGCCACCTTCTAGGGGTCCATCTGAAATCCGGAGGCAGACACTATATAACCTAGGAAGGGCAGGGAATCCTTCTCAAAATAGCATTTCTCCAACTTAGTGTATAGACCATTGTCTCTGAGGATTTGCAAGACCTGGCGGACGTGCTGGCGATGAGAAGACAGGTCATGAGAGTAGATCAGGATGTCATCCAGATACACGATGACAGAGGTATGCAGCAGTTCTCGGAGTAACTTGTTCATGAGGTGTTGGAATACTGCCGGGGCATTGCATAGTCCAAAGGGCATAACGAGGTACTCATAGTGCCCATCCCGGGTGTTAAAAGCGGTCTTCCACTCATCCCCCAGGCAGATACGGACCAAGTTGTAGGCACCTTGCAAGTCCAACTTTGTGAAGATCTTGGCTCCCTGCAATCTATCCACGAGCTCCAGAATCAGCGGAAGTGGGTAGCGATCACGCTTAGTGATGGCATTGAGGCCCCATAGTCAATACAGGATCTTAAAGACCCATCCTTTTTTCCCACGAAAAAGAAGCCCGCCCCAGCGGGTGACTTGGAGGGCCGGATGAATCCCTTCGCCAGATTCTCTGTAATATACTCGGACATGGCTCAAGTCTCAGGCAGTGATAACAGGTAGACCCTGCCATGAGGTGGTGTCATTCCAGGTAGAAGATCAATGGCGCAATCAAACGGACGATGCTGGGGTAAGATCTCCGCCTCCTTCTTGGAGAAAACATCAGTGAACTCTTCATAGGGTGCCAGAAGGAGTAGGGCCGTGTGAAGAAGAGGAATACCCGGTGCACTTGGAACCTTCAAGCAGTTGGAAAAGCAGAAGGGACTCCATTTAGTGATCTGCAAAGTATTCCATTGGATAACTGGCAAATGCTTCCGTAACCATGGTAACCCTAGCACCACAGTGTGGCCGGCCTTCTCCAATATTAAAAAGGCCATCTCCTCCGAATGGATCGCCCCAGTGCGTAGAGTTATGGGTATCGTGGAAGCGGAGATACTCCCTGGAAGGAGTGTTCCTCGGATGGACGTAATGCATAGTGGGACTTCTCGAGGTAGTGTGGGGATTTGCAGTTGGCGAACTAGATCCTCCAGAATAAAGTTACCTTCTGCCCCAGAGTCCAGAAAAGCGAGAGTTTCAAACGATCCACCTGGGTACTCCAGAGTGATCGGTACAGTACATTGAGAAGCAGTATTAGCACAACCTAGGAGTAGCTCCTCATGACCTCCTAGGCTCTGGCGTTTTCCAAACACTCTTTGCAGCACACCAAGAAGTGACCCTTCTGCCCACAATAGAGACATAAGCCCATTGTTCGGCGGCATTGTCTCTCCTCCGCGGAGAGGGGCGTTCGCCTCAACTGCATGGGTTCCTTGGTGGTTGCCTCTTGTCGTGCGAACCCCAGGGCCAGAAGTGAAGATAGTGGTCTGGAGAAGGTGGGAGCCAATGGCAAGGTGCACTGCACTGGTCGATCTTCTTTAGCCCTCTGCTGAATATGTCGGTCGATTCGCCCCGCCAAATCTATAAGGGCATTGATATCCTCCGGGATATCATGGGCAGTCAGTTCATCCTTGATGCGCCCCGCCACGCCCTCCAAGAATACTCCTCAAAGGCTGTCCTCCCGCTATCCTACTTCGAGGGTGAGTGTGCGGAAATCCATGGCGTAATCTGCCAACGAGCGGGAGCCTTGGCGCAGTTGAAGTAATTCAGAAGTAGCTGTAGTCAGGTGACCTGGCTCATCGAAGGCTTGTTTAAAGTTGGTCATGAACTGTGTCAAGATGTTTAGCAGTGGGTCATTTCATTCCCAAAGTGGGGAATCCCAAATTAACGCTTTCCCATCCAGTAGAGACAGGATATATGCCACTTTCACTGAGTCCATAGGAAACTGACTGGGCAACAGGGAGAACCTGATGAAACATTGGTTTATGAACCCTCGACAGGTCTTAGCCTCCCCAGAGTAACGTGACAGTGCGGGCAACTGAGTGGATGGGCCAATGTTCACCACCGGGACTGGCGGCGGCACTCGTGGTGGTTCCTGAGGCATGGCATCCAGGCGATTGGCAAGACGCTCCACCGTAGCCACAAGCACATTCAGGCATTGCTGTTGCTGTTCTATTCGTTGAGTCATCCCGGGAATGGCCTGCAGACCAGACATATCCACCGGGTCCATGGCCTTGCAAACTGTTGAGAGTACTGTTGCGTGTGTACAGTGGACCCTTGGGCCGACCTGATGGGGGAAGACGTAGATGGATAAGAAGTCTCCTTGAAGAACCCACAGGCCGGTAGGCGGACGTTGGCTGAGTGCGAAGAAAGGTCTTCACCCTGGAAGCCCGAATCCCCCCGGGAGGAGCCCTTGAGGATCCGAGCCGCTGGGATTTAGGAGACTGAAGAAGACTTCACCCTGGAAGCCCGAGGTACCCCCAGGAGGAGCCCGTAGGCACCCGGGCCACTGGGACTTAGGCGAACAGCAGAATGAGGGGACGGTCCGAGGTTGAGGCAGGCGGCAGGACAGAAGCGTCTAAGGCAGGCAGAAGTCAATACCGGAGAAGCGAAACAGGAACTGGAGACAAGGGACTGAACCAGCAACCAGGACAGAAGATGGAGATTCAACCAGGAACTGGAACTGAAGACACGGAGCCGAACCAGGAACCAGAGCCGAGGACAAGGATTCCAACCAGGGAACGGACGGAGCCTGGAACACAGTGCAACACTTCCGGTTTTAAATATCTGCCGGCGTCTGACGTCACGGAAGGGGCGGCCCATGATCCGGCGGGAAACGGCCTTTAAATTGCTCCCCCTCATGCGCGCTCGCGCCTAGGCGGGGAGGAGCAAGACTCGGAGGTTCGGCGGCATCTCCCTCGTGGAGACGCCACCGTGCCGGCCGCGGCGAGTGTTGCCCAGGACCAGGGCCCAGAATCGGTGAACCGCCCCGAGGATCCCAAACCTGCCAGCCTGGGAAGCAAGGTAAGGTCCCGGTTGCTAACGCTGCGACCAGGACCGCAACATTGCATGTGTATTATTATTAGTAAGAGAACTATAAATTAATTTAGTCCCATATGAGAGAGAATATGCAGTTGTAATGATTTATAGGGATATGCATTTGTTTAAAATGAAAAAGTGCAAAAAGCAATGAATAAGCTAATTTGTTTCAGTTGTGATGGAGAAGGTACAGAGAAGGGCAATCAAAATGATAAAGTGGAAAGAATAGCTCCCCTATGAGGAAAGGCTGAAGCAGGGGACACACACACTCAAGCAGTGAAAAGTGATGTACTCATGCTTGAGAGCTGAAATGATACAATAGGGGACAGGCAGCAGGGAAGCACATAGCTCATTAGCTCAGAGTATCAGCAGCCATGGGGGGGACGGGAGGGATGGGACTGTGGGTTTTTCTGGGGATTCACACCAGTCCCTGGCTCCAGGTCGTTGGGGCTGTGAGGTGAATCCTGGGGATCTCTGGATTGGGGGTGATATTGAAGGACTAGGTAGAGCTCAAAAATAGCTTGCTCTGCATCATGGGAACTACAAGGATCTCTGAAAGTCATCAGGTTGCTAAGAGTGCTGAGATATGTGCTTGCTTAGTTTGGCTTGGTGGGTCTCGTCCTGAGAGTAGCATTGTGTGTTAAATAGTATTATTCTATTAAAACGATGGAGCGTTTTAATTCACATCAGTGAAATTGTGTAGCAGTCAGGCAGGGGAAGGGGGGTGGAGGGACACTGTGGCTGCCAGGGTTACTTCAATGATAACTAATGTTGCAGTTGGATGGCTCTCCTACACAGTAGCTCTGAAATGGGAGAGATAACAGAGAAAAATAATGATGTAGATAAAAGAAGTCTTTTTTTTATTTTTTTTTTAATCATCTAGGTGCTTTCCTGCAAAGCATAACTTCCCTCTTTTGCAGTTACAACAGTTTCTGTAGATATTACCAAAAGCATGTTTATTAAAACCAAACAAAACAAAGGGCATAATGCTTCTACTGACAGAAGGTGCTTTGTGGGAAGTGTAGCCTTGATAGCTCAATGTTCTTCCAAGAATATAGTACTATACAGAAAGAATACAGCAGTTCTATGATATATAATGTATTGTTCTAGTGGTACCAAACAGCGGTATGAAATTTATTCCAGGAAAAGCAACCTGAGGATGTATTCACTACAAGGTTAGTAGTATGCTGTTCAAAGGTGAGATTGACAAGTTCCAGCCAAAAAATGGGTGAGTTCTTAATGATGGATCCAAAGTGCTATAAACATCCATCTAAAACAGTCAAAATAAAATGACTCCCTTTAAAAATGGATGAAAGGAAATTGTATAAAGTAGCTTTTAGACTAGACACTAAATTTCATTTAAAGACTACAAACATTCAGTAAGTCTTGGGGGTTTCCTTTATTTTGAGTGACTGAACTTGTTCAGCACGTGCAATCCAATCAATCAACCATAGCCTCAGAGCTGTTTGTACTGCTGTATTTCAGTCTATTTAGAGGACAACGTCTTAATGGTATTTCTCTTTATTTTCTTTCATGGTTTAACTTCTCTATCTCTCCACCCTTTGACTCACTTATCTTATAGCTATTACACTGTAAGTTACAGAGAAAAAAATATCAGTGAGAAACATTGGGGGTTGAATGTTAATTTACAGAGAAAAACATAATCTGCTGTGCCAATGAAAAATTGACACACGTTAAATATATTATTTCAGTAGTTATGCAATCTGATCTTATCTTCATGATTATAAAATGGTTTGCTGTAAAGCTGTCACTGTTTGCCTGGACCATAATGCTATGCTCTGAATGCCTTCTGGCATCATGGTAAGCTTTGGAAAGATAATCTGAATAATAATAATAAAAGGGGAAGGCTGCCGGAGGGCCTGTTACAACTTCACTTCAGGTAGCCTCTTCCTGGATGGGCAAGGCAAACTGGCTTTTACTATTTACTCAGATTTTCTTTTTAAAGTTCATTCTGATGTGATTTAATAGCTCAGTGACATGATAATGACAGAAAAAAACCATTTTCCTCATCAAGTCGGCCCAGTTATTCCTGTCCACAGTGCAAGGACATATCCAAGCCATAGATGTTTTACCGCTTCTAGTACATTTCTCTTTATCCAAGTCAGTTTTGAGGTAAAAGTGTACTATTCACATATGAAATTCTAGGGCAGACAACTCAGAGCCTACATCAGGAAATTGTAATGCTTGGCAGACTGCGGGGCCATCCCGCAGCCAGCCACACTCACTCCAGCGCCGCCATTCCTGAAATGACATTGACATCGGTCCCTCTGCTATGGGTGGTCTTAGGCATGTACGGCCATCTTTTGAAGGCCCCATAGCGGAAATCTTCAGGAAGATGATGTCAGCACTGGCTGGGTATTTAAACCCCAGCCATGCTCCTAGTGCCTAGCTGCCTGAATTGCATGTTGCTCTCATTCCTGTTCATGTTTCTGCCTGCCTGTTATGTTTTGTTAGGGTTGGGTGGACCCTTGGACACTGTGGCAGCTGACCACGCTCACGGGGGGAAGTCTCATGAGGGGCCACAGGTCAGGGTCAGCTCTGGACACACAAACACAGATTATATCTTTATTTAGACAGTTTGTGAAGCCACCAGAGGTAGCGGTAGTGAGTAGAAGATGGAGCCTGGCTGGGCTAGTATTCCTCAGGGCGCTGGAACAGCGGTTCCTCCGGTAGCAGTGCTGTAGTGAAAAGAACTGAGAGAATGAGTACAATAAGACATTCACAGAGTTCCCAGTATGGAGAAGCCCTGAGGTAGGGAGAACTGGCCCTCGAGGGGCGAGTACCAGATCCCTGGGAGCAGAGACTCGTCGGCAAGTACTCAAGCAGCAGTTCCTCGTAGGAGATGGCACTGGCCCTGGAACAGAGACAGGCCCTCAAGGAGCGAGTACCTGGTTCCAGGGAAACAGCTCTGAGGAGTAGATGGTAGTAGTACTCACAGATGATGGCTGTAGCGAATTCTTCCAAGTTGAAGAAGAGATGGACATAGGCAGTGAGTCAGGGAACATGAGCCCTCGAGGAGCAAGTACTGGTTCCTGAAAGCGACCTGAAAGAAGCAGAGAGGCCCCTGAGGAGCGGGTACCCTGATAGCAGCAAAGAGTCTAAATAGAAGTTGGAGGCAGAGTAGATGGGTATGGAGAGCAAATCCCATCCATAGGAATTCCCTTGCTAAGTCAATGGCTAGCAATAAAGTGCAGGCTTACATATCCGGCCAGCGTAATGTCAACACAGGGGGACGCCCCTGAGATTCGCGCCATAGAGGAAATAAGAATGAGGGCCGTGCGGCGTGCGCACCCGGTACCTGAGGTCCCCGGACCAGCTTGGGCGCAGTAGGCAGCACCCAAGCTGGTCTGGGGATGCCGGAGAGGACAGTGGGCAGATGCTGCGGCAGCCAGACATTCACAAGGAGCAGGAGGAGTCGCAGAAAAAGAAAGGTAGGCGGAGTGAAGCCGATGGGCAGCGACAGTTGCAACAGTACCCCCCTTCAAAGGGTGGTGTCCTCTGCGGGTACCAGGTTTTGGTTTCTAAGAATACGAGAGATGGAACTGATGGAGCATCTCTTTGTCAAGGATATTTGCCAGAGGCTCCCATGAATTTTCTTCGGGGCCGAAAGCTTCCCATGAAAAAGGTATTCCCAAGTCTTGCCTCGTCTTCAGACATCAAGCATGGCTTCGACCTTGTATTCTAGGTCATCTTATGCATTGATGGGAGATGGTTCCTGAGACTTGGAAGAGAACTCACTGAGAATGAGTGGTTTCAGAAGTGAAACATGAAATGTGCTGTGGATGTTCAATCTAGGTGGTAGCTTCAGACTGTAAGTGACGTTGCCAAGACGCCGGAGGATTAGAAATGGTCCAATGTAGCGAGGAGCAAATTGAGTGGAGGGTAACTTCAGTCTAAGGTGCTTAGTGGAAAGCCAGACCTTGTCTCCAAGTTGAAAGATAGGCGCTTTGGAATGGTGAGCGTCATAACATCTTTTAGCTCGATCACTCACTTTGAGTAGCATTTGTTTTGTCTGAGTCCATAATTGGTGGATATCATCAGCAGTAGACTGAGCTGCTGGGGACATCGCTGAGAGCTTCAGTGGAAGTGGCGGAGATAGTAAACGTCCATATACCACTTCAAAAGGTGTTGATCCAGTGGAAGTAGTTGGATGACAGTTAATGGTGAATTCAGCCCATGGTAACAGTTCGGCCCAGTTATTCTGGCGGCAACTCACATAGGCCCGAATGAACTGTTTCAGGGTCCTATTCATCCATTCTGTTTGGCCATTTGATTGAGGATGATAGGCTGATGTATAGTCTAGAGAGATGTCGAAGAGTTTGCATAAAGCCTTCCAGAATTTTGCTGTGAATTGTGATCCTCGATCCGATACTATGTGCTTTGGTAGGCCGTGAATGCGAAAGATGTGGGTTATGAAGAGCTTTGCAAGCTCCAAGGCTGAAGGTAAGCCAGGCAGCGCCACGAAATGGGCCATCTTGCTGAAACGGCAGACTGTGATCCAAATGGTATTCATACCTCCAGAGAGGGGAAGATCAACCACAAAATCAGTAGTGATGTGTGTCCAAGGCTGCTCCGGAGCTGGAAGCAGTTGCAGTAATCCCCACGGTTGGCCAGAAGTAGGTTTGTGCTTGGCACAGTTGGCACAAGATGCTGCATAGGAGAATGTATCTTCCTTGATAGTTGGCCACCAGTAATACTTCTGGAGCTTCTGCAGGGTACGGCATTGACCAGGATGGCCAGCCAGCTTGGAATTTTGAGCCCAAAAGAGCACTTTCCTGAGATGTTTAGGCACAATGGTTTTACCAGCAGGCACAGAATGGGTAGCACCCAAGATGACTTTCTTTGGGTTGATTATGTGCTGAAGTTCTTCTGGAACATCCTCTGAGAGAAAGGAGAGTGACAGGCATCAGCTCTGGTATTCTTGTCTCCGGGGAGGCATTTGAGCACAAAGTCAAAACGGTTAAAAAATAAGGACCATCTGGCTTGTCTATGGTTAAGACGTTGCGCATGGCGGAGATACTCTAGATTCTTATGATCCGTAAACACAGTAATTTGATGTTGAGTGCCTTCAAGCCAAGGCCGGCATTCCTCGAATGCCAACTTAATTGCTAGGAGTTCTTTATCTCCGATCCCATAGTTCTTCTCTGCCAGAGAGAAACATCGCGAGAAGAAAGAGCAGGGATGTAATGCTTTGGAGTTTCTGGTTTGGCTCAGTACAGCCCCCATATTGACGTCAGAGGCATCAACCTCCACGATGAATGGCTTGTTGGGGTCTGGGTGACGCAGGCATGGTTCAGTGGAAAAGGCAATCTTTAAATTCTCGAATGCAGAAATGGCCTCCGCAGACCATTTAGAAGTGTTGGCCCCCTTCTGGGTCATTGCAGTTAAGGGCACAATTAAAGAAGAGTAATTCTTTATGAAGCTTCTATAATAATTGGTGAACCCCAAAAATCATCTCAGGGCCTTCAGGCTGTTAGGTTGGGACCAATTTTTAATACTCTCTAGTTTTTGGGGATCCATCTGGAAGCCATCTTTAGACACAATGTAGCCAAGAAAAGGCACAGAGTCCTTATGGAATTCGCACTTGGATAGCTTGGCGTAGAGCCGATGTTCTCATAGTCTTCGTAGTACTTGTTTGACGTCCTATAGATGGGTAGACAAGTCCTGAGAAAATATCAGGATATCATCTAGGTATACCATGACACTCTTGTACAACAGGTCCCGCAAGATGTCGTTCATCATGTTCTGGGACATGGCGAGTGCGTTGCACAGGCCGAAGGGCATTGCTAAGTACTCGAAATGACCATCTCGAGGGTTGAAGGCCGTTTTCCATTCATCGCCACTGCGAATGTGAACTAAGTTGTAGGCCCCCTTCAGGGCAAGTTTCGAGAATATTTTGGCACCTTGAAGCCAGTCGAACAGCTCTGAGATTAAAGGCAGGGGATATCAGTCTTTGATCATGATCTCATTCAGACCTCGATAGTCGATACAAGGACGCAAAGTCCCGTCCTTCTTCTCCACGAAGAAGAAACCTGCGCCGGCTGGAGACTTAGATGGTCTAATGAAACCATTCTGTAAATTCTCCTCAATGTACTCGGAGATAGCCTTGTTCTCGGAGATAGCCTGCAGAGAGTGGATAGACACGTCCTTTAGGAGGTTCAGTGTTAGGTTTCAGCCTTATGGCACAGTCGTAAGATCTGTGTGGAGGGAGGATGTCAGCAGCTTCTTTGGAGAACACATCACTGAATGATGTGTATTGAGGCGGCAGTCCTGGCATCACTGGAGCTGTAGGCATGCAGAGGAAGGCAATTGCCATGACACCCTGGGCCCCAGCGGGAGAGATCCAAGGTGGCCCAGTCGAATTGAGGCTGATGCAACTGCAACCAGGATAACCCCAGAACGATAGGGTGTATAGCCTTCTCTAACACAAAGAAGGAAATTAATTGACTCATTATGGAGGGCTCCAGTGCGAAGGGTCAACGGTTCAGTACGCCAGGTCACGTCACCCGGCAAAGGCTCTCCATGGATAGATGATAGGAGCAGTGGAACTTCCAAAGTGAAGAGGGGAATCCTCAAATGTTCCACTAGGCATTGAAGTATAAAGTTGCCCCCTGCCCCTGAGTCCACCAGGGCAAGAATTTGAACTTCGGATGGTCAGCAGATCAGAGAGACTGGGAGAGAGCGCGGAGGAGAGGTCGTGGTAAAGCCTAAGAACAGTCCTCCCGCACGACTTAGGCCCATCCGTTTCCAGGACGAATTGGCCATGTTGGGACATCGTGACCAGTCTGTCCAAAGTACATATACAGGCCATGCCTATTCCGGTCTTCTCGCTTTTGAAGTCAGGTGACTGTGACCAGGTTGTATCAGTTCTTCTCCACTGGCGATGGGTATTGCTGGGACTGTCTGGAGTGCAGGCTTAGCACAAACCTCCTTCTGAACTGGTCTGGTGGTGAGCTTGAGTTCTTTCACCTTGTCACAGAGCTGGTGGTCAATTCTAGTAGCCAAAGCCACTAGTTCATCCAGTGAGTCAGGTGTCTCACGAGCGGCCAGCTCGTCTTTCAAGTGAGTATCCAGACCTCTGAAGAAGAGGGTTTTCATGCATTTGGAATCCCAGCATAGTTCCGTAGCAAGAGTCTTGAACTCTATTGCAAAATCAGCCAGTGGTAGGTTGCCTTCCTTCAGGTCCACCAGAGTAGAACCAGCAACAGTCATTTGAGCAGGATCGTCAAAAATGGACTTGAACACATCCAAAAATCCGTCAATATCCTGCAGAATTGGATCCTTACGTTCCCACAGCGTTGAAGCCCAAGACAAGGCCCTTCCATCAATATAAGATAGAATATAAGTAGTCTTGGCGTAGGCCGTGGGGAAGTGAGAAAGCTGTAATGCAAAATGCATGCAGCACTGATTTAGAAAACCTCTAGTCCTTTGAATCTCTCCAGAGAAATGAACTGGAGCAGCCAGAGGTACAGTAGTCTTTACAGTTACTTCAGGTAACTGACCTTCATTACTGGAAGTAGCGCCTTGATTCTTCTGTGCGTGTAGCTGATGGAACGCAGAAGTGAGTTTCTCCAATGCGTCTTGTTGTTCAGCAATGCACAAGGCCAGGCCCGGAATGGCCTGCAGAGCATGGAGCTGTGCCGGATCCATCGAGTTATCAATCTGTTATGTTTTGTAAGGTTTGGGTGGACCCTTGGACACTGTGGCAGCTGACCACACCCAGGGGGGGGGAGGAATTCCCGTGAGGGGCCACAGGTCAGGCTCAGCTCTGGACACACAAACACAGATTATATCTTTATTTAGACAGTTTGTGATGCCACCAGAGGTGGCGGTAGTGAGTAGAAGATTGAGCCCGGCTGGGCTAGATTTCCTCAGGGCGCTGGAACAGCGGTTCCTCCGGTAGCAGTGCTGTAGTGAAAAGAACTGAGAGAATGAGTACAATAAGACATTCACATAGTCTCCAGTATGGAGAAGCCCCGAGGTAGGGAGAGCTGGCCCTCGAGGGGTGAGTACCAGATCTCTGGGAGCAGAGACTCATTGGCAAGTACTCATGCAGCAGTTCCTCGTAGGAGATGGCACTGGCCCTGGAACGGAGACAGGCCCTCGAAGAGCGAGTACCTGGTTCCAGGGAAACAGCTCTGAGGAGTAGATGGTAGTAGTATTCACAGATGGTGTCTGTAGCGAATTCTTCCAAGTTGAAGAGGAGATGGACACAGGCAGCGAGTCAGGGAACATGGGCCCTCAAGGAGCGAATACCAGTTCCTGATAGCGACCTGAAAGAAGCAGAGAGGCCCCCGAGGAGCGGGTACCACTTTAGCAGCAAAGAGTCCAAATAGAAGTTGGAGGCAGAGTAGCTGGGTACAGAGCATGGCGGGAGGCAGCGCCCAAGCCGGTCCGGGGACGCCGGAGAGGACGGCGGGCAGACGCCGTGGCAGCCAGACGTCCACAGGGAGCAGGAGGAGTCGCAGAAAAAGAAAGATAGGCGGAGTGAAGCCGTCGGGCAGCGACAGTTGCAACACTGCCTTATTTCAATTCAGACCATGTTGTTCCTGCCTGCTTTGTTCCAGTGCTGTCTTGCCTCTGTTCCAGTCCTGTTCCTGTTTGCCTTGTTCCAGTCCTTCTCCATGTCTCCCTATCCTTCCTGGCCTAGTATTCTTCCTGCCTGCTTTCCCTTTCTGATTGCCTTTTGGATCTCAACCAAAGCTATCTGATCTCCACCTGCTCTGACCTCTGTCTGCTTGATAAAAGTTCTGTAAGAAACATAATGCAATGCTGAATCTTTATGGATAGAAATTCCAGGTGGAAAGGGGAATAAAATAGCAGTGGGGTGAATTATCGTCCACCTGGCCAGAATGAACAAACAAACAATGAAATGCTAAAAGAAGTTAGAGAAGTTAACAAAATCAGTAGCACAGTAATAATGGGTGATTTCAATTACCCCAGCACTGACTGGGTGAATGTCACATCAGGATAGGCTAGAAAGATAAAGTTCCTAGATGAAATAAATGACTGCTTCATAGAGCAGCTGGTATAAGAACCAACAAGAAGCGATGCCTTATAGGTGGGTTTACCAAGATGCCACCTCGGGGCAGTGCAATTAGTATTAAATGCAGCTGCTCATTTCTTGACTGGAACCTTGTTAAGGAATCATATTACTCTGGTGCTGAAATCTCTGCACTGGCTTCCATTCAGAGAATTTAATTTAAAATATCATTGACTTTTAAGGCAATTCTTGGGGAGGGCCAGGATTATCTGAAGATGGTGGTATCTAGATCTGTACTTAATAGGCACAGGAGGTTCCCTTGTTATCAGTCCTGGGAGTTGCTATGTTGAGACTCCAGGAGATAAGGAATAGGGCCTTTTTTTGTATAGCATCACTTTTGTGGAATGGCCTTTCAGAGAAAATCAGGCAAAGGCTCATTTATTTCATGAGGCAATATTTTAACTGTTTTTATTGTGTATGTGATGATGTTAACCACCCAGAACAGAAGTCTGGTAATTAGGCGAGTTAGAAATTGCTGTAAATAAATACATACATGCATACATACATAAATCTTTCAAGAAATGGACAAGGATTCCGAATGAAGAAAACAGGAAACAGCATAGCATTGATAAGGAAGGCAAAGAGAGAATTTGAAAAGAAGCTTAACGTGGAAGCAAAAACTCAAAAACTTTTTCAGGTACATTCAAAGTAGAAACCCTGCGAAGGAATCATTTGGAACATTAGACAATCAAGGGGTAAAAGGGAGGCCAAAGCCATAGCAGAGAGACTAAATAAATGCTTTGCTTTTGGGCTTCATTAAAGAAGATGTAAGAGAGATACCCATGCCAGAAAAGATATTCAAAGGTGATGATGCAGCAGAACAGAATCAAATCTCAGCATACCTGGAGGATGTAAAATGGCAAATTGACAAACTAAACAGTAGCAAATCTCCTGAACCAGATGGTATACATCCCAGAATGCTGAAAGAACTGAATAATGAAATTACAGACCTGCTATTAGTAAGTTGTATACTATCATTAAAATTGTCTATGGTACCTGAAAACTGGAGGATTGCCAATGTAACACCAATTTCTAAAAAGGGATCCAGGAGTGATCCAGAAAACCAGAGACCAGTGAGTCTGACAACTGTCAGAGGCAAAGTGTTAGAAACTATCCTAAAGAACAAAATTGCTGAACATATAGATAGTAGGGATGTGAATCGGGCTTCGGATGATTAAAAATATCATCGATATTTTCAAAATCATCAGAAATCGGGGGCTCCCCCAAAACGATAGGAAAACCCCACGATATTGTTCGTGGGGGTTCTCTTATCGTTTTGGGGGAGGGCAGGAAAAATGGCACACAAAAATAACCCCTAAACCTACCCTGACCCTTTAAAACTTTTTACAGGTACCTGGTGGTCCAGTGGGGGTCCCAGGAGCGATCTCCCGCTGCCACTAATCAAAATGGCGCCGATGGCCCTTTGCCCTTACCATGTGACAGGGTATCCGTGCCATTGGCCGGCCCCTGTCACATGGTAGGAGCACTGGATGGCCCGCGCCATTTTAAAGATCACTCCCAGGACCCCCACTGGACCACCAGGTACCTGTAAAATGTTTTTGGGGGGGTTGGAAGGCTGGGGGAAGCTAAGGGATTAGTTTTAAAGGATCGGGGTGGGATTTTTGTTTATCGGCTCGGGCGCAGCTGATAAACAAAACCGCAATCAGGCCGGACGAAAAAAAAACATGATGTGAATCGGAACCGGAATCCGAACCGATTCCGGTTCTGATTCACATCTCTAATAGATAGGCATAGTTTAATGGGACATGGCCAACATGGATTTAGTTAAGGGAAGTCTTGCTTCACTAATCTGCTCCATTTTTTTGAGGGGGTAAATAAACATTTGGATAAAGGAGAGCCAGTGATATAGTGAATCTGGATTTCCAGAAAGCATTTGACAAAGTCCCTCATGAGAGACTTCCTAGGAAATTAAAAAGTAATAAGAGAGGGGACAGTGTGCTATTGTGAATTGAGAACTTATTAAAAGAAAGAAAACAGAGAGCAAGGCTAAATGGTAAATTTTCCCATTGAAGGACGGTAAATAGTGGAATGCTGCAGAGATTTTTTCTGGGACAAATGCTTTTTAATATATTTATAAATGACTTGGAAATAGGAACAATGAATGAGGTGAACAAATTTGCAGATGATTCCAAATTATTGAAACTTGCTAAATCACATGAGGATTGTGAGAAATTGCAAGAAAACCTTGCAAAACTGGGAGATTGAGCATGCAAATGGCAAATGAAATTCAATGTAGACAAGTTCAAAGTGATGCAGTTAGGGAAGAGTAATCCAAATTATAGCTACACAATGCAAGGTTCCACATTTGGAGTCATCATTCAGGAAAAGGATCTAGGCAACATCATTGATCATATGTTGAAATCTGCTCCATGTGCAGCAGCAGCAGCCTAGAAAGCAAATACAATGCTAGTAATTATTAGAAAGAGAATGGAGAATAAAACAGAGAATATCATATTGCCTCTGTATCGTTCCATGGTATAACCTCATCTTGAATATTGTGTGCAGTTCTGATGACCACATCTCAAAAAAGAGGAACAGGAGATGGAATGAGTTCCCTATGAGGTCAGTCTAACGTGGTTAGGACTCTATAGCTTGGAGAAGAGACAGCTGAGTGAAGATATGATAGAGGTCTATAAAATGACGAGTGGAGTGAAATGAGTTAACATTAATCGGTTGCTTACACTTTCACAAAGTACAAAGACTAGGAGATCCACAATGAAGTTTTTAGGTGATACACTTAAAACTAATAAGAGAGGATCTGATGGACTCAATACATAATTAAGCACTGGAATTCATTGCCAGATGATGTGGTGAAAGCTATTAGTGTAGCTTCATTTAAAAAAGTTTGGACAAGTTCCTGGAGGAAAAGTCCATAAACTATTATTAAGACGGAATTGCAGAAATCCACTTCTTATCCCTGGGATAATCAGCATGGCATATATCTACCCCTTGGGATCCTGCCAGATACTTGTGACCTGGATTGGCTACTGTAGGAAACAGGATACAGGGCTTGATGGACCTAAGGTCTGACCCAGTATGGCATGTCTTATACTCTTATGCTCTTATGACCTTTTGCCTGGATACTGATGCTACATGATCTCTGCCTTCCTGACCTTGGCCTGGTTACTGACTCTGCCTGTCCACTCTTCTCAGGATCCTTGCCTACACCCACTACATCTAAACGCACCTATTCCTCAGCTCCTGGTATATCAAAATCCCATCTTAGAAGAATTTGAGACTACTTACTCCTCAGAAATAGAGTCAATCATAAGAAAAATTAACCCCTCATCACACCCAGCTGACTCAATCTCAGTAAAAACACTAAAATCTATCCCAAACATTATAGCCAAATCCATCGCAGACATCATCAATACATCCCTAACTCAAGGACATGTACCAACTGACATAAAAGGAGCCTTAGTCAAACCCATCTTTAAAAAAACCCCAACTGAACCCCACGGAACTAAGCAACTAGGGAACTCTATTCCACAGGAATTACAATTAGAAGCAGACATCAAATTATTTAAAAAGGGCATTAAAACTTGGCTTTTCAAACAAGCCTTCCAAGAGCTGATAACATAATGATTTAAACTACTGATTTTATACCAAGGTAATATATATATTTTTTATTTTATTATCTCTATTCTTTCTATACTGCCTCTATAATTGTTTAAATTTTAAGATTATTTAGCCTACTATTTTAGTTTACTATTTTATTATGTACATTATGAAACTATATCTACTTCCTCTCTTCTTTTGGAAATGCGAGTATTATTAAACAGATACTTGCTAACTACTGTAAACCAATTTGATATGCTCGCATGAAAAGTTGGTATATAAAAATTATTAAATAAATAAATAAACTTCAGACCTATATCCATCCTCCCTTTCCTTGCCAAGATTCTGGAAAAAGTAGTAAACAAGCAACTAACTGAACACCTAGAGAAACACAATGTCCTACACCCTTCCCAATTTGGTTTCCGAAAGTTCTTCAGCACGGAAACACTATTAATCTCCCTCAATGACACAATCCTCAGAGGACTAGATAAAGGACAGTCTTACATCCTAGCCATGCTAGATATCTCAACAGCCTTCAACACAATTAGCCACGAGATCCTCATTGACAGACTAATCGAAATTGGGCTATCTGGCATCACACTACAATGGTTCATCTCATATCTAGAAAACAGACATTACAAAGTCAAAATTGGCAATAATGAATCTGAACCTGTCAAACTAACACAAGGCATCCCACAAGGCTCCTCCCTATCATCCACGCTCTTCAATATATATATATATATATGCTCCCCTTATGCAAACTACTAACTGACCTAGGATTCACATTCTTCATATACGCAGATGACATCCAAATCCTCATCCCCATCCCAGAATCCATTTCCAAATCTCTCCATCTCTGGGACAACTATCTCACCTCCATTAATCAACTCCTCACCCAAATGAACCTTGCTCTAAACACCACCAAAACTGAACTCCTAATTATAAGCCACAAATCTAATGATAAAATACACTCTGGACTCTCTCCCAACCAAGCAAAATCCCCAATTGCAAATGAGGTAAGAAACCTAGGCGTCACACTGGACAATGAATTGAGCCTAAAAAAATTCATAAACTCAACAATGAAAGACTGCTATTTCAAACTCCACATTCTAAAAAAACTAAGGCCCCCTCCTCCATCACAACGATTTCAGAACAGTCCTCCAGGCACTCATCCTATCCAAAATAGACTACTGCAATTCCATACTTTTAGGACTCCCAGCAACCACACTAAAACCTCTGCAAATGTTACAAAACGCCACCACTAGAATCCTCACAAACACTAGAAGAAACGAACACATCACCCCTTTACTAAAAGGCCTGCACTGGCTCCCCATACACCTCAGAATTCACTTCAAGAGTCTTACTCTAGTTCACAAGACCCTATACAATCAAAATATAAACTGGTTCAACACCGCCTTCCACTTTCACTCCCCCCCCCCCCCCCCCCCCCGAAGATCCACCAGATCCACCAATAACGGCACATTACAATAACCTCACCCAAACTTACACACCTATCCTCGACTCGAGAATGTGCACTATCCCTGGCCAGCCCTGTCTTCTGGAACTCAATGCCCCTAGACTTAAGGCTTGAACCAAACACACAAAACTTCAAAAAGAATTTGAAAACCTGGCTTTTGAAACAAGCCTACCAATGACTCTCACACATACTCTCACTCAGACCCACAAGCTCGTTTACCCCTTCTCAAGCCCTTATGTAAATTTGCTGTTCCCTCCTACAATTTGTTGATCTTCACAGTTATGAAAATTATAGTTACATGTTCCTATTGTCTGCTTACCACTTTCTCCTTACTCCTTTTATTCCCATCCTACCTCTCCCCTGCCCTAAAAAACGCTGTTATTCAAATTAAGATGTAACTCCCTTTCATTCCTCGAATTGTTTTACTGTAAACCGATGTGATATGCAAACGAACGTCTGTATATAAAAGCATTAAATACATAAAAAAATAAATAAATATCAGAACCTATACCCCAGCTCCTGGTATATCAGTATATGCTGTGTGTAAAGCTGCATGATGCTAAACCCTCATCCGAATCAGCCCTAAAGCTATAGCACTATCCAGTCCTTTGCTATCCATGTTCCATCCATCACAGCATCCATACACTGACAGCACTTTTCTTAATCCGCACAACCTCCCGCTAGAAATTTTTAAGCCTCTGTGGCAACCAAAGGTCTGTGTAGGCTGCACACCCCCTAATAACTTTACTATTCTGGCTGCTCCAACTTGTATTTGGTGAAGAATCGAGGGGTGGGGGGCATGGATGGCAAAACAGTGTAATGTCACCTATGACAGTCAATTTATACAGCATCTTTGATGTGTCACAATGTCAAGCAGCACACCTTGGACTCTCTATAAACAGTCTCTGTACACTCTGAGTGTAATTGGGGAAATGTTACAGTACAAGGCCATTGCAACCTAAGCCCATGTGCTGCGCTTTCATAGGCGCCATTTTTTCAACAAGCCTACAAATTCCATCAGTACTGTGCTAACGCTGTTAGCGCTGTATGAATCTGCATACCATGCCTGCTCAGGGGTCAAGACTGTAGTGGCAAGGGAGGGACCTCAGAGTTCTGCAGCACCCACAACTGAGCAACTGGCAAGGAAAACACAGCAGGTCATTCACAGTAGACCAACGCAGTTATGTTTTGAGTATGGATGACTCAGTCCACTTCCTGCACCTACACAAGTGCATTGAGCTCTGTGTCTGCTTCTCTGTAAGGGCCCTGTACAATAAGGCTTTTCTCCCATTCTGTGTGAGTGGATAAAATGCTTTACATCCCGCCATAATTTATTTATTTATTTATTTAGCTTTTCTATACCGGTATTGGTACATATCTTCACACCGGTTAACAGAGTGTCTTAAAATAATAAAAACATAAAAAGAAGATAAGATACAATACATTTAATAAAAAACAAACAAATCCATCATATAAGAGTAATACATAAAAATAATACATAAAAACTCATATTAAAACCGAAATTATCA
Organism: Rhinatrema bivittatum; assembly: GCF_901001135.1. Lineage (NCBI taxonomy): Eukaryota > Metazoa > Chordata > Amphibia > Gymnophiona > Rhinatrematidae > Rhinatrema > Rhinatrema bivittatum. The sequence goes on from NC_042616.1 coordinate 754,383,421, forward strand.
AACAGATAAAATAAAATAAAAATAGAATAATATTTCTAACTGGCTGCTGCTTGGAAAGCTTGCACATATAACCAGGTTTTTAGAGCATGTTCTAATGACTGACTCAGAGTCCTTCCTGGGCAAACCTAAGTAGCTGGGCACCTAAACTAATTATGACTGAGACATAAATGACATATACTCAGTGTGAGTTAGTGGGGTGAGTGCATGAAGGGCCAAGGCAGCAATAAATGTGTGTTTGGCAAGATCGCAACTCGGAAAGGCCATCAGCCAGCATGGCAAACACATTACAGCTGTGGGTGCAGTAGGGACATATATTCTGCACTATGTGCCCTTTACTATGTGGCCAGGTAGTGAGCTCCTGACCTCTTCAGCTGACAATCTTTTCTCTACAGCTAATGCCATGCACAGACCACTTCATTGTCAGTGGAGCAGTACACCTGCCATTCTCTGAACAAACAGTGGAAGTAATTTACAGCACTTGATGCTCAGCCCAGAGGATAGCATCTCTTCCTAATTCCCCAACATTGGTGACACGCATGTGCATCTGCAAGGCATGCAACCATGTTATAGGAACTGTCAACAAACAATTTGGGTCAGGACTGCTCAGCCTATGTGCTTTCCCTGTGCTCATATGTGGCAGTGCACTGTAAGAGATTCTTGGTATATGTAAAAGGGGAACAAACAGCAAATGTTAAATGGTCATACATATGTGTGTACACCTGCACTGCATTAATGTCATTGATGCATAAGGCACAATTTCCTTGCACATACATTACTTAATTCTATCTGAGTAATGATTCGTGTCAGAGGACAGTTGAAGGCAGGAGGTTCAAACACACTGTTGGCCTCTATGACATATACCTTTGTTCTTGATCAATGTGGATGATGTAAGAATGGTTAGAAATTAAAATGTGATAGTTACGTCAGTAGTCAGTGCAAATGACACATGAAGGCAGGAAACTAGCTGATACCTAATCCTGCCTTCACTGAGCGTTATGTGCATGCAACTGCAACCTCACCAAGAAGCTAACACAACATATGTGATATCACGATGGACTATGGTATCACTTTTTTCACAATATATTTTAGAAATTGCATAGCTATGTGTAGCGGGGTGCATGTGAGTTGGAGTGCATGCAAACCCCAAGATGAAGGCTAGCTGGTAAGGAGCTGTGCATAGTGTCTATGGCACCACATGGCTACGGTGCTTTCAGCAAGGATCAAATGGAAGGGGTGCAACTACTAGGGATGTGCAGAAGGACGCCATATGTTGCATTCAGGATTTGTATTCGTCGGGGGGCAGTTACGTTGCATTCGGCAAGGGGGGCCCCCGATACGTTTATATGTTAATTCTTATTCGTTTCCAGGCTAAAATTAAATTAACTACAACCCCCCACCCTCCTGACCCCCCAAGACTTACCAAAACTCCCTGGTGGTCCAGCGGGGGGTCCGGGAGCCATCTCCTGCACTCACACCCTCGGCTGCCGGTATTCAAAATGGCGCCTATAGCCTTTAAGCTACTATGTCACAGGGGCTACCGGTGCCATTGGTCAGCCCCTGTCACATGGTAGGAACAATGGATGGCCGGTGCCATCTTGTGCAGGAGATCGCTCCCGGACCCCCGCTGGACCACCAGGGACTTTTGGCAAGTCTTGGGGGACCCTCCTGACCCCCACAAGACTTGCCAAAAGTCCAGCGAGGGTCCGAGAGCGACCTCCTGCACTCGAGCCGTTGGCTGCCAGTATTCAAAATGGCGCCGATAGCCTTTGCCCTCACTATGTCTCAGGGACCGACCGTCGGCACCATTTTGAATACTGGCAGCCAATAGCCTTTGCCCTCACTATGTCACAGGGGCCGACAGCACACGATCCCCTGGCCTCCGACACTATGTCGGAGGCCCCTGTGACACTATGTCACAGGGGCCTCCTACCCAGTCCCGGAGCACCCCGCCCCACCCCTTTTTCAAAGCCTCGGGACTTAGACGCGTCCTGCGGCTCTACATGCGTTGCTGGGCCTTTCTAAAATAGGCGCGACACGCGTAACCCCACCTACGCGTGTAAATACGATGGATTTACGTGCATAGACTTTATAATCTGGCCCTTAGTGAATACCAAGGTGATTTGTTTTGGCATAAATGGTCATTTATGCTTGCATAAGTGTCTGCAAGGTTTAATATTTAACACCTTTCTGTAAAATAAAAGAAAAGGAGCATAGTATCATGCATTTGGAGTGTGGATATACAAAGAGCAGTGCACAGTGTTTATATATATAAAACACAACTAATACAAAGCAACATATAATAAAAACAATAACATAATTAATATTCACAATTTTTTAAAAATAAAATGCCTTTGCCTTCTTCCTGAACAGTTTGACCTCTCTCTCGCCTCTCAACTCTGGCAGTAATGCATTCACCATTTTTGGGCCTATATAGCTGAATGCCTTGGCACACTTACTCTGCAATTTACACAATCTTGCAGTGGGTAATTCTAATAAATTGGTATCTGAGATAGAGACAATTTAAAAGATTCATGACATTTATATTTAATCTAAACCAAAAATATTTAATTCTTTGCCAGTGCTTGTACTTAAGGTAGCAACATACAATACATTAAAACTAAGAATTATATCTTCTGCCTCCAAGGTGAAAAAGGTGAAAGGGGCAATCCTGGAGAAATTGGAAAACTTGGAAAAGAAGGTCCCATGGGGATGAAGGGTAAGTATATTTTACTGAAATCCTAGAGTATAATCTTATGGTATTGTTTAGATTGCATTAAGACAGGCCCATGGTGTATAAATCTTTTAACATCTCTTAAATCTTTAGCAGAATTACTCCTGTGGGACAAAGCATAGACCTGTAGAACATAAACTAAAATTCTGCAGGAATCTTGTATAACACTTGTCATTTTTTTTTTGTTTCTACATTGTGTGTTGGGGGGGGGTTATTATTTTTTCTTTTATTTTTTTTTGGTTAAGTCAATTTCTGAATTTTAGCATGTGCTAAATTATTTTAGTGCACATTAGAATCACTTAGCAAGCACTAAAACAACTGAATGCTAGGAAAACCACAGAAACAGTCCCTTGAATATTTAACATTGGCAGACGGGACTATCCCATGTATTATCTCCTCCATGTCTTGACTGCAGCTAGGTAGAGAATGCATCTAGCAAGGTAGACAGAACATGATGCAAATCTACTCTTCTTTCACCTTTCATCCTTCCAAATCACATTAAATCTTCACTGATGGTAACGGTGCTGTTTGTATGTATATCTGTGCATGTAAAACTGCCCCCCCCCCCAAAACCCAACTCACCACCCAATCCTCACCCTGAGTTACAAGTGCCCCTCTTACATTGGTATAAATAGTTAACTGTTTAGCAAGCCTCTACAGAGGCTCTCTCCCTTTCCTTCTCTCCCCCCCCCCCCCCCAGCAGCCCAAAACACAACAAAAGCCATCCACATGCCCCGTATAGCAAAATGATGAATCTTGGCCCAAGCTTAGGTGATTACCTACATCTGTGATATAGCAGGTTGCAAAATATTTCCAGTAAATGTACCCAGATAACTTTAACCTTAACTTAAGTGACAGAAAAATAAAATAATCAGTGCTGGCCTGCAGACTCAATCCCTAGTTCTTCAACTCCACCAATCATTCAAATATAAATTACATGGACTATTGACATTGGATTAGAAAAAGTGATTCCCTAAACAGAGGTGAGGGATTTAGGAATTAGCTTACAAGTGAATCCTCAAAGGGGTTAATACATGTAAATATAAATACTACCATAACAATTATCAAAACCCTTTTACCCATGTTAAGTGCACTTAACAGTGATCCAAGCTTTGATTACTTCTCAGCTGGATTACTACAATAGACTCTATATAGGTCTTTTGGAAAGACTTATGTGTAGGCTACAGGTTATGAGGGTGCCTCATAGGACTTCAATGTGATCAATATTGCATAAGCAAGATTTTGATTCACTGACTTTTTGGGCATTGAAGTGCATGGGCTCTGATTATCTGATTAAGGCTAGAGGTAGAAATGAAGAAAAGGGTGCATGGGAGTATCGTGCAAGAAGCAGCAACTACGACCCCTAACAGAAGGCATGGGGATTACTACCAATCAGCTTTCATGATTTTCATGCAACTGCAACATCACTCTCCACTTCAACAGCAAAGGGGAATAAAGGGAATTAGATTCAAACAGCAGCCAATGGTGGGCCCTGTTCTTTTAAATTAGGGGAAAAGCACAGGACTGCTTCTAAGGGCAAGTCCAAAAGCAAAGCCTGTTCAAACAGCATAGTCTGAATTATCATGAAGGTTGTTCACCCAAAATTACTGCTAGTAAAAATGATGCTAGCAGTAATTTTGTAATTTGTTATGACTTTGACAGTTGCTTGATTTTGATTGTTAATATTGCTACCCTTAGCATAAGGCTTGGGGGTAACTTACATTGAGCAGCAGTTACTATACTTAACAGAAACATTGTGGTAACCCAAACCATAAGAAGCTTGCTGGGCAGACTGGATGGACCATTTTTCTGCCATCACTACGATGTTACTGTGTAAGAAACTGAAGTGGAATGTGCCCGGGCAGTCATTACAATCTAGTCAAGAGGCCTTTATTAGTAGTTACAACTTAAATCAGGCATACTCGCTTGCTGGCCAGGGCATATTTTATAATTATCTCTATATTATGGAATTCCCTGCCAAAATGATGTTAGGTAGAGGATAATTACTTTTGAAAAAAGTAAAGGCTTCTGAGCTACACATCCCTACATCCATAGCAACATAAATTAACTAGGAACTCAACAATATGAAGATGCAGACAGCAGTCCAACAGCGAGATGAGCACTTTCCAGTTTTTTGCACTGAGTGCCACATGTATGATTATCTACCAGTTGGGAAGAGGTTGCAGAGAGCTCCTGGCTCTCAGGGAATGAGTCCAGTCTCTGGAGATTAGGATAGCAGAGGCAGACAGTAACCCTTTTCTTGAATGTGGCATATTCTCTCAGGACACACAAAAATATTTATAATTGTCTGGGGCTTTCTTCACTATGTCTCTCCCCTCTGGTAACTCCCAAGGTGTGAGTCCTTTCTGTGGGGTGAAACAGATGTCTGTGGCACAGGCAGTGTTGTGCTGGCACTTGTAATGAGTGTGTTATTTTCACTGTGGTTTGTGATGCTATAAGTAGTGCAGGGACAAAAGTTACTAGACACAGAGCTGGGTGTTCAAACAATAATTTACTGGTTCTACAAAAGTTAAATCAATGTCCACTTATGAATAAATAAAATTACAGCTGACTGTCTTCTTCCTGCTGTTTAAGTGTCTCTAGCTCAGGTTCCTTATAAAAGTCTTATCTCTCCTGCTTTGAGTGCATAAGAAATACAGTACTGGGGAAAAATCCTACTCTACGTGGGGTCCCCTTAGAATATAGAAAAGTCCTACCTGAATCCACAGTTGGTTTTGTCTGTTTACCCAGTCTGTGCCTGTATCCCGGGGTGAAGGCTCTGTGACGGGTCCCCAAGAGCTATTCACCTTCTTCCTTATAGCTGTGACCTCTCTGGAGGAAAAGTCCAGAACTGTGCTTTGCAAGCCCAGCTCCAGGAAAGGTGGACAAAATCCTCCTGCCCAACAAAAATGCTTGTCAACCTCTAAGAGCTCGAAAAATCCTCTCTGAAGGGGATTCCCCACAGGCTTCGGTATCCTGGCCTCCGGAGCTGGGAAACTGCCTTCACCAAAATGACCAGCTTCCTCTCCAGTGAAATTCTAAGAAAATCAGAAAGACTCTAACAAAAATCTCTTCCTCTAAATTGAGACCAACTCCAGACAGGCAGGTAGTACTTAGGAAGGAATGGCCTCTAAAGCATATAAATGAAATTACAGATCTGTTACTGGTAATTTGTAACCTATCATAGGGATTGTCCGCCCTACGTGGTAGGTGACCAATGTAACCCTGATCTTTAAAAAGGGCTCCAGGGGTGATCCTGGAAACTATAAACCGGTGTCTGCCTGCAGTGCCAGGAAAAATCATGGACACTATTCTAAAGAACAAAATCACAAAACATATAGAAAGGCCTGATTTAATGGGGCACAGCCAGACAAGACAAGTTATGCCTCACCAATCTGCTAAAGGTTTTTTAAGGGTTTAATGAACATGTAGATAATGATGAGTCAGGGGGTTGTAGTGTATTCGGATTTTCAGAAGGGATTTGACAAAGTGCCCCAGGAGAGATGCCTGAAAAAATTAAAAAGTCATGGGATAGGAGGCAATGACCTATTATGGAATCCAAACTGGTTAAAACATAGGAAGCAGAGAGGAGGACTAAATGGTCAGTTTGCTCAGTAGAAAAGTGTAAACAGTGAAGTACCTCAGGGATCTGAATTGGAACAAGTGCTTGTTAATATATTTATAAATAATCTGGAAAAGGGAACAAGTGAAGTGATCAAATTTGAAGACAATACAAAATTATTGTGAGTTGTTAAATCATAAGTGGATTGTGAAAAATTGCAGGAGGATCTTGCAAGACTGGAAGACATGGCATTTAAATGGCAGATGAAATTTTATGTGGACAAGTGCAAAGTGATGCACATGGGTAAAAGTAACCCAAACTGTAGTAACATGTTAGGTTCCATATTAGAAGTTACTGCCCAGGAAAAGGACCTGGGCATCATAATGGACAGTACTTTGAAATCATCGGTTCAGTGTGCAGCCGCAATCAAAAAAGCAGACAGAATGTTAAGAATTATTAAGAAAGGAATTGAGAATAAAATGGCACATATCATAATGACTCAATGGTGAAGTTGCACTTAGAATACTGTGTGCAGTTCTGATAATCACATCTCAAAAAATATATAGCTGCATTGGAAAAGGTGACCAAAATGATAAGGGATAAAATGGCTCTCCTACAAGGAAAGGTTAAAGAGGTTGGGTCTGTTCAGTTTGGAGAAGATACACTTATGGGGGCTATGATAGAGGTCTATAAAATCATGAGTGGAACAGAACTGATACATGTAAATCGGTTATTTACTCTTTCAAGAAATACAAAGACTAAGAGGCACTTCTTGAAGTTAGTAAGTAGCACAATCAAAACAAATCTGAGAGAATTCTTTTTTAATAAACACACAATTATGTTCTGGAATTCATTACTGGAGGATGTGGTTGGCAGTTAGCATAGCTAGGTTTAAAAAAGGTTTGGATAAATTCCTGGAAGAGTCGTTATTAAACTGTAGTTAAGCAAGTGACTTACGAAATCACCACTATTATTGCGCAATAGTAGCATGGGATCTATTTACTGTTTGGAATCTTGCCAGATACTTGTGACCTGCATTGGTCACTGTTGGAAACAGGATATTTACTGGGCATGAATGATTCTTAGTCTGACCCAGTATGGCCAATTCTTATGTTATTACAAGGTTGTTGTCACAGGCATGCTGGATCTCTTTAGTGGAAGACCAAAAAGGTTGGGAATTAGTTTGGCACAGTGTATATGACATTGATATGATCTATTAATTGATATATATTAATTGATGGCTTGCATGTTTAAATTGTATGTTTTTATGACTATTATACATGTTACCTTTGTATGGCGCTTTGGGAGATTTTTTAATATGAAGGAGCCGGGTAATAAGTTTTATTAAATAAATAAAATGGTATGAAACGGATTCTAAGTGAATTGCAAGAAAGGTAAATGAGGGCTCTGCAGTGGTTTACCACCTTATTTTGAAACAGAAATTACCCATACTGTTGAACCAGCATAGTATGCCTCTGAAAATGCATTGAAATGAACTACTGAGCACTTAAATCTATAAACATTTCCCATTAGAAAATGCTATTCTCATCTTAGTGTGCTCCTTTCATTTTTTTCCCTTTACAGTTTAAATCTGCACCCCCTTCCCTTTCAAAACCATCCATTTCCAGGGATGTGATGTGACCCATGATTTGGAGACAGGCATGTTCTGCATTTTGGTTATTCCCCGCCTCTCCAACACCCAAAGCATTATGGTACTTGTATTACTGAATTCAAGTGGCAGAAGCAGAACTAACTACAAATATCACAGTGCACTGGTATGGAAGTCTAGAATCCAGATCTGGCCAAACTTTTTACTCCAAAAGTCAGGTAACATTACATCCCTGCATGTCATCACCTCTCCTGGAAGGGCTTAATAACAGAACTTTGTAGTTCTCAGTGTTATAAATAATTTGTTTTCCATTTCAGGAGAAAAAGGAGACCCAGCTGATGTAGGTGATCAGGGAATGATTGGAAAAATTGGTCCCATAGGTACAAAAGGTAGGATATGTATTTATAGTACTGTAGAAAAGATTAAAACGCTGAACATGCTCATAAGTGGTCTATTGGCTTTAGAGAGTTACTTTTTTTCCTGTATATTGTCATTTGTCTTTAAAATGCCCCTGGATTCTAGGTTCTATCTTTTTTTTTTTTTATTTTAAATGCAAAGCAAAGTTTCTACAATCTCAATAATCACAATTGGTAGGTTACCATGTTTCTTTTTTGACAATTAGAACTGCTGCAATTTTTTATAAATGCAAAACCAGCATGCCATTTCTGTGTTTAAAAAAATATATGATCATGGCCAGAAATTCAATTGACAGAAAAACAAAAGAAACAAATATGACCGCAGATAAGTACATCAAGATCCATGTAGTCTGCTAAATTCTGATGCTGTACCACAGAGCTCCCAAACTCAGACTGTACCATCACATCATTGCAATCCAGGACCCTCTATGCTTATCCCAGGCTTTCCTGAATTCTGTTACTGTTTTGACCTCCACAAGGAGGCTGTTCCATGTATCCACCACCCTTTCGGTGAAGAAATGTTTTCTCATGTTACTCCTGAGCCTTATATCATGAACTCTTGTTTTAGAAATCAATGCCCTATATCTTATGCTTTACCTATTCATTGGAAGATTTTGAATGTCTCTAACATATCCCTTTCTTCCTCCTCTCTTCGAGGGCATGCATTTTTAGGTTTTTAAGTCTTTTTTCTCAAAGCTTATGCTGCAGACTCTGCACCATAAATGTAACCCTTCTCTGGACCACCTCTACTCTGATTCTTTGGGATATAAAGAAACGTTTGGTGGAGAAAACCTTAAACCTGGCACTGTATTCAAGGATCATACAATAGTGCTTATAGCCACTAGTTCAATGTGATGATGGTTCATACCAGGTTTTATCTTACCCTACAAGCATTATTTATTTATTCATTTACAAACCGCCTTCCAGATCATAAAATATGCATACCAGAAATATAATGTATATAATACAGAGCCTCTTTCAAAAAAAGGTAGAATAAAACATTCTCCCAACTAACCTATTCATCACATCTCCCTTAATAGATCACCTATATAACCCTTCCCCAGATCCTGAAATAGCCAAGCCTTCAATAGTTTCTTGAATAATAAATAAATCTTATTTGTAGTAGTAAGATATTCCTAGGTTCCTTCATTTTCACTTTAAAATGATTTTCACCCATAAATTCCCAGGTTTTTCCAAATGTGACAATTGGTTTAAACCAATATTCATCCTAATTTTCGGTTGATTAAAAAGCTGCTCCAGATCTGCAGATGCAGCATTTCAAGGTCTCCAACCACTGCTGAAAGCCAGTGTGGGCCAAAGTGCAAGCTGTGTCCCACCCTCCACCAGTGAAAGTGCTTATGCCCCAGTGCTGCCCATGCCAAGTTTCAAGTCTTGCCCCATCATTGCCCACCCCCCCCCCCAAGCAGCCAAAGTGCCTACTGTCTGGTGCCGTAAATGCATTTCATGCAGGCCCTGTCTACCAGAAGCTCTTTCCCGTAGGCTTCCTGGCGCTGCATAAAAGCAGAAGAGTAATGCTGCAGAGCGAGGGAGCCTCAGAAAGGGGTTGATTTTAAAAAAATCACATGGGTCTCCATGTGCACGCAGTTCCAGACACACGCACTCGGACGCATCAGCGCGCACGTGTTATAAAATAGGATATCCGTGCGCACATGCACACCTGATTATATAATCAGCATGAGCATGTGCAGGCGGATGTCTGTCACTCGCACAATGGGAGGAGATCTTAAAAAAAATATACGCATCCCTACCAATCTGCTCCAATTAAGAAGCGGACTGGGAGGGAACTTCCCAAACCCTAAACCTATCCTTCCTCTCTCTTCCCCGACCCTAATCTATCCCTACCTAACACCCCGTTTTTTTTCATACTTACTTCTGCTCCGGAGGAGAAGTATCTTCCATGTGCCTGCCGGTTGCCGGCATGCGCTTCCCTGGGACAGTGGCTAATGGTGTTAACCCGGCCTGCCCCGCCCATCCTCCACCCCCCCCCCAGCCCGCCCCTTTGGAGATGCCCAGCACTTCAGTGTGTAACGGGGGTTACGCGCGTGGCCGGGCCTTCCAAAAATGCCCGCAGCACGCGCAAGGCCCAACTACCTGCGTAACCCCTGTTATTTACAAGTGTGGTCCTTTTAAAATCAGTCCTGTATCAATTAGTGCAACAGTCAATGTACAAAACGTGTTTCGATTCTTAAACACAATACAGATATTTCACAAAATATCATTATTTATTTATTCATTGCATTTCATTCCTTTGTAAACAAGAAAATAGTTACAAAATATTTCCTTTGTAAACAAGAAAATATTTACAAAAACATATTCAAGAGTATACAACACATGCCACTTTCAAAACGAGTGGACACATCAATATACTAAAGCTATTGCACATATAAACATGAAAACACGGACATGTCAAACCCATCAACCCCATAACATACATCAACAGCCATACCTCATTCATTCCACATAAAAAACATTTCCCCCCCTAAAATCTACATATGCATATCAATGCTCGCACTATCTGTTAAACCTTGGGTGTTGTAAACCCCTTTCTAGCATGTCCTGATGAGACATTGACCCAGTAAATACCAGAGTAGTTGAAATCTTCCGTTATTATTGTATTGCCAAATGTATTTGCTTTTGTAATTTCAACTAAGCAGAAAATATGCATAGAAGTTACACCAATTATCAATGCAGTCTTAAGCATATAAATCTGCTTTGAAAATTATACTGCCAAAAATATATGCCCACAAGTATATTTGTTAGTTGGTGTGTATAGTTTTGCCAAGAGAATGTATGCGCAAATTTTTTTTAAAGTAAAAAAGCATGCATTTTCTTTGACAGTGGACTCTGTTGCAGAAGAGTCCCACTGCTGCTACCATGTGTGGCAACTGGGAGCAGCCACAGCTTGGGAAATAGTCAGTAGGACAGATGGAGGCAGGCTCTGGCTGGTTGCCACATACAAATTGTATGTACAGTAACAGAAAAGTAAAGGCTGTTTATCTTTACAGACCTTAGCCATTCAAAGTTCTCAAAGTAAACTGGCTTCCTGCCTTCTCCTTGGTACTTCTCTAACCATTCTGCATCTTGACTCCTTATACTGTGGCGACGGGAGCCTCCCTTCACCCATAATCCCTTGCGGGCTTGGTTCTTAAGGTGTTCCAAGGGAGTTTCCTTCACATGTAACATACTATCATAGCAATTTTAAAAAGCCATTTACACACCTAAATTATATTTCCACATGAATATCCTAGGGACAATTCAGTGGCATATACTGTAGTAATTTTCAAAAACCCACCTACATGTGTAAAGTGTGTTTACATGGGTAAAACCCAATTTTAAATGTGTAAATATTTTAAAAACCAGGCCCTACTTTACCCCCAGAAGCCCCTTTAAAAATTACCCTCCTTATGTTGTTCACCACTTCAAATGATTTTGGCTAGGAAGACAGTTTAGAAATTTTACAAATAAATCCTCTGATAATGAATGTCTGGCATCTTTTTTTTCAGGATATGGTAATGAATGTGAGGAGTTTTGTGGATGTTAGATGGCACTCAGATAAGGAAAAGTGGTAGCTATATGAGGGGAGGAAGGAGGTAGAGACTAATCCTCAATTACTCTTCTAAGAATTTGACCATATATTTATGTTAGAATTTAAAACACATTTAAGTCAAATAACCAACTTTTTAAGTTGAATCTATGCTCCTCATATTGATACATGATTTATTGCACTTTGTCTTGAAATGGGAGGGGGCTTAGGGTGGTAAATAGTTCATTATCTAAAAAAAAATCTATTATTTTGCTATTTTGAGGAAGTTTCGATGCATAGATATGTAGAAATTACCAGCCCATTTTAGACCTTCCTTATTTGGTGAAAATTATTTAAAAAGTGGTCACTGTTCAAATAACAGGGTTTTTAGAGTACATAGGGGGTCTTGATTATCGTCAGGCTGGTTTTCATGCATCTCATGCATTGCATTCATCCACTGTTATGGTCTCAATAGTGGGTGATGGTCTGCTGTTCTCAGATAGAGGAGAATCAGGTTTTATTTGGTACTATTAGATCTTTCAAGTGTCTTTGATATGGTGGACCACTCTCTTTTATTAACTTGCTGTCATTTAGTGGAGCTAGAGGGGACTGTTACCTATAGATATCATCTTTCTTGAAGAATAAAGAACAGTCAGTATGGCTGGATGGCATTTTATCATCACTTAAAGAAGTAGTCTCTGGGATTCTTCAGTGGTCCCCATTATCTCCATTGCTTTTAATATTTACACTCTCTGGGCAAGCTTATTCAGTCATTTGGGTTTACTACCCATGGGTAGCATCCAGATGGTGGCATTACTGGGAAAAGATCTTGAAATTGTAATTACTAGATTGAACAAATGTTCAGAATTGCAGGCTGGTAATAAATAGATCTTAAATTCTAGCAAGCCTGAAATGTTACAGGTTGGACTTATGAATTCTGCCTGAAATTGAAGGGTTGACAATCACTCCAGTTTCAGAAGTGAAATTCCTGGGAGTTGAGTTGGATTCTTTTTTTAATCTGGAAGGTGGAGATTGCTTTTGTGGCATGCAATGCTTATTTAAAAAATAATTGGTAAAACAGGTCTGTCCTTTTTTTGAAGGAGGGGCTTTAAAGACAATGGTTTAAAATATACACAGATGATATTCAGTTTCTAGTTCCTAACTCAATTTCATGGCCCAACACACTCTCTCTAACCGATCTATATCTGAAAACCATTAATACTTGGTTGTCTCATAACTGCTTAAAGCTAAATACCACTAAAACCGAAATCACGTCCCCATCTGGCCGTTTACCGACCAAATTAGTATTTAACAACCACACCATTCCAATTGTTGTTCACGTACGTAATTTGGGCGTTATAATTGACTCCAATTTATCCCTAACCACGAACATTTCTACAATCGTAAAGAAATCATTTTACAACCTTCATTTACTAAAAAAACTAAAACCTCTACTTTATCCAGATGACTTCCGAACGATCTTACAATCCGTCATATTAACTGGAATAGACCACAGTAACTCTCTCTACCTAGGCCTTCCCGACTCTTCGATTCGCCCTCTTCAACTCATTCAAAATACCGCTGCTCGCTTATTAACCAGCATCCCCCGTCGCGAACATATCACTTCAATGCTACAATACTTACACTGGTTACCAATACATTTTCGAATTCAATACAAAATATTAGGGATGTGCATTCGTTTGTGATGAAATAGGAAATATAGACGATATTTCCTATCAAAATTAGACTACTGTAATATTTCCTATCAAAATTAGACTACTTAGACTACTTAGAATACTTAGACTACTTAGAATATTTCCTATCAAAATTAGACTACTGCAATTCACTTCTCCTAGGCCTGCCCTACGCCACAATTAAACCACTACAAATCTTGCAGAACTCCATGGCACGAATCATCACAGACACTCGTAAGAGAGAACACATCACACCCATTTTAAAAGAACTGCATTGGCTCCCCATCCCTTTCCATATAAAATACAAAACCCTTACAATACTCCATAACATGCTTCACAAAAATGACCACGAATGGCTCAAGGAAACACCACGTTTCCGTACATCCAATCGTCCATCCAGAGCCTCCACGGCGGGCACTTTACACATCCCACCCCTCAAAATAGCAGACCACTCAACTACCAGAGAGAGAGCCTTTACCATAGCCGGCCCCTCCCTCTGGAATTCTCTTCCCACGTATCTCCGCCTTGAACCTTCCTTACCCAACTTCAAAAAAGGCATCAAAACCTGGCTTTTCTTACAAGCATACCCTGACTCCAATCAGACCTAAACCCCCTCCACTGCCACTTCCAATTCCCTTACCCCTTCTAATCCGTTGATGCATCCTAGGGAATTGCTGATTTTGTAAATTTGTTAATTTTTTATTCTCAGTTTTTTTAACACAGTTCCTATCAATTTCTCTCTCCCCTAGCACTTCACTACCTTTCTCCTTCCCGCAACTTCTGCGCTTACTGTCACCTGACCCCCATCCTCTCCTTTTTCCTTCACTGCTCCACCTCCCCCCTCCCTGTTATTTGTAATTTCCTCTTCCTCCTTTACAATGTTGATTGTGAACCGGCATGATATGTCCTATGAATGTCGGTATATTTTAAAAGCATTTAAATAAATAAATAAATAAATAAATAAATAAAACTTGAGGTCTAGTCAAATTAATGGTCCACGGTCCACGGTATTACAATTGAATTCAGAACGGAGGTTTCCAAGAGAGAGACGTACATGAAAGAAGCCAGCTTCAAAAATGGATATTGCAATATTTAAATTTTGAACAGATTGTAAGTGGAAAGTTCCACAGGGAGTCAGGTCAATGGTGTATTAGATATAGATTATAATACTGTATAGATTTATGAGAAATACACATGCTGGCCTTATTATGTACTTCGATGATTTTAAAGGTGTGAATGAGTGTGTGTGTGATATGGTTTTTACATTTCTGAACACATTCCTGAAGTTATATTGAAAGCACAATAAAAATTTTGCACTTTTCTCTTATTTTGTGGTATGTATTGTATATAAATGCCATTTTGGAAGCCTAGATAAAATGTATTCTATGCATTAAAAAATATCAAAGGAAGACCATACAACTGCCAGTGTATTTTAATGGTGAGGTAATGGAGGCAGGTATAGCTAAAAGATCATCATTCAAAAAATGGAAAGTGACCCAAATGATGAAAGCAGGCAAGAGTATAACCCCTAGCAAATTGCTTATAAAACAGTAGTTAGAAAGGCCAAGAGAGGCAAAACTATTAATAAAAGCTTTATCAAGTTCATTCATAGTAAAAAGCCTTAAAAGCCTGTGAGGGCTTCAGATGAGCAGATAGATGACCAAGGGGTAAAAGGGGTACTCAGAGAGGACAAGATAATAGCAGAAAAAATGAATTAATTCTTTGCCTCGATTTTTAAAGAGGAGGATGTTGGGAACATGCCTGCAGCTGAAATATTCTTTAATGGTGGAGATTCTGAGCAACTAAAACAAATATCTATGACAATGGAAGACATAATATATTGACTGAAGAACTAAAGTGTAACAAATCACTAGGACTGGATCGCATCCACCCCAGAATTCTATAAGAACTAAAGCATGTTATGGGTAACCTTTTATTAGTATTCTGAAACCTATCATTTAGAACTTCCACGATGTCTGAAGACTGGAAAGTGGCTTACAGTGATGCTAACTTTTAAAAATGGATCCAGGCGTGATCTGGGAAACTACAAACATTGATGTGAAGCAAAATGGTAGAAGTCATTCTGAAAAGCAAAATCACTGGCCATATAGATAGGCATGGTTTAATGGGGAAGAATCAACATTGTTTTAGCAAGAAGTTGTCTTGTCTTACCATCCTTTTAGATTTTTTTTTGAAGATGTAAATAAACATGAATGTAATGCCCCCTTGACTGCTTACCTCGTGGGGCGTTCCTGGGTTCAGGACCAACCTGACGGGAGCCCCCTAGGGCAGATTCCGTCGGTCCTCACATTCTTGGCGCCTTGTGCCTCCACCGGGGGAAGAAAGAGTTAGTGGGTGGGATTTCCCTCCCTTCACCCCAGGAAAACAAATGGCACTGTGAACAAGGCTGGCATTATGTACAAATATATGCAAGTTTATTAGACTATACAAGCATAAACATTTCTGCATGACTATGTACATTACTAATAGGATGTTAAGCAGCACACTTACATGCTCGTGGTTAGTAGTCTCGGTCTCCACAACTATATACATTTCTACAAGGTAGCAAGAACATCTAATATTTGGCAATTTGGGGTTGTTGGTCCCCACAGTACACTACCCTATAGAGTAGAGGGGACTTTGTACGTTCCCACTTACTCAAGCATTGTTATTATCCTCCCCCTTTTTCCCCAGTCTCATCCAAGTGAACCGATGCAACTGGGCTGGTGAGCAGTGTTGGACTGGAGGGATCTGTCTCCTTCCACTCTGCTGAGAGGTACGTGCCAACACTGGGGCCAGGGTGACCCAACTTGGCCTCCCGGTCTGTCATTGGGGTCCACATCTTCCTGGGGGACCTGACTCCACATCGCCGGACTGCAGCTAGGGTCCCTTTGCTCTTGGTGGATCGCTTGACCTCAGGATATGCCGCTGGGGTCCTCACCCCCTCAGGGGACGCATCTCTGCCTCGCTGGACCTCCTCTGGGTTCCTGTTACTCTTGGGGGACCCAACTCTGCCTCCTGGACTTGCTCAAGGGGGATCACTTGATCTCTGCCACTGTCCTTCAGTTCTCCTTCCTTGGCAGGAAGTTTTTTCCCCAGCTTAGGCTTACAGCTCAACTAGGCTCATGGCTGTCTTGTATTCAGTGGGTTTTGCCCTCTGCAGTCAGTATTTTAGCTTCTTTTAAGCTCATGGCTAGTCATGTGCTATTACCCAGCCTAGAAGAGTCACTTTCTTTCAGCCTAGTTTCTACTTCAGCTGTTGCCTGACCCTGTATGGATCACCTTTCAACCAAAAGAGTAGAGAACCCAACAGGACCATAGATAGGAAACCATGTACCCCATGTACCCCTCTATCCTGCCTATTTTTTCCTGTCTGGGAACTTCACACTCAACATGTATGACTACCCCTGCTAGTCAGGGTGAAAATCTGTCTGCCTCTCAGTACTGTCTTCCAGCACATTTCTCTCACAAATCCCTTCCCCAGTCATAGTTCTGTATTTTATAATTTTAAATCCTCTGAATTATTTGCTAGTAATATTTCCTACAAAATTACCATGAGGTCCAGGGGACTATGACATGAAAATCCCCTACCTGAATGTCTGACTAACCCATTGAATGGTCAGTTAGGTATCCTCACAACAGGACATCTGGCAACCTTTTCAGTCTCCTGTGTTGCGCTAGGGGGGTGGACCCATGCCTTGGAGCAGTGGAGAACAGCTCCCTGGTAGGGACCAGGAAGCACCTACCCCCAGGGGGCCAGCACTAGAGGAGACAGAGGCTAGGATGAGCTTCACCACTGGAAGCCCAAGGTACCCCCAGGAGGAGCCCGTAGGGACGTGGGCCTCGCAGGGTCTCCCAGAGAGATGGAAGTCAGGCATGCCCACAGACAGGAGGGGAGCATGGTCAGGTTCAAGACTGGAGGTCAGGTGGAGCAAGGAGGACCAGAACAGTGTAGGTGATGACAAGGCTAGGAACAGCGCCGGAATCTGGAGATGTGGTCAAGCAGCCAGAGGTCAGAATCTGGGGGTCATTCCGAGGAGTGGTCAACGTAGCAGGGGTCAGGTTCTGGAGGTCAGATGAGGTCACAGGCAGGCTGAGATCAGAAGGCAGGCAGCAGGCAGACGGGTCTAGGAGCAGGCTGAGGTCAGAAGGCAGGCAGCAGGCAGACAGGTCAAGGATCAAGCCGAAGTCAGTATCAGTAAGACAGTCCAGAGGTACTACCTGGGGAGACAGACAGATGAACAGGAACAGAAGGACGCTGGAATACTAGGATGCAGGAACGAGACTGGAACAAGACTGGAACAAGGTTCAGACGCAGTGACAATCTAGCAAACAACTAACTCGATTGCCAAGGCAAGGAAGTCCAGGAAGGAACTTCCTTATATCAGGGAACCAATCAGGGCACACCGCGGAGCTAGGACCAGCCCCTGGCCCTACAAGAGGCCGGGCGGTCTGCCACGTGAACATGCACATAGGGGTATGGCCAATGCCACTGAGGATGCCGAGCTCCGGCGTGAGGCCTGGTGCATAGTGGAAGGCCCAGCGACCGCTGCCACGGGACGCTGATGCCTGGAAGAGCTCGCAGCTACCACTAGGGAGGCCAACCCGAGACCTGCCGTGGAACCAGAGAGGTGAGCAGGCCCATGCGCGGGCCAGGCGCAGACAGGGTGCGTAACGTCCTGAGCTTGTGGCTCAGGTTACATAGTTGTATTGTTCTGTTCTTTTCTCTCCTATTGCTCCCTCAAACCTCAGATTCTTGGAGGGGGGGGGGGTGGTTCATGAAGAAAAATATACACCTGTTGATATAATATATTTAGATTTCAGAAGGTGTTTGACAAAATCCCCCATGTTAGACTCCTCAGGAAATTACAAAGTCATGGGATAGGAGGCAGTGTTCATTGGATGCTTGTAAATGCCTTCAAGAGAATCTTTCCAGATTGAAAACAACCACAATAGAACAAATGCTTAACTTCCCTTTTGTAGTTCTAAAACTGACTCTTTATAGTTTCAATTATGGTTTAAATAAAATGCCAGAACAATAACCAAATTCAAGAAATCATGGGATAAGAACAAGGGATCCTTGGATGCGAGAAGGTGAGCGCAAAGCCTGCCATCTAGTAGGTCCTGTAGTATAGCAGCAGAAATGGGCAGATAAGATGGGCTTTGCGGTCCTTGTCTGACATTTTCTGTGTATCTGTGTTATTGATCTCCTTAAAAGTAGAAGACTTTGGAGCATGTGATTTCTCTTTTAAAACTCAGAAGCACAAAATACAGTATTATGGCAGAAAAGAAACAACAAAATACTTTTCTGTACTTAGATGTCATTCTCCATCAGCTTTCAGGCCCTAGTAAACATCTGATGAATGGACTTATAAGGCCCTAAAGGCTATCGTGTAATAACATTTATACTCATAACAAAAGACATCAAACAAGTCATTTGAAGGTAATCATGACCTTCCTGAGAATTTTTTTATTTATTGAAAAAAAAATATATAATCTAAAAAAAAGCTTTGCTTGGGTTGTCAAGTTATTCAGTAGGATAAATTTTGTACTAAACCTTTTTTCCTAGAACAGGAGGACATTTTTCAAAGGGAGTTAGCCAACTAGATTCATGGGGTAAATAATGCCCTACCCAGTGCATTATTTAGCTGCTCAAAAAATGGGTGTTGCAAGAGTCATCTAAAATGTACGTAGGTAGTTCATAATGCAAGCAATTTTACCTGCATTAAAAAGAAACTTTCCAGGGATATGTTTAGTTTGAGAAAGTTAACTAAGCACACATAATTGATTTTTGAAATTTATGTACATAGTTTCCCCTGTGCAACTCACTAGTAGATACAGCGGGTGCAAAGTGTATGGATCTTATTTTATCTGCAATAAGTGTTAGTGAATTTTCAAAGAAAAACTACTTACGCAGTTTAAAAAAAAGTTCCCGTGTAATTTTCCACTAGGCAATTTTAGAATAATTTGCCCTCTATGAGATTAATCAGTTCTTCAGTAATATGGCAAAATCTTTGTCTTTCTACTGTACATTGCCTGCTTGCTACCTGACACAGGCCACTAGGTGGCACCTAACTAACGAAGGCAAGTGTGACCCTCATGAAATCAGGTTTGAAGTACAGTATTAAATTAGCAGCCTACCTTTCAGAGCCAGATTTGACCTATTAATGTCAATGAAACAGCATAATTTCATTTTGAAGCAGAAATTCCATGTACTTTCTACAAGCTAAAATAACAATATTATTTAATTGGGTGATGTTTTAATAGTGACTTACTAGATCTATATATTGTAATGTATAAGAAACCTTGTCTTAGTAAATTGCAGAGAATGTAGTTTTGATATGCTGTCAGAGACTCACTAATTAAAATAAAAAAAAACCAGAATGACATTTCAAGGCAAGAAGGTCAAATTTTGGTTTTGTTACTCTAAAACTGTGATAAGAAGCTGATCATTCTAAAGAATGAGCCTGAAATGAGTAAAATCTCTGTGCTAATATTAAATCCAAGCATAAACAGGTCATCCCTAGTTGTCCCTTCTCCTGGTTCCAGTAGCACATGAATTTCAGCTGTACCCGTTCTGAATAACAGAATTCTTGGAGATAATGCTCAGCTATACCACAGTTAACTGCTTTGGAAACAATTTAAGCTGTTAAATAACCTCTTGTTGGATGCATATTCTATTTTTTTATTCAGGTGAGAAAGGATGTAAAGGTTTATCTGGACCAGCTGGAGGAAAGGGCAAAGCAGGTACAATAGATTTTTTTATCTCCACCTGTACAAAATTTCTACCTTAATGGCCTAGGGCAGAGGTTCTCACCCCAGTGCTCAGGACACACCCAGGTAGTCATGCTTTCTGGATGGCCACACAGACTATGCATACAATGGAGGCAGTACAAGCAACGCTATGTCATGCATATTCATCCTGGTTATGTGTCCTGAAGGCTGGGTTGAGAACCCCTGGCCTAAGGAAAAGGCTAATGGTACAAGACTTCCTACCAGAGCCGTACCAGGCAATTTGGCACCTAGGGCCAAGTGAAAAAAATGCACCCTCACTTTGACACACCATACGACACCACAAGCTGGGAAACTGTTAAATCAATGGTAGGGGGCTTTAGTTTTTATTTTCACCCTGCAGTCACCTCCTGTTCCTTTGGATTTCCAGCTCAATTGGAACCAGTACGATCCTGGTGCCATAAGCTTTCATTCAAAGACTGAACTGGAAACCCCAAGAAGCCAGATGATGCACACCATGCAATAAGAGAAATTTATTTATGAAATGCATTTCTATTTGAGGGACAAAAATTACTTTTTTCTTCCCAATTTGGCCAAATATGCAGCTCATTGCAGGAAGCCTTTTCTGGGATTGACAGCTTAATTTAAAATACTGGGAGCTAATTTTGGAATTTTAGATCTGGCTTGAATGCATGTGACTCTTCATAATAAAACTACAACTTTTGATTCTATGGAAGATTTAAATGTGTACATCCAAGAGCACTTGAGCATTAACCATATGGCATGACCCTTCAAGCAGTCATCTGAAGGCAGCGAAGTAATATGACAAGGCGGTAGCTAAAACCAGAACGATAATGGGCTGCATGGAGAGAGGAATAACCAGCAGGAAAAGGGAAGTGATAATGCCCATGTACCTGGAGTACATGCTTCGAGCAATTTTTAACCAGTAAAGCGATAAAGACAGGATGGAAAAAATCCAGCAGGTGACCAAAATAGTGTGGGATCTGTTTCAGAAGACCTATGAGGAGAGGCTGAAGGAGCTAAATATATATACTCTGGAAGAGAGGAGGTGCAGGGGAGAAATGATACAGACCTTCAGATACTTGACAGGTATTAACGATGCGCAGACTTCAGACCTTTTCCATTGGAAACAGTAGAACTAGAGGTCACGATATGAAACTCCAGGAGGGAATGATTCAGAACCAATATCAGGAAATATTTCTTGATGGAGATGGTGGTAGATGCCTGGAATGCCCTCACAGAAGAGGAGATGTAGATGAGAACAATTAATGAACTCAAAAGGGCATAGGACAAACACTGTGGATCCCTAAAGGCTTGAAGAAAGGGATGGTGTAACATTTCTGCATGGGAATAACCTGCACGAGTGGCAGTTACCCCCTTAACAGAACGACTGGGGGTTACATGCATGAAGCAGCAGTTACTACCATAAGCAAATTGCTGGGCAGACTAGATGGACCATTTGGTCTTTATCTGCCAACATTACTATGTTATGTTACTATGAGCTTATACTTTCACAAGATTTTCATCATGTTACTCAGCTAAATGTACAGATCTCCTAATACGCATTAATGTATGCCTGTATGTTTGGAGAAATAAAAGGTTCCAGTTTCATCTTAGGCTGGAAGTCAGACTTTATATTCAGAATTTATTGGGTCATCTTAATATATTAAGGGGCAGATTTTAAAAAAATACACGCGCGTGTACTTTTGTTTGCGCAATCGCCGCGAACAAAAGTACGCCGGATTTTAAAAGATACGCGCATAGCCGCGTGTATCTTTTAAAATCCGGGTTCGGCGCACACAGGGCTGCGGAAAATCGGCAGCCTGCGCGCGCCGAGCCGCGCAGCCTGCCTCCGTTCCCTCCGAGGCCGCTACGAAATCAGAGCGGCCTCGGAGGGAACTTTTTTTTTGTCCCCCCCCCCACCTTTCCCTCCCTTATCTAACCCACCCCCCTGCCCCCCTGGCCCTACCTAAATCCCCCTCTACCTTGTTCAATGGAGTTACGCCTGCTGCTGGCAGGTGTAACTCACGTGCGCCGGCTGGCCAGGCCCCGACACAGGCCAGGCACACGGCCATGCCCCCGGACCGCCCCGGACCGCAGACACACCCCCCGGACTGCCCATTTTAGCAAGCCCCGGGACTTACGCGTGTCCCGGTGCTTTGCGCGCGCCAGTGGCCTATGCAAAATAGGCGCGCCGGTGCGCACAGGGCTTTTAAAATCTACCCCTAAGAATTCATCCCAATACATAAACAACGATGCAGTCTGTGTGTTGATTGATGGAATTATGATACTATTAATGTGAGCAAAACAGTAGGAATTATTCTGGTCTTTTTCTGTTTCCTTTATAATTGATTGCAGTGTTGTTATAAACTGGGTTTTAAAGGGTGTTATCTTTCTTGTAGCACGAGACACACTTATGTTATACCACATTTAATGGTGGGAGTGTTTGAGAACAAGCTTTACTCCTGGTTTCTTAATCTTTGTTTTTATCTTTTGTCTAACTTTTCTTTTGTTTTTTTCCAGAGTGTTTTTATGGAGTGTTTCATATATACTATATCTTGGCGATTTTCTTATTTTCAGGATTTTTCTTGTTATGGATTAAAGAGATTGTTTCAACAGAGTGTCCTTAAATGTCAACAGTCCTAATTATCAGGGGAAAAAGAAAAACATTTTATCACATGCACAGTCTTTTCAGGCTGACATAATTATGTTACAATAAACTCATCTGTCTTTGAAACAAATGCAAAAATTAAAGGGGGATGGATTGGCACACGGGCATACAGGTGCACCTTTTCGTCGGTCTGCACCCAGCGATGCCCGGAATGGCCTGGAGGCCGGCAAGGTTCGCCGGGTCCATGGCCTTGCAAACTGTTGGATTCATGGACCCTTGATCCAGCTAGAACTGATGATGGAGCACCGTGGGAAGGCCCACCATGGAGGTTGTAGCCGGGAGGCGGTCCAATCCAGGAGACCAATCGAATCTTCACCACTGGAAGTCCAAGATCCCCCCTGGGAGAAGCACTTGAGGACCCGGACCACTTGGACTTACGTACGGTCTCCTGAGGGTGAGTATCCGAAGAAAGGTCCAGGAGTGCTGAGGAGAGGAAAAGCTGGAACTAGGAGGTCAACCAGAACTTCACCACTGGAAAGCCAAGGTCCCCCCAGGAGGAGCCCGTGAAGACCCGAGCCGCTTGGACTTAGGCAAGGCCTCTTGGACAGAGCAGTCCGGACAAAGAAGAGCAGAAGGAAGGAACCAACAAGGATTCAGGGCAGGCGGCTGAAAGCAGAAGTGGAGACGAACCAAAGTCGAGGCAGGTAGCGAGCGGGGAACCAGGGCATGAGCCAAAGTCAGAAGCCAGTGGATGAGCTGAAGTCAGAAGGATGAGCAAGGCAGGAACAGCAACTAGCACACTCCAAGGAGTCAACCTCATTGCAAGGCTAGGAGTGCAGCTAGTTGCAGGGTTTTAAACCCTGAGGGCGTCTGACATCCTCCTCAGGGCTGTCCTACATTTCCCGAACTGGCCCCTTTAAATACTGAGCCCCTGTGAGCACGCTCGCGCTATGGGGGCGGCGCCAGCAGCAGCGCATTGGCAGCATCTCCCTTGAGGAGGGATGCTGCGGGCAGCAGAGCCAGGCAGGCTGGACCAGGCCCCAGCGATGCTGCAGCGTCCCGGGCTGGCCCCGAGGTAAGTGCAAGGACCGGGGTACAGCCCGGGACCACAACACTACCACAATCTAGGGATGTGCATTCGTTTCCTACATATTGGTAAGCGCAACGTATAGGGCCATATTCGCTGTATTCGTGGGGAAGCGAAACGTATTGCGATTCCCCACGAATACAACAAATCTTCGCCGAATTATTCGGCAGTCTAAAGGAGCGAGTTTAAACAAACCCCCCACCCTCCTGACCCCCCCCCCCGGCCATCCATTGCTCCTACCATGTGACAGGGGCTGACCAATGGCACCGGTAGCCCCTGTAACATAGTAAGGTCAAAGGCTATCGGCGCCATTTTGAATACCGGCAGCCAAGGATGTGAGTGCAGGAGATGGCTCCCGGACCCCCCGCTGGACCACCAGGGAGTTTTGGTAAGTCTTGGGGGGGTCAGGAGGGTGGGGGGTTTGTTTAAACTCACTCCTTTAGACTGCCTTGTGGGGTCCCACAAGACTTGCCAAAAGTTCCTGTTGGTCCAGCGGGGGTCCGGGAGTGACCTCCTGCACTCGGGCCATCGGCTGCCAGTATTCAAAATGGCACCGATAGCCTTTGCCCTCACTATGTCACAGGGTCCAACCAATGGCACCGGTCGGTCCCTGTGACAATGGATGGCCGGCACAAGATGGCACCAGCCATCCATTGCTCCTACCATGTGACAGGGGCCGACCAATGGCACCGGTAGCCCCTGTGACATAGTAAGGTCAAAGGCTATCGGCGCCATTTTGAATACCGGCAGCCGAGGGTGTGAGTGCAGGAGATGGCTCCTGGACTCCTCCGCTGGACCACCAGGAAGTTTTGGTAAGTCTTGGGGGGGGGGGGGGGTCAGGAGAGTGGGAGGTTGTAGTTAATTCAGTTTTAGCCGGGAAACGAATAAGAATTAACGCATGAACATATCGGGGGCCCTCCTTGCCGAATGCAACATATCTGCCCCCCGATGAATATGAATCCCGAATGCAACGTATGGGTCCCTCTGCACATCCCTACCACAATCCTACTCAAGAACAGATTATTTTTTAATATTGACTGAACTGTTGGCTGGGGTTTCTTGTGCTAGCATTCATTCTATATTAATTTCAGATCATGCCATAGTCTCATTTATTTTATCTTGGACAGATCTGCATCCTTCTCTTTCTTCATGGAGATAATATTAGTATATTATATGATCAGCAGTTTGTAGATCATGTTTGGAAAGCTAATGTGAAATATTTTCAGTTTAATGAACTTGATGACTTGATGACTTAGCCCTCCAGGTCATATGGAATGCCTTTAAGGCAATTATCAGAGATGAAATACTTAGTTTCACCATAAGGAAAAAAAGAGAATCTAACCGTACCATTAAAATCTGGAAGGGGAAATTTCCCAATTAGAAAAAGTGTATTGTACATAAAAATAATAAAGTACTATTATCGTTGCATATTCTAAAATATCAATATAGTAAATTGTTAAGTGATAGAGCAGGCAAGTCTGTATTCTTAAAAAAAGGCAAGCTATTATTCTGAAGATAATAAGGGCCTATTTTCAAAAGGCCCAGTGACTCACAAAGGCCCAGCGACGTGTCTAAGTCCCGGGGCTTTACTAAAGGGGGTAGTCCATGGGTGGGGCGGGTGGTCGGGGGAGGGGCAGGGGTGGGGTCAGAGGCCTCCAACACAGCGGCCATTTGCCGCTGTGCCGGCCCTGCCCCGCCCCCGGACTGCCCTTTTAGAAAAGCCCCAGAACTTACACGCGTCCTGGGGCTTTACATGCGTCACCGGGCCTTTTTAAAATAGGCCCAGTGCACGTAGGGCTTTTAAAATCTGGCCCATAGAGCGAACTCTGTGTGGACTGGAGAAAAGCCAGGGAGAAAACTGTAGAACAGTAGCACTGGAAACTTGGAGACAAGCAGGACCCCAGGCATTGGATGGTAAAAACTTGAACATAGTACACACAATAGGAACACAGCAGCATGGAGAACAGGACAGGAAAACCAGAATACAATAGGACTGGGACAAGGTTACAGGCCAGAAATAGCAGACAAAGCAATAGCACTTCCAAAGGGTAGAGGCTGATTGAGTTGTTGGACCAGCACTGTGTGTGCCTTCTGGATATGCCTTATATTCTGCTGGGAATATAGGGCAAACCCAGTGCTAGTCCAATCAGAAGACTGCAGGGGCATGTCTGACTCTCCCCGGAAACAAGACAAATATATTAAAACTCTCAGAAAAGCCAGCAGCCTTGAAGCAGGTTCACAGCCTGGAATCCCCAGGCTATGGGTTTGAAACCCCACAATTAGTTGATCTCCTCAATATCGTTCCTGATGGGGTAGGTGAGACTTTATAAAAATGGTGATATTTCTGGAAATACATTTTATCTTAAGCATGAAACCTTTATTTTTTTCCTACTGATTTCTATAAAAATGTTGGTAGACAATTGTCTAAATTCCTGTGGAATGATTGTACCCCTGGAATTGCTCTATGAAAACTTAAAGCCTTCAAAGAGAAAAGGGGAGATAGTTTCCCAGATTTGTATTTATATCATCAAGCGTTCGGGGATGGTGAGTGATCCTTTAGATATACTCCAAGTGAATAGAATTTGAACATTAGTGTCTCCAATCCCTTTGCATATATTGCCTGGACTTAAAATTATATCTATAACAAAAACCAAGAAGGCCACTAAAAAATCTCACATGCATTGTATTAGAGACTGTCATAAAAAAAAAAAAAGAGCTTAATAGTGGTTGTTTGGTACAAAGGCCTATTGCTAACCACTTAGGTGTAACTCAGCTCAAAAAATAATCATTGGTCTCAGTGAATTGTTGTATCCCATGGGGTTTTTTTTTAGAAATGTTTTTTCTCTTGCAGATACTGTATAATAGTTTTGAAGAAAGCACTGAATTTGAAAACACTTATCTTATTGCATGACAGAACAGTCATTTTTTTTCTTTAGCCCTGTACCGCCACAATCTGGCGTTAGAATTTAACCAGGTTGTGGGCTTTACAGGGCTAAAGCAAAAGGAGTGTTCTGTCATGCAATAAGATAAGCGTTTTCAAATTCAGTGCTTTCTTCAAAGTTTAAAATAGATAAAGGCTTAACCTGGGAACTGTGGCAAAAACATAATTTATGGACTTTTGGTCAACTGTTAAATGATGGGGTATTTTTGTCTTTTCCTGCCCTGCTTCAGAAATTTGGATGCCTGCTTCACAGTTTGTTTGTTTTTAATAGTTGCAGCTTTAACACTGTATAAAAGAAAGTAAGTTACAGATTGGTAGTATGAATGAAATCTTCCCCTGAAGGTAGGGGGGGCATACAGCAAACTAGATCAAACTGGGTGTGTGGCTTCAGGATTTTACAAATTGTTAAAAAAAAAAAAACCCAGTCAACTGGATATTTCAGGCTTGAAAAGGAAATGGGACTCTGATTTAAACTGTCAGGAAGATGCAATCTTATGGGACCATTATTGGAAATCGACTGTCAGGATTGCTTCATCTCTGTTTTTTATTGCCCACCAAGGGTTATGGTCTCCTTGGCAATTACACAGAGCAGGAAGTGCAGAGGTCACATATTTCTTGGTCATGTAGTAGGGATAAAGCGAGTTTGCCACACATACCTTTTAACTGTCCCATTGTCAGAACATTCTGGGAGAAGATTTGGGAGAGAAATAAGGAAATTGTTAATACTGACTGTGGTATCACCTACGGGTCTGTTATTTTGAAATCCTTTTATCTGGATGGTTCTTTGTCTATCCCTCAAATAAAATTGGTTGACTTTTTTATCTACTGCTCTGGTTAATATAATCTAACTAGAAAAAGTTTATTATTTTTCATTATTAGTGGAACTCTTTAATTTACAAATATGAATGTGTTCTAGCTGCTTAACTGATGACAATTTTTAGACCACTGGATTGCTTTTTTATTTGCAAACTCATCATTTTCTGACTCATATACATGCAGTACTTTATTGTTTTATGATTTTTGCCTCTCTGTAGATCATTCATAGATTTCTAATTTGATTCTATTGCGTTTATTACTATTGTTTTTTTCAAAACAATAAAGAAATTTGAACTGGAGGAAAGTCAATAAAATTAAGAGGAAAAATAAACAAATATGGTTGTCAAAATAGGTGATTGAAAAGGTAAAAGGTACATGAAATCTCAGAAAGAAAAAAAAATATTTTTCTCTACCTCAAAATGTTGAGGGAAACAAGGTACACAGGACAGGAAAGATAACCTAAAGAAAGATGACTAGATGTTTTTTTTTTTCAGTTGTTAGAGAAAGGAGGAAGTGCAGAGGTGAGATTGTAACACTGAGGATGAAAAGGAGGAATATGTGGAGGGTTGAATTGAATGTTCTGTATTCACTGTGTTCACTGAAGAATGGGTTGGAGAAGAACACCAGTAATACATATGGTAAAGAGGCTGACCTGATGGGAGAAGTAAAGCTCCTGAAAATATAGCCAAGAAATGCATTAAGTTAGTTCAATAAAAAAGGTATCAGCTTATCATTTATTTTTTCTTTGTTAAGTTTTCTTTCCTTGTGGTACAGAATAAAAGAGATTGCAGCCAGGAATATATTAGGTGTAAATGTTTGTGCTTGTCTTGTTGCTTCATAATTTCCATTTTTGTAATTAATCAGGCAGTGTGTGTGACTGTGGAAGATACCGTAAATTTGTTGGACAGTTGGAAGTTAATGTTGCCCGACTCAAGACGTCTTTAAAGTTTGTAAAAAATGGTTAGTTGTTTTATAATTTATTTATCAATGTTAAATCAGACCCGATGTTGCTTCACTGTAAGACTTTTTAGCTTACTTACTGTGTAAAGAGAATGAGAACAAATATAACTTGCGATTAATTTGTAAGACATCTTGGCACATTATCATTTCCATTGACTTGAGTGACTTCTATAACTATGTCTCTCTGGAGTTTACAAAATCCCAAGCAAATGAAAAGGGAAGGTTATAAGTGAATTGCTGCACAATTTAATCTGAAACAGTTCAGCTATATTGGCTTAATAGTTGCTATTACAAAAAATAGTGGCAGATCTATGAGTCTTATTTAAAGGATATAAGACTGAAGGGTATAAGACTGAAGGGTATAAAACTGAAGAATGAATTGCTTCTCTCCACAACCTTCCCCACCCCTTCCCTATATAAAAATACTACATACAATGGACACTCTCATCTTGGGTCAATAATCTCCCCAACAGAAGATTCATTTGAATGTCTCCTAACATTCACCTTATTTCTAAGTAATATACGGTATCAAGACAGAATCCACACACCAATACAGATAACATATCCCTTTGAGGGAATAGCCAGACTTTCCTCCCAAACACCAACAATACTCAAGCCAGAGTCATCCAACTAGTTATGCCCAAGCAGTGGTATATATCTGACTCAGTAGTCCACCGTCCCCACCTTCTTTGCTGAAAGGGTGGTGGATGCTTGAAATAGCCTATCTGCAGAGGTATTAGCAACCTAAACTGTGAAAGAATTCGAGATGTAGAGGAAGATGAGATGGGAAGGGAAGGAAGGAGGAAAGAATGGAGTAATTGAGTTCTGGTTTAGCTATGGGAATGCTTGGAATGTTAGAGGACCAAAAAGGGAAGACGACAAAATCAGCTTGCAAGGAACTGCATCAAGCTCCCAGGGAAATTTAGGTTTAGATTAGAACACTGTTAGGTATAACTGGAGAAGGTGGCAGGTTGTCTAGAATGGGAAGAGAACGGCATGGCTATAATCCCCAGCTAATGGCAAAAAGGATAAAAAATCTTCTTCCTGAACAGCTGAAAGTTGAGAAATCTCCCTGAACACAGAAGGAAATGATGACTAGGCCTAGAGTAGGGTAAGCAGGTGCAAATGGGTTCACACTGGGTGGGCTAAATGGTTCTTATCTGCCAAAATCTATGTTAGCAATCCACCACCTTAAGTCACTAAGGACTCCAGCAACAGTTCATGTAAAATATGTGAAATATGTATAAAAATAAAACACGATAGTTCAATCTGTTATTACAGTACTGTAATCACGCTTTATCTCTGATTTCACTTCCTTAGAACTAAGGATTTCCTGTGCTTAACCCAGGCTTTTATGAATTATGTTATTGTAATGGGAAGCTTTTCCATCCACCACCCCAGTATAAAAAGCGGTATATAAAACAGTTTAAATAAATAAATAAAATAAATACTCTCTTTGAACCTTCTATCATGACCTCTTGTTCTAGGACTTGTCACTAAAAAATGCTTGTTCCTTATGTATTATTTATAGCTTTGAGTTACTGAATGTCTCCATCATATACCACCCCTTTTCACCTCTCTTCTAGTTTGAACTGAGGTTAGCCTGGCTAATCCTGGTTGCTATAGAAGGGTAGCCCTCCAGTTACTCCCCTTGGCTCTTATGGATGGACAGCCAAGGCTGGCTTCCTTTCTTTCTCAGTCCTTCAGGACAGTCTGCCCACCACTGACTCTCCACACACTCCCTGTCTCACTCTTCTACTTTCTCCAAGGAAATTGTCAATGTTTCCAGTCCTTGCTATGGTTTCTTTCTCCATGGCCCTCTGCTTCTCTTTAATTCTTCCTTCTAGACTTGGAGAAGTGGCTCCTGGT
This sequence comes from Rhinatrema bivittatum, assembly GCF_901001135.1. Classification (NCBI taxonomy): domain Eukaryota; kingdom Metazoa; phylum Chordata; class Amphibia; order Gymnophiona; family Rhinatrematidae; genus Rhinatrema; species Rhinatrema bivittatum. Next base: position 754,414,014 of record NC_042616.1, read on the forward strand.
CTGGAGTCAAGGTTAGAACAATGTTGCTCCCTTTCCCATAGCTTCACCCAGGGCTCTCCCTTCCATGTCCTTTTTTAAACATTTTCCCCAGCTTTATTTAGGCTGGTTTGTTCATATCCCTGGTCTGTTTCTTTGTTCCTTTCCCTTGCTGGATCTGTAGATCCCATAAATTCAAGTTACAACTGACTGGCAAATTTGGACAAAAATCTGAATTACAATAAACGTATCCAAATTGACTCAGCCATACTTTGCTTAAACAAGAGTAGAGATGGAAACAATACTTGAGCAATATACAGTAAGTAAAACTAGAAATAATAATTTGATATCTAAAGTGCTTTTCATCAAAGCAGGATCACAACATCTTTACTATATTTACTAGAGATGTGAATCGGAACCGGAATCGGTTCCGATTCCGGTTCCGATTCACATGTGGGGTTTTTTTCATCGGGCCCGATCGCGGTTTTATCGGCTGCGCCCGAGCCGATAAACAAAAAACCCACCCGACCCTTTAAAACTAATCCCTTAGCTTCCCCCACCCTCCTGACCCCCCAAAAAACATTTTACAGGTACCTGGTGGTCCAGTGGGGGGTCCCTGGAGTGATCTCCCGCTCCCGGGCCGTCGGCTGCCACTAATCAAAATGGCGCTGATGGCCCTTTGCCCTTACCATGTGACAGGGTATCCGAGCCATTGGCCGGACCCTGTCACATGGTAGGAGCACTGGATGGCCCGTACCATCTTGTGCTCCTACCATGTGACAGGGGCTGACCAATGGCACCGGTAGCCCCTGTGACATAGTAAGGGCAAAGGCTATCGGTGCCATTTTGAATACTGGCAGCCGATGGTCCGAGTGCAGGAGGTCGCTCCTGGACCCCTGCTTGGTCAGCCCCTGTCACATGGTAGGAGCACAAGATGGCGAGGGCCATCCAGTGCTCCTACCATGTGACAGGGTCCAGCCAATGGCACGGATACCCTGTCACATTGTAAGGGCAAAGGGCCATCGGCGCCATTTTGATTAGTGGCAGCTGACGGCCCAGGAGCAGGAGATCGTTCCAGGGACCCCCACTGGACCACCAGGTACCTGTAAAAGGTTTTTTTGGGGGTCGGGAGGGTGGGGGAAGCTAAGGGATTAGTTTTAAAGGGTCGGGGTGGGTTTAGGGGTTATTTTTGTGTGCTGTTTTTCCTGCCCTCCCCCAAAACGATAAGAGAACCCCCACGATCAATATCGTGGGGTTTTCCTATCCTTTTGGGGGAGCCCCTGATTTCTGATGATTTTGAAAATATCGTCTGATATTTTCAATCGTCCGAAGCCCGATTCACATCCCTAATATTTACTATTTCATATAATATGAATATGAAGCCTAAAGAACACTGAGACCTATGTGGTCCATCAAAGCATTTATATGGTCATTTTGGCATGTTAGACAAATGGAATCAATTCCCCAGAATGGACTCCTGATGAAGCGTTTTACCAAGTGAAACACTGGCCTGGTTGGGCGTTGTTTGTGATATTTAACCATCAGGATTTGGGAACTGTGATAAGAATTTTGAGAAATTTTATGCAGCACACATCAGTACACAATTTGGCACACTATAAAAAGAAATAAGATGGATGATTGAATAGACCGGGCAGTTCATTGAAAGTTGAACACACTTGTCTGGCTTGCTGACACCTTAGAAAATATTTAAAATAAAACAAGATTTGAATAATTTAATAACCATTGTTCACATTAGTAGCCTTTGTTTTTCAATGGATTTGTTTGGTTTCCCCCCCTTTTTTTTGAGTATATCATATGGGTAACTTTTTGGTGGCTTATTTTCATGTGATTGCTAAAATATATCTGCCATGGTGCTGCATTTTTGGAAGTGCAAAGCTAAAGATAATAGCAATTAGCCATACCGGCTAGATCATAGGACTATGGATACTATTAGAGTTGAAGGTCCATTCTCGACAGAAAATTAGTTCTTTTGCAACACAGTAAATGATGACAGTTAATGATCAAATTGGTCCATCCTCTCAGCCCAGCAGAGATTCCTCCACTTTGGTTAGATGCACATATAAATTCCCATATGCAACCCTAAACCATTTTGTCTCTTCCCCATGTATTTTATCTGTCTTCTCAATCCTTTTCCCACCTCTGCTCTCCACATCCTTCCCAATCAAGTCAGACTAGATAATCCTCGGTCAATCATACTGACTATGTCATGGAAACCACTAATCAAAATCATTAAGCCTTTGAAAAATGCTGTAAGTTTCCAAAATCCAAATACAGACATAAACTATAACACACAGGGTTTCATTCATGTGTTCATTCTCATGCATCCATTAACAAACTTTACACAGAAAAGGCTGCTTTGCTAACTTCTTGATGAGATTTATTTCTCAAAAGAATTTCCTTAACACAAAAAAATAGGAATTTCACCTTTTTTTTATTACAAAAAAGGGGAATCATAAAATGCTGACTGCAACTTAACAGTACCTATTTTGCATATAACCATGCACCCCTCCCAAAAAAGTTAACAATTATTTTATTTATTTTTATTTTATTTTATTTATTAGAAATTCTAATCTGCACTCATAACCAAGTTTGAAGCGGGAAACAAAAGTAAAAACATATATAATAATATAAAAACAAACAAAAACAAAAAATACTTACATAAAAAGAATATCATAATAGCCTGTTACTGGGGGAATTTATAAGGGATGCGTGCCGACACCATTACTAGTTTTCCCAGTTCATTCCCAGTTTGCCCAGTTATAAGGGATAGGTCTGCCAAAACCCCCTAGGCTATTAGCCTCTCTTTCCCCCTTTTAGCCCCAGTCCTTAAAACCCTGCGAACTAGCCTAGATTTTTTTTTTATTTTATGACTTAGATGCCATCCACAGCAGCAGTAAAGTTACGTGGCAGGGAACCTCGACACACTTGTGCATGTTAATACTTACGTGCACAATTCATATTAAAGTCCTGGAATGCACAGCCAATGCCCCGCCCATACCACACAAACACCCCACCCCTTTTTTTGGGCTTTCTCGAATATCTCCCAGTTTTGGCGTGCACCAGTCTTTTAAAATTTCCCTATTGTTGTTTATAGTGCAGAGCTAGCTAACTGAACTGGCTATACCTGAAGCATACATACTAAGGCATAAAGAATACATGTAAATGATAGCGTCATCTTGATAAATCAAGAAAATTGGTATTATTCTTCATATATCTGTAATCTCACTAAAATCTTGTGAGCATAAATACGTTTTTAAGGCTTTTTTGAATAATTTAGAGCAGGCTAACATTCAAAAGTTATCTGGTAGGGAATTCTAGAATATTGGGCTCTTTCTCTCTTGAAATAAAGGTGGGCTGATTTTACTGTTGGAACTGCAATAAATATTTATTAGTTGGGCACTGCTCATGCATAGGTTTGTAAACATGCAAAGTTGCATTGGCCCAAGTGGTAGCTTCAACATATACCAAAGTATGAATAAGAATCGCAAGCTTATATTTGATCCGCCATTTAAGTGGGAGCCAATGAAATGAAGCAAGAATGGGAGTAATGTGGTCTCTCATGCGTGAACCTGTCAGAATCCTGGCTTCAGTACTCTGGACTATTTGTAATTGCTATATGGTCAATTTTATATGAAAGTGAAATGAGAGCATTGTATCCAATATTATTCCCAGATTTCGAATTGAACAGGCAAGGGGAATCTTGGGGCCAACAAACTCAAAATTGGGCAGAGTTACAGTAAGAGAACATGGACTTAGAACAATCATTTCTGTTTCCTTATTTAGCTTATTGTTAATCTAAGGCAAAAAATATAAAATCAAAAGGATTTAGACCAAGATAAGCTATAGGACAAGAAATGAAAAAGCTCTGCAAAGTGGGGCGAAATATATATTAAAGAGAGTAGATGAAAGAGCAGAACCCTGAAGGTCTCCAGTAGTCACAGGACTCCAACTAGAGACTGCAGTGCCCATTCTAATCTGTTGACATTGATTGATTAAATATGAAGAAGACTACATAAGTACTGTACTAGATAGCCCAAAAGTATGTAACCTGGCTAGATGAATTTCATGGTCGACTGTGTCAAAGGCAGACACTATGGGATGGATTTTCAAAAGGTTACGTGCGCCGGGCCTATTTTCAAAAAGCCCGGCGACACACATAAAGTCCCGGGACGCGAGTAAGTCCTGGGGATTTACTAAAGGGACGGTCTGGGGTGGAGCATAGGTGGGGCAGTGTGGAGGTGGGGCTGGGGGCGGGACTAGAGGCCTCCGACACAGCGGCCATTACCTTTGTGTCAGAGGATTGCGTGCCGGCAGGCTGCCAGCAGGCACAAAAGGTAAGATAAAGGTTGGAGGGGGGGTTAGAATAGGGCTAGGGGGGGAAAGGTTGGGGAAAGGTTAGAGGAAGGGGTGGGAAGGTCAGGCTAGGGGGAAGGGAAGTTCCCTCACAGGCCGCATATTTTTTACATGCATATTGATCGTGCAGTTTTCCCAAAGACCATATTTGTGGGTAAAGCATTACTTTACCTGAGGAAGTCCCAATGAAATATTATATTAATCTATAATCTACATGGGTATCTGGTAAAAGCTCAACACTTGGGGCAACTCAAGTTGATTATCTTGGCCCACTGACTAGGAAGGGAGATTATGAGGGCAAGGAACCCAAGAATGACACAACCCAGCAAGGCATAAACAATTTTTTTCTAGAGACATAACTGCATTTTTAGGTGGGAGGGAAAATCCCATGTTGAGGGCGGAGGTTAGGTTGGTCATATTAACAGTGGTTAGGCTGATGTCAGAAAAATAAACAAGTAAAGATAAAGTGCTATATGTCTGTTTCTTTTCATAAAGTTATTGCAGGAATCAGGGAAACAGATGAAAAATACTACTACATCGTAAAAGAAGAAAGGAGCTACAGAGATGCCCTGACTCACTGTAGGATCAGAGGTGGCACTTTGGCAATGCCCAGAGATGAAGCATCCAATTCACTGATTGCTGATTACATCTCCAAGTCGGGCCTGTTTCGAGTGTTCATCGGAGTAAATGATGTGGAAAAAGAAGGACAGTTTATGTATACAGACAACACACCACTTCAGAACTACAGCAGCTGGAAAGAAAGCGAGCCTAATGATGCTTCTGGGCACGAAGACTGTGTGGAAATGCTTAGCTCTGGTGCCTGGAATGATGTGGAATGCCATCTGACCATTTATTTTGTGTGTGAATTTATGAAAAAGAAAAAAACAGATCTTCAGAGGGCTTAGGTGGTTCTTAGAGGCAGCTCCCATCGAAACCACAACATGTAATACCCATGAGAAATACCTATGTTCACCTGACACAGAGATTATTTTAATGTCTCAGATATGCATTTATGATTATCTCTTTTATCACTTGTTATGTGGTCCCTAAGTATTATAGTATGAATGGATCAAGGTACACTGATACTCCTCTTAACCATCATCATAAAGGGGAGGTAGTTTTCTAAGGCGTTATGCGTGGAAATGTCACATACTGCCATAATATAATTTAAAAAAAGAATTTTATTGGTAAGCTCACATAAACAATTTTTAAATACAGGCTAAATGATTAATATACTTACCCCCTAGTGTTTTATTATATTTCTATGTTGGGGAAGTAAATTTAGATATAACCAGGCAGGCTTGGGCATGTAACAGAGGTGAGGGAGAGAGATGCCCCTTAGGCCAGTGAAGGACCTTTGACCTGCTGAGCATGCTGTCCAGAGAAGTGGGAGAAGCAGGGATCACTGAGGTTAAAGACAAAAAAATTCATGAAGCAAGAAACTCACTTCTTGCACACCCGTAGCCGTTCATTTCTAAGACAAATATATTAAAGATTATATAATCACAGTAGGACATTCATGCAGACCTGCAGCAGCTTGACTGGCTAAGCTATTGCTATTTAACTAATAGGACATGGACAAGTACTGAAAACCAACAGGCATTACCAGGGAAGGCTATTGTATTTGGCAAATTCATTCACAAGGAGGTCGATTTTAAAAGCAGCGCGCGCACATGGATATACCAATTCTATAAAATGTGTGCGCCGGCGAGCGCATGTTATAAAATCCAATGGCTGCGCACACGTGCACTGGATTTTAAAATCCGCGTGCGTATGTGTGGGTGGCGCGCGCAGGGGAGAGAATTTTCCCAAAATACATGCAGTGACGCAATCGGGCCTCCCCCAGTTCCCTACTCCCCTACCTAACCTTCCTCCCTCTTCCCCTCTTCTCCCCGCCCCCTAAACCTAACCTGATAATCCCCAAATTTTTTATTTTAGTACTTACTGCTCCTCTGCAGCAGAAGTAATCTCCGCGCGCTGGCTGACTGCCGGTGCGCGCTTCCCTGGTACAGTGTAGAATGGAACCGGAGGACTGACTGAGGTCCTGGTTACTGGAAGTGAGAAGATAAGGTCTCCGTAGGTCTGCTCTATCCCTGAAGGTTAGGCTTTGATTTTCTTGGGCTCTATTACTTGGTGCATCTGTTTATCTAGGAGGCACAGATATCATGTGTGAGATTTCTTAAAGTCAGGTCCTTACTAATTCAATGAAGGTGTTACTTCTTTGATAAGATCCAGTTGATTTCTAAATGAAACTTGTATTGAGAATGTGTTTTATGTGCTGTATGCTACTTATTTTCTCTCAGCAGTCCCCTTATTGATTAGTACTTGAGAGATACCTGAGTAGTTTCCAAAACACTGCGGACAATTATTAAATAAAGAGATTGGTATTTCTCTTTTGGACTGCAGATATAACAGATTTAATAGTGGTTTTCAAATATATTTATTGAATTTCACAGTAGCAGCTTCAGGATACTATGTTTTGCCATTTCTTGCTATGGAGTTAGGCCAAGTAAATGGTTTGCAGCCTATTTAAATGATGTACTGTGGTAGCTGAAGTGTGGGCAAGTAAGCTCTTAGGACAAGTTGACATCATGGCAGCAGATTGCTCGGTGTGCTTTCTCCACCCAGCTCCAGATGTTGGTGAGATTAGGAGAGCGAATCCATATATCTGAGAAGGGATCCTGAGGATCATGCCTGTTGTAATGAAACTAATGCAATTCTGTGAAGGGTTCAGTCTAATCTGTATAATTAGGGTTGATTTGGTTTTCCTCAAGATATGCTGGGCCTCTGGGCTCTGCTTTTTTAAAACAGGATGAGATAATTTTCATTTGCTGAATTCAATAAATATCTTTGATCTACCTGGAAATGGGAGATATAGTTTTGAATGTTAAAATAAATAAATATTAATACAATCTACCTGATTGAAATTTTTCTAAGCCCCAAATTTGGGCAAATCAAGCTCTTAATATAGATTCAGAACTCTGCCTTCAAACTGGGAAGCAGTAGATGAGCAAATGTTTTCCTAAATTCATATAAATGGGTACTGTACCAGCTAGGAATGCAAATCAGAAAGAAAAGGTCTTCTAGAAACAAATCACTTTTTAAAAATAGTGTCCCAAGGTAATGGTAGCCACCATCAGCTTTATATCATTCACCACCTGATGGTCTTGAAGTCTTCTTTCTAGTATGCTCATAGAAACTGAAAATAAATGAATCATCCTTCACTTGCTGTGTATTCTTTTACTCTTTGTAAGGCACCTTTGGGATGGCGCCCAGTATATACTATAAATAAATAATGGTTTGGATTGGATTTAGATGTGTCTTTCTCTCTATTTCCAATAGTCCAAATGCCAAAAACATCTCCGTTTACCTTAAGGCTACCAAGTTTTCAAAAGAAAAAGTAAGACAAACTAGATCTTGACAGCTCAGTACTGTTGCAGAAAAGAACCATCCGTACAGTCAAATAACAAAACTGGAGCCACAGCAATATCACAGGAGCAAAAAAAAAAAAAATGTTTTTCTTACCAATGTTTCAATCCAGCAATCTTGTTTTAATATCTCCAGTTAATGAAAGACTTTTAGTTTCTCTTTCAGTATTAATTATTTTTCAGTCTTCAGTCTATTCTAAGTAGCTAAATGAATTCTGTCTTCTACATTGTGGCACTACAACACAAGTCACAATGTATCTTGCCTTGTATAACTGTTAATTATAAAACGACTTGGTAAGTGCATGATCTTATTTCTGGGACAGTAAAGTCAGACACTGGAAGATGTTTGTTTATAGGCTGTCATAAATAACACTCGACTGCACGTATGTTACGGTTGTGGACCCTTGGACCGGCCAAACCCTGCGGGCGAGGGTGGAATATGCCCTCAGGAATGGAAAGGCCAGCAGGCGGCACTGAGGAGAATCTAGAGGATTTCTTCACCGCTGGAAGTCCGAGGTTCCCCCAGGAGGAGCCCATAGGAACCCGGACCTCTCGGACTTAGGTGGGCCCTATGCGACCAAAGACCAGAGGAGAGGTTCCTCGAGATGACACGGCGACCGCAGAAGAAGCTTCACCCTGGGAAGCCCGCGGTCCCCCCATGAGGAGCCCGTGAGGACCCGAGCCCTGGGACTTAGGCGAGGCCTAGGTGGCCAGTGAACAGATACCTGCTGCAGCGGATGAAGAGGAAATCGGAGTCCAGGGACAAGCCAAGGTCAGGATCCAGAAGTCAGAAGTCAATGCCAATGCCGAGGTCAAAAGCAGGAGTCAGAGTCAGAGACGAAGCCAGGTCAGGAGCCAATAATTAGAAGACAAAACCGGAACTAGGAACAGAGGCAGAAGACTGAGTCGGAGGACGAAGCAAGGGTCGAAATCCAGGAATCAGACGTCAGGAAGAAGTGAGAAGCAGGAACCAGGGAAGACAACTAGCTGCTCCAAGGAGCTAATCTCGTTGCAAGGCAAGAGAAGGCTCCACTGCAGGGTTTAAATAGCCCTGCAGCGTCTGATGTCATCCAGAGGCAGGCCCTAGCTCTCCCGCGCTGGCCCCTTTAAATCTGGAGCCCTAGCACGCGCGCCTAAGGGCGGGACCAGCCGCAGGAGGACGCCGGTGTCTCCTCTGAAGTGGAGCACCGCATCCGAGGCCTGTGATTACTACAGTACAAATGCATTACTGTTCTACTTTTGTCTGATTATGCAATCAATAGCTACCAGAATAAATGCCTATAGCCTTAATATACCCCTCAACAAAATTTAAAGTATAATGCTCCTACTCAAAATTCAAGACTATTTCATAGTCCCATTTGATAGATGTGAACCACATCTAGCAGCTGGGAACTCTCTTCATCCAACTATGCTAGGCTGCAGGCAGGAGACTTTCTTATGTGCAGTGACCTCCGGTATGCTGAAGCTCATCCGTTGGGCTGTGGGAAGGTTCAGGTGTCATCTTCAGGTGTTAATGGGTCGTCGTCCACTGCCCTCTGGCTGAGCCACTCTCCCATGCTGTTTTTAAAAACCAGGCTATACATATGTAAGAGCTCATACGTAGTCAAACAGGAGCACAAATAGGGGGTCTCTCTTTCACTTCGGACTGCTGGACCCTTCTCTCCCATGCGTGACCTCTCCTGCCATGTGACATCGCCTGACCAGGGCATGTGATCTCTGATCTTGTGATAGCGTGAACAGCAAGCTGACTTGGATGTGGCAGAGTTCCCTTGTGAGCCAACCTATCAGATAAGTCTGCCCTTTCAAGATTGGCATGTCCTGTTGGTCTCTGCTGCAGGTCTTCACTTCGTTTAAATAACTTTATTAAACAACATTACAAATTATTCCATAAAGAAAAGTCTGTAATGACATCATAAGGACAACGATGAAATGCTACCTCATATACAGTCTTTTAACAGTATCTGGACAATAGTCATTTACACATGTAACAAACAATTGTTCCATATTCTTTTTAATCCCCTCTCATTTCCTCAGCCCCCTCAAACAAATTCTAGTTAACCCAAAATACGTACCACTAAAATCTTAGTCCAGATCTCTTGTTCTGGTACATCAAGACTCCAGTAGATATTATAATCAATATAAACAAGCACCTCCACCCCTACCCCAATCATATCATCCCACCCAAATATGACCTAAGCACCCAAGTGTCCAAGTACCAGTTACAATCAAGGCTGGTGTATCATCTCAATTTTTATTATAAATTATTCAAAATCCAAGTTCTACCAGAAAGGTTCTGAATATATTTATCCCAAATGTCCAAAAATCATTTTTTAGACATAAAGGAAATACGGGCTACTGACAATTCCATAAAGATCAAGTGGTATTGTGCCACTTTTATATAAATATATCCATACAAAAGGACCCAAAGGTGTATCCCACACACACAACTGCAAAAAATACACCCCCCCCCCCCCCCCATCTGTCCATGCAGAAATTTATTTTTAATTATTTTTGTAATTTTTTTGGAACTAATTCATAGGGTTCTTATCTACTCACTTATCTTACTAATTTATGAAATAACCAGAGGTCCATTATAAAGCCCACTATTATAAACAAATGTATGAAAAATGGTGTAAAAGGGGGGGAAAAAAACTCAGAGGGCCAGATTTTCAAAGGATTTATGCGTGTAACCGCTCCTGCGCATGCCAAGCCTATTTTGCATAGGCCCGGCGACACAGACAAGCCCCGGGACGTGCGTATGGCCCGGGGCTTTGTGAAAGGGACAGGGTGGGACCGAGGCCTCCAGCACAGCGGCCGTGCCGGGGGTTCTCATGCCGGCACTTGGCTGGCATGCACAACTACGCCTGCCCAGAGGCAGGCACAACTTATTAAAAAAAGGTTAGGGGGGGGTTAGATAGGGCTGGGGGGTGGGTTAGGTAGGGGATGGGAGGGGAAGGTAGGGGGCGCGGAGGGAACGGGGAAATATTTGGGAAATAAAACCATTTTGAAAAGGCTTTTACATCCACCCAAAGATATAGGCAATTTCTGCTATACATTCAATTTATCTTTAGTAAAAGCAAGTAAGGCAGGTATATTAGACGTATAAAGTCTAGAGATATCTTTACTCCCAGGTAAGTAAAAAAAACCTGAAGCCCGAAAGTCCCCCACCCAATTGCACTTAAGGTCTTCAGGGCTCACAAGGGCTTCCAATTTATCTTAACTGAGCTTAAATCCTGAGAATTCCCCAAACACATCAATCTTAATTAACAACTTCTGTAAGAGGAATAATCGGGTTACAGAAAAAGACTAAGTCATCAGGGAAGGCAACATACTTTAAAATTGTTGCACCCAGGGATATTCCACTTTTCTCCGGATCTCTCTGTATCGACATCAACAAAGGTTCCAATGCCAAAAGAAACAGCAACAGAGACATGTGACCGCCTTGTCACGTCCATCTGCACACAGCAAACATTGAGGAACATTCTCCATTTGAGAATGTTTGAGAATGTTTGAGGAAAAAAATCAACAGAACCAGGGGTCACGATTTGAAGCTCCAGGGAGGAAGACTCAGAACCAATGTCAGGAAGTATTTCTTCACGGAGAGGGTGGTGGATGCCTGGAATGCCCTTCCAGAGGAAGTGGTGAAGACCAGAACTGTGAAGGACTTCAAAGGGGCGTGGGATAAACACTGTGGATCCATAAAGTCTAGAGGACGTGAATGAAGAGTGGGTGGCTCGCGGGAATGACAGCTACTACCTGAAGATAATACCCTTATTCAATAAACATACAAACAGTTAATGCGACTCCAATATTACTCTAAGCTTCAACGGCAAGAGGAAATGTGGAAAAAAGGATTTGCATTCACAAAAAAGCGGGGAGTAGCTTGCTTGTTACGGCGGTTACTACCCCAAACCAAATAAGCCTGATACTTCACTTTCAATGCATATCCAGCATAGCTCTCTGCTTCAACGGCAGGGGAGAAAGACTGATACTTCACGCATATCTAGCATAGCTCTCTGCTTCAACGGCAGGGGAGAAAGTCTGATACTTCACTTTCAATGCATATCCAGCATAATCTCTGCTTCAATGGCAGGGGGAATGAAGAAAAGTGGATCTGTATACAGACAACAACCAACAAGGACTGAATTACATAGTCTGGGTAAACAAATAAGCATGGGTGTAGCTTGCTTATTGCGGCGGTTACTACCCCTAACTAATTAAGCTAGATATTTCACTTAGATGCAGTTCCAACACTGCTCTCTACATTAATGGTGGGGATGGAAGGGAAATAGAACCAAAAGGTTACTAAGAGCCAAGAGTAACAGATAAGAATGAGAAAAAAAAAAAGTGCGAAACTTGCTGGGCAGACTGGATGGGCCGTTTGGTCTTCTTCTGCCATCATCATTTCTATGTTTCTATGTTTGCAGGTCTTTTCTTACACATATACCTGGCCTGTTTGTCTTGAATAAAGAAGATTTAAATGGGCGAAATTGCATATTTATTTATTTATTTATTTATTTATTTAAATGCTTTTAAAATATACCGACATTCTTAGGACATATCATGACGGTTCACAATCAACATTGGAAAGGCGGAAGAGGAAATTACAAATAACAGGGAGGGGGGAGGTGGAGCAGGAAAGGAAAAAGGAGAGGATGGGGGCCAGGTGACAGCAAGCGCAGAAGTTGCGGGAAGGAGAAAGGTAGTGAAGTGTTAGGAGAGAGAGAAATTGATAGGAACTGTGTTAAAAACTGAGTATAAAAATTAACAAATTTACAATATTATTCCCAATATACAATCATATGCAAACATCTATTATTTGTTCAATGTAAAGCGCCATGCCTGGCGTTTGTTTGTGTTACACTGTAAACCGATGTGATATCCTGGATGAATGTCAGTATATAAAAATTTTAAATAAATAAATAAATAAATAATCTAACTAATGGGAAATATACATTCAGATACAAGAAAGATACAAAACTTGTACAAATTTTATTGAAACAGCAGCATTACCTTGCACAGGTAACACTATCTCAAAGATCTCATTCATACCTAATTCATACATTAAAAATCAAAACATATAAAATGTGTTTCAATATATAAAATACAACTCATATATGTTTAACAAAAATAATCTGTCAATGTTACAAATTTTACACACACCTATTATAAACAGTATAGCTTTCAACAGTATCAAAATCCTCTCATATTCAATATGGTATACAAAGTCATCCAAATATCACAAAACGATGCCTTTCATGCCAGAAAACACTCCTCCCCACTATAGCAAAGTCTTCTCATATTCAGCATGATGCACAATGTCATCCGAATATCTCAAGACGATGTCAAAACGTCAAAACATCAAAAACAATGGGAGTGCTTCCTATTCTCTCCTAGGCCTGGTTAGATATGCACCTTCTCAGGGCCTCCTCCCAGAACAGGTTCCCTGTTGCCTGGAGGTTACAGTGGACCGGGCCAAATCTCTGGATCTGGCCCCTTAAAGTATTCTGGGGTTTTCTTTAGTATATCCCTTCACACCTTCTAGGTTATCTGTGAATTTCTTTTCTGTGTGGAATTTTAGTTGTTCCATGTTTCTGCTGTCTCCAGTAATATAGCTTTTATTTTCTTCCTTTCTATTATGAACAAGCTTGCATCATTTATTGCAATAAATACACATTTTTTACATGCTATATTTTATCCTTGACCGGAAACCTGAAGCACTTCTATACACATTTGAGATTTATGGTTGCATGTCTGGTAATCCGCCCCATGTGGATAATTTTTGGACAGTTTAAATCCATTCCACCTCCGATTCAAGGAGGATGATTTAAAAAAGAAAAATGCACTTAGCAGCTATAAAGCTAAGGCTTTGATCTGCACCGCCACTAGCCAACATTTGTGACAGTCAAAAATAATTATTATATTTACCATAGATTGTAAAGATAGTTTACATCTTGCAACGGGACATTTATGTGCCAGTATATATTGGAACTATTTCTTACTGATGACTGCCTTTATATATAGCTCAAAGTAAATGCTTGCCACTACTTCAGGACAATGTTTTTTCCAGCAAAATCCAGCAAGCACGAATACACAAATGCTAGAATCAACAAACGTCAAACCAAAACTAAAAGCAGATTATTTTAGATTAATTTGAGTTATTTTAAGTATCCTGGCACAGAAATTCTCCAGCATCCTTAGGGCTTTGTGTAATCAAATTGCTACACGTTTACCCCCTGGCCTTTGGCAAGGTAGTTTTTACAATGGCAACAGATGCTAACTTGTGCACCTAAAGAATGGAAAAGCTTTACGCACAACACTCTGAACAAGTCATTAGACTGTCTTATTAGGTGACACATCATATGATGTCTGGTGTTGCTTTTGAAAAGATGTTCAGATTTCCAAACAAAACCCTCTTATCTTTTCTAAGCAAGACCCATTTTATTTTGTATAGAATTTTCTTCCTGCTAGTCCTAATATTGCTGGGGTTCTTTACTTACCCTGGGCACCTGGGTTTCTTCCATAGCAGGTCATGAAGATGTTTCAGTAGACCTCTTGTAGGAAACGTACTGACTTTTAACCCCATTTAGGAGTGAATTTTCAAAGAGGTTTTCACTTGTAAAAACAGCATATGTACGTGTAAGTGGCATGTATATGTATTTAACCTATTTTATAATCCTCAAGAGTACGCATATATTTTAGGTTTTACACGTATATGTTACTGGAGAGAAAAAAGTGGCAGTCTATGGGCATTCCGAGGAAGGGTTAATCAGTAGGTGCTATTTTATAGACGATATACGCATATAGGGGCAGATTTTTAATATTACGCGCGTGGAGTACATTTGTGTGCGCTACCCAGAGCGCACAAATGTACACCCGATTTTATAACATGCGCGCTGCCGCACGCATGTTATAAAATCCGGGGTTGGCGCACGCAAAGGGGTGCACACTTGTGCACCTTGCGCGCGCTGAGCCCTAGCGGACGCCCGATGGCATTCACCCCAAGGCGGCTCCGAAATCGGAGTGGCCTTGGAGGGAACTTTTTTTTTGGTCCCCCTCCAGCTTTCCCTCCCTTCCCCTATCTAACCCACCCCCCAGCCCTACTTAAATCCCCCCCCTACCTTATTTCGTTGAGTTATGCCTGCCTCTGGCAGGCGTAACTTGTGAGCACCGGCTCGCCATCCCCCGGCACAGGCCGCTGTGCAGGAGGATTCTGGCCTGCTCCCGGACCGCCACCACACCCAGGCCCTGCCCCCGGCCCTCCCCGAACCGCCGTCATGCCCCCGGCCACGCCCCCGGGACGCCCATTTTTTAAAGCCCCGGGACATACGCGCATCCCGGGGCTTGTGCGCGCCACCGAGCCTATGCAAAATAGGCTTGGCATGCACAGGGGTAGGTTTTTGGGGGTTACGCGTGTAACCCTTTGAAAATCTGCTCCATACTCTAGCACAGTGGTTCTTAACCTTTTTTCAGTCAGGACACACCTCACAGATGGTTCTCACATGCGTGACACACTGAACATGTACCATCACCAGGCTAAATGTAAATAAACACTCTGCATTCCAGGGGAACCCCCTCGACCCCCAACAATGGGTGCAGAGCAAAACTAGGACATTCCCCGTTCAATTTACCATACAAAAAAGATATTTCTGATGACATCTCAATAACAGCAACATAAACACTCTCTCCTACCAGGTGCAATAGACCTCCTTATGAAAAATCAGTAATTTACCACCAATGCATTTTCTATTGAGAAAACACAACAAATAATGCTGATACAAATGCCTACATGCTAGTAAAATACTTCACCTCGGTCACACACATAGAATCAACCTTCACCTAGTACAGAAAGACCACACATTACAAATATGGAAACAGAAACTGGAATGGTAACCCAAAAAAGCCACTCTGCATTCTGTGCAAAACAAAAATATAGCGCCTATCAGACTTCCAGAATCTGAAATAATGTACACAAACTAATGCGCACAAAGTTACACATGCATTATGGAACTCAAACAGTAATAACCCTACCTATGAAAAGGCAGCACTGCAAAAATTACACCAGGCCCTAAACACCAATACACCTCCTATTAGGAAAACAGAACAAGCCAAGCTGCTATAGATCCCTACCAAGAAACTATAAGCTCACAGAACACCCTTGGCTGGGTCACACATGCAGAACACAGACAGACCCTCACCAAATACAGAATAAAGTGATCATAAAGCTAATGTTTTTGTTTTTGCATTGTTGCACTGCATACAGAGTTTGGCTTCTTGCTGTTTCCAGTTCAGTTTTTGTCCCCACATTTTTATTTATCAATTGCCCGAGAAATATAAAATAATCTAAAACTAGAATATAATAAATGTTTCAAAATATCTAATAAATGGAAAATTCAATCATTAAAAATTTTCAAAATTATTAAAAATTCTCCAAACACCAATAAACTATTTCTAACTGCAGACACATCACATAATACCTAATAATTAAAATGGCACTCAATCAAGAAAGATAAACTTAAAAAGCCACCTTTACTTACCCTCTCCAGTAACTCTCGTACTCCTTTCCATTTTAGGCCAATAGCACATACCAGAAGCAGCAAGGGCTGCTGAAGCTCTGTCCTCACGTTCTTCTTCCTTAGGGCCCATGACTAGTCTATCTCACACACACACACACACACGCACACACCAGTCTTCTGCCTGACCAATCTCTCTCTCTCTCTCTCACACCAGTCACCTGCCTGACCAATTTCTCTTTTTCTCACACACACACACCAGTCACCTGCCTGACCAATCTCTCTCTCACACACACACACACACACACACACACACACCAGTCACCTGCCTGACCAATCTCTCTCTCACACACACACACACAATCAGTCACCTGCCTGACCAATCTCTTTCTCTCACTCACACCACTGACATTCCTGAGCAGTCTCTTGCTCTCACACATTTCTCTTACACACACATTCTCTCATACACTTACACACATGCTGACTCACTCTCTTGTCTCACTCACCCCCACCCACAGCACATATAGCAGCTGCAGCACAAGGTAGCCAGTATGCTGATATTAAAAGCAGTGTCTTGACAGGCTGGAAACTGCAGCAGGAGCGACCTCCCCAGCCCCACAGTGCTAAGAAGGCAGCACTCAGCTGTTTGCTTGTGCTGCGATTGATCGCGGCACAGAGCAATCAGCTGAGATTGTAATTTTATTCTTTTCTCCCCACCCCCAGCCTTTTTTTTTTTGCAGTTGATTATTATAATTTTATATTTTCTTACAGGTGTCGCGCTGGCTAGAGAAGGGGAGGTTGGAGCCGGGGAGGGGGGGTGCGGGGCAGTGGCACCATGCTCCTTCTGCAGAAGCAGCATGCAGGCATGGCCTTTTCTTCTTCCTGCATGCCCGGTAGACATCACTTCCTCTTCCGGGCCAGAGGGGCAGGAAGAAGAAAAGGTCACGTTCCTATTGCCGGATTCCACAAAACACTGCTGCTGTTCCCCTCGGGGCTTGAAGGTGCTGATAGCCCAGGCAGGAACGGCAGCAGTGTTCGTCTCGCTGAGGAGAAAGGGAGGGGAAGAGTAGCGGGTGCATGACACACCTGCTGGTGCTTCGCGACACACTAGTGTGCCGCGTCACACCAGTTGAGAACCGCTGCTCTAGCAAACATGTTTGTACACTTTTACACCTGCTAACTGACCCATGCAAATGCAATGTGACTTGTTTGTTGTCCACAGTTTTTGGGTGGGAGGTCTCGGTGAAGTGCTAGAGGGTCTAGGTGAACTGGAGGACTGGATGAACTGGTGAAGATATGAGCAAACCGGTAATTCCAAATACTCATATAACTATTTTCAAAACGGTACACACACATTACTTTATAAACTACCTGTCTCTACATTTAATTCTGGATGTTTATTCATACAGGTGTAACCGTCTCTTTTTAGTCAGTAAGGAGGTCCAGACAACTGATCCGTAAAGATAGACTTTTATTGCCAGCAAGATGCAGCTAAGACAAAGGCTCAGTACAACTGCATGCCCCTCCCATTCAGGAGCAGACTCTTATGCACTTTACAGTTCTTATCTTTTACACATGCGTTCTAAGCATTGCTGAGCAAGCATATTCCGGCTGAAGGGGCTACTGACCCCCTCCCTAGACACCCTGGAACTTTCGTGAAACTTCTCCCATGTTCTGCAGGAGAGGCTGCTGGGACTTGCAGTTCTAGAAAGGAATTTGCGAGTCTGCAGTAATACAGCCCATCACATAATACATCCATTGTTCTAATCTAGGTTACAGCAGTGAAAGCTTATCAGAGAATAAGAACAGCGAAGCCAAAAAATGAAAATGTGCAATGTGCTGACAGAGAGTTTCTCAATGTCCTAATTACAGCTGTATTGCAGACTGTAAGTAAACCCGTCATGAAGCAGGGAATTCTGGTACATGAAGTCCTTTGTCAGGTTGAAGCGTTCAGACCCCTTCATTCCCCCCTTTGATACTTATCATTCTTTATGAAAAGTATCACACCATCACAACGCAACTGTGGAGCTGAAAGAAACAGAAACAAGAAAAATTAGCAATTTGAGTTCTCAGGGGGCCCTAATTTCCCAAACAGTCCGATGGTTTCTTCACGGGTTTGAGACGGATGGGCCCTAATGGCTCCACCCCCCTTTGTAGCCCGAACTTGTCATGTATGGGAAGATGGCCCAGGATAAAACATGAGGATGGTTAAACAGGTTCTATAGGCTCAGAGGAATACATGTACAGTGACAGAAGCTGCGTGGCTGTTTTGCGTTCAGCAATGTCCTTCATCACCCGACGAAGGCGGTTTGAGCAAGAAAGGAATAATTCAGGGTCCTAAAAAACAAAACAGAATTAAACTGGCTGGGATAACAAACAAGCTCTTAAATCCACCGATCATGGAAAACCAACCACGGAATCCATTGGTCCAGTCCCAAGCACTATTCCATTGCTGGACAGGGACGTGTGCCATCTTGACCATGCGATCAGTGATGTCTTGGATAACCTTGTTTTGGTCATCTACCTGTAAACAACAATTGGAGAGGTTAAATGTTCCACAAACCCTCCTTCCTGGGCCAGAGGGTAATCTAAAACCAATCTATTCTGGTACACTGCAGTCATAATTTTGGTATTTTGTTTTGCCCAGAGTTTAAGAGCGAAAGCAGTCGTTGGTGATGAGCTCCAGGACTGCCTGAAGCCTGATGATTCGATGCAATTAATACTGCTTGGAAGGGTTCCCGAGTTGCCCCTTTTTGCTGCTTCATCTGCTCTCTGATTTCCTTGACAATAGGGTTTGATTTCCTGGTGTGTGCTTTGCAATGCATTACAGCCACCTTGCGAGGAAGCCAAACTGCGTCTAGTAATTCACGTATTTCTGATGCATTGTTCAATTGTTTTCCCTCTATAATGCTCCATGCACTTGAATTGTAAGGAAGGCATATTTAGAGTCTGTATAGATATTTACAGTTTGTCCTTCTGCCAACTGCAGAGCTCGAGTAAGGGCAATTAGTTCAGCTTTTTGTGCAGACGTTCCTGGGGGAAGAGGTTGAGCCTCAACGATTTCATCTTCGGATACAACAGCATATCCAGCAGAACGTATCTCATGAATGATTTGGCTGCTCCCATCAGTGAATAAAGTCCAAGCTCCTTGCCAGGGTTGATCCCTCAGGTCTGGTCTACTGGAATGTATTGTAGTCATGACTTCTTCACAATCATGGGCAACTGGTTCAGGTGCCGGCATAAGAGTGGCCGGGTTCAAGTTTTTGCTGTCTTGTATTTGAATTTCAGGAGTTTCACATAACAGAGCTTGATACTTTACAAGACGTGAATTAGTCATCCATTTTGGCCCATGAGTTTCTAGTAGTCCTTGGATAGTATGAGGAGTTGTTACGTTCAAGGTTTGTCCAAAAGTTAATTTGACTGCTTCTGGAATTAGTAAGCATGCAGCCGCAATGCTTCGAAGACAACCTGGCCATCCTTTTGCAACATTGTCCATTCCTTTTGACAGATATGCAACAGGTCGTTCCTATGATTCTAGAGTTTGAGTCAATACCCCTATGGCCATGCCTTTTTTCTCGTCGACGAATAGATGGAATGGTTTCATCACATCTGGCAATCCTAAGGCAGGTGGTTCAATTAAGGCTTCTTTTAGTTGACGTAAGCTTGCCAGTTCGTTTCCTTCCCATTGGAAGGGTTGAGATTCTGCCTCTTTACCCCGCAGCTTGTCGTACAGGGGTTGGGCAATAACAGCATAGTTAGCAATCCACAGCCTACAGTATCCTGCAGCTCCAAGGAACGCCCGGAGCTCTTTCTTGCAAGTGGGTACAGGTTGATCTCTTATAGAACTGGTGCGAGAAATCCCCAGACATCGGGTTCCTCCACGTATTTGGAAGCCTAAATACTCTACTTCCAATTCACAGATTTGCGCTTTCTTTTTACTTGCACGATACCCTTTTGAGTACAACGTCTTTAGCAGCTGAAGAGTGGATACCGCACATTCGAGGTACGTCTCTCGAAACAACAGAAGGTCATCCACGTATTGTATGACTGGCCCATACTTTACTTGATACATCTTTAAATCTTTTGCCAGTTGCTCACCGAACAGCGTAGGTGAGTGCCTAAACCCTTGAGGCAACCGTGTCCATGTGTACTGCTGCTTTACTCCAGTATCTGCATCTTCCCATGTGAAAGCAAAAATCTTTTGACATTCCTCCGCCACCGGGACGGAGAAGAAGGCATCTTTGAGATCAATGACACTGTACCACTTTGATGCAGGAGAGACTTGAGCCAAGATTGAGTACGGATTTGGGACGAGGGCTACTAGATCTGCTACTTGACTATTCACTTTTCTTAAGTCTTGTACTGGTCGATAGTCATTTGATCCAGGCTTCTTTACTGGCAACAGAGGGGTGTTCCAAGCAGATCGGATTCGCCGGAGAATGCCCAAATCATACAGTCTCTGCAGATGTATCTGGATTCCTTGCCTGGCCATATATGGAATGGGGTATTGAGGTTGATTTATCACCTGTGCATTCTGTTTCATCTCTATCCATATGGGGGTAGTGTCGATAGCTATTCCTCCCGGGTTCTGTTCGAACCATACTTGGGGTACACTATCCATCAGTTGTCTTCGTTTTTGTTGAGGGGGGTGTTGTTTTCATATCGATGTTCGATGGTTCGTTCGACTATGGGAAGATGTAGTCTCCATTCTTCTTGGAGGGGACAGATGAGTATCACTGGATGGTCCCCGAAGGAGGCTTTAACTTCCCCTGTTGGTTGAAATCTCAATGTGGTCTGAGGCTTACACAGCAGGTTCCATCCGATAAGGGATACCATGGTCCTGCCTACTTGTATAGTTCATTCTTTCTGCAGAGGGGCAGTGAGTACCTGACCTGAGGCACCCACTATAGAAACAGTCTCTTTCGTCGGGGGGGCCGATTGGTGCAGTCATGACAGATCGTTGGCCTCTGAGTCCAACAGGCCCCTGATTTTTGTTGTGTTACCTCGTGGATCTCCACCAGAGGGTCAGTGGGGATTCTTCCCTCCCGGTCTCTTCAGGCTGTATGCTCCTTGTCGCCTCCCCCGCCATCTGCCAGTGGGGGTTGTCCGATCTCCTTCCTCCTCGGCCCCTTTGTGTCGGTGCAGGTCCATTTTTGTCGTTAGTATTCACTGCAGAGCTCCCGTATTTCTTTTGCCATTCTTCACAGTCTCTCTTCCAATGGCCTTCATTTTTGCAGTACGCACACTGATTCTTTCCCAAAGGGGGGGTCTTGTTCCCCCTCCTCTTCGCGGTCTGCCATTGTCTTGGCTCCTTCCCGTCCGCGTGTCCTCGAGAGCGGCGGCTAACAGTCACTTTCTCCTTCATGTCTCTACTTGCTTCTCTCTTTTCTCTTCCACTTCTCTATTTCCACATACCTGGTCTGCTATAGCTTTTAACTGGCTGAGGCTCATGCCCTCAAAGCCTTCGGCCTTCTGCAGCTTCTTTCGGATGTCGGGTCTCTATTATTAAGTTCCTGGTTGCAGGGACGGGCCCTTTTCTTCTCTTCCTGATCCCTGTTCCCATACATCTCAAAATACGATGAAAAGATCACAGTCCATCTGGAAATTGAATAGGTGACCTGCGCCTGGAGGCAAATCAGTTCTGACGAGGCTGAGAAGCTGCAAAACATTGCTTCCTTCATACTTGTAAGTTTGGCATTGGGTTAATTCAATAAAGTAAACCTGGATCTGCAGGCAAGGATCCAAGGGGGGCGCTTTAGGTGTGCAGGAGTGATGATCAAACCCTTGGAAGCCTTGTATCAATTACATTGCAAACACTAAGAACATATGGTAATAGCCAGAGCCCAGCCCCCACCAGTGGTCAAAGAACATAATTGCAATATATATATATATATATATATATATATGTGTGTGTGTGTTTGTGGGCCACTACTTTATCATTTGGGCCGACTCATATTTGCTCTTGTTCCTAATCTTGCATAGTGGCCCCTTCTCTTGCCCACAACTTCCAATAATCCTTATCTTGCGCCTGCCACTGAATCAAAATTTTTAATATTAAGTCTTTGTTTTCTCCGTTTTTTTTTTTTTGTTTTTTTTTACAAACGGCATCCTGTAATTCCCACAGTCAGCGCTGCACATGCTTGGCTGTCTTATCTTGCCAGTTCCTTAAAACAGGGAGTAGCTCTGCATATTTAACTACTGCTAGCCAAAGAAGCAACAAGAAAAACTTTAACAAAGAACCCATTCTTAATCATTTCTCTAAATTTCCCAGAGACAGCTTCAAAATAAACTGTGTCAGCAAAAGAGAGTTCATACTTTATCATGCGTTCCAATGTAACTTTTAAATAACAGATAATATATATGAGACAAGCATTGAAACGCACAGCCATATTGAATGCACTACGCACTGGCTCAACGTCTTTTTTTTTTTTTTTTTTCCTCTGGCTCGATTCCCTCCTCTCTCCTGTAATTATCTCTGCCGTTAACCCTTAACTGCCATCAAGTTCTAAACTTCAACACCAGTAAATGCATTCTCCAGTAATCAAATCAGTATTTTAACTTAACACTGTACATTAATTTGTTGTATAGTAGTCTTGTGCAGCATCTGTAAACCAAAATCTCTTCTTATTAGGGTTTAAAACAATTAAAAACAAAAAATCCCTGGTACATGTGCTTGCAATTCACAGATAGCAGTTACATACATTACAATCCTTAATTAATAATGGGGACTTCCAGTTCCCCATTTTGTGCGCCTGAGCCACCATTACGAGGGCAGCTCCCTCCACTAACTTCTTTGCCCACGACAGAGGATTCTCAATGACTGCAATCCAAGCAGTTATGTACGGTATATCCTCAGGGCAACCCGGATTCCCTTCTTCACTAACTATTTTCTGGACCCTCGTGGCCGTTTGGAAATCGAAAGTTCCTACCGGAGGCCAATTTACACACAAACTGGGCCACCTATGGGTGCATCGTTGAATCATTCCGGGTTTAGTACATTTATGTCTATCGAACACTTCCCTATAGTGTTCCGTCATGACTTTTAATGGAGTCGAACCGCCCCCTCCCATCAGGATAGAATTCACAGACAAAGGAGGGAAGGGAAGACGGATAGGTAAGGGGTCCGTATCCGTCAGACACAAAAGGGTCACTTTCACACAACAAGAAACCTATTCCCACTATCGTATGCGTTACTTCTTTTTCCTCTTTTTATGCGCGTGGCTTTCGGAATGCAATTCCTACCAAACCACCGCTTGGGGTGTGATCAAAGCCCCCTCGGTCCCCTCACGGATGGACCGGTTATTTGCTACTCTTTTAGCTATTCTTCACTTTTCCCATCATTCCCATAATACTCGCCTGCAGGGTTCTTCCGAACGTCATGAAAGCCTTCTTCCCGGATCACCAGCCCAAAGGTCTCAGAGGATCTCCGTGGAATGACCCCCTCAGATACCTGATCACTGAACTCAGCGGTGGCCACTCACCAGGCAAGTCTGGGGGATCACTCCGCCACAAAATCCCCTGGACCAACTGGGGGGCTAAAATAGCGTCCCCGGTACCTCCTGGCTGAGGCTCGCCAAATGTAACCGTCTCTTTTTAGTCAGTAAGGAGGTCCAGACAACTGATCCGTAAAGATAAACTTTTATTGCCAGCAAGATGCAGCTAAGACAAAGGCTCAGTACAACTGCATGCCCCTCCCATTCAGGAGCAGACTCTTATGCACTTTACAGTTCTTATCTTTTACACATGCGTTCTAAGCATTGCTGAGCAAGCATATTCCGGCTGAAGGGGCTACTGACCCCCTCCCTAGACACCCTGGAACTTTCGTGAAACTTCTCCCATGTTCTGCAGGAGAGGCTGCTGGGACTTGCAGTTCTAGAAAGGAATTCGCGAGTCTGCAGTAATACAGCTCATCACATAATACATCCATTGTTCTAATCTAGGTTACAGCAGTGAAAGCTTATCAGAGAATAAGAACAGCGAAGCCAAAAAATGAAAATGTGCAATGTGCTGACAGAGAGTTTCTCAATGTCCTAATTACAGCTGTATTGCAGACTGTAAGTAAACCCGTCATGAAGCAGGGAATTCTGGTACATGAAGTCCTTTGTCAGGTTGAAGCGTTCAGACCCCTTCACAGGGACAGATTTTCAAAGGGGTACGCACGTAAGATACGCACGTACTCCCAGAAAACCTGCCCCAAGTTCCCCCTGCGCATGCCGAACCTATGTTGAATAGGCTAGTCGGCTCACACAAGCCCCGGGATATGCGTAAGCCCCAGGGCTTTCCTGGGGGGGGCGTGTCGGGGGCGTGTCGCGGCCGACGCGTCATCGGGGACGTTCTGGGGCGGGGCCGTGGGCATGGTTCCGGCCCAGGGGCGTGGCCACGGCCTCCGGACCTGTCCCCGGGCCGGAACATGGCGGCCCGCCAGCCGGCCCGGTGCGCGCAAGTTACGCCTGCCTTAGGCAGGCGTAACTTTTGGAATAAAGTTAGGGGGAAGGAATTAGTTAGGGCCGGGGGGTGTGTTAGGTAGGGGAAGGGAGGGGAAGGTGGGGGGAGGCGGAAGGAAAGTTCCCTCCGATTTCGGAGTGGCCTCGGAGGGAACGGAGGCAGGCTGTGCGGCTTGGCGCACGAAAGGCTGCCGATGTTGCGCAGCCTTGTGTGCGCCGACCCCAGATTTTAAAAGATACGCGCGGCTATGCACGTATCTATTAAAATCCGGCGTACTTTTGTTTGTGCCAGTCGCGCGAACAAAAGTACGCACGGGCGTAGTTTTTTAAAATCTGCCCCACAGTGTCACAATTGTTTTGCAAGTAAAATATATATGTATATGTTTATAAAATGGGTAACGAGAGTATGTGTTTTATTGCATTGGAAATATATGTGTGTACAGAAACATAAGGGCATACTTTCGGAGTAGAAATATGCTGTATTTTATAAACTATGTAGCTCCCACTACACAGTTTATAAAATACTAGCATTAATCTCCACATATCTACCTATGTGTGCAAATTCTATCCCGAAGATAAGTTTGAAAGGTGAGCTCTTAACACCATCCTTTTGAGATACCAAGGACTAAGAATTTATCTGAAATAGTTGAACTTTGTACAAAAGAAAATATAAAGCTCATGGTTTCTTGTAAATTCAGGGCTGTTTTTGAGTGCTAAATACAAATTTCTATTCAGAGCCATCCGAAGGAGTGGGCAAGCCAGCGGGGGTCCGGGAGCGATCTCCTACACTCGGGCCGTCGGCTGCCAGTAATCAAAATGGCGCCGAAAGCCTTTGCCCTCACTATGTTACATGGGCTACCGGTGCCATTGGTCAGCCCCTGGAACATGGTAGGAGCACAAGATGGCGCCGACCATCCATTGCTACTATCATGTGACAGGGGCTGACCAATGGCACCGATAGGCCCTCTGAAATAGAAGGTCAAAGGCTATCGGCGCCATTTATAATACCGGCAGCCAAGGGTCTGAGTGCAGGAGATGGCTCCCGGACCCCCCGCTGGACCACCAGGGAGTTTTGGTAAATCTTGGGGGGTCAGGAGGGTGGGGTTTTGTTTAAATTCACCTCTTTAGAATGCCGAATAATTCGGCGAAGATTCGTTGTATTCGTGGGGAATCGCGATATGTTTTGCTTCCCCACGAATACAACGAATATGGCCCTATACGTTGCAGATTACAAATACGTAAGAAACAAATGCACACCCCTAACAAACATACATATATAAATAATGAATAATTTGAAATCATAAATAAATAAAAACATATATAAAAAATGTGGAACAATGGCATAAAATCAATAACATATAAAATTAATAAATATATAACAAAATCAAAGACCTCACATAAAATATAATAAATAAAAGTAAAACAAGGAAGTAACAAAAAGACATATCATTATACCATGCATTATACATGTAAGAGCATATAGGCAACATCAATCTAAAACCAAGTGAAACAAGTTTGTGACAGACCTATGTATATTATTTAAAAAATTAATTAAAAAGTATATAACAAATGTGTATTTTTTAAAAAAGGTATGTAACAGACCTATGTATGGGCCTCATTTTCTAAAGTATCGCAGACCTGCGATACTTTAGGTAATGAGGGGCGGGGGCCGAAACGGGGGGACGGTCCTGCGCTAGCCAGCAGCAATCGCACCACCGCGGTGCGATCGCTGCCGGTTTCGCACCCAATAGCACCACCATAGAAGGTGAAGCTATTGAGCGCGAAGTAGGACACAAAAAGGCCCTTTCCTTTTCATCGTCCACGGCGTCTTCGCAGAGTCGGCCCCTGTGACGCCCCGACTCCTCCTCTTCCGGGGCCGACTCCACCCCCATCTTGGTATTGCATGCGATAAAGAACTTTTCGCATGCGAAACGTCCCTTATCGCGTGCAATCCGTCTGGTAAATGACCCCCTAAATCTTTTAAAAAAACAATCAAACCATGTGTAAAAAAAGATACCTTGCAAATAACTTGTCAAATTTGAAGCAAATTTGAAATTATTCTATAGATCCGCAGCACGGACCTATCTATTAAAAAATATAATAAAAGGCAAAATGTGAATATATACCAAATAATCATTAAAAAAGTGAATGTGTCAATGGAAATATTGTAAAAGACTCACCTTAACAAAGAACAAGTAGCTCATAAACTCCTGATGGCTCCATGCACTTAATGGTGCCTCATACTGGAAAAAAACAGGAAAAATACTATTCAAAACATATTAGGTGTCTTAATTTGAACACTAAGCTTAACAACTATGGAAATATTGACATACAACCAAAAAGAAAAAAGAAGAAAAAAGGGAAAATGATATTGGATAAAACATTAGCGTATCTAAAGGAACAACAAAGAGGAAGAGAAACAAATCGTGACGGAGATGTGTCCAATGAATAATAAACAATGTACACTCCATAAGTGAAAGACAAAAAATAATTGTGACATGCCAAACTCGTCATATATATGCATTAATTTTATAGGTGAATATTTGTTGTGAGTGTTAAAAGACATTTGCAAAGTTGTTTATATAATTTTTTGTGACGTTGTGAACGGAGGGGTGGCTGACTTGTTAAACATGAAAGACAATAGGAACATATGGAAACCTTAAGGCGGCAGTGCAAAATGAGAACACAAAACCATAGTGAATACAGGCTGTGAACGGAAGTGTGACTGACTTGTTAAAACATTAATGAAAAAAACTTAAAAGACAATAGGAACATATGGAAAACTTAGCTAATGTGGAAAAGTGTATGAGAGGCATTACTGGAGCACAACTTTACAGAGGCAGTGCAAAGTAAAAACATAAAAACGTGGTAAATACAGGCTGCAATTGTGACAAAATGATTTTTACCGTTTATGCCGCTGGTCAGCGTGTGCCGTCTCCACTCAAGACAAACAGCAAGAAAAAACAGATCGCTGCAGTGGGTATTTATCAAAACTGTTGGCGCCAAAAAAAGTGTCAATCTAAATGAAGGAGGTGTGGCTCAGCGCGTGTGACGTAAAAAAGTAAATGCGAAACAACTTTATTGAAAAACAGACAAATAGTGAGATGTGGAACCAATAATCAAAACAGACGACCACATATTGTGAAAGAAAGTGGGAAATTGATCTGAAAAAAAGGGGGAATCTCAAGTGAATCGCTGCTGCTTAATTACATGAATAAAAGCTGGTGTGAAGGGTATGAAGGGTAAGAAAATATTAGAAATATATATAAAGAAGGAAGAAAGAAAGGAATAAAATGAAAAAAGACCAAATTGAAAGGGATGTAACTGAGGAATAAAATTAGACGAAAAAGGTATTACATTAAACGAAAAAACTAATAAGAAGCTTAGGGCCTCATTTTCTAACGTATCGCAGGCCTGCGATACTTTAGAAGATGAGGGGCGGGGGCCGAAACGGGGGGCGGGCCTGCGCTAGCCGGCAGCGATCGCACTGTCGCGGTGCGATCGCTGCCGGTTTTGCACCCAATAGCGCCACCATAGGAGGTGTAGCTATTGGGAACGAAATAGGCAGCGAAAAGGCACCTACCTTTTCGCTGCCCGTGGCGTCGGCGCAGAGTCGGCCCCGGTGACGCCCCGACTCCTCCTCTTCCAGGGCCAACTCCGCCCCCATCCTGGTATCACACGCAATAAGGGACATTTCGCGGGCGAAAGGTCCCTTATCGCGTGTGAGCGGCTTGGAAAATGAGGCCCCAAATGACAAAAAGATGGAGAAACATTCAAGTAAATCTCTGCGGCGTGAATCCATGAATAAAAACTGGTGTTAAAGGTATAAGAGATATAAAAAGTGTCCTGCGCAAGAAAAAGTTTACCAAAAAATGTAATAGAATGGAAATAAAAAATGCGGAACTAGAAAAACTGTATTAAGTGAAAAAATGTAAAAATTTGTGCATAGGTCGAAAAATATACATAGGTCAAAAAATAAAATGATATATAAATTAAAAATCACTGTGAATAAAAACATTTAAAAAACGGATTACTATAATAAAGATCATAAAAAAACAGAATAGTCAATATCATTGTTGAGACCAAACGGAGTGAGAGTGTTGAAATTATATATATATATTTTTGTTCTAACTGAAGAAGTAAGGTATTAAAATCTCCTCCTCTCCAACTGTGTACTGGTTGTTGAATCACACAGACTCTGTAATCCTTGAATTTATGCTTATTGGCAATGGAGTGCTCCACTAACGGTTAGGAAGGTATTGAACGATTGATGTTGCTTTTATGCTCTATAATTCTTTTATTGAATTCTCTGATAGTTTTGCCAATATACATCATAGTACATGGACAAAAGGCAGCATATATAACACCTTTACTTTTACATGTAGTGAAAGAAGTCAGTTTGAAAACACAATCTCTACCTGGTATATTTAAAGAGGATGTTTTCATGTTAACATCATGCACTAAACATCTCCCACATGGGCGATGTCCAGGTGGTCTAATGTCATGAATTCACTTACGTGGTAATGCTGAAGGCGCTATTAAATCTTTCACATTTTTTTCTCGTTTATTGCCAACTAAAAGATTTTTGTTTTCAAATGAGGGTAGTAGTAACTAGTAAGGAAATCAATTTCTTGAAAGTAGAACACCCAATCATGCCTACCTTATCCATATTACCCAAGATCCACAAGTCTCTCACAGATCCACCAAGCAGACCAATTGTAGCAGCAAAAGGCTCCCTGCTCGAACCCCTCTCGACATTCATTGATATTTTTTTAAAACCGACAGTTTCTGAGAAGCCATCTTATATCCAAGATTCTTCACATTTTACCATTATCTTAGAGCAGACAAAGATTTCCGAAGAAGAATTTATTTTAGTTACATTAGACCTTGAAGCATTATATACGAATATACCACAAATGGCAGCTTTAGACATTATTTTACAAGTCTTGATTGAATGTATGACACACAAATGCATTCCTAATGAATTATTGCTAAATATAGCTGAAATCGCATTGACAAAATTTTTTTTCTGTTTTGATAATAAGATTTATCAACAGATTAAAGGTGTAGCTATGGGCTCCACAATGGCCCCTTCACTAGCGAACCTTTACGTGGCTAATTTTGAAAGTAATTTTCTTAATGAGCATATTTTCAAGGACAACATTATTATGTGGAAGAGATACATAGATGATGTCTTTCTCCTTTGGAAAGGTAGTACTGAATCACTAAAAGAATTTTTTTCATGGCTGAACACTTTAGATCCAAATCTCAAATTCACCATGACTCACAACAAAAAAACAATTTCTTTTTTAGATATTCAGATTAATTATAGTAATGTTTCATTCAGCACAGACATTTACAGAAAGCCCACTGACACCAATAAATTGCTACATTATAAGAGTCATCACAACAAATCTTTACTCAAAAATCTACTGTTTTCACAATTTTTACGACTAAGAAGGTTATGTGCTGATGAAACCACTTTTCAAAAAAGAGCAATAGAAATGAAGCAAAGATTTATTGCTAGAGAGTACCCGGCCAGACACGTACAGAGTTGTTACTTAAAGGCATGTAATCAAAATCGATCAGATTTATTAAAAAAAAAGAAAAGAAATCTATAGATCATATTGTCTGTCCCATTACTTACACATCAATGTCCCACAAGATCATCATCATTTTGAAAAAATATTGGCCAATCATCCAAGTACTACCCTCATTTGAAAACAAAAATCTTTTAGTTGCCAATAAACGAGAAAAAAATTTGAAAGATTTAATAGCACCTTAATTTTTAAATAATATTCATAGGTCTGTCACACACTTGTTTCATTTGGTTTTAGATTGATGTTGCCTATATGCTCTTACATGAATCGATATGTCTTTTTGTTACTTCCTTGTTTTATATTTATTTATTATTTTTTATGTGAGGTCTTTGATTTTGGTTTTATGTATTTATTCATTTTATGTTATTGATTTTATGCCATTGTTCCACATTTTTTATATATGTTTTTATTTATTAATGATTTCAAATTATTCATTATTTATATATGTATGTTTGTCTCATAGCCCCCGAGGCAGCCACTAGGATGTGGCGAAACTCGGCCTGAGTCTGGAGGTTTTATTGTTTTCATACGTCTCCAGCAATTAAAGATATTGAAAAAGACATTCTTCAGCAGGAGGTAAGGGATCAGCACTCCATGCCGCTGCTGCTAGGAAGCAGTTGCTGCTGGCACTATCTGAAGGGGAACTGCCTCCATGCCATACCCCTGCAATTGATCCTAACACCAGGAGTGGGCATCAGGGCCTTAGGGATAAGCTGTTGATTTTTCATTTCATTTCAATCAGTGGGCACTAAATGGAATTTAGTGGGCACTAAAATAAAAACAAACAAAAAAACACTGGGAAAAAATCTTTTTAGCTGCACACCCCTAACAGGCCTAGCTCCACTCTCCTCTGTCTGTCCTTTTAGGCAAGGATACAGATTTCTTAGTATTAGGCTGGCAGGCAGCAAAAAAAAAAAAAAAGAAAAAAATGTGAGCAATGATGCAGAGAAGAACTATATAATTACCAGGATACACTTGGCTGGTAATATCCCAAGAGAACTCTTTAGTGCAATGAAACACACTACTTATGAACTGCTCGGTTCTTCAAAGCAAAGTTTAGATCCTGGCTGCTGTAACGATGTAGCTAATTATTTTACTAAGAAAATTGCAGATCTTGGCAATCATTTTCCAGAAATGTATGATATATCAATGCCAGAGGCAAGGTGAGAAGGTTTCCCAGGGGTCCTATTTTCTCTTTCTCTCCAAAACTGAGGCGTCCCAAACAGTGAAGAAGACAAATTCTTCTCCATGCCCTCTTAATCCAATTTTTATGGGCTTACTAAAATCTATACCCGAAGATCTGAGTTCATATATCACAAAGCTAGTAAACCTATCATTAAATGATTGAAGGCTAGCTCCCAGAGTCCATGAAGCAAGCAAAAGTTCACCCCTAACTAAAAAATTCAAGTGACAGATTTATAACCAACTACTGCCCAATCACTTCCCTGCCATTCCTCACTAAATTCATCAAGAAAGCAGCACGGTCTCAGTTATCTGGGTCTTTAGATG
Organism: Rhinatrema bivittatum; assembly: GCF_901001135.1. Lineage (NCBI taxonomy): Eukaryota > Metazoa > Chordata > Amphibia > Gymnophiona > Rhinatrematidae > Rhinatrema > Rhinatrema bivittatum. Next base: position 754,445,858 of record NC_042616.1, read on the forward strand.
ACCATTCTATTATTGAATCACGATCTGTATCAGTTTGGTTTCAGAAAGGGCTTCAGCACTGAGGCCCTACTTGTATCTAGATTTGATACAGTCAGAAAAGGCGTTGAAAGTGGTAAAAAAAAATGTATGTTAATACTTTTAGACATATCTGCAGCCTTTGACACTCTCATCATATTCTACTGACATGAAAGTGGGATTGCAGGGAGAGTGTTGGGTTGGTTTGCCTCTTACTTACATGGGCATAAACATTAAGCACAAATTGCTAACCAATCCTCAAAATGGCATTCACTCTGTCTCACATTCTTTTTTACATTTATCTGATTCCATTATGCAGGTTTTTCCAATTTTTCATCCCTATGCATGTCTACCACATTTAAGCAAACTGTAATAGACCTGTCACAGTTAAAAGTTGGCTAACACATGATAGACTGAATGTAGAAAAAACAGAGATCAATGTTATAATCCCCAAGAGGGTCTGTGGAATCCCCAAGGATCGGTTCCCTTGGCTGTAAGGGGAATCAGGGAGCAGAGCCTATATAAAAAAAAAAAAGGGATTGAAGTCAACAAGACCACTCTCTCTATCTCTTTCTGCCCCACTCCCCCACCCTGACCTCCCTAGTGTCTTTGCTTGGACTTAAAAGGACGGGAGAGAAAGGAAACCCAAAGCTAGAGGGAACAGCAGGAAGAGAGGCAGCCAGGTCTGCAGGAATAGCCGGCAGCAGCAGCCCTGGAGATGGGAAGTAACTGCGGGGCCATTCTTCCAGGGAGGAATTCAGCACAGCAGGCCTGAAGCACTGTGGGATAATTATTTGAATCTTGCTTTGGCTGCAGAGCTGTATCATGTGGCAGTGTGGGAAATGCTGCAGGAGAGGGGAGTGCTACTCACAGAGGTGGTGTTTCTCTTTCATTTCAGCCTGCACCTATGGTTAGGGGCAGAAAGTGTGTGCAGGGCCAAGCAGGTTGCAAGCACAGCCAGCTCATTCTGCCCCATTTGTAAGGGACAGTCAAGCAGGGACCTCCAGGAGGAGGTGACTAATACGGCCCAGCATCCAAAGGAAGAGCAATTGAGTGCAGAATCCCTGATTGAATCTGCACAAATGCTGTTGGCAGAAAGCAGCCCAGGACCATCAGGAGAGTTAAACCCTCAACTTCCTTCCTTTGGGGAGAGCAGGAGTAGCCCTGGTGCTAGGTCTCCCAGCAGAAGGGGGTCCATCCGTAAGGGGGTAGGGGGAGCAGGAGAGCTGCATGGATCAAGCAGGAATCTTTTACCCAAACTTAATCATGGCAATGCATAAAGCTTATGTAGCCTTGCAAAACCCCTCAGAGCCCAGGGCACCGGAATACCCAGCATGTAGCTACAACCCCAGAGGGGCAGCTGCTAAGTGACTGAGGGTAGGAGGGGGACCATCCTTCCTCAGGCCACCCGGTCATTCAGGATTCGAGGAAGGCATCCTGGGTTGGAAAAGAGTCATCTCAGGGATCCCCCGAACTCACAAGAAGAAAGGAAGTTCTCACTAGAGGACGAAAACTCCACCATAGCTTGCCGATTTCAGAAACAGGAAATAGCAGCTTTCGTTTTCAGCATGGTGTCAATCTTAGGGATGCTAAATGCATTGTCATAAATTCTTCCTCTGCAAGTTGCCCTTTGAGGGAAACCAGAGATCTGGAAAAGCTGGTGAAGCCCCCGATTTTATAACATGTGCGTGCCGGGTAGCGTGCACACATGTACGCCCGCGCGTACATATGAAAATTCACCCCTGAAATTTTTAGGATCTCACTTTGATATGGAGGGTCAAATTTCCTTGATTCTCAGCAGAATGACCAAAGCTCTGAACAATATATTGAGGTCCCTGGGATACTGTAAGAGGGGCACTTTCAGTTCAGGGTGGGTTTTGGGGGGGAGGGGCAGTGTTGCTCCCTAGGCAGACCAATGTAACACTTCCCCCCCCCCCCCCCCCCCACCAGAGAGTACAAAATCACTGCAGCAGCTGTCACAAGTAATTGTGCCAAAGACATATGTGAAGAGTACGCAGTACTCTGTATGGAGTGCAACAATAGAAAACCAGATCTATCACAGTGTTATCATAAAACAAACAAAAATCAAGAAATATAAAACATCAATTATAATAGTAAAACCATACTAATAAAAAGAATATTTCAAAACAGCTGATGAATAGAATATCCAATAATTAAAAATTATTTTCACAAATTGTCATCCACCTTTGGCCCGGGGCCCAAAGGAAAATATTACCACAGGCCCTGGCTCAGAGGGATGTTTAGAGAAGGGCCAGTTTGACAGGAGGGATCAGATGCAGAAGGTTTGAGGGCTGGATCAGCTGAAGAGGGCTTGACCTTAGAGGGTAAGAGAGGGGGAATGAAAGAAGATTGACTAACTGGAAGATGTAAGAGAGGACCTGGGGGTGAGAGAGGATCAGCTGGTGGGATGTGAGGGATGGGTTGGTGAGGCTAGGAGGTGATAGAGGGGCTGGGAGAATAAGGAGGGAATGGAGGATGAGTGAAATGAGGGGATGACAGACGATCAGTTGGGGTTATAGGAAGGGGGATGCAAAAGGGCTGAAGGAGTGAGAGAGGAGGTGAGCAAAAGAGATGAGAGTTGCTGAGGAATATGAGGTAATCAGCTGGAGGGGTGGCGGTTAAGACAGAAGGTTTTCTGAAGGGTGGTGCTGGTGGAGGTTGTGAGAGGATCAGCTGGTGTAAGGGTGAGAGTGCAGCAATTATTGGAGGGGGATTGCACCCCTGCTAATCTTGTTTTGAACGTCCTGTGGGATTACTTTGGCTAAAAGTTTGGGGACTCCTGCTGTAAGCTTTGCCGAAGGCACATTGCACCAGCTCTGTACTGGACAAAGGGGTGTGATATCAGTTGAAAAAGATTGGTGTTGGATTGCATGTGGGAGTATGTATGTTCAACTACCCATAGCATGGGACTCTCAACTGCGCAGAATGGAGGGCCCAGTTTGGGCTTCATCTGCTATCATCTGTATCTTAACTATAAGATAAGTAAGAGTATGGGGCAAAATAGATTTATTGAGTTATTAGAAAGTTTGTGTGAACTGATAAATGACAAGTATTTGATTCTTCTTTAAATCAAATGCATGTTTTCTAATGGTAGAGGTGGCAGTTATTAAGTAATTGTTGTTTTCCTGACTGTTCAAATGGGATGTTGGTATTTTTATATTTGGGATCATTTGGTTAAATCTCACTTTGTGCACAGTAATAAGGCAAGTAATATAAATTTAAAATAAATAGTCGTGGGGAAGGACAGCGGTGAAAACTTTTACTTTGTGTCCAAGTGTTTGGAATTTTCACAGTTGAAATTTGGCAACCCTAGTTGTCAACCTGAATCAGCCTGTGGTACAGCCTACTCTCTACTAGCAGTCCTCAGCAGGCTTGGCTTCCAAAACTTTCCAGGTTCCTCCTTCCTCCCTGCACCACACCCAGCCCCAGCTCTATTTAAACTTGCCTTGCAGAACCTCCTCACTGGTTCATTGAGTTACTCTTGGCTCTTTCTCCTGCCCTCTGTTCCTTGCTTTGTTCTGTAGCCTCCAGGTCTTCCTGTCTTGCCTTGCGGCCTTAGGACCTTCTTGCTTTCAGCCTTGCCTTGTGGCCTTAGGGCCTTCTTGCACCCAGCCTTGCCCTCCAGGGCTCCTTGCTTAGTGGCCTTCAAGCCTCCTAGCCTTGCAACCTTCGGGCTTATATTTTCTGTGTTATATGTGATCCCTGTTGGTTCTCATCTTGTCCTCCTTATCTAAATCCTGTCCTTTCCTGGTCTTGTCCTGTTCTGCCCTGTCCAGTCCCCGAGATCTTGTCTGCAGTCCCCTGGCTGTCCCAGTCTCCAGTCCTCAGCTCCTTCCCTATATTTGTATCCAGTCATCAACTCACTGCCTGTTCCAGTCTGTCTCTGCTCAATATGTCAAGTCTGTGTCTGCCCAGCTCTTATCAACTTATCCAGCCCATCCAGCTAAGTCCTACTGGCCCCCAGAAGTCAACCTGCAGGGGAGGGGGCTGGCTAGGCAGAAGTCAGACCCAGCTCCTGCCTTGTGATCCTGCCCTGAGAGGGTATTCCTGAATCCCACTAGTTACAACAGGCTGCAAATAGATATGGTCACCTTTGACTCAAGATTATTAAGTCAGCCATTCTGGATTTTAATGTGAGCCAGAGAGTTTGTGATCTCTGTGCATGCTTGCTATGCTTTACTCAGTTCAACTCACCAGATGGAGGAGTGGACAGGAAAATTTCACTTGATCTAAGCAGTTTCCATCTAATCTACAACTATAGTAGGAGACACACTGCAGATAGCATCCACAGACTTTAGCCCAAATTTTCACAGCGGTCTTATATGACTAAGTCCACTTTCAAACCTTGTTGGTACTGCCGGTAGGTACAAGGACATATGCATGCCGAGTTACACTGGCTCTTCAGAAGATGTAAGTTATTGTGTGTACATTGACATGCATACTCGGGGAAAATCACAAACATATGCATAAATGTCTTCCCTGCCCTTACTCCGCCCGGACTCTGCCCCCTGGAATCTCTCTCGCTAGTCTGGGGGAAAGCACGTGAGAAATTGTGTTCTGCAAGCAATTTTTCCCGGACAGCCCCCAGAGAAATTTTCAAAGTCCAGTTTACATGCATAAGTTATAAGCAGAAATCCTTTCCATAGAAAGTTATCCCCAATAACTTGTTTCTTATGAGATATTCTGACATTCTTCAGAAAGGTTTATATTAGCCTTAAAAGTTGGGGTACCTTTCCTGTCAAAAAGCTTTCCATGAACACTATAACCTTAGGGATTTCAAAGAAAAGAACCAGCATATCATGGGTGGAAAAGTAAACCAACTTCTAATAGTATCTAAAACAAGAAAAAGTGCATCAGGAGAACATCTGTGCTAAAACCTTTCCCTTTAGTGACATCTAGTGATGGTTACTAGATTGAATGAGCACTGAAACTATACAATACAGTACCCGACATTCTTGTCACTATTACAAAGGATGCACACAAAGGAATTTTTCACTTTTATAAAAATGTGCATGTTTCAAAATATTCACCAGAGATCTCAACGGGAAAATGTTTGCACGAGAACTGAAAATCAAAATCTGCAAAAAAAAAAAAAATCTTTCTTTCTGTAGTTTTTCACGGAGAGAAAATGAAACAGAAAACAAAGAAAAAAGGGAGAATATGAAAATGCAGCTAAAAGAGGTGTAAATTGCACTTTTTTGTAGTTTTAGTTTTTTGACACATTTTTCCCAATAACCTCTGATGAAAAATGTGAAAAACTAGAATTGTTTTGCAAATGCAAAAACATTTGTTTTCACCATTTTGCAGTAAAACATTGCAGTGGGGTCAAGCTTCTAAAACTCAGAAAACAGATAACTTATCCCGCTAAACATAGCCAGATGAGTTTTCAGGGATAAACTTCCTGCTGAATATCCTCAAATAAAATTATCTAGCAAGAGGGAGTGAGAGCAGTGGTCCAAAGATGTGTTTCGCCTAAGAGGGGATGGGCAGTGATCTGCCTATTTCTACTTGTACAATTTTAAAATCTTTGCAGGGTATTGGGGGGAAGGGGAATTGAATCAGCAGGATGGAGGATTGATCTGCTGGCCTGCTGAATTGCATTTTTTTATTTTTATTTTTTTGCCTGTTCACTGCTGAATATCCCAGCTACGTTAGCCCGATATCTTTGTAAGTGATAATGTGGAGGGATGGAAAGAAAAGTTTATCTTTTTGCAGATTACACTAAGAAATGAAACAGAATGGATACCCGAGGGATTAGACACAATGAGAAGTGATCTAAGAAGCTGGGTCAAAAGCCTGGCAATTACAATTCAATGCGGAAAAAAGTGCAGTCATGCATTTGGGATGAAGACATCTAAAGGAGCTGTATCAGATGGGTGAGGTGAGGGGTTGCTGACAGATAGGCACGGACCAGGAGAGAGACGTCAAGGTGATAGTGTTTGATGATCTAAAGGTAGCAAAGTGTGTGACAAGGCAGCGACTAGTGCCAGAAGGATGCTGGGCTGCCTTGACCAGCAGAAAAAAAGGAGGTAGTAATGCCCCTGTACCGGTCACTGGAGTACTGTGGCCATTGCTTGAACTGACACTTCATATGTCATTCATGTTAATCAAGATAAACTTTTTTCATGGCAACTAGAACAGTAAATTGAAATTATAGCAATAGCATTTTCCTATTCATCTGTAACATTTAGCATTGTCGTTAATCCCAAGAGCACACAAACAAATTTCTTTTTCTTCAGGGGCTGCTCTGGCTTGCAAATTACTCTCACACTTGACTCTTAATCCCAGGGGGGGGATTCTTTTTATGGGGGGAAGCACTTGGTTATAGCCCAGATGATGTTGTGTTGCTCGCAGTGAGTGTGTGTAGACTGTAGGTGCATCTCATGAGGTGAGGGGCTGGAAGACATCAATCAGGACCATGCTCTTAGAATAAAATAAAAGTTTACTGATTGGAAATCATTAATTTAAGTCCATTTGTCCATATGAGTGAATTTACATCTGACTGTTGATATGTGTAGTCCTGGTTAGGTAGATGTCCTTTTATTCAGGCATCTGGGAAGAGCTCCCATGATGATTTTAATGCATAAAACTCACCCAGCAGCTATCTGGGAATCCCAGAGGAGGGGACCCCAACGTCATAGTAAAAATCCTAGCGTAGTTCATTTTCTGGTCCCTTGGCTGTGGAGATCCTGTTGGGGTCTCCTGATCTTGTTCTTCCATCCTTACTTCTTGTTTCTGGGGGGACTTATCATGGGGAAAAGTCAAGTGGGATCAGGCTACCTCAGCACCGTATCCCAGTAGGGAGGGGAAATCCAAAAGTCTCCGCACTCTGTTCTAGTCCAAAAAATACTTCTTAAAGTTAAACTGGATACATCTTCTCTCGCAGCAGGATCCATCACTGGTGCTTGCTTGCCCACCTGGGGATTAGAGTGAGCTCACACATCTTTGGTCCTCTGGAGAGAGCCCTTTTGCCCCAAAAGAATATCAGTTATAAAAATCTCTCTGTAAATTAATAGGAGAAGGACCCTCTGACAGGAGTCACTTCCAAATGAAACTCCACTTCTAAATGGAGGCCTCACCAGAGTGTAAAACTGAAACATTAGCAATGGTAACATGGAATAGACTTAGTTTTTGGGTACTTGCCAGGTTCTTATGGCCTGGATTGGCCACTGTTGGAAACAGGATGCTGGGCTTGATGGACCCTTGGTCTGACCCAGTATGGCATTTTCTTATGTTCTTATGTTCTTATCCTTACTGTTCAAAGGCTTCCTCAAACTGAACCCAAAGTGTCCTAAAATGGCAGGGCTAAAAAGGGTTTAGGTATCCAATCCAGGCCCTCCATGTGGGAGGGACTCAGGGGAATGGAATGGCTCATTCTAAAGTGCGTTCTATACAGGGACAGTGACACCTGGTGGCCAGACCGGGGGGGTGTCTGCTGCAACACTGCCAAACATTATTCAACATAAATGTAGTTAATTGCCTCACAGTCTAAATGGGAAATTCCTCTCTTCATTCACAAGAGGCTTTACATGACAAAACTATGTATATTATTTAACATTTTCTGTTAATTCAACAGTTTATAAAAGGAATCAAAAGCATATTGCTTATTTTTGCAACAAAAAAAAAATTAGGGTCCCTTTTCCTCAAACTGTATCAGCTTGAGAGATTCATAGCAGCAGCACCACTGGCCTCTGATCTCTATCTGACTAGCCACCAGAAGGAGAACTAGAAGCTAGAGGATACTGAAGCTTTAAGACATCCTTAAAGGGATTTCAGAATTTGAATAAGCCTCTAAGAGTAGAGAATTAATTTTAATGATTACAGATGCATGAAACGGGCTCCCAATTGAAATTAGTGGAGACAAAAACAGTAACAGAATTTGAAAAAAACCTGGGTCAAGCACAGAGGTTTCTTTACTGTGAAGAAGTGAAGGGACATTGTAACAGGAAGGAATTTGAACATACTAGATGGACTTTACAGTCCTTTTCTATGCTTAATGGAATAAAAGGTCGAAAGAATGGGTTGGCTCTACAGCTCAGGATGCAATGCTGAAGCCTGCAGTGTGGGGAACTGCCAATGAAAGGTGTGAGCTAACGCCAAAAGAAAGGGGGTGGTTCAAATCCCTAGTGCCTTGTGCAGGAAGGGAAGGAAATTAACTGCCATTAACTTTGATAGCCCCCTACTGTCCAATGGGCAACCCAGGCAATACCATCTGGAGGAGGGAAAGCAGCAGAGATTGCTGAGGGGGAATGGCAAAAATGAAAGGCTGATAAATCTTTAACCACTCTTCAAGCTTTCTTAAATCACTTTCCATTCTCTCTACTCCTTCAGATGTGTCCACTCTGTTGCTGATCTTAATATCATCCGCAAATAGACAAACTTTATCTTCTTTCCTCTCTGCAATGTTGTTCACTAAGACGTTGAACAGAACTCGTCCCAAATCCGATCCATGAGGCACTGTTCTCTCTTCCGAGTAGGTTCTATTTATCATTACAGGCTATTTCCTGCCAGTCAACCAGTTTGTAATCCACTCCACCACCTTGGTGTCCATTCCCAAACTTCTCATTTTATTCATGTCTCCTAAGCTTTGCTGAAATCTAAGTAAATCATATCAAGTGCTCTTTCCTGATCCAGTTCTCTAGTCACCCAATCAAAAAAATCATTCAGATTTGTCTAACAGGACCCTTCCCTGGTGAATCCTTGCTGCCACAGGTCTAGCAACCCAACAGAATGATGATAATTCCCTATCCTTGCCTTCAGAAGAGTCTCCATTAACTTTCTTGCCACCAAGGTGAGGCTAACCAACCTGTAGTTTCTAGCCTCCTCTGTGCTACCACTCTTGTAAAGTGGGTCCACAATCACTCTTTTCCAGTGTTGCAGCACTGATCCCATTTTCAGGGATCCATTGAACTGGTCTATCAGCAGTCCTGCCAGCCCCTCTCTTAGCTGCCTAGTATCCTGGGATGTACTTCATCTGGCCTTATGGCCTTATCCACTTTCAATTTTCCATGCTTATCCTATACATTCTCTTCTGTAAATGGGGTTGCATCTACCCCATTCCATCCATGGTCTTGTTAACCAACAAAGGTCCTTCTCCAGGGTCTTTTTTTAATGAATGCCGAACTGAAGTAATTGCTTAATATTTCTGCTATTTCTTCATCGCCTATAAATGCCCATCTGGATGGAGCAAGACAAAAGGCTTTCTCAGTTGCGGCACCAGAGTTCTGGAGCTCACTCCCACAGACATTGCAGCTTACCCCATGCCCCAAGGCCTTTCTATCTTTGCTGAAAACATACTTGTTCAGGCTTGCTTATGATTAATCTGAGATGTTGTTTTTCTAAGTTATCCTATGATATAATATTTCTGTTTATGTGCAGCTTGTATTGTTTTTTTATGTTATATATGTATCTCTTGTAAATTGCCTAGAGTCTCGTGCACTAGGCGGTCCATACATTTTAATAAAAATAAAGATAATAAAGATCTTTCTTCACACATTGCTCCTTGTCACCTTTCAATTTTTCTGTATCATCTTGAGCCTTCCTCTTTTCTCAGATATATCTGATAAATATTTTCTTACCTCACTTTACCTCTTTGGCAATCCTTTTTTCTACTTGTCCTTTTGCTTTCCTGATTTCTTTCCTCATCTCCCTCAGCTTCACCAGATTTTCTTCCCTGTGTTCCTCTCTTTGGGATCCTTTATACTTCTTGAATGCTATTCTTTTTGCCTTTAATTTTTCCTCCACCTCCTTTGAGAACCAGATCGGTTTCTTTTTCCTCTTACTTTTGTTTTCTTTTCTAACATATAGATGTGTTGCCTTTGTAATAGCTCCTTTTAATTTGCCCCGCTGGTGCTCCATCTCACCCATTTTCTTCTAGTTCTTCCTCCAGGTACGTCCCCATTTTGACAAAGTCTATATTTTTTTAAATTTAGAACTTGGATCTTCGTGTAACTTCTTTCTATCCTGGCTGCAATATCAAACCATACTTTCTAATGATCACTAGTGCTCAGGTGAACACCTACCCAGACATTAGAGACATTATCCCCATTAGTAAGCACTAGGTCAAGAATCACATCCTCCCTCATGGGTTCCATTACCATTTGTTTGAGCAGAGCTCTTGAAGGGCATCCACTATCTCTCTACTTCTTACATATTCTGCAGTAGGGATACCCCAGTTCACATCTGACAGAGTAAAATCTACAATGAGCAACACTTTTCCTTTCTTTATCACCTTTTGGATGTCTTTGATCAGATCTCTGTCCAGGTCTTCTGGTTGAGTCAGAGGCCTGTAGACTATACCAGTGTAAATGGAAGTATACTTCTGTCTTTTTTTAAGACAACCCATATTGCTCCTTTCCTACCCCATATCCCTTGCATTTCATTGCTTGGACTTTGTTTTTGAAATAAAGAGCTACTCTTCCCCTTTTTCTGTCCTCTCTGTCCTTCCTTAACAAGTTGTAGCCTGAGATAGCCATATGCCAGTCATGAGAGTCATTGAACTATAAAAGCCCCTTTATTTCTCCCTTTAAAAAATACAGGGAATTTAAAATAGTTACTAAGAGCTAGAGAGAAAAAAATGAAGAATTTCAATAGTCTAGCAACACATAGGCAGAATCTGACAGCAAAAATATCAAGCAATATATATTGGCAAAATTAAAAGAAAAGTAAAATTAAATTAAACTTTAGAACCTTATCTGAGCAGCAATGACAGAAAAGCTGGCCATTACTCGGTCCTTATCCTCATTGACCTATCTGCTGTTTTTGACATTGTTGATCATCATAAGAACATAAGAAATTGCCATGCTGGGTCAGACCAAGGGTCCATCAAGCCCAGCATCCTGTTTCCAACAGAGGCCAAACTAGGCCACAAGAACCTGGCAATTTCCCAAACACTAAGAAGATCCCATGCTACTGATACAATTAATAGCAGTGGCTATTCCCTAAGTAAACTTGATTACTAGCAGTTAATGGACTTCTCCTCCAAAACTTATCCAAACCTTTTTTGAACCCAGCTACACTAACTGCACTAACAACATCCTCTGGCAACAAATTCCAGATGATGTCCAGCATGTTGTAGGACTTCCACCATATGATTGCACGATTCTGAAAAAGGCCCCAGTCTCAGGCCCAAGTAACCACCCAAAAAAGTGACCGGAGAACTGCCATTGCCTCCAACAGCATATGACTGTGCCAAATCAAAGGAAAGGCACGGCAAAGAACTAGGTGGGAACATTTAAACAAAATGAAGAAGGTAAATCTCTTTTCTCACAGTAGGTATACAGTATGTAGCTATTCATTGGGATAAAAGTAAAGGGGATAATTTTCAAACTGTCCACTGACACAAGTATTTTCTCTTTGAAATTTGACACAGTTAAAAAGTATCTGCTGATTTTTGCACCTGCTTTATCGGTGGGTAAAGGTTCTATGGAAAATAATGCACCTAGATTTCAAAATACAATTTACACACATTATTTTATAATCCCACCCAAAACATGGTCTTGGGAATGCCCCTCCTTGATCGAACTAAACCCCCAACTCTGCTCTGCAGAAGGTTTCTATTTAAGCTTACAGCAGTGAGACGGATCTTGGCATGCAATAGCTGAAACACGGCACCTTCTCCTGGAAGTGGCATTCATTGGCTGGAAGTGATTTTACCACTGCGCATCTAACCTCCCTCTTACCCCTCATCTGAAGCTCAATTAAAGTGTTGAAGGGGACCTTCCTCCCACCCATCCACTCCTTGGTGCAAAATGTTTGTACATCCCTGTGTTAGCATCACAAAAGAGCTCTCTTTTGGAAAGAATGATTGATTGCAAGAAAAGCAATAGCACCCTTATCAGTTCAGAATGCTCACATGCATGGTAGCAATATTGGGAATAATTTCAAATGCCAAACATGGGGATAGGTAGTTGGGTGCTAGCCATTATATAACAGTTGTAGTGCAGCATACATAGAAGACAAAATGCCTTGTTAAAGTATAATGCCACAGTGTTTGTTTGCAGAAATATGGTGACCGGAAGTTGTAAAAGGCTATTGTGGAATTCATGGTTAGTTTAACTAGTCCACAATTGCATCCGCTTTCAAGATCCTACATTTTTAGAAAATGTTTTCTCTGGTTTGGAAATAGCAGCAAGCTCCAAAAAAAGCTTAGAGGACAATGGCACTCTTTTGACCAACTGTGCCCACTGCTGGGTTTGTGCATCCTGTGCTAAGAACAGAGTTGGTGTTGAGGTTAAGGATAGCAAAAGGAAAGGAAATTGCATAATGAAACCTTTTTTTTTGCTCAGAAAAAAATGAAATGAATCACATGGAGATCTATTCATTGAATAGTTATGATCTTTGTATGCTGGCCTTCCCGTGAATGAAGTTCACAGACTAGATCTATTTATACTAAAGAACAACACATTAACAAATGGTACTCTGTCTTCTAAGTCACTGATATTCTCCTATGCCTAATATCATTTATGGTAGGACAATGGATGCTAAGATAGTAGCATAGGTGTTAATGACAGAAAAAGACCACAAATCATTGTAAACCCATGGAAGATGAGAACTGAGATGAAAACAATAAAAAACAAAAAATTCCACTAAATCAATGAAAAACAGGGAGAAAATCATACCTTTAACTCATTTCCCACAGATACCTACTAGTATACAGAAGCAGGTCCCCAGTGCTTGTCTTGTATGAAGCTGATATGGGCTCCAATCAGAGAGGTATGTCTCTTCATAAAGTCTTTATGAAATTCGCACTTGGATAAGAACATAAGAAAATAAGTAATAATAACAAATACTTCGGTTCATAGTTCACTAAAGAAGACCTTGGAGGAGGACCACTGCTGTAAGAGTACAGATACCACCTCATCTACAGAAGAGAATATTTGGGTGGAAATAATGATACTGAAAGTAGTCAAGCCCATGAGATCAGATGACATACATCACAGGATGCTAAAGGAACACAGAGAGGTGCTGGAGAGTCCTCTAAATCAGTGGTTTTCAACCTTTTTTCTGTTAGGACACTACTGCCAGTTAATGCTTACAGGCGTGACACACTGAACCCTTGATCATCACAGGGTTAAATGTAAACCTATACTGTGCATCCTCAGGAACCCGAACACCCACCCCCTCCCCCCGATTCTGGTGCTATGTCAGTAGCAGAAACACAAACTCCCTTACAACCAGGTGCATTGTAAAATACAAACCCTAAAAAAAAAAAAAAACCACTCAGCACATGTGTAGCAAACCTTCCATACCATTGCAACACTAATTCCAAGAACTTAAACATCAATAACCCTTCCTATGAAAAGGCAGCAGTGCAGCACCAATGCATGCCCTATTGAGAATGAGAAAACACAACAAAACAAATCCCTACCTACTAGTAAAATACATCACCTCATTCACACATACAGATCCGACCTTCACCAAATACAAAATAAAAGACCATAAATTACAAAAGTGGAGACAAAAACTGGAATGTAAACCTCAAAAAGTTACTCTGCATGCAGCGCAAAACTGGAGAGCTAGAAACAGAAATACATATCCTCCTATACTAAGCAAAGTGTAAACAGAAATAATGCACATTCCCAAAACTGACATATTATGGGGCAGATTTTAAAAGCCCTGCGCGCCGGCGGCCTATGTTGCATAGGCCGCCGGCGCGCACAAAGCCTTGGGATGATGTGGTTAGTGCAGTTAGTATAGCTGTGTTTAAAAAAGGATTGGATAAGTTCTTGGAGGAGAAGTCCATTACCTGCTATTAATTAAGTTGACTTAGCAAATAGCCACTGCTATTACTAGCAACGGTAACATGGAATAGACTTAGTTTTTGGGTATTTGCCAGTTTCTTATGGCCTGGATTGGCCACTGTTGGAAACAGGATGCTGGGCTTGATGGACCCTTGGTCTGACCCAGTATGGCATGTTCTTATGATCTTATCCAAGGGCGAATTTCATAAAGACTCCGTGTCTTTTCTTGGCTATATCGTGTCTAAAGATGGCATCCAGAGGGACCCTCAAAAGCTAGAGAGTATCAAAAATTGGTCCCAATCTACCAGCCTGAAGGCCCTGAGATGATTTTTGGGGTTTACCATTATAGAAGCTTTATAAAGAACTACTCTTCCTTAACTGTACCCTTGACCGCAATGACCCGCAAGGGTGCCAACACTTCAAAATGGTCTGCGGAGGCCATTTCTGCTTTTGAGAAATTAAAGACTGCCTTTTCCATGGAACCATGCTTGTTGCATCCTGACCCCTACAAGCCATTTATCGTATAAGTTGACACTTCGGATGTCGGTGTGGGGGCTGTATTGAGCCAAACTGGAGACTCTAAATCCTTACGTCCCTGCTTTTTCTTCTCATGACGTTTCTCCCCAGGAGAGAAGAACTATGGGATCAGAGATAAAGAGCTCTTGGCTATTAAGCTAGCATTCGAGGAATGGCAGCCTTGGCTCGAAGGCGCTCAACATCAAATAACCGTGTGGCTACACATTCTGTGCCCGCTGGTAAGACCATCGAGCCTAAGCACCTCAGGAAGAAAGTGCTCTTTTGGGTGCACGATTCCAAGCTGACTGGCCATCCTGGTCAACGCCGCATCCTGCTCAAGATCCAGAGGTTCTATTGGTGGCCTACTATTAAGAAAGATACCTTATCCAAGTGGCATCTTGGTCTGATCCAGTATGGCATGTTCTTATGTTCTTATGCGCGTAAGTCCCAGGGCTTGCTTAGGGGGGCGCGTCAGGGGCGTGTCGGGGGGAGGCGTGTTGGGGCAGCGCGGCATTTGGGGGCATTCCGGGGGTGGGGCTGTGGGCGTGGTGCCGGCCCGGGGGCGTTCCGGGGGCGAGGCCAAGGCTTCCGAACCAGCCCCCAGGCCGGTGAATGGCGCGCCGGCAGCTCGCCAGCACGCACAAGTTATGCCTGCCTCGGGCAGGCGTAACTTTCATAACAAGGTGGGGGGGTTTAGTTAGGGCTGGGGGGTGGGTTAAGTAGGGAAAAGGAGGGGAAGGTGGGGAAGGTGGGGGGTGGCCAGAAAAACAGTTCCCTCCGAGGCCGCTCCGATTTCGGAGCGGCCTCGGAGGGAACGGAAACATAGAAACATAGAAATGACGGCAGAAGAAGACCAACCGGTCCATCCAGTCTGCCCAGCAAGCCTTACACTTATTTTTTCTCATACTTAACTGTTTCTCTTGGCTCTTAGTAACCTTATGTTCTAATTCCCTTTTCACCCCCACTATTAATGTAGAGAGCAGTGATGGAGCTGCTTCCAAGTGAAATATTAAGTTTGATTAGTTGGGTAAGCGGCAGCATAGCTCTCTGCCATGAAGCAGAGGGCAATGCTGGAAATGTGTGAAGTATCAGTTTTTCTTTTCCCCTGTCATTGAAGCAGGGAGTCATGCCGGACATGCACCAAAAGTGAAGCATGCCTTGAAAGTCACATTAACTATCATCAAATATTGAAAAGCCTAATAATTGGTAATACCTATAGCCCATGAACCCATCCCTGCTTTTTTTTTTTTAATTGGGAGATGGATGCCCTTCATCCTTCTACTCTGTGAAGGTGGACACCTACCACCGGCCACTGACATCCCGCTCCGTTAATGCCTCTGTGGCTACTGCCGCTCCATGCAGTGTTTTACTACCTGCTCTTTATATGCGTCCTCTAGAACTGATGGATCCCATCCCTGGTTTTTTTTTATTATTTATTTAATTGGGAGATGACAGCCCTCCATCCTTCCGCTCCGTGAAGGTGGACACCTACCACTGGCCACTGGCATCCCGCTCCGTGAATGCCTCTGTGGCTACTGCCGCTCTGTGCAGTATTTTACTACCTGCTCTTTATATGGACACCTACCACTGGCCACTGGCATCCTGCTCCGTGAATGCCTCTGTGGCTACTGCCGCTCCGTGCAGTATTTTACTACCTGCTCTTTATATGTGTCCTCTAGACCTGATGGATCCCATCCCTGTTTTGTTTTTTGTTTTTTTTTTATTTAATTGGGAGATGACAGCCCTACATCCTTCCGCTCCATGAAGGTGGACACCTACCACTGGCCACTGGCATCCCGCTCCGTGAATGCCTCTGTGGCTACTGCCGCTCCGTGCAGTGTTTTGCTACCTGCTCTTTTATACGTGTCCTCTGGACCTGATGGATCCACAATGTTTATCCCATGCCCCTTTGAAGTGCTTCACAGTTTTGGACTTCACCACTTCCTCCGGAAGGGCATTCCAGGCATCCACCACTCTCTCCGTGAAGAAATTCTTCCTGACATTGGTTCTTAGTCTTCCTCCTTGGAGCCTCAGCTAGTGACCTCTGGTTCTGCTGATTTTTTTCTGTTGGAAAAGGTTTGTCGTTGTCTTTGGATCGTTAAAGTTTTTCAAGTATCTGAAAGTTTGAATCATATCACCCCTGCTCCTCCTTTCCTCCAGGGTGTACATATTTAGATTCTTCAATCTCTCCTCGTATGTCAACCGATGAAGACCCTCCACCTTCCTGGTCGCCCTTCTCTGTACCGCTTCCAACTGGTCCTTGTCTCTTTGTAGATATGGTCTCCAGAATTGAACACAGTACTCCAGGTGAGGCCTCACCAAGGACCTGTACAAGGGGATTATCACTTCCCTTTTCTTACTCGATATTCCTCTCTCTATGCATCCCAGCATTCTTCTGGCTTTTGCAATCGCCTTGTCGCATTGTTTCGCCGACTTCATATCATTAGACACTATCACCCCAAGGTCTCTCTCCTGCTCCGTGCACATCAGCCTTTCCCCCCCCCCATCGAATACAGTTCATTCGGATTTCCACTCCCCAAATGCATGACTTTGCACTTCTTGGCATTGAATTTCAGCTGCCATATCTTCGACCACTCTTCCAGCTTCCTTAGATCCCGTCTCATTCTCTCCACTCCTTCTGGCATGTCCACTCTGTTGCAGATCTTAGTGTCGTCCGCAAAAAGACAAACCTTACCTTCTATCCCGTCCGCAATGTCGCTCACAAAGATATTGAACAGGACCGGTCCCAACACCGATCCTTGCGGTACACCACTTAAAACCGCTCTCTCTTCAGAGAAAGTTCCATTTACCATCACGCATTGTCTTCTGTCCGTCAACCAGTTTGCAATCCAGGTCACCACTTCGGCACTCACTCCCAAGCTTTTTGATTTATTCACCAGTCTCCTGTGCGGAACCGTATCAAAAGCTTTGCTGAAATCCAAGTAGATGACATCTAGCGCTCTTCCTTGATCCAATTCCTTGGTTACCCAGTCGAAAAAGTCAATCAGATTTGTCTGACAGGATCTTCCCCTGGTGAATCCATGCTGCCTCTGGTCCATCAATTCTCCGGACTGTAGATAGTTCACTATTCTCTCTTTCAACAGTGACTCCATTACTTTTCCCACCACCGAAGTGAGGCTAACCGGTCTGTAGTTACCAGCCTCTTCTCTGTTCCCACTCTTGTGAAGCGGGACCACCACCGCTTTTCTCCAATCACTCGGCACCACTTCCGTTTCTAGGGATCTATTGAACAGGTCACACAGCGGACCCGCCAGCACATCTCTGAGCTCCCTCAGAATCCTTGGATGAATCCCATCAGGCCCCATGGCTTTGTCCACTTTCAGATTCTTTAGCTCTTCCCATACATTTTCTACTGTAAAATGATTTTCATCTATTCCACTACCCTCCAGCTTCTTGTGTAGAAATGGTCCTTCTCCAGGGTCTTCTTTAGTGAACACAGAGCTGAAGTATTCATTTAATATTTCTGCCATTTCTTCGTCTCTCTCCACACATTGATCATTTCCACCTTTCAATTTCACTGTACCACTATGGACTTTTCTCTTTTCGCTGATGTATCTGAAAAATGTTTTGTCACCATTTTTTATCTCCTTGGCAATCCTCTCTTCCGCTTGACTTTTTGCCAACTTGATTAATTTCTTCGTCTCCCTCAGTTGAATCAAATATTCTTCTTTGTGCTCCTCCCTTTGGGATCTTTTATATTTCTTGAATGCTGTTCTTTTAGCTTTAATTTTGTCAGCCACCTCGTTTGAGAACCAGATAGGTTTCATTTTTCTTTTGCTTTTCTTTACATTTCTAACATAAAGAGTAGTTGCCTTGGTGATTGCTCCTTTTAGATTGATCCACTGCTGATCCACATCTCTCTCATTCTCCCATCCATTTAGTTCTTCCTCTAGGTACTTCCCCATTTCGTCAAAGTCCGTGTTTTTGAACTGTAAAACTCTGGTCTTTATACTTCTTTTCCATATTCTTTTAGTGATATTAAACCATACCGTTTGATGACGGAGGCAGGTTGCTCGGCTCGGCACACACAGGTTGCACAATTGTGCACCCCCCTGCGCATGCCGACCCTGGATTTTATAACATGCATGCGGCAGCACGCTCATGTTATAAAATCGGGCATAGATTTGTTCGCACCGGGTTGCACGAACAAATCTACGCCCGCGCATAACTTTAAAAATCTACCCCTATGGCTCTTGCACCCCATCACTCCCCTTCCATGCCTCCACCATCCTTTACTTTTCCCAGTTACTCCCTTTCAATCATCCGCACACACTCATATCCCTGCCCAGCATTCCTGACCTCCCACATCCTCTTCCCTGTGCTCCCTCTCTTCCCTGCATGACTCTCCCTACCCCTTTCATCCCATCTCCCTGCCTGCCCAGCTACCCTGACCCCCTCCATCCAACCTCCTTTCTCCCACCCGCCACAGGGTGAAGAGGTCATCCATAGCATCGCTCCCAGACTCTGCAGGGGAAGATAAAGTTTGCATCCCATCGGGCCCAGAACAGCAGGAGCTGGCAGTGTCTCGCTCTGATTTATATGAAGGAGGAAACAGCCTCCCACTGGGCCAGAAAGAAGAGAAGGATGTGAGAGTAGCCTCCCATCAGGCCCAATGTAAGAGAAGTCAACCAACTCCCACCCACCCGAGCTGATAAGGAGGCAGCCATCTGCAGGCCCTGTGACACACCTCCCAGGACCTCCTGACATATCTGTTGAGAACCTTAGGCAACCATTACAGCCTTGCACACCTCTCCTGTGATGCCCTTTCCACATACAATTAAAAATTAAGCATTTATAATAACAGATTTTGCATGGAAAAGGGCATTAAAATTACATTATTCTGAAGTAAAAATAACAATTACATGTATATTATAGTTACACGCAGTGCTGTGGTACCAACCAGAAACATAGCAAAAAAGTAAAAAAGACACTTAGAATGCATATTGTATTAAACCTACTGTAATGTATATTCCGTGCTGCTTGGCTTTCAGGAAGCCATGAGCAAACTGAATTGCAATTATAATATAGTAATCCTCCCAAATCAAAACAGTACTGATAGGTCTCAAACAGTAACAACCCTACTATGAAAAAGCAAATATCACACCAGGGCCTAAGAAACCAATATACCTCCTACTAAGAAAACAGAACAAGCCAGGCTACTATTGATCCCTACACACTGAAGCTACACATTAGCAGAATACCTCACCTTGGTCACACATGCACATAGATCCTCAGCAATCAAGAAACTATACATTATATATAGAGATCCTATCAGAACTCTACCAGAAACCACAAGGACTATTCCATTATTATGGGGAGAGAGTGTGAGTGTGTAGCTCTCCTATGTAAAAGAGGGAAAGTGGTGTGTTCCCAATATATATAAAGCCAGACCACCATTTTCCTGTGTGGAATTTATAGTTCACCTTTCCAGGGCCAGGAAGTCCATAGCTGTTCCCTAGTTTTGCTTATTTTTAAGACGGAGGGCCTCTGGAATTTTTAGGAGTGAGAACGGTTCAGAGAGGAAAGAGAGCCTTTACTCATTTAAGGACCATTTTTGGGGACCCCTTTGGTTTTCTGAAATGGGAGTTTTCCAACCTCCTTATCTCATTTTTGGATTTCTCCTTTTGAATCTTGTATTTTATAACATACAAGGGTACTCAGGTAGATGCTTGGTATATGTAATTTAAGGAATATAAGAACAGATGCCATACTGAGCCAGACCAAGGGTCCATCAACCCCAGTATTCTGTTTCCAATTCAAGTCACAAATACCTGGCAAGTACCCAAACATTAAATAAATCTCAATCTACTATTGCTTACTGATTAATAGCAGTTTTTGGATTTTTCCTCTAAATACATATCCAAACCTTTTTTAAACCCAGTTACACTAACTTCCATAACCACATCCTCTGGTAATGAATTCCAGAGCTTAACTATGTGCTGAGAGAAAAAGAATATTCTTTGATTTGTTTTAAATGAGCTACTTGCTAACTTCATGGAGTGCCCCCTAGTCCTTCTAATAACTGAGAGAGTAAATAACCCATTTACATTAACCTGTTCAAGTCCTTTCATGATTTTGTAGACCTCTATCATATCCCCCCTCAGTTGTCTCTTCTCCAAACTGAACAGCCCTAACTTCCTTAGCCTTTCCTCATAGGGCAGCCGTTCCATGCCCTTATCATTTTGATTGCCCTTCTCTGTACTTTCTCCAGTGGTGTCTCTCATCCAGAGAACATGTACAGACTGTGAGTAGTTTGGGAGAGAAATGTGTTTTCATACATTCCTGGATTAAGGAAAGAAGGAGAGAGAAGGAGAATGTTTGGACCTATTAACAGGTTCATTATCATCTCAAGGAGATTCATGGAGAAGAGAAGAAAGAGAGGTGTTTATCATCTATGGTGAGCTATAAGGAAAAGAAGGATAAAGAACTTGAGGAGGGGTAAGAGTCATTTGGACTGTGTCTGTGATATCAGTTTGATTAAACCCGTACGCACTATGTTATCACTTTGTATGTATTTATTTCCTGCCTTCTCTTCCTTCCAGCTTCATGCAAGCTTCCAAGTTCACTTACCCTGTTGATTGTAACTTTTTTGACTCATTCCTACCTATTGTTTACCTTTCGTTTACTTGAATTGCTACCCCAGTTATTCTTGTTTATTGTAAACCGATCTGATATGGTTATTTACTATGAAGGTCGGTATATAAAACTGTTAAATAAATAAATTAATTAAAATAACCGTCCCCAAAAACTGGGAGGGAGATGGCAAACTGTTGATTGGAAGGAAGAGGCATTGAGTTGATTGGAAAGGAAGAGGCATTGAGTTTACTAACTGGAATTTAATTAAACCATCAATATAAATATATTAAAAGAAGAAAGGCCACAAATCTACTTAAAGAATTAAATTTGTAACATCATATTTGAAACAACTAGAGTTATTAAACTTATCATTTTCACTGTTATGATGGAAATGTTATGATGGAAACCACTGCCATGCTTTCAGCTTGATTATTGTTGTAGCTTTAAATTAAATGCTCATCAGTGTTTACAATTAATTTTAATACGGGCTTCACTAATAGCAATGCACAGGGCCTAGGAGAGATTTCTTCTCCCTGGCTCAGGGAATCATGGGAAGAATTTGACTGAAATGACTGTTTGAGGTGTGCTTCCTGAGGCCTTTATCTGGGACTGTCAACCCAGAGGTTACAAATAAATAGAAACATGCAGACAAAAACTGGACTGCAACAAGCCAGATGATGTATGTAGTAGAACAAAGGAAAAACAGAAACATTGTCTTTGCAGGTTAACTGAAATTGAAGTGTGTGATATTTATAATGACCACTAGATGGCAGATTGTTATGGTGAACTTAGGGAGAAGTAATTACCTGATGTCATGGTGACAAAGTGTTTTGGGGTTAAGGGAATCTAGTCCTTTAAGAAGTTTAGGAACTTAGCTCCTGTAAAGGGAGTGTTGTCCCTCATTATAAAAAGGGGTGTTTTGAGATTTTGGTGGGGACTTGCCATCATAGATTAGGAAACCATGGAGGGGACCGCTCCAGGGAGGGTTCAACCTGGGGCTGCCTCTCAAGTGAGGTCCCTGCAGGGGTTTTTCCCCTCAATGGAAAACGCCTGAAGCAGTAGGCAGTTCTCAAGGAGAGGCAACTAAGGAGTGGTGTGTCTTCTAATACAGTGACAAATGGGCATTCAACCTGCATCCCAAAGGTGGAAGTGGAGTTCTGGGGAGAAGCTCTTGGTGAGAAAAGAGAGCTGGAGAGCAAGAGTCTGGACATCAGGGAAGTTCAAGTCTATTGCCTGTAGAGGTGGCTTTTGGGTAGGATGGACTGGATGGTTGCCCGGGTTGCTGAAACATGAGACACGCCATCGTAGACATGCCAAGAAGAAACTGCGGTGGTGTGATGATGACACACTGGAAGTGCCCCCTCCCCCCCCGGCCACAGGCAGAAAGAACCATGGTGGCATGGTGATGATGTGCCTGCATTGTTCCCCGCCCCCATGGGCAGAAGAAACAAACCACAGCAATGCATTGTGACACTCCAATGGGGTTCCACCATCCCCTCCCCCCTCCCCGTGGGCAGAAGACGCAAACCTTGGCAGCGCCAAACTTTATTGCTGGCAGGCAGAGGAGGTGAAGGCGAGGCAGTGAAAGGGAAGGTGAGGGGGAGTGAGTGAGAACGTTTCCCTTTTCTTTCTCTTCCCACTGAGAAGGGATGGGAGGAAAGGAGAGCTAAGGTGAGAGAGTGACAACTTCTATGTCCTCTGCCCTTCCCTCCCCTTCCTTCTTAATGGGAAATGCTTCCACCAGCCCTACGGAGAGCTGGAAATAATGAAACCTCTTGAGCTTTAAAATTGATTAGGTGTGCATCCAAAATGAAAAGCTTTCAGAAAATCATCAATATCTATCTGCACTGTTTTTCTGCACTGTGTACAACACTGTAAACATTTGTAACTGGATTCTTTTCAGATAGTCATACCTTGTATAGTACCAACACAAGAATTATCCAGAGGCCATACATATAATATATGATCTTTCAAAAAAACAATCTCAGCATTAAGGAGGGAATCCAAAATTGTAGGAAAATGAGAGCAGAGATGACTTGGGATTTACCTGTTTCACTTTCTAGGCTGGCTCAATAGGCATGACAAGACTAAGAGCAATGGTTACTCAGTTTTTGTTCTTCAGTCCCACCTTTACGCTTTCACACCCACACTCAGGGTAAGGTTATCAATTCTGGGGACTCTTGATCACCCCAAATATTATTTCCTGCACGTCTGTAGATTAGGAGCTGAGCGCTCCATACTGCAGTAAGGAGATGCTTCTGTCTCCTTGCTACTACTCCCACATTCACCTGCAGCCTATTGGCTGGCTGGAGAATATTTGACCAATGGGCTGCAGGGGAGGGCAGGCACTGCAGATCTGCCTCCCAACTACTGCTCCCATCTCCCCTGCAGCCTATTGGCTGGCTGTGGAATGGCTGACCAATAGAAGAGAGCAGCAGCGGTGTAGAACAGACGGGGATGGCTTTTGATAGAGGGAAAGAGAAAGAGGGGCTGAGACAACTTCTAGGAGATGGCGTGATGATGGGAGGTAATTCAGACTGGGAGATGGGAAGATTGGTTGTAAAAGAGGGTACTATCTGGGAGAGAATACTGTTGTGAGGGTCTGAGAGAGGAACTGAATGAAGGAATTCTGCCCAGGAGAGAAGGAGGTGAGGAATTGGGAGAAGATGAGGGACTGGGAGAGGAGATGAGATAGGAGAGGAGTATACACAGTTTGTGAGGATGAGAGGTTCTTGAAGAGTAGCAGAGTGGGCTGAGAGAGGGGACATGAGCTGTGAGAAGGGGAAAGTAGCTAAGATAAGGAAAACGAGGGTGCAAGCTAGGAGAGAGGACATAAGCTGTAAAAGAAGAGGAGCTGGGGTTAGGAGTTAGGTAAAGGGAATTTAAGAGGAAGAGAGACATGAAGAGGACTGGAAAAGGAGCTGTGTGGATGGAAAAGAGAATGGCTGATAGGGGAGGTAAAACAAGAGAAGGGCTGTCAAAAGGGAGGGATCATAGTGGAGGAAAGTGGCAAGAAGAGGTGAGGAAAAAGATGGCAGTAGCAGGAGGAGGTGAGAGGAGATAATGAGATAATGAGACAGTGTGCTGGGGCCAGACTGAGAATCTACGAAAACTCGTAGCAATGGTTACATGGAATAGACTTAGTTTTTGGGTACTTGCCAGGTTCTTATGGCCTAGATTGGCCACTGTTGGAAACAGGATGCTGGGTTTGATGGACCCTTGGTCTGACCCAGTATGGCATTTTCTTATGTTCTTATGTTCTTATACCTGTGACTGAGAGGAAATGCATCAGTAACTGACAAACCACCAAACAAGTGGAGAGCAAAAACACACCAATGGAAGTTTCCAAATAATTACTTCTGGGGGAATTCTGCAAAAAAAAAATTGAAAATTCTGCACACGCATTTTCTAAATTCTGCACAATTCTGCACATTTATTTATTTATTTATTTATTTAAAGGCTTTTATATACCGGAGTTCATGCACTTGTGCATACCACTTCGGTTTACACAGAACAAGGAACAGAAAATTACATCAAACAGATTGAACAATTAAACAAATATACAATTACATCCAACAATTGGGTATAAATAACATGGCTAACTTAGTAGGAACTTAGAGTTTGAGGTAAAGGAGAGAAATAGTACCAAGTGGTAACAGAACAATGTTAATAGCTAAATAATAAATATAAATAGTAAATACAAATTCTTATAATAAATACAGGTGTTTACAGATTACAGTCTTCATGAAAAGTTTACGTCTACAGAATAGGGTTAAATAAATAAGAACTGGCGGTTATTTCTATAGGAGTGAAGACTTCAAAAACTGAGGTTACATCTGGATTAAGAGGTATTGGTGTAGCATGCTCAAATATTTAATGATTTGGAATTGTGAGACCAAGGATAAAAATTAGGAGTTGTTTGATATGATTATAAAAGCGAGAATGATTCAAGTTCTGGGATGTGGTTCTGAGCTAGACCTTTAAGTGTAGGCTTTTGTAAAGAGCCAGGTCTTGAGTTTCTTTTTGAATGTTCGAGTACACGTTTCGAGGCGAATGTCCGTGGGGAGGGCATTCCAATGAAGGGGGCTGGCAGTCGAGAATGCACGTTTCTTGAGTGAGGACTTGGCTGAAGGTACGTGTAAGGTGCCTAAGTATCTGTTTCTGATTGGTCTTGAAGACTCGTGTAGGCGAAGTGGAAGGCTTAGATCTAGCGACGTTTGTGAATGGATGTTCTTGTGTGTTATAGTTAGCACTTTGAAAATGATTCTGGATCTGATGGGGAGCCAGTGTAAGTGTTTTAGTATGGGTGTTATGTGTTCACTTCTGCTGGTGTTAGTGAGAATCCTTGCGGCGGAGTTCTGCAACATTTGTAGAGGTTTTGTGGTTATGGTTGGAAGGTCTATAAGCAGAGAGTTGCAGTAATCGATCTTGGAAAATAGTATTGTTGGAGGACTGTTCTGAAGTCCTGAAAATGCAGGAGAGGTTTCAGCTTTTTCAGAATATGTAGTTTATAGTAGCATTCTTTTGTTGTGTTCTTGACAAATTCTTTGAGGTTCAGCCTTTTGTCTAAGGTGACCCCCAGGTCACCTTAGACAAAAGGCTTATTTGTCAAAATAACACAGTACGTTTTGAAAATTATTCTGCATTTCAGTGCAAACCAGTATTTTCATTTAAATAATAGCACAGAAAACAAAGAACCTTCACATTTTTCTCACTTAGGGACCAATCAAAAGAGTTGCGCTGAAAGTGGGCACTGAGTGTTCAGTGCCTGCTTTCCTAACGCACCCCCAGACACCTCTCCTGGGGGTGTGATGCAATATTTAAATTAGGACTCACGCTATCGAGGAGGAGCTAGGGGCGTTTGCACGCCCCTAGCACCTCCTTGACAGCATGCACCCAAGAGAGGTCCACTGTCGGTGGCTCTCTGTCAGGTAAGAAAACGGACGCTGAATTTATCAGCGTCCGTTTTCCTAACCAGCGCACGTACACAGATTAGGAAAATGGATGCTGATAAATTCAGCATCCATTCTCCCAACCTGACTACCAGCACCGGAGTGTATAAATCAATATTAATGGCACTTAATATTAATTTATTCATGCCTTCACTTATTGCTGATTGATCCCGTCACTGTCACATGTCAGTGAAAGGACCAATCCCCTTTCAGAAGGCTGTCCTTATAATCGGGCCGATACAGTACAGTGCACTCCGGTGGAGCGCACTGTTACTCCGCGATTGGACATGATTTTTGGTAATAGCGCATCCAAATTGCGCGTCCAACCCCCCCGAACCTAATAGCGCCCGCAACATGCAAATGCATGTTGATGGCCCTATTAGGTATTCCCGCGCGATACAGAAAGTAAAATGTGCAGCCAAGCCACACATTTTACTTTCAGAAATTAGCGCCTACCCAAAGGTAGATGCTAATTTCTCCAGGCACCAGGAAAGTGCACAGAAAAGCAGTAAAAACTGCTTTTCTGTGCACCTTCCGACTTAATATCATGGTGATATTAAGTCGGAGGTCCCGAAAGTTAAAAAAAGTAAAAAAAATTGAAATAGGCCCGCGGCTCGCGGATCAAAAACCGGACGCTCAATTTTGCCAGCGTCTGGTTTCCGAACCCATGGCTGTCAGTGGGCTCGAGAACCGATGCCAGCAAAATTGAGCGTCGGCTGTCAAACCCGCTGACAGCCACCGCTCCTGTCAAAAAAGAGGCGCTAGGGACGCGCTAGTGTCCCTAGCGCCTCTTTTTACCACCGGCCCTAATTAAAATAAATTAAAATACTGAATCGCGCGCACAGGAGAGTGGCCTGTGCACGCGCTGGGAGAGAGAGCGTTCGCCCGCTCTCCCGCGTTTTTACTGTATCGGCCCGAATGTCGGCAGTCAGGTTTGGAAAATGGATGCAGAATTTATCAGCATCTGTTTTCCTAACCCATGGATGTGCCAGAAGCCAATCTCGCGCAGCAGGAGCTGATTGGTTAAATGCATCTTCTCTGGGGGAAGTCAGAGTCTGCTCAGCTGTCCAGTGCCAGGGCACACATGTCAAAGGCTGCAG
This sequence comes from Rhinatrema bivittatum, assembly GCF_901001135.1. Taxonomy (NCBI): domain Eukaryota; kingdom Metazoa; phylum Chordata; class Amphibia; order Gymnophiona; family Rhinatrematidae; genus Rhinatrema; species Rhinatrema bivittatum. The sequence goes on from NC_042616.1 coordinate 754,472,801, forward strand.
ACCTTTGGTCCAGAACAAATGGAAATACGAATTCCCCTTTGGCCTCTCCCCCTGTCCCCATTCACCTGCTTTCCCCTCATACTTCCAGCCCTCACTAGAAACTCTCCCCCCCCCTTTCCTTCTTCCACCTCCCTCTCTCTTTCCCCTTCTGCCTCCCCCTCCTCTCTTTCCCTCCCTCCCTTTCCTCTCTCTCGTCTCCCTCCTCCTCTCCTTCCTCCCTCGCCCTTCCTTCTCTCTTTCTCCTTCCCCCTCCCCCTTTCTCTCTTTCTGGACAGACATCAAACTCACTGATCTGTAGTTTCCTGGATCCTCTCTTGATCTCTTTTTAAAAATTGATGTTACATTGGCAACCCTTCAGTCTTCAGGTATCATAGACAATTGCAATGATAGTTTACAAATTACTGACAGCAGGTCTGCAATTTCATTTTTCAGTTCTTTTAGCACTCTGGGATGCATACCATCTGCTCCAGGTAATTTGCTACTCTTTAGTTTGTCAATTTGCCCTAGTATAACTTTCAGGTTCACTGAGATTTGTTTCAGTTCTGCAGAATCATCACCTTTGAATATCTTTTCTAGCATAGGTATCTGTCTTACATCTTTCTCAGTGTAAAACTGAAGCAATTAATTCATTTAGTAACTCTGCTATGGCTTTGCCATCCCTAAATGTCCCTTTTACCCTTTGATCATCTAATGGCCCAAATGACTCCCTCACAGGCTTTTTACTTTGAAAGTACCTGAAAACATTTTTATTGGGAATTTTTGCTACCACAGCAAGCTTTTTTCCAAATTCTCTCTTTGCTTTCCTTAGCAATGCTTTACATCTAACTTACCAGTGCTTATGCTGTTTCTTGTTTTCTACATTTGGATCCCTTTTCCATTTCTTGAAAGATGTTCTTTTAGCTATTATAGCCTCTTTCAGCTCACCTTTTAACCATACTGGGAGTCATTTAGCCTTCCTTCCACCTTTTCTAATGCATGGAATACATCTGGTCTGAGCTTCCAAAATGATATTTTTAAGCAGCATCCATATATGTATCTGGGCTGCACATGACATGAGCACTACATGTTTTAAAAGCTAGAAATTATGCATGTTTATATGCATGCATGAGTAAAAAAAAGGGGTGGAAAAGGAGCAGAATTGGGAGTGGGGCATGGGCGGGGCCAAAGGTCATGCGCCTAACTCCACATTTTAAAACCGGAGGGTGCAATGCATGCCGACTTGTTATCCACATAACTTTACTGCTACTGCTGCTACTGCTGCTGAGAAGCAAGTCTGCAGATCTCGTGTTTTTGGGCTTACATGACAGGGTGAGGGGTCTGGATCAACTGAGGGGAGAGCAGGATGAAGAGCCAGAGGAGTCTGAATGACCTCGAGGTAGACTGGACAAATTGGTGGACTAATTAGAAAACTGGGAATGTCCCTTGCACAAGCATGTTTTAACATATGCTTACATATGCACATTAAAGCCAGAAAAGTCCTATAGAAGAAACGCGAAATAGGTACGCTCGTATAACCTCTTAAAATTAGACGCACGCTTATGCATGCTAGGAATATTTTAAATCTAACACACATAAATGTGTGCACGATTTAAAATTCCAGCATAGATTTGCGCCCATACATGTGTGTATAGGTGCCTGCACGCTCGCTTTAAAATTAGCCTGTAAGCTTTTAAAAGAAAAATGAATGAAGAGGCAGAGAGAAAACAGAACAAGCCAAGTGTAAGCAGAGACAGAGGATAAATGGAAAATTGTTTATTTAAAGTTTGGTGAAGATTTCTGTACCAGCTGGGCAGGGTCATGGGTGGGGGCAAGTGGTATATCTGCCCTTTTCTTCAAGTCCTGCAGTCACCAGGGAAAATAAGATATTTTACTGGAAGGATGGGAAAGGTGGAAGAGTTTGTGGTGGTTTGCAATATCATAGGCTGAAAATCTCTCTTAAAATTTGACAGCTCCATTATTGAGAGTGGCTGAAGTCATGGCCTGAGTTCAGGGGGAATCAAGGTAAACAGTGTTCCCCTCCTTCAGAAAATAAAATATTCCTCTATTCCATCCCACAGAGAAGCTAGCTCTGGATTTCCGAGAGCAGGAAAGCAGGAAGTACTACCTGTCGCTGTAGCCCTGGAGCTGGGGTATTAAGACTGATTCCAGATCGGGACTGGCTCCGATCTGGAATCTGAAAGTGGTGGGAGAAGTGCTGCATGAGTTGGGGAGGCAGGATGGCTCCAGATGAGAAAAAAAAAGTGCCTGGACTCAAGGAGTGAAGAGCAGGGAAGTGAGGGAATCACACATTGAAAAGTGAGCTGAGCCTGACAATGAAGAGAAGCCTAACTACTGATGAGGAGTGGGAATCAGTGACGGGATGGATGGACCAAGCCTGCGGAGGAGGGAATTTGGCTAAGGATGGGGTGGGGAAGGATCTGCTGGGAAATGGAGGGATGGGAATAGGAACTGTGAGGGGAATAGAAAAGAACATGTCAGTGGGAAATGGAGCGCATATATAGGGAACAGAGCAGAAACATGGGAATTAAACCCTCTCTCCATAAACATAAATTCAAAGTGTGCCCAACGCAGAGGGAGAAATTGAAAAGTGCAGAGGACATAAGGAGAAGAGGGGGAAAAGATGGGGAGAGGAGGAAGAGGAGATTTTGAAAAAGAGAGATGGGACAGTTGAGCATGCTGGTGACAGCTGAGGGTGGGGGAAATGGATAGGCTGCTGGGGAGGAACGGTGGGGATGAGCTGGAGTTAGGGACAAGAATGACTGGTGAGACTTTGAGTGCTTCTCTAGCTTTTGTTTTGGCCAAATGAGTCTTCCCCAGGTCCACATTACCTGCTTCTCTGGACATTTAAATACGAGCTGGCCAGTCACACTCACGACTCACTGTGTTCTGTTGTTTTCTTTTTTGCTGGGGGGCCTGTAATTTGTGTTGTGTTCAGCACCTCCAATCATTTTCAAAAGTTGGGCTTCTATGATTCAGAGTCTTATGTAATAAAAGGTTTTCCATCAAAGCCAGTTTTACTTTTATTGCAACAGACATGTGAAAATCCCCTGGAAAAATTGTTCTAATGATTATGACATTCCTTATATTACACACCAGGGAAGTAATATTTTAGGCGTGTCAGTTTCCAAACAGTTGAGCTTCAATTTACCGGTTGTTGAAGGGTGGTGCAGAGCTACATTTCATGCCAAATCTTAAGAAAGTAAATTATTTCATCATCATCAACAACTACTATTTATTGCATGCGTTTCCCACTAGCAGAGCTTAGAGCATGCTGCAACAAGTCCGAATCTACATTAAAGTACATACAATAAGACACAGTAGAAATTAGCGAAATTCAGGTACAAGGATCTATAATTGGGTCATGGCTGACTTTAAAGGTAATAGCATAGGAAAAAAAGGAACAGTTTTTAAAGTGACCAAGAGTCATAAGAACATAAGAAATGTCCTACTGATTCCGACCAAAGATCCATCAAGCCTAGCATCCTGTCTCCGACAGCAGTTAATCCAGGTTTCAAGAACCTGGCAGGATCCAATGCTTCTTGCCCATAACCAGTCACTTTCCCAAGTCTGCATGGCTAATAGTGGTTTATGGACTTTTCTTCCAGAAACTTGTCCAAACCCTTTTTAAACCCAGCTAAGCTAACTGCTTTTACCACATCCTCTGTCAACAAATTCCATAGTTTAATTGTACACTAAATGAAAAAAATACTTTCACTGATTTGCTTTAAATGTGCTACTTATTAGCCTAAAATAGTGTCATCTAGACCTCACTCAAGATTTTATAGACCCTCTATCATGTCTCTTCACCATATTGTTGATTTTTTTTTCCTAAATATTTGTCAAATGTTACCACTAGGTGTCAGACTAGTGTAACAAATGCAAACTTAGGCCAGTTAAATACAATGTTTGTGATTTTAAAAATCCCTCTTATCATTTCCATAGCATAGAAATTGAAAATTGAACACATTTGATATAACTTAATAAAAAATAATTTTTGAGTTTGTTTTTATTTGTACCACAAAATCCTTACTAATAAGCATAACATTTTTCTGGATTGTTTTCTGCAAACCCCCCTCTCTACCCAAATACAGACATATATATATATGTCTGTATTTGGGTAGAGAGGGGGGTTTGCAGAAAACCTTTGTATTTATATGTCTGTATTTGGGTAGAGAGGGGGGTTTGCAGAAAACCTTTGTATTTATACTTTACTCACACTCCATTTACTCTATCTCTTTTATATTTTTTTTTTCTATATAATATTTATTACTACATTACTATGTTTAATTGGTTATCTATTCTATTTGTTCCATAATTTATTGTTAGTTCTATTGTTACCTGTTTTATTGTTCAACTGTTCTATGTAAAGCCCACTACTCTTTTTGGGCATTTAAAAGTTGTATGTAAACCGGATTGATTTGTAGTTCCTACAAGAACTTCGGTCTATAAAAATTAAAAATAAATAAATATATATATACCACCAGATACAGAGCCCTTTATAATCTTATTAAAGTAAAGGAAATATCAGATAGTTACATTAAAATTAGCAAAGGGGCTAATGAACTAAAGAAGCATTAACATGCTATGTACCAAAAAAAACAAGCATTAACATGCTCCTGACCAAAAATAAAGCGCTATTTAGCTAATATTCCAGCACTTTTAATGTTAAGGCTTTAGCCTATGCTAAACAGATACAAAGCATGCTAATGTGCTCTTTGGTTACTGGCGCATGCATTCTTTACAAAGGTCAACAAAGCAGAAACTAAATTTAAAGCGCATGTTTAGCACTTAAAATGTTTCCTCTGTTCGGGGCTGGTAATGAAGTGCTAGCATGCAGATCTGACAGCTTACTACTGGAGAGAGGATGCTACATCCTTGGCCTCTCCCCCCCATCCAGAACTAAAAGAAAATGTCCCCTTCCCACCGTGCTCCTGATCCTTCCTCGCACTTAGGGTCGCTAACCGGCCGGTATTTGGAACGGCCTGCGCAATTGTTGATTAGGGGAAGCTGGTAATCAGCCAGCCCTTTAAATTGCTATCCAAACCTCCTCCCCTCCTTTCCCACCTTCACTCCCCTCCCAAGCCAGAGCTCTTCTTTCTTTTTTTTTCTGGCACCCACTCCTTCTGCTGCTGCTCTTTCCTGCAGACCTACGCTTGTTATGAAAGGGAGGTGATCCCAGCCGGTCCGGGGTCGCCGACAATAACAAGGGGGAGAGCACGGGCCGGCGGTAGAGCCGGGGCGGGACCAAAGGGGGGGAGGCGGAGTAGAGCAGTGAGGGACCAATGGGAGGCAGCGAATTTGAACGCTGCTCTCCCATTGGTAGTCAGACAAGGTTAGGGAAGGGAAGCTTAGCGACCGGGGCAGTTGAGAACCAGGCAGCGAGGCAAGCAGAGGGTTTTTTCCCCGCCCTCCCTCCCTTTGACTTCTTGTGTTGGTGGTTGTGTGCATGTCGCAGTGCGGCGGAAAACCCGAGCCATTTATATTGTACAAGCCATTAAGCCCGTCACAACGGGCTACATTACATTTTTATTTTCGGTCCATTTTCGAAAACAGCACCCTCCTACACTTTTTCTCCCTCATTCCCCCTTCCCCGTCAGTCACTCACCCCCTTCCCACCCCTCAGTCTTACTCACTCTCTGTCTCCCACTGCCTCCTTCCCCTCACTCTCACCTCCCTCCCCTTCCCTCAGTCACTCCCACCTCTCTCCCCTTCCCTCAGTCACTCCCCACCCTGTCTCAATCCCATCTCCCTCAGCCCTCCTCCACTCCCTTTTTCTCTGCTCCACAACTTCTAACCCTTCCACTTACTCACATCCCTGTCTCTCACCTCTCCCTCATTCTCACTCTTCCCCACCCCCTACCTCCCTCCCACTCAGTCCCTCCCCCTACCTCTCACTCACTCAGTCCCTCCCTCCCTCAGTTCGTCCCTCCCTCTCTCTCCTCCCTCCCTCGCTACTAGCCGCCGCTGCCGCCGCTCCTCGTCGTCATTCGCCGCCACCGCCGCTGCCACCTGCCGCCGCTGCCACCGGACGCCGCCCGCCCCCCGACACCGCCGCCACCGCTGCCGCTGCCCCCCGACACCACCGCCGCCACCGGACGCCGCCACCGCTGCCCCCCGACACCGCCGCCGCCGCCCCCCCCGACACCGCCGCCGCCATGTTTTTTTGTTTTTTTTTGACGCTGGCTAAGACCGACGTCCTTGCCCGCACATGCGCAGTAGAGCACAGCTCTACTGCGCATGTGCATGTGCATGTGCACAGCTCTACTGCGCATGTGCAGTAGAGCTGTGCACATGCACATGCACATGCACATGTGCATGTGCATGTGCACAGCTCTACTGCGCATGTGCAGTAGAGCACAGCTCTACTGCGCATTTGCGGGCCGTCGGTCATGGCCCATTTATAAGGTAGATTGTATATTGTGACATTGTAAGAGACTGTTCGGTGGGGGGGAGGAATGCTCGTGTAGCTTGGGGCCGCTACACGGGAAGGCCTAATGAGCAAGGGGGGGGCCGATGCTCAGGCCGCAAGCTTACCCTCGCTGGCGATGCGGCGGGGTAAGTGGGGGAAAAGGGGGTAAAGGATAGCTTATCACCGGGCTGCGGTGTAAGTGAAGATTGGGATGCGGTGGGAAAGGGGGAGGAGGCGATGTTAGTTGCATTCATGTTAAGTTGTTGGCTCGGGTTAGGTTAAATAAACTGTGGCCTTTTGTTATACCATACAGTTGTGATGTGTATTATTTGTCAAAAGGGGGAGGAGCGAGTGGCCGGGCCGAATGTCTCGAGTCCCTGTGTTAACAGAAGTTTGGTTGGAGGCCCGACTGTAAGAGTGACGGCAACCACAACAGATTGTGAAAGTGCACAGATCAGGGACCGAGTCAGCCTGCGCTCTTTCCCCGAGGCTTATCTCCCAGACAGAAGCCAGAATGGACTGCGACTACCATGGGATGTGGGAGAAGGGAAAGCGCTGGCTCTCTGCCTACCCAGCTAACCCCAGCCTATATGCTCTCCTCTCGTACACTTTAGCTGCTGCTGCTGCCGCTAAAGGTCAGGCCTTGGACCAACCCCTTGCTTCATAAGAAAAGATCTGCAGGGGACGGATTATGGAAAAGAGAGGTTCTGTGGGGGACTGGGGCTTCCGGAGGAGAGAGGGTCTGTGTGTGGAGTGGGGGAGGGGATTGTGGATGAGATCAATGCCACCAGGAGGTTAAACTGCATGAAAGGTGGATTTTGTTAAGATGTCGCATGTTTTTTTTCTTTTCGGGTGCAATGTAGCATTATTTTGATTCTAAATTGTTATGCATTATCTGAAAACTAAGATTACAAATATAAAACTGTTAAAAACAAGACATAAATATAAGAAAGGGATTCTGTATTCAGCATGCCATAGCAAGCAAACCGGTTATATGCAAATAAAGCAGGGGTGGCCCCCTTTTTTTTTTTTTTTGGCTGCCTTGCAATTTATCCTTTGTCTGATGGATTTTTATTTTCTCTTTTCTGTATGTCAGCACCTTGGACATCCTGGAGCCATGTCCTCTTCAGCTCCTTCTGGATCCAGGCCTTCTAAGACCCTCCTTCTCCCTCCTCCCTCGCTTTCTTGCCACCTCTTCATCCTTCTCTGCGCTAGTCTGGTGCCATCTCCCCTATGACCAGATCTCCACCTTCTCCCTGAGATACTATAGCCTCCTCCTTACGGGCCGATGAAGAAATGGAAAAACTCCCTTTTAGATGACGGCTAGGGATACGGAATTAAAAGAATCTGCACGTGGGAGAGCTCAATCACCAAGCTTCTTTTTTTTTTCCTCTGCAATCACGCTCCAATTTTCTAGAGCTACACCAAGCGCAGGTTGTTTCAGACTTAGTACTATACCGTGTTTGTCTGTCGATGGGTTAATAATTAACATTTTCTCAAGTTAAAAGAAAAGTCCCATCCTAGTTACAGTTGCTAAGGCCATCAAGCCTTGGCAAGGATGTGACATTGCCAGAACAGGCAGATCAGGTTTTCAATTGCAGTAGGCATTAATGGACTAAAGATGATTTTTGAATTATTATTATATCAGATAGGCTATAAGATACCCAGAATATCTATCAAGCGGTGAGTTTATAATGAATTAGAAAATACCTTTTTGATATATACCATATACCTATCCACCGCTGGATAATTAGCTAGACTGGTTGATTGTTCCAGCTGTGCATTTATATTGTATACAAGTGTTCTTTCTGTGATTTAGGAAAGTGTTGTTCAGTTGTACTCAGGGGGTATTTAAATTTTTGAATAGACCTTTTAATTTATATATCAATATATTCAGGAACATCGCAAGGCTAAACAGCACACTCAGTGGTCAGGGAGTGTCCCCGTTCAATGATGTAGCCTTGCAGGAAAGACCACGCTGGAGCGTACTTCCACCGCTTTATATATATATATATATATATATTCAGAGCTTTTTAAAAATTTTGCAGAGCCTTATTTACTAAGCCCTTTTTCTCCTATTTGTATCTATGGAAAACAAGGTTGGAAAGATGGTCTCTGTGGCAGTGGTTCTCAACCTTTTTCCCATCGTGACACACCGGACAGGCCACGCTCACATGTGTATCACACTGCTCATTACAATTCACGGCGGAAATAAAAAGTAAAGGTCCAGTAATTATTTTTATTGTTTAAAATGACACAAGGAAAAAGATACATATTCTGTCTGAACAGAAATTGCATAAATAGTAAACATCCCACACCAAAACAGCACCAATTTCCAGCACTTAAACAGTAACCACCTTACCTAAGAAAAGGCAACACTGAAATATTACAGCAGGCCTTAAGACACCAATACATCTCCTATTAGGGAAACGGAACAAGCCAGACTACTATAGAGCCCTACACAGAAACTACACGCCAGCAGAAAACCTCACCTGAGTCATATGTGCTGACCCTCACCTAACAAAGAATAAAGAGACCACAACGCATAACTAGAAGCATGCAGAAAAAACTGAATTGGAAACTGCAACAAGCCAGAGTCTCTGTATGCATGTAATAAAGGAAAAAAGAAACATCACCCATCCTTATAAAACAAATCAAGAAATATAAAATCAGTAGCAGTAAAACCATACTAACAAAAAGAACAGATTATTTCAAAACAGCTGATGAGTGGAATATCCAATAATTAAAAACTCATATAAAAATTTCTAGATACCAATAAAATATTTCAAAATAGCAGACACAAAGACCCAGTAATGAAAAATAAGGATACAAAAATGTTTTTCCTCTGCATACCTGGAAACGTTTGATATCCAGGTGTCCTGAGATTGTTTTGAATTAGCAGGAGGAGGGGTGGTTTGCTTGGAACTTTCTCCTCTCTCTGTCACATACCAGTGCTCTCTCTCACACTGGCTCTCAATTACATACCTATACACACATGCTCTCAGTCACCCACATATACACATGCTTTTTCTCTCACTTACATAGGCTCTTAATTACACATTTACACACATGCTGTCTATCTTTTCACGCTTACACACACATGCTGTCTATCTTTTCACGCTTACACACACAGGCTTTCAATCACACACATACATGCTGTCTTTTTCTTTCACACACAGACTCTCATTCACATAAACATGCTCTCTCTCTCTCATTTGCACACAGGCTCTCAATCACATACTCACGTGCTCCCTCACATAAACCAGCTCTCAATCTCACACAGATACACATGCTCTCTAGGGATGTGCAGGCAAAAAGTTTTCGTTGCGTACGCGATAGGTATTCGTGGGGGGTCAATTCCGTTTCATGCGGAAGTATGGAGAATTCAATAAGTTGTCGATCTGTAAATACGTTATTACTAAATTAACTACAACCCCCACCCTCCTGACCCCCCCCAAGACTTACCAAAACTCTCTGGTGGTCCAGCGGTGGGGTCCGGGAACTCACTCACACCCTCGGTGCTAGTTTCATTATGGCGCCGATAGCCTTTGTCACAGGGGCTACCGGTGTCATTGGTCAGCCCCTGTCACATGGCCATCGGTGCCATCTTGTGCTCCTACCATGTGACAGGGGCTGACCAATGGCACCGGTAGCCCCTGTGACATAGTATGGGCAAAGGCTATTGGCGCCATTTTGAGTCCTGGCGTCGGACGGCAGGTCGCTCCGGGACCCCCGTTGGACCCACAGGGACTTTTGGCCAGCTTGGGGGGGCCTCCTGACCCCCACAAGACTTGCCAAAAGTCCACCGGGGGTCCGGGAGTGACCTCCTTTCACGCCGGCCGTCCGATCCCAATACTCAAAATGGCGCCGATCGCCTTTGCCCTCAGGCGATCGGCGCCATTTTGAGTATTGGTGGGACGGCGATTTTGAGTCTCAAAATGGCGCCGATCGCCTGAGGGCAAAGGCGATCGGCGCCATTTTGAGACTCAAAATCGCCGTCCCACCAATACTTAAAATGGCGCCGATCGCCGTCATAGTGAGGGCAAAGGCGATCGGCGCCATTTTGAGTATTGGGATCGGACGGCCGGCGTGAAAGGAGGTTGCTCCCGGACCCCCGCTGGACTTTTGGCAAGTCTTGTGGGGGTCAGGAGGCCCCCCCAAGCTGGCCAAAAGTCCCTGTGGGTCCAACGGGGGTCCCGGAGCGATCTGCCGTCCGACGCCAGGACTCAAAATGGCGCCGATAGCCTTTGCCTATACTATGTCACAGGGGCTACCGGTGCCATTGGTCAGCCCCTGTCACATGGTAGGAGCACAAGATGGTGCCGATGGTCATGTGAAAGGGGCTGACCAATGGCACCGGTAGCCCCTGTGACAAAGGCTATCGGCGCCATGATGAAACTAGCACCGAGGGTGTGAGTGAGTTCCAGGACCCCACCGCTGGACCACCAGGGAGTTTAGGTAAGTCTTGGGGGGGTCAGGAGGGTGAGGGGGTTTAAATTTTTATTTAGGCCGAATAAAACAGAAATCTGTTTAATACGTGGGGAGTCGCGATGCGTTTCGCCTCCCCACGTATTTAACAGATAGCAAAAAATAAGTTGCGGATTACAAATACGTGGAAAAAGGATGCAAACCTCTAATGCTCTCTCTCTTACTTATACACACAGGCTCTTAATCATACATACACATGGTCTCTCTCACACACAAAGGATCTCAATCATACACACATACTTTTTCACACAAACAGGTTTTCAATCACAAACTTACACATATAGGTTCCCAATTGTAAACTTACATTCATGCTCTCTCTCTCACAGGCAGGCTCTCAATCACAGACATACTCTCTTTCACATATACAGGCTCTCAATCATTCACATACATGCTATCTCACTCACACACATACACACATGCTTGCTTGCCCATTCACTCTCTCTTCCTCCCCCCCCCTCCCCCCGGAACTAGCGGCAGCAATAGCCTCCTCCCAACCCTAACGTCCTTCATTTTCAGCCCTCGCGGAGGAGGAGTCCCATCGGCCACGGGGGTTGACGCTCTTCTTCATTTTCCTCCGAGCCATGCTGCACATTTTTTATTTATTTATTTATTTAAGGTTTTTTTATACCGGCATTCATGAACTCGTTCACATCATGTCGGTTTACAGATAACAGGGGTGCGAATAATACAACCAAACATAAATAACGTGATGAAGAGAAGCAGTTACAATTAACAAGGGCTAATGAACTGGGAATGTAAGAAATAGAAAGAGATAGAGGAGGTTAATTATATACAAAAGTACAATATAAATATGGCGTCTCATATATACAGTCTCTGAGTAGAGACTGTATATATAGAGACATTCTTCAGACCGCGCCTCTCTTCTGTTCTTCGGTCCGATTCTGACCACACTAGCATGGTCTCTTCTTCCCGCGCACGCACCCGATGCTCACCACTTGCTCTTCCGGGCCGTGTGTGGGGGGGGGGGGAAGAAGAGACCATGCCGATGCCGCTGACTCCAGCTGTCCTGCCGCAATCCGCCCAGGCTAACAGCATTTTAAGCCCGGGCGGAGGAGGACCGGGCAGCAGCTGGGTCAGTGGGGGACCGGGAAGTGTGGCGACACACCTGCGTGTTCTTGGCGACACACTGGTTGAGAATCACTGCTCTATGGAGTACAAAAAATTAGCAAAGGCATTCTCTTCCTCTAGCAGTTACTTTTAAGGGATGAGGGATATGTGGGCGTGTGTGCTTCAATCATAAGTGGAGGAATATGTGTGTTCTGGGGGGGTTCGAGGATCTGTGTCTGTGTGTTGGAGCTATGGATTGTGTGGTGGTGGTGGTGGGGAATGTGTAGGTGCTGTAGGTACTAGTGTATGGGTGGGGGGGGGGCGGGAGTATGTGTGCTCCAGCCGCTCCTGGGGGAATGTGTGTGTGTGTTTGCTCCTGCTGCCAACTCCGTTCTCTTTCTGTTTCCATTCTCAGTCTGTGCATGTGTGAATAGTTTAAGTGTGTAAATTTCCTATCTGTGGAGTTTTGCACATATGATTTTCTAGCTATGGCATTTTCCATTTTTAATGGTCTACCAGTGGGATTTTTTTGTGAGTAAACTGAGCATGCATGCAGAGATGAAACACACACAGATGGACATCACTGTCGGGCACATATGGCATTCCTACAGTACTTCACTGTAAAGAACGCCTAAAAAGCGTACGGCCGGATTTTTAAAACTTATGCGCGTAAAACCCCGGGGTTTATGCGCGCTGGGCCAATTTTCAAAGGGCCAGGCCACGCGCATAAATTCCCGGGATGCTGCGGTGACAGCACAAAACATCTTGCTCCTGCTCGGAAGCAGGAACAAAGGGTAAGATAAGGAATTTGGGGGCATTTAGGATAGGGATGGGGGAGGGCAGGATAGGGGAAGGGAAGTTAGGCTAGGGGGTTGGGAAGTCCCTTAATCAGAGCGGACTGGGAGGGAGCTGGGGAAGGCCCCAATGTGTCACCGCGCATACTTGCATATCTGTTCCCCCCTCCTTGCGCACGCCGACCCGTCATTTTTTAACAAGCGTGCGCCAGTGCGAGCATGTTATAAAATTGCGTGTCCATGTGCGCGCACCGGGTAGCACGCGCACATGGACACTCGCGTGTAACTTTTAAAACCTACCCCTTAGTGAATCAGGCCTAAGTTTGAAATGTGGATGTTACACAATTTTAAAGATATATTCCAGTATATAGTGTAAATTTTTTAACATTTTCTCAACCCTGTACAGCCTTTACACTAGCATCTCTCTGGGTACCCACCACCACCACACCCCTTCACTGCCCCAATTAGAAAAGGAAAACTAGAGATATGTTATCTGCTTCTATGAAGTTAGGTTGAACTTGGTTTTGCAGCAAGCCTTCATTTAGAAAGGAAAGGAGGGGATCACATACTGATGGTGTAAGATCAGTGAGTGTGTGATCTTATACCATCAGTATGCAACCAAAATGATGAAGGGGATGGAATGCTCCCCTATGAGGAAAGGCTGCTCAGCATGGAGAAGAGATTGCCTAGGGGGCGATATGATAGAGGTCTTTAAAATCAAGAGATCTAGAATGGGTAAATGTGAATCAGTTGTTTACTCTTTTAGGTAATAGAAGGACTAGGAGCACTCCATGAAATTAGCAAGCAGCACATTTAAAACAAATCAGAGAAAATTCTTTTTAACTCAATGCACAACTAAGCTCTGTAATTCATTGCCAGAAGATGTGGTTAAGTGTAGCTGATTTTAAAAAACATTTGGATAATTCCTGGAGGAGTAGCCCATAAACTACTATTAATCAAGTTGACTTAGGGGCGGATTTTAAAAGCCCTGCTCGTGTAAATCCGCCCGGATTTATGTGAGCAGGGCCTTGCGCGCCAGCGCGCCTATTTTCCATAGGCCTGCCAGCGCGTGCAGAGCCCCGGGACTCGCGTAAGTCCCGGGGTTTTTTGTCGGGGGCGTGTTGGGGGCATGTCGGGGGCGGGGCCAATCGATGCGGTGTTTTGGGGGCTGGACGCGGCGTTTCGGGGGTGGGCCCGGGGGCGTGGTTTCGGCCCGGGGCGGGCCCGGGGGCGTGGCCGCGCCCTCTGGAACCGCCCCCGGGTTGCGTCTTGGCGCACCAGCGGCCTGCTGGCGCGCGCGGATTTACCTCTCCCTCCGGGAGGCGTAAATCCGCGGACAAAGGTAGGGGGGGTTTAGATAGGGCCGGGGGGGGTGGGTTAGGTAGAGGAAGGGAGGGGAAGGTGAGGGGAGGGCGAAAGAGGGTTCCCTCCGAGGCCGCTCCAATTTCGGAGCGGCCTCGGAGGGAACGGAGGCAGGCTGCGCGGCTCGGCGCGCACCGGCTGCCCAAAATCGGCAGCCTTGCGCGTGCCGATCCTGGATTTTAGCGATCCTGGATTTAGCAGATACGGCTACGCGCGTATCTACTAAAATCCAGCGTACTTTTGTTTGCGCCTGGAGCGTGAACAAAAGTACGTGAACGCGCCGTTTTTAAAAATCTACCCCTTAGGGAATAGTCATTACTTTAGTAGAAAGGAAACTTGCCAGGTAATTATAACTTGGATTGGCCACTGTTGGAAACAGGATGCTGGGCTTGATGGATCCTTGGTCTGACCCAGTATGGCAAGTCTTATGTTCTTATGTATGAGGAAATAGAAAATACCCTGTTACGCCCATCGGTTGCAGACGGCTGTGACCACTAATGCTGACCTCTCTCTTTGCTGCATTGACACCGTTGGGGAGAGTGGTGGCCTCCACCAGCTACCACCAACCTGCCTGGCGTCCCCGGGACGGCATGGATGCTGCCAGCCGCCATCTTGCCTTTGGGATTACTTAGGCGCACGCGCTCACGGGCCAGTCTTAAGCACGTCTTGGCGGGAACCCCGGGGCATCCCCTCCGGATGATGTCTTCACTCCACGATACTTAAGCCGGCTGGCCCTGTCTACTGATGAATTGGTAATGAGTTCCCTCATTGCTGAATCCGCTTTGCTCACTATGGACCTCCTGTTCCAGTTCCTGCACATTTGGCGTGAGACACTCTGGGTACCAGCTCCTCGGGGGCCCTTCCTCGTCTCTGGCTATCCACTCCTCGGAAGGCCTTCTTGCCTTGGACTGTTGCCTATCTCCATTCCTTGGGGCTTCTGCTGGAACATACATCACTGTGAGTACCTTGACTCTACAGACCTCAGCTGTACCATCTCTAGTGTGGAATCCTCGCAGTGCACCTCGCGCTGCGGGCCACTACCGTACCATCTCTAAGTGAAGAACCCCTTTGATGTACCCTGCGCTGCAGGGCACTACTGAATCATCACTACAGAGGAACCTCATCAGTGTACCCCGCTCTGTGGACCATTGCCGGATCTCCTCTACTGAGGTATCTCCTCTGGGTATACCCCACCGCACAGACTCAATGACTTTCTCCTGCACTCCCCACTCCTCGGGCAGTGCCTGTGTCTCTCTAATAAAGCCTCTATTCCACAGCTGTGTCTGACATCTGCTGAGACCTTGCCTCCCGACAGTGAGGATCACAGGGCTCCTCCCTGTGGGTAGTCCCATCTCTCACCTCGGCCCAGGGTCTACATACCTACAAATCCTAACACACCCCTTTTGGTGAATGTGAGGGATATGGTAATAAAAGAATCTGCAATTGTCTGAGACCACATATATTAACAAGTCCTTATATTCATTAAAATTCTAATCTATTTTATTTATTTGATTTAATGTACATTGATTTCAGATGAAAGGGTCCCACAGTGCTTTAGGCTTTAGTCAGCTACCAAGTTTGGCATGATTGATTATGCTGGGTGATCAATCTGCACTTTACTATGTTTTGACCAAGAACAGGTTTACACTGGAATAATGGAAGATTTTTGCTACACTGTGCTCAAAAATACAGAATTAAATGGGGTTTCTAAAGAGCTGAATACCCTAATTCAGGAGGAAAGTGTGTTTAGTTCACAAACAGGGTCATTTATCAAATAGCATTATGAGAGAAAGAAGTAATACCCTCACACTAGATAGGTATTTATATCTCTATGGTAGGCGCACTTAGTAACTCAAGGTGAGGTTTAGGTAGCAGTGTAGGGGTTAGGGGCCACTTTGACATTCAAAGTGAGATGTACGAACAGAACAGTGCTCTCTTATGAAGATTTGATGACCTTCGGAGTGCGGAAAATCACTCAAAGATGAGATTTGTGCAATGTTCTCTCAACCTAGTTTCATGGACTCATATCAAGCTAGGTTGAGAGAACATTGCACAAATCTCTCTCTCTCTCTCTCTCTCTCTCTCCAGTGGTTGTATGTAGAAAATACCATAATTCTGGCACTTATCTCAAAGTGCAAAAAAGTTATCGCAATTTGTGGTAACTTCACATAGGTATTAGCACAAATTGTGATAAACTGCCTATTACCATAAAACACACCCCTTTTTCTATCACATGTGATATTTAGTGCATTTTGATAAATCCAGGCCATTGTTTGCAATGCAGGTTTAGCCCACATGTCTTGCAGCCATCTTTCGAGGGAAAGCATCCACATGTTTTCCCTAGGAGAATTAGTGGCTGAAAAACTATGCCTGCTAAAAGTACCTGTGTACTATGTACCTGCTGTTTGTGGAAGCAGCTGAGCAGGGGAAAAATAGAGTATGTACATTTTAAGATCCAATGTGAGAGTGCTGTTTTATTCCCCTGACCCTCAAATGCCCATGGGAACACCTCGTTTTAACCCAGCTACAACTATAAGTTCTATAGAAGCCTGCATGTAGTTTCAGCAAGACAGAGAAGGTGATTTTTCACACAGGCCAGTTTGCCCAGATAAATGGCTATTTGTTCAGGTAAATGGCTTTGAAAATTGCCCTCAAATTGACAAATCTTTTTTTTTTTAATTTTCCCACTAGCTACTATAGAGCATAATGAATTTGAATCTAAAATTCTGCCATCATCTTCTAAGTGTCGATGAAGGGATCGTAAAGCTAAGTGGAAGGTGTAGATGGCAAACTAGATGAACATTTTGTTCTTTTTCTGTTGCCATGTTCTCTGTTTTTATGTCCAGATACAAAAGATGCTATTGTCCCAAACAATTATCAGATTCAACAGTGTGAGTACACAACAAATTAATGAAGAAAGACCTCATACAAAGGCATACATTTTCACTGCTAGTTAGCACATAGTATACCGGCAGTATAATCATAGGTCTTATATCAAATTGTACTTTTTTTTGGTTTTTTTCTTTTTGCTCAAGTGAGAAATTTATGCATGGCCCATTCGAGACCCTTACTAAAACTTTGAAAGTTGCACTTAACTTAATATGATTGGAGAAACGCCTGAGACATGGTCGTAAGGTCTTATAAAGAGGCAAGCCCGACACGGACCACATTTCGGCATCAACAGCCTTCATCAAGGGCCAGTAATGTCTATGAATTCAAAAGGAATGTTAGCAACAACATTTCCAACAGTTAACAATATACATGCATATAAACATCATGAGTACTAACGTAAAAGTGCATAAGCAGCATTTTGAAGCAGTAATGTTTCTCCTCTACCAGAGGGGCCGCTTTCGCGCCATTTTTAAGAAGGCATTAACCAATCAAATCCGCTATTGAAACAGGAAATGACGTGAATCGTTGCTAGGATATTCATAACAAAGAATACCATTCAATGGCTGCATTCAGACCATTCGGATGCATACTATTTAGCTGGAAAATCCAACGTTGTTCACGAAAGTTGAGTAGCTTCTGTGGATCGCCTCCCCGTATTGTCAAGTGTATCCGATCGATGACCTGCCACCCCAAATCCACAAAAAGATGCTTCATGTCTAAGCAGTGCTGGACAATAGGAGCATTGATTTTACCCGTATTTAAGCAACTCCGATGTTCAATAAGCCGTGTTCTGATGGCGCGTTCAGTCCTCCCCACGTAAATCTTATTGCATGGACACAAGATGATGTATACAACGTGGGAGGTAGCGCAATTAGAATGAAACCGGGCCGTGTAAATCTGGCCAGCCTTATTGGTCCATGTAGTTCCATCCAGTGATTGGGAGCATACAGTACATTTTCCACAGGCCCAATGTCCAAGCAGTCCTTCAGATTGGAAAGCTGTATCTGTGTAAAAGAGTGGGTAAGCAGGTCCCGTAAATTCCTGCCTCTGCTATATGCAATCAGTGGGATATCTTGGAAAACCTCATGGGTATGCAAAACATAACAATACTTATGTATAGTTTCAGCAATGGCATGAGATTTTGTGGAAAAACGGATTGTACATAAAATGGTAAATCTTGCCGTTCATCAGGGGATTCCAAAAGCAGCCACTCACGCTGTGCATTTGATACTCTTTTTAAAGCCCTTTTAATAACGGATGGTGGATAGCCCCGGTGTAATAATCTAGACGCTAGATGTTGTACCTTTATCAAAAAATCAGCCTTGTCCGAACATAATCGCCAGAGGCGTAGAAACTGTCCAATAGGTAAACTTTTCTTCAAACTGTAAGCGTGAAAACTGGAAAAATGCAAAAGAGTGTTTCTGTCAGTTGGTTTTTTGTACAAAGTGGTAACAAAATGATCATCAACTTGCATAATAAGAATGTCCAAAAACGAAATCTGAGAGCAATGATATTGCATAGAAAACGTAAGGTTGGGATCCAGGGAGTTTATCCACTGCAAAAAAATCTTTAACATAGGAACATCACCGTGCCATAGAAAGAAAATATCATTGATATATTGCGTCCAATGTGAAATAGATGCAAAAATAGGGGCGAGATATAAAAATTGCTCTTCAAAGTTTGCCATGTATAGATTCGCAAGGCTCGGGGCCATAGTGGCCCCCATTGCTGTTCCATGTACCTGATTGTAAAAGTGATTGTTGAACAGAAAATAATTCTCGCAAAGGGTGATTTTAGCCAATTCAATAAGGAACGCTGTAGGTACTCGATGAGGGTGGGGGCGGGTGTCCAGTGCTTGTTCTAAAATTACAAGAGCCACATCCTGAGGTATGCTAGTGTAAAGAGCTTTGATGTCTAACGTTTTTATGTGAGGGTCAACAGGGCCCGGGGGGAGCCAGAAAGATTTAGGCAAGACAATTGAACCATCAATCGTAGGGGGTTGTGATGTTTTTATGTTACTTTTTTTTTTCAAATAGAAAAATACTTGCATGTACATTGGACTCATGGCCCAGCCTTGGGGATTGGCAGTACTGCTAATTCAACCACTTTGTATGTGCACCTTTCTCAACACAAATTAAACCTGTTTCAATTCAATAAGATGCCAACACCAACAAACAATAAAAATCACATTTATTTAAATATATCATAGTAACATAATAGATGACGGCAGATAAAGACCAAAATGGCTCATCTAGTCTTCTGGACATATATTTAAGGTTGTAACTGTAGGGTTTCCCCCCTACAGAAATATTACACCAAAAGTTACCACAGGTTATCTTAGTTTTCCATTTCCATCCTCTAGACACTGGGGATCTTCTGTGTTTATCCCATGCTCTTTAAAATTACTGATGTTGTTCTTGAGTCTACCCCCTGGAGCTTCATGTCATGATCCCTAGCTCTACAGCTTTCTTTTCATTGGAAAATGTTTAAATCTTCTGCATTAGTAATACCTTTAAGGTATTTAAATGTCTGTATTATATTCCCCCTGTCTGTCTTCTAGAGTATATATATATATATATATATATATATATATATAATATTTAGGTCTTCAAGTCTTACTTCATATGACTTTGATTCAGACCCCATACCATTCTGGTTTCCTTTCTCTGGAGCAACAAAGGAGAATAATTGACTCCTGAGATCAAGAGATTGGGCTGAAAGTCTCTTGTGCGTTATTTCATTTATAAAATCTCAGCAGCAGAGTGAGTGCAGGTGCCATGTATTTGTTTATTTCTCCTGGGCAGATGTGTGAAATGAAAGAAGGAATCCATTCATCCAAGCAAAAAGGCTCACAGGCTTCCAACAGCAGCATGCATCCGCCCCATTCATTAGCAAGAATGCAGTCTAACTGGTTTAGATGGTCTGAAAGAGAGCAAGAAGCAAACAATATATGTTGTTGTTTCCAGTTATAGCACAGTAAAGCTTTAAGTCTTTTAAAAGGAAGCCATATACCACAGTCTAGCTGTTTCCTCTGTCGTTAGGCACCAGGAGAAGTACTGCAAATGCAATAATGACTATTAATTATTCTTAAGTATCTGATTGCAGGAAATGGTTTCTGTTGCTAGGTATTGCATTGATTTAAACTCATTTCTACTCACTCACTCAAATAATAGTAAAAGCAGGTATTCAATTTTTCCAGAAATAAAGAAGTGCAAGAAACCTGCATTTTCTTAACAAATCAGCGAACCTAAACGAAAATCAAAATCTGAACATCCTGGTTTTTCACAGAAACACATTTTGTCATTTTTTTCTCTAGAATAAATCAATTAATTTGTAACTCAGCAAAAGGTATTTTATGTGTCTATTACATTTTTAAGCATAGAAATTTTCTAAAGATCAGAGGAAAGTATTTTATAAACAGATATGTGATAACCTATTTTTTAAAATTCTATAACAGTTAAAAGCCAAAAGAAGTATGACTTTGTATTCCAAAGCAGACTGCAACAGCTGCTTTGTAGCTAAATATGTTTTAAACAATATCTCTACAAAATCCCCAAAACATTATTTCAGGTTTGTGACATGAACATTTCATTCTAAGCATCAAAATGGGAAACAGGAATATTTGTTGGCCACTGTCTTCTAAAATAGTTGTGCATAACCCTGGCGATACCAAACTACACGCTGGAAGCTGAGGGAGGGTGGTCTTCAAAAACCCGCTGAGGGCGTCAGATCTTCAGCTGCATGGCCGGGGTTACCTGACTAAATTTAGCTGGCTAGTGCTAAATATCTAACCAACCGGCTACGTTTGAAGCCTGCCCCAGGAACACCTCCGACCTGGCATCTTCTTTTTTTATAATACCTGGCTAAATTTGGTGCTGTCTGTGTTTTTAACCACAGAAGTGTTGCTGGTTAAAAAGGCCACGTTTTAAGACGGGTAGATAATGATATCCCTGGCTAAAACTGCATTTTAACTAGATAAATCTTGTGAATAGTGACCCCCTTTATTTTTAGGTTAAATCTTTCATGCTTCTAAGCGGTGTTTGAATATTGTTTTTTCTTGGGTCCAGGGATGGATTTAGGGATTTTGCCAACCGTAGGCACTGTTGATGCAGTCAGAAACACTTCCCCACCCGTAAGGTAGGACAACAGGGACTAAAAGATTGAATGCACAGCAAGCTTCGAAAACTGATTTATTTTTATTATGTAATATAAAAGAGGGAAATGTTTGTCAATGTATTTCAGAAATGTGACAGGGTATCTGTGCCATTGGCCGGCCCCTGTCACATGGTAGGAGCCAAAAGCGCGGGCCATCCAGTGCTCCTACCATGTGACGGGGCCGGCCAATGGCATGGATACCCTGTCACATGGTAAGGGCAAAGGGCCATCGGCGCCATTTTTATTAGTAGCAGCTGACGGCCCGAGAGCGGAAGATCACTCCTGGGACCACCACTGGACCACCAGGTAATTTAAAACGTTTGGGGGGGGGGGGAAGCTAAGGGAGATGTTTTAAAGGGTTGGGTGGGTTTAGGGATTGTTTTTGTGTGCCGTTTTTCCCGCCCTCCCCAAAACGATAAGAGAACCCCACGAACAATTTTGTGGGGTTTTCCTATCGGTTTCGGGGAGCCCCCGATTTCTGATGACTTTGAAAATATCGTACGATATTTTCAATCGTCAGAAATATAATTCACATCCCTAAGAACTAGCCTGATCCCACTGAATTTCCCCCAAGAGAAGTCCCTCATGGAAAACAACTAAGGATGGAAGAGCAAAAGCAGGAGACCCCAATCGGATATCCACATACCAAGGGACCAGGATGGGCTGAGTGTCTGAGGAAGAAGATGCACCAAGGTAGGATTTTTGCAGTAAAGTTGGATTCACCAAGATTCCTGGACAGCCACTGGGAGAATTAGCCCATTAAAAATCACAATAGGATCTATCCAGAGGTCTAATTAAAGGACCCTTACCTACAGAGCAAAATCACTAATGTACCATCAGTCAGATGTAAATTCACACATATGGGCAATGGACTTTAATTTATGATTACCAATCAGTAAACTATTATTTTAACACCCAGACCTGGTCCTTTCCGAGTTATTACAGCCTCTCATCATGCATCATTTGGGCTACAAGTGAGAGTTTACCCCCATAAAATGTATCCCCCCTCCCCAAGGGATTAAGAGTCAGTATGCGATGGAATTGCTAGCCAGAGCAGCCTCTGAAGATATAAAACTAGTTGTGTGCCCTGAGGGAAGTTGCAACTCACAAAACTCTTGCAGTAATCTAATTTGGAGAAGAATACCGACTGCAGAAGTAGATGACAAGCATCAAATGTGAGACACAAATTTAACAATGTTATGAAGCTGGAGGCAGAAAATAAATCACAGTTTTAAATATAGACAGTGAGGGGGATCCAGTAGCACATCAAGGCTTTTGTATGAAGCCTGAGAATGAAAGTGGGAAAGAATTTACTGACAGAAAATCAGGAGAAAGATAAATAACATGAGCAGAAGCTGAGAAAAATAGGACTTTAGGTTTTGATGGGATCAGAATGAGATATCAGGTGTTCATCCAGGATGCGACAGAAAGCAATAGGAAGAAAATGAGAGGGGCCAGAAAATAAAATTTAGCTTTATGCAATCAATAAAGGAATGGTAAGACATTGTAAAGAAGATAATTAGGACAACCAGGAGCCTGGTGTACAGGGAGAAGAATAATGGGCATAGGCCAGATCTCTGAAAAAAACACTAGTGATTAGTAATGAAGAGAGAATGAATTAACTAGGATCCTAAATAATCAGTATGAGAGACAGGGAGAAAATCAAGCCAGAAGAACTAAAGAGTGATGAGAGGTAGCCCAGCAGAATGTCATAAGCATCAGTTCTGAGCAGAGCATAGAGATCCAGAAGAATAAGAAAGGAAAATAAGAGGCAGATTAAGGATGTGTGCAGGACAGGTGGCTGAATATATGTAAGAGCAGAATATGTGGAATCTGAGGGCCTGAAATCAGATGACTAGGGATCTAGAGCATCAGAGAATGAGAAGAAGAAAACAAGAGTTTGTTTAGAGACAGTGTGCACCAGAACTTTAGGAAAAATGGGGCAAAGAGAGAGATAGGACAGTAGTTAGATATTCTATTAGAATCAAGAGAAAGTTTATTCAGGATAGGATCACTTCAACTAGGCCAACTCTTGGCTAACTGGCACCCTAAGTGAAAACTGAAATGTATTTATTTATTTAAATCTCTTATACACTGCCAACTCACAATTTCTAATAAAACACAGACTGTTAAAACAACATAAAATTGTAAACAAAAGATTGACATAAAATTCTCTCTAAAAAACACCACTTTCAACCATTTTCTAAAATTTCTAATAACCTTTCCTTCCTCAGTTCAGAAAACAACATGTTGCAATGGCTGGGACCAACAAAAGAGAATGTCCTTAAATGTGTCTGTTGCAAGTTATAATCCTTAACCAAAGGTATGGCCAACAAGTTGACATGCGAGGAATGTAAAGCTCCAGCAGCTTTGGTCCCTTCTTTCATAGTGGTGGTGGCTCCAGCACAGCATTTCCCTTTCTCCTTCTCTTACCCAGCATCCCCTTCTTCCCCTATCCCCACCCTCTGCTCTGTATCATTATTCTTCTGAACCCTTCTCTCTTTATCTCTGCCTACATAATGGAAAAGGTTATAGGAGAGGGGGTACCAGCATGATGGTGCACCCTCATGCATGGCACTCTTTACCGTCACCCAGGTCTTACACCCCAAAAAGCTGAACTTGAAGAGATTAAGGTCACTACCCAGAAGAAGAGTCCAAAATAGAAAAATATAAAGGAGAGACTCCCAGAGCTCGGACTATGACTGGATCATGAATGAAAACCATAAGTCTGGTCAGAAAGAGGTAGGAAGGGAGGAGAAAGAAGAAGTCAAGAGTTAGATAGGATGAAAGGGAAATAAAGTTTGGTAGGGAAGGTAAATTAACAATAGTAAACTCTAGGAATTTCTTATGGCACCGGACAAGAGCGTGGACCCCTTGACTGAGGTGAGGTTGGCACAACCAGAGAGGGCAAACCCCCGCAGGTTCCCACCGTCGGAAGGCGAGGCCGGGCTGGTGCAGAGGGCTGGCTGGAGCTTCGCCAATACCAACCCCGTTCTTCGCAGGTTGAGCCCTTGGGTTCGGGGCCCGGCTGATCTTAGGTGGGCCCCTGTGAAGAGAGTGGCAACCGCCAGCAAAATCATCCAAGGTCGGTCCAAGATCAGAAGCCCAAGGATCGCCGATAGCCAGTCCTGAGTCAGAAGCCAGAGGGTTGCCAATAGCCAGAGTCAGAAACCAGAGGGTCACCGATAGCCAGTCCAAGATCGAAACCAGAAAATCTGTTCTCAGGAAACAAGGATAGGAGTGGGAGCAGGAAAAAGGCGCGGAAGGCAGGAACAGGACTCGAAATACAGGAACAGGACTCTGGAGGCAGGAACAGGACTCAGGATACCACCGAAGCAGGAAGGACTCCACCGAAGTGAAGCAGACTCGTTGCAAAGTCACAGGGAACCCGGGGAAGCCTCCTTTTGAATACAGGGAGACCTGACTTCAGCTAAGGGTTGGGCTGGAATTTCCCGCCGTGGCCCTTTTAAGATGCGGGACTCTGGCACGCGCGCGAGCTAGGGGAGGCCAGGAGGAGTTGGGACTGGCAGCATTGGAGCCTGCGAGGCGGCAGGACGGCCTGGGGAGCAGCGGCGCCAAATAGCAGCTGCAGCACGGAGCCCAATGGAGAGCAGGGGACGCAGACCTTGGGTAAGGGACGATGCCTGTGGCCCGGTCATACCGGTGGCCCTAACAGTGCCCCCCCTCTAGGGCCCCTCCCAGGAGGTCTAGGTTTTAGAGGATGGGAAGCATGGAACTGCACAATGAGGTTCTTGTCCAGGATATTGTATGATGGTTCCCAGGAGTTTTCTTCGGGCCTGAAACCCTCCCAGGAGAGGAGGTATACCCAGCGTCGCCCATGTTTTCTGACATCTAGGACATCGTGGACTTGATACATGAGATCTTCATTGGAAGTGAGGTGTTGCGGTTCTGGTGGTTTGCTGGAAGGCCAAGACAATACCAAGGGTTTGAGGAGGGATACATAGAAGGAGTTATGAATTTTGAGAGCCGAAGGCAACCGGAGCTGATAGGAAACTGTGCCCAGGCAGCGTAGCACAACAAAGAGCCTGATGTAGCGGGTGGCTAACCGCATGGAAAGGAGCTTCAGTCGGATGTAATGTGTGCTAAGCCACACTTTTTCACCAGGTTTGAATTGCGGGCTAGATCTACAGTGGCATCGGCGAACATCTTCACGATCCGGCCTGCCTTGTTCAATAGTTGTCGAATAAGAGTCCAGAGTTGATGAAGTTCCTTCGCCGTTAACTGAGCCACGGGAGAGGGCACCGTGATGGGCAATGGTAGAGGTGGGAGCGGCTGTTTGCCGTAGACCAGCTGGAATGGGGATGACCTGGTTGCGGATGACGGGTGGGAGTTGAGGGCAAATTCTGCCCAAGGGAGTAGTTCCGCCCAGTCGTCTTGCTTGATGTTGACATATGATCTCAGGAATTGCTTGAGAGTTCGATTCATTCTTTCGACGAGGCCGTTGGTTTTGGGGTTGATAGGCAGTAATGAATTTGAGGGAAATGTCGAACATCCTGCATAGCGATCTCCAATATTTGGCAGTAAATTGAGATCCTCGATTGGAAAGGATGTACTTGGGAAGGCCGTGTAGCCAGAAGACATAGGGGTAGATTTTCAAAAACCGCAAATAGGCGTACTTTTGTTGGCGCTCCAGGCGCAAACAAAAGTACGCTGGATTTCAGTAGATACGCGCGTAGCCGCTGAAATCCGGGATCAGCGCGCGCAAGGCTATCAATTTCGTATAGCCGGCGCGCGCCGAGCCGCGCAGCCTACCCCCGTTCCCTCCGAGGCCGCTCTAAAATCGGAGCGGCCTCGGAGGGAACTTTCTTTTGCCCTCCCCTCACCTTCCCCTCCCTTCCCCTACCTAACCCACCCGCCCGGCCCTGTCTAAACCCCCCCCCCTTACCTTTGTTGGGGGATTTACGCCTCCCGGAGGGAGAAGTAAATCCCCGCACGCCAGCGGGCCGCTAGCACGCCGGGACGCAATCTGGGGGCGGGTCCGGAGGGCGCGGCCACGCCCCCGGGTCGCCCCGGGCCGTAGCCACGCCCCCGGGCCCGTCCTCGGAACGCTCCCGACACGCCCCGGGGCGTGTCGGGGCGTGTCGGGGAGTCCCGGGGCTCTGCGCGCGCCGGTAGGCCTATGTAAAATAGGCTTACCGGCGCACAGGGCCCTGCTCGCCTAAATCCGCCCGGATTTGGGCGGATTTAGGCGAGCAGGGCTCTTAAAATCCGCCCCATGGTGAGCGAACAGCCTAGCTAGCTGAGGAGTGGATGGAAGAGCAGGCAAGGCAACAAAGTGGGCCATTTTAGAAAATTGATCCACTATCACCCAGATGGTGGTATTACCCTTAGACAGAGGGAGGTCGATGATGAAATCGGTTGAAACGTGGGTCCAGGGTTCCTTAGGAGCAGGCAGCGGGTGGAGCAGCCCCCATGGTCAACCGGTAGGATTCTTCTGTTGAGCGCAGGTATGGCAAGATTTGACATATGTTCGGACGTCCTTTTTCATAGTGGACCACCAATAGTATCTCTGAAGGATTGCCAAGGTCTGTGAATGACCGGGATGGCCAGCGATCTGCGAGACATGGGCAAAATGGAGGATTTTGTTCCGGATCCTGAGAGGAACCAAGGTTTTCCTGGTGGGACCGGCATCGTGGCGGCCAAGAGAATTCTAGTAGGTTTGATGATATGTCAAGGGGGTTCAGGTTTGTCTTCGACGTCGAAGGAGCGAGAGAGAGTGTCCACTTGCAGGTTTTTACAGGCTGGTCAGTAGCGGAGCACAAAATCAAACCGTGTGAAAAAAAGGGACCAATGTGCTTGCCAAGGATTAAGGCATTGAGCTCGATGCAAATATTCTAAATTTTTATGGTCGGAGTAGATGGAAATCTGGTGTCCATTCTTCAAATGCCATTTTGATGGCTAGCAACTCTTTATTGCCGATGGTGTGCTGGGGAGAACTGCCATGAGAAGAAGGAGCACGGGTAGAGCATATTGCTAGCGGAGTATTGACTTAGGACGGTTCCTACCCCTTCAGAGGAGGCATCAACTTCGACAATGAAAGGCCATCTGGGGTCGGGATGGCGAAGGCACAGTTCACAGAGGAATGTGGCTTTTAGGTTGAGAAAGGCCATAACCGCCTCAAGTGACCACTGTCTGGGGTTGGACCTTGTACGGGTAAGAGCGGTAAGCAGAGACACCAATGTGGAGTAGTTCCAGATAAAGGATCTGTAGTAGTTCTCGAAACCTAAGAACCTTTGTAGCAGGCAGAGACCTGTAGGCTGGGGCCAATCGCGGATGGCTTTAAGTTTCCCGGGGTCCATGCGGAACCCTTGAATGGACACAACATACCCCAGGAAGGGCACGGTTTCCTTTTCAAACGAGCATTTCTCGAGTTTAGCATAGAGTCAGTTCTCATGCAACCACTGTAGAACCCGGGCGACATCCCTGCGGTGCATTTGCAAATCTTTGGAAAAGACCAATATGTTGTCTACGTTGATTACAACACAGTCATATAGCTGTCCCAAAATACCTCGTTCATCATATTCTGGAAGACAGTGGGGGCATTACAGAGTCTGAAGGGCATCACGAGGTATTTGTAATGCCCGGCCCGGGGGTTAAACGCCGTCTTCCATTCGTCACCCTCTTTAATGCGAATAAGGTTGTATGCACTCCTGAGGTCGAGTTTCGAGAATATCTTGGCTCCCTGGAGCCGGTCAAAGAGCTCAGAAATAAGCGGTAGAGGGTAGCGATCCTTGAGGGTTACAGAGTTCAGGCCTCGGTAGTCGATGCATGGTCGGAGGCTGCCATCCCTCTCTGTGACGAAAAAGAATCCTGCCCCCACTGAAGATGTAGAATGGCATATGAAACCCTTCTTGAAGTTTTCGTGATGTATTCCGCCATGGCTCTGGTCTCGGTAGGAGATAATGGGTAGGTACGTCTGCGAGGTTGCTCTGAATTAGACTGCAGGTTGATGGCAGAATAGAAGGTGCAGTGAGGAGGCAGGATATCTGCGGCGTCTTTGGAGAATACATCCATAAAGGTGGCATACTGAGGCGGTAGACCAGGTAACTGGGTTGCCATGGTGGCACAGCAGAGGGGTGTGACTGGTTCTAAACATCTGGAGTGGCATGCGGGACCACAGCTGGAGAGCTGCATTGTGGACCAGTCAAAACTGGGAGAGTGCTTCCGAAACCAGGGTAGCCTTAGGACTATAGGGTGTATGGAGTGTTCCAGGAGTAAAAAGAGAGAAGCTCGACATGGAGTACCCTGGTCTGGACTGTAAGCGGGTCGGTGGAGAAGGTAATGTGTCTGGGCAAAGGATCCCCTTGAATGGAGGAGAGAACCAGGGACACCGGTGACCGGGTGACAGGGATGCGAAGGTGTTCCACTAGTTGTGTTTCATGATAAAATTACCACCAGCCCCAGAGTCCTCCAGGGCTAAAGTGTGGAATTCCTGGCTGCCCACGGCGAGGGATATAGGCAAGGTGAGTGGAGGAGCAGGTGACGTGAGACCTAGGATGAGTCCTCCTACAGGGGCTAGGTCCGGGAGTTTCCCAGCCTTACTGGGCAGGTGACTAGGAGGTGGCCTGCCTCCCCACAGTAGAGGCAAAGGCCGGACTGTCAATGTCGGAGATGTTCTTTAGCCGTGAGTTTCCCACGGCCCAGTTGCATGGGTTCTTCACCGGTCTTTCTGGAGGCAGCAGAGGCCTCAACAGGTGAGGGTGACTGCTGGGGGTGTCTGAAGTCGGCGGTAGACTTTCTAGAGAGTTGAACTTCTCGGGAGCATTCTTGGAGGCACTGGTCAATACACCCGGTCAAGTTGATCAAGGCATCTAATGATCCTAGTAGCTCACGGGCTGTGAGCTCGTCCTTGATTCTGGGACTCACACCCTCCAGAAAGATGGCAGACAACTAGAATCCCAATTGAGCTCAGAAGCCAAGGTGCAAAACTCGATTACATATTTGGTTAAAGTCCGAGAACCTTAGCGCACGTGAAGCAGAGTCGCCCCGGAGGCTGCCTGCCAGGTAGGATCCTCGAGGAAGGTGCAGAAGAGGGTCAGGAAGGCGTTCAAGTTCCACAGAATTGGATCGGCCCGTTCTCACAGGGGGGATGCCCAAGGCAGGGCTTTCCTATCAAGGAGAGACAATATATATGTAATCTTTGTGATGTCCTCTGGAAAAAGGGCTGGTTGTAGATAAAAGTGCATGCTAGGGATGTGAATCATTTATCTGATGATAAGGAGTCCCTTGCTATCTCATTTAGCTAGCAAACAGAGTAGGCTTTTGTATCCGGGATTCATGATGTCATCACAGGGGGACGCCCCTGAGGTTCGCGCCAAAGAAGGAATAAGAAGCAGGGCAAAGCGGCGCGTGCACCCTATGGCAGCTGAACAACATGGCGGGATGCAGCACCCCAGCCGGATCGGGGATGCCGGAGAGGACGGCAGGCAGACGCCGCGGCAGCCAGACGTCCATCAACCGCGAGAGGAGTTGCCAAAGAAGTAAGAAGGGCGGAGTGGAGACGTCGGTCAGTGACAGTCGTAACAGTGCCCCCTTCAAAGGGCAGTCTCCTCTGCGGGTACCAATTTTAGGCTTCAAAGGATATGCGAGATGAAATTGACGGAGCATCTCTTTATCAAGGATGTTAGCCTGAGGCTCCCAAGAGTTTTCTTTGGGGCCGAAAGAAGGTATTCAAGTGTTTTGCCTCGCCTTCAGACATCAAGAATCTCTTCTACCTTAAATTCTAGGTCATCTTCTGCATTGATGGCAGGTGGTTCCTGAGTCTTGGAAGAGAATTCACTGAGTATGAGAGGTTTCAAGAGTGAAACGTGAAAAGCGTTGTGGATGTTTAGTCCGGGTGGTAGCTTCAGACTGTAAGTGATGTTGCCAAGTCATCGGAGGATTTGAAATGGTCCAACGTAGCGACGAGCAAAACGAGTGGAGGGTAACTTCAGTCTGAGATGTTTGGTAGATAACCAGACTTTGTCACCGGGTTTGAAGACAGGCGCTTGAGAATGGTGAGCAGCATCATAAAACTTCTTAGCACAGTCACTCGCTTTAACTAGTATGTCTTTCGTCCGAGTCCACAGGTTATGGATTTCATCAGCAGAGGAGAAGTCCATTACCTGCTATTAATTATGTTGACTTAGAAATTAGCCACTGCTATTACTAGCAATGGTAACATGGAATAGACTTAGTTTTTGGGTATTTGCCAGGTTCTTATGGCCTAGATTGGCCACTGTTGGAAACAGGATGCTGGGCTTTATGGACCCTTGGGGTGACCCAGTATGTCATGTTCTTATGTTCTTATACTGGACTTATGCGCATAATCCCACTTTGAGACTTTGGGGAAAAATGTTTATGTTTAGCCTTCCATGGCTATTATAAAATTACCCTCTAAATACCAGATAAAAGTTCCTCCATGCAGTTTATCTGCATCCCTTTCATATCTGTATATGCATTTATTCTAAATGGAGTCCCATAAAACCATTATATGGAAGAAAGGTTTAATGCTAGCAGCCGCCACCTTAACCCACGTGGCAGTCATCCCTCCTTCTTACCCCTTGCAGTACATTAAACATAAATATGCATCCCCCATCCGTTAACAAAGAAAACACCAAAACTGTCATTAAGGCCGCAGCTTTATTTAACACATCATTAAAACCTAACCATTGGTATCCGTGTCGGTATGATGTTTCCACTGCTGCCCACCATAGGGACCAAGCAAGGCAGCCTTACTCCATGGGCCCCCTGCCTTGTCCCCAAGCAAGGGGGCCCCGACCATCGGTGCATTCCGCAGCTCCACCTTTTTGCGCTGCCCAAGGCGCAGATCGGCTACCACGCTGTCCTGTGATGCCACCGGCACTACTTGCAATATGCCCAACTGGCCTGGGTAACCGCCCCCTCCCTCTCAGCAGCAACATTAACCCCAAACATCGATCAATATTTGTCGAAATTCACTAACATATGTATGCTGTCTGCCAGATAGGTTAACATGTTATAACAAGATATACATTATAGGGATGTGAATCGTTTTAGGACGATTAAAATTATCGTCTGATAATTTTAATATCGTCTTAAACCGTTATGGAACACAATACAATAGAGATTCTAACGATTTATCATTATAAATCGTTAGAATCGTGAGCCGGCACACTAAAACCCCCTAAAACCCACCCCCGACCCTTTAAATTAAATCCCCCACCCTCCCGAACCCCCCCCAAATGACTTAAATAACCTGCGGGTCCAGCGGCGGTCCGGGAACGGCAGCGGTCCGGAACGGGCTCCTGCTACTGAATCTTGTTGTCTTCAGCCGGCGCCATTTTCCAAAATGGCGCCAAAAAATGGCGGCGGCCATAGACGAACACGATTGGATGGCAGGAGGTCCTTCCGGACCCCCGCTGGACTTTTGGCAAGTCTTGTGGGGGTCAGGAGGCTCCCCCCAAGCTGGCCAAAAGTTCCTGGAGGTCCAGCGGGGGTCAGGGAGCGATTTCCCGCCGCGAATCGTTTTCGTACGGAAAATGGCGCCGGCAGGAGATCGACTGCAGGAGGTCGTTCAGCGAGGGTTCCGGCGCCTCGCTGAACGACCTCCTGCAGTCGATCTCCTGCCGGCGCCATTTTCCGTACGAAAACGATTCGCGGCGGGAAATCGCTCCCTGACCCCCGCTGGACCTCCAGGAACTTTTGGCCAGCTTGGGGGGGGCCTCCTGACCCCCACAAGACTTGCCAAAAGTCCAGCGGGGGTCCGGAAGGACCTCCTGCCATCCAATCGTGTTCGTCTATGGCCGCCGCCATTTTTCGGCGCCATTTTGGAAAATGGCGCCGGCTGAAGACAACAAGATTCAGTAGCAGGAGCCCGTTCCGGACTGCTGCCGTTCCGGACCGCCGCTGGACCCGCAGGTTATTTAAGTCATTTGGGGGGGGTTCGGGAGGGTGGGGGATTTAATTTAAAGGGTCGGGGGTGGGTTTTAGGGGGTTTTAATGTGCCGGTTTTGCGATTTTACGTTTTTTTCGATTTTTTCACGATTTTTCACGATATTTTACCCCCCCAAACGGCAACAATACGATTCCCTCCCCCTCCCAGCCGAAATCGATCGTTAAGACGATCGAGGACACGATTCACATCTCTAATACATTATGATATTGATTGCTTCACTTCATACTGCGGCAACTATTCTGTAGGGGTGTGCATTCGTTTTGAACTTAAATGGAAAACGCAACTTTTTTTTTTTTTTTTAATTAAAAAAGTGAGGCGTAAACGATCGGATTTCCAACTTATTCAACATAGCTATGTTGAATACGTTGGAAATCGTGATTGTTGATCTAAATAAAAATTTAAACCCCTCACCCTCCTTAATCCCCCCCCCCAAGACTTACCAAAACTCCCCAAGCTGGCCAAAAGTTCCGTGAGGGTCCGGGAGCGGATGCGTGGGGAATCACGTGACGTCCGCGTCACTCCGACGTGACGCCGACATCACGTGGTCCATCGCGGTTCCGCTCCCGGACCCCTCGTTGGACCCAAACGGCACTTTTGGCCAGCTTGGGGGGGGCCTCCTGACCCCTCCAAGCTGGCCAAAAGTGCCTTTTGGGCCCAACGAGGGTTCCGGGAGCGGACCCGCGGATAATCACGTGACGCCGCGTCACTCCGACGTGGCGCCGATGTCACGTGATTCCCCTCGGGTTCACTCCCGGAACCCTCGTTGGGCCCAAAAGGAACTTTTGGCCAGCTTAGGGGGGCCTCCTGACCCCCCCAAGCTGGCCAAAAGTGCCTTTTGGGCCCAACGAGGGTTCCGGGAGCGGACCCGCGGGTAATCACGTGACGCCGCGTCACTCCGACGTGGTGCCGACGTCACGTGATTCCCCTCGGGTTCTCTCCCGGAACCCTCGTTGGGCCCAAAAGGCACTTTTGGCCAGCTTGGGGGGGCCTCCTGACCCCCCCAAGCTGGCCAAAAGTGCCTTTTGGGCCCAACGAGGGTCTCGGAGCGGACCCGAGGGGAATCACGTGACGCCGCATCACTCTGACGTGACGCCGACCTCACGTGCTCCTTGCAAAGGAGTTCAGAAATGGCATCCTGACCCCGCTGGACCACCAGGGAGTTTTGGTAAGTCTTGGGGGGGGGGGGGATTAAGGCGGGTGAGGGGTTTAAATTTTTATTTGCACATATGGACATAGACTCAACTTATGGAATTCTCCATATGTCCATATTGACCGCAAATGACCCCCCCCCCCCCCTTTCGACTTATGGACTTATGAACTTAAACTTTTGGTCTGCACATCCCTACTATTCTGCTCTTTGACACTGCAGCCTTTAAAGAAATAACATTCTTCCACTAACTTAATGAAGGGGTGGGTGGGTGGGTTGCCAGTGTGCGATGAAACAGGAATTCCTGGCCTCCATCGCAGCCCACTAAAGGGATGATGACGTCATCGGCCAGCACCGCCATTGCTCCCCATGCGCGCCACCAGAATGGGCAGTCCCCGAGCCGCGTCACTGCCTTGCTCACTTGCTGGAAGGGGATGGGTAGGCCCTATCCGCGTCACCGCACCGTCGCTCCAACCCACAACGCCACACCACGCCCCCCTGCATCGCCACGCCCCTTCCCCCCGCCATGACACCGCCACTCCCCCTCCCCCTCACCGGGACACCGCTACACCCCCTCCCCCCGCCGGGACACCGCCACGTGTGTGCCCAGCGTTTCGGTTAAGGGTGGGCTCTGGCCATGAGACGTAAGCCCACCAATTTCTAACTGAACGTCATTAAAATCAAAGAATGAGAAAAGATAAGATAAAACACTTAAATAAGGAGCATTTGGTTATGCTTTTAGAGAATTAAACGTTCCCTTTACAGAAATATATATATATATAGGGCTGGTTCCCATATTTTCACATTAGTGTTTAATTGGCAATAAGAAAACAGGAGGTCCATATTCAGTGCATTTGTCCAGCTAAATTTGGCACATGGCCAAGCAAAGGCCAGGATTTAAAAATCCTGCTGGTCTGACTACCCCGGACTTAGCCAACTAAATTTTTATCCAGCTAGTTATCCAGATAAGTCTGAGGCAGAGCAGAGGTGTTATGGGGTGGCACCAGTCATCCAACTAACCCTTAGATTAATCAAATTGCTATAAATATAGCGGAAAAAGGGCCTGCAATAAAAAAAATTGGGCCTGGTTAGGAAAATTGTAGCATTACTGCATCAATAAATATCATAACGCACACGGTATATTATTGTGGGGCCATAACACACAACCACAGCTATTATCACAGGAAAGAGAGAAGGAGAGAGACTCTATACAGAGTCAATATGACTGTAACTGGGGACACTTTCAACTCAGGGCTGGTTTG
The DNA here is from genome assembly GCF_901001135.1 of Rhinatrema bivittatum. Lineage (NCBI taxonomy): Eukaryota > Metazoa > Chordata > Amphibia > Gymnophiona > Rhinatrematidae > Rhinatrema > Rhinatrema bivittatum. Next base: position 754,507,314 of record NC_042616.1, read on the forward strand.
GGAGGGTGGTTTTATATACACAGTCGGAGGAATTAACTGCAAATTTGATGTGACTGATGAATTTCTATCATTTGAATCCATGAAAGGTACCAACAAAAGGAGTTGATTTGTACAATGCAGTAGAGACTGGTTTGTACAAACCACACAGCGAGACACTGCCAACGCACCACACGGCAAGACCCAGCTGATTCTAGCTGGCCCCATTCCTTCTAAGGCATGCATGTGCCCTTCACCCTGCTTAAAAGTTCCACCGTGGGAAAAGCCTCAAGTCATCTCCTGATGACCTCGCTTGCTCAGGCCTATAAAAGGCCCTCGCTGACACTCCTTCAGCACCTCAGCAACAGGTCCCCTACTTCAAAAGTAGAGCATGTTGCTTCCAGCGTCCTTGTCTTCAGTTCTTCAGTTCCAGCATTGTTGTCTTCAGTTCTTCAGCTCCTTCCTCATTGCCTGCCTGTTCTTCTCCTTGCCTTCCTGCCCTGCTTATCCATCCCTCCTTTCCTTTCAGACGGATACCTGGTTTTACCTCAGATACTCTTGACTGCTGCCTGCCACTGACCACTGCCTACCACCGGATATACTTGACCACTGCCTGCCACTGACATCCATCTGCTTTGACCCAAGTACTCTACAATGACCATCTCTGCCATTAGCAGAAGTCCCAACCTAAGGCCTGCCAGCCCTGGCACCCAAAGGTTCAGCCCGAGAGGAACGAGGGCTGGTATAGACAAACCTCCAGCTGGGCCTCTGCTTTGTGTGGGTCTGCCTGGTAATGGGGGGAAACCTGTAGGGCTACTCCCTGTAGGTTGTACCAATTCTGCTTCAGCTCAGGGGTCCATTAATGCAATATTAGCCCGCAGTATCACTAACTTGTGCTTTTTTATCAACGTATCTTACCTCTGGTCTCGAAGGAGTGAAGGGAGTATAGCTTAAACCTTTTGCCTATCAGTGTCTTCTACATCAGAGGTGGGCAATTCCGGGCCTCGAGGAATGCAAACCAGTTGGGTTTTTAGGATATCCTTAATGAATATGCATGAAATAGGTTTGCATACAACTGAGGCAGAGTGCATGCAAATCTCTCTCTAAACCATATTCATTAGGGATATCCTGAAAACCCAATTGCTTTGAGGCCCCTGAGGATTGGAGCAGCCAACCCTGCTCTATATGTCTCCCACATGGTTGAATTTTGGCATAGTATTTGCTTCCAGAATCACTGCTGGCAAGTTATTCCAGGTAACTATCAATCTCTCTAAAGATGTATTTTCTCATGTTTACTTATGAGAGAAAATTGTTAAAGCAGTAATGTCAGGCAGTCACTTGAATCTGGAGAAACCAGAATGCTGCTATAATAAATATGATTTTTCAATCCTCTGCATCCATAATCCAACTTTATTTTGCATGTCTAGCACTCTTACATGCAATAGAAAAATACTGGACTTTTTAATGTAATTTGGAACATCCACATTAAAAATGACTGTCGGTGTTCATCACTGACCTTCCCAATCCAATCACTCCCAGTTCCATAGTTAGAGTGCCCTGTGCTGAAACGGTGGGGATCACAAGTTTTTCCTCACCCCCTTCCCTTTCAGTAAATGGGAGGCAATAAAAGTTCTGCGCTATTTTCTGCAGCCCCTTTCCCTAGCTAGTGCCCTGGCTATACATCTCTTTCTACATTATATAATATGAGTTCTGACTGGCTCAATATAATGAGGGTCTTGCGCTTTGACTGCTCCATATTCAGGCAGAACTCACCGGAAAAAGAAAATGGCTGACAATGTAAAATGAATACAGAGGCCTGGGGATGAACAAGAGGTTTTCATATGATATTATTTTAGACTTTTAGATGCATTTTATTGTAAAATAATCCGTAGTATTTTATATTGGACAAATGTACAAAATGTATGAAATTATAATATAAAAACTGGAACTGTATCACATCTCAGCAGCAGTTCTGAACAAATGCTGGCACTTTCCCATAGCTGCTCACTTTCCTACCTGCTTGTCTAAATATATGCTCAGAGTTCTGTCATCATCAAGTTAATCTTTAATTGGAGAGAGGGGAGCACATTATAGCTAAAAAGCAAAACCTTTAGAATGAGAAACACTCTAAATCCAGCTGTGTTAAAGAGAAAGGCATTTGTTTCTAATTGTTTCCATCTCACTGCACACAGCAAAATGTTTCACTTTAGGTGAATCGGTTGTAACTCAGGGTAACTGGAAGGCTGAAAGCTGACACAATGTGTTCACAATAAAGTTCACTATTTTTATTTTTATAGCACTGTGGCAGAGTAGCCAGGTGTTCACACAGGGCCAGGGTACCAGGCGCCCTAAGTGAACCTTACAGCCTTGTGTTTCCCCGGTCACGCTCTCTCCATACACAATTAAAAATAAATGCATTTATAATAACTGAATGTCATTTTTCATGTAAAATCTAAGTGCAGTATTCGGAGATAAAAAAGACTTATAGCCCTATGATTTTGGGCCCATTGTAACACATGTTGGGTGTTGCTTGACCCTCAGAAAGCCATGAGTAAACTGAATTACAATTATAAGATCACAAGAGTTTGCATTGCTGGGTCAGAACAAGGTCCAGCCAGTCCTGTCACTGACGGCGGCCAATCCACATTGCAAGTATCTAGCAGATCCTATAAAGTAGATCTAATTCCTGTTACTCAAATCCAGGGATAGCAATAGCTTTCTTTAGTCTATACGGCTAACCCCAGGAACTTGTCCAAACCTCTTTTAAAATCCACCATGCTAGTCGCTTCGCATCCTTTGGCAACAGATTCCTCAGTTTGATAGTACGCTGAGTGAAAAAGCACTTTCTACAAACTGTTTTGAATCTGCTGGTTGTCATTTTCATGGAGTGTGTCCCCTTGTTTAATTATTATTTGAAAAAGGTAAATAAACCTTTATCACATTGTTTCCTAACCTTTCAAAACTACGGCAGACCCGCATTAACAAAAATGTTGTGCAGCATATCAGCCTCCATGGGCCAGGCAATGTGGACATGGTGAGGACTCATAGGGCCAAGAGAAGAACTAGAGAAGCACTGATCGCTCCATTAATATCTTTTCAAATTGTAAAACAAGAGAGAGGGCAGAAACACACAAAATCTTCACAATGGCTCCTCCACTGCTGCTGCTCCCAACACCCAATGTGCATCACTTCTAGTACGGGCTCTCCCTACATCACTCAGGCTAGGGGTAAGACGGAGGCTGGAAGGACTCAAATTAGGAAGCTCAGTAAAAGGAAGATGAAGAGGTACTGTCTGCACTCCCTGCGGCCTGGTGATTCATGCTGTACATCAAGGGTCAACAACCTATGGCACGCATGCCACTCGAGCATTTTTATTGGCACACAGAAAAATAAATTCAGCAGCATTATGATGACATGCCCGCGAGCTTCCCAACCCCCATGGGCTGAAGAAATAACTGCCGTGCCACAGAAGAGGCCGGGAACCCACAAAATAAAAATATTATTGTTGGCCGTAGTCCTTCAAGCAAAAGCACTAGAGGCATTAGGCAGTCCCTCCTTCTCTTCCAAATTCCTTAACTCACCCGCCACCATCCTAATACAGGAGGAGGAAAACGGGGCCTTGCAGCCGCTCAGGCGCGTCCTCCTTCCTCCACTGCCAGGGCCCGACTGGCGCACTTGGAATCAAAGTAGTTCAAAGCACAACACTGGGACCCCATAGGGGAGGAGGAAGGAGGCAGCGCTTGAGCAGCTGCAAGGACCCGTTCTCCTCCTCCTCCTGTTTTAGGACAGAGGAAGGTGAGTGAATGAATTCAGGATCATTGGAGAGGGGGAGCAAATAAACCAGGGAACATCATAGGGATGGAGTTAAAGAACTGGGGATCACCATTGATGGGGAAGGAGTAAATGGATTGGGGGATTGCTGGGGAGGGGGGAGGGGAGGAGAGAACAGACTAGGATTTGCTGGGGGCAAGGAGTGAATGGATCAGAGATTGCTGGAGGGGAGGAGTGAACAGGCTGGGGATCACTGGTGGGAAAGTGTGAATGGTCTGGATATCACTGGGGGGAGGGAAGGAGTGAACGGACTGGATATCACTGGGGGGCGGCAAGGAGTTAATGGATCGGGGATCGCTGTGGGAAGGGAGGGATTGAATGAACTGGACATTGCCATAGGGCATTTCTATTAATCTCAAATCCACTTCACCCCACATGTGACCAATACACTCCTTGCCTGAGCTGTCGAGTGCCTGCCATTGTGTGCATGTGTGTGAATGCATGTGGAAGAGAGAGAGAACATGTGTGTGTGATTGCATGTGGGGGAGAAAGTGTAGATGTATGATGGCATATGAGAGAGAGAGCTTGTGTGATTGCATGCAGGGGAGAGTGTATATATGTACTTGCAGTTGAGGGAGAGAGAGTGTGTATGTGATTGCATGTGGAGGAGATATAAAGAGAGCACATGTGTGACTGCATGTGGAGGGAGAGAGAGAGAACATGTGTGTGCATGTAGGGAGAGAGAGCACATGTATGATCGCATGTGGGATGGAAAGAATGTGTGTGCATGTGGGGGAGAGAAAGCGTGTTTGTGATTGCATGTGGGGGAGGGATATAGCAAGTATGCATGTGTGTGTGTGTTTGTAATTGCTTGTGGAAAAGAACATCTGTGTGTGCGTCTGTTGGAGAGTGAATGCATGTGAGAAAAGAGAAAGTCTGTATGCATCCTCTCTCTCCCCAACTAATTTATAACAGTCTAAGGGTGACTGGAAATCAAAAATTCCCATGTATGGAGAACAGGTTTTTATTTAATCATTCTAATTATTGGTGTTATTTGATGTGTGTGCTGTTTTGAAATATTTTATGTTGTTTGGAAAATTTAAAAAAAAATTGTGTATGAGTTTTCAATTATTGAATGTTATTCTATTTGTCAGTTATTTCATAGTATTTATTTTTATTGATATGGTTTTACTATTATTATTGATTGTTTATATTTCTTAATTGTTTGATTTTTATGAGGTATGGTGATGTATCTTTTGCTGCACTATACAGAGAGCTTGTTGCAGTTCTCAGTTCAGTTTTTGTCTGCATGTTTCTATTTATACATTTTTATAGTCACTTTATTCTGTATTTGGCGAGGTTCTGCATGTGTGACTGAGTTATTCTGCTAACTAACGTAGTTTCTGTGCAGGGATCTATAGTAGCCTGGCTTGTTCTGTTTTCCTAAGGGGCTTATATTGGTGAGGAGCAGGGAGGGAGGGAGATGCATTTTTCTTTGCTCCTTACTATAATTCTGTTTTTATATTTATTTATTTATTTATTTATTAACTTTTATTTACCGACATTCGTGAAGCACATCATGCCGGTTTACAGTGAACTTAAAGGAGGAAAATTACAAAAAACAATGAAACAATAAAACAATAATACAGTAAGACAGGGGGGAGGGGGGAAAAGAAGAAGGGGGGGAGTGGGAGAGGGAGGGGATCGGAGAGGCAGTAAAGATTGAGAAAAAAAATAAATGAACTATATACAATTGAAAATATGTACAATTACAATCAGCTTATGTATTACTAAGATGGTGCTCTAAAAGACCAGCAATATTTTATCAATTTGACGGTTGTTCTCTTAAATATAAAGTAGTTAGTTATATGAGGAAAAACATATTGGTTTCAATCGTATTTTTACATAACTTGAATATTTTAACTAAAAATGTCAAGTAAAATTAATATTCAAGATTTGTGCAAAAGGAATCTGGTGGACCAAGGTACCAACCAGCTGTGGCACTTGAGGTCACCAGCGTTACCTTCCCCCAGATTTAAATCTTGGCACACCACGTCAATGTGGTTGTCTACCTCTGCTCTACATGCTGCACCCATTCTAGTGCCTGAGTCCTGTTGCCATGCTGTAGCTAGGAAGAAGAGGCATGCAAAGAGCTCAGAAAGGAACTCCTGCATGTTTGAGAGCCACTGTTGGTGATTCTTTTGCTATGAGGTGCTGAGAGCAGAGCTCAGGTGCTGAGCTGGATCTGATCATCAACCAGCGGCGGTGACTTTTCCATCGCATACTGGTTGGGAAACACTACCCTACACATCTCTCTTCCAGGCTGAATAGCCTTAGCCTCCAAAACCTTTCATCATAGGAGAGATAGGCTATCCCCTTATCATTTTTGTCACCCTCCTCTGCATCTTTTCTAATTCCACGATGTCTTTCATGAGATGGGGTGATCAGAACTGCACACAATTCTCAAGGTGCAGTTGCACCATGGCTCAAGATAGAGGCAATATAATATTTTCTGTTTTATTCTCCATTCCTTTTCAGATCATTCCTAACATTCTATTTTGCATTTTTTGTCGCCGCTGCACACTGAGCTGATGATTTCAACGTATTGTCCTCAAGGACTCCAAAGTCATTTTCTTGGGCAGTAAATCCCGATACAGAACCCAGCATCATGCACCTGCCTTTGGGATTATTTTTTTCCTTTTCTACATTACATTTCATCTGCCATTCAGTTGCCCAGTCTCTAAGTCTCACAAGGACCTTCTGTAGTTCCTTACAATCTGTTGCTATTTTAATAAATTTTAATAATTTTGTCTCTTCTGCAAACCTGATCACTTCACTTGTCATTCCCATTTGCAGATGACTTATTAATATGTTAAATAGTACAGGAGGCAGGCAGGAAACTTGTCTACTAACTTTTAAAAAGAAACTAAAGACATGGCTGTTCTGCCGAGCCTTCCCCGCCTCTAGCCCAACAGCCTGACTTAGAATTGTTCCATCACTTATGTAAATAAACAAATACTAAATCACGTTTACAAGTTATCATGAGGTCGGCTCCTTGCCTGCCTCCCATACTCTATTGAATATAGTACTTTATCTTCGTTCTCCCTTTCTTTTTTTCCTACTCCCAGTTAAGGCATCCTTGTTATAATGTAACTTTATGCTCCTTTTAAATTGTCTCTTGTTGATTGGTTGGTTTATAGTTCCTGCTTAGTTCGATGTAAACCGAGTTGATTTGATTTGTATCAAGAAAGTCGGTATATAAAAGCCTTTAATAAATAAATAAATAAATAAATAAATAAATAAATACAGATCCCAGTACTGATCCCTGTGGTACTCCACTAACTATTTTCCTCCACCTGGAAAACTGACCATTTAGTCCTATGTTTCTGGCCTTTTAACTAGTTGCCAAACCACAATAGAACACTGCCTCCTATCTCATGACTTTATAATTTCCTGAAGAATCTCTCAAGGGGCACTTTGCATAGAAATCCTCACAAACCAAAACAGTACTGACAGCACTCAAACGGTAACAACCCTACCTATGAAAAGGCAATACTTTAAATATCAGGCCAAGCCCTAAGGAACCAATATCACTCCTATTAGGAAAACAGAACAAGCCAGGCTACTATAGACCCCTAAATAAAAATTGCACACGAATAGAATACCTCACCTCGGACACACATGCAGAACAGGCAGACTCTCACCAAATATATGCCTAGATTCGTCAAAATGCTAGAAATAACACCCATGAGAAGGGGCGATGCTATGATAATTTTAGTGCTTCGCATAAGTATTTTATCACAATGTGTGTTAAATTTATTGCACCTGTGAAATCTATTTCACTTTGCACCTGCTCCTGCGAAATCTATTTCGCTTCTCAGCTTGAGAAGTGCAAAGAGAAAGAGAGAGAGCGAGAGCCTCTGGGGAAGCCTTCACAGTATCCAACTATTTATATTACTATAGGAGGGCCAGTTAATAACTCGAGGTGAGGGTTTTGGTGGTGGTTTAGGGTTTGGGGGCCAGTTTTACATGCTGAGTGAGATGTACGAACCACACAGTACACCTCGCTGAAGATTTGACATCATTTGGAGTGAGGAAAGTCTCACAAAGATGAGATTTCTACAATGTTCTCTCTCTCTCTGCGCCCAGAAATGGCTGAAATATCGCACAGCTCAACACCAGGATAAAAGGAGTAATTATTTCCAGCGTTAAAAACGTGCAATAATGCCCCATATTTTCATTGATCCTGCCCCTTGCAAACATTTGCGGCATGCGGTATTGCGGTTATCACATGCATTATTCTGTTAACGCAAGTGTTATGCTGTTATCGCGGGCGTTAATGCCATAACGCATTTTGATGAATGACCCTGATAGACAGCAGAAAAGGACCAAAATGGTCCATCCAGACTGCCCAGCAAGCTTCTTATGGTGGAATCTGCCGCGGTGAACTGGAAAACACAAGCCAGAAGGGAGGTGAAGTATTTGAAACTAATGCACAAAACATGATGAATGAGGGCATTTTTCATTTGTTCTGAATGAAATGAACCAAAAATAGGGTCCAACGAAAATACCAAAAAAGTTTGGGTGGTTTTTTTTTTTTTTGTTTTCTTTTTGTACATAAAAAAATGGGCCTCCAGCGGAACCAGGAACAGGCCTGTGTTCCATATGTCTTAAGCTATAATGCTATTTATTCTTCTTGTGAGACCCCTTACAGGCTTTCTGAAATTCCTCTAGAGGTTCCTAGTTTAGATTTCTGTACCAGTCTACAGGAGGAAGCTGGAGAAATAACATCTTACTGGGTGAGCCACCAACTCAGCTTTCCTTCCAGCTCCTGGTCTGCGTTATCCAGCTAGCCCCTACGGGAGAAAATCCAGCACAACTCAGAGCAGTGGTATTCCCTTCCAGTCCTTGAAGTCACAAATGACTCAGGTTTTTGAGCTATCCTTAATAAATATACATGGGATAGACTTGCATGCCCGCTGCCTCCGCTGTACACAAATCTATTTCCTGCATATTCATTAGGGATAGCCTGAAAAGCCAACACACTCAAAGACTGGAAGTGGATACTAATTATCTAGAGGATGGTTTTTTTTTTCCCTAGCTTGAGAACAGCTGTGGGTGACTACGGGGAGAATAATGTGAATTATATGATATCTGCATTTGGTAAAGTTGAACAGCTTGGTGTCACTTCGGCTCAGGGAGAAAGGGAACTCAGTCCCACTGCTGTACAATCCCAGCTCTATTGAGTATGAAAACAATATTTGCTAGTCTCAGCCAGAAACAAAAATGCTGCCAACATAATGTGTACATTAAGCTGTTACCATTAACTGTGAACTGCCCTAGAAATGAATTCTGTTTTTATCCTTTGGAGCCATTAGTTAAGTTGCATTTTGACCTTTGCTGTTAAGAGACATTCCCACCAGAGAGGGATGACTGATAGTCAAGTGTTGGGTAAATCCTTGAGTCTGAGCCTTACCCTGAAGTCTTGCCAATCTTCAGAGGGTCTAGTCAACCTTTACCATTAAGTGCATCACCTCAGGGGGTGCACTACACCATCTATTTGAATACTGAAGAACCCTGTAACCCAGGTAGAGATTAGAAACAAATTATCAATCAAGGGTCACACATTACTCGGAGCAGCTTCTGTGAAAAATGGCTACCATTTATCTTCTTCATTTCACATTACCATTCTGACTTTACTTTTGTCATAAACTGGTTGCTGTTCATTTTTTTTTTATTGAAGAAAAGCAGTATAAATTAGGGGTGGGAAGATGCAGACGTTTTGTTTCATTTTGATTTTGGGAAGGGGTTGCCCATGAATTTAGTTTCATGTAGTGTTTATTCAGTTTCTTTATTTTTTAAAAATAATGAAATAAACATTAACACCCCCATAATAAAACAGAAAAGAAAATAAAACAGGGACCTTGAGGCCTCCCATGCCCCTCACCCATAAAAATGCAAAGGCCAGAATCTTCCCCAGCCTCCACTTACCCACTTTGGGGGCGGATCCACAGATGAGACCTAAACCCAGGTTAAAGCCTGGAACTTGCGTAGGGCATAGCTGAGGTCGCAGTGACCTACTGCAGCCTAGGCCTACGCAAGCCCAAGGCTTCTGCCTGGGCCTAGGTGGTTGGCCTCTGTCCTGATACCTAGGGCCAGGCCGAAGCCTCAGACGTGTGTAGGCCTAGGCCACATTAGCTTGCTGTGACCTCAGTCTAGGCTCTATACACGGCCCAGGCTTGGATGCATGGAACAGACACCTGGACCTCAGCCTAGGCCAGGGCCCGATCCCTCGCTGAACACCATGGCCTGCCCCGGAGGCTGGGTTCTGACACCCAGGCCTTGGCCAGGACCCAGGACGATGCTAGGACCTGACCTGCAGGCTGAGTCTTGATGCCTAGATCTAGGCAAGGGCCTGAGCCCAAGTCCGATGCTGCAGCCTGGCCTGGAGGCAGGATCCCAACACCAGGGCCTTGGGCCAAGGCCAGACCCAGGCCTGGAGTCCAGGCCTCAGACATCCTCTTCATAGGTCTTTTTTCTTTGAACATCCTTCTTCAAATGGCAGTATCCGCTCTGGGATGCGATGGTTAATTAACTCCAAAGAGAGCATCATTTTGAAATACAGTAGTTCGGCAAACTGCCAATCATCAAAATGGTGCCCTCTGCTGGGGAGGATGGCCTAGGCCAAGGACCAGGTGCTGGGACACAGTCTCCGGATTGTGCCCCGCTCTAGCCGTGGCCCAGGCATCAGGACCCGGTCTCTGGGTCAGTCCCCAGGATCGGGCCTGGATCCAGGATGAGCAACAGGTATCAGGACCAGGTCTCTAGACTGGATCCCAGAATCGGGCCTGGGCCCTGGCCTACCCCCAGGCCCAGATGTCACGACCTGCCTCTGGGTCAGGGCCTGGGCCCCGGTGTCACAACCAGGCCTTCAGACTGGGCATGCTGTGTCGGGCCTGGGCCTATGCCTAGGCAAAGACCCAGACATTGGGACCAATCTAGGACTGCTTCGCTTTTGGTAAGCATGGTGGGGGTCTAGCAATTTCCCAGGGTTGGGCCTTTGCTCGGATCTCGGCCAAGGGGCCAGTATCAGGCCAGGGCCTAGGCCGAGACCCCGGCATTGTGTTTGGGCATAGGCCTCAGGCTTAGGGCTAGGCTGAGGCACTAGAGTCATGCTCAGGAGTAGGCCGGGACTCCTGCTTTTGGTTTCGGCCTATTCCCTAGGTGAGACTCGACCGGCAACCTTTTTTTTTAAATTGGTTTTCAAAAGAAAATGAGATTCCACTGAAATTTCTTCGGAATTTAACTCATTCCATTTTGCAAATGACCTGAAACAAAATAGGAAATTTCATCTCATTTCCTATTTCATTTCTCCTGAATGCCCATCCCTAGTATATATGCTTAGTACATGTTCTGCTCTGTTATGCAGTAATCTTTTTTTTTTTTTTTTTTTGGAAAGAGGGGTAGTATTACCATAACAGGTCAAGCCAGGATCAGACCTGAAAAGGAAATGTCACATCCAACTAACTGGAACCTGCAGCAATGTTCTGCATAATGTTCATGCTGAATGAAACCTTCATCCAGTTGCTTATATAATGAAAAGCAGGAAGTTATCCCTAGTAAAGTCAAGAGAGAGAGAGTTTCTAGGCAGCGATGAAATGACTTGGGCTGCTGAACTGGTTTTTTCTGCAGAGCTGCCAACTAGTTTTAAAGGAGGAGCAGCATTTAGAGCTAGTCCTGCATTTATTTTTATCTCTCTTTCCAAAGCTTATGCATTGACAAAGCAGAAGTAATCTCAGAAGATTCAAAGAAGGAAGAGTATAAAGAACAGGACTGATTCCGTGCCCCTCACAACCTGGAGTGCAGACATCTCTGGGTACAGATTTGACCTGTCTGTGATATTTTGGGTTTAATAGATTGACCTTTTCATACCAGGAACTACATCACAGTTTTCAAAGATGATGTTTCTAAAACAAAAGGTCACAATTTCACCTTCTGCTCCAAAAATATCAACAGGGGTTTACAAATTCTTTTCCACATATCAAAATGATTCAAGCAAATGTGGATTGGGCATGGGTATAATCCAGAAGGGATCCGAATCATCTGGTTCAAGCATAAGTTTCTGCCTCTTATCCCAGGTGGAAGGGAGAATGAGGTTCTGAATTGTACCTGCTCTGTGAAGCCCAGTCCAACATATTCAAATATTTCTAAAGATCAATTTATTAAGTAATATTATTTATCTTTGAATAACAATAGTAAATGAGGTAAACCAGGTACTAAAAACAGGGAAATGTTTCAAAATATTGTGTAAATTGGGCTGTGTGCCTCACATCTTACAAACATGTTAATGCAGTATGCACTAAGTTAATGTATGTAAACCACAAGGTGACTTACATTTTCAATGTTTATTGAGTGAAGCAGTAAAGTGTAGTAGGGTGTAATGCTCCAAAGGTGTAAACAGCACTGTCATGGAGCTCCTGCCACTTCCTTTTGGTGCTATTTTGCATTGGAAGAACCGTACTTGAAAACATCTAAGGAGGCAAGTAAGCAGTCTATCTTTGTCATATAGACTGCTCAAGTTTCTAAGCCTAAAAACACTAGGAGGAGGCCCAACTGAGAAAACGGGTCCCAGTGGACTAGTTGACTGCAGGAGAGGACAACATAGCTGAAGTCCCAGTCTCATGGAAGGTGGCCAAAATTATCAGGAATATTATGGATAAGCTGATCCCTGTGATCTCAGTGAGGCCAATATTCAAATCTAAACATTTAAATATATAACTTGGAGTTAGATGGACAACTTGGATAAACTGGAGTTATCCATCTAAATGGCTTTGAATATTGACCTAATTCTAGGTTCAAAGCTGATGAATGTGGCTAACAGTGTGGCTCAGCTCATCCCTAAAGTATAGGAGTACTCTCACTAGATGGAAGAGGCAGGAAACTGAAGATATGCTGACAGTTAACGGCCAAAGCTGGAGGAAGATGAGAGGCAAGATCCAGAATCAAAATGGCCAGGCAAGCAAGAGTCTGAGAAACCAGAATGCTGCTGAGCCAGCATTGCTTTCCTAGAGTATGGGGTGTGCATTTCTTTTCAAACAAAATGAAAGTTGTGATAAAAATTTCATATTTCATTTTGTTTTGTTTGAAAATGAAACAAATAAAAAGCACTGCCAGAAATTACTTTTTAAAATTGACTTTCATTTGGGAAAGTCAGTGGGAAAAAAAAGAGATGCCATAATTTTAAAATTTTATCCACTCTCCCCTAACCCTCTGCTCTCCTCGAAGGCAGCAGCTCACTCCATCTATGGGGTTGTAGCACTACAAATGTGGCAGGAACAATCCCTAGTCACTCCTGCCCTGCAGGTCCTGGTGGCAAAGTGTTGCCATTTTGATTTATGGCCATATGTTCTACAGGCATTCCACAAACAGCCATAAAACAAAATGGTGCTGATCTCAGCACTCCCAAGCCGGTGTCATTTTGTTATATGGCCATACAATATACAGCTGTACAACAGAATGACACCAGCATCAGGTGACACCATTTTGAAACTGGGAACCAGTGGGGTAGCAACAACTGAGGATCACTTCTACTCCTTATGGACTGCAATGGCCACATTGATGGGGTAAGCCACTACCTTATGGGGAGGGGGATATGGATGTTTCAGGTTTTTTTTTTATTGTGGTAATGCTTGAGGGAGGGGAGGAGCTTGGCAGGAGCCATTCCTTTTTATTTTTTCTTTTATGTTTCTATTTATTTTACTTTTATCTTTATTTCATTTTAATTAAACAAAATTAAACAAACCTAAAATTAAAAATGAAGAAAAACATAAAATTAAAAAACAAACAAAAACAAATTTTCTTTTGTGAGCGAATCCCCATCAGAGAGCTACTGGATATAAATTCTGGGGTACATTTTGAAAAAACTGCTGAGTGGCTAGGATAGCCTGCTAAATTTAGCCAGCTTTGTTCAGGGAAATTTTCCTCCATAACCTAGCCAGCTGTGGCTAAAAGTTTAGCCTGGATTTAAATTAGCTGGCTAAAATCTGTTGGCTATGTGATTACTCAGTAGTCAGGATGTGCATTCATTTTAAAACAAATGATAAGGCAAACCAAATTGGGCATTGTTGTTTCAGTTCATTTTACCCTGAAATGAATGCACAGTACCCTAAAAGGTTTGGGTTCATTCATTTCAGAAAATAGTACATGCTATTTACAAGTAGGGCGCATTATTTTTCAAAATGAATAAAAAGAAATGAAAAAACAAATAAAGAGGCAAGATCCTGAAAATGAATAAAACAAACCAAAACAAAAAATAATTTCACAGCACATGCCTATTCAGTGGCTGACTGAAAAGTTACTTCAAAATTGCTCCTGAAGCCAAGTCTCCCAAAGTCTTTCTCACAGACCTGTGGTCTTCCTCCTGGTACAACCTGAAGAAATAAAAATCCTCCTATCCATCTCCGCAAATTCCTTTCTTCTTCCCAGTACCTTCAGTACCTGAATATAATCTGTTTTGAATTATCAAAAAAGGCAGAACATAAAAATTATTTTTAAAAAACTAGAAGTATCACAATCCTTCCCACCTATTCCTGTGATCTCATTTCCTCCCAGGGGTACAACCTGAAGTACCACCAACCTTTCTTCTTGCACCCATAGTCTCCCTCCTTCCCTACTAGCACATCCTAAACTAGCATAAACCCTACTGTCTACATAAATTATCTTCATCCCTCCACTCTTTAATTCCATCTAACTTGAATACTGATATCCAATGAGGTGGTGGTTGTTCTGTCAAGTTTATTTTTCTTACTGCCCATTATTATTTTCCTATTTATTTGAAATATCTATTTCCATGGTCTACACCAATCACACTTGAAGGTTATCTTGGGAGTGCTGCTCATTGCTTTATCTTATTTCCACAACTGCCCTATTTGATTGGCTTGGTGGTGCTTCTCTATTCCTCTGTAATAAATTACAATGCAACAGAACTTGTGAAAGTTTGCTGCTGTGGGAGTTTCTAACTCAAATTTTCAGATTTGAATTTGAGGATGCTGAAGTCTTCATAACCCTGATGTAGAGATTCCTCGAAACATGGACAAATTCAAGTGTCCTCCATTGGAAGATATCCTACATTTTATTTGCATAAGCTGTAAAAAAAATGCTAAAAAAAAGTTTGGACTCTTGGGACTGAATGATTAGTGTTATGTGGGCCGCCCACGGCAGGCCCGCAGCACGGCCCTCTCACCTCTTCAGATGGACTCCAGCTGCTGGCTCCTCTTCGCTGGTGGTGGTGGGCTGCCAGCTCCAACCTCAGGTTCCCCCTGGTGCCTCCGGCCCTGCCAGGTTGCCCAGTGTTGCCCACCAGGATGTCCCTGCTCATCGGGCCTCTCTGCATGGCCTGCAGAGAGATGCCGTCACCAGCGCCACACCCCTTCCTAGGCGCGCACGCGTGCATCAGTGAGTCTTTTAAAGGGCCCATGGTGGGAACCTAGCCGCGGACCCGGATGCTGACATCAGACCCTTCAGCGTATAAAAGCTCAGGCCTCGCTCCATAGCATTGCCTTGGATCATCTCATCGTGTATTCCTGTCTTCCTGTGGTTCCCGGTTCCTGTTCTCCTAGTTCCTGTTTGTCTATGTGATGGATTGACTCCCTGAACTTGACCTCCACTATGCCTGACTACTCTTCAGCTTCTCTCCAGCCCTAGATCTCCGCTACGCCTGACTACTCTTCAGCTTCTCTCCAGTCCTGGACATCCAATATGCCTGACTACTCTTCTGCTTCTCTCTAGCCCCGGACCTCTGCATTGCCTGACCACACCTGCCTTCTCCACGCCCTGACCATTGCCTTGCCTGACTATATTTGTCTGCTCCATATCGTGACTATTGCTTGGACTGACTATACCAGCTTTCTCTGTGCCCTGACCCTTGCTTTGCACAACTACACTACAGACTCTCCTTTGTCCAGTGTTCTTCATTGCTTGCCACAACTACCATTCACGCTGGCTCTGAATCCAGCCTGTCTCTTACGACTCCCCTCACCTATCCTCTGGATGTGGACTTTCTAGGTTCAGGCCTTCCTTTGCTCGAGTGCCTTCAGTTCCCTATTGTTCCTTTGGCACCTAAGCTCTTGTACCGAATCCTGTCCAGGATAGAACTACGCTATCTACCGACTGCTGTCTCTGGGCTGTACAGCTACTCACCTCTCACTAACCTCGAAGCCCACCTAAATCCTGCTGGCCCTGGCACCCAAAGGCTCAACCCGAGGGGAATGAGTGCTGGTATAGGTGAAGCTCCAGCAGCCTCTAATTTCAGCCCACTCCACCTGCTGACGGTGGGGAACCGTAGGTCCTCGCCTACGGGTTGCGTCAACCCCACCTCAGCCCAAGGGTCCAACCCCCGACGCAACAATTAGAACCTAACATTACACAAAGATAGGAATAGGAAGGAGGTAGAAAACAGTGGACAAACCTATGGAAACACTACTAAAGAAACAAATAATGTAGCACTTTGAAATGAGAACACCAAATAATATGGTTTCACAATGGGAGATCTTGCCAGACAAACTATTCTTTAATGAGGTGGCAAACGTAAGGGATCAAGGAGGTCCAGTAGATGTTGTCCTCTCACTTTAGTAAGGCTTTTGACACTGTTCAACATAACAGAATGATAAGCAGTTTGACAGTTTGGGAGTAGATCATCATCATCATCACAACCACCATCCATCACATGTTAGCCAAAAGTGCTTATTCTAGCTTCATTATAGATCACCATCATTCCATTTTTTCTTAGTTCTGCCTGGAACTCCTTTTCCTGACACCAAGTCCTATGTGATTCTGGGGCCTGCCCAAACTGGCCCAGTGCCAAGGCCTGCTATGGGCCAGGGCTCACATTCTCTCCATCCTCTACTTTCAAATCATCAGGTCCAGGGCACTCTCACCCATCCCCTTCCTGGATCCTCCAAACAGGATGAAAGCAATACCATTTGTTCAGAAGTGATTTCATTTCGGTGCCATCCTTCAGACAATGGTATTATTTTTAAAATGTTGGAGACTTGGGTGAGAGCAACTGGGCATTGCTCATGCACTTTCTGGATGAGCCAGGAAGGAGGTAAGCAGGGGAGGAGGTGGGAGCTTCCTGGTCCCATAAATTTTAAAATGGGGGAATAGAGAGAAAGTGAGCCCAGGCCCTGGGTTGGCCTTGTTGCCAGGCCGGCCTCAGCATCGGGCTGGCTCTGGACAGGCCTTGGCATCTCTACTTGGTGCAGGCCTCAGTGCTGAGTCAGCTCTCAGCAGGCCCTGGCGTTGGCTAGGCCTTGGCAATGGGCTGGCTTAAAGCAGACTGTGGGCCAGATTTTTGACTTGGGGAGGCCTTGCCAGGGCCTCCAGACACCTGGTGTTTTCTTTTTATTTGGTTTGGCAGCTTTTTGGATTTGGCAAATAAATCAAACTGATAAAAACATTTCATGAACCAGAAAAAAACAAAAACCTGAATTCCCCAAGAAATGAAAAAACGAACTGTCAATGGAATAAATTAAATATAAATTTAAAATGTATTACCTGCTCTCTGGGATTCTCTGGATTGCTGGGGCTATGGTCCCTGCTATCTTGTTGGGGCCAGGAACCACAGTGAAAATGGCCTGATTTTTTTAAATATAATTTGAGGATTCCCAAGGATGCTGTGGCTGTCAGGGATACCTGGAAGCACAGCCGCTGTGTTTTTTGTTTTTTTAATTTATTTTTAACTCCGAAGGAGGAGTGGCCTGGGAGCTACCTCAGCGGTATCAGTCGTGAATTGAAAGTAAAGTGGCAGATGGCCACGAGCGGGAAGAAAAGGGAGGCGGCAGCGGGAACAGAGCAATCAGTTAATTGAGATGATTGCTACCGTCCGGGTCCCCTGACACTTACTGAACTGGCTGGGCCTACTGGGGAGAGCGCCGGGAGATTGGGGAACTCCTGGGGACATAAAAATAAAGAAATCACGTGGCTTGGGTCGGAGTGGTGAGACTGCTACGGCCTGCTCCACTCCCGAGAGAGATGCTTGATACCACAAGGATTTAAATAAATAGAAAAAGAAATTAAATACATAAGTGAAACCCCTGCAATCCTGCGCAAAAGTGCAACATAGCTTCAGCAGCACTGGGACTCTGCTGTTGCACTGTATGAGGGGAATCACGGCAGTAGGGCTTTAGGCATGCCACGGTGCAATGCCAGAACCTGAGGACCCACACAGGTGATGTCATCAATGTTGTCAGTGGGCGGGTGGGGAACACAGTGTTAAAAAAAAGAGGAAAAAAGTAAATTCATAGTTAAAAAAAAACATGGCAATTTTTATGGCAGACATAAAGAAAGGCTGCCATGTAGGTTTTAGAACTTGTAAGCAACTTGAAATTCCAGATGCTATAGGACCTCTAATACTCATATTAATTGAATAGAATTGATATATTTGACACTAGTGGCTATATGAGGAGGGTTATTTGACTTGAAAAAAAATTTGTGCAAAAAATGTATTAAAATAGTTATTTAATTAAATGTACTTAGAGCCCTTCCATATCACTAAATGTAAAATAAATATCTTAGTAAACTGGAGAAAGTCCTCCAGAGAGGGGAATGAAGGGTTCTGTGAAGGATTATTTCAGAGAAAAAGATTAAAATGTAGAATTCTGACATAGAGAAGATCCCTGGAAATAATTTTTTATATTGCGTGGTGGCCCTGGAGTATATATGAATGGAATTTGGTGATTTCTAGAGTGATTTTGATGATTTGGGGTGAAGTTATTTTTTATTTTATGGGTTTTAATTATATTTTGTTTTAAAATTCAACCCCAATTACAGTTGAAACAAGGTCCGTCAGCTGACTAGAGCATGCAACCTGTAACCAAGGAAACTGTATCCATGGGGATACCATGGTTACAGTGTAGCTCCCCTGAAGTAACTATACATATTTAGGACAAAGCTAATCATCTGAGTTTAAAAAGAAACTTATTAGCACTAAAATGTTCTCCTTTATACAGTTACATGAACTAGGTTAAGTCAGTGTAGAATTGTGAAATTCTTAAGGCAAAACTGAACATGGTTAGTTCAGTGACATCATTAACTACAGGAATCTTGCAGTTTTTCATGCTGACAGTTTAGACAGACCAGAGAGAGAGTTGAGAGACGCTGAGAAGAGGAGCCTGCGCTACTGTTGCCTGCAAATTGTGGCCTGTTTACTGTCTAAAATACTAAAAAGTTAAGAAACACTGAAAGATGAATGGGAATGTGTAATAATATATTACTTAATTACTTTCAGGTGAGAATTATATTCAAATCGTTAAATTTAAAACTGCTGAGCCCCGGGCTTTTTCTCAGCATATGAAGAGTATTCCAAAGACTCAAGTGGCCAATAACACTTAATTAAAACTCAATGGTAATAGAATACAGAAAATGAGAGAAGAAGCCCAGAGAATCAGGAATATTGTCCTTTACTAGGAGTGGGTAAGCGAACAAGAGAGTTACTGTGGACAAACATTAAAGAGGTTTGGATATAATTAATTATAAAACAAAGGAAGGTATATGATCTACATTTAAATGTGTGTATATGGAGACACCTATTACCACTTTTTTATATGTTGAACTAACTTTCCAGTGTTAGCCATCTTTAAAAAAATAGAATACATTAATATTAAACCTAAAGGATTCTCAGACGAGCTCTAATCTTCCTGTAGTCAGGGATAATTAATTATCTTTGGTTTTCTTAAGCAGAATGTATATTAGTTCACAATAGGTACGAGACACATTTAGACACACATATTGGAGTAATGGAAGACTTTCAGGGCGAGTGAGATAGTATTTCTTATTGATTTTTAAGATAGAGTAGTAGGAAAATTCTCTGACTACCTGTTCAAGAGTGGGGTGTCGTGTAGTCCTGCTTCGATCCAAGGCAACGGAAGCTAGCATCAAGAGCCAGCATCAATTACTAATATCTAAAGCTGTTCAACCTTGAGATCTATCTATACCAATATGTCAGCTTCAAGCACAAGTTCCACCCTCTACCTGTTTATATTTAGAACAAACCCAGGAAAAAAGCATGTATATATGAACTGACTAAAAACAAATTGGCATATAAATTGCAACTAATATAACATAACGCAATAGAGTAAGTACAAGAACAAAATATATAACACGACAACTTATTTTGGCCTAGATTTATCGTTTGCTATAATTTTCATGAAAATATCACCCGTGGTGTGTGGTTAGGCTAATTTTTCAGGAACCGCATCGCATAAGTATTTTACTGCAATGGAAGTTAAATTTATCGCACCCACAATATTTTCACATCGCATGCTGTTTTACTGCCCAGACAGGTTTTATCACAATTTCAGGCTGCTGCAAAAGTGAGAGAGAGAGAGACTCTTTATAGGGCTCTCATATAAGTAAACTATTAATACGACTGTAAGAGGGGTAACTAGTAACTCCAGGTGATGTTTTGGTGATGGGCTAGGTTTTGGGGGACAGTTTTACATGCACAATCAGAGGTATGAACATCAGTGAAGATTTTATGTGATTTGAAAGGTACACAAAGATAAGAGTTGTACTTTGTACTCTCAACCTAGCTTGATAGCAGCTAGGTAGATAGTGCATCAAGCTAGGTCAAGAGTACATTGTTCAAATCTCATCTTTTGTACCTTTCATCACTGCAAATCACATAAAATCTTTACTGATGGTAACTGTGCTGTTCGTACCTCTGACTGTAAAACTGCCCCCCAAAACCTAGCACACCAGCAAAACCTCACCCTGAGTTCAGAATCTCCCATCTTTTAGTAGTATAAAAAGTTGACTAATATGTGTGCCTCCTCAGAGGCTCACTCTCGCTCTCTCCCTCCAAATGGGATTTGCAATATTTATCGCAAATTCCTTTTCGCCATAATGCACAGCTATCGCAGGCATAACGCCAAGAAAAAAAGGTGTAGTTAAAACCAGCAATTGTGTGCATTATGGTCTCACACACAATGTTAAGCACCCCTCATTTTCATTTATTCCACCCAAACTACTCCCACTTAACTACATTTTTCAAATTTGCATACGCATCTCGCACTGCATTATTTATCGCATGCATTATGGCATTATCGCATGCATTTTGGCCCTAACCCTCTCAGATAGGAAACAACATAGAACATTTAAACATTTGGTCACTCTACTTACCATGTGATCTGAAGTTCTGATCTTGTTATACCTAGAGAACATAAATAGAATACAAAGAATCAATTCTTTAAAGGAAAATACTAAAAAGACAGAGTTGTATAATAATTACAATATCAAGTAAAAATATATTATACTTATCTGATAAAATGCTGTGAAGGAACTGGTTTCTAACTCTAACTCTGATAGTTTCCTGAAAGAATAGGTAAAAAATTATTTAATGATGTAAATTTTACAAAAGATAGCTCTGAGTGTGTCTATAACACCACCCCCTAACCCCAAGCCACCTCCCAAAAACTCACCCCGAATGAAAGTGCCTCCTTACAATGGTCCATATATATTGTATCAGACTAAGCCATATAAAGAAGTGCTCTCTCTCACTCTCCCCCCCCCCCCCCCCCCGCAAGTGCGGCATGTAAGATATGTGCATACAGCTGTAGACATGCATGTGTGAAGAGTATTTTATAACCTACGCGTGAAGGCTATAAAATAGCATGTATTTTTTAGTGCGGCGAGGTACATGCATTTATGGGCGCATGCATGGCCCTTTAAAAATCTATCTTTATGCCTTTTATTCAATACATGCAGTGGTGGGAGAGTTCAGACAAGAGTTATTCCAGATCAGGGGGTTTACATGAAAGTGACATCACGAATAAGATTTTGAATTGAAACAAAATTAAGTTTAAATATTTAAATTTAGTAACAGAGTCTTTTCTTTGGAGTATTCCTGATCTGGGGTCTGTTGGTGAGTTTTGGGATTTTGCAGCAACTCTGTCATGATGGAAGACTGGGAAGTAGAGTGTGAAGAACTGCAGGAATGACTTAGAAAGCTGGAGAAAGTTAACCAAGAACAATCAGAAAGGCTGAGGAACATACGAAAGGATAGAGGGGACTAAAGCAATTCTGATGCGTTCACTCAAGTAGTGTTAGACACTGCATTATAAGTACAGTGAGAAAAGAGAATATTGGATTTTGCTGGATATCCAACAAGAATAAGTAATCACACAATCAAAGAATGGATTTCTCAAATCCTGTCAGCCCTTCACATCTTAAGAGTGCCACTGGAGGACCAATGGGAAGTTGTGATGGACTATCTTAAAGGGTCAGCAAAGGGCATGATGAAAATGCACAGAGTGTGAGAAAGAGGAAAGGACATAAAAAATAATTTAGGTTTGTTGTGAGTGCAGGAATGCAATCGCTTGCTCAAGAGAGTGAGCACTTGGACCACGGCACAACCTGAGGGCAAGGTTTCCAAGGTACATACAATGGGAGGCGAGCGTATCCAGGCATGGGCTGGACTTGGAACATAACTTGGAAGTAATTCTCTCAGGACTCCACTGAACCTGCTCGCAGTAAGTAAGACCCAACAATGCAATGCTGATCTCTAGGGTAGCTCTCTGGCCACTTAAAAGCCCTTTCAAACTTGCCACTTGGAATGTCTTGTGTGTCAGGACAGACGAAGGTTGAGGATACAAGACATGACATGACAAATGCTTGGATTTGATTTGGAAGGCTCTTGGCAATGAGGACAAAATGAAGGCACTGAAGACTTGGAACATGGACAAAGGCATTGAGAACTTGCAATATGGACAAAGGCTCAGGTTCAGGTTCAAATAAACACTGTACCGCAGCACGCCCTACACAGCTCGAGGACTGGTCGCAGACCACGCTGTCCCGCCCTACACAACCTGTGGGCTAGTCGCAGACCCCACCGGTAGTAGGACAGGCTCCATCATGAGACTCGGATGATGATGGGAGCCAGAACATCACTAGAAATAAGGAACATGACTTGGAACAAGAAACATGGCTTGGAACAAGGAATAAGGTGATCCGCTGGATGGACAAGCTCCATGAGACCAAAACATGATTAGGAACTTAGAATTAGGAACTTGGAACTCTAAACAAGGGTAGACTCTGAGGACTTGACCCAGCGAAGATGGACTTGGAGACAGGCCTTATGCCAGGAGGCGTCCTATACAACCCGCCGTGGTCTGGTCATGGACCACATCGCTGGCATGCCTGGAGGAAGAACAAGAGAGGAGCTGGAGGACAGAACTTGGAAATGAGGACTGGAACATCCGGAACTTGAGTGAAGACTTGGACGAGGCGAAAACGCAGAAGACTTGGACGAGAAACCAACGAGAGACCAGAACATGGAACAGGCAAATGAAAGAGCTCTGATGAACAACAAGAAACATAAGAACTTGAAGAAGCTAAGTCTCCTGGAATGAAGAGATGGCACAGGAACTCCAGAAGCAAGGCAACTCCACTTGTTGCAAAGGCAAAACTGACCCGGCAGGGAAATCCTTTTATAGGGCTGAAGACATGAAGTCATCAGAAAGGGATGCTGGGCTTTTCCCACCATGGTCCTTTTAAGAAAAGCAGACACGCACACACATGCCTAGGGAGGGCGCTGGGCAGGAGGAGCATCAGTGGCAGCGATCCATGCCACAAAGATTATTAGCATCGGTGGCATGCCCAGTCGCGAAGGAGATGGCAGCAGCAGCGGCAGGAGTGACGGCAGCTCAGTGGTGGCAGTGGCACTCCAACCGCGAAGACTAGTGGCAGCGTCAGTAGGATCCAGGCTGCACCAGCACTGGAAGCATGGCATCGGGAGGTAAGTGAGCCACTCGCAGCCTGTCTGCTGGTGGCAAACGCAACAAGATTATAGCAGGAATTTGGAGATAAGGTTCCTCTCAATGTGAGAAACAGGCTAATTTCTGGCTAATTAAAAAAAAATACACTTGCGACCGTAAACATGCATATCGGAACGCGAGTAGAGATACGCTGCAGTTTTATATCATGTGCACACATATGTGCGTATCATTTAAAATACCCCACCACCTATGTGTGCGTATGATCATAAAAGGTGGCTCAAGTAATTGTCTTGTGCTTATTACCAGGGCTTTAGCAGCTTTTATGTGAGAGAGAGAGAGAATATGACACTATATATATCTACCACTGTAAGAGGGGCATTTTCAACTCAGGGTGGGTTTGGGGAGTGCAATGTTACATTGGTGCACTACAGAATCTTGCACCCTGGCCATGGGGGAGGGAATGAAGGACTTGAACAAGTAAATGTAAATTGATTATTTATTCTCTCAGAAAACAGAAGGACTAGGGGGCACTCCATGAAGTTAGCAAGTAGCACATTTAAAACAAATTAGAGAAAAAAAATTTTAAGAACATAAGAAATTGCCATGCTGGGTCAGACCAGGGGTCCATCAAGCCCAGCATCCTGTTTCCAACAGAGGCCAAAACCAGGCAATTACCCAAACACTAAGAAGAACCCATGCTACAGATGAAATTAATAGCAGTGGCTATTCCCTAAGTATAACTGATTAATAGCCATTAATGGACTTCTCCTCCAAGAACTTATCCAAACCTTTTTTGAACCCAGCTACACTAACTGCACTAACCACATCCTCAATGCATAAGTAAGCTCTGGAATTCATTGCCAGAGGATATGGTTACGGCAGTTAGTGTAACTAGGTATAAACAAGGTTTGGAAAGGTTCTCATGATTCAAACTCATGCAGAGCTAAAAGTGCCCTTCTTACAGTGGTAGATATATAATATCATATTATCTCTCCTACAATTCTCTCTTTCTTTCCCCTCCCCCCACTGAGTCTTGAAAATCCCTAAAACTTGAGATCTCCAGACTTGCTCCTCATCAGAACTAGCAGTAAAGTTACACTGGCAACACACCAACACGTACTAATGTTATTCGTGTACGGCTCACATATGCATGTATGGGGCTGTTTTTGTGTGAGCAATGCTTTTAAAATCTACCTGTTTAGTTGTAGGTTGGATGAATTGATAATTAGAATACTGGAAAGGAAAGCCTTCTATGATAACAGATGTAGAAGAGGTGCTTAATGAACAACTAATAATGGGACTAAGAGATAATTTACATAGAGATATAAAAAAGAAAAATAAAGATTGCACAGATTTGTCATATCAAGATCTCTTAACTTTAACAATAGAGTGGTCAGAGGGATAAGAGAAATTAATGGGAGAGAGAGACAGGGAAAGAGTAAAATTTATTAGGGATGTGAATCGTTTTTCAACGATTAAAATTATCGTCCGATAATGTTTATATCGTCTTAAATCGTTATAGAACACGATACAATAGAAATTCTAACGATTTATCGTTAAAAATCGTTAAATCGTGTTAGTGCGCACTAACTCGAGTTAGTGCGCACTAACTCCCCGTTAGTGCGCACTAACTCGATTTAGTGCGCACTAACTGAAAATGATACAAATAAACACTTTCCAGGTCACTGAAGGTCAGTTAGGAATGAATATGTGTTCCTATTGGCTGGCTGCCCTCTTATCTATTGATATTACCAAGGTTACCACTGAGGTGATGGTTGGGGGGATGGGAAATGGAACTGGAAACTAACGAACACCAACAGAAAATGAAACAAAGTGTTCACACTTCCCAGGTCAGTAAAGGTCACTTAGGAATGAATATGTATGTATGTATTCCTATTGGCTGGCTGTGCTCTTATCTATTGATGTTACCAATATGGTTGGGGGGATGTGAAATGGAAACAGTTGGAAGCTTGACAAAAAAAGTAATGTAATGATCAGCACTCACGTGACTAGAACTTGTTTGTTTATTATTTTTGTTAGCAGGCACCTGAAATGCTAGTGCATGTTGAATTTGCCAATCACTGTGCATTTTAGAAAGGTGGTCCTGGCTGGAACTGTACACAGTTCAAATATATGTAATTGATTGTTGGTAAGTGTATTTTTTAAGTAGCCACACTGGCACCAGTATGTTTACTTTTCCTCCTACTTAACTCACTAGCTCAGCTTTGTAAGAAGGGCTTCTCTGCTTGTGTGTTGTTTTTGTTTGGTGTGAGGAGAGCAGAAACATCAGATCTTTATTCAATCTACTACAGTCATCTCTTACAGTGCCCTATCCCTATTAATACCAGGAGTGTTGTGATCTTCCTGCACACAGTGCCCTAACCCTGATACCAGTCTGAGACAGCTCCCTCCCTGCATTACTAGTGAGAGGCTGGCTTCACAGACAGGGGGGAGCTGCCTGACCCTCACTCCTGACTTCCCCCATGACCCAGCTAGTGAATGGTGTGTGGGTGAGGGGGGGGGGGGGGAGGATGGTGAAGTCTGAGACAGCTCCCTCCCTGCATTACTAGTGAGAGGCTGGCTTCACAGACAGGGGGGAGCTGCCTGACCCTCACTCCTGACTTCCCCCATGTCCCAGCTAGTGAATGGTGTGTGGGTGGGGGGGGGGGGGGAGGATGGTGAAGTCTGAGACAGCTCCCTCCCTGCATTACTAGTGAGAGGCTGGCTTCGCAGACAGGGGGGAGCTGCCTGACCCTCACTCCTGACTTCCCCCATGACCCAGCTAGTGAATGGTGTGTGGGTGAGGGGGGGGGGGAGGATGGTGAAGTCTGAGACAGCTCCCTCCCTGCATTACTAGTGAGAGGCTGGCTTCACAGACAGGGGGGAGCTGCCTGACCCTCACTCCTGACTTCCCCCATGTCCCAGCTAGTGAATGGTGTGTGGGTGAGGGGGGGGGGGGGAGGATGGTGAAGTCTGAGACAGCTCCCTCCCTGCATTACTAGTGAGAGGCTGGCTTCACAGACAGGGGGGAGCTGCCTGACCCTCACTCCTGACTTCCCCCATGTCCCAGCTAGTGAATGGTGTGTGGGTGAGGGGGGGGGGGGAGGATGGTGAAGTCTGAGACAGCTCCCTCCCTGCATTACTAGTGAGAGGCTGGCTTCACAGACAGGGGGGAGCTGCCTGACCCTCACTCCTGACTTCCCCCATGTCCCAGCTAGTGAATGGTGTGTGGGTGAGGGGGGGGGAGGATGGTGAAGTCTGAGACAGCTCCCTCCCTGCATTACTAGTGAGAGGCTGGCTTCACAGACAGGGGGGAGCTGCCTGACCCTCACTCCTGACTTCCCCCATGTCCCAGCTAGTGAATGGTGTGTGGGTGAGGGGGGGGGGGGGAGGATGGTGAAGTCTGAGACAGCTCCCTCCCTGCATTACTAGTGAGAGGCTGGCTTCACAGACAGGGGGGAGCTGCCTGACCCTCACTCCTGACTTCCCCCATGTCCCAGCTAGTGAATGGTGTGTGGGTGAGGGGGGGGGGAGGATGGTGAAGTCTGAGACAGCTCCCTCCCTGCATTACTAGTGAGAGGCTGGCTTCACAGACAGGGGGGAGCTGCCTGACCCTCACTCCTGACTTCCCCCATGTCCCAGCTAGTGAATGGTGTGTGGGTGAGGGGGGGGGGAGGATGGTGAAGTCTGAGACAGCTCCCTCCCTGCATTACTAGTGAGAGGCTGGCTTCACAGACAGGGGGGAGCTGCCTGACCCTCACTCCTGACTTCCCCCATGTCCCAGCTAGTGAATGGTGTGTGGGTGAGGGGGGGGGGGGGAGGATGGTGAAGTCTGAGACAGCTCCCTCCCTGCATTACTAGTGAGAGGCTGGCTTCACAGACAGGGGGGAGCTGCCTGACCCTCACTCCTGACTTCCCCCATGTCCCAGCTAGTGAATGGTGTGTGGGTGAGGGGGGGGGGGAGGATGGTGAAGTCTGAGACAGCTCCCTCCCTGCATTACTAGTGAGAGGCTGGCTTCACAGACAGGGGGGAGCTGCCTGACCCTCACTCCTGACTTCCCCCATGTCCCAGCTAGTGAATGGTGTGTGGGTGAGGGGGGGGGGGAGGATGGTGAAGTCTGAGACAGCTCCCTCCCTGCATTACTAGTGAGAGGCTGGCTTCGCAGACAGGGGGGAGCTGCCTGACCCTCACTCCTGACTTCCCCCATGTCCCAGCTAGTGAATGGTGTGTGGGTGAGGGGGGGGGGGAGGATGGTGAATTCTGAGACAGCTCCCTCCCTGCATTACTAGTGAGAGGCTGGCTTCGCAGACAGGGGGGAGCTGCCTGACCCTCACTCCTGACTTCCCCCATGTCCCAGCTAGTGAATGGTGTGTGGGTGAGGGGGGGGGGGGGAGGATGGTGAATTCTGAGACAGCTCCCTCCCTGCATTACCAGTGAGAGGCTGGCTTCGCAGACAGGGGGGAGCTGCCTGACCCTCACTCCTGACTTCCCCCATGTCCCAGATAGTGAATGGTGTGTGGGTGAGGGGGGGGGGGGGAGGATGGTGAAGTCTGAGACAGCTCCCTCCCTGCATTACTAGTGAGAGGCTGGCTTCACAGACAGGGGGGAGCTGCCTGACCCTCACTCCTGACTTCCCCCATGTCCCAGCTAGTGAATGGTGTGTGGGTGAGGGGGGGGGGAGGATGGTGAAGTCTGAGACAGCTCCCTCCCTGCATTACTAGTGAGAGGCTGGCTTCACAGACAGGGGGGAGCTGCCTGTCCCTCACTCCTGACTTCCCCCATGTCCCAGCTAGTGAATGGTGTGTGGGTGAGGGGGGGGGGTGGATGGTGAAGTCTGAGACAGCTCCCTCCCTGCATTACTAGTGAGAGGCTGGCTTCACAGACAGGGGGGAGCTGCCTGACCCTCACTCCTGACTTCCCCCATGTCCCAGCTAGTGAATGGTGTGTGGGTAAGGGGGGGGGAGGATGGTGAAGTCTGAGACAGCTCCCTCCCTGCATTACTAGTGAGAGGCTGGCTTCACAGACAGGGGGGAGCTGCCTGACCCTCACTCCTCCGGGGTATTGTGATCTTCCTGCACACAGTGCCCTATCCCTGATACCAGGGGTGTTGTGATCTTCCTGCATGCAGTGCCCTATCCCTATTAATACCAGGAGTGTTGTGATCTTCCTGCATGCAGTGCCCTATCCCTATTAATACCAGGAGTGTTGTGATCTTCCTGCATGCAGTGCCCTATCCCTGATATCGGGATGTGTGCAAGAAGATCACAACACCCCCGGTATCAGGAATAGGGCACTGTGTGCAGGAAGATCACAACACCCCCAGTATCAGGAATAGGGCACTGTGTGCAGGAAGATCACAACACCCCTGGTATTAGGGATAGGGCACTGTGTGCAGGAAGATCACAACACTCCTGGTATTAATAGGGATAGGGCACTGTGTGCAGGAAGATCACAATACCCCTGGTATCAGGGTTAGGGCACAAGTTCTAGTCACATTGACTGATCACATTACTTGTTTTGTCAAGCTACCAACTGTTTCCATTTCCCATCCCCCATATACTGTCAGTAGGAAACTTGGTAACATGAATAAATAAGAGGGCAGCCAATAGGAATACATATTCATTCCTAAACTGACCTTAACTGACCTGAAAAGTGTCAAATTGTATCATTTTCAGTTAGTGCGCACTAACTCGAGTTAGTGCGCACTAATCGGAAAAAAACAATTTTTAACGATTTTTTAACTAAAAAATCGTGCCTAAGACGATTTTCTTGCCCTGCCACACGATTTCTATCGTTAAGACGATATGGAAAACGATTCACATCCCTAAAATTTATCATCAGAAAAGGTGAGGGGGTGGTGAGAGCAACCATAGAAGAGACAGATCCCATGTTGATGGCCATGCAACAATTATGTCAAACTATGGAAAAGATGGGAGAAAACCTAAATGAAATACAACAGAAATTATTATCAAGCTGTTCAAGTTCAAATAGAAAAGGGTAATAGGAGGAGTAGTCCTAACTAAAGTTGGAGAAATATCAACTCCATAAGATCTGGAGATTTCAAAAGAATAATTGAGAGTTAGAATAATGGCAATGTTGTATGCTACAGACATGGAGAACCTGGCCATATTGCTAGGTATTGTTGAAGTGAAAAGGTCTCAAACGTTCCTGATCACAAGGAAGGAAGAAAGCCTGAGGAAAAAAAAGAAGGAAAAAGTAGCACGAAATCATGCTGGACAAAAGATGAAAAATCTGACCAAAATGCTCCGCTTCGGAGAGAAGAGAGGAAGATAAAGATAGAAAGAAAGATGAATAATCCTATTCCCTACATTTCAAGAGGTGGGAATAGGAGCATAAAGACCAAAAGCCCTAATAGGGATAGTTTGATCCGATGCAATGCAATAGGACCAAGGCCAATAATGGAGGTAATCATGGCTGGAATTCCTGTTAGGTGCCTAATTGACATAGGATCTGAGGTGAGCACATTAACCACTCGTTATTTCTACCAGAACTTGGCAGTTGGTTTAAGCTTGTTTGATGGTTGAAAGATCAGGCTTATGACAGCAAACAGATTGAAAATTCCCTTGGGAGGAGCTACTGAAGTGGATATAGAATGTTTTGATCACACATTGCTGTGAGTTCATCATACGTGATGATCCTTCGAATGCCTCAGATGTGAAGTCATTGCCCCAGGATTAATAGGGACAAATGTTTTAGGAGAGTTAAAGGGACTATTTCAGCAATTCAGCTGGAAGGGTTCAAAGGATGAAGCAAAAATAGTGGCTAAAATCCGTGCAGAGATTGTGGAACATCAAAAATTTTTGCAGAAGTCTGGAAGTCTAGGGTTTATTAAATTTCTTGGAAACCAAAAGTTTAAAATTCATCCTTTAACAGAAACTGTAATACCAGAAACTTGTCAACAACTAAAAAAATTACCTTCCTATTATCCAGTAATGGTAGAATCATCAGAAAGACTATCTATTACAGAAGGTTTAATAGTAGCCAAAGTGT
This sequence comes from Rhinatrema bivittatum, assembly GCF_901001135.1. Taxonomy (NCBI): domain Eukaryota; kingdom Metazoa; phylum Chordata; class Amphibia; order Gymnophiona; family Rhinatrematidae; genus Rhinatrema; species Rhinatrema bivittatum. The sequence continues at coordinate 754,537,845 of NC_042616.1, forward strand.
AGACTAAAGTCATGGAAGGATGCTTACCAGCTGTGATAGTATATAAAAAAGATGGTGGAATGTGATTTTGTGTGGATTATAGAAATTAGAATGCTGTAACCATTAAGGACGCATTCCATCTGCTATGTATCAAGGAGTCTTTAGACATGAAAGGGAATGCCAAGAACTTCTCTACCCTTGATTTAACTTCTTCCTATAGCATGAGGATGATAAGAGGAAAACAGTGATAAACCCTTTTGGTTTATATGAATGGAACCATAAGCCATTCAGCTTATGCAATACTCCTGTAACCTTTTCCAGACTTATGGAGTACATTTTTTATATAACCCTTTTATACTTAGAGGATATCTTAGTATTCTCCACTGACTTTGAAACCCATCTAGAGTGCTTAGGAAAAATATTTGTTCATTTACATGAGTACAAGCTTAAACTAAAACCTTCTAAATGTATTCTATTAGCTCAAGAGTGTTGCATCCGTTGGTCTCAAATGGCTTTGAAATTTGTGCCTCACCTTTCTCTCTGCTCTCCCCACTAGCCTTGGGAAAATGGCTACCACCGCATCTGCATGCCGCTCCCTCCGGCGTCCCCAGAATGGCTATGGCAAAGCCCCACGCCATGTTTCTCCTAAGGGCCTCCTAGGGTGCGTGCGCGCACGCCACCCACATCTATATCCACGTCATGGCAGGTACCTCAGGGGCGTCCCCTCGAGTGACGTCATGCCATCCGGGTATTTAGCCTGCCCTTTTTTGCTAGCTCATCAAATTAGCAAGGATCGGATTCGGATCGTGAATGGATGGAAAGCCTCTGGTCTGAGCTGCTCTTCCGCTTCTTTGCTGCTGCTGGAAGCTCTCTCTGCCCTTCGGGGTATTTCTCTAACCTGGGTACCTGCTCCTCAGGGGCCCTTTACTTACTTTCAGGTGCCTATCTGGGATCAGGTACTCGCTCCTCGAGGGCCTGCTTTCCCGGACTCGGTATGTTCAACTACTTCTGCCTGCTGGGATCTCCACCTATACAGCTACCAATTTAGTGAGTAATCTAACTTTCTCAGTTTGTCTCATCTGCAGCTCTGCTGCGCTAGGAACCTGCATCCAGATATCCCTATACTATCTATGTGAGATGGGTCTCCTCAGCCAAGGGTCCCTGGACTGCTACCTCTGGATCACCTCACTACTGCCACCTCTGGTGGAACATCAGCTGTATAATAAAAGACGAATCTCTGTGTTTGTGCATCCCGAGTCTAGCCTAGTACTGTGGTTCCCCACGGGGCTCCTCCCTGTGGGTGTGGTCATCTCCACAGTACCCAAGAATCCACTCAAACACCTCCAAACCATAAGAAAGAGATCAAGTTTTGGGTGCACACCATGTCCAAAAGAGGTATTACTACACATGAAGATAAGATCAAGGTCTACAAGATTGGCCAGTCCCAAAGAGTGTGAAGAAGATTGAAAGTTTATTGGGTTCACAAGCTATTATCGTCACTTTATTCTGAATTTGCCACAGATAGCAAAACCACTTCATTTATTGATGGGCAACCCACAAAAATTGCAGAAATGTATTCAAGTGACCAATGATTGTTAACAAGCCTTTGTCACGCTCAGAGACAAATTGATGACTCCTCCAAGTCTAGCCTATCTTGATTTTTCATTACCATGTATTGTAACTACAGATGCTAGCTTCTCCAGCTTGGTGCAGCTCTGAATCAGATTCAAGATTTTATTTTATTTATTTATTTATTTAACGGTTTTATATACCGACATTCATCAAAGATATCACATCGGTTCACAGCGTAACAAGAAACTAGTGCCAGTGACGGCGCTTTACATCGAACAGGTTTAACATAATACAATTAAAAAATATTGGAACATAATAACTAGAGCAAGAGGAAAGGAAGGGGAAATAAAACATTAAACTAAAATTAGAATAACATGATTACAAGATAGTAAAAGCAGAGAAAAAAGGGGGGAAGAAGTGACAGAAGAATAAAATTAGATTAGTAAATTATTGTAAGCGAAGATTGCAGGTATATACAAAATGTACAATTATAGGGAATAATATAAAATAACAATAGTTCAGGGAAGGGGAGAGGTGAGGTGAGAAGGGGAGGGGGAGAGGTAGGGAATGGAGGGGGGAAGGGTAACACAGGAGGGAGGGAGAAGAGGAATGGTGTAAGCTTAGGTAGAAGCCGGTTCAAGCGGGGGCTCACCCGCTTATAGTGAAAAACCAAGTCAAGGGGGACAGAGAAGGGAGGGTGTAGATGAGAGCACGGGGACTTTAAGTATATGCTTTGGTGAAGAGCCAGGTCTTGAGCTTGCGCTTGAAGGTTTTTGAGCATTCTTCTTGGCGAAGTTCAACTGGCATTGTGTTCCAGAGAATAGGCCCGGCGATAGATAATGCACGGGCTCTCGTGGAGGTTAATTTGTAAAGTTTGGGTGAGGTGGTGGGCATGGTGGCGAGATGAATGTGTCTAGTGGGTTTATTGGCTTGGTGAAATCGGAGGGTGTCATTGAACCAATTCATTTCAGGATTGAACAAGGCCTTATGAACGAGTGAGAGAGCCTTATATTGTATACGGGAGGCTATGGGAAGCCAATGTAGATCTTTTAGGACCGGTGTGATGTGGTCGTGTCTGTGAGTGTTGGTCAAAATCCGGGCTGTTGTATTTTGTAGTATTTGAAGGGGGTGGATGGCATTGTTGGGGAGTCCGAGGAGAAGGGAATTACAATAGTCGATTTTGGCAAAGATAATGGTTTGTAGAACCGTACGGAAGTCAGGGGGATGAAGTAGAGGTTTAAGTTTTTTAAGGGTGTGAAGTTTAAAAAATCCATCTTTTATTATACTACTGATGAATTTCTTCAGTGTGAGGTGGCCATCGAGAATGATACCCAGATCTCGGACTTGTTGAGCAAATGGGATGTGTGAAAGAAGAGAGGGGTTCAGTTGGTTTTGGGGTGAGATAAGCATAATTTCAGTTTTAGTGGTATTGAGGGCTAAGTGGATGGAAGATAGGAGATTGTTTATGGATTGAAGGGTATCTTTCCAGATATCCATGGTTTTTGAAAGAGAGTCGGTAATGGGGATGAGCAACTGTACGTCGTCAGCGTATATATAGTGAGGGAGGTTGAGGCTAGAAAGGAGGTAACAGAGGGGTAAGATGTAGATATTGAAAAGGGTTGAGGAGAGGGATGAACCTTGTGGGACACCTTGCTTGAGGGGTATGGCCTTGGAGATATGATTTCCTAACTGAATTTTGAAATCTCTGTTACTAAGGTAGGAGTTGAACCAATTGAGAGCAACACCTGTGATGCCAATTTCAGTTAATCGCTGTAGGAGAATGGAATGGCTGATGGTATCAAATGCAGAGGAGATATCAAGAAAGGCAAGGATATAAGATTGTCCTTTCTCAAAGCCTTTGAGTATATGATCTGACAGAGAGAGTAAAAGAGTCTCGGTGCTATGAGATTTTCGAAAACCGTACTGAGAAGGTGCAAGGATGTGGTTGTCATCGAGATAGTCGGTAAGTTGTTTGTTAACGGTTTTTTCAAGGAGTTTGGAGAAAGTTATCGACTATGCGAGCCATGGACTTCAAAAGCTGGAAAGAAATGACTGGAATTAAAGTCAATTTAAATTGGAATTATTAGCGTTAAAGTTGGCACTTACAGAAAAATTTTGAGATTATTTACTATACAAGAAATTTATTGTAAAACTGACCACAACCCATTGAGACATCTCAAAACAGGCCTGTTCAGCATCAACCATCAATGATGTCTGTGGCAGACTTATCCCTACCTGCTAATTAAGATTGTAAGAGTCATAACTCCTCACAGACGATTGTGTACATTTGGCAGGCTGAAAGACATGTTGGAAGAATATATTAGGGATGTGAATCATTTTTTGACGATTTAAAATATCGTCTGATATTTTTTAAATCGTAAAAAATCGTTAAAGAGTGCGATACAATAGAAATTCCCCCGGTTTATCATGAAAAATCATTAATCGGGTTTGTGTCCACTAACGGGAGTTATTTGGGGGTGGGGGGGGGGCGGGAAAACGGGCACACCAAAACAACCCCTAAACCCACCCTGACCCTTTAAAACTAATCCCTTATCTTCCTCCACCCTCCCAAACCCCCCCAAAATGTTTTAAAATTACCTGGTGGTCCAGTGGGGGCACCGGGAGTGACCTCCCACTCTCGGGCTATCGGATGCCACCAATAAAAATGGCACCGATGGCCCTTTGCCCTTACCATGTGACAGGATATCCGTGCCATTGGCCGGCCCCTGTCACATGGTAGGAGCACTGGATGGCCGGCGCCATCTTTAAAAATGACACGGGCCATCCAGTGCTCCTACCATGTGACAGGGGCTGGCCAATGGCATGGATACCCTGTCACATGGTAAGGGCAAAGGGCCCTCGGCGCCATTTTTATTGGAGCAGCCGACGGCCCGAGAGTGGGAGATCGCTCCCCGCGCCCCCACTGGACCACCAGGTAATTTTAAAACGTTTTTGGGGGGGTCGGGAGGATGGGGGAGGCTAAGAGGTCAGTTTTAAAAGGTCAGGGTGGGTTTTTTGTTTATCGGATCGGGCGCAGCCGATAAACAAAAAACCAATGGGGCCGGATGATAAAAATTATAAGATTTGAATCGGAACCGGAACCGAACCGATTCCGGTTCTGATTCACATCTCTAGAATATATGCTCACAGATTAATTCTTGTTACAGACATGGGCCCCTCCAGGTCTCAGGAGCCCCAAAATGCTTGTCCTTCTACTTTACAACACTGAAAGTGCAGAAGACATCATGCCTACCACATGATACCTCTGGGAGCAGTTGGACTATACATAATGCACAGTGGCAGGTTTCAGAAAGAACCTTGGTGTTAGCTCATGAGGTCATCAGCTGACAGCACCTTCTCTAGCCTTAATGCTATGTACTGAGCTGATGAGAGATGGTCTATCAGCAGATTTGCCTAGGTCTCATAAGAACATAAGAACATAAGAAATTGCCATGCTGGGTCAGATCAAGGGTCCATCAAGCCCAGCATCCTGTTTCCAACAGAGACCAAACCAGGCCACAAGAACCTGGCAATTATCCAAAGACTAAGAAGATCCCATGCTACTGATGCAATTAATAGCAGTGACTATTCCCTAAGTAAACTTGATTAATAGCCGTTAATGGACTTCTCCTCCAAGAACTTATCCAAACCTTTTTTGAATCCAGCTAAACTAACTGCACTAACCACCATCCTCTGGCAACAAATTCCAGAGCTTTATTGTGCGTTGAGTGAAAAAGAATTTTCTCCGATTAGTTTTAAATGTGCTTCTTGCTAACTTCATGGAATGCCCCCTAGTCCTTCTATTATTCGAAAGTGTAAATAACCAAGTCACATCTACTCGTTCAAGACCTCTATCATATCCTTCCTCAGCCGTCTCTTCTCCAAGCTGAACAGCTGAACAGCCCTAACCTCTTCAGCATTTCCTCATAGGGGAGCTGTTCCATCCCCTTTATCATTTTGGTTGCCCTTCTCTGTACCTTCTCCATCGTAACTATATCTTTTTTGAGATGCGGCACCAAAATTGTACACAGTATTCAAGGTGTGGGCTCACCATGGAGCGATATAGAGGCATCATAACATTTTCCGTTTTATTAACCATTCCCTTCCTAATAATTCCTAACATTCTGTTTGCTTTTTTGACTGCTGCAGCACACTGAGCCGACGATTTTAAAGTATTATCCACTATTATGCCTAGATCTTTTTCCTGGGTGGTAGCTCCTAATATGGAACCTAACATCATGTAACTACAGCAAGGGTTATTTTTCCCTATATGCAACACCTTGCACTTGTCCACATTAAATTTCATCTGCCATTTGGATGCCCAATCTTCCAGTCTTGCAAGGTCCTCCTGTAATGTATCACAGTCTGCTTATGGTTTAACTACTCTGAATAATTTTGTATCATCCGCAAATTTGATAACCTCACTCGTCGTATTCTTTTCCAGATCATTTATATATTGAAAAGCACCGGTCCAAGTACAGATCCCTGAGGCACTCCACTGTTTACCCTTTTCTACTGAGAAAATTGACTATTTAATCCTACTCTCTGTTTCCTGTCTTTTAACCAGTTTGTAATCCACGAAAGGACATCGCCTCCTATCCCATGACTTTTTAGTTTTTGTAGAAGCCTCTCATGAGGGACTTTGTCAAACGCCTTCTGAAAATCCAAATACACTACATCTACCGGGTCACCTTTATTGCCATGTTTATTAACCCCTTCAAAAAAATGAAGCAGATTTGTCAGGCAAGACTTCCCTTGGGTAAATCCGTGTTGACTGTGTTCCAATAAACCATGTCTTTCTATATGCTCTACGATTTTGATCTTGAGAATAGTTTCCACTATTTTTCCCGGCACTGAAGTTAGGCTCACTGGTCTATAGTTACCCAGATTGCCCCTGGAGCCTTTTTTAAATATTGGGGTAACATTGGCCACCCTCCACTCTTCAGGTACAATGGCTCAAACACCTCAAGACTCCATCCTATAGGACAGCTACTATGCTATGTTGGTCATACATAATGGCAGCCATGCGGGCAAGTAAGGGCCTCAAGCCTGATAAGACCTGAAAGGTTAAATATCTGCTTGGTCAATGACCATTCTGCAAGCTTGTCTACCCTGGAGTCCTCAGCCTATGCGGTTTAAGGGTGGCCATAGATACGATAAGCACTATAACAGCTACTAGCGATTGGAACAAACTACTCAGCATATTTTCAATGTGCTTACATAAAGCAGGACAAGATGACTAGTCCTGAGCAGGACAGGCAAAGGGCCTTGCTGAGGTCTGACATCTCAATATTTCCCAATGGCTACCTGTGACATGTCAGGCTAGGTTAATAGCTTCTAACATAGCTTTGCCTTGGATTCAATGAGGTGAACCTTTTATTGGGTGACATGAAGGTGGTAATACAGTCATAACTAAATAAATTCTGACCTATTTCAGAGGTAACTTTCCACAATATGTAATGGCATGACACCATCCTATTCCCAATCCAGCCTTCAGATAGTCAGACCAGCATCCTTGCCTAGCCTCTGAGCAGTTAACATAAACAACATGATTGCCCAAGGGACCAGGCCCTCACCATCTGTACATGAGAGTTGACTATTTGCTTATCTAGGTGTAGCAGGGCCCAGTTGTGCATGGTGGTATGCCATCCCTATGAGATATGCTAGCTTGGAATGACCTGTGAGTTTAGGTCATGTGCTTACCAAAAGGCTGTAAGTGAAGGCCTGCTATGTGAGCACTCCGATGTAAGCACTGCCTCAGAACCAACTGAGACAGTGCTGACATCTGTGTCTTTCAGGCCCATGTGACACTATGCTTCTGAGAAACATGTGGATATATTTTGATGCACACAGATGTCAACTAGGGAATCAGGCTGTTACATGTCAAGTTTGTGCTTGAAGATTATAATTGCTTTCTTACACTTCTAGAGCACTTGGTTCCATGTCCTAAGCCCTGATGGAGTTCCATCATAACTATATGACTATCTGGCCAACATGTGAGGGCTAGGTCAGGGTCCAAGGCATAGCCAAAGCAAGCAAGAAGGCACAAGTTAGGGCAAGCTATGTGCACTATGTTGGCAGTCCTATATGTAGGCAATGGTGAGATGAGACTCTTTTGGATTGACAATCAATCTGAATACATTAGGCCAGCCATATCTCTTTGGTGTCAGATTTTATGTCAACTTTTGTCTACCTGTCTATTGCACCTATTGCTGCTCCATTATCATGATGTAGCCTAACTCGGCCTAAGTGGTTTCTGTTACACATTGACCCAGACAGAGGACCTGTGAGTAAAAGAAATATAGAGATGAGACCGGTTCAAACCACTCTGCTCAGTTCTCTTCCATGGAAGGGGAAGGAGAAGATGAGGACTAACAGGCAAGAAGCGCTGTATGATATTTTGCTGAAGCTGGCTGCTAGTCCATGCGGTCTCCCTGGCTTCTAGAGGGGGACACGGGGAATCCTTGGGTAGATCTGGAATGATGTCTACTATGATCCTATGCAATAGTGCCAGATTATGGAAGTCACAGCAGAATAGCACTATCTCAGCAACTCTGGGTGGGGCACACATCAATGCCCCCCCCCCCCATTTTGTCCAAACAGGGAAATTTGCTTTTGAGAACTCTGAGGCTATGTTCTATGACACAGCGAGTAGAACAGAAGGCCTTATAGTACCTCATCTCCACCGGCCAGGGCCTGCAACTGTATCTGTAATCGCCTGCAGCAAACAGAGAATGGCTACATCATTCACACCATCATGAATTTGTGATATCACTGCCACCTCACAGCATGCTATAAGACACTAGAAGCTAAGCTCTAGCTTGACCTGGGCCTTAAAAGACTTTCTTCAAACCCATCTTGACCAGGTGGACGGTAGTATACTCCTATCACTATAGTCTTCCCCGACACACAAGGGATTTCTACCCATAGTGCATTTAGTTTCATGCAGGATGTTTATCCTGTTGGACTTTATGCCATCCCGGACATAAAGCGCCACACCGCCTCCCAGGTGCTCCTCTCTGTCATTGCAATATAATTTGTACCCCGGTATAGCACTGTCCCATTGGTTGTCCTCCTTCCACCATGTCTCTGAAATGCCAATTAAGTCTATATCATCATACACTGCTATACATTCTAATTCTCCCATCTTACTTCTTAGACTTCTGGCATTAGCATACAAATATTTCAAAGTTTGTTTTTTGTTTGTATTTTCATTCTGCTTTTTAATTGATAGGGATAAGTTAGAATTTTTTAGCTCAGGTGAGGTTTTAGTTACAGGCACTTGGACTACTTTTCTTATTATTGGAACCTCACTGTCGGGATGCCCCAATTCTAATGCATCATTAGTATCCTTTGAAGATACCTCTCTCCGAACCATGCACTGCTGAGCGACTGTCGGCTTTCCCCTTTGTTCTAGTTTAAAAGCTGCTCTATCTCCTTTTTAAAGGTTAGTGCCAGCAGTCTGGTTCCACCCTGGTTAAGGTGGAGCCCATCCCTTCGAAAGAGACTCCCCCTTCCCCAAAAGGTTCCCCAGTTCCTAACAAAACTGAATCCCTCTTCCTTGCACCATCGTCTCATCCACGCATTGAGACTCCGGGGCTCTGCCTGCCTCTGGTGACCTGCGCATGGAACATTGAGCATTTCAGAGAGTGCTACCCTGGAAGTTCTGGATTTAAGTTTTCTACCTAAGAGCCTAAATTTGGCTTCCAGAACCTCCCTCCCACATTTTTCCTATGTTGTTGGTGACCACATGTACCACGACAGCCGACTCCTCCCCAGCACTGTCTAAAATCCTATCTAGGTGATGCGTGAGGTCCACCACCTTCGCAACAGGTAGGCATGTTACCAGGCGATCCTCACGCCCACCAGCCACCCAGCTATCTACATTCCTTATAATCGAATTACCAACTCTGACGGCCGACCTAACCCTTCCCTCCTGGGCAGAAGACCTTGGGGAGATATCCTCGGTGAGAAAGGACAATGCATCACCTAGAGAGCAGGTATGGAGATCGTGAGAGATTATTGCAGATTGCAGTTAGGAACCGGTACTCGCTCCACGAGGGCCCATGATATATACTGAAGACTCTCTGTTGCATAGGAGCCATTACAGATATATCTATAATTGTGAGTGTATCATCTACTGGTTATGTATCCAGCATACCCTGTCACTCACTACCTATAGTCTCTCTCTACAGCTCAGCAAACCCAGAGATTGCAGTTCCAGTATCTGAGGGACTTCAGCCCTGCTGGGTACATCAGCTCATTACTGCCACCTCTGGTGGTTCTACTACCTGTATAAATAAAGAACTATCTGTGTTTGTCTCCATACTCCAGCCTGGCTGGTGGTCCCTCTCAGGATATCCTCCTGGGGGCGTTGTCATCTGCCATCGGCCCAGGGATTCACCAACTTACATTGGGTGCTCTTCCCCACACTATAAGAGTTGTATTGTAGAGACTGTGGGGAGCCAACCCACTACAGATTGATAACTCCTCCTATGGAGTATTATAAATTGCCAGCTCCTCCCCTTCAGGGTACAACATTGATCAGCTTGCTAACTCCTCCCTTCTGGAGGAATTGATCATTAACAGATTGCTAACTCCTTATCCGGAGAAGTAACAGATTGCTAACTCCGCCCCTCGGGGGAGTTGATCGACATCAGATTGCTAACTCTTCCCCTCGGGGGAGCTGATCTCTAACAGATTGCTATCTCCTTCCCTCGGGGGAGCTGGTCGATAACAGATTGCTAACTCTTCCCCTTGGCGGAGCTGATCGATAACAGATTGCTAACTCCAGTGAATCCGGCTAACTGTACTGGAGAAGAAATTGGAGAAGTTAACTCCAGTGAATCCGGCTAAAAGTATTGGAGAAGAAATTGGAGAAGTTAACTTCAGTGAATCCTGCTAAAAGTATTGGAGAAGCCTAAAACTCCAGTGAATCCGGCTAAAAGTATTTGGAGAAGCAGGACTCCTGGGAATCCAGCTAAAGGTATTGATGTCTGTAGCCATGGACCCGGCTCACCTTTCCGCCTTGCAGGCTATTCCGGGCCTAGCTCAACACATCTAAGAACAGCAAGAAACCTTGGAGAAACTTACTGCAGCAGTTCATCAGTTTCATACACAGAAGATACAAGGTACAGCTTCTACACAAGAAGGTCAGTTACAGGAGGTAACTTTGAAGACAGCTGTTCCACTGGCGGTGCCTATTCGATTCTCCGGAGAACTCCAGAAGACTCGGGGCTTTTTGAACCTGTGCAGCTTACATTTCACCTTACAACCTTCCTTATTTCCCACAGGCCTCTCTAAGACCAGCTACATTCTGTCCTACTTGGATGGGAGAGCCTTGTCGTGGGCATCTACCTTGTGGGAACACAAGGACCCTATCTTGCAGGACATAGATAGATTTATGGACTTGTTTAAATCCATTTTTGATGACCCTGCTCGTATGTCTGTTGCTGTGTTTGCTTTGGTGGACTTGAAGCAAGGCAACAGATCTCTGGATGAATTTGCCATAGAATTTAAAACTCTGGCAGCAGAACTTCGCTGGGACCCCAGATGTGTGAAGACACTCTTTTGCAGAGGCCTGGATACCCGTGTAAAGGATGAGCTGGCTGCTTGTCAGACACCTGACTCGCTGGAAGAATTAATAGCCTTAGCTACTCGGATTGACTGGCGGCTCCGAGACAAGGTGAAGGAACTCCGGCCTAGGGTGTCACCTAGGTTAAAGCAAACCAGTGCTCCTGCGCTACAAAGGGGTACAGCACCTCCTGCTGAGGAGAAGAAGGAACTGAAGGAACCTGGTCATGGTCACTTGACCTCTAAAGAGAGAAGATTTAGGAGGAAGAACAGCCTGTGCATGTACTGTGGTCAGCCAGGCCATGATGTTTCAGCTTGCCCTATTCATCCGGGAAACGGACAAGCCTGAGTCCCGTGGGAGGACTGTTCTTGAGCTATACAGCAATATCTCCTCCACTCTCTCGTCCAGTCTCTGTGATCTCTGAACCAGTGACGGTTCAAACCTCTGCCCTGAAGGACTCAGGGGCAGAAGGCAACTTTATTCTCATTCGTCTTGTGGAAGACCTGAGGAGTCCATTCAGAAAATTTGAAGATCTATGTTTCTTTACACCACCACTTCTCTTGAGGGTCTTATCAACATCACCAGCAGTTTTTCTATTACCTGCTGTTTTTCATAGTGGTTGCTACGCGCGCCATAGCTAGATGGCGCTCTACATCTTCAGTGTCTTCCTGGACTACAAAATTGAGATATCCGCTACGATCTATCCACTCGGAAGTTGTGCTGGAGATATACAGCACTGTTGATTCTGAAGAAGAAGATATTCCTATCTACCAGCTTTTGTGTTTGGTCCACTCGGAAGTCGTGCTGGAGGTGTACAGCACTGTTGATTCCGAAGAAGAAGATATCTCTAGCTATCAACATTACATTTGGCTTAATCGGAGGTCATGCTGGAGGTTTACAGCACTGTTGATTCTGAGGATGAAGATATCTCCACCCATCAACCTGATCATTTTACTGGTATTGCCATCATCTCTCTTCCAGCATCCTGCGGAAGAGCTACCCAGAAGTGGATTTTGGACAAGTTTCTACATCACCGCTTCAACTGATACCTCAGTGACATCCACAGCAGCCTTCTCATTGCTGCTGATATCATCTTACACTCTGCAAGATTCTTCAAATCTCAACATCCATCTGTCATCGTGTTATATGAAATTGAACTCAAGAATTTAGAGATCCTGGATATTTGTACAGAGGCTGAGTTGTGTATGCCTAAATGGGCTTCGGCCCCAAAATCATCATTGGGAGCCTCAGACCTATTGGATAAAGAGATGCTTCATCAGTTCCACCTCGCGCCTCCTTGGTACTTAACCTGGCAACCGAAGAGGAGACTACCCTTTGAAGGGGGATACTGTTGCGTTCATGCCTGTTTTTGCCCTCGCTCCACCCTCTCTACCTTTGCGGTGACTCCCTTCGGGTCTGACGAACAGATGCTGCCGCGGCTTCTCCTCGCCGCTTCTTCCCAGAGTCCCCGGCCTGGCCTGATGCTGCAGATCCGCCATGTTCCTGATGACGTAAGGGCATGCGTGCGTGCGCTCCAGAGTTAGTACTGGCAAGAGCGCGAACCTAGGGGGCGACCCCCGTAGTGACGTCATCCGCTTCCACCTTAAAAAGTCTTTGTTTGCAACTACGAATTGAGTTAGCAAGGGGAATTCTTTCTTCGCTGCTCTGCCTCCACAAACTTACCAAGGGGTACCCGCTCCTCGGGAGCCCCGCTCTCTCGTCTTGATTTCAGATTCTAAGACGGGATCCAGTACTCGCTCCTCGAGGACCTACGTCCCTGAATGCTCAGAAGACTCCCTATTGCCTGGAAGCGATCGCAGACGTGAACACTGTGAGTTCTATTGCAGATAGGAACCGATACTCGCTCCATGAGGGCTGATGTTTCTAGTACTGAAGACTCTCTTCTGTCTAAGACGTTATCGCAGGTACGGAGATCGTGAATGATTATTGCAGCGTGCAGATAGGAACTGGTACTCGCTCCATGAGGGCCCATGTTCCTAACACCCTTCAAAGACTCTCTTCTATAACCCTCCAAAGACTCTCTTCTATTTCAGAAGCCATCGCATACACAGATATTGTGAGTTCTTATTCCAGATTGCATTTAGGAACCAGTACTCACCTAAAGGCTCCTGATCCTGAATATACTGAAGATTCTCTGTTGCATAGGAGCCATTACAAGGAGGTAGCAGAAAAAATAAAGGTGAAAAAATAAAGGCGAAAAAATCCACCATTCAAGAAGCACAAAGGATCCCTAAAAGAGGAACACAGGGAAGAATTTCTGGTGAAGCTGAATGAGATGAGGAAAGAAATCTGGAAAGCAAAAGATCAAGCAGAAGAAAAGACTGCCAAAGAGGTAAAGGGAGGTGACAAAACATTTTTCAGATACTGTATATCAGAGAAAGGAAGAACGCCAGAGGTCACTAGTAAAATTGAAAGAAGACGAGGAGTAATGTGTGGAGAAACATAAAGAAATAACAGAAAATTTAAACAAATACTTCAGTGCTCACTAAAGAAGACCCTGAACATTGCTAATTGACAAGAACCTGGATTGCAGTGGGGTAGACACAGCTCCATTTACAGAAGTGAATGTATGAGAAGAAGAAGTATAAAGCTGAAAGTGGAGTCGGATGGGGGACATCCCAACACATCACAACAGCTAAGTCCCTCCCTCCAGACTTACCATCCAATCGGGGAGACGAGAGGGATTTTAAATTTTACATCTCTCCGGCGTCGCGCGCCTTTGACGCGCGACAAAGGGGCTTGCCCCTTTGTGCGCCCCTTCGTGCAGCCCCTGAGATCATACTCTTTTTCATTATCTGCTTAATTCTCCTTTCATACCTTGATTAGAATTCAGCATATCATCTTTAAATCTATAAATTACATTGGCAACAAGATTCAAGTCAGCTGATTCGTGTAAGGGAGACGAGAATAGATCCCAAGCTTTATTCATCAACAGGAAAACAAATTGAAATTGTAATCCAAAATCTCCACAAACCCTGGAACCTCAACAGATAGTGTTCCCTGATCCTAAAGCCAGCTTCGAGTCAATAATAAGCCAGTTTACTGGCCCTTGAATCTTCATCTTCTTTGGAGCACTCGAGTAAGCCTCTAATATTCTCTCTATACCACACAAACAGATCAACATGCTTCTTGGTTTCCCTATCCCTATACATCACCATGTTTGCCATGGCGAATACTCCATACCAATCATCAAGAATCAACGTAAACATCAAACTAAGCCTCTCCCACAACACTACAACCGTCATCAAAGGCTAATTCCAATAATGATTTCACCAATCACACAATTCCTCGGCCTTTCTCTGTTATCTCTTACTCTATTCAATGCTCAATCACTTTAAAAAAAACTCATATCTTAAACGACTACCTTACTGAAGTAAACCCAGATATCTGTGCAATCACAGAAACGTGGTTTAAACCTTCAGATTTAGCTCTGTTAAATCAACTACCAACTCAGCTTTATGATTTTTTCTCCATACCTAGAACCAAAAGAAAGGGAGGAGGTCTGCTTCTCGCAGCCAAGAAAGGTCTAAGAATATCTTTACAACATTCATATACCACATCAAAATTAGAGCTCTCTTTCTTTAAATCTGATCATTTACAAATTGGCCTAATCTACGCTCCACCAGGATCTTTAGATTCTGACCCTTCACCAGTCATTGAACTCTCTGCCAAATACTTCAACCCAGACAAACCTGCCATCTTACTGGGTGATTTCAACTTACATGTTGATGCTTCACCACAATCCCCAAATTGTGTTACCCTACTCTCGGCTCTCAACTACATGGGCTTCACACAAATTATAAAAGCCCCTACCCACAAAGCAGGTCACACTTTAGACCTTATTTTCATTAATCAGTGCATCTCAAACACAAATACAATCACATGTTCACCTGTCCCTTGGTCGGACCATCAAATCATCAACACGACCTTCAAGCTTTCACAACATCCTCCACTTTCGTTCCCAAAAAACACTATTCAATTCAGGAAACCTTGTTCTACAGACCTTCTCATCAATCAGTTCACTAATGAATTATTACATCTCGATCTCTCCAACGCATCTACAGCCACCACCTCATGGTGCAACATCACCAAAAAGATCGCAGACATTACCTGCCCTTCCATCACAAAAGTAGTACAACCTTCGCCAGACAACAGGAAACCCTGGTTCACCCCAGAACTGAAGCTGCTTAAACAAGAGCTAAGAAATAAAGAACACACTTGGAGGAGAAACCCATCCCCCACAACATTAGCTATTTATAAAACCTCCCTCAATGCTTATAGGATCACCATACTGAGAACAAAGAGAGATTTTTTCTCAAAAAAAATACATCATTTCATATTTGATTCAAAAGCACTTTTCTCCTACGTTTCAGATCTCACTAAACCATCACCTCCTACCATTCCTGATGATCAAGCACTCAACAAAGCATCAGAACTAGCAGAATACTTTAAGGATAAAATTGACAAACTATCTCTTTCTCATCATCTTTTTCATTTATTTATTTATTTTTGGTTTTTATATACCGGAAGTTCCTGTATAAAATACATATCACTCCGGTTCACAGGTAACTGAAATAACTACCGCCGTGTGGCGGTTTACATGGAACATATCAAACGATTTACATAGAACATTTCAAACGATTGCTATATAATAAGTCGAAAAAACAAACTAAGTTCACCTATGGAACATATAAATAAGGCCAATAATAAATAGTGTAAAATAAACATTGCATTAATGCTATAGGACAGTAGGTTGATTATATCTTGTTCTTAGCTCTCTGGGAATGCTTGAAGGAAGAGCCAAGTCTTGAGTTTCACCTTAAAAGTGTTATGGCATGGCTCGAGGCGGAGGTCTGGAGGTAGTGAGTTCCAGAGTGACGGGCCCGCTGTGGATAAAGCGCGTTTTCTCAGGGAGGATTTTGCGGGTTGGGTGATCAATCTGTTTTGATATGCCCTTCTCGTCGGCTTTTTAGAAGTGTGTAGTTGGAGCTGGAATGTTAGGTTGAGTGGGGAGATGTTATGTAGGGCCTTATGAATCATCATGCTGGTTTTAAACTGTATCCTGTATTTGATGGGAAGCCAATGGAGGTGTTGGAGGATCGGGGTGATGTGGTCTTTTTTTTGGCATTGGTGAGAATTCTTGCTGTGGCATTTAAGACCATCTGTAGGGGTTTTGTGGAGCAGGCGGGAAGTCCCAGCAGGAGTGAATTGCAGTAGTCCAACTTCGGGAGAATGATGGCTTGGAGTACTGTGCGGAAATCTCTGTAGCGTAGAAGTGGCTTTAGTTTCTTTAAAACTTGTAATTTAAAGAAGCATTCTTTTGTGGTGTTGTTTACGAATTTACTGAGGCTGAGTCTGTTGTCTAGGAGTACACCCAGATCTCTGACTTGAGGTGAGGTGGTGTATCCTGATGTGTCTGGAGAGTTGCTGGAGCTAGGTGTAAATAGTTCCGGTGCTATTATTAGGATTTCCGTTTTGTTAGTATTTAGGACCAGGTTGAGGCTGGTTAGAAGCTCGTTGATGGTTGAGAGGCATTTATTCCAGTAGTTCATGGTCTTGTGTAGGGTGTCTGTTATGGGGATGAGAATTTGTATATCATCCGCGTATAGGAAGTGGGTAAGCTTGAGGTTGGTAAGAAGTTGACAGAGTGGGAGAAGATAAATGTTGAAGAGGGTGGGGGAGAGTGAGGAGCCCTGTGGTACCCCCATTTTGGCTTGAATGGGATGAGACTCTTCGTTGTTTATCTTGACTTTAAATGTTCTGTTCTCCAGGAAGGATTTAAACCAGTTGAAGGCTGCTCCTGTGATGCCGATGTCTGTTAGACGTTGTAGTAGGCTAGAGTGATTCACGGTGTCGAACGCTGCGGAAAGATCCAGAAGTGCGAGGAGGCAAGGTTGGTCTTTTTCAAGATTGAAGATAATGGTGTCCGCTAGTGTGGCTAATAGCGATTCGGTGTTCTTTTTCTTCCGGAATCCAAATTGGTTATTGGAGATGATATTGTTGTCTTCTAGGAATTCAGATAGTTGTCGGTTGACGACTTTCTCCATAATTTTAGCTAACATTGGAAGGTTTGCTATAGGTCTGTAGTTAGCGGGATCTGTGGTGGGAAGGTTGGGTTTTTTGAGGAGCGGTTTGAGTATTGCCAACTTGAGTTGGTTGGGAACTTGGCCTTGGGCGAGTGAACGGTTAATGATATCTGCCATTGGCTTGGCTATGGTGTCAGGGATGGAACTCAGCAGGTTTGATGGGATATGATCTAGAGGGTGAGAAGATGGTTTTAGCTTCTTAAGGATGTTTGCTATTTCTAAGGTGGATGTGGGTTCCAGAGATTCGAGTTCTGCTGTATGTGTGTTGGGTTGAAGAACGGGTGCTATATATGTCCCCCTTTCCCTCACATTACCTCACCTCAACTAAATACAACGCTGGAAACTTTCGAGACCACTTCAGCACTTGAGATAGAAAACATACTTAAAAAAATGAAACCGTCATCTCATACCTTAGACACAATTCCTACTAACCTTCTCATCGCAATAAGAAACTCCATATCAAAACCAATTGCAGACATCATTAACTGCTCTCTCTCCCAGGGTCTAGTTCCTGACCAACTTAAATTAGCCATTCTCAAACCTCTACTTAAAAAACCTAACCTTCCAACCACAGATCCAGCTAACTTCCGCCCAATAGCTAATCTGCCATTGATCGCCAAAATTATGGAAAAGATAGTCAATAAACAACTATCTGAATATTTGGAAGAAAACAACATTCTTGTATCTTCCCAGTATGGCTTTCGGAAATCGTTAAGCACTGAATCTCTCCTTATCTCTCTTACCGATTCTATTCTATCTAATATGGACAAAAAACAACCACATCTTTTGATACTACTAGATCTCTCTGCAGCCTTTGACACTGTCAACCATTCATCTCTATTAAAATGTCTGGCAGATATAGGCATTAAAGGAACAGTCTTCAGCTGGTTCAAATCCTTCCTAGCAAATAGACAATTCAAAGTAAAGATTAACAACAAAGAATCACAACCGATCCCTTCCAACCGGGGGGTCCCTCAGGGTTCCTCCCTTTCCCCTACCCTCTTCAACATTTACCTCTTACCTCTATGTCATCTACTTACTAAACTAAACCTAACTCACTATCTCTACGCGGATGACATCCAGATACTCATCCCAATCTCAGAATCCTTACAAAAAACCTTGGCTCACTGGAACAATTGTTTGCAACAGATCAATCATCTTCTCTCCAGCCTTTGCCTCATTCTTAACAACAACAAAACTGAGATCCTAATCATCAATCAAGACATCAACATCAAACTTCTAAACCCAGCTGACCTACTCAACTCATCCACTCCCATATTGAATCACTCACCACATGTTCGAGATCTAGGTATCATGCTAGACAATCAGCTCAATTTTAAAAAATTCATAAGCACAACCACGAAAGACTGTTTTTATAAGTTACAAGTCTTAAAAAAATTGAAGCCTCTTCTTTATTTCAACGATTTTCGGATGGTCCTACAAGCCATTATTCTATCAAAAGTCGACTATTGCAATTCGCTTCTCTTTGGCCTTCCATATTCATCCATCAAACCCCTCCAAATGCTACAGAACTCTGCAGCCAGAATCCTTACCAATACGAATAAAAGAGATCACATCACCCCCATTCTCAAGCTCCTCCACTGGCTGCCTATAAAGCAAAGGATCCTATATAAAGTACTCACCGTAATTCATAAATCCATTCACAATATCTCTCCTCTTCAATTATGTAACCAACTACGCCCTCACTCCTCCTCTAGACCCATCAGAGGAGCATATAAAGGCACACTCTATGTACCTTCAACAAAATCCTCGCATCATAAACGTGCCATATCTACAGCAGGCCCCATTCAATGGAATGCGCTCCCACCAGACATTCGGCTTGAGTTCTGCCACTCTTCATTCAAAAAAAAAACTTAAAACCTGGCTCTTTAGCCAAGCTTTTCCAGGACCATGATCATCATTTTTTCCCCTCCAACCAGCAAGAACATATCTTCTTCACAAACCCCCATTTTCCATACCACTACCTACTTCGGTATCTAATCTCTTGCTGCAGGACACTTGAGACTTTCTCACTTATACGTTATAATTTTTATGCTCAATAAGACCTGTCAACTTAATTGTTTAAGTCTTTTTTTTTTTTTTTTCTCCTTTATCTTTTGGTCATCAATGTTACAACGTTATTGTTAAATTTTGAACTTATGTACACTGTTCCAAGTTTCATAACCTTGTTCTATGTAATGCCTTTTGGCAATTTTCATGTTCTGTTTCAATGTAAACCGATGTGATCTTTATTTCATATAGGAACACCGGTATATAAAAATCTAAAAATAAATAAATAAATAAATAAATAAATAAATCCCAGGATACTAAGGGAGCTTAGAGATCTGCTGGCGGGTTTACTGAAGATCTGTTCAATAGATTCCTAAAACAGGAGTGTTGCCATAAGGTTGGAGAACACTTCTCTGCTACCACCACCAAGGAGGTGGTGGTGGTAGCAGAGAAGGTGGTTAGCCTCACTTTGGTGGTGAGAGGTGGTTAGCCTCACTTTGGTGGTGAGAAATTTAATGGAGACTCTGCTTAAGGAAAGGATAGTGAACTATCTAAAATCCAGTAAGCTGCTGCATCTGAAACAACATGATTTCACCAGAGGAAGGCCTGGCAAATGAAAGCGATTGATTTATTGATTGAGTGACTAGAGAATTAGATCAAGGAAGAGCACTTGATGTGATTTACTTGAATTTCAGCAAAGCTTTTTCAGCCTTTATAGGAGGCTCATGAATAAAATGAGAAGCTTGGGTGCCAAGATGGTGGAGTGGATTACAAATTTGTTGACTGAAAAAAGACAGTATGTAATGGTAAATGGAACTTACTTTGAAGACAGAATTGTGTTAAGTGGAGTGCCTCAGCGATTGGTTTTGGGACCAGTTTTTGTTCAATATCTTCGTGAGCAACATTGTGGAGGGCTTAGAGGGAAAAGTTTGTCTTTTGGCAGATGATATTAAGATCTGCAACAGAGTGGACATGCCTGAAGGAGAGGAAATAATGAAGAGTGATCAGAGGTTTGGCAATTTGGATTCAATGCCAAGAAGGGCAAGGCCATGCATTTGGGGTGCAGGAATCCAAAGGAGTTGTGTTCAATGGGAGTGAAAGACTAATGTGCACAGACTGGGAGAGGGACCTTGAGGTGATAGTATCTGGTGATCTGAAGGCAGGGAAACAATGTGACAAGGTGGTAGCTATTAAAGCCAGAGGAATAACCAGAAGGAAAAGAGAGATTATAATGCCCTTGTCCAGGTCTTTGGTGAGGCCTCACCTAGAGTACTGTGTGTGTTCAGTTCTGGAGCCTGTATCTCAAAAAGGATAAAGACAGGATGGAAGTGGTGCAGAGAAAGGCAACCAAAATGGTGTGGGTCTGTACCAGACCTATAAGGAAAGGCTGAAGGATCTGACTATGTATATCCTGGAGGAGAGGAGGTGCAGGGGAGATATGATACAGACCTTCAGATACCTGAAAGGTATATGATGCACAAACATAAAACCTTTTCCATTGGAAAGGAAACTGTACAACTAGGGGTCACAATATGAAACTCCAATAGGGACATCTCAGAGAAAACATCAGAAGATATGTCTTCATAGAGAGGGTGGTGGATGCCTGGAATGCCTTCCCAGAAGAAGTGGTGAAGAAGAGATCAGTATCAGAGTTCAAGATGGCATGAGATAATTACTGCAGATCCCTAGAGGTTAGAGGATGGAAATGAAGAAATGGGGTAACTTATGTTAACTTTGGGTGTAACATTTCTGCATGGGACTAACCTGCATGGAGCAGCGGTTACTACTACTCTTAACAGAAGGCATGGCAGTAACCTGCATGGAGTGGCAGTCTATATCACCTTTAATAGAAGGCATGTAGGTAATCTGCACAGAGCAGCCGTTATTAGCATTAGCAACTTGCTGGGCAGACTAGATGGACCATTTAGTCTTTATCTGCTGTGATTTACTATGTTACAAGAACGTCACTCCCACAAGTGTCCTCTTGGTAGGAGTACACTTTCTGTACTGTTATGACATTTGTGAAATAAAGAAGTTGAGAGTGACATTCTAATACCCATATCAATCACACCAAAAAAAACCCACATACACCAACGGTGTATTCCAGTACACACCAATGTAAACAATCAAAAAACAACAAGTGTCCTGGTACTAAATTTTAAATAGCACCTAATACGCCAAACTACTTATGTATGACCCTCTATTCACGGGCAGAAATTATCAGTACTGCTCGTTTCGCATAGGGGTCACTAATCCTTTAATCGAATATAATTTTTTTGTTGATTTTCAAAAAATTTTTAAGCAATTGCAATCGAGAGTAAAAAACGGATACTTATCCGCACTCGGAACCCAAACCCGACATGGCCATGTTTCGGACTTCTGTCCTGCTTCAGGGGAAAATATTCAGAAAGCCAATTCAGGTGGTAGAGAACGTCTTCTTCTTTCGGCGAATTTACTCCGTGCCGGTCCTGTTTGTCAACGCGGGGGGTCAGGGAGCGATTTCCCGCCGCGAATCGTTTTTGTACGGAAAATGGCGCCGGCAGGAGATCGACTGCAGGAGGTCGTTCAGCGAGGGTTCCGGCGCCTCGCTGAACGACCTCCTGCAGTCGATCTCCTGCCGGCGCCATTTTCCGTACGAAAACGATTCGCGGCGGGAAATCGCTCCCTGACCCCCGCTGGACCTCCAGGAACTTTTGGCCAGCTTGTGGGGGGCCTCCTGACCCCCACGAGACTTGCCAAAAGTCCAGCGGGGGTCCGGAAGGACCTCCTGCCGTCCAATCTTTTTCGTCTATGGCCGCCGCCATTTTCGGCGCCATTTTGGAAAATGGCGCCGGCTGAAGACGACAAGATTCAGAGCAGGAGCCCGTTCCGGACCGCTGCCGTTCCGGACCGCCGCTGGACCCGCAGGTTATTTAAGTTATTTGGTGGGGGATTTAATTTAAAGGGTCGGGGGTGGGTTTTAGGGGGTTTTAATGTGCCGGTTTTTCGATTTTTCGATTTTTAACGATTTTTAACGATTTTTCACGATATTTACCCCCCCAAACGGCAACAATACGATTCCCTCCCCCTCCCAGCCGAAATCGATCGTTAAGACGATCGAGGACACGATTCACATCCCTACAGGAAACAGCCCACATAGCCCAAAGGACGACCCAATATCTCCTTCCCATTTAGCCCTTGAAACAGGATCACAGACAGAGGGACATGATCTACCTAATGGAAGTTCCTTCCTTCCTTTTTGCTTTGTAGAAGAAATGCATAATAAGAACCCGATGCAAAGATTCGATAAATCTGCCACCTCTCCCTGCAAAAGTATGAGCACCATGGCCTAGAAGCAATCAATAAAAATACTAGATAGTTTGTACAATGTGTAATGTGATCACAGCAGCGCTCATGCCCCCTATCTATTATCACTGTTATGATTAATCCTCTAATCAACAAACTCATTGATAAGCTGAGGCGGGAATCGGAGAATGCTATGGGAACACTGAATGTGAAGACGGTGGGAAATCACAAATCCTGTACAGGGAGAGGCGTAGACTACAGTAGGAGTTCCTTGCCCCGCCTGTCGCTAGGCGGTGGCTGCTGTGCCCTCTGCTCTGCTATGACACACTCCCCGCTGGCACTCGGCTCAGGGACTGCACCTGTGTGTTGTGTGTGCGCGCGGGTGCGCTCACGTGACCGACGGGGGCTGTGGAATGTCAGGTTGTGCTCACCTGGCCACGTGACAGGGCCGCGACTTTGCGCTCACCTGCTGTTCCCCCCCTCGCGCCACCGCCAGCTTGGGAGGAGGCGCGCGCGCTCGGTACCTCTGAAGGCTGCACAGTTTCAGCTCGGGCGACACCATGGCTGAGATCGGAGCTCCTCCAGGTCCCACTCCCGCCGCCCTCGCCTACAGCGCGCCCACCCTCAACCTGCCCACCGGCCTGGACGTGCTGAGGACCTACACCGGCGCCTTCATATGCCTGGAGCTGGTAAGGGGGGGGGGGTTGTCTTGCTGACGTCTTGCTGTTCTGCCGGGGTAAAATTGCCGGGCTGAAAGGGACAAAGAATAAACGGGTAAAGAGGCGACACGGAGGAAAGGGGCAAAAAGGAAGACCGTCCCTGAGCGGGGGAGGGACAAGACGGAAGGCGGGAGGGCAGGAGGAAGAATGGGGCAGTGAGAAAATGTTAGCGATGAATGAATGGAGCAGTAAAGGTTTTCTCAAGAGCTGTGTGGTAAGCAGGTATCGAGCTCTTTCTAGCAATACAAAAACGTGCTGACCTGTGTTTATAGCCTGGTACTGCTAATTATGCTGTGGAAAGAAAAACTCTCTGGATCCTGGTGTTCAGCCGCTGCCAGATCAATCTGAGATTGCTCAACAGTTAGCTCTGCCTCTGCCCTAGGGTTAGAGTGGTATTTTGATGAATTCGGTAGATTGTATGTTTTTCTACTTTTTTACATCTTTTTTCCCCCTCCAGTCCTGTGCTTTTACAGCAAGAATCTTAGCTTGGATGTAGAAACTGAGACCTGCTGTTTTAATATGTGATCAATAAAAAGGAGAAAATGTCAGACAAAATTCTTGCCTGAGACCTGCAAAAATTGCTTCCCTACGAGCCCTCTTCCCCACTCACCCAATATAATGTCTGTATTTCCCATTTATGGGGCAACATACTAACTTGCCTAATTGTATTTTTTTTTGGGCAGTGGGGCTTCTCCCGGAAATACCCTGAAATGCTGAAATTTCAGGGGGTCCATGTGTTTTTCTGAAAAAATGTGCACGTTTGCTGCCTGACAGGTAGTAAAACTTCTGTGTGTGGCCTGCTGTGTGTGTGTGAAAATGTATTTATATTTCCTGGGCATACCAGATCATTCCAGACCCCAGTGGTTTTATACCTCCCTCCCTACCAGCAGGTGTAGGCATAGAACAAAACCTTGAGGCACTGCTACATAACCGAGAGTGCCACCTGCAGTCCCTCAGTCTTTCTCTGTCTCCAGCAGATGGTAGAGGTGAAAACCTGCAGTCTTGACTGGCCTGGAAGTTTGTGAAGTGGTGCAGCTCCCCGAGGTGGCAGGTTCTGATTGGTGGGCCATCCCTTGGGTTGAGCAAGGCGAATGGGGGGTTGGATACCCCTGGCTGTTTTCCAGGGCCCCTGATAGCCAGGGGACTGACTCGCTCTCGGCACCCCAAGGTCCCCTCCTGCCCGCAGCTGGACTCTCCAGGGAAGTATCCTCGCTGGGGATTTTTGCTTCTTTCTCTCTGTGGGTAAAGCAAAAAAAAAACCCTGCATTTGCTTCTGCGGAGAGTTTCCAATCTGGGGTAATCGGCCTGGGGGCCTGTAGCAGGGGTGGGAGTGGCTTATGTGGCGGATGCATTTTACGACCTTGTGTGCACGGTGGCCAGGAGTATGGTCTTGGTGATTGCTGCGCGATGACTCCCGTGACTGCACAGCTGGTCGGTAGACATTTCGTCCAAGACTCAGTTATGTAATATGCCTTTTAAGGAGAAGCTTTTCAGAGAAGATCTCTCTCAACTGATGAAGTCCCTGGGTGAAACCAAGGGCCTTAGACTGCCAGAAGACAAAAAGAACACAAAGAAGCCTTATTCATCTTGTCCGTGTTTCCGTGAGTCGAGACGTTTTCGGTCAGGCAGAGTGGCCTCCTGTTCAAGTTCCAAGCAGCCATCGGGTCGCCAGCTGTCCTTTCGGGGCTCTGGCAGATCCGCCAGTGATGGTGCTGGTCAGGAGGCTGGAGCTGGCAAGCTGTCCCAATGATGCCAGGCTGGCCCGCTCCTCTTTGATGGCGACAGGGGACAGGCTGTCCCTTTTTCACGAGGAATGAGTCAAAATCACCTCTGACCAGTGAGTTCTAGAGGTAGTGAAAAACGGTTACGCCTTAGAATTTTCGCAGCCTCCCGAAGAAGCCTTCCTGGAGTCACACTATTCTTCCCGAAACAATCAGCAAGCGATAGAGGGGACTCTTCGAAGATTGATAGCCCTGGACGCCATAGTGTCGGTGCCGCCCAACAAACAGGGGCAGGGAAGGTATTCCATTTCTTTTGTAGTGCCAAAAAATAAGGCCACCTTCTGCCCCATTTTGGATTTACAGAAGGTGAACGTGAGCCTGCGAGTGCCACGGTTCACCGTACACAGTGTCTGCATTCTGATTGCAGTGGTCCGGAAAAGTGAGTTCCTGGCATCCTTGGATCTGACGGAGGCCTATCTGCACAGTCCCATCCAGAAAGACCATCAGAAGTTTCTGCGCTTCAAAGTGCTGGGTCAGCATTTTCAGTTTCAGGCTCTCCCTTTTGGCCTAGCTACAGCCCCTCGAACGTTGACGAAGGTGATAGTAGTCGTGGCTGTGGCCCTGAGGAAGGAAGGAATGTTGGTCCATCCATACATGGACGATTGGCTCATCCATGAAAAGATGCAGACTGCATCAATCGGTACAGCGATTGATGCAGAGTCTGAGCAACTTGGGATGAGTGATCAACATGGAGAAGAGCCACTTAGTTGCCTCTCAGTCTCTCGAGAATCTAGGAGCCGGTTTCGAAACCCTGAATGGCCGATTGTTCTTGTCTGTGGACAGGGTACGAAAAGGTGTAGGAACAAGTCTCTTGTCTGCTGCGGCTACCAATACCATGGGTCTGGGACTATCTGCAGATCTTGGGTTCCATGTTATCGATGTTGGACCTGGTTCCGTGGGTCTTTGCTCATATGTGGCCCCTGCAGAAGGAGCTGTTATCCCGGTGGAAACTGGTGTCTGAGCAGTTTTTCCTTCCGCTCCCTCTTTTGAAGGAGGACAGGGACAGCCTGGATTGGTGGCTGTCAAAGACCAATTTGGGGAGAGGAATGGACCGAGAGATCCCGGATTGGGTAGTGGTGACCACGGATGCCAGCATCAAGGGATGGGGAGCCAATTGTCTGGGCTGTTCAGCTCAGGGCCTATGGTCATTGGCGGAGCAGACTTGGTCAATCAATCGATTGGAAATGAGCAGTCCGCAGAATGTCGGTCATGTTTCTGCTCCTGGTCCAAGTCGCATGGTGAGGGTGCTGTCAGACGATGCAACAATAGTAGATACATCAACCGCCAAGGAGGAACAAAGAACCACGTGGTGGCATCAGAAGCGCAGCTGCTCTTTGTGTGGGCGAAATGCTGTCTAGAAGGATTTGCGGTCTCCCACGTTGCAGGAGTCGACAATGTATAGGCAGATTTCTTGAGCCATCAACAGCTGGATCCCGGGGAATGGGAGTTGTCCCCGCAGGCGTGGATCCACATTTGTGCTAGATGGGGAACTCCTCAACTGGATCTTATGGCCACATGAGCCAATGCAAAGACAATGCAATTTTTTTTTTTAGTATGCCCATGGTCGACAAGGGTTCTGCTGTATGTCTTTCCCCCCCCCCCCCCCCCCATGCTTGCTCATAGGGCATGTGTGCTACAACACATAGAAGCACATCCAGGGATGGTGGTACTAGTAGCGCCCGAGCGGCCGCAGCGGCCATTGTTCGTGGATCTAGTCCATCTGGCGGTGGATAGTCCTCTTCAACTGTCTTATCTGCGGGGCTTACTGTGCCAAGGTCCCATATTTTCGGATCAGGAAGATCACTTTTGTCTTGCAGCATGGCTTTTGAGAGGTGATGTTTGCGCATGAAGGTATATTCAGAACCGGTGATTGCTACCCTTCTTCAGGCTAAGTGGCCAACTACCTCCCTGGCTTATGTCAGGGTTTGGAAGGTGTTTGAGGCCTGGTGTACACAAGTACGGTTTGGATTGTCTGGCTTCCGTTCCGCACATTTTGTCCTTCCTGTAGCAGGGTTTATCCAAGGGTCTGGCTTACAGTTCACTGAGGGTCCAGGATTTGGCTCTGGGCTGCCTTCGAGGCAGGGTCCAGGACAAGCCTTTGGCCTCTCATCTGGAGGTCATTAGTTTTCCGAAAGGAGTGAAGCATTTAAAGCCTCCAGTTAAAGATCTGCCCAGAATGGAATCTCAGTTTAGTATTGTGGGCTGTCTGTGAAGCTCCCTTTTGAGCCTTTACATCGGGCCACCCTAAAGGATCTTACTTTGAAGACAGTTTTTCTAGTGGTCATTTGCTCCACCAGACTAATTTTGGAGCTTCAGGCCCTTTCGTGTCATGACCCTTTCTTACGGATCTCCAGCGACAAGGTGTCCTTGCGTACTGTGCCTTCCTTTTTGCCTAAAGTGGTATCTGCCTTTCATGTTAATCAGATGGTGGAATTACCGGGCTTCCTGGAGTGGTCTCGGGATTCTACAATGGGCAGGGACCATCGCGTCTTGTTGCGTTATCTGAAGGTCACTAATTCTTTCTGATGTTAGACCACCTTTTTCAGTGGAGCAAAGAAAGGGGAAAGGGCATCAAAGGCTACCTTGGCCCACTGGTTTGCAAGGGCAACTCTGTCCCAACTGCCCTTAAAGCGCATTCCACACGGGCGCAAGCAACCTCTTGGGTGGAATGTCAGTTGCTTTCTCTCCAGGAGATTTGTAGGGCAGCTATCTGGTCCTCGGTCCATACTTTTACCAGCCATTATCGCCTGAATGTGTGCACTCCGGATTCAGCTAACTTCAGGGAAAGCATCCTTAGAGCGGGTCTTTCGGGTTCCTATCCAGTGAGGGAAGCTTTGGTACATCTCGCTGGTCTGGAATGATCTGAGTATGTCCAGGAAAGGAAAATTGGTTCTTACCTGCTAATTTTTGTTCCTGTAATACAGCAGATCATTCCAGAGACCCACCCCTGTATGGCTACTGAAGGACTGACTCCTGATTGGGTTTCTAATGCATTCTGTAAAAAAAAAAAAAAAAATTGTATTGAGAATTTTTAATCTGGTTGAGTTCCACAGTTCACTGTGGCATTGACCTGGTTCAGTTCGGGGTATTCCAACCCTAGTTTCTAGTTCAACCTGATATTAGGGGGTAAAATTTCTCTTGGGCTTGGTTACAGGTTAATACTGAGGGACTGCAGGTGACGCACTCGGTTATGTAGCAGTGCCTCAAGGTTTTGTTCTCTGCTTCCATCTGCTGGTAGGGAGGTATAAACCCACTGGTCTGGAATGATCTGCGTGCCGATATGCAGTATCGGCACGCATTAAACAAGCACTCATGATTGTCTGTTCTCCTAAAGCATGCTGATCCATCTCTCCCAGGCACCCAATTTTATATTTAAATGGACTGCCATGGTAAAAAGGAGGCACTAGGGACAATTGTGTGTCTCTAGTGCCGCCTCTGCATCAGGCGCCCAGGAGAGGTGACTGTCGGCGGGTTAGGAAAACAGACGCTCAGTTTTACAAGTGTCTATTTTCCTAACTCTGCACAGCCACGTAGAAAACAGACGCTTGTTAATTGAGCGTCTGTTTTCCTAACCTGACCACCTATTTATTTATTTTTTTAATTATGGTTCTCCCTTTTCAGTTCACCATGATATTAAATCAGAGGAACTACAGAGAAACAGTATTTTCTGCTTTTCTGTAAACTTCTGGGGCTCCTCAAGAGTTAATGCCTGCTCCAGGGCAGGCATTAATTTTTGGGAGTAAAAATGTGCGTGTTGGGCACACTTTTTTTTTTTTTTTTTTTTGTGTTTATTTTTGCATCCGGGGTAATAGCTAATAGCCTCATCAACATGAATTTACATGTGATGAGCTCTATTAGCGACGTGCTCACTCCTATTTGCATTGGGAGTTATGGACACGCACCCAAAACACGCGTCCAATTGTATGTTGAGCAGTGCATTGGCCGCAGTGTACAGTATTGCCATGGCCTGATGAGCTTCTGTGATGCAAAATGATGTACAGCAGCTCATCAATAAATGAAGTTTGAAAAACTGGCGTGCAGGAACATCTTTACATATTTGACGGTAACTGTGAAACAGTGTGTGGGTGTACATGTACGTGCATATGCTGCTCGTGCTAATGGATGTGTCAGTTTTATAACATATGCATATATATGCATTCATGGTACAAAAGCGGCTATATGAAGTACACATGTATACAATTTTATATGGACGTGTACATGTGTGTGCGCAAATGCCAACTCTACTGCCTAGATGGGGGGATTTTATTACGTGCGCCAACGCAATAGCCCTTTTTCCCCAGTTCGTTAACAGATTGGACTTCCTAACCCCCTTCTATTATGTAGCCTCCCTTTTAACCCCAAACCTTAAAACACCACTGACTTGCCTAATTTTTTAATTTCAATACGTATACGTCATCCATAGCAGAAGTAAAGTTACGGGGTAGGGGACTCCGGTGTGCACTTATGTGTGTAAATGTGTTCGCGCATGTTTCAAGGTAACTTCCTGGAATGCCACCACACCCTTTTTAATTCTTTTTTATTTGTGCGCATACTGGGAGATACGCATGTACTTGCGCACTTTTTAAAATCCGCACGGTGAGTGTCGGCCCGCGATGTGTATCTCCTGGCTTTGGAGCACATAGAGCTTTTAAAATCGACCTTATAGTTATCTTTCTAGAGAAAAAAAAAATATCTCATTGAGGTATAGGTAACTGTTTTCCACTGTCCGAGGAGAAAGTGATTTAACTGTTGCATATAATGGTTTTAAATTTAGAATGACACAAAATAGATATCTATATATCTATCCATATTTACAAGTATTGGACACATGGTAACACACAAGGAGTTGAATACACACATTTTCAATACTTGTGAGCAGAAACGCAGATTGTCAAGCCTTCAGTCCCAGCTAGTGTCCAGTCTCCCATCTTTCATAAACATTTCTAATTCAATTACCTTAAAATACAAACAGTCAATAGTAAATCACTCATATCTTACTTGAATCATTAAGGGTGGGGACCATGCTGACTGAGTTTTTCTACAGTGCCTGCATTAAGAAATTTAAATATCAATAGGGAAAAGAGGTTTGAAGAGGAATTATAAATGTTTATGAAAAATGCATAAATGGACATTATTTTGGGTTCATGATTGGCACTACTGTTCACAAGTTTCAATTGTGCTAATTTAACCCTTTTGTCTGAATTACGCATGAATGTGCATTCTCTATTTAAAAAAGAAAAAAAAGCAAGCATCAATTTAGTCTAGATAAGGGTGGTGTATGCTGTAGGGCTATATGGTATTTGTGTAATCGTGAGATTAGACCATAGAGCTCTGAACCTGGAAACGATGGTTGAATTCTCTGATCTTTCCCCCCATCCCTGTGTATACTTGAGTGATCTGCACTCTGACTTACATGTAAGTTATCTATGGCAGGATATTGCAACCATATGCATTTTCTATGGTGTTGCAAACGATGGTCACTTCCACTCTTCTGCTTTTGTTTTCTGGCCCACATGCATCACCTCACTTCCACCCTGTGGTGTGCATTTTAAAAAATGCAGCCTTGTTTTCTGCCTTGCAGACTTCTCCTTTCCTCTTAGTTCCCTGCAATATTTTGAGGTTGGCACCATGCTGGTTTCAGAACTCTCATGCCCAGTATGGGACCATGTTGGAGTAGGCCGGCTTCCATCTACAAGCCTATGGCTTGGTTTGGTGTGAACAGTAAAGGGGGTGGGGTAGTTGGGAAAAGCCCCTTCCCTTCTCTGGAACTAAATTGTGTAGCCAGTTTTCTTCTTTCCTCCCTCCCCCTCTCCATACTGATGCTGAACCCAGAACAGCTCCACAAATGGGAGGAAGACTGTGAGGGAGCCAGCAGGGTGCCAGGCTATGAGAAATATGTTTTTATTCCCTTTCTCTTTGGTCACTATGCAGTGCACTAGAATTGGAGGGGGAGATGTCTTGCTGACTGACTGGGAATCTTTGGGTGTGGTGAAATATTTATGGAAGGATGATTCAAGGAAGGGAGCGAGAGGTGTTGCATCTTGAAGCAATGCATAATTGTAGTGTGCACCTCCGCCCCATTGGGTCCTCCCTCTCACAGTATCAGAGGGGGAACCACACCAGGGTGCCAGTCTCTGTTATTTTGAGAAAGTAACCAGCCAATCGCTGGCATCAAAAAGATTGAGAAACATTTCAGTTCCTTGCATATAAGGATTCTCTGTGTTTATCACTTGCCTTCTCAAATTCTGTCACCGTTTCTGCTTCCATGCATCCAGCACTCTTTCTGTAAAAAAAAAAATAAATAAATACTTTCTAGTGTTACTCCTGAAACTCTCTTGATCTAGAACTTCCTTTCCACTGATAAATATTTGCTGTTTGTGCATTATTTTTACCTTTTCAGGTATGTAAATGTCTCTATGATAGCCCCTTTTAAGGCTCTCAAGTCTTATACAAAAAAAGTGTAAAAACACAAAATATTAAGACTAAAGAGGTAATATAGGAATAAGACCATAATAAGAAATAGCAAGAAATGGTCAAATTGATATTTTGAACAATTGTCACTTCTGCTTTATTTGGGAAAGCTGATTCATTAACAAGGTATCTTGTTAATGAATCAAAAGACAGAAAATATGCTTTCCTTTTCCCTGCTAGAACAGGTGGGATTATCCCATTCCTCTGCTGTTGGAGACAAAAGGCACATCCTTTTCATGACCACACTTCTGGTTATAAAAGAGGAAGTGGCTGTAAGCCCTTATCAGTGGACAAGGATGCTTTGACTCGTTGAGTCTCCCAGAGTCAGGATACAGCCCCAGCTTGGTTGAGCCTTAAGCTCCTTGGGGAGCAATCTCTTGTAGCTGCTTACCCCAGTAGAGCTGCCTCCCAGGTGCCCCCCCCCCCCTCACCCTATAGTTACAGGCACCTGGGGGTGGTTTTCCCAGCTCCCAAGGGATTGAGGATTCCCCATAGGGCAGGGCTTTCCAAACGTGTCATGGTGACCCAAGAGCCAGTGGAGTTTTCAGGATATCCACAATGAATATGCATGAAGTAAATTTGCATATCATAGAGACTCAGTATACGCAAATATACTGAGATCGCTCAGAGGTGGCCCATGCTACATCCTGCCAGGGATTTTCACCAGATTTTGTACCAGTAATTTCTCACAGGACAAGCAGGATGGTAGTCCTCACATATGGGTGACATCATCAGGATGGAGCCCAATCAATGAAAACTTCTATCAAAGTTTCCAGAACTTTGACTGGCCCCTAATGGACATGCCCAGCATGGTACCTACCCTGCAGCCAGCAGGGGTCCCCCTTCAGTCTTCTTTTTTCCGCGTAGCAGTAGCCTCACGGTTTAGGAGCTCTGAAGAGATTCCTGACAGGAATTTTCCTCTCGGAATTAATTAAACTTAAATTGCCCCTCAGGGGTCCCTCCTCTAACTTTTCTCAGGTCACGGTACTCCGGTAAGTTTTTTAACAGTCTTCTGTCGATTACTGTCGAGTTTGGCCCTCGCGGCCTACTGGCCGTCGACTGTACCGCGGCTCGATTTTTTTCTATGGCCATGGTGTCTGGGTTCCGTCGGTGCCCGGACTGTACTCACACCATGTCTATCACAGACCCCCATGGAGTCTGTGTAATGTGTTTAGGCTGTGAGCATGATGTCCTGACTTGCACCAAATGTGCCCTCATGACACCAAAAGATCGCAAAGCCAGAATGGAGAAGATGGAACTCCTCTTCCGTGCTCAGACCCAGACGCCATCCATCGCATCGACGTCATCGGAACCGGCATCGTTTACCGTCTGGTGACCGTCCGCCATCGACGTCTTCACGGCCATCGACGCCCGCGACTCCCACTCAGGATCGAGGGGATCGCAGGGAGAAACATCGCCATCGACATCGTAGGACTCAGACCGTCGAGGGAGCGAAATCATCGACCTCGCCACCGTCAAAAAAGCCCCGTCCAGGAAAGGCACCGACCATTCCTGCGACCGGGTCACCGAGGCCACCCTCACCTGATCGGGGTTTGGGAGTCGCGATTCCGCCTGTAAAGGTGGTCCCTCCGACTGTGCCTCTGCCTCCCTCTTCTGTTCCGGAGCCGGGGCTGCTTGCTCCAGGTCTCCGAGAAGAACTGGACCGGCTGGTTCAGGAGGCCATCGACAAGGCGATGCAATGGCTCCAGGTTCCTCTGACACAGACACCAGCACAGAGTGTGGAACCGGTCACCGACCTGATTGCAACAGTGCTGGCACCGCTGCTATCCCAGATGGAGGCGCTCATGACCGCCCTTCCACCGGTGGTTCCCGGGTCTCCGATGGCTCCGGTGCCCTCCCCATTGACAACTTCATCAGGAGGAGAAACACCGTTCCGTATTCCTCCATCGGGAGTACTGCCTCAGCCATCGATGCCGATTCGTCCCTCGCCACCGATTCATCCATTGCCGATATGTCCATCGGCGCCATCGATGCCTTCGATGCCGGCACCAATACCTTCCACGCCATCTTCAGTGCCCCCGGTGATTCCTCCGATTTTCTCGGAGCCTCGACCGGGGCCTTCGGGTATCCAACCCCCTTCTCGTCCTACAGGTCAGTCTGCTGATCCTTATGACACCTGGGGTGATGATACTTCCACAGACACCGATGACTTACCTTCACCTCCTTCTCCTACTGAAAGTAGGAAGTGTTCTCCTCCAGAGGACCTTTCTTTCATTAATTTTGTGAAGGAAATGTCTGAGTTGGTCCCTTTTCAACTTCAGACAGAACAGGATTATAGGCACCAGATGATGGATTTGCTCCAATTCCTGGATGCCCCTAAAGTGATCACTTCTATTCCCATTCATCAGGTTCTTCTTGACCTCCTCAAAAAGAACTGGAAGAACCCTGGATCCATTGCTCCATTTCACAGAAAGGCTGACACTACCTATTTAGTGCAGTCAGTCCCTGGCTTTCAAAAATCTCAGCTCGACCACCACTCAGTTGTGGTAGAATCGGCTCAAAAGAAAGCAAAAAGGAAGAAGCCTCACTCATCTACCCCTCCTGTTAAGGAACAGAAGTTCCTAGACAATATTGGTCGACGAGTGTTTCAAGGGGCCATGCTCCTCTCCCGAATTGCTGCTTACCAGCTGTATATGACCCAATATGATAGGGTCATCTTCAAACAGATACAGGACTTCTCTGAAACCCTGCCTGAACAATTCCAAGACCAGCTTCAAACCCTGGTAAACAAGGGGTTTGAGGCAGGAAAACATGAGATAAGGACATCTTATGATATCTTCGACACCTCTACTAGAGTGTCTGCAGCTGCTATTTCGGCAAGACGATGGGCCTGGCTCAAATCTTCTGACCTTCGCCCAGAAGTACAAGACCGGCTATCTGACCTACCATGTGTAGGAGACAATCTGTTCGGTGAACAGATCCAGCAAATGGTGGCTGAATTAAAGGACCATCATGAGACCCTTAAACAGCTCTCATCAATATCTTCCGACTTCTCCTCAAGGCAGCCCTTCAGAAAGGACTCTAAGAAGTCGTTCTTCCATCCAAGGAAGTCCTATCCTCCACCAGCAAGGTCCCGAACTACGAGACCTTATCAAAAGCCTCAGCCTTGCCAAGCCCGAAAGCAAAAGCCACAAGCAGCTCCCCAGCCGGAGCCTACTTCAGGTTTTTGACTTCCACTTGGAGACCAGCAGCCTGATTCCTCTGCCAAGCATACCAGTGGGAGGTGCTTATGCCACTTTCACAACATGTGGCAATCAATCACAACCGACCAATGGGTGCTAGCAATCATTGCTCAGGGTTACCACCTAAATTTTCTCGCTCTACCACCGGACTCACCACCTCTGCAGGTGTGGAGAGTATCCGACCACTCTGTCCTTCTGGAGCAGGAAAAGTTCAAGATGGTAACATTGGGCTCGCTTCTACCTCTTCTACAAAGAGGAGACTGGCTCTGCTCTCTGGACCTCCAGGACACATACACACACATTGCTATCACTCCAACTCATCGCAAGTACCTCAGGTTTTTAGTAAGCCCAAAGCACTATCAATATCGAGTGCTTCCCTTCGGCCTAGCGTCTGCACCACGAGTCTTCACCAAATGCCTCGTAGTTGTCGCAGCTTTCCTCAGGAAAGAAGGTGTTCATGTCTATCCCTATCTGGACAACTGGTTAATCAGGGCTCCAAACCAGCAAGCCGCTCAGTCGTCCCTCGATTTAACCCTACACACTCTAATTTTACTAGGATTTCTCGTCAATTACGGGAAATCCTATTTAATCCCATCTCAAACCTTGTCATTCATTGGGGCAGACTTGGACACTTTGCAGCAAAAGCCTTTCTACCTCGACAATGAGCGCTAACACTAGTGGCCCTCGCTCACCAGTTGCAGTCTCAACATAACAGCAACAGCTTGCCAATTCCTCGTCCTGCTGGGACACATGGCGTCCTCCGTCCATGTTACACCAATGGCCTGCCTGGCCATGAGACTCATGCATTGGACTCTGAGGTCACAATGGATTCAAGCTGTTCAGCCTCTTGACCAATGTCCACATCACCAACTCTCTCCGTCTGTCTCTCGCCTGATGGAAAGATCATACCAATCTCCAGGGACTGCCTTTTCAAGTGCCAGATCCTCAATTCATTCTCGCCACAGACGCTTCTAACCTCAGGTGGGGAGCCCACGTGGACAATCTACAGACACAAGGGTCTTGGTCTCCAGAAGAAGCCAAACATCAGATAAACTTCCTAGAACTTCGACCAATGCGATATGCTCTCAGGCATTCCTGAAAAGCCCTATCAAATCACGTCATCCTGATTCAGACTGACAACCAGGTGGCCATGTGGTACATCAACAAACAGGGAGGCACAGGCTTCTTTCTCCTGTGTCAGGAAGCTGCACAGATTTGGGCGGAAGCGCTCTCCCACTCGATGTACCTCAGGGCCACCTACTTGCCGGGAGTGAACAATGTCTTGGCAGACAAACTGAGTCACGTCTTCCAGCCACAAGAGTGGTCTCTCAACCCCTCGGTAGCGACCTCAATCTTTCGACAATGGGGACACCCCCAGACAGACCTCTTTGCGTCCCCTCAGAACCACAAAATGGACAATTACTGCTCTCTCATTCGAAGCGAGCGCTCTCAGCCCAGAGATGCATTCTCCCTCTCATGGGCAACCGGTCTGCTCTATGCATTCCCTCCACTTCCTCTTCTCTCAAACTCTCGTGAAGCTGCGTCAGGACAAGGGAACCATGATCCTGATAGCACCTCACTGGCCACGTCAAGTGTGGTTTCTCATACTTCAGGATCTCTCCATCTGCAGGCACATTCCCTTGGGAACGGACCCGCATCTGATCACTCAAAACGACGGATGCCTATGCCATCCCAATCTTCAGGCCTTGTCCCTGACGGCATGGATGTTGAAAGGTTAATCCTTCAACCACTTAACCTTTCAGATTCAGTTTCTCGTTTCCTGATTGCTTCACGGAAGCCTTCCACAAGAAAATCTTATTCCTATAAATGGAAAAGGTACACATCATGGTGCACTTCGCAGTCCCTTGATCCCTTTTCCTGTCCAATCCCAAGATTTTTGGACTATCTCTGGCATTTGTCAGAATCAGGTCTAAAGACCTCGTCCATCACAATGCATGACAGTGCAGTAGCCGCCTTCCATAAAGGTGTCGGGGATGTCCCTATTTCGGTACAACCCCTCGTGACACGCTTTTTGAAGGGCTTGCTCCATATCAAGCCACCTTTACGTCCTCCGGCCCCTTCTTGGGACCTTAATCTGGTTCTCGGTCGGCTCATGAAACCAGCATTCGAGCCTCTTCACGCCTGTGACCTAAAATATCTCACATGGAAAGTGATTTTTCCTTTTGGCTATCACTTCAGCTTGCAGGCCCTAGTTACCTATCCTCCTTACACTAAACTCCTGCAGGACTGGGCGGTACTCCGAACTCACCCTAAGTTTTTACCTAAGGTAATTTCGGAGTTTCACATTAATCAATCCATCATACTGCCTACCTTCTTTCCCAGGCCCCATTCTAATCCAGGGGAACAGGCTCTGCATACCCTTGACTGTAAATGGGCTCTAGCTTTCTATCTAGACCATACAGTTGCCCACAGAAAGAGCACTCAGTTATTTGTCTTTCCATCCCAACAAATTAGGGCAACCTGTGGGTAAGCAGACTCTCTCCTCCTGGTTGGCGGACTGCATATCTTTTTGCTACCAGCAAGCAGGCATTCCTTTTCAAGACCGTGTTAAAGCACACTCTGTGAGGGCCATGGCGACTTCAGTAGCACACCCACGATCAGTGCCGCTTCCTGACATTTGCAGGGCTGCCACCTGGAATTCTCTCCATACTTTCGCAGCCCACTATTGCTTGGACAAAGCTGGAAGACAAGATTCCATCTTCGACCAGTCTGTCCCGCGTAACTTATTTCCAACATGACGTACCTACACCCTTCCGCCTGCCCGGTGGGGTTCAGGATACCCTCTACCAAATTCCACCCCAGTTGTTGTGCCTGTTGCATGCCATTGGGTACATTTGGTGCATGTTCGGACATCCTCAGCTCGGTACTCACCCATATGTGAGGACTACCATCCTGCTTGTCCTGTGAGAAAGCAAATGTCCCCTCTTGGACTAGGAGAAAAAAGGCCAAGAGACTCCTGGAAATCTTAAGGAAGGTACAGGTCCTAACCAGGAAAGACACAGAAGAAGTAAAAAAAAAACAAAAATCCTCTTTGCCTGTACTCTCTTCCAGCCCTGTGAAGGAGCTGGCAGGGCAGTGCCCCTCTCTCCTGATCTAGGCTGGAGTCTAAAGTTGGAGAGAACACCAAAAATGTTCCTGAATTTTCCAACAGAAACTCCAAAATGTCACACTAATACCTAAACTCCTCCTCACTTATAATACAGGAGTTCACTATTCCAGGCAGTCTCAGCAGAGATGCTGTTAGGAATGGAATGCCCCTCTCCTATGCTCTCTAACCCCAAGGTAGAATTAGAGCCCTCTCGTGGAGACCCAAAGGGTCTCTATTCAACTATGCTGAAGGCTCATAAAAGATCAACTTCATTAGCCTATATTAGGGTCTAGAAGCTATTTGTCTTTATGCTGGGAGAGTGGAGTTCCCACAGTTAAGGCAGATATTCCTCAAATCCTAGAATTTTTACAAAAGGGTCAGTGTTTACTGAAGAGGATGTGGGGGAGGTACCCGTACTGGAGAAGGTTTTCATGGGTAATGATTCAGATGGACTGAACCAAATCACGGTGAACCTAGAAGATGGTAGGCCTGATTGACAAACTGAAGAGTAGTAAATCACCTGGACCAGATGGTATACACCCCAGAGTCCTGAAGGAACTAAAAAATGAAATTTCAGACCTATTAGTAAAAATTTGTAACCTATCATTAAAATCATCCATTGTACCTGAAGACTGGAGGATAGCTAATGTAACCCCAATATTTTAAAAGGGCTCCAGGGGTGATCTGGGAAACTACAGACCAGTTACCTGACTTCAGTGCCAGGAAAAATAGTGGAAAGTGTTCTAAACATCAAAATCATAGAACATATAGAAAGACATGGTTTAATGGAACAAAGTCAGCATGGCTTTACCCAAGGCAAGTCTAGCCTCACAAATCTGCTTCACTTTTTTGAAGGAGTTAATAAACATGTGGATAAAGGTGAACCGGTAGATGTAGTGTACTTGGATTTTCAGAAGGCGTTTGACAAAGTTCCTCATGAGAGGCTTCCTTCTTGGATTACAAACTGGGAGTAGGATTAAATGGACAATTTTCTCAGTGGAAGGGAGTGGGCAGTGGTGTGCCTCAGGGGTCTGTATTGGGACCCTTACTTTTCAATATATTTATAAATGATCTGGAAAGAAATACGTCGAGTGAGATAATCAAATTTTCAGATGATACAAAATTGTTCAGAGTAGTTAAATCACAAGCAGATTGTGATAAATGCAGGAAAACCTTGTGAGACTAGAAAATTGGGCATCGAAATGGCAGATGAAATTTAATGTGAAGAAGTGCAAGGTGATGCATATATGGAAAAATAACCCATGCTAGAGTTACACAACGTTAGGTTCCATATTAGGCACCCAAGAAAAAGATCTAGGCATCATAGTGGATAACACATTGAAATCATCAGTTCAGTGTGCTTCGCAAGTCAAAAAAGCAAACAGAATGTTGGGAATTATTAGAAAGGGAATGGTGAATAAAATGGAAAATGTCATAATGCCTCTGTATCGCTCCCTGGTGAGACCGCACCTTGAATACTGTGTACAGTTCTGGTCGCTGTATCTCAAAAAAGATATAATTGCAATGGAGAAGGTACAGAGAAGGATGACCAAAATGATAAGGGGAATGGAACAGCTCCCCTATGACGAAAGACTAAAGAGGTTAGGACTTTTCCGCTTGGAGAAGAGATGTCTGAGGGGGAATATGATAGAGGTGTTTAAAATTATGAGAGGTCTAGAACAGGTAGATATGAATCGGTTATTTACTCTTTCAGATAATAGACTAGGGGGCACTCCATGAAGTTAGCATGTGGCACATTTAAAACTATTCAGAGAAAGTTCTTTTTCACTCAATGCACAATTAAACTCTGGAATTTGTTGCCAGAGGATGTGGTTAGTGCAGTTAGTATAGCTGTGTTTAAAAAAGGATTGGATAAGTTCTTGGAGGAGAAGTCGTCCATTACCTGCTATTAATTAAGTTGACTTAGAAATTAGCCACTGCTGCTATTAGCAACAGTAACATGGAATAGACTTAGTGTTTGGGTACTTGCCAGGTTCTTATGACCTGGATTGGCCACTGTTGGAAACAGGATGCTGGGCTTGATGGACCCTTGGTCTGACCCAGCATGGCATGTTCTTATGTCTGCTCAAGAGCTTAGCCCTAAACTCTTTGAGGGTGCACGTAGCAGCCATATCCTGCTACAGGGGCCATGATAAAGGTATCCAGGTTACCACACAGCCAGATGTGCCCTTTTAAGGTGGAGCGATGCCGGTATGACTGCCCTTCAGACCGATCGTTCCTCATTGGGACCTTAATCTGGTTCTTAAAGCATTAGTAGATGTGCCATTTGAGCCCTTGAAGAAAGCATCCATCATGGATCTGTCATTAAGGACAGCCTTCTTGGTAGCAAGTTGCTCAGCCAGATGCATTTCAGGGTTGTAGGCCCTTTCATGCAGAAAGCCCTACTTAATAATATTTCCGCATTTAGTCCCTTTTAAGCCAGTACCTTAATTCCTTCTGAAGGTTATGTTTCCCTTCCATCTGAATCAGGCAATGGTGCTGCTAAGTTTCAGAAAGAGGAAATATAAAGAGGTGGATAATAATCTTCACGTTTTGGATATACACTGGGAAATAAGATATATGAAGGTGACAAAATTATCCAGGAAATCTGACAGGCTGTTCATGGTTTTTGGCAGACCTTGTAAGAGGCAATGCAAACAAGATGGATCAAAGAGACCATCTCTTTGGCAAATATGCTGAAAAGTAGGCAAGTGCTGGTAGTGCTTTGCACCCACTCTGCTTGAGTGGGTGCAAAGCACTACCAGCACTACAAGCACTACCATGTTGGGTAAATCCATGTTGCTTCTTGGGCAGAAGCAACATGGATTTACCCAAAGGGAAGTCTTGACTAACAAATCTGCTTCATTTCTTTTGAAGGGATTACTAAACATGTGAATAAAAGTGAACCAGTAGATGTAGTGTACTTGGATTTTCAGAAGGCATTTGACAAAGTTCCTCATGAGAGGGTTCTAAGAAAACTAAAAAGTCATGGGATAGGAGGCGATGTCCTTTCGTGGATTACAAACTGGTTAAAAGACAAGAAACAGAGATTAGGATTAAATGGTCAATTTTCTCAGTGGAAAATGGTAAACAGTGGAGTGCCTCAGGGATCTGTACTTGGACCCGTGCTTTTATATATATATATATATATATATATATATATATATATAATATGTGTGTGTATGTATATGTGGGTGTGTGTGTATGAGATCTGGAAAGGAATACGATGAGTGAGGTTATCAAATTTGCGGACGATACAAAATTATTCAGAGCAGTTAAATCAGAAGCGGATTGTGATACATTACAGGGAGGGTCTTGCAAGAGTGGAAGATTGGGCATCCAAATGGCAGATGAAATTTAACGTGGATAAGTGCAAGGTGTTGCATATAGGGAAAAATAACCCTTGCTGTAGTTACACGATGTTAGGTTCCATATTAGGAGCTACCACCCAGGAAAAAGATCTAGGCATCATAGTGGAAAATACTTTAAAATTATTGGCTCAGTGTGCTCCAGCAGTCAAAAAATCAAAGAGAATGTTAGGAATTATTAGGAAGGGAATGGTTAATAAAACGGAAATTGTCATAATGCCTCTATCGCTCCATGGTGAGACTGCACCTTGAATACTGTGTACAATTCTGGTCGCCGCATCTCAAAAAAGATATAGTTGCGATGGAGAAGGTACAGAGAAGGGCAACCAAAATGATAAAGGGGATGGAACAGCTCCCCTATGAGGAAAGGCTGAAGAGGTTAGGGCTGTTCAGCTTGGAGAAGAGACGGCTGAGAAGGGGATATGATAGAGGTCTTTAAGATCATGAGAGTTCTTGAACGAGTAGATGTGAATCTTATATTTACACTTTCGGATAATAGAAGGACGAGAGGGCATTCCATGAAGTTAGCAAGTAGCACATTTAAGACTAATCAAAGAAAATTCTTTTTCACTCAACACACAATTAAGCTCTGGAATTTGTTGCCAGAGGATGTGGTAAGTGCAGTTAATGTAGCTGGGTTCAAAAAAGGTTTGGATAAGTTCTTGGAGAAGTCCATTAACTGCTATTAATCAAGTTTACTTAGGGAATATCCACTGCTACTAATTGCATCAGTAGCATGGGATCTTCTTAGTGTTTGGGTAATTGCTAGGTTCTTGTGGCCTGGTTTGGCCTCTGTTGGAAACAGGATGCTGGCCTTGATGGACCCTTGGTCTGACCCAGCATGGCAATTTCTTATCTTCTTAAGTGAAATCTGCAGCTTGGCAACTTGGTCATTCTGCACTCGTTTTCCAAGCACTACAGAATGGACGTACAGGAAATGGAGGAAGTTGCTTTTTGGAACTGGGGTTCTTAAGACAGCCCTGTTTTCCTTCCATCTGGCCTAGGGGGTAGCTTTGGTATCTCCCAACAGTGATGAATTAGTCTAGCAGGCAAAAAGGTAGGTACAATAGTTCTTACCTGATGATCTTCTTTCCTTGAGTCCTGGTAGACTCAGTGTAGGCTCCACCCAGGAATTACAGGGGCCACAAGCAGAATCACACAAGGTGACTAGACTCTTTCCCTCTTCCTCCTTTCCTTCCCCTCTTTTCTCTCCCCTGAGGTAGAGTAATTGTAAGGGACCAAAAAAAGGGGGGAGAAATGGTAAATAAAGATGGCAAAGAAAGGAGTCCTTGTCCAATTAATTCGGCAGGAGGCAAATGACAAGGGCCTATGCCTCTCCTTCTTTTATGATCAGAAGTGAGGTCATGAAAAGGGTGTGCTGTGCAATGGGATAATCCTAAGAGTAAGAGTCTAGCAGGATTCAAGGAAAGGAAATTATCAGGTAAGAACAATTTTACCTTCTAAGAAATTGCATCCATATTGAAAATTGCAAACTTTGATATTTTACTGGCTTCCAAGTCTCCAGATAGTTTTCACTCACTGAACCAGGCATGTGAGCATTTATTTTTCTATACAGAAAACTGAGGCAAAACCTCTTAACATCTGTGGCACATTCTATTCATTCTAATTTTTTTCCCCGTTGTGTCAAACCATAAAGCAAGAATTTGAAAAGTTGACTACGTGTCCCTTTTAGTTTGGGGAGCAAGCAGCACAGAATGGGCTTTATTATTTGTATCTGGTGAATGCTTCCAAATGGCTTGGACTGGCCACTTTTGGAGACAGGATGCTGGGCTCAGTGGTGGTTCATAGGTCTTACCATGCTTGGCACTTCCTACCTTATTATGATTTCTGTATGTGATTCCCCATAGAGACCATTTCTCACTACAGAGCTGTGACCTTTGAGTTGGTTTTACATATGGACCTTGCTGAAATGTCCTGTATTATAGATTTTATAACAGGGGTTTTTTTGTCTTATTTAAGTAATTTTCAAATAGATTGGAGATTAAGGTACTGTGGAGTACTGTAAAAAAGAAATCCAAAATGTATGCATCAAAAACAGGGACTTCAGTTTTTGAGTACTTTTTAATATAAAAATTGTTTATTGGTTAGTAGTACTTGTTTGTTAAAACCATTGATGTTTTTGTTCTAGGACTTTTATAAAAACATGCTTTATTGGCTTAAATATATAATTTAAGCTTTTTAATGTGAGGACTGCTTTGACAGATCCTGCTGAAATAAGTAAAAGTGTGTTTTATTTTAGTTTTGGCTGCTTAGAGCTATTGGAAAGACTTATTCATTATTTCAGTTTCAGCAAAGCTCGAAAGATGAGGCGTATCTAGCAGTAGTTTAATGCTAGTGTACCTTAGAACAAGTTTATGTTGTAACTGCTGTCTGTATAGCCCAAACCAGTTTATCAACCACACCCGATCTTTCCTAGTTCAAGGTGTTCACTTTAGGATTTTGCAGAGGTTTATTAAGTGCAAACTGAAACTTTACATAAAGACCCATTTGTATGCTTGCCTCCTAATCATTAAATACAGTCGAAGCCCAAGGCATACCTGCGTTAACAAAAATATGTAATGGCACACCAACCTCTAGAGAGAAGGTAGTAGTGACATGGAGAGGAAACATATGGCCAAAAGAGAGGGCTAGGGAAGCACTGAAATCCTCCTCCAGTTTCTCTTCCAAACTTTAAAGGGAGAGGGGATGGTGACAGACATGAACCAATCACAATGGACCATGTCTATTTATAAGTG
The DNA here is from genome assembly GCF_901001135.1 of Rhinatrema bivittatum. Classification (NCBI taxonomy): domain Eukaryota; kingdom Metazoa; phylum Chordata; class Amphibia; order Gymnophiona; family Rhinatrematidae; genus Rhinatrema; species Rhinatrema bivittatum. The sequence continues at coordinate 754,581,779 of NC_042616.1, forward strand.
CAGAAAGGAGAAGTTGGTGTAATGCTGCCTGCAATTGGCTCTGTTAGTTACCTTAACTACTGCATGTGGCTGCCAGAGCTCCTCCATTGCTGCTGTTCCCAGCATTCAGAGTGAGTCACATTCAATGCTTCTTGCATACTCTCCCTGTCTCATTCAGCTAGGGATTAGAGATGTGAATCGGTTCCGATTCAAATCTTATAATTTTTATCGTCCGGCCCGATTGGTTTTTTGTTTATCGGCTGTGCCCGATCCGATAAACAAAAAATCCACCCTGACCCCTTAGCCTCCCCCACCCTCCCGACCCCTCCCCCCCCAAAAAAAAGTTTTAAAATTACCTGGTGGTCCAGTGGGGGCGCGGGGAGCAATCGCCCGCTCTCGGGCCATCTGCTGTGCTAATAAAAATGGCGCCGATGGCCCTTTGCCCTTACCATGTGACAGGGTATCCGTGGCATTGGCCGGCCCCTTTCACATGGTAGGAGCACTGGATGGCCGACGTCATCTTTAAAAATGGTGCTGGCATGGCCATTTTGTTTTTGGGGGGGTTAGGAGGGTGGGGGAGGCTAAGGGGTCAGTTTTAAAGGGTCGGGTGGTTTTTTTTTTTTATCGGGCCATTGGCGCCATTTTTATTAGTGGCAGCCGACGACCCAAGAGCGGGCGATCGGTCCCGGGGCTTCCACTGGACCACTAGGTGATTTAAAAATGTTTTTTTGGGGGGGAAGGTAAGGGATTAGTTTTAAAGGGTCGGGGTGTATTTAGGGGTTGTTTTGATGTGCCAGTTTTCCTGCCCTCCCCCCAAATAACTCCTGTTAGTGGACACAAACCCGATTAATGATTTTTCACGATACAATAGAAATTCCCCCAATTTATCGCACTCTTTAACGATTTTTGACGATTTAAAAAATATCGGACGATATTTTAAATCGTCAAAAAATGATTCACATCCCTACTAGGGATAAGAAAGAGACTAGAAGGACTCAGAGGCAGCTTAGGAGGGAAAAGATAAGGTGCTCCATACGGTGTGTGTGTGCTATCATTGCACTCTGGGGCTCAGGCTGTAGCTAGGAAGAGGAGGTCTGCATGATTACATATATTTTTTAGATAAGAGCCCTGCACGTTTTAATCACTGCTGGTTTCTCTTGTTTCTCTGAGATGCTGAGAGCAGAGAACCCTAGTGCTGGTCTAGATCTGAGCATTAGGCAATAGTGACTTTTCCGTAACACACCTGATCATGCGAGTGATACCTCAACAACAAACCAAAAAATATAGTAGAACTCACACTTGTGTATGTACAGTCTGCATTTATCTGTCTCTCTGGGATATTTTAGACTCATTTCATCAGTAACTTTGATTCCTTGGTGGGTGAATTTATATACCATTACGTAACCCCCTTTTCAGTGGTTGACCTGATTTGCAGGGGTACACAGTTATCCCCGGGACCACTTTCTCTCAGCACTCTCTTTTGCCACATCAAAACAGTCCACTTGGGTTCTTTCTGGCAGGGATGAAGATTTAACTTCCAGGGCCCTAGGCTCACAAGGGTGGGCACCAACACAGTCTCTGTCTTTCTGCTGTTTTTTTTTCCCCAAACGTACTCACTATTTGGATGCCTTGGCTTTAGGGCACCTCTGACTCTTCAAGAAGGTATGGGAAACTCTTTTAGAGTGTTCCAAAATAAATTTACTGCAACCAAAAATACTTCAAGTCCAATAAACCAAAATTCTCCAGTTGATCTTCTCCCAAAATCCAAAAGTGTATCTCTTCTCAGGGGCCGTATTCCTTAGGTGGCAAGAATGTGGGCTCCTAAGGGGGACTGGATTATCCTCTCTCTTTCTCTGATGCTAGCTCTGGACCTCTGGTGTTAGAAGTCACAAATAGTGTCCCTTAATCCAATGTATCTCTTCTCTCAGTGGGAAGGGACTAAAGGGAAAAAAAAAAACCCTTCCAAAGCAAGCAGGAACAAAACTTTTCAAAGCTCACAAACTGCTTTTCTCATCTTGTCTGTCAGGTCAAAACTCTTCTCAAACAGTTCTTCAACAAAAATTCCTTTTCTGCTCTCACAAAATCCTTCCTTCCAGACCTGGGGGGAGCGGGGTACTAGCTAGGGATGAAGGGATAAGTCTATTCTCCTGGATCAGGCTGTGGGGACTAAATGGAGACCACTACTCACTTTCCTACTTTTCAATACTCCAACTAAAAAAATCAACCCCCACACTGGTCCTTGTGCATTGCTGCTTTTAAAGAGCTGACCAATCCATACAAGCCTTTCTAGAGATGCACCTAAGGGATGGTCTGCAAACTACTACCTCCTTCCTAATCCTAGTTTTAATGTTTTTATTTTAGCTATATGTTTTAGAACTGTTATGACATTTTACACAGCCTTGTACAATGTATTTGTTAAGCAGTTTATCATTTTTGTTAATAAATAGGAGCCTATGTGTGTGGTGGCTGTGACATTTTATATTATGTCACAGAACACTCTACACACAATCTAGTAAAGTAAACCTTAGAATATTAATCACAAGATAATAGAGAACACCTCCCTTATACATCTTATTTCTATATAAGCCAGTGCTCTTGGAAACCTGGAACTTTTGAGCTAGGAGACCCTGAAAAGAACAGCTGATCGCTCTTTGCTCCTTTCAACTCATCCAAAGATATGGTCAAAGGCAATGCCTCTGCAAGTTAGGTGTTTCAGTTTGCGCTTTATCCAGGAAAGTTTTTCAATGCTAGTCTTTTGAACTTGCAATTTGTTAAAAGATATCAAATGTTTTAACTCATTATCAGCTCACTGGTATTGCTACTAGTCTTTAGCATTTAATATTTCCAGGTGTTAAGAGATACCAGATGTTCCTTAACACTCTATCAGCTCATAAAATTATCTTCTTACAGCTGGGGAAATTTTAGTTAGTGAGGAATGAAGAGGATCCCCTACAATTGCATTAAGCTGCAAGAAGTAATAATTCTATAAACTGTATTTTGCAGTACATTTTTTTTGTATGTAGAACAAAAGAAAATGATCAAACAAGTTCTGCACTTTTTATAAAGTAATGTGTTTTTTTTTCATTGGTAGATATTTTGCAAGACTTTAATTTTTGGACTATGTTTTGTTAAAATAGGTAAATGGGAAAAATCCATAAACCATTATTAGCCATGTAGACTTGGGTAAGCCGCTGCTTATTCCTGGTTATGAGCAAGAAGCACTGGATCTATTCTTTAGGATCCTGCTAGGTACTTTTGATTTGGATTGGCTACTACTGGAAACAGGATGCTGAGCTTGATGAGCCTTTGGTTTGACCCTGTATGGTATCTTTGATCTTAGGGGTATACTGAATAAAATTTAACTTAATAGTAACTTACAGTATGTCATCACTTTTTTGCTAAACCGGCATGTTTGCATGGTAGTATATATCCTTGATTATTGCTAACAATGCAATAAATTTGCATGATTAATGTATTTTTCTTTTTTGATTTCACAGATGTTTGGAGGACTAGTATGGATTTTAGTAGCGGCTTCAAACGTTCCTGTTCCAGTGATGCAAGGATGGGTGATGTTTGTATCAGTGACTGCATTTTTGTGCTCTCTTCTCTACTTGTGCATTTTCCTTTTTGGCATTGCACACAGAATCAACACCAACTGGAATTTTGTGGTAAGGCTCAAATACCTGTTTTCAAAAACCTTGATGTAGTTGGAAGGAAGTAGAAGTTATACAAAAGAATAAAATTGCCATGATTTTTCACAACTGGCTGCTTAATTCTACTTCTGAGGCCTAGTTAGGTTCATTACAAATGTACTGAATATATAGGCAAAGCCTTTACAAGGAAAGGCAAAGCCTTTCCTTGTAAAGGCTTTGCCTATATATTCTTTGGTTGTAAGTTCTATGTAAACCGGCACGATGTGCAAACGGTTGCCGGTATATAAAATAAAATAAATAAATAAAAATACTGCTTATAACTTTGTACGTCAGTATTGTTGTAGGCATAAAACTCATGGCTCATTAGAAAATTTAGTAAAGCTGTATCATACAGATCCATATGGATAAATAAAGGCAATGACTAGTTGACATATGGAAGAAATTGGATTCATGTCTTTTCTGATCATTCTGAGGGTGCATAAAATAAAAAAACAGGAGCTAAGGGGTTTTAATCTTACATGGCACTGGTCTGTGGGTAAAAACAAAATATGATTGAGTGGATGAGACTCCTTTCCCTTCTGTGGCTTGAACAGACTTCCTCTTACTAGATATGGCTGCCTCTTCAGATCCACCACAATTCACATGTATCTTCCACCTCAGGTGAACCCAAATCCTGGGAAAAAAGGATTCAGTACACACATTTTGGATTGGTAATTCCAATAATGGTAAATTTATTAAGCATATTCAAATAGTTTCGCAGGTTTCCACAGCAAGAATTAAAATGATCCACCAGTAGGAAAATAATACACTTTAGCAGCACAATTGCTTCTTAGCAGAGTATGAAAATGTAGAGCTCACTGCGGCCCTACATTTCATAGTCCTCTGAGGACAACAAGATCAACTGGTACTGGGACCCTACCAATCCCATCTCCAAAAACAGCACATCTGAATACTGTCAGAGAAAGAGCCCTGTCCATTGCCGGGCCTCATTTGTGGAACTCCTTACCACAAAACTTAAGGCTGGAAACAATCTTTAAGCGAGGTGTCAAAACATGGTTGTTTCAGCAAGCCTTCCAATAATTATGACTTTTTATTGTTTTTATTGTTATTATTCTCTGCTGCTACCAATTTTAGTCTTCTGTTAATATCCTTTTTAGAATTTTATCTTTTACTCTTTTAATGATTTAATAATATTGTGAATTTTGTATTTATAATCTCTTATTTTTTAAAATACAGATGTTTAACTGGACATTGGTTAATAATTTGTAAACTGATGATGTGTACATGAATGACTGTATATAAAAATCAATAAATAAATAAAATTCCTGGACACATACTCCATTCTGAGGCTTAGCTGCATGAATGTACTTCCAAGGCAAGCTGTTTTCTTCTGTTAGTGTCCCAAAGACTCATCCTATGAGCTCTTAAAGAACTAGGGCATAAGCCTAGGAGTAGAGTATGTTAATATATTTGTTTGTTTCAGAATATCGGTATATAAAACAATCATACTGGTCCACAACAGCATAACAAGAATTAATTAAAACATACATAAATAGCATCAATGGTAAAACTGAGCACATGTAAGAAAAATTGTCTCCATAAAAAGAAAATTACCCTACATTGCCTCAGGTACAAAAACTTCGATTGTAAGCCCTCTGGGGATAGAGAAATACCTACAGTACCTGAATGTAAACCGGTGTGATATCTCAATTGAGATCGAATGTCGGTATATAAAAATAATAAATAAAAAAATTAAAAAAATTATATAAAATTAGCATAATACAGATACAAAAAGAAAAGGCCTTCTCCTTCCCTGCAAATACAGAAATGCTCCTAAAATCTCTTTAAAACGACTTGTTTACTCTCCAAACGCCTGTTTGAATAACCAAGTTTTCAAATTCTTCTTAAAAGTTTGAAAGTTAACCCCAAGCCTTCGTTCAATCGGAAGTGAATTTCACAAGTTCGGTCCAGCCCAATGTCAATGCGTGCGCTCTCTGACTCTCTTCAAATGGCTGATCTGGGAGATGGAATAGTTAGCAGTCCTTCATTGCCTGAGAGCAGCTTGTGCTGTGGGGTATGAATGTGAAGCAATGCATTTAACCATTCTATTTTATCATTGTATATTGATTTATGAATTAGGCATAAATCTTTGTATTGAATTCCATATGAAACAGGCAACCAATGCAAATTCTCCAGTACAGTAATGATTATGATGATACTTCTTAGTTTCGTTAATATATCCAAAGGGTATTCGAGGGAGAAGTTGGAAGGTGCCCTTCAGGCAAGGTAACGAGTTAAAGGAAAGAGAGGAGTGTGAAATTTGACATCTGATCAAAGGTTTTATAAACTGGGAATTAAATATGATCCATCTTCCCTCAGTGTAGAGATCCCCCAGGAGGAAACTCTCTCTAAAACTGCCTCCTAAACTGGAAGGAAACTGGTTTAGAAGTACTTTAAGAAGAGACTGCAGAGTCAGATTTACCTTCCATAAGTTGTGTTATGGATTTTGTACACAGAACTATGTTCCACTTTTAAAAAACTGATCACTAAATTTATGTTAAAACCTTATCAGGGAATGTCTCGACTATAGAGACTGCAACTGACCAACACCTAGGACTTAGTAAAGTATTTCCCCTGCCCTACAGAGCATCCTGGAGAACCTAGGACGAATGAACTGTATGGGAAATAAAAATAGCTACAGCCCTAGAATACACTGTGTGCTATTGAACTTCTAAAGAGGACATCAGCCCAGAGCTTACATAAGCTAGAAGAACATAGTGTATGATAACTAAGGAGAAGTTTTCTGAATGGAATTTCTATTGGGTGTTTTAATATGTCATGTCGTCTTATAGTCCTATTGAAAAAGATTCCACTAGAAGGAGCATTTCCGAGAACTATATAATCCTGTGTTCAGAGTTTAGTGGGGAAGCTCCAGGGATAAACACCTTATGGCTAGTGTGCCTGGAGTGCCTCTCCTCAAGGAGAAGGCTCTGCATGGGCTTTCCCCTTCAAAGAGCAATGTTCAAGACTTTAGGAATGTTTTCCCCAAAGAGGAAACTATTTAGGGATCAAGGATTTGATCTTGAGGATCCAGGAAGAGAGTTGGGAGCTCCATAGGGCAAGGAGAGCCTAAGAGATGCAGTCCAGGAGAGCTGAAGTTTGGCAAATCTGGGGATCCCTGGCTTGTGGTTTCCAGGAGTGATCCTATAATCACTCCTGGGAAATATTGTTTGACTCCAGGAGGTAAGCAGTGCTATGATGTCTGTGAGAAATGAGTAATGATGAGGAGAACCTGGAAAGGAATGTAACGCAATCCGGCTTATTGATGGGGAAAGAGAAGAAGCAAATTTTAATTATCTTTGCTATACACTATTTCTAGTACACATTTGGATGAAGAAAGTTGTAGCTGTTGTGTTTGAGGTTGCTTATTCTACCGCCCTGCTGAGGAAGCCAGTGAATCCTGATCAAATCAGTGTCTCTTATTTCTTAATAATTTGTATACTTGGACTGCTGGAAAGCCAGTTTGTTGATGATATCTTTTGTGGAAGACTCTCCTTTTATCCAAAGCTGTGGGTTTGAAAGAGAGCTGGTATCAGGATGTTAAGGAAGGTGGAGGGGGGCAGTCAAAGGAGGGTCACAGAGGGGAAACAAGGATGGTTGGGTTTCCGTTTCCAGCTTGGTATATCTTGCCCTTGCCTGTCGGGTCCACTACACCATCTGTTTGACCATTTTCATGTGAACCCACAGACTAGTGCTCAGCAGACAAAAAGGCATCGTATAGATTTCACACTTTGTGCCTCTTTAGAGGGTTGCATATTGTAGTATATGAATGCTTTTTTCCATTATCTTTTCTTCCACTTCATTAGGAAACCATAGTGGCTTCTTTTTGCACTTATATTTACTTACTTTCCTAACAAAAATATTTGTTGCCTTTAATATCTCCCTTTAACTTTTGCCTGCTGCTTTTTTACTTCCCCAATCTCAGGGGCAGGCAACTCCAGTCCTGGAGTGCAACAAACAGGTCTGATTTTTCCAGGACATTCACAATTAATATGCATGATATCTTTGCATACAATGGATGGATATCCTGAAAACCAGACCTGTTTATGGCACTTCAGGGACCAGAATTGATTACCCCTGACCTATCTTATCCTATCCAGTTGTTAACTCCTTGATGTACTCCCTATCCACACCCCTGCCCCAATCTTTAAAAGTTTTTCTAAAGTTCAGAGCCCTCACTTTTTGAAAGGACCACAACTACCTGTGCTCTAATGTTGAGCTACACTATCCTAGGATCACTGAATCCAAGAACCCCCACCCCCCAAAAAAAAAAAAACTGACATAAAAAACACACTCCCTAGAGAGATCACGTGATGCTGTGAGGGAGAGCAGATGTAGCTTTCCTTCTCTGGCTCGACTCTCGCTTATCCAGCCCCATCCTGCACAATCCAACCATCAAAGTGCTTCTTAACAACCGGATTCAGCCTGGGGATTACTTTTACTGACCTTAGAGGATAAAATGTCAACTCGAATGGCACGGAAGGATAAGGAAAAAGACAAAGAAAAAGGGAGGCCTACTGAGGCGCTGTCGGAGGAGGAACTGGGCCCGTCTGAGTCCCCTGTCCCTAACAACTGGGCAGATATCAAAGCTGCAGTGGTAGAGGCATTAGAACCAGAATTTAAAAAACTATCCCACCAACTTGGAGAACTGACTGCTTCTATTGCTGGATATGAAACTCGCTTTGGAGAATTGGAACACAGAGTTTCTGAAACTGAAGATGGCCTACACAGTGTACACTCCGAGCTGGCATCCCTTAAAAAAGCGCTGGCAACCCACACTGATCGCATAGAGGACCTGGAAAATAGGTCCCGTCGATCTAACCTAAGATTTGTTGGACTGCCTGAATCTTTAGATGAAAGGGAATTGCCACGCTGGTTGGAAAATTGGCTAACTAAAGAGCTGGCTATGAATTTGGCGTGTGGGCCACTGAGAGTGGAAAGAGCGCACAGATTAGGTATCAAGAAACAGCTGCAGGAACGGCCCAGGGTGGTCATAGCAAAAATTTTGAATTATGCTCACAAGGAAGCGATTTTGCGGGCAACTCGGGGAGATAAGGAGCTGCGATATGAAGGCCGGAAGATATTAATCTTTCAAGACTTTTCGGTGGCGTTGTCGGCCCTGCGGCGCTCCTTGGCCCCTCTGTGTTCCCAGCTACATCACCTGGGGCATCGCGCAATGATCATTTATCCGGCGAGAGTCCGGGTGGTTACCCCGCAGGGCCCCCGCTGGTTTACTACGGTGGGGGAGCTGAAGGAGTTCGTGCAGTCACTCACCGGTTCAGGGGAGGCCTCCGGGTCGGCTCCGAATCACCACGCCTGATGTTCACCACGTGGCCAAGATGGCCGACGGCGCCTCGGCTTACGCTGGCGGAGGTAGTTGGCCAAGAGATGTGCTTTCCTGACCTGCGTTGGAGCGTTGGTGCCGAATCGCGCCGTGGGACCCCATACTTCTACATGGTCTACGGCATCAGCGTGAGAAATACAGTGCGCACAGTTTTGTTTTTCGGGTTCCAGACTTTGCAAGGGGACCGGGCAGGTAAGACTGAGCACGTGGACAGTGAGTGGTGAGGCGGGTCTGATTTCCAAACTGGCTGTTGGGCTTCTGGGGGGGCAAGACTGATGGCGATCAAGGGGGACTTTCGGAGCAGGACGGCAGAGTTCTCCGCGATGGGAGGTACCGGCTGGACAGGGGAGATGATACCCTGAGTGGATCCCTGCTGTTTGCGAGTCGCCCAGCGATCGCAGAGGGACTAGTTTCAGGCAGGCAGTTTGTGGAGAGGATGCGGTGCCACAGGACATGGACTTGAGAACGGAGATCAGCTTGCCGACGTCTGCCTCCCTAATTATCCCGATTAGCCGTGGAAATGTTAATTTGTTATTACTGTTTGTGTATCTCACTTTTTTCTTACTGTTTGGTGGGTTCATATCTGGAAGTTATTTGGCTTGGGTTGGTGTACGTGGCTTAGTATCCCCCGGGGGGCTTAGAATTGGGAGGTCCGGGAGACTTGCGGAGTCCCGTGTCCTACATATTGCTCCGGCTCAGTTTAGGAGCATGGCTCCTTATTGTTTTAGGGGAAGTAGCAACAGAATTACATTAAGGTTGCCGGGTTAAGCCACTGTGTTAAGGGATGGGGGTAGCTAGTTTGGTGAGGGGGGATTCTCCTCAGCCCTTGGGTGAAGCTGTTAGTCTCGGGCTATTTGGTTGGGAGTAATACAGATTGGGGGTGGGGCTGGCTGGGGGGGAGGGGAGCTGGTAGTGTTGTTCGTGGTCTCAGATATGGGGGTGGGAAGATCCCTGTTGGGTGATATAGGAAGGGGAAGTTTAGGGGGGGTTGGGAAGGTAGATTCTATGGGGGGGGATGGGGGGAACTGGGGGGGGACGGGTTTGCTAGAGGATGTATCACTGTGGTTATATGTGGATGGGGGGAAAGTAGGTGCTTCTGTGCTGGTGGTTACACGTGTGGGACATGATATGTGGTTCAGGGGAGGGCCCTTGCTGGGACAGCCTTCTCCTCTCTTCAATGGCTTGATTCCTGAAGTGGGTATTGTACTCTTAGTTCTAGATCATGGTTAAGACGGGATACCGCTTCACATCGTGGAATGTCTGTGGTATCCATTCTCCTGTCAAGCGCTATAAAATTTTGCAGGCTTTAAATCGTAAAGCTGCAGACTTGGCGTTTTTGCAGGAAACACATCTCTCGGATGCTGAACACTCTAAACTCCGTCAAGGATGGGTGGGAGAGGTACATTTTGCCTCCGGGAGTTCCAGATCAGCGGGGGTAGCGATTTTAATTAGGAAAAATTTTCCACTGAAGGTGACCAAGGTGCTAAAGGATCCGGAGGGTAGATATCTGATTTTGGAGGCAGTCCTAGAGAACACCCCGATGGTACTATGTTGTCTATATGCGCCTAATTCCCAGCAAGCGGGGTTCTACCGTACATTGATGCGGATACTCCTTCCATATTTGGGTCAGCCCCTGGTGCTGGGGGGCGATTTCAATGCTTTAAAAGACCCGGTTTGGGATAAAATTGCCGTGGGAGTATCGGGGGGACGACCAAGTCCTGAGCTGCGGAATCTAGAACACACCCTGCAGGTAGTGGATTCCTGGCGAATGCTGCACCCTTTTGAAAAAGAATTCACACATATCGCTAGAGCGCATGCCACGCAGTCTCGTATAGATTATTTTTTTGTGAGCGATTCATATTTTTCTCATATTTTGGATTCCGGTGTTGGGGATATCCTCATTTCAGATCATGCCCCTATATGGATAGATGTAAAGGCTAATTTGGCTTCACGACAGGGACGACACTGGAGATACCCGTATTTTTTAACGGAAGATGTGGCGTTCCAGACCTATGTTCAGGAGCGATGGAAGGACTACACCACTCTTAATGCCCAACATAAGGATGACCCCGTTCTTTTTTGGAGTGCGGCAAAAGCAGTTTTGAGGGGGGACATCATCTCTTATGTAGCGCACTGAAGGAAGTCCCTAGACAAAAAACTTCTTCTCCTCACAGCACAGTTAAGACAGGCTAAAAGAGGATTGGTGGCCCAACCGTCCAGGGAGCGCCGGGTTGCGTACCTGTCGTTGCAAACGGCGATTAACTCACTTTTACATCAAAGGGCTGCTAAGAGTGTTCAGTACTATCGGTATAAACTATATCAATTTGGTAATAAGTCAGGTAAACTGATGGCGAATCTTGTGAGATCGGTGGGGGGATCGCGCCATATCGCTGCATTACGCACAGCTAGTGGGAGAACAGTAAATACTACCCCTGAGATTGTAACAGCCTTTCAGGACTATTACACGGAGCTTTATAGAGGGGGAGGTTGGGACCAGAGTAAGTGGGACTCCTTTTCGGCTGAGGTAAGGCTGCCGTCGATTACTGTGGCACAACAGCGTTGGCTTAACGAGCCTATTCGGGACGAGGAGGTTACTATGGTTATAAGGGCGGCCAAAAAATTGAAAACGCCTGGGCCGGATGGTTTCAGCGCGGAATTTTATCAGTGTTTAGCTGAACCATTGTCAGCCCTTCTCCCTTTGGTGTTCCACAGCTGGATTCAGCAGGGCTCCTTCCCCCTCATGGGTAATACGGCCCATGTCACATTAATTCCAAAACCAGGGAAAGATCCGTTAGAGCCTGCAGCGTATCGGCCCATTTCCCTGCTGAATGTAGATCATAAATTCCTTGCCAAAATTTTGGCAACTCGTCTGGGCACCATCTTGCCTACACTCATAAGGCCGGGTCAGGTGGGGTTTGTCCAGCGGCGTTATGCTTTAACAAACATTAGGAAGGTGATGGCGGCTATGACTCTCTGTCAGCGTGCCGAGACCCCCTTTTTAGTGGTTAGTCTGGATGCAGAAAAGGCATTCGACCGGGTGGAGTGGGATTACATGTTTCAGGTGCTTGTTGAAATGGGGTTCCAGGGATTCTTCCTGGAAGCGATCCAGCTTCTTTATAATAGCCCTCAGGCCCGTTTGTTGGTAAATGGCACATTGTCACCTCCTATTTCGGTCGGGCGGGGCACACGTCAGGGTTGCCCCTTATCTCCCCTATTATTTTTACTTACATTAGAACCGCTGCTTCTGGTTGTGCAAGAAACTCCGATCATACGAGGAGTTCAGTTTTATTCGCACACGGAAAAGGAGATATTTAAATATGCCGCTTTTGCAGATGACATTCTGGTATTTCTCACTACGCCGGTGCGTTCTTTAAGGGCTCTCCTAGCGGTATTTGGAGACTTTGGAGAATTCTCTGGGTTGAACATTAATTGGGACAAATCTGAGGCCCTACCCTATCCCAATAACATGCGGGAGACCTGGGACGGACATTTTCCATTACGATGGGCTACCACTCAGCTTAAGTATTTGGGGGTTTTCTTGTCAACAGATCTGAGAGCTATATATTCTCTTAATATTACCCGCCTCTTGAATATTACGAGGGATAGGCTGCTGTTCTGGAAGGAGCTTCCTCTCTCCTTGGGGGGGCGTATTAATCTATTTAAACTAATCCTCTTACCAAAATGGCTCTATGTAGTGCAAAACTTACCGGTGTCCCTTCATAGAAGAGATCTGGGCACTTTGCAATCCCTACTTCGGAGTTTTTTGTGGAAAGGTAGAAAGGCGAGGGTCCCTTTGCGCTGGTTGCACTTGAAATGGGGTGAAGGTGGTATGGGGGTACCCGACCTGCATACTTATGTGCTGGCGGCTAATTTGCGGTTAGTCCGAGATTGGATCTCGGGAGAGTCAACTTTTGTCAGTTTAATTGCGGAGCGGACACTAGTTCATCCATTGGATATCCAATTTGTGCTTTTGTGCCCCAACAAGGATGTGCCGGAAGCCCTTAAAAAGGATCCTCTTGTTGCTCCGCTCCGACAAGCCTGGTGTGCTATGACTAAAAAACTGGGGATTCCTGCGTATACAGCATTTTTGCTGCCTCTCATGGGGAACCCACATTTTCTCCCTGGCACCCAATGTAGAGTGTTTCGTGACTGGACAAGGGCGGGCATTCATGTGCTGGGTCATGTGTTGAGTGACGACGGGGCCCCTCTTACCTTTGCTGAACTCCAATCGTTATATGGACTTACTGCGACTACTATTTTTAGTTATGTGCAACTCAGGCATTATATTAAGTCCATCCCAGATCAGTACAAAGTCCCGGGCCACTTTCAAACGCTGGCGAGGTTTTTTCAGTTGGACAAGAAGCAAGCTTTATCCCTTTCAGGTTATTATCGGGGTCTCACTAGGGGCCGACCCATAGAGGTATATAGCCAGGCGGTGCAGAGGTGGAATAAGGACGGAGTGTTTCAGGTCCCGGTGGGGGTATTTTCGGCCTCTATGAAATCCCTGACCAGAGTTACCAGTAATATGTACTATAGAGAAATGCAGTTTAAGCTGTTGTATCGAGCTTATATAACCCTGCAAATTGCATTTCATGCACACTTAGTGCAGACACCTTCCTGTTCCCGATGCTCGGGGAATAAAGGGACATTATCCCATGTTTTTTGGGACTGTAGGGGGATTCGCTCCTATTGGGGGAAGATTGTACAATACCTGAGTGATTTGATGGATGTGAAATTGCCTATGTCGCCATATATGATATTGTTTGATTGTATTCCCCATCCCTTGATTCAACGAGCAGAGGCTCGTTGGTTTCTGCGTAAAGCCTTCGCTGTGGGGAAAAAGATGGTTCTGCTCCACTGGAAGGGGACAGCGACTCCGTCGTTCTGGTCGTGGAGGATCCATTTGCATCGCCTCATGCAAATGGAAAACATAGCCTCTCAGATAAACCCTCAGCGACGTCGTAGTTTTCTGAAGATTTGGAATGGATATTTGCAGGCGCTCCCACATCGATCCCGGAGCCTGATACTAAATAGCTGAAAAACTGCTGAATGAGGACGGTCCTACTAGTGTAACACATCACGCTCTCAACATTAACTGCCAATTCATTATGCACCTGGGAAGGGGGTGGGGGGTTGAGGGGGGAATCAAAGTTGGTATGCAATTAATGTATATAGTCTGATTGCGGGATGGGGATATGAAAGAAACTGTATATCTCTGATCCCATTTGTACTGTTATACCATATTCTAATAAAAATTGTTTACATAAAAAATAAAAAAAAATAAAAAAAAAAACCACACTCCCTATTTGTAAGCCCCAGGCCCAGTATCACCCCCCCTGACATGCCGGTTCTGTCACCTTGCATTAGAGCAGTTCTCCCTGCAGACAATCCAGGAACACCCAGGATATCCCAATCAATATCTGGCAGAGCCGAATCGCCCAGCAATAGCACCTCTCCTTCCATAGAAGCTTAGTTAAATTTCTATCCATTAGGGATGTGCAGACCCAAAAATTTAATTTTGGTTCATTATTTTTGTTTTTTTGGGAGAGGGCGGTTAGTTTTGTTTTTAATGTTTGGTTGTTTCATTTACCAAACCAAAATAAACATTAAAACCCCCCAAAGCAAAAAATTCCGAAATTCCCCCCCCCCCCCCCCCCCCCGAGGTTTACACCACTACATTTTTGGGTATCCTTGGGCCCCTTCAGCCTGTCCCCCCAGTGGCCAATAAGCCAGGGCTGGGCTACCCAGTAGGGCTGAGCCAATTCCAGCTAGGACCTCCTTTTGGCTCCTCTGACCTCCCCCCCGTCCTTCAGATGAGCTGTGATCTCCCCAGCCCCACTTACCTTTTTCTGTGAGATTCTGCAGCAAGAATGGGTCAAGAGTAGCATCCACTCACTCATTCCCTGCTATGGTATTTTTTATTTTATGTATGTTTAAAATCAATTTTTTATTTGAGGCAGAGAACAGATAAACATACATAATTTTAAAAACATAAAATAAAACAGCACGTAAACAAAATTAAACTAACATAATGTATACAACATATCAGCATGGATGGGACATTCACCTATTTGGATATATGCAGTCTAAGTTGACAGGACATCATTAAATGCTGGTAGGTAGGTTTTTGGTGATTTCTTCAAAGCTGTTCAGGGAAAGAGTTCCAGAGTATTGTCTGCTATAGAAAAGATCCTTTCTCTTGTAAGTGTAGCAAGGTACTATAAACCAGGTTCCTGGCCCCATGAGCTTATCATGAGCCTTAAAATGTGGACTGAGCTGCATCTGGATCTGTATAAAGGGGTTTTCAACCCTGAAGAGATTGCCAAGGTGAGGGAATATAAAAATATGTCAAACACTCCTGTGTGCTTCCCTGTGAAATTCAAATGTTCTGCAAAAAGCAGCATTCAGCACTCACAATGTTAACAAGTTGGAAAAGGGCTGTACTATTTGGCCTGCCCAGAGAACAGCACTACATAGCCAGCACAGGAAGAAGCCAAAGGAAAGCTGGGAGACCATTTAAGGTAGAAAAGGTGCAATTTGGCTGGCTTTGTCTCTGCGTGAGGAGTGGGGATGACCAGGAATTGGAGCCAGGAAGAGAGGAGTACATCTGGAAGCCCTACAATCAGTTCTTCTGAAGAGCTAATCGACAGGGAGAGACAGAAGTCTGTGCTCTGAGGAAATAGACAGTTGTTCTTGCTTCATAGCTGAGCTACATGTAAAATCCCAACAAAGGACAGAGGAGCCAGGAACTTCTTTTCCAGGCACCCGGCTGGATCACCCTCCTAAGAGACTGAGTTACGTAATCTAAACTTTGCACAAAGAGCATCTTAGCAGAGGAAGAGGATTTATTTCCTTGACTTTTGTCACACATTCGCCCATGTTATCTGCTTCAGCCTTTCAGCCGAAGTCAAGCATAAACCCTTGCTGGCAGGGACTGGGTAAGAAAAACTGATGGACCGTGGCCTTTCTGTCAGAGAACTGAAACCAGGCCTGCTTTATGTTTAGCACCAAGTAAACCATTTGGGGCAGCTCCCCAGGAGAGCGAGACCTTCCACACACCACAATGCACATCTATTTGGTTTGTCAGCTAGCCAGATCCACCATCAAGAGGGACTTCATTTTCTGGATATTTTTTTTCCCACATAATTTTGTGTTTGGGGCAGGGTGCACCCTTTACAAACTGGAGACATTGGGATGGATCTGTTCCCTCCTCCCCGCCGCCTCCCCCCCCCCCCCCCCCACCACCCCTTTTGAGTACTCTGGTAAAGACAATTTTTGAATGCTATATACGTCACTGCTTTTCCCTCCAACTTGTCTTTATTCGTGTCATATATATATATATATATATATATATATATATACACTCACTGTATAATATCACTGCTGTGGTATTATTTTATGTATGTTTAAAATAATTTTATTTGAGGCAGAGAACAGATATATATTTTTTTATTTTACTATCTATATGAGTGTGAGGAGTGCCCTGGCTAACAGGCCATACACAGTGTTATTTATGCATTACTTGATTGAACACCACAAGTTTTTATTATATTTCACCACTGTACTTTTTCCCATTTAATGTTTTGATTGGATTTATTGTCTATGTACACAATACAGATAAAATAATTAATTACTGTATTATTCTGGTGTGATTTTTAACTGGTCTGTATTGCCACAAGTGAGAGGTGGTTTAGGAAGGGCACAGAATTGTGATATCAGGGTGACTGGGACCCTATCTCATCCCCCACTCAGGCTACAAACCCAAAGATAAATCTTATTAGTAAATATATCTCATATGATATGCCCCACCCCAAGCACAGGGGTAATTCATAGTATGGATCAGAAATAAAAATACTAGCTTCATAGATGATTCCTCCAAGAGATTTTGATTAGCAAACAATAAGGCACATAGAGGTTTCTATATATGTAGGACTACACTGGCCCAAGGGGTTGAGTCACTAAATAGAATGGTATGGTATATTTAAAAATGATGCTAACTGTCCATTACACCAGCACCATTTTGATGTCACTTGGTGCTGGCTTCAGGCCCAGAAGATGCCATTTTTCAAAAGACAACAGTGAAAGTTGGATTGAGTAAGCCTTGTTCCTGCTCCTTTATTGCTGTAGGACCCTCATGAAGGGGGCAGAAGGGAGTAGGTCCCCAGTGGTCTGTGGAAGGCTCTAGCTGGATTTAGCTCAGCGCAATTGGTTAGGCCTGGGTCCCACCTTTTTTGTCAAGGGAGTAGGGGGTCAGCAGAGCCTGAGGAAGGCTCCAGCTGGGCTTGGCTCAGCCCAGCCGAGTAAGCTCTGTCCCCAGCTTAGTGGCAGGGGAGTGGTTTTTCCCCTTCCTTTGGCAAATATTGAGCAATACTTCCCAAAACAAAAACACCCAAACGTTTTCAGGATTTTTGAAGGCGGTGGGATTCATTTCATTTGAAATGATCCAAACCAAAAATAGTCATTTTTGGTACAAATTCCTTATTTGTTTCAAACGTGCACATCTTTACTATTCATTTCTTCTGCCTGTGAAGGATATCAGTTTGTCATACCAATATGTTGTAAATGAATGCTCTATTTCTGGTTAACCCACAGTGCTGCCTCCTTATTAGGTCCTGAGTTTGGTTGCTTTTAATCATTTTTATATATAGAGCCCATCCCTGTGGTGAAGAAAGAATATGTTTTTTGGTGAGAGTGGGGTGTGTCTGTGTGTGCATGAGTGCCTGGGTGAGAGCTGGTGTGCCTCTCTATTGCTCCATGGTGACACCGCACCTTGAATTCTGTGTACAATTCTGGTCGCCACATCTCAAAAAAGATATAGTTGTGAAGGAGAAGGTACAGAGAAGGGCAACCAAAATGATAAAGGGGATGGAACAGCTCCCCTATGAGGAAAGGCTGAAGAGGTTAGGGCTGTTCAGCTTGGAGAAGAGACAGCTGAGGGGGGATATAATAGAGGTCTTGAACAGGTAGATGTGAATTGGTTATTTACACTTTCAAATAATAGAAGGTCTAGGGGGCATTCCATGAAGTTAGTAAGTAGCACATTTAAGACTAATTAGAGAAAATTCTTTTTCACCCAACGCACAATTAAGCTCTGGAATTTGTTGCCAGAGGATGTGGTTAGTGCAGTTAGTGTAGCTGGTTTTAAAAAAGATTTGGATAAGTTGTTGGAGGAGAAGTCCATTAACTGCTATTAATCAAGTTTACTTAGGAAATAGCCACTGCTATTAATTGCATCAATAGCATGGGATCTTCTTAGTGTTTGGGTAATTGCCAGGTTCTTGTGGCCTGGTTTGGCCTTTGTTGGAAACAGGATGCTGGGCTTGATGGACCCTTGGTCTGACGCAGCATGGCAATTTCTTATGTTCTTAAATATATTGCACAGCAGAAACTTATATCAGCAAGCAAACAAATTTCAAACAGAAAATAATATACATTAAAGCATAATTAAATGCCCATCAAAGCAAAATAGTTAGCAAGAACTGTCCTAATGCCCAACAGGCCTGGTTTTCAGGGCAATTCAAACAGTCAAATTAACTTTCATCTTAAATGAAATAGATTCTTCGCTCATTTGCATACATTTTATAAATATACCAGGGATTCTAGAGGATTATATTTGGGCATCCCTCCTTTAGATCCAAGTTGTATATTGTGTGTGTTTAAATTATAGTTCTTCTGTTTATTCTTTCCTTCAAGAATACCAAACTCAATTGTGCATGTCAAAATTATTCTAAACAGTAACAAGGCTATTAAGGCAACAGATGGTTTTTAGATGGAAAGAACCTTATAGATGAAAACATATTTGCATTATAAAAAAAAAATTTATTCAAGGAGGTATCTTTTCAAGCTGTAGAGAGGTTTCACCTTATTCAGAAGAGAGGATTCTTTTCTTTGAGCAGTGAAACTTTTCAATGAAAACAGGCCTGATTCAAATGCGAAATAATTTGAAAAAAAAAAATTGGACAAGTGTTTTTAAAGAAGCAAGAAGTCACGGGTATAGTGAGGCACTGTAGTTAGATTTAGGGAAATGTTCTTCAGTTTAATTCCCATACTTTTGCTATTGGGAAGGATATATAATTTTTTTATTTTTGTTTTTACTATGCTGCATAACTGGCTACAGATTCACAATAATGTTCCCCCTTCCTTCTGATTATTGCGCACACATGCTTGGTGAACATTAAAAAGCTGGATTCTAATTGAACCTCTGTCTTTCTGTGAAACTACTTAATTCTGTACCAATATTCTGTAACTCTTTTTAATCCTCTGTCTTTTAATTGTATGAGTTTAGTTTGTCTAGCATGCTCTGGTACTTGCATTTTCAGTTTTTACCACTTTAGGACCAGTCTTTGTTTTTGTTCACACTTTCATCTGAGGGAATCTCTGGAGCTACCCAACAAGTCTGTTTTTGGATTGAAGATTTTGGTCAGTCTTGGCTTTACTGATGAATTTTGGTGCCGGATGTGATTTCAAATGTAAAAAAGTAGACTTTGAATGCCACGGTGTTCTGGAATGTAAGTTTACAAATTAAAAAAAAACAACAAACCAGAAACAAGAATGGCCAAAAGATTCTTCATAAATCTGCTTTACTTTTATGAAGTAATCCAAATCTGAATAAACTATTGTCTTCCATGTGGTAGGCTCTTATTAGATTATAGCAGAGAAAGATAATCTGACTCATCTAGCTTGCCTAGTTATTCCTTTCCACTGCAAGGACATATTCTAGCTGTCAAGTTATAAAGCATATATCCCCCGGTCATCGACCGCTGCGTTTTCTTGTGAGATAGGGATCAATTATATTAACTACAAATTATTCAACAAATCCCCAGCTACAAATGTTAAATATTTGATAGCGCTTCAATTATATGACCTTCATAATAGGCGGCATAGTGTGGTAATCCTTACCATTTTGTCACTCTGCCTTATGCTTAATCATTGGTCAGTCCATTTTTTATATATAATTTTTCATGTGCTGGTGCTCCGTGTATTAAAACGTTTACTCAATTACTACAAAACTTGCAGTCTTTTTTTCTCGATACTTATCTTAACATGATGTTACTTCTTTGCATGTTATTAGCCCGAGACTCTCCTCACAGATGGTCCGTAGCAATGTGACCAATCTCACATCGCTTCTCCGGTGTCTGTGCCCGACACTGTACAGGGTTTCGGACGTGCGTCATCCTTCCTCAAGGGCAAAGATCTGCGCCACGAAAAAGTATTTTAACAACAAAACTTAAACATTGTGTACCAAAGGTCAAACGTGTATTAGCTACTCACTCATATCAGGCTCATCATGGCTCTCAGCGTTTTTTGTATGCGTCTTTTCCGGTTTGAATTTCCCGCCTCCTTTTTAAAGCCCCCTCTCAATAGTGACGTACGGGCTACGTCACTTCTGGTGCTACAATGAATACCATTCAATCATAGCATTAAGTCCTGATGGTATGACTGTGTGCATATGGAAGATCCACTGCTGTTCTCTTAAATTTAATAAAAAATTAGGATCACCTCCTCGTATATTCTCTGAAACCACTTCCAACACCCGCCAGCGTAGTTGTTGGAAAGTATGTTGATGTTCAAGGCAGTGGGCTACCATTGGGGCAAGCATTTTTCCCGTAGAGATACAACTACGGTGTTCCGTTAAACGGACTCGTATCTGGCGTTTAGTGCGCCCTATATAATAAAGATTACACGGGCACACGATAATGTATATCACTCTTGAGGTCTCACATGAAGAATATTGACGTGCATTATGTTGATGTCCGTCTTTATCAATCCACTGTTCTCCTTCAATCGCTTGGTGACATACCGAACAATGTTTGCAGAGCCAATGTCCTTTATTTTCATTCGCATTAATGGTGACAATGGGTGAAAGAAAAGAATGCGTTACCAAATCCCCCACATTTTTGCCCCTACTAAAAGCAATAATAGGTGACTCTTTGAAGATACTATGTATCTTAAGTACTGGCCAATAATGATGTATCAATTTAGAAATATTGTTACCTAAACTGGTATATGGCAGGGTGCACACTATGCGTTTTTCTTCTCTGTCCTCTGTTGTATCTAGGAGCAGCCATTGTCGTTCAGCATTATACGCTCTTTTGTATGCTCTTTTAATATATTTCACAGGATACCCTCGCTGTAATAATCGCAATTTGAGAACTTCTGCTTGATGTATATATTCACTTCTTGTACTACAAATCCTACGTAATCTAAGAAACTGTCCTATCGGTAAATTCTGACGCAAATGATGGGGATGAAAACTTGTATAATGTAAGAGAGTGTTCTTTTCGCACTCTTTTCGAAATAATGTTGTAGCAAAGTGGCTATTAACGCGCTGAATGGTGATGTCCAAAAAATTAATGTCAGTGCGATGGTAAGTGCTGGTAAACTGTAAGTTCTCATCTAATGAATTTAACCACTGTAAAAATTCTAGAAGACATTTTTCATCTGAATGCCAAATACAAAAAATATCGTCTATATATCTTGTCCAGTGGGAAACTGGACTGAACTGTGACTTATGATATAGTTTGTCTTCTTCAAATTGCCTCACGTAGAGATTAGCCAAACTTGGGGCCATCGTTGCCCCCATAGCGGTGCCATTTACCTGCTTATACCAATTATTTTGGAAAACAAAATAATTCTCACATAATGCCAATCTGGCAATGGCCATCAAAAACGATGTTGGAATACGATGTGGACGTTCACGATTATCTAAATAGTTCTCCAATATTATTAGAGTATCATTTTGGGGAATTGAGGTGTACAAAGATTTTATATCTAGCGTCACTAGGAACACTGGCTCTGTAATATGTATCTCTTGTATCTTAGAAAGCATTTGTTTGGTATCTTTACAGTAAGATGTCGCACTCATTACCATAGGATTAATTATAACATCAATAAAAGTGGAAAGAGGTTCTAGGAGGGAACCTATAGTTGTTACTGTTGGACGGCCCGGTGGATTATGCAAATTTTTATGCACTTTTATGCACTATGACGCCTATTATGAAGGTCATATAATTGAAGCGCTATCAAATATTTAACATTTGTAGCTGGGGATTTGTTGAATAATTTGAAGTTATAAAGCATGACAGTTTCCCTTCTTCCTCATGTTTCTAGATGGCAAAAATTCTTTTGATCATTTTAGTATAGATTGATTGGGGGTTTTTTGTGTTTTGTTTTTTAACTAACCGCTCCCATGCATTGTCTGTCTTGTTTTCAGATTGCTACAGAGTTGTATTTATAGTAATAGTTTATCATAAACAAGGAACTTGTTTTCAAAATGTAATCTCTCCAGGGCTTTTCTTTCCACATGATGATGAATTCCACACTTTTCAGCACTGAATCACATTTAGAATCTACTAGGTTTTCTGGTATAGCCATAGCAAATGCCATGAGAACTGAGGAGATGATCATATAACATCAACTTTGCTGGGCTGGACACAGCATTTGGATGTCTGACTACAGACTTTCAAGCAAGTATTTATATTTGTTTTATTTAAAATATTTCCTACCCATCCCTCCAGTAAGCTCAGGATGGGATATAATAAAACACATAATTGACTTAAATTACCAAAAGGAGCAAACATTCATTCATATTGCTGCAGAAAAACTAAATACAACTTTGTAAAAATCAATTGAAACAGGAGTAAAGCCAAAAGTAACATCAAAGTTCCATAGTCTGAACATTAGTTACTTGCAGCTTTGCCATATTCAGAGAAAAAACTGTGGGGTTAAGAAATATTAGATCTAATGTGTGCCCTGCTTTGTGGGTAGGGCAGTTAATCACTTGTTTAAGACCACAACCTGCCATAGTATCAATCAATTCACAGCAGCCATCCATCCCATTCAGAAATGGGTGTCCAAGTTGAAACAGTGTCTAATTCTGGCTCATCTTCAGACCTGCTGTCATGGAAGACATTCCTCTTCTGTCTCAAGGGATTGCAGATGTATTCCTTCTATGTCACTGATGTTCACATTGAACAGTATTGATTTTTAGCGATCTGCAGAAGGAAAAAATTTGTTTTGATTCGGTTTTCGTTTCACCGGGACCCAAATTCATTGCATTAGTTTCATAGGGGGAAAAACAATTTGTTGATTAGTTTTATTCGTTTTCCATTTTCCCAATAAAGTCAATGGGGGAAGTATTTGCAGCCTATTTTTGGCTGCAGAATTGGGGTTTTCTTATCAATTCTGATGAAACTTCTGGGGAGCAATCATCAGAACGAGAAAAGAGCTCCAAGGTACTTAGACTGTGGCAAAGAGCCACCTCTATGCACACCTATGTCCATTGCCCCAGAAAGTTCATGAAGCGGTGTCTGCTGCTCCACTAACTTCTGCAGCATCATATAGGTGGATAAAGCAGGACTTTATACACAAGTGCTTATACACAGTAGTAAATACCCTTTACTATGTTTGCACCATTGACTGTGACAAAGAACCCTGCCTGAAGATTCCTGTCTCACTGGTGTAGCTGCCAGCCTGCCCGCATCTGTCTGATGCATTCTTGAATATTGGTTGAGGTATATGCCTGGTCCGTCAGGTGGGTGTGCAGTAAAGCCCTGATACTTGTTCACTAATAGAGCTGCTGCCTGCCCCTGCCTCAGCCAGGTCCCACAAGTGTGCTATCAGGGAGAGGTAATTGTGTGCAGCATTCAGTGCAGTCCAGATATCGCAGGTGAAATGCACACTCCCCCCTGCCTTAGCTAGCAGCGCTTGGATGTGACTGCGACACTGGTTGTACAGGTTGGGGATGACCTTTCTGCTAAATGTGGTTCTGGAGGGTACTTTGTAATTTAGAACTAAGACCTTCAGCAAATTCTTGAAACCCACATTCTCCACTACCTGCATGGGCTGGTCATCAAGGGCAATCATTTCCCCAATGCTCCTGGTTACAACTTTTGAGGCTGCCTGCCTCCTTTCCAGGTATAGTGTTACCGAACACCACCCCATTTTCTCCATGATGGGTTGTCGCTTATGACACATGGCAGGTGGCTGCTGGCCTGCCACCTGACTGCTAGAAGGGGCTGAGGGTGTGGGGTGACTCTGCTCCCTTTCCACCACTTTACACTGCCTGGAAAAAGGGGTCCCCTGACTGGTACTGCAACCATCCCCAGATGGCAGTACTGTTGGGTGTTGCTTCTGCATATGATGCATCATGCCAAAATTAGTTAATATCCCATTTGCTTGTCTCTGCTAATAGCCCTGGCACAGTAATTACACTGAGCAAAATGTGAGTCCTCTGTCACTTTAAAGTGGCTCCAGATTGCAGATTTCTTTCGTGATCCCTTCTCTATAGCCTTCAGGGTGGATGCTGTCACTGGAGCACTGTAGTGGGTGCACCCTGAGAAGCAATGCCAGGGACATCAGTCACACTCTGTGCCTGCGCTGACTGCTCTTCCTCCTCCTCATCATCAGTTTCATCTCTCCCCTGCAGCACTGATGTGGAGGCTAAAACAGAACTAACTAGTCCTCCCAAACCTTCTTCAGCTATTACTTCTTCCATTTCTGATGATGAGAATCCCACACAAGATTATTTTTCATCGGAATCAGAAGCAAACAGTGCCTGTACTACATTTTCAACGCTAAGTCGAATCTGCTGTCGCACTGCTGCTTTTGGGTGTTGCCCTTTTGTCTTGCATGACTCAGTCTCCCCTTCCCTCACCTCCAAAAACTACAGGGTCAGAAACAGGTGGTGGCAATACATCATTTTTAAATTTCAGTTTTTTTCCAGATGGAACTGCCTGCCCCTCCAGAGATTTTAGATTGGAACAGGTCCCTTTTTTTAACTTTAATGGTGGACTGGCATTGCCTTTTGAAGTGCCTCCTCTGCCAGTCCCAATCATGCAACCACATCTAGCTTTCCCTGATATCATGGATTTCATGTCACTGCCTACTAGGGATTTCATTTAAAATAATTATTTCCAAAAGAGGCCTACTGGGGATTTAGCTTCAAATACCATCGCTGTCCCAATATATGCGAGTCTGCAAAACTGCCCACTGATGCCCAGTGCACTGCCTTGTTGGCTTAAAAGAGCACTGCTGTACCAATATATGTGAGTCTGCAAAACTGTCCACAGAGAGACGGTGTGAGTTCAATTTAAAAAAACTGCAGTTAAAAAAAAAAAAAAAGCCTGGCTGGCATAGCAGCAAAAACGAAGATATATCTTTTTCAAAGGAAAATTCTATCAAACTAGCTAGAAATTGAATATATCTCCCACCCACAACACCCAAAGCCTGCTTGCAGCCTACCCCAGGGTGGTAAAATAAGCAGCAAAATGCCACTGCTAGAAGCTTGTCTCAGTGGGAGAGACAGTCTGAGTTCAATTAAAAAAAAAAAAAAAAAGTGCAGTTAAAAAAAAGCCTGGCTGACACAGCAGCAAAAAGAAAAAAAATATCTTTTTCAATGGAAAATTGTATCAAAGTAGCTAGCAATTGAATACAGATTTGAGACACTCAGACTAGCTCTGAGTAAAGCTACCTCCTTGGACCACCCCCGCAAAGAGAGCTTGGCACACCGCGTGCTTACGATATAAATAGTATAGCGTCATCAGGAACAGCGTCACAGAGCACTGAGTGAGAGCGGCGATTGGCTGCATTAGAAAAATGCTTAGCTCTGATAGGTTGCATTCTCGTCTCTTTGCCAACCTGTCTGACTCACTCTGACAGGGCTGTGAGGTCACTTATGACTCACAGGAAAGGACTGGTTTTTGCTCTGGATACTCCCACATGGCCCTCTCCTATTTCAAAAGGCCGCTAAGAAATCACTGCAAACCAAAAGAATGAAACTAATATGATATGTTTTATTTGTGGGGGATCGCCATGCATTTTGCAAACCCACAAATACAACAAATAGGGACTAATGCGTTGTGAATTGCACATTCGTTGAAAACGAAAGCACATCCCTATTGATTTTTCTAGG
Organism: Rhinatrema bivittatum; assembly: GCF_901001135.1. Lineage (NCBI taxonomy): Eukaryota > Metazoa > Chordata > Amphibia > Gymnophiona > Rhinatrematidae > Rhinatrema > Rhinatrema bivittatum. The sequence goes on from NC_042616.1 coordinate 754,607,727, forward strand.
GATGCCTATGGAAATTGTTTTTGTTTCAGTTTATTGTTTTCAGATCATTTTGTTTGTGTTTTCATTTTGTGGGCTTTCTTTCATTCTTTTTTTTTTTTTATTCATTTTAGCAAATAGCACATAATATTTGCAGATAGCGTGTGCTATTTTCGGAAATAAATGGAAGTCGGGATTTGCCAAGGACTGTGCATTTTTACAGGGGTAAAACGAAGCAAAACAAAAATGTCCACTGTGGTTCAGATTACCTTTCATTTTAAAGCAAATGCCCATCCCTACAAATTTTGACACTAAACCCTGAATAACTCCCATTTATTACATTTCCATCCAAGCTATCCCTTTGTTTCTTTCTTTTTAATGGAGTAATTTGTAGATTTTCTGTGTCCTTGCTTAATTCATTTTCCTTCTGCATAGGGTCCTGTTAAATAATTTGTTGATGCCCAAGGATTCTGACGTTTTTCTAACAATTTTATATTCATTTCTGCATGACCTGTTTTCCTAGCCATGTTAGCTATTCTATACTAGTCCACATGATTCTAAATGAGCTGCTATCACATGTCTGCTTATTTTTGCTTAATATACTGGTAAGATTTACTGGCCTTTAGTTTTCACAAGATTTCAGTATACACTAACAATTGCTGAATACTAGTCTGTGTTCTATGCTTTTAATTATTCATTGAATATGAATGTATCAAGTTGTATTCCTTCTGTTTAATAGCTATTTTTAGTAGTCTGGGATATATATATATAGTCCAACTGATCTTTCTAACATAGGTGCCAGTGTGTTATCACTATCATAAGCATTAGTGTGTACAAGCTAGGTTTGTGTGCGAGAACAGCTCTGTTAACATGCTTAAATTAGCTTGTGATATTTTAGATGTGAAATCTAAACTAATATGTAATATGAGGCAAAACTATACAAAGCATCCCATTACCTATTTCTATAGCATCAAATTGTGTGCACAAACTGCTTCACAAATAAATCAATGCAAAAAAAATAACTACACCTCAGGAAGGTATAGTTAAGGTTTTGCAATTCCATCCATATGTAAAGTATATGCGTACTACACCATCTACCATATTTGCTTGCCATTAATATTGATCATCATGCATGATAAGCATTATGTTTAACAGCTGATGATAGTGCAGTTTGAGTTTAGTACATCTTTGGTTAAATTTAGGGGCCCAGAGATCTCTGATAATTCTATTGTGCCTGCTGACTTTACTTTGAACATAAGATTTGCCATGCTAGGTCAGACCAAAGTACCATCAAGCTCAGCATCCTGTTTCCAACAGTGGCCAATCCAGGTCACAAGTACCTGGCAGGATCCCTAAAGGTAAATAGATTCTATGCTGCTTATCTCGGGGATAAGCAATAGATTTCCCCAGGTCCACCTCAATAATGGTTTATGGACTTTTCCTCCATGAGCTTGTCCAAACCTTCTTTTTTTTAAACCCTGCTGCAGTAACATCTTTCACTATGTCCTCTGGTAATCAATTCCAGAGCTTTATTTATGCATGGAGTAAAAATATATTTTCTTCTGTTTGTTTAAAATGTACTACTTAGTAAGTTTATTTCAAGTCCCCTAGTCTTTTTATATTTTAAAAGAGTAAACAACTGATTTTACATTCACCCATTCCATTCTGCTTATTGTTTTATAAACCTCTGTCATATCTTCCTTCAGCCTTCCAAGCTGAAGATCCCTAACTTAACATACTATTGACAGCAAAAAAAGACCAAATGGTCAATTTCAGTCTGCACAGCAAGTTTCTTATGGTAGTAACTACCACTCCATGCCAGTTATTCCCAAGCCTTATGGTAAGGGTAGTAATATTTACAATGAAAACCAAGCAGCTGTCAAACCCATAATAAAATTACTGCTAGCAACATTTTTACGGGTGAGACGCCTTCTTAATAATTCAGACAATGCTGCTTAAACATTGCTTTTGGACTTGGCTGTGGAAGCAGTCCTGTGCTTTTCCCCTATAATGCTGCGTATCAGAACCCCGGACCATAAAAATCAGGGTACAGCATTGACTGTTGTCTGAATCCAATTCCCCTTTTTCCCCCCCTGCTGCCGAAGAAGAGAATGATGTTGTAGTTGCATCAGAAGCATCAAGGCTAACTGGTTAAGGGTAGTAATCCCCATTCTACTGCTGCTCCGTGCAGATTACCCCTAATCACCCTCTTCTTCATTTCTATCCTCTAGCCTTTAGGGATGTGCAGTGTTTATCCCACGTCCTTTTGAATTTGTTTACTGTTTTCATCCTCCCCGCCTCTTCCTGAAGGGCATTCCCAGGCATCCATCACCCTCTCCATGAAGAAATATTTCCTGATGTTGGTTCTGAGTCATTTCCAGGCCCCCAACTCCCTGAATTTCATTTCATGACTGCTAGTTCTACGGTTTCCTTTCCAGTGGAAAAGGTTCGAAGGTCATGCAACATTAAAACCTTTATCTGAAGGTCTATATCATATCTCCCCTCTCCTTACAAGTCTTCCAATATAGACCCCACACCGTTTTGGTCACCCTTCTCTGGACCGCCTCCATCCTGTCTCCTTTTTGAGATACGGGCTCTAAAACTGAACAGGTGAGGCTTCACCAAGGACCTGTACCAAGAGCATTATCACCGCATTTTTGTGATTTGGTTATTCCGCTCTGTATACAGTTCATTATTTCTTCTGGCTTTAGCTTCTGGCGTCATATCACAAGACACTATTACTCCAGGGTCCCTCTCCCAGTCCATGCACATTTAGTCTTTCACACCCATCACATACAGCTCTTTTAGATTACTGCACCCCAGATGCATGACTCTGCACTTCTTGGCTTTGAATCCCAGCTTCCAAATATTTGACTATTTTCAAACATTTTTTTTTAATCACTTTTCATTTTCTCCACTCCTTCAGGGATTCCAGTCTTTTCAAGTTTTAGGTATCATCTGCAAATAGATAAACTTTACCTCCTGTCTCTTCCGAAGTGTGTTTAGCTTTTTCTTGTAGGGAAAAGCTAATTCTGCTTTTTCTTTTTTGAGGTACAGTGACAAGGATTACATGCAATACTCAAGATGTGGTCGCACCACAGAGCAATATATTATAATGCCTCTATATCTCTCCATGGTGAGACCACACCTTGAATACTGTGTACAATTCTGGTCGCCGCATCTCAAAAAAGATATAGTTGCAATGGAGAAGGTACAGAGAAGGGCAACCAAAATGATAAAGGGGATGTAACAGCTTCCCTATGAGGAAAGGCTGAAGAGGTTAGGGCTGTTCAGCTTGGAGAAGAGACGGCTGAGGGGGGATATGATAGAGGTCTTTAAGATCATGAGAGGTCTTGAACGAGTAGATGTGACTCAGTTATTTTCACTTTCTAATAATAGGACTAGGGGACATTCCATGAAGTTAGCAAGTAGCACATTTAAGACTAATCGGAGAAAATTCTTTTTCACTCAATGCACAATAAAGCTCTGGAATTTGTTGCCAGAGGATGTGATTAGTGCAGTTAGTGTAGCTAGGTTCAAAAAAGGTTTGGATAAGTTCTTGGAGGAGAAGTCCATTAATGGCTATTAATCAATTTTACTTAGGGAATAGTAGGGATGTGCAGACAAAAAGTTTTCGTTGATAAGTTGATAAGTTGAAGTTGAGGGTCGATTTCGTTCAATATGGACATATGGAGAATTCTATAAGTTGAGGGTTTGTCCATACGTTCACCGGTTCCCTAAATAAACATTTAAACCCCTCACCCTCCTTAATCCCCCTCCCCCCCCCCCCAAGACTTACCAAAACTCCCTGGTGGTCCAGCGGGGAGTTAGGAAGCCATCCCTGCACTTGTCTGCGATTTCCTCATGGTGCTGATAGCCTGTGTCACAGGGGCTGCCGTGCCATTGTTCAGCCTCTGTCACATGGTCACCGGCGCCATCTTGTTCTCCTACCACGTAACAGGTAGGTCATGTGGCAGGAGGTCGCTCCCGGACCCCCCGTTGGACCCAACCGGAACTTTTGGCCAGCTTGGGGGGGTCAGGAGGCCCCCCCAAGCTGGCCAAAAGTTCCGGTTGGGTCCAACGGGGGGTCCGGGAGCGGAGAAGCACGTGACGCCGACGTCACGCTGACGCCACAGTCAGGTGCTCCTCCGTGCCTCCGCTCCCGGACCCCCCAAGCTGGCCAAAAGTTCCGGTTGGGTGCAGCGGGGGTCCGGGAGCGGAGGCGCGGAGGAGCACGTGAGGTCAGCGTCACTCGACGTGACACCGACGTCACGTGCTCCTCGCAAAGGAATGCAGGGATGGCTTCCTGACTCCCCGCTGGACCACCAGGGAGTTTTGGTAAGTCTTGAGGGGGTCAGGAGGGTGGGGGGTTTAAGTGTTTATTTAGGTTCAACGTATTCAACATAGCTATGTTGAATACGTTGGAACTCGCGATGCGTTTCTCCTCAAACCTTTTTTTTCTCTCTTAAAAATATAAGTTGCGTTTTCCATATGCGTTCAAAACGAATGCACACCCCTAGGGAATAGCCACTGCTATTGATTGCATCAGTAGCATGGGATTTTCTTAGTGTTTGGGTAATTGCCAGGTTCTTGTGGCCTGGTTTTGGCCTCTGTTGGAAACAGGATGCTGGGCTTGATGGACCCTTGGTCTGACCCAGCATGGCAATTTCTTATGTTCTTAATATAGAGGCATTATGATATTCTCTGTTTTATTCTCCATTCCTAGCATTCTGTTTGCTTTTTTGGCTGCTGCCGAACACAGAGCAAAGGATTTCAACCATGGTGACTCCTAGATCCTTTTCCTGAGTGGCAACTCCCATTGTGGAACCTTGCAATATATAACTATAATTTAGATTGCTTTTCTTTAAGTGCATCACTTTACACTTGTCCACATGAAATGTCATTTGCCATTTACATGCCCATTCTCCCTGTCTTGCATGGTCCTCCTGCAATTTCTCTCAATCCTCCTGTGATTTACCAAATTTGAATAATTTTGTGTCATCTGCAAATTAGATCACCTCACTCATTCCCATTTCCAGGTCATTTATAAATATTTAGAAAGCAGAGGTCCCCGAACAGATCCCTGGGGCACTCCACTATTCCTCTTTCTCACTAAGAAAATAAGCCCTATTCTGTTTTCTATCTTTTTGGGTGGTTCCCAATCCACAATAGGAATTTGCCTCCCATCCTATGACTCTTTAATTTCCTTACAAGTCTCTCATGAGGGACTTTGTAAAGTGTTTTCTGTTAATCCAGATACATTACATCAACTAGCTACCTTTTATCCACATGCTGTACACCTTCAAAACCAACTGTAGCGGGTTGATGAAGCCATAAGAACATGCCATACTGGGTCAGACTGGGTCCAGCAAGCCCAACATCCTGTTTCCAACAGTGGCCAATCCAGGCCATAAGAACCTGGCAAGTACCCAAAAATTAAGTCTATTCCATGTTACAGTTGCTAGTAATAGCAGTGGCTATTTTCTAAGTCAACTTAATTAATATCAGGTAATGGACTTCTCCTCCAAGAACTTATCCAATCCTTTTTTAAACACAGCTATACTAACTGCACTAACCACATCCTCTGGCAACAAATTCCAGAGTTTAGTTGTGCGTTGAGTGAAAAAGAACTTTCTCCGATTAGTTTTAAATGTGCCACATGCTAACTTCATTGAGTGCCCCCTAGTCCTTTTATTATCCGAAAGAGTAAATAACCAATTTACATCTACCCGTTCTAGACCTCTCATGATTTTAAACATCTCTATCATATCCCCCCTCAGCTGTCTCTTCTCCAAGCTGAAAAGTCCTAACCTCTTTAGTCTTTCCTCATAGGGGAGCTGTTCCATTCCCCTTATCATTTTGATAGCCCTTCTCTGTACCTTCTCCATCGAAATTATCTTTTTTGAGATGCGGCGACCAGAATTGTACACAATATTCAAGGTGCGGTCTCACCATGGAGCAATACAGAGGCATTATGACATTTTCCGTTTTATTCACCATTCCCTTTCTAATAATTCCCAACATTCTGTTTGCTTTTTTGACTGTCGCAGCACACTGAACCGACTATTTCAATGTGTTATCCACTAGGTGGCAATGTCCGTTCATAGATTACAAACTGGCTAAAAGACAGGAAACAGAGAGTAGGATTAAATGGACAATTTTCTCAGTGGAAGAGAGTGGACAGTGGAGTGCCTCAGGGATCTGTATTGGGACTCTTACTTTTCAATATATTTATAAATGATCTGGAAAGAAATACGACAAGTGAGAAAGTCAAATTTGCAGATGACACAAAATTGTTCAGAGTAGTTAAATCACAAGCAGATTGTGATAAATTGCAGGAAGACCTTGTGAGACTGGAAAATTGGGCATCCAAATGGCAGATGAAATTTAATGTGGATAAGTGCAAGGTGATGCATATAGGGAAAAATAACCCATGTTATAATTACACAATGTTGGGTTCCATATTAGGTGCTACAACCCAAGAAAGAGATCTAGGTGTCATAGTGGATAACACATTCCATTTGGTATTTGTATTCATGGGGAGCCAAATCCGTTGCATCCATTCTTGGGGGACCCTGATACGTTCATTAGTTACGTATGTATTCGTTCCCAAAAATACCCCCATCCCAACCCTTTAAATTTAATTAACTACAACCCCCCACCCTCCTGACACCCCCAAGACTTACCAAAAGTCCCTGGTGGTCCATCGGGGACCTTCCCCCTCCCCCCCCCCAAGACTTGACAAAAGTCCCTGGTGGTCCAGCAGGGGTCCTGGAGCCATATCCTGCACTTGGGCCGTCGGCTGCCAGTATTCAAAATGGTGCCGATAGCCTTTGCCCTTACTATGTCACAGGAGCTACCGGTGCCATTGGTCGGCCCCTGTCACATGGTAGGAGCACAAGATGGCGCCGGCTGTCCATTGCTCCTACCTTGTGACAGGGGCCGACCAATGGCACCGGTAGCTCTTGTGACATAGTGAGGGCAAAGGCTATTGGCAGCATTTTGAATACCGGCAGCCAACAGCCCAAGTGCAGGAGATCATGCCATGACCCCCCACTGGACCACCAGGGACTTTTGGGAAGTCTTGGGGTCAGGAGGGTGGGGGGTTTATTCGTTAGATACGTTATATTCGTGGAGGTTCGCCATATGTTTCGTGACCCCACGAATACAACAAATAGGGACATATACATTGCGGATTGCCAATACATCTAAAACGAATACACACCCCTAATACTTAATAGCTCCAATAAAAACTATCACAGCCTACCAAGAATATAGTTTACCCCAAGAAACAAAGCTGCTGTATCAAAACTAATTCCCAGGACTCAAACAGCAACAACCCTAGCCAAGAAAAAGCAGCACTGCAAATATTACTTCAGGACCTATACCAATACACCTCCTATTGAAAACAGAACAAGTTGGACTGCTGTAGACTCTTACACGGAAACTATACACTAGCAGAATCCCTCACCTGCATCACACATACAGAACACTAACAGACCCTTACCAATAAGAGGCCAACAAACAACAAAATAAAAAAATATAAAACATCAATCATAAAAGTAAAACCATACTAATAAAAAGAATATTTAAAAACTGATGAATAGAAAGTCCAATTACTCAACCTCATAAAAATGTTTATAAAATTCCCCAAAATACCAACATATTTCAAAACAGCAGACATATCAAATAACGTCCAATAATGAAACTAATAGGTAGATTTTAAAAGCATTGTTTGCACAAAAACAGCCCCAGATACGCATATGTGGGCTGCGCATGCGAGCAAAACAAATTTAAAAAAGCCATGAAGTTCGTGCGTACAAATCCTTGCACGCATCAAGAACAAGGGGATGGAAAAGAGGCGGGACATGGGTGTTCCTGGGTGGGGCCAAGAATTACACACACAACTCCAAATTTAGAAAAACTAAGCATGGCATGTTATCAGTGTAACTTTACAGCTGGTCCTGATGAGCATGTCTGGAGATCTTGGGTTTTAGGGATTTCAGCACAACATGAAAGTTCAGGGTCTAATGGGTGGCTTATAGAAGGAAGAACTTGAGGGGTCTTCAAGTCTGCTGAACTACCATATACCGTATAAGAGAGAGAGAGATAATGACATTATATATGCCACTGTAAGAGGGGCACTTTCAGTTCAGGGTGGGTTTGAATCATAAGATCCAAACCTTTTTTAAACCCAGTTACACAGAGCTTAATTATGCATTGAGTGAGGGAGAATTTTTCTCCAATTTGTTTTAAATGAGCTCCTTGATAACTTAATGGAGTGCTCCTTAGTCCTTCTGTTGTCAGAGAGTAAATAACCTATTTATATTTACCTGTTCAAGTTCTTCATTCCCCTCCCCCATGGCCAGGAAGCAAGGGTCTGTAGTGCAGCAATGTAACATCCCCCCCCCCCCCCCCCCCCCCCCAAAACACTCCCTGACTTGAAAGTGCCCCTCTTACTGTGGTAGATATATAGGGTGTCATATTGTCTCTCCTACAGTGCTCTTTCTCTCTTTCTTCCCCCTCCCCCTTTCCCCCATAAGGACATGAAAAACCTGGTTTTCCCCTTGGTGAGCATACGCGCATAAAAGCTGCATACACGTGGGATGTTTACTCGAGCGGCAGGGGTATTTTAAATGGTGCGCGCACGATATAAAATTGCAGTGTATCTCCAACCGCAGCCAATGAGAACACGCTTATGCTTTTTAAAATTAGCCCATAAGGATTTAAAAATACTTGGGATGTTTCGATTTCCAGCCACTCTGAGATTCTTGTGGATGGGAGGAGAGGGTTACTGGACAATCTTTATCCTCTCATTCCTACACACACATGCACTGGCTTTCATCTACCCACACCAGGCACGCAGTGATCCACCCAGGCGCGCACCCACTGGCAATCACACACACACACACACTAGTCCTCACCAATCCCCCCCCCCTCCACACACACAGCCTCTAACCCATACATACATGGGATCTCACCCACAAACATGTACTCACCCAGGTAATCATATATATACTCACTCTCATCCTCCGCCCTAAACACAGGCTCTCAACCACCTACCCCCAACACTCAGCCTCTTCCACAGGATCTCAGTCACCCAAAAACACACAGCCAGGCTCTTGCCCCTACCCACCTAGATAGTCATATACACACATGCACAGCTAGATGCACACAGTATCTTACTTGCTTACCTCACCCACAAGTACCCACTCAGTCTCTCAAACCAGTCCAATACACACCCACACAACTTCTTATCCACACACCCCCAGACTCTCACCCACACATCCAAGTAATCATTCACATCCAGGTTCTCACCTCCCATATACACACAGTCACCCATACACACCAAGCTCTCATTTACCTCCCCCCCCCCCCCCCCCCCCCCCCCCCCCACCAATCTTTCACCTTCCCATGTAGTCACACACGCCCGCAGGCAGTCACACACAAAGCTTAACTATCCTCCCAGACTTCACAGTCCCAGCAGTTTGTTCCCCAGACCTTGTCCCTAGTCCTCTTGCTACCCAGCCCCTCTCCCTTCTCACACACATTCCCAGCAGTCTTACTCACTCCCCTCCCCCTCTGTGTAAGGTTAGTCATAGTTTGAAAGAGTATGGGAGGCCTCCCATAGCAGACTCTCACTGACCTTAATACTCAAACACTTCCTCTGGTACCATTTTCTTCAACCTGTCTCTGGCTGATTTTTTTTGCTGTGCTGCTCTGTATCTCGTTCAAACAGTGTAATTTCATATTTAATCTAATCAGCTGAGTTCAGCCACTTATATCCTGCTCCTGTCTGACTCTCTGTATCCTATATGGCTACCTCCAAGTTCTCCAGCTGACCAGCTCTCTCCGATTGCACATGGCCACCGACACAACTTCACTGCTTCAGCCAGCAGCTCCCATCCATCCCGCACTTGAACTTTTGACTGTGATTTTTGCACGAGGTTAAAGGCGGGACCTTGTTTTGAGCCGATTCACCGAAGCAAGGTCCCATCTTCTGCCCCATCCTTTGCTGCTCTGCATCTCGTGCAAACTGTGCCATCATATTGGGCCTGGCCTGCATTGCTGCCAATTGGCCCCATTACATGACCATGAAAATCTTTTCCTGCAGCTCAGACTGTTTGCCTTCTTATTGACCTGGTGAGTCCAGCCCCTCCCCCCCCCCCTTACACACACACACACACACACACACACACACACAGCCTGCAAGCACCCATAACCTGCTCTCCAGCCTCCACACAGGAAAGCTGCTCTGCGGCTGGAAAAAAAAAAGGGGGGGGTTAAGGGCTGGGGATTCACTGAACCCCTTGAAGGCCCTGTCTGCATACCATTGTTCCCTTATATCTCAGTAAAGACTGAAGCAAAGAATATTTAGTCTCTCAGCTATGGCCTTATCTTCCCTAAGTGCCCCTTTTACCCCTTCATCATCTAGTGGTCCAACTGACTCCTTCGGAAGTTTTCTGCTTAGACTGTACTGAAAATTTTTTATTATAAATTTATACTTGCATGGCAAGCTGCTTTTCAAATTCTCTTTGCTTTTATCATCAGTGCTTTGCATTTAACTTGCCAGTGCTTATATTGTTTCTCATTTTCTCATTTGAATCCATTTTTCCTTTTTTTGGAAAATTGTTCTTCTAACTATAATAGCCTTTCTCACCTTACTTTTTAACCATGCCAGTAGTCTTTTTGCCGCCTTTCCATCTTTTCTAATGTGTGGAATATATCTGGTCTTGGCTTTGAAGATGGTATTTTTAAACGAGGTCCATGCCTGCTATAGATGCTTAATGTTGGCAACTGCACCTTTCAGTTTTTTCTTAACCATTTTCCTCATTTTATCTTCACCTTGCAGCCACTACCTTTGCTGCTTCAGCCACCGGTGTGCTTATGCATTCGTTTTTCCACCTGTCGGGTCCTGCCAGTGTTGTCCGTATTACAAACAACTAGAAACAAGCCACAAACCTAGGTGTGTTTCTCAGCATAAAACAGGTTAAAATAGGAAGGGAGTGATAAGAAACTACATAGGCTAAATTGCCAGAGTTTACCTGATATATTATGATGTAGAATAGCTATTTGTGCTCAGAGGAAGTTCTCTCAGGTATTTGTTATTCTGATCTATACCGTGATCCATATGTCTTCCTTTGGTATTCGTCATTCTGATACTTCCTTCCTGTCCATGCCAGACCAGTCCAGACATGTGAGTTATGTTCTCCTGCCAGCAGATGGAGGCAGAGGAAAAATAGCTCAAAGCTGACATTCCCCCATAAGGGTCTAGTGCTGCTTTCAGCTTTTCTGTATTTTCTGCCTTAGCAGATGGTAGCAGGTATATCTATTGGTGCAAAAGACAAGGAAGCTGGGCTCTGCAAGGCAGCAGCCATGGGATGACTTCCCCATTCTAAGAGCCAGGGCTGATCTGAGGGCAGATTATTGGTTCAGGTGCTGGCTGATTTTACTTGAAGAATGTTCTTGATGGCGTGCACGTGCGTCCTGTGGAGGTGGTGTTTTCTCAAAGAGCTTAGTATTCCTCTAGCCAGTGGTCAGTGCACTTGGTGTGGCAGTACTGGCTTTGCCTCCCTTCTCTATGGCAGATGTTGTCCTGGTGGTGGCTAGTCTACATAAAGTTAAAAATTTAGAGAAGCACTAGAGGTTCAAATGAAAGGGCAAATCAGGTTGCAGGTTACAGCAAGGTCATAAGAACATAAGAAATTGCCATGCTGGATCAGACCAAGGGTCCATCAAGCCCAGCATCCTGTTTCCAACAGAGGCCAAACCAGGCCACAAGAACCTGGCAATTACCCAAACACTAAGAAGATCCCATGCTACTGATGCAATTAATAGGAGTGGCTATTCCCTAAGTAAACTTGATTAATAGCCGTTAATGGACTTCTCCTCCAAGAACTTATCCAAACCTTTTTTGAACCCATCTACACTAACTGCACTAACCACATCCTTTGGCAATAAATTCCAGAGCTTTATTGTGCGTTGAGAGAAAAATAATTTTCTCCGATTAGTCTTAAATGTGTTACTTGCTAACTTCATGGAACACCCTCTAATCCTATTATTTGAAAGTGTAAATAACCGATTCACATCTACTTGTTCAAGACCTCTCATGATCTTAAAGACCTATATCATATCCCCCCTCAGCCGTCTCTTCTCCAAGCTGAACAGCCCTAACCTCTTCAGCCTTTCCTCTTAGGGGAGCTGTTCCATCCCCTTTATCATTTTGGTTGCCCTTCTCTGTACTTCTCCATCGCAACTATATCTTTTTTGAGATGTGGCAACCAGAATTGTACACAGTATTCAAGGTGCGGTCTCACCATGGAGCGATATAGAGGCATTATGACATTTTCCGAGCCACCTCGCAAAGTCCTTCTAGCTTTGCGAGGTGGCTCAGCCCTCTTAAGTGCACAAGCTCCAGATGTGGGCACAGATACTACAGTGCTTTAGGGGACATATGTAGCTGGCTCAAGGCCAGCAGATCTGGGGTGTGTGTGTATGTGTGTGTGTGTGTCTGTGTGTAACAGCCATGTTTCCTGTGCAGCACACTGTGGTGACTCCTGCCATTTTCCAATAAGTCTGGCCTCATGGATGAATCCCCTATACTTGTGACCTGATTCAGCCCTGGGCCAAGTTGGTGCTTAAGAACAAAGCCTTCAGTTTGAAGATGGGCGTTGAGGGAACTAAAGTGAAAAGAACCAGTGAAACCCGGGGTTACATTCTGGTTCCCCCACTGCCTACCTCTTAACCCCCTTCCCCACCCTTAGAACTCTTGGATCCTGCCTTGGGTTGGGACCAGATCCAAGGCAATCCAGAGTTGTCCCTGAAAGGGCTCCACAGGATCTCAGTGTTGACCTGAAAAAGGGAAAGAGGACCAGGAATTAGTAAGCCACCTATGTGTTTTTGTTTTTTTTTTTTAATTCTGCATCAGGCAGAGAAGAGGCTGGAAACTACAGGCTGGTTAGTTTTATTTCGGTAGTGGAAAAAAAGTCATGTTGCTGAAGGAAAGGATAGTCAGCTGTCTACATCCTGAATTGCAGGATGTGAGGGAAAAATGGTTTTATTAGAAAAAGGTTATCTCAAGTCTGGTTTTTTTTTGGGGGCAAATGGAAAATTAGATAAAGGACTGGCATTTGATGTGATTTATCTAGATTTCAGCAAGGTTTTTCATGCTGTCCCACATAGGAAGTTCATGAACAAAATGAAAGCCTAGGCATTGGTCCCAGCATAGTGGAAAGGATTACAAAATGGTTGAGTGATAGACAGCAAGTGATAGTAAATGGAACTTACTCTTAAGGAGAGAAAAGTGATAAGTGGCATGCCTCAAGGATTGGTTCTGTTCAATATATTTGTGAGCAACACAGTTGAAGGGTTAGAAGGAAAAGTTTCTTTTTGCAGATGACATTAAAATCTGCAACAGACTGGACACATCTGAAGGAGTAGAGAGAATAAAAAATGATCTAAGAAAGCTTGAGGAGTTATTGGCAGGTTTGGTAGCTGGGATTCAATGTCAAGAAGTACAGAGACATGTATGTGATTGAGAAATGCCAAGGAGTTCTATGTGATTGAGGGAGAGGGCGATGAAAGATTGATGTGCACAGATCATGAAAGAGACATTGGGGTGATAGTGTGTCTGATCTGAAGGTGGCAAAACAATGTGACAAAGCAGTGGCTTTCTAGAGGGATGCTGAGCTGTCCTGAGAGACATTACCAACAGGAAATAGGAGGTGATGCCCCTATATGGGTCTTTGGTGAATCCTTACCTGGAATACTGTGTTCGGTTTTGGAGACCGTATCTAAAAAAAGATAGAGACAGGATCAAAGCGGTCCCGAGAAAATTGACCAAAATGGTGTGAAACACCTAAATATATATGCCAGGGAGGAGAGGAGGGACAGGCTTTTAAATACCTGAAGGATATTAATGATGCACATGAATCAAACCTTTTCCATTGGAAAGAAAGCTGTAGAACCTAGGTGAGATAATATGACGATCCAAAGGAGTAGACTTGGGAACAATATCAGGAACTATTTCTTTATGGAACAGGTAGTGGATGTGTAGAATACCCTCCTGGAAGAGGTAGTGAAGATAAGGATGGTAATGGAATTCAAAAGGATGTGAAATACATAATGTTCCCTAATGGTTAAAGGATGGAAATGAAGAAAAGGTGTAATATAGAAACATAGAAATGACAGTAGAAAAAGACCAATCAGCCCATCCAGTCTGCCCAGCAAGCTCCCACACTTATTTTCCCATACTTATCTGTTTCACCGACCATCAAGTTCAGGGCCCTTGTTGGTAACTGTTTGATTCAAATTTCCTGCCACCCCCTGCCATTGATACAGAGAGTAATGTTGGAGTTGCATCAAAGGTGAACATAAGGCTTAATGGTTACGGGTAGTAACCGCAGCATCAAGCAAGTTATCCCGATGCTTGTTTACCCAGACTGCACAGATCCATACCTTATTGGATGTTGTCTGAATGTAAATCCCCTTTTCCACATTTCTCCCTGCCGTCGAAGCAGAGAGCAACGCTGTTTATGCATTCAAAGTGAAGTATCAGGCTTAATTGGTTTAGGGTAGTAACCGCTGCAATAAGCAAGCTACCCCCACGCTTATTTGTTTATTCAGACTTTGTAGTCAGTCCTTGTTGGTTTTGTCTGAATGCAAATCCTCTCTTCCCCATTTCCCCTTGCCGTTGAAGCAGAGAGAAATGTTGGAGTTGCATTAACCATGTGAAGGCTTATTGAGTAAAGATGGTAATCAGCAGGTAGTAGCCTCCAATCCAGCATGGCTCTTTTCTTCATTCCCATCTTCTAGCCTAGTGTTTATCCCATGCCCCTTTGAAATCCTTCACAGTTTTAGTCTTCACCACTTCCTCCGGAAGGGTGTTCCAGGCATCCACCACCCTCTCCGTGAAGAAATACTTCCTGACATTGGTTCTGAGTCTTCCTCCCTGGAGTTTCAAAATGTGACCTCTAGTTATACTGATTTTTTTTTCCAATGTAAAAGGTTTGTTGTTGACCATGGATCATTAAAACCTTTCAAGTATCTGAAAGTCTGTACAATATCACCTCTGCTCCTCTTCTCCTCCAGGGTATACATATGTTAACAGAAGTTGTTACACTCAACAGAAAGCATGGGGGTAATCTGCATAGAGAAGCAGTTACTACCCTAGACAATTTACTGGACAGACTGAAAGGAGCAATTGGGTCTTTTTCTGCTGTCACTTATTATGTATTTACCTCAAGACTGCAGAGGAATGGGAGGCTCCAGAAATATTCTTCCCCATGCCCTATTAATGGCAGTAAGTTGGAAGATGTCCATTCCCATGGAGGGTAGATCAGCCTTTGGATTCCTCCTCGAGCCCTTCCTAGCCCTTTTCTTTAGCTCCACCCTAAAGATCCTTATCCTTGGCAAAATTTGGGGGTTGCTAGAGTATGCTACTGGGTGGGACAGTTCTAGACAATTGGCTGGATAAGAAGAGGAAAAGAAAGTTGATCAGCAGACTCGGGAATATTGCCTCTTTAGAAGAGGCTAGTGCTTTGGTGGGGAAGCTGCTCAGGAAAGAAGAGCTGGTGGCACATAATTCTGGGGCATAACCTCTTGTAGCTGTTGGAGAAGCAATACGAGGCAGTAATTTGTAAGGGGATCCAAATTCCTGGGTGCCTGAAGACCACTTGGGTCTTTTTCTGCCAAGAGCTTAACCAATACTTCTGATTGTTGAAGAAGCAGTCTCCTTAGTAATAACACCTGATTCTAGCCTTAAAGTGGTCAAGACAATGAGGGAGCTGTATTCCCTTCCCAGGGGAGAGGAGGATATGGTGTTGGATCACCTGGGAAAAGCTTTCTTCCTTTTCTAAGACCACAATCTGAGGATGGAAGCACAACATTCAAGAACCCCAATGATAGAAAAATTAAATCTTTGCTTAAATTAACTTATCTTTTTTTCTATAGTCTCTTACCAGGCAGCAGCAATTGCTTTGAGACTTGAGTCTTCCAGTGTAGGTTCATCATGGTGACTTTTCCCCACAGGAAACAGTATGCTGAGGTGGGGAGGTCTCAAACTTCCCTACGTGGGGACCTGCAGCTCTTGGATGGATTCACAACTGGTGTGTCTCGCTCAGTAATGACAGGGAATGCTTGGAGCTCCTTCAATCAGATATCTCATGTGACCAGGATAGCTTAAGATGGGACCACAGTGTTTACAGCTGTGCATCTCAGGGGTTCCCCCCCCCCCCCCCCCCCCCCCGCAGTGTGACTGTTATTGCAGTCTGAATCATTCTGTACAATTTTACTCTGAGGTTACTGTCTTTGGGAGTAGTCCTGAAAATGTAAGGTCCAAAGTTCAGAAGCTGTCTAAGGCTGCTTTTGGAAGATCCTCCCCCACCCAAAGCCAGTCCTGATGGGGACAGTTTCCAAGGCTGTAAGCAATCTAATCAGGCAGCCCTCTCCCTTCTGTGTGGTGTGAGTCTACACGAGTTTGGCTGTTCTTGGCATGTTCCTTATCAACTCTTGGAGTCTTCTTACCACTAAGGAGAACTAGACAGCCACAGGTTTTAGGGCTCTGTCTATCCCTTGAAAAAGAGGCTAGGTTGTAGTTCGAATTTTGGTCTCCTAGAAAGTGGCTGTAAGTATTCTTAGGTTTCGGGTTCCTGTGCAAAATGGCATACTTCTTCTTTGGTGGTTACTTACATGGATAAACAGGAATATTCCTTCATATTTCTTCCAGGGGATACTACCAGATATTTCTTAGATGCCTTTTGGACAGTTAAGAGTGTCTCTTGGTGCTAACCTTGGCCCCAGATACCTGAGGCCAAGAGGTAGTAAAGAGCTTCCTATGCAGGCGAGATGCTGGTTTCTCCTATAGTCTAAGAATATAACAATGTAATTTTTATAAACACTTTTATTTTCAAATCATTTTAATAATACAAAATTCAAATTACAAAACATCATAAAAATACATAAAAGGTTAACCACCCAAAAAACACTATCCGGATTTCAATCATGCATATTCTCAGCCATACTATATCTATCACACTACAAAACATAAACACTCATACACAATCAACTAAAAAACAATTATACCATTCCCATTAATTCAAATCCAAACATGTTTCACCCTAATAAGAGCTTCTTCAGAGGACCATTGGCATATTTCACTTTAATAAGGAGCTTCTTCTAGGAACAATTTAAGATGCTGAATGATCTCTGAAAATTTGCCCATGAAGATGTATGGATGAAAAATTCAATTCACAACAGAAAATCTCACAAGAATCTATAATTTTAGAACATACAAAACCCTAATCAATACACTATCGAATGTTATTAAACTTGGCATATAACTATTATATTGTTGAACAGTACCAATGAATCACCAGTCATTGTCATCAATGTATGGGAGGCTTGTGCCGCAACCCCAACTTCTTCTATAACTGGGGATTACATCCTTTTGTCAATACATCTGCAAAAAATATTACGCAACAGATGTGCTACAAAAGATACATATCTTATACTTATTAATGAGGAAGCTGATCTCATACTAAGTTCATTGGTATGCTTGTCAAAATCTATTATTGTACAAATCCTCCTCAAGTGAAAGAATTGCTCGACAGGGATATTTTCTCTAATAAATCTAGGATGACAGCTATTAAAATGTAAGAGACTCTTCCTGTTGGTAGGTTTCCTAAAGAGTTCAGTGACCAGACTACCATTAACTACACTTACCTTCATATCTAAAAAGATAAATATGTTTTGCTCACATTTGCAATGAATCTCAAATCAATATCACATTCATTTTTATCTTTCGGCAAAATTCCAATTCTGCACAAGTGCCTGGCTATATCATAGAAGTGTCATCTGTATAACGAAAACATTTTATAATATGTGGTGCAAAATCAGAAGCATAAATGAATCTATCTTCAAAAACCGAAAACTACATCTAAAATTCCCAGAAAAGGCTCTTTATTAAAGTGAAATATATAAATGGTCCCCTGAAGAAGCTCTTATTAGGACGAATCAAGTTGTGATTTGAGTTAATGGGAATGGGGTAAATGTTTTTTAGATTGTGTATGAATATTTGTTTTGTGGTGTGATAAGTATGCTATGATTGATATCTTAATAGTGTTTTTTGCGTGATTAACCTTTTATGTATTTTTCTTATATTTTGTAATTTGCAGTTTGTATTAAAATGATTTGGAAATTAAAAATATTAAAAATTACATTATTCATTGTATGATTAGTTGAGTTTATATAACAATTTGTAAAGCCAACTAATTTTTTTTTAAGTGTATATTTAAGATAATTATGTTCCTCCTATAGTCAGACATCTGTCTACTCAGGCCGAGTCAGTGTGGGAAAGTCATTCAGCTGCAGAGTCATGCAGGTGTACCCTTTGGCTGAAGGAGGATTATTTCAAACAGCATTTAGACTTCCAAATCTCAGAAGTATAGGGAAGCCCTCAAATATCCAAAGAAGAAAGTGTTCATATCTTCTGTGTCCAGATCTTCTGTTTCCACATTTGACCTGAGCATGGACCATTCTGCAGGTTATAGTCTCTGGAGCAGTGGTTTTCAACCTTTTTTCTGTCGGGTCACACCTGACAGATGGTTCTCACATGCGTGACACACTGAACACATGACCATCATGGGGCTAAATGTAAAAGTACAATTTGCATCCACAGGAACCCCCCTGACCCACAATTATGGATGTAAAGCAGAATTATGACATTCCCCGTACAACTCACCTTACAAAAAAGATATTCTGGTTCTAGTGTCATCTTAGTAACAGCAACACAAACTCCTCCTACCAGGCTCAATAGCCTTACTTAAAAAAAGACAGCAGTTTACCACCAATGCATGTCCTCTTGAGAAAACACAACAAATAAGACTGATACAAACGCTTACATGCTAGTAAAATACCTCACGTCTGTCACATACACAAAACCAACCTAACATACTCCCAGGATCTGCAGTAATGCACATAAACTAATCCGCACACAGTTACACCTGTATTATTGAATACACTCAAACAGTAACAATTCTACCTATTTAATGGCAACACTACAAATATTAAATCAGGCCCTAAACACCAATACACCTCCTATTAAGAAAACAGAACTAGCCAAGCAGCTATAGATCCCAATACAGAAATAATTGTATAACTATATACTAATAAGCAGAATAAATGTTTCAAAACAACTACGAACAGAATAATATCCAACAATTAAAAACTCGTAAAAATTATTTAAAATTCTCCAAACACCAATAAAATATTTCAAAACAGCAGATACAGCACATAATATTCAGTAATTAAAATGGCAGTCAATCAAGAAAAATAAACTTAAAAATCCACCTTTACTAACCCCCTTCATCAGCTCTCCTACTCCTCTTCCATGCAGGCCAGTAGCACACACCAGAAGCCGCAGTAGTGGCTGAAGCTCAGTACTCATGGTCCTCTTCCTTAGGGCCCATGACCAGTCTCTCTGTCTCTCACATACACACATACCAGTCACATCCCCATGACCAGTTTCTGTCTTTCACACACCAGTCACTTTCCTGAACAGTCTCTCTCTTTTATGCACGCACGCACACACACACAGGCTTCCCACTCCTATGTTCTATCTTACATATACAGGCTTCTCACTCCTATCTGTTGGAAAAAAATCAACAGAACCAGGGGTCACGATTTAAAACTCCAGGGAGGAAGACTCAGAACCAATGTCAAGAAGTATTTCTTCCCGGAGAGGGTTGTGGATGCCTGGAACGCCCTTCCAGAAGGAAGTGGTGAGGACCAAAACTGTGTGAAGGATTTCAAAGGGGCATGGGATAAACACTGTGGATCCATAAAGTCTTGAGGATGTGAATGAAGAGTAGAGGAATGGGGGTGGCTTGCTGGAATGACGGCTACTATCTGATGATTAATAACCTTATTCAATAAACATACACACGGTTAATGTGACTCCGTTGCTCTATGCTTCAACAGCAAGAGGAAATGTGGGAAAAAGGATTTGCATTCACAAATAAGCGTGGGAGTAGCTTGCATGTTGCAGCGGTTACTACCCCAAACCAAATTAGCCTGCTACTTCACTTTCAATGCATATCCAAGCAGCTCTCTGCTTCAATGGCAAGGGGAGAATGAAGAAAAGAGGATGAATATTCAGACAACAACTAACCAGGACTAAATTACACAGGCTGGGTAAACAAATAAGCGTGGGAGTAGCTTGCTTGTTGAGGCGGTTACTACCCTGAACCAATCAAGCCTGATACTTCACGTTGAATACATATACAGTGCAGCTCACTGCTTCAACAGCAAGGGGAATGAAGAAAAGAGGATTTATATTCAGACAACAACCAACAAGGACTAAATTGCACAGGCTAGGTAAACAAATAAGCGTGGGAGTAGCTTGCTTGTTTTGGTGGTTACTACCCCTAACCAATTAGGCTTGATACTTCACTTTGATCAGCTCCAGTACTGCTTTCTACAACAAAGGCGGGGGTGGAAGAAAATTAGAACCAAAAAGTTACCAATAAAAGCCCTGACTTCAGCGGTCAGATTAACAGAAAAGTATGAGAAAACTGTGAAAGCTTGCTGGGCAGACTGGATGGAGCACTTGGTCTTCTGCTGTCATTTCTATGTTTCTATGCTGTCTCACCCACACACCCAGGTTTCTCACTCTATGCTAGCTTTCTCCACATGCACAGGCTTCTCATTCCCATAATCACTCCCCCCCCCCCCCCCCTCTCTCTCTCTTACACTCCAGTCATCTCCCTGACCAGTCTCTCATATATATATATATATATATATATATATATATATATATATATATACATCACCTCTCTGACCAGTTTCTCTCAATCACACACATGCTCTCTCACACACTTACATAGATGCTCTCAATCAAAGCCTCTCAATCACAGTTACAGATACACACTCTCAATCACAACACACATTCTCTCACAGACAGGCTGGCTGTCTTTGTCTCTCACTTCCTTCCCCCTCCCCCTCAGAACACAAATGGTAGCTGCAGCAGCCGCCTCTTCTAGCCCCCACAGGCCAAAAAAGAAGAATCCCATTGGCCGCGGGAGGCTAATGCTGCTGTCTCCTTTGCCGATTGCCTGCTGCTTTGGATTTTGCTCCAGGCCCATGCTACTGCTCGGGGCTGATGCTGCTGCCTCTACTTTTCCATGCGGCATGGCTCGTTCTTCTTCCCACGCACCCCACTGCACATCATTTCCTGTTCCAGAAAGAAGAAAAGGCCAGCCGCAGTTGCCAGCCTCCACTAACACTGCTGCTATTCCCATCCGGGCTTGAATATGCTGATAGCCCAGGTGGCAACGGCAGCAGTGGAAGGTTGTTGGTCTCTCATTCGGTGAGGGAAGAACAGTGGGAGACCGGTAGCACGCAACACACTGGTGTGTCGCGACACACCAGTTGAGAATCGCTGCTCTAGAGCAATGGACCTGAAGGTAGTACTTTCACATCACTTCTATCATTGTGATATCCAGTGGTCCAGTGTCACAGTACTACTTTCCTCCTCTTTTGAGAGGATAGAAGGAGCCTCAGCAGGTGATTATTCATAGTGGTCTCCTATAGAGAAGAGATTTGTAGTCTCCTTCATGATGATGTCACACCATAGGCATAAGCCTTATAGAGTAGGAGGGGGAGTTATGATCTGAGGGGACCAAGACAGAGATTGGAGTCCTTGTGGAGAACAATGTATCCAGGTCTAGACCAAGGGCCAGAGCCAGCCTTCTAGTGCTTCAGAGAATCCTGCTATCTTGGGAGATGGCAACCTAGATGATAGTAGTCGATGTAAGGCCATTTGCTGATGTGAACAAGCTGAGGCAATCTAGTAGCCCTCAGATACCCTGATAGGTCTGACATATTTGGTCTTAGGTCCTGCCAGGGACATTCATCTATCAGCAGCTCATATGGCAGACAAATGTTTTGAGCTGACACTCTTGAGACCCCCACAGTTTAAAGACTGGCACAGGAAAACTTAGCCTTTAACAGGGGTCAAGCAGGTCACCTCTGGGAGTAAATTCAGACCAGCTCAGCAAAGATCCAAGACTAGCAAGTTCTTTGCTTGAATAAAGAAAGCAGGAGCCTAAGTGGTTCAGATATCCTGGTAGAACCATGATTGTTCTCACAGGACAAGCAGGATGGTTGTCCTCACAAATGGGTGACATCGAGGATGGAGCCCGCCACGGAAAACTTCTGTCAAAGTTTAACAGAACTTTGACTGGCCCCTACTGGCATGCCCAGCAAGGCACTGACCCTGCAGCCAACAGGGGTCTCCCTTCAGTCTTCTTTTTTCCGCGCAGCAGTTGCCACGCGGTGAAAGGAGCTCTCTACCACGTTCCTGACAGGAATTCGGTTTTTCTTTCCGAAGAAAATTTTGCCCCTCAGGGGTCTCCCTTCGACAACTTTTTCTCACCTTCGCGGAAACCGGTAAGTTTTTTGCCGTTTTTTCATCGACTGCCGTCGATTTTGGCCCTTGAGGCCTATTGGCACTTACCGATCCCGCGGCTAAATTTGGCCTTAGGCCATAGCGACGGGGTTCCGTCGTTGTCCGGACTGTACCCGGACTATGTCAATCACAGACCCCCATAGGGTTTGTGTATTGTGTTTGGGTAGTGAGCATGATGTCCTGACTTGCACCAAATGTGCCTTAATGACACCTAAGGGTCGCAAAGCCAGGATGGAGAAGATGGGGCTCCTCTTCCATGCACCCACCCCAACGCCATCGATAGCATCGACGTCATCGGAACCAGCACCGTCGAAGTTGCACCACCATCGTCAACCCTCCGGTGACCGTCCACCATCGATGACTTCTCGGCCGTCGACTCCTGTTCCCTGCCCGGATGGGCGAGGAGATCGAAAGGACAAGCATCGCCATCGACGGCACAAGTCTCAGCCCGTCGAGGATCCACAGTCATCGACCTCTGAACTGGCCGAGCCACCGACTAAGAGGCCTCGATCAGACTTGGCACCGTCCACATCTCGTTCGCAGGCATCGAGGAAACCCTCACCCTCTCGGGGTGTGGGAGCCGTGATCCCACCGGTTACGGTGGTCCCTCCGGCTCTTCCTCAGCCTCCCTCTCCCGTCGAGCCGGGTATTGTTACCCCTGATCTCCGGGCAGAACTGGACCGGCTGGTCCAGGAGGCCATCGAGAAAGCGATGCAAAGGTTCCAACCTCCACCGGCACCGTCTCCGGCACCGATTCCGGCACCGACTCCGCCACCGAGGAGGGAACCGGCCACCGAGCCTCTGGTGGAAGCGCTGGCACCGCTACTACACCGTATGGAAGCACTTGTACAAGCCCTTCCATCGATGATCCAAGTAGCACCGATAACTCCACCGTCTCCGACAGGATTCTCATCGGCAGGAGAAACACCGTTTCTGATTCCCCCTTCCGGGGTGGTCCCATCGGTGCCTTCTCGCATATCTCCACCGATTTATCCTTCGGCTCCATCGATTCCGAAACCGGCACAGATTCCATCGGCAACCCCGAAACCCTCGATGCCATTCCCAGTACCGATTGCAGTACCGGTTCCTTCAAGATTTCATTCGATGCCTTCGGATCCTCAACCAGGTCCTTCAGGGCTTCAACCCCCACATGATCCCTACGATACCTGGGGTGATGATACATCTTCTGACACAGATCTACCTTCTCCACCATCTCCTACAGAGAGTAGAAAAGATCTCCTCCAGAGGATCTCTCCTTTATAAATTTTGTAAAGGAGATGTCAGAACTTGTACCCTTTCAGCTGCAATCTGAGACCGATGACAGACACCAGATGATGGAACTGCTTCAATTTTTGGATGCTTCAAAATCATCGCTTCCATCCCCATTCACCAGGTCTTTCTGGATCTTTTAAAGAAAAACTGGGAGTCTCCTTCATCTGTCTCACCAGTGAACAAGAAAGCTGACTCCACATACCTCGTCCAGTCAGCACCAGGCTTTCAAAAGCCTCAACTGGATCATCGCTCTGTTGTGGTTGAGTCCGCACAAAGAAAGGCCAAGCGTCTAAAGCCACACTCTTCCACCCCACCTGTCAAGGACAATAAATTCCTGGATAGTGTGGGCCGGAAAGTGTACCATGGAGCTATGTTGATTTCACGCATAGCTTCATATCAACTTTACATGACTCAATACAACAGAGCCATCCTTAAACAGATGCAAGACTACGCTGATACATTACCTGACCAATACCAGCCACAGCTTCAGGCCCTTCTTAACAAAGGGTTTGAAGCTGGGAAGCACGAGATCAGAACAGCTTACGACATCTTCGATGCTTCCACAAAAGTTTCAGCTACTGCTATCTCGGCCATACGTTGGGCTTGGTTAAAGTCATCTAACCTTCGCCCAGAGGTCCAGGATCGTTTAGCGGATTTACCCTGCTTAGGGGACAATTTGTTTGGAGAACAAATTCAGCAAATTGTAGCTGAGTTAAAAGATCACCACGAGATGCTGAAACAACTTTCTTCTGTTCCGTCTGAGGTTTCCTCCAAACAACCACTTAAGAAAGACTCTAAAAAGTCGTTCTTTCGGCCACGTCGTTACTATTCTCCATCGGCCAGGCCTCGTCCAGCTCGATCCTCTACCAGACCTCAGCCACGTCAGCCTAGGAAACAAAGGCCTACTGTAGCCCCTCCTCCTGGGCCTGCGGCTGGCCTTTGACTCCCCTGTAGGGAGCACATGCCAAACCCCTCTTCCAGACATCCCTGTAGGAGGTCGACTGTACCATTTTTTACAAGCTTGGCTGCAGATCACCTCAGATCAGTGGGTGCTAGCAATTATCGCACAGGGTTACCACCTCAACTTCATAACTCTTCCGGCAGACTCCCCGCCTCTTCAAGCGTGGAGTCTAACCACCCATTTGGCTCAATTACAACAGGAAGTATCTCTTCTTCTACAATCAAATGCTATAGAACCCGTCCCTCCCTCTCAGCGAGGGAAGGGATTCTATTCCAGATACTTCCTACTACCAAAGAAATCAGGGGGACTACGTCCCATTTTGGACCTTCGAGCCCTCAACAAATACCTTCAAAAAGAAAAATTCAAGATGGTAACCCTGGGCGCACTGCTCCCTCTGCTACAAAAGGGAGATTGGCTGTGCTCTCTCGACCTAAAGGACGCTTATACTCACATATCGATCGCACAATCCCATCGCAAGTATCTGCGATTTCTGGTAGGCCGCGACCATTATCAATACCGGGTATTGCCTTTCAGTCTGGCATCTGCTCCACGAGTCTTTACCAAATGTCTCGTAGTGGTAGCAGCATTCCTACGGAAGGAAGGTGTCCACATCTACCCCTACCTGGACGATTGGCTAATCAGGGCCTCCACCCAACAGATTGCTCAATCCTCCCTCAAATTGACAATTCAAACACTCCTTTCCTTAGGGTTTCTTGTCAATTACGAGAAATCTTGCTTAGTCCCATCTCAAACCTTATCCTTCATTGGGGCAGACTTGGACACCTTACAGGCAAAGGCTTACCTTCCTCATCAGAGGGTTCATACCCTAATATCCCTGGCTCGCCAGCTCCAGTCTCAACACACTGCCACGGCTCGCGAATTCCTCATTCTCCTAGGACACATGGCATCCTCGGTTCAAGTCACTCCCATGACCCGACTAGCCATGAGAGTAACACAATGGACTCTACGACACCAATGGATTCAAGCTTTTCAGCCTCTGTCCTCCATAGTCACTGTTACACAAGCGCTGCGCCTGTCTTTAACCTGGTGGACGACTCAGGTCAACCTCCTTCAGGGCTTACCTTTTCTCCCACCGGATCCGCAAGTAATCCTAACCACCGATGCTTCTCACATCGGTTGGGGAGCCCATGTGGACAACTTCCAAACCCAAGGGTTATGGTCAAAAGAGGAAGCTGAACACCAGATAAATTTCCTGGAACTTCGAGCAATCCGCTATGCGCTCAGAACTTTCAAAGATCATCTATTCCATCAGATAATCTTAATCCAGACGGTCAACCAAGTGGCCATGTGGTACATAAACAAGCAGGGAGGCACAGGATCCTTCCTTCTTTGTCAGGAGGCTGCGCAGATTTGGGCGGAAGCCCTCTCCCACTCTATGTACCTCAGGGCCACTTACCTGCCGGGAGTAGACAATGTATTGGCAGACCAGCTGAGCCGTGTCTTCCAAGCACACGAGTGGTCACTCAACCCTCTCGTAGCGACCTCTCTGTTTCGAAAGTGGGGTTTTCCCCGCATAGACCTCTTTGCGTCCCCTCAGAACCACAAAGTGGACAATTATTGCTCTCTCATTCGGAGCCAGCACTCTCAGCCGAGAGATGCTTTCTCCCTCAAGTGGACGACCGGTCTGCTCTATGCATTCCCTCCACTTCCTCTTGTGTCAAAGACTCTCGTGAAGCTACGCCAGGACGGAGGAACCATGATCCTGATAGTACCTTACTGGCCACGCCAAGTATGGTTTCCCATACTCCAGGATCTCTCCATCCGCAGGCACATTCCTCTGGGAAAGGACCCGCATCTGCTCACTCAAAACGACGGATGCCTCCTCCATCCCAACCTCCAAGCCTTGTCCCTGACGGCATGGATGTTGAAAGGTTAGTTCTTCAACCATTTAACCTTTCAGATTCCGTTTCTCGTGTCCTGATAGCTTCACGAAAGCCTTCCACAAGAAGATCTTACTCATACAAATGGAAAAGGTACACATCATGGTGCACTTCTCAGTCCCTTGATCCCCTTTCCTGTCCAATCTCTAAATTCTTGGACTATTTATGGCATCTCTCTGAATCAGGTCTTAAAACCTCTTCTATAAGAATGCATGTCAGTGCGGTAGCCGCCTTCCATAAAGGTATTGGGGGTAATCCTATTTCAGTACAACCCCTGGTCACACGTTTCCTTAAGGGCTTGCTCCATCTCAAGCCACCCTTGCGTCCTCCGGCCCCTTCCTGGGACCTTAACCTGGTTCTTGGTCGTCTCATGAAACCACCTTTCGAACCTCTGCACTCCTGTGACTTGAAATATCTCACTTGGAAAGTGTTATTCCTTTTGGCTGTTACTTCAGCTCGCAGGGTTAGTGAATTACAGGCCCTAATTACCTATCCGCCTTACACTAAGCTCCTGCAGGACCGGGCGGTACTCCGCACTCACCCTAAATTTTTGCCTAAGGTAGTTTCGGAGTTTCATATCAATCAATCTATCGTACTACCTATCTTTTTTCCTAGGCCCCACTCCAACTCTGGAGAACAGACTCTGCATACCCTGGACTGTAAACGGGCTCTAGCTTTTTACCTAGACCGTACAGTTTCTCACAGGAAGAGCACTCAATTATTCGTCTCTTTCCATCCTAACAAGTTAGGACAACCTGTGGGTAAGCAGGCTCTTTCCTCCTGGTTGGCGGACTGCATCTCTTTCTGCTATCAGCAAGCTGGCATTCCCTTTCAAGACCGTGTTAAAGCACACTCTGTGAGGGCCATGGCGACGTCAGTGGCACACCTTCGATCGGTGCCGCTTCCGGACATCTGCAAAGCTGCAACCTGGAGTTCTCTCCATACCTTTGCAGCCCACTATTGTTTGGACAAAGCTGGAAGACAGGACTCCATCTTCGGCCAATCTGTCTTGCGTAACCTTTTTCCAACCTGACGTACCAACACCCTTCCACCTGCCCGGTAGGGTGCGGATGCCCTTTCCCAAATTACACCCCAGTTGTTGTGCCTGTTGCACGCCGTTGGGTACATTTGGTGCAAGTCAGGTCATCCTCAGCTCGGTACTCACCCATTTGTGAGGACAACCATCCTGCTTGTCCTGTGAGAAAGCAAATGTTGCTTACCTGATGTAACAGGTGTTCTCACAGGACAGCAGGATGTTAGTCCTCACGAAACCCACCCGCCACCCCGCGGTGTTGGGTTCGTTTTATTTTTACTTTTTAGGCACTGCCTGTAGCTTTGAAAATCAGACTGAAGGGAGACCCCTGCTGGCTGCAGGGTCAGTGCCTTGCTGGGCATGCCCAGTAGGGGCCAGTCAAAGTTCTGTTAAACTTTGACAGAAGTTTTCCGTGGTGGGCTCCATCCTCGATGTCACCCATTTGTGAGGACTAACATCCTGCTGTCCTGTGAGAACACCTGTTACATCAGGTAAGCAACATTTGCTATATCTAGTCTCCTGTGTGTGTTCCCACTGGGAATCTGAATATTCCCAGGACTGAGATCTGAAAGTGCAGGCAGGGGCGGTCCTTCAACCTGTTTCCCCTAAACAGTGTATTCTTCCCCCAATGATCCCTTCCATCCTCTTTTACAGCTTTGACTGTTACATATATAGTTGGGATACTTAATGTTGGGGGTTACAGCCTTTGGTTTGGCCACTGTTGGAAACAGGATGCTGGGCTTGATGGACCCTTGGTCTGACCCAGTATGGCAATTATTTATGTTCTTATGGTGGCATATAGGGGGAACATGCAGGAGACTGGATCAGAATTTGGAATCTCCTGCAAGGTCAATTTACAGAAGAGACCATACTTCCAGTTGATGGATCTATTCAGCCTTGTCCTTCCACTAGAGGAGATTAGGGTAAAGGCAGGACCTGTACATCTTACAGAGGGTAGAGACTGGCTCTGGCTTCTGAAAGGGACAGTTACTGGATCTCTCTTGCTATTGCCTTGAAGGGATATTTTCTTCTGAGAAGTCAAGAATGCAAGTCCTCCATTATGGGAGGGCTCCTCAATTTGGAACCTGAGCTTAGTTTTGAAGGGATCTAGCATCCCTTACCCTCAGACTTAGTCAGCTAATGTTTCTTTGAGTCAGGTTGTTGACCTTTTGCTATTTGGAAGGAAAATGTATCTCTGTGCCTCCTTCAGAGGCTAGTGTTTCACTTCTGTCAGAATTGGGTTTTACTGGCTTATGATGGTAAGAAAGTCAGACAGTCTAAGCCTGAACAGAGATGGCCATTCTCGAGTCCATTGTTGGTCACCTTTTAAGATGCTTGGAAGTAAACAGCTTCTTCTTAGATAGGTCTTTGATGTGTCCTGTTAAAGCGCAATGGTTGGGAAAGGCATATTGACTTGAGGAGGAAGCAAGGAGAACAAGTGTTTTAGCATGCTCCAGCAAGAGTTTGCCGGCCTTAAGAGTGTGGCAAGCCCACTCAATGAGCGTAAAGGTCATAGTTGGAATCAGAAGCAGTCTTTCTAGACTCTAGAGGATAAAGGCAGAGTATTACCCTTGTGTCAATTGCATCCCTGTGAGGTCTCAAGCATTTCAGAATGAGTGTGTAGGTCAGAAGAGGTGCTGCCTTGGATTCAGGACTCATGACAGCTGTTGGGGCTTCCTTCTACCTGGTCTGGATGATACTTGTCTGGACTAGTCTGGCATGGTTGCCAAGGAAAGCAAAGTTTAATCTTAGCTATTAATTTCATTTCCTTCAGTCCATGACCCACCCAGGAAAGCCAGTCTGACAAGTTCAGAAAACTAACAGCAAGTACTTTTGTGGAACACTCTAAAGGTAGTTAGCCTTACACAATGTCCTTGATGTATGGATTATCTAATTCCTGGTTTAATGACCAAGGAGAGAATTTTCTTGGCTTCATCATGTTTTGGTGATGCTGGCGATTTGGAAACCAAAACAAATGGTGGCCTTCAGTTGTCTTAATCTTGATACAGAACATTGAAGAGCCAAAGATAGCACTAGACCTTTTTAGGGCGGTAAAATCTACTTTGAACTGTTTTCTTCTTTTCCACCTGCTGGCAGGAGGACCTAACCCACTTGTTTGAACTTGCTTGGCAGGATTAAAGGAAAGGAAAATTAACATGTAAGTTTAAATTTCAACTTTCTGGAAGTACTATTCATCACAGTAAAACAGCAATTTGACCAGTAAACCTTTTACTACTATAGTGGCACAAGCATGAATGCCAAAATCGAAAATCAAAATCTACCACATAATTTATTTCCATTTGATATGCTGCCTTTTTCTTGGAAAGACATAAAATGGAGTACAAAGAATGAAGAGAATTGCAGTATATCAGGGGAAGGAACTTAAGATATAAACTGGGAATTGAACAATACAAAACTGAATAGGTAACAATACATGTGTTTATAATGCTTTCCTAGTTAAGGGAGGGTACCTAGCGATAAGACGTCTGGAAATGTAGAGCTCAGAGGAAAGCTAGACTGAATAAACGGGCAGAGTTGTAGAGGGTCAAGTTAGCTACAGGGGAGCTTGTTTTAATATCATGTTTTTTGTTTTTGTTTTTTTTATTAATAACAAGGAATATCAAAGCTTTAATAGATCCTTGGTGGAATCCAGTTCCTTAAAGTATATATCTCTACTATGTTGCTCGCTAAAGAGGATTCTGTATCTTTTTCTTCCTCTTTTTTTGACATGAGTTATATCATGGAAAGAGAACTGCTGTTACCAGGAATTGACCTTATGTCCAATAGCTGCTTCACTTGTGCATCTCTCAGTGTCTTATTTATTCCATCCTATCATGAAGACTGATTTTCTGCCAAACAGACTTTGATACTCCCCCTGTCATGTCAATTCATAACCAGGGATGATTATTGCTCTCTTTGCTGATACTAAAGGTCAAAAGAAGTTGAGCTGTGTAGGCTAGATATTATAATCAAGGTCCTTATCACTGTGGGTTCCAAACTGTCATGATAGCGTGAAAGGAATCTTATTTGTGGATTAGGATACACTGCAGAATTTTTAAAGTCTTCAAGTTCAAGCAAGCCAAAAGTAGAAATTATTATATTACTGAACAATAGATTTCAAAACAGGTCACACATCTAGAATAAAAATGCCCAGAATCTTTTCTTAAATATACAAGTACTAGCGGTGGCCCGCCACGCGTTGCAGTGGCAGTCAGGTTCTTTTCCCCCCTCCCCCTTCCCCTTGCTCATATACCTTAGTCACACATCGTCCTCCCCCTTGGTCACTCACCTCCCCCCCCCTTTCCTCCCCTGTCCCCACTCCAACTCTCTCCCCTCGCACTCATCCCTCCCCCTTTGGTCACTAACCCCCCCTTCACTCCCCTGTCCCCACTCCAACTCTCACCCCTCACACTCACCTCTCCTCTCTGTGTTGCAGTGGCCTGCCGCGCGTTGCAGTGGCGGAGTCAGGTTCTTCCCCCCCTCCCCCTTCCCCTCGCTCATATACCTCAGTCACACATCGTCCTCCCCCTTGGTCACTCCCCCTCTTTCCTCCCCTGTCCCCACTCCAACTCTCTCCCCTCACACTCACCCCTCCCCCTTTGGTCACTAACCCCTCCTTCACTCCCCTGTCCCCACTCCAACTCTCACCCCTCACACTCACCTCTCCCCTCTGTGTCTCTCCACTGACACTCACCGCCCCCTTCATTCTCCCTCCCCTCACTGTCACCTCTCCCCACCTACTCCCTACCCTTTCGTCAGTGACAGCACACCCTCTCTGAATCTCCTTCCCTGACTCTGATCCCCGCCCCCCCGTCCCTCTCGTGCAGTTCTGCGCGGCCCACTCCCGAAGACGCGAGGTCAGCAAGGATTACCTCCCTGTCATGCACGTGAGCCGTACCAGATCGCCGCCGCAGCTCCTCCCAGGTGTCGAAGTTCGGCTGGCCGACACCACCACACCCGATATCGCCGCCGGTCCGCCGCTGCTGCTCCTCCCAGCGCCATGTTGATCCCGCTGTGCCCGACGTGCACCGCTGCTGCTCCTCCCCGTGTCATGTTGGTCCTGCTGTGCCCGACGTGCGCTCCCGCCCGCGCATACGCAGTACAGCAGCTTCATTTCCCAAGGTAGATAGCGTGTATTGCATGTCTGTCCAACAGATGTCGCTGTTTTCCCCACACACATGTAAAAACATGTTTTTATTTGTAGCCGTGTGACATCTATGTAATCTAGATAGAGAAGAACCTTGCCGAAAGTGAAAGCAAGGTTGTGTCCAAATTTGAAAGCAATTGGTGCAGTAGTTTCTGAGATTATTGATTACGTCCAAACTATTTTACATTTTTATTTATATAGATTAAGTGATCTTATTTTTCTATCACTGAACCATAGGGGAGGGAGGCAGTTTGGAAAATGATTTACCTGCCTAAACCTCAATCTATGCACATAAATTGCCTTTTGAGAATCATCCAGGTATTGTGCAGGGACAAATATGCACATACTGAGATTGTGTACATGTTTTCCCTAACTCGTGGTAGGTATTTCAGTGGGTGGGAGATGTGAATTACACACATGCTTTTTTTGATTTAAAAAAAAAAAAAAGTGGGCAGGCAAGTAACCCCAGCCAAGTTATGCCCTTGTAACTTTGAGCAAGGTTATGAGTGCCTGTAATCACCCAATTACGTGAGGATTTCTGACATGAACTTCTGCATGTATGTAAATCTATACGCAGACTTTTCCGCTGTGCATGCTATTGCAAATTTATCCTTCGTGAATTATATTGGAATTACAATACATTCGTTGACTTGCTTTCAGAAGATGTAAACAAAATGACACAAACTGAACAACAAAGTTTGTTGATCATGCCCATTTTAGGCATTTAATTTTGTATACAATATAGAATGTGTGTTGAGATTAAGATCACATGAGGTACATTTAGTCAGGAGGGATAATTTGTAAAGTTTATTATAGTGTTGAGCATATTGTTTGTAGGGTTGTCTTTGGATATTGGAAGAAGGGACTGGGGGAGAGGGAAGAGGAAGGGATGGGGCATGGTTTTATACTTATCTATAGTACCATGCTTTGATGTTTGTATTACTGGGAAGAATTTGATCAAGTTTTAGTGAATATAAATGAGATGTGACATGAATTGAAATTTTTTTCTTGCGTATCCCTAATCCAGAGAGTATGGATCTGCAGGATAGCAAGATCCAGTATACAGCAAAAGATAAAGATAAAAAATGAAAGGTCAACCTATATTGGGAGGCTAAAAATTCTGAATTTAAATGTACAAAGGTTATGGTAAAATTATTCTATAAGAGGTGATTCCAAGTGGAGTTTTTTGACTCTCATTAATCTTGACATTTTGCTTTTTATTGATTCTCTCACATCTTGTAAGCTGTTTTATATTGAGTGTTTTATTTCATGTCTTCCTGTTAATTTCCTATGAAGTGTTTTATGTTTTTATCATCTATCCTTACTGCAGCACTAGGTATGATTTTGTTATAGTGTTTTGCAATTGTATTTTTATTATTTGTTCTGTTTTTGATATTGATGTATTTTGCAATTTTTGCAAATTTTTTTGCAAATTATTCTGCCCTTCAGGGACTTTAAAGGGATTATTTTCAGGTACTGTAGGTATTTCACATTGTAGGCCACTTTGAGTTCTTTTTGTGGGCAAGGAGAGGGATATAAGAACTAAATCTAAGTCGATATACTGATATGTGGATTCACATTAATGTGTAATATTTGCTTCTTTTTAGGATTTTGCTTACCATTTCTTCGCATTTGTTTTCTATTTCGGAGCATTTGTACTGGAAGCTGCAACTACATCTTTGGCTAATTTGGCCAAAGATGAAAAGAGCATTATACATCTTGATGCACGTCGGACTGGTCTAAATGTTGCAGCAACTGTAAGTATTTTGGATCATCATTACACCTGGAGAAGTATAATGCCTTTTTCCTTGGATTGAACATTCTGTGCAGCTCAAATTTCCATCCCGAGGCCTGCTAGCTACTAGCCCTTGCTGCCTTATGCAGTACCATTTGAAGACCAGCAAGAAGGCTGGTGATCTCCTAATTGAAAGCATATACTCCTATAATGGGGAGAAGTCTCAGAAGCCTAACATTATCAGAACAGTATTGCAAACACTTATCTTTTCCAGCACTGACTACTGCAATGCACTCTTACTAGGACTCCCAAGCACATCAATAAGACCACTCCAGATACTTCAAAATACTGCAGCCAGAATACTGACGAGGAAAAAAGAGGAGGGACCATATAACCGAAACTCTAGCAGACTTACATTGGTTACCCATCGAATACAGGATAAAATACAAGGCCTTATGCACCATACACAAACTAATATGATAAAGAAGCAGACTGGCTAAACACAGCCTTACGAATACACGTTCCACAAAGAAACCTCCGCTCAGCAAACAAAGCACTACTAACAATCCCTTCAGTAAAGTCAGCAAAATTAACCCAAGTGAGAGAAAGGGCTTTATCATTGGCTGGGCCCATACTATGGAACACGATGCCCCCTGAACTCAGATTACAGCATAATCTCAAAACTTTTAAGAAAAATTTAAAAACATGGATCTTTAAAAAAGCCTTCACTAAAAAGTGTGGAGGGTAGAGAATGAAAGTACAGGGTAATGCAGATGAGAATGAATTTACTCAATCCTACATTTAAGAAGTAATATCTCAAAAAGATAGTAACTCAATAATATACCTGGACTTCACCAACATTACTCAAATAATGATTTTATTTATGAAATTGTAACCGAACTTTATTGGCACTTGTTAGAATGTACGATATCCTACATTTACTTACCTTAGTCTATGTGCCTATTTGTAAACCGTTGCGATGGTATATAACTTAGCGACGGTATAGAAAAGTTTTTAAATAAATATTATTTTGGTATTAAAGTATAACAGAAACTGAGAAATAAGTGGAAAAATTAATTTTAGGAGTTGCATATTTAACCCTTGGCTGGATGTTTAGTCCCAAGGGCACACAAACTAATTTGTTCATCTTCAAGGGCTGCTTTGGCTAGCATTCCTCCCATATACAACTCTTTTCCCGAGGGTGTATTCTTTTTTGTGGAGGAGAAGCTTTTTCTTACAGCCTAAGCAGTGTGTGTGCATGTGGGGGGGGTGTCTCTGTCTCTCTCTAGTGAGATGCTGGGACAAACCAGACAGGACAAGGCAACTGGGTGTCAAATTAAATGTTTATGTGTTCTGTAATAATTAAATCAATGTCCATTTTCAATAAAGGTGAAATTAAAACTGACTTATATACAAAAGTGTTTTTCTCCTCTGGGTATCTAGGCAAAGCTTCCCATGGTGATCTTAAAGTGCACAAAAGCTTTCCCAACTTGCCAAACCAGAATCCTAATAGGGAGGGTCCTCTCAACATGGAAAAATCCTACTTGAGTCCAGTTGGTGCTTGATTACCCATCCTGCTCATAGGATTGAGGTCGGAGTGGGAACGCCCAGAGTCTTGCTCCTTCTCCTTTGTAGTAATACTGTTGACTTCTCTGGCAGGAAAAGTCTTTAGAACATGGGAACCAGGCTATTCCAGCCCTGGAACCCTTTGGAGAGGGTGAGTCAAAAACTTCCCCACAAATCAAAGTCTGAATACTTGTTCCATCTAGGGTGTAGATTAAGGCTCAAAGGACTTTAGCCCTTTCCTTTGTGCCTTGGGGGAACCTTCTCCAGAGGGTGCAAGGTTTAAGCAGGAGTCCCTTCTGGAAAAAGTCTGGATATTTCTTGGCCATCAAAAATCTCTCAGATCTGTCAGTGGTGCTTTCCCCATCTAGGGTGTAGAAGGACTTGCAGGTGTTCAGGTCTCTGGGATGAGAGCCGATTTGCCCCAAAGGGAATCGGGCAAATATATATCTCACTGCAACTAAATACATGATAACCTTCTGGCAGGATGTGCACTGAGAAAAACCTCTTATTAAAAAAAAAAAAAAAAGCTCCTGATGAGGCTGAGAGGCCTTACCAGAGAGTGGAAAAAGCTACTTCCTCACTGCTCTGAAACTAAATCAAACTGACTCCATGGAACACTAAAATGGCTGGACTAAATAGGAGCAGACAACCAATCCACAGCCCTCCAGTTAGGAGGAGCTGAGAGGGACCGAAGGTTCATAGAAGGTGGGTTCTATGCAGGAGCTTAGTGAAGTCTAGTGGCCAACCCTTAGGGGTGCCACACATTGGGGCAGATTTTGAAAGGGTTATGCACGTAACCCCCGAAAAGCTGCCCCTGTGCGCGCCCAGGGGCTTGCAAAAAGGGACGGGGCATGGGTGGTCCGTGGGGCGGGGTATGGCCTGAGCCTCCAGGCACAGCGACCGTTTGCCACTGTGCCTGGAATTGCGGGCCAGCCGTTGGCTGGTGCGCGTAACTTCTGCAACAAGGTAAAGTGGGGGGGGGTTCTAGGTAGGGCTGGGGGGCGGTTAGGTAGGGGAAGGTGCAGAGGGGGCGAAAGGAAAGTTCCCTCCGAGGCCGCTCCGATTTCGGAGCAGCCTCGGAGGGAACGGAGGCAGGCTGCGCGGCGCGCACAAGTTGCACAATTGTGCACCCCCTTGCGCGCGCCGACCCTGGATTTTATAACATTCCTTGGGGGAACCTTCAAGGCAGTTTAATTTTGGACACTGAAGGCTTTATCTGCAGAGCAATGCATCTTGCACCAGGGATGGAAAAATATTTTGAAAACTTAAACATAAGTTGGGGAATTTTTCCTTTTTCCATCAATAAGCAGGCTGAATTAGCAATTACAAGTAGGTGACACCTGGCGGCACCAAACGGACTCATCTTGCCAAGCTAGTAGAGCTTTGAGCTAAAATTATTTGGAGATATTGGCCTTTGGTATAGTCCTTGCAATCTTTTTCTGCTGTGACCTCTTTATTTGCGTGTAAGAGATTACACAATGTGCATAATATGTTAACTTCTACATACTGAGAAGAACACAGGTCTTTTCATAATAATGGGCGACATTGAAGATATGGGCATTGTAAGGTACGCCCTTTATCATTAGACATGGCAACATTTTGTACACCCTTCTTCAAAACAAGTATATCCATTGTTAGTGGATACTACTTGTACTACATTTCAGGTACTTTAGAGTATGGTATGTCCCTGTAATCGTATTTATGTAAGCAAAACAATGCGAGCTATTAGAATTTCTGAACATTGTAGTTCAATTCGTTGGAACAGTTTAAAGTCGCCTCTTATATCCCATTCCATAAGCCATGGACATTAGTTAGTGACGTAAGATTTTTTTGTAATACAAAAGGTAATTTTTCAATATGGAGGTGATGTACAACATTTCCTTCTTCAAGAGCAAATATGGATTTTTGAATTAGGTTCTTGATCTCCTGAGAGCTTAAATCAGAATTGAATGGGGACTATTTCTTTAAAGGTAGTTACCATAGTAATGGGGGCATTTGTTTGAAACTGATTGATAGTTTTGAATTTTACTACAACCTTTTAAGATCATGTGAGATAGCGTAGGATATGCTGCCCATTCCTTACAGATTATACAAAACTCGCAAGCAAGACTTCTAAATAGCACTCACATATATGAATATTTTACTCCAGTCCTTGAAAGATTACATTGGCTCCATCTCACACCACATACAATACAAGCTTGCTATGATGATTCACTCATCTATATACAGTATACGCCTCCCCTGGATCTCTTAGTTGTCCACTGTCCAGGCCATACGTCCCTACAAGGGCCTGACCTGAAACGCTGTGCCTGTCTGTCCACTGTCCAGGCCGTATGTCCCTACAAGGGCCTGACCTGAAACGCTGTGCCTGTCTCCGTCCACATTTGGAATGTAAGAACATAAAAAGCTAACTTAAGATGTTTGGACCTTGCATATTTCATATGCTCAATATTTTTCATGAACTTGCCAACAGTAATGTTTCAAGTACTATTGAATACTGGTGATAGTTGCACTCTAGTTCATCCTCTGTGTTCCCATTGTTTACAGAGGCACTGTGTAAACCATAAAGTCAGCATAGGTTGATATTGTAGCTTTTGACTTGAGTAGCGGTTTTCTTGTTTCTGAGAGCTCTTCATGTTCCTTTGTCATCAGCTAAAGTGCATAAGTACAGTTAATAGCTTCTGTGTATTCAAAAATAATCTCCAGCTCAGTTCTTGCTTCACAAATGGCAGTCTCTATGGCTCTAAAAGCATCCTCTGTTGAATTATCTTTCAGAAATGAAAA
This sequence comes from Rhinatrema bivittatum, assembly GCF_901001135.1. NCBI lineage: Eukaryota > Metazoa > Chordata > Amphibia > Gymnophiona > Rhinatrematidae > Rhinatrema > Rhinatrema bivittatum. Next base: position 754,645,567 of record NC_042616.1, read on the forward strand.
AGATGCCATTTTCTTCTGGCAGTGAACCAGTTCAGGAAGAAGTGACAGGTCAAACCACAACATACCTGCACAAAGGAAATCCTCTATTGCTGTGCCTGTCCATCCAGGCCTTATGTCCCTACAAGGGTTTGACCTCTGACCTCGACTGCTGTGCCTGTCTCTCCAGGCCTTATGTCCCTACAAGGGTTGGACCTAGACTGCTGTGCCTGTTCATCCAGGCCTTATGTCCCTAGGTGGGATTCACCTCTGTCCTCGACTGCTGTGCCTGTCCATCCAGGCCTTATGTCCCTAGGTGGTATTCACCTCTATCCTCGACTGCTGTGCCTGTCCGGCCAGGCCTTATGTCCCTACGTGGGTTTGACCTCTGTCCTCAAATGCTGTGCCTGTCCGGCCAGGCATTATGTCCCTACATAGGCTTGACCTCTGTCCTCGAATGCTGTGCCTGTCCGGCCAGGCATTATGTCCCTACATAGGCTTGACCTCTGTCCTCGAATGCTGTACCTGTCTGGCCAGGCCTTATGTCCCTACGTAGGCTTGACGTCTGTCCTCCAATGCTGTGCCTGTCCGGCCAGGCCTTATGTCCAGTCCTAATGGCTGAACCATCATTGCAAAGGGAAACCTCAGTCTCTGGTAATTCAAACCAGTAATCCTTCACAGCATCAATCCTTAAAGCAAACAGTTTTCTTTAGTTTCAGGGCAGAGAAGAGAACTTCCTCCGTCTTGCTTATTAAGTCATGATCTGTTTGCAAATGCTTAAATCCTATCAATTTGTGTACCATTATACACTCTATGGGCCAACCCATTCCAGGGAGCCCTTTCCTGCTCAAAGTAATGGGAAAGCTCCCCGTTGTTGCAGCCTATCTCTTACCACCTGTTGACCCATGTTCAGAACAAGAAAAGATCTCCAAGGTACTTAGACTATGGCAAACACAACACAGTGAGACCATGCTCACAGTGAAACCCTGCTCCAGGTCGCCACGCTTTGAAGGCTTGTGCTCCACTCTAGGGGCCAACCCATTCCAGGGAGCCCTTCCCGGCTCAAAGGAAAGGGAACTCTCCCCAAGTGTAGCCAGCCTGTATCTACCCTCTGACCCATGTTGAACCGCTGTTTACATGGTAACCTCCTGCGCCTCGGCCTTGAAAAGTCTCATTTGTATATCTGCTAACTCTATCAGATTTTAAAAGACCAGTGAGAGCTCACTAGATGCCAATGGAAACATCCCACTCTAGGGGCGAACCCACTCTAGGGAGCCCTTTCCTGCACAAAGGAAAGGGAACTCTCTCCAGGTGTAGCCAGCCTGTATCTACCCTCTGCCTCTGTGCCTTGCTGCCATACACCAGATGACTCACTCAACTCCTTGTGGTGTTCTGGCCACTATCATGGTTGTTCAGTGTGTTGGTGCTAGTCTTTGTGCTTGCTATGTTCCCCCTTCATTGTGCTGTAGGATGTCGATGCCACTCGTCTTGCCGCTTTGCCTGTCGTGCTGCTTTTGAGGGTTCATGCATCTGTTGGTGCTTTCTTTTGAAGCTGTGGTGTATTTTTGACACTCCCGCTGCTGCTTTGCACCTCTATTAAAGCACTCTTCTTGCCACTCCTGGTACCCATTTGCCCCTTTAAAGTACCTTAGGCCAGCGCTTCTCAACCGGTGTGTCGTGACACACCAGTGTGTCGCCAAATACCAGCAGGTGTGTCGCGTGCTCCCAGTCTCTCCCGATGCTTTTCCTTCCATGCTGCCATTGTCACCGGGCTATCAGTACGTTCAAGCCCAGTGGGAACGGCAGCAGTGGTAGAAGAAGCAGTGGCACCTGCGGCTGGCCTTTTCTTCTTCCTGCAACACCCCCCCCCCCTAATCCAGAACAGGAAGTGATACGCGGTACGCGGGAAGGTGAAAGAGCCGTGCCACGTGGGAAAAATGGCAGCAACATCAGCCCCCGAGCAATCGAAGCAGCCGGTAATCGGGAAAGGAGACAGCAGCATGAGCCTCCCACGGCCAATGGGATTCTTTCTTGGCCTGCGGGGGGCTGGAGGAGGAGGCTTCTGCAGCTACCATTTGTGCTCGGGGGGAAGAGGAAGTGAGTGAGAGAGAGAGAAGCAGCCAGCCAGCGTGTGATTGAGAGAAACTGGTCAGAGAGCTGATGTGTGTGTATGTGAGAGACAATGAAAGTGACTGCTCAGGGAGATGACTGATGTGTATGTGAGAGTGTGAGACATTAGTCAGGGAAGTGACTGGTGTGTGTGTGTGTGTGTGTGAGAGAGAGAGAAAAAGCATGGAAGTGAGAAATCCTGGATATCTGAGAAAGCATGGGCATAAGACGCCTGGTGTTGTGGTGGGGAGGGGGGGAGGGGGGTGTGAAAGAAAGCATGGGAGTGAGAAGCCTGATTATGTGAGAGAGCATGGGAGTGGGAAGCCTGTGTGTGTGCATGCATGAGAAAGAGAGACTGGTTGGTAAGGTGACGGTGTGTATGAGAGAAAGAGACTGGTATGTGTGAATGTGATTCAGGGAATGAGAAGCCTGTGCACATGGAGAGCGAGCATGGAAATGAGAGAGAGACTGGTGTGTGTGTAAGAGAGAGAAAGTGATTATGGGAGTGAGAAAACCTGGGTGTGTGTGAGACACAGCATGGGAGGGAGAAGTATGTATATCTGAAAGAGAACATGGGAGTGGGAAGCCTGTGTGTGTGTGTGTGTGTGTGAGAGAGAGAGAGAGAGAGAGAAAGTGATTGTGGGAATGAGAAGCCTGTGCATGTGGAGAGAACAAGCAGGGGAGTGAGAGGCTGGTGAGTGTGTGTGTGTGTGTGTGTGTGTGTGTGTGTGTGACAGAGAAAGTGATCATGAGAGTGAGAAGCCCATATATGTAAGTAGAACACAGGAGTGGGAAGCCTGTGTGTGTGTATGGCATGAGAGAAACCGTTCAGGAAGGTGACTGGTGTGTGTGTGTCAAAGACTGTTTGGGAAATGATTGGTGTGTGAGAGACAGCAACTGGTCATGGGGGCATGACTGGTATGGTGTGTGTGTGTGAGAGACATGGGCACTAAGGAAGAGGACCATGAGTATAGAGCTTAGCTTCTACTGCTGCTTCTGGTGTGTGCCATGGCCTGCATGGAAGGGGAGTAGGAGAGCTGCTGGAGGGGGTAAGTAAAGGTGGCTTTTTAAGTTTATTTTTCTTGATTGATTGCCATTGTAATTATTTAATATTATGTGATGTCTGCTTTTTTGAAATATTTTATTGGTATTTGGAGAATGTTTAATAGTTTTTATGAGTTTTTAATTGTTGGATGTTATTCTGTCATAGTTGTTTTGAAACATTTATTCTGCTTATTAGTATAGTTTTACAATTATTTCTTTGTGGGGATCTATAGCTGCTTGCTATTTCTGTTTTCCTAATAAGAGGTGTATTGGTTTTTAGGGCCTGATTTAATATTTGTAGTGTTGCCTTTTCATAGATAGGGTTGCTCCTGTTTGAGTGTATTCAATAATACAGGTGTAACTGTGTGCGGATTAGTTTATGTGCATTACTGCAGATCCTGGGAGTATGTTAGGTTGGTTTTGTGTATGTGACAGACGTGAGGTATTTTACTAGCATGTAAGCGTTTGTATCAGTCTTATTTGTTGTGTTTTCTCAAGAGGACATGCATTGGTGGTAAACTGCTGTCTTTTCATAAGTAGGGCTATTGAGCCTGGAAATAGAAGGAGTTTGAGTTGCTGTTACTGAGATGACACCAGAACCAGCATATCTTTTTTGTAGGGTGAGTTGTATGGGGAATGTCATAATTCTGCTTTACATCCATTATTGTGGGTCAGAGGGGTTCCTGTGGATGCAAACTGTACTTTTACATCTAGCCTCGTGACGATCATGGGTCAGTGTGTCATGCATGTGAGAACCATCTGTCAGGTGTGTCCCGACAGATAAAAGGTTGCAAATCACTGCCTTAGGCTATTCATGCCACTTTGGTGCCACATTGCCACAGTCTAAGTACCTTGGAGCTGTTTTGTTGTTCTGATGATTGCTCCCCAGAGTTTTCATCAAAATTGATAATAAAACCCCAATTCTGCAGCCAAAAATAGGCTGCAAATACTTCCCCCTTTGACTTTAATGGGAACCGGAAAATGAATGCACGTATCAACGTATCGGGGGCGCCATTGAACAAATGCAACGTATCTGGGCCCCGACGAATACGTATCCCGAATCCAAATACTTTCTGGCTGCACATCTCTATTAGCAAGTGAGCCATGGCTTCTTCTATTGCATCTCTGCTTCTATTGCACATCTTCAAGAAGTACTTTTTGAAGATATCTGCAAAACTGCAACTTGGACTTCGCTCATTCCTTTACTTTGCACCACTGTCTTGCCAACACCTCAGACTGACAGTGCATTTGGACAAGCAGTTTGGCAAAGTTTCTGGTCTCATACTATTCCATTCTCCACAGTAAGGACTTACTAAGTAGTCGCTCTGCTGTAACCCCCAGCTTAGGTCTCCTCATATGTAATGACTCAGCCTGCTTTTCGACAGAAAAAAGCAAGTTTACTTACTGTATATGGTGTTTTCCATAAATATGAATTAGCCATGAGTAGCAAGCTATTTCAAACCATATTCCTGCCCCATGAGCATATCCTGTTTTGGAGCCTTGGGATATGGATTGTGCTGCATCTGGATTTGGGTAATGTGTTTGTTTTGCACCTATCAGTAAAGGGTTTTCAACCCTGCAGAGACTGCAAGACGCTGCAGCAAAGGTGAAAGAATATAAAAATACAATAAAAACCCCTGAGTGCTCTCAGGAAATGTGAAATGTTCTGCAAAAACCAGCATCCAGCACTCACAGGGTTAAGTTGGCAAAAGGGTTATATTGTTTAGCCTGCCCAGGGAACAGCACTGCATAGCCAGCAGAGGAAGAAGTTAAAGGTATGCTGGGAGATCATTTAAGGTAGAAAAGGATCAATTTCTCTGGCTTGTTTTTGTGTAAGGAGGGGAAGATGACCAGGAGTTGAAGCCAGGAAGAGAGGAGTGCATCTGGCAGCCCTGCAATACGTGTTCTTCTCCTGAAGATCTAATTATCGAGAGGGAGAGATGGAAGTCTGCGCTCTGAGGAAATAGAGAGACAGCTGTTTCTGGCAATCTGAAAATGACGATTGCAATGTGACAAGGTGGTAGCTAAAGCCAGAAGAATGCTGGGCTGCATAGAGAGATGAATAACCAGTAAGGAAAAGGAGGTGGTGATGCCCTTGATTAGGTCCTTGGTGAGGCCTCCCCTGGAGTACTGTGTTCAGTTCTGGAGCCCCTATCTCAAAAGGGATAGAGACAGGATGGAGACTGTCCAGAGAAGGACTACCCAAAATGGTGTGGGGTCAATATCAGAAAATCTATGAGGAGGCTGAAGAATATGAGTATACGCTGGAACAGAGGAGGTGCAGGGGTGATATGATACAGACCTTCATATACCTAAAAGGTTTTAATGATGTGCAAACATCAAACCTTTTCCGTTGGAAAGAAATCAGTAGAGTTAGGGGTCACGAAATGAAACTCCAAGGAAGACGTCTCAGAACAAACATCAGAAAATATTTCTTCATGGAAAGGTTAGTGGATGTCTGGAATGCCCTTCCTGAGGAGGTGGTGAAAACCAAAACAGTGAAGGAATTCAAAAGGGCAAGGGATAAATATTGTGGAACCCTAAAGGCTAAAGGATGGAAATGAAGAAAAGAGTGAATGCAGTAACTTTTTTTTTTTTTTTAATTACCCTTAACCAATAAGCCTTGATACCATAAATGCATTACTCCATCATTGCTCTCTGCTTCAATGGCAGGGGGAGAAAGGAAATTGGATTCATTCAGCGACCGAGGGCCTGACTTTTATGAACTGGGGAAACAAGTATGGGGGTAAGTTGCTAATTCATCAGTTACTGCACTTAAACATACATATACTGTTACTGTGATGCAACTCAAACATTGCTCTCTGCTTCAACAGCAAGGCATAATAGAGAATTGGATTAAACAGCAATCAATGTGGGCTAGTGTGGGAAACTAATAAGCACGGGGGGGTGTAGCAGGTTACAGTCCCCAGATAGATGTCCATAACGACTAAAATGATATGAATGAAATGTCTGACACAAACAAATGTTTGGGGGATTAAGAGAAATTTTATTAATCTGCTTCCTTAAGATGCAAAACCAGTAATATTCAACACTTTCAGGGAATCCACATTTGGTCTCTGTATAATCCAGTGTGTGTTATTTTAGGGGTGAAATCAGGTTGGAACTGGGTTGTTACATTTTGTTGAAAACAAGACCAAAGAGGGTAACTTTCAAACAATTGTGCATGGCCCTATATAGAAACATAGAAATACTGAAACACAGAAATAACAGCAGAAAAAGACCAAACTGCCCATCCAGTCTGCCCAGCAAGCTCCCACACTTATATTCCCATACTTATCTGTTTCACCGACCACCAAGTTCAGGGCCCTTGGTAACTGTTTGATTCAAATTTCCTGCCACCCCCTGCCATTGATGCAGAGAATAAGGTTGGAGTTGCATCCAAGGTAAATCATAAGGCTTGATAGTTAAGGGTAGTAACCGCTGCATCAAGCAAGTTACCCCGATGCTTGTTTACCCAGACTGCACAGATCAATGCCTTGTTGGATGTTGTCTGAATGTAAATCCTCTCTTCCACATTTCCCCCTGCTGTTGAAACAGAGAGCAATACTGTATGTGCATTCAAAGAGAAGTATCAGCCTTAATTGGTTTAGGGTAGTAACTGCCGCAATACCCAGACTATGTAGTTCAGTCCTTGTTGGTTGTTGCCTGAATGCAAATCCTCTTTTCCACATTTCCTCTTGCCGTTGATACAGACAGCAATGTTGTAGTTGCATTAAACGTGTGAAGGCTTATTGAGTAAGGGTAGTAATCACCAGGTAGTAGTCATCATCATTTCAGTAAGCCATCCCCTTGGCTCTTCTCTTCATTCCCATCCTCTAGCCTTTATGGATCCATAGTGTTTATCCCATGCCCCTTTGAATTCCTTCACAGTTTTAGTCTTCACCACTTCCTCCGGAAGGGCGTTCCAGGCATCCACCACCCTCTCTGTGAAGAAATACTTCCTGACATTGGTTCTAAGTCTTCCTCCCTGAAGTTTCAAATCGTGACCCCTAGTTCTACTGATTTTTTTTTCCAACGGAAATGTTTGTTGTTGACCATGTATCATTAAAACCTTTCAAGTATCTGAAAGTCTGTATCATATCACCCCTGCTCCTCTTCTCCTCCAGGGTATACATATTTAGGTTCTTCAATCTCTCCTCATAAGTCATTTTATGAAGACCATCACCTTTTTGGTCATTCTTCTCTGGACCACCCCCATCCTATCTCTGTCCCTTTGGAGATACTGTCTCCAGAACTGAACACAGTACTCCAGGTGAGGCCTCACCAAGGCCCTGTACAAGGGGATCATCACTTCCTTTTTCTTACAAGATATTCCTCTCTCTATGCAGTCCAGCATTCTTCTGGCTTTAGCTATTGCCTTGTCACATTGTTTCGCCGACTTCAGATCGTTAGACACTATCACCCCAAGGTCTTTCTCCTGCTCCGTGCACATCAGCCCTTCACCCCCCATCAAATACAATTCTGTCTCATTTCCACACCCCATATGTATGACTCTGCACTTCTTGGCATTGAATCTCAGTTGCCATATCTTTGACCACTTTTCCAGCTTCCTTAAATCCCGTCTCATTCTCTCCACTCATTCCGGCATGTCCACTCTGTTGCAGAACTTAGTATCATCCGCAAAAAGACAAACCTTACCTTCTATCCCGTCTGCAATGTTGCTCACAAAGATATTGAACAGGACCGGTCCCAACACCGAACCTTGCGGCACTCCGCAGAGTAAGTTCCATTTACCATCACACATTGTCTTCTGTCTGTCAACCAGTTTGCAATCCAGGCCACCACCTTAAGAACATAAGAAATTGCCATGCCGGGTCAGACCAAGGGTCCATCAAGCCCAGCATCCTGTTTCCAACAGAGGCCAAACGAGGCCACAAGAACCTGGCAATTATCCAAACACTAAGAAGATCCCATGCTACTGATGCAATTAATAGCAGTGGCATTTCCCTAAGTAAACTTGATTAATAGCCGTTAATGGACTTCTCCTCCAAGAACTTATCCAAACCTTTTTTGAACCCAGCTACACTAACTGCACTAACCACATCCTCTGGCAACAAATTCCAGAGCTTTATTGTGCGTTGAGTGAAAAAGAATTTTCTCAGATTAGTCTTAAATGTGCTACTTGCTAACTTAATGGAATGCCCCCTAGTCCTTAAGAACATAAGAACATAAGAAAATGCCATGCTGGGTCAGACCAAGGGTCCATCAAGCCCAGCATCCTGTTTCCAACAGTGGCCAATCCAGGCCATAAGAACCTGGCAAGTACCCAAAAACTAAGTCTATTCCATGTAACCATTGCTAATGGCAGTGGCTATTCTCTAAGTGAATTTAATAGCAGGTAATGGACTTCTCCTCCAAGAACTTATCCAATCCTTTTTTAAACACAGCTATACTAACTGCACGAACCACATTCTCTGGCAACAAATTCCAGAGTTTAATTGTGCGTTGAGTAAAAAAGAACTTTCTCCGATTAGTTTTAAATGTGCCCCATGCTAACTTCATGGAGTGTCCCCTAGTCCTTCTACTATCCGAAAGAGTAAATAACCGATTCACATCTACCCGTTCTAGACCTCTCATGATTTTAAACACCTCTATCATATCCCCCCTTAGTCGTCTCTTCTCCAAGCTGAAAAGTCCTAACCTCTTTAGTCTTTCCTCATAGGAGAGTTGTTCCATTCCCCTTATCATTTTGGTAGCCCTTCTCTGTACCTTCTCCATCGCAATTATATCTTTTTTGAGATGTGGCGACCAGAATTGTACACAGTATTCAAGGTGCGGTCTCACCATGGAGCGATACAGAGGCATTATGACATTTTCCGTTTTATTCATCATTCCTTTTCTAATAATTCCCAACATTCTGTTTGCTTTTTTGACTGCCGCAGCACACTGAACCGACGATTTCAATGTGTTATCCACTATGACACCTAGATCTCTTTCTTGGGTTGTAGCACCTAATATGGAACCCAACATCGTGTAATTATAGCATGGGTTATTTTTCCCTATATGCATCACCTTGCACTTATCCACATTAAATTTCATTTGCCATTTGGATGCCCAATTTTCCAGTCTCACAAGGTCTTCCTGCAATTTATCACAATCTGCTTGTGATTTAACTACTCTGAACAATTTTGTGTCATCTGCAAATTTGATTATCTCACTCGTCGTATTTCTTTCCAGATCATTTATAAATATATTGAACAGTAAGGGTCCCAATACAGATCCCTGAGGCACTCCACTGTCCACTCCCTTCCACTGAGAAAATTGCCCATTTAATCCTACTCTCTGTTTCCTGTCTTTTAGCCAGTTTGCAATCCACGAAAGGACATCGCCACCTATCCCATGACTTTTTACTTTTCCTAGAAGCCTCTCATGAGGAACTTTGTCAAACGCCTTCTGAAAATCCAAGTATACTATATCTACCGGTTCACCTTTATCCACATGTTTATTAACTCCTTCAAAAAAGTGAAGCAGATTTGTGAGGCAAGACTTGTCCTGGGTAAAGCCATGCTGACTTTGTTCCATTAAACCATGTCTTTCTATATGTTCTGTGATTTTGATGTTTAGAACACTTTCCACTATTTTTCCTGGCACTGAAGTCAGGCTAACCGGTCTGTAGTTTCCCGGATCGCCCCTGGAGCCCTTTTTAAATATTGGGGTTACATTGGCTATCCTCCAGTCTTCAGGTACAATGGATGATTTTAATGATAAGTTACAAATTTTTACTAATAGGTCTGAAATTTCATTTTTTAGTTCCTTCAGAACTCTGGGGTGTATACCATCCGGTCCAGGTGATTTACTACTCTTCAGTTTGTCAATCAGGCCTACCACATCTTCTAGGTTCACCGTGATTTGATTCAGTCCATCTGAATCATTACCCATGAAAACCTTTTCTATTACGGGTACCTCCCCAACATCCTCTTCAGTAAACACCGAAGCAAAGAAATCATTTAATCTTTCCGCGATGGCCTTATCTTCTCTAAGTGCCCCTTTAACCCCTCGATCATCTAACGGTCCAACTGACTCCCTCACAGGCTTTCTGCTTCGGATATATTTAAAAAAGTTTTTACTGTGAGTTTTTGCCTCTACAGCCAACTTCTTTTCAAATTCTCTCTTAGCCTGTCTTATCAATGTCTTACATTTAACTTGCCAATGTTTATGCTTTATCCTATTTTCTTCTGTTGGATCCTTCTTCCAATTTTTGAATGAAGATCTTTTGGCTAAAATAGCTTCTTTCACCTCCCCTTTTAACCATGCCGGTAATCGTTTTGCCTTCTTTCCACCTTTCTTAATGTGTGGAATACATCTGGACTGTGCTTCTAGAATGGTATTTTTTAACAATGACCACGCCTCTTGGACATTTTTTACTTTTGTAGCTGCTCCTTTCAGTTTTTTTCTAACAATTTTTCTCATTTTATCAAAGTTTCCCTTTTGAAAGTTTAGCACGAGAGCCTTGGATTTGCACACTGTTCCTTTTCCAGTCATTAAATCAAATTTGGTCATATTATGATCACTATTGCCAAGCGGCCCCACCACCGTTACCTCTCTCACCAAGTCCTGTGCTCCACTGAGAATTAGATCTAAAATTGCTCCCTCTCTCGTCGGTTCCTGAACCAATTGCTCCATAAAGCTATCATTTATTCCATCCAGGAACGTTATCTCTCTAGCGTGACCCGATGATACATTTACCCAGTCTATATTGGGGTAATTGAAGTCTCCCATTATTACTGCACTACCAATTTGGTTAGCTTCCCTAATTTCTCTTAGCATTTCACTGTCCATCTCACCATCTTGACCAGGTGGACGGTAGTATACCCCTATCACTGTAGTCTTCCCTGATACACAAGGGATTTCTACCCATAAAGATTCAATTTTGTATTTAGTCTCATGCAGGATGTTTATCCTGTTGGACTCTATGCCATCCCTGACATAAAGCGCCACACCTCCTCCCGACTGCTCCTCTCTGTCATTGCGATATAATTTGTACCCCGGTATAGCACTGTCCCATTGGTTATCCTCTTTCCACCATGTCTCTGAGATGCCAATTAAGTCTATGTCATCATTTACTGCTATACATTCTAATTCTCCCATCTTACTTCTTAGACTTCTGGCATTAGCATACAAACATTTCAAAGTTTGATTTTTGTTTGTATTTTTATTCTGCTTTTTAATTGATAGGGATAAGTTAGAAATTTTTAGCTCAGGTGAGTTTTTAGTTACAGGCACTTGGACTACTTTTCTAATTATTGGAACCTCATTGTCGGGATGCCCTAATTCTAATGCATCATTAGTATCCTTTAAAGATACATCTCTCCGAACCATGCGCTGCTGAGCGACTGTCTGCTTTCCCCTTTGTTCTAGTTTAAAAGCTGCTCTATCTCCTTTTTAAAGGTTAGCGCCAGCAGTCTGGTTCCACCCTGGTTAAGGTGGAGCCCATCCCTTCGGAAGAGACTCCCCCTTCCCCAAAAGGTTCCCCAGTTCCTAACAAAACTGAATCCCTCTTCCTTGCACCATCGTCTCATCCACGCATTGAGACTCCGGAGCTCTGCCTGCCTCTGGTGACCTGCGCGTGGAACAGGGAGCATTTCAGAGAATGCTACCCTGGAGGTTCTGGATTTAATCTTTCTAAAGGTCGGTTAGTCTCACCTCGCTTGTGGGGAAAAAAAATGGAGTCATTGCTGAAAGAAAGAGTAGTGAACTATCTACAGTCAGAAGAATTTGGCTTCCAGAATTTGGCTTCCAGAACCTCCCTCCCACATTTTCCTATGTCGTTGGTGCCCACGTGTACCACGACAGCCGGCTCCTCCCCAGCACTGTCTAAAATCCTATCTAGGTGACGCGTGAGGTCCGCCACCTTCGCACCAGTTAGGCATGTTACCAGGCGATCCTCATGCCCACCCGCCACCCAGCTATCTACATTCCTAATAATCGAATCACCAACTATGACGGCCGACCTAACCCTTCCCTCCTGGGCAGTAGGCCTTGGGGAGATATCCTCAGTGCGAAAGGACAATGCATTACCTAGAGAGCAGGTCCTTGCTACAGGATCCTTTCCTGCTACACCTGGTTGGTGCTCTCCCATTATGAGACCTTCTTCCTCCAAGGCAGCACCAGGGCTGCCAGTCTGAAGTTGGGACTGGACTACAATGTCCCTGAAGGTCTCATCTATATACCTCTCTGTCTCCCTCAGCTCCTCCAGGTCTGCCACTCTAGCCTCCAGAGATCGGACTCGTTCTCTGAGAGCCAGGAGCTCTTTGCATCGCATGCACATGTACAACTTCTCACCGGTGGGTAAAAAATCATTCTATTATTCGAAAGTGTAAATAACCGAGTCACATCTACTCGTTCAAGACCTCTCAGACCTCTGTCATATCCTCCCTCAGCCATCTCTTCTCCAAGCACTCACTCACTCCTAAGCTTCCCATTTTATTCACAAGCCTCCCTTGCGAGACCATATCAAAAGCTTTGCTGAAATCCAAGTAGATGACATCGAGCGCTCTTCCTCGATCCAATTCCTTAGTCACCCAATCAAAAAAAGTCAATCAGATTTGTCTGACAGGACCTTTCCCTGGTGAATACATGCTGCCTCTGGTCCAGCAATTCTTCTGACTGTAGATAGTTCACTACTCTTTCTTTCAGCAATTACTCCATTTTTTTTCCCCACAAGCGAGGTGAGACTAACCGACCTTTAGTTTCCAGCCTCCTTTCTGCTCCCACTCTTGTGAAGTGGGACCACCACTGCTCTTCTCCAATCAATCGGCACCATTCCTCTTTCTAGGGATCTATTGATCAGGTCATGCAGCGGACCCGCCAGCACATCCTTCCTGGGATGAATCTCATCAGGCCCCATGGCTTTGTCCACTTTCAGGTTTCCTAGCTCTTCCCATACGTTCTCTTCTGTAAACTGAGTTTCTTCTACTCCACTCCCCTCCAGTTTCTTGTTAACTAGAAACGATCCTTCTCCAGGGTCCTCTTTAGTGAACACGAAACTGAAGTATTTGTTTAATATTTCTGCCATTTCTTCATCTCTCTCCACACATTGATCCTTTTCCCCTTTCAATTTCACTATACCACGTTGGACTTTTCTTCTTTCTCTGATGTATCTGAAAAATGTTTTGTCACCTCGCTTTACCTCTTTGGCAATCCTTTCTTCCGATTGACTTTTTGCTTTCTTGATTACTTTCTTCGTCTCCCTCAGTTCCACCAGATATTCTTCCTTGTGATACTCCCTTTGGGATCCTTTATTTTTCTTAAATGCTGTTCATTTAGCTCTTATTTTATCAGCCACCTCCTTTGAGAACCAGATAGATTTCATTTTTCTCTTGCTTTTCTTTACTTTTCTTTTTTTTATTTTATTTTTATTGAAGTTTCAATCTATATAAATAAAAATGTTAAATAGTTTGTATGTCGTCGCTAATCTCGCCAACCGCTTAACCGAATGCGTTCAAATTTGCACACAACATTCACTTCCCATACGGGAAGGATCTTATACACTTACATTACATAAAGGTCACACCTGTGACAGGTAATACACGTTTAAAAATTGCTTTCACAAAACAGTGACATCTGGTGGCCGTCAGCGCAAGCGCAACCTCTTACACCTTTCACACACACTCACACACCACACCCCACCCCGGGCTATTGTCTTTCATTCACACTCCCTTATAACACACAGAAATCCACACTCATCACACCACACACCCCCACTCACACACCTGCCAATGTCACTTACTTCACCCACCCTCCCAAAACACACCAAAACACGAATTCCTGGCTGCTACATTGGGAAGCCACGCATTTCACACACCCTCCGAATTTAAATTAAAATACCCTCTTCCACCCACCCACGCACTGCACTCCGATCACACACTACACCTGAAACAAGTCCGTGCTTCTCCGCCGGCACCACAGGAACGGTCCGGGACACATCGCATTCATTAGGGCCGTCGGATGTCAGCAACAAAAATGGCGCCGGCAGACCTTGTCCTTACTATGCTATACAGAGACAACAATGACGTCGATACACCATGTGACATAGTAAGGGCAACAGCCCGTCGGCGCCATATCCTCAGCGGACATTTGCCCTTACTAGGTCAGGAATCATGACGCACCACTTTCACCGGTGAAGTTTTGCGACATGGCAGCCGGCGGAACAAACCCTAGCACACACCCTCGCCACCGGCTGGCAGTTTACACATGTAGCCGGGGAAGAGCACGGTGGGGGACCGTTCTTATTTTCCGCCGCACGTTTTTCACAGGGGGGGGGGCACTGATTCTCCACATCTCCCGAGAGGGGGGCTGTAGCGTGGGTTGCTCTATTTCGCCGGGTTGGGGGGGGGAGGCCAGGAAAGTGTGCTTGCATATTTAAACTATTCTTTGCTGGTGCTGTTCATTTGGGGTAAAAAAAAAAAAAAAAACACACAAACTGTAACCTTTACTGCTCTGTGCTGTTTTTTCAACTTAACCAGGCTCAGCTACTGCACCAATTGCTTTCAAATTTGGACACAACCTTGCTTTCACTTTCGGCAAGGTTCTTCTCTATCTAGAATACATAGATGTCATACGGTTACAGAAAAAAACACGTTTTACATGTGTGTGGGGAAAACAGCGACATCTGTTGGACAGACATGCAACACACGCTATCTACCTTGGGAAATGAAGCTGCTGTACTGCGCATGTGCGGGCGGGAGCGCACGTCGGGCACAGCGGGACCAACATGGTGCTGGCAGGGGCAGCAGTGGTGCACATCGCGCACAGCGGGATCAACATGGTGCTGGGAGGAGCAGCGGCGGACCGGCAGCAATATCGGGCGTGGTGGTGTTGGCCGGCCGAAATTTGACACCTGGGAGGAGCTGCGGCGGCGATCTGGTACGGCTCACGTGCACGACAGGGAGGGATCCTCGCTGACCTCGCGCCTTCGGGAGCGGGCCATGCAGAACCGCACAAGAGGGAGAGGGACGTGGGGGGGGGGGGGGGCAGCTGGGAGGGCATTGCGAGCCGGAGGGGTTCAGAATCAGGGAAGGAGATTGAGAGAGGGTGCGGTGTCACTGACAAAAGAGTAGGGAGTAGGCGGGGAGAGGTGACAGTGAGAGGAGGGTGAATGAAGGGGGCAGTGAGTGTCAGTGGAGAGACACAGAGGGGAGAGGTGAGTGTGAGGGGTGAGAGTTGGAGTGGGGACAGGGGAGTGAAGGGGGGTTAGTGACCGAAGGGGGAGGGGTGAGGGGGGAAAGAGCTGGAGTGGGGACAGGGGAGGAAAGGGGGGGTGAGTGAGGGGGAGGACGATGTGTGACTGAGGTATATGAGCAAGGGGAAGGGGGAGGGGGGGAAAAGAACCTGACTCTGCCACTGCAACGCGTGGCCGGACACAGCTAGTTTCAAATACATTGAAAACCATGTTAACAGAAAATAATTGAAATATAAATTGCAGTAACATATTTTATAAGAACTAGTTTAAATACAATATTATAAGAATGATGGGAGAACCAAATTCTAAGCGGAATCATAGGAATCAATATTCATCATAATAATAAGACTGTAACACCATGTCACGCAGCAGATAATTACATTAACCAACACCTTTTGCAGCTTGTTAGGAATGTGAGTCTAAGTATACACGTAGCTGGTCTGGATCTGAAAAATATATCTATCATTTGATGTATTAAAATACACCTACAAGAAAACCTTAGGTAAAATTTGGCGCCTCTAGAAAGCACCTCATTTTTCATTGATAGAAATACTTTTCTCCTGTATTCTTTTAGTTATGTCCGGAAAGTCTCTTATTTGAGCTCCATAAAAAAAGCTGTATATGTTTCTTAAATGACTTTCTTAGTATAATATCTCTATCCATAGCCTGCATAAAAGTCACAAGCAAAGTAGCTCTTAATTCAATTTTAGCCTCATAGGACTTTTCCAAAAAGTCAGAAAGATTGTCAAAGGCAATATTGTCCTGCTCTTCTTGCTGCAAATTTATTTCTTTTCCAGGAAGATAGTATATCTTGGAAATCTCTGGAATATTTGTTTCTGAAAAGTCCAGAATAATAATTAGATAACTTTTCAAAAGATCTTTTGGCTTCGCCCATTTTGTCTTTGGGAAATTAAAAAATATGAGGTTATTTCTTGTCATCTCATTTTCTAAGAAATCCATCCTCTTCATTACCATATTCTCTGATTTTATGAGATTAGTTTGTACTTCTTTTATATCCTTAATTTCTATTTCCACTTTGTTCAAAGATTTTTCAACCACTTGAACTTTGTTTTCCAAAATTTGTGTTCCCTCCATATTACGTTTTACAGCCTTTGTTAAATCATTTATCGCCGTACTTATCTTTGCTAATACCTTCCAAATTTCAGCAAGAGTTATTTTCTCTGGCATTTCCATCGGAGCTAACACCACCTGCAACTCAGGCTCCTTACCTCCTTGCTGCATTAGGCCATCCTTGCCTACTTCTTTTTGCCGTGTTACGCCATTGTTGTCCCTGGAGCCCTGGTTTGACAGGCTCTCTGAAGTCAATGGGATTGCCCCATCCCTTCTCTGGGAGACATTTATTTATTTATTTATTTATTTATTTATTTATTTATTTTATTTATTTATTTATTTAATTTCTTTTCCTATACCGATGCTCAAGACAAGGTCTTATCGTACCGGTTTACAATGTAACTGAGGGGAAACCAATTAACATCAAGGTAGAAAGTAAAGTTACATTAAACAGGGAGCATAAAACCTGGGCAATGGAAGACAGTGCAGAGTTTAAACTAAGAAACAATTAGAGAGAGATAAATATATAAATCAACAAAAACTGTAAGATACAAAACATAGGTTTGTCCTAGGCAGTTATTAGCCTGGTATGTCCAGAGGGAGAAGGAAAGGGTGAGGTTGGGTGGGGGGAAGGGATAGGGGAGGGGTGGGGGAGTGAGTATATAACTTTTATATACCGGCATTCGTAAAAAAAAACATCATGTCGGTTTACATGTAACTGAGAAAGGAAATTACAATGATAGGTGGAGGATAGATAGATAGTTAAAAGGTAAGTTAACTTTACTGTGGTGCCAACGTGCGTCACAGTTAAAAACGAGATTACATATAATAAACCATATTAGACAAAATTAGACAATATTAGACAAAGTTAGACAGAATTAATTATGTACAAGGGGAGGTGGTGCGAGGGATGGGGGGTGGGGGGAGGTGGAGGAGGAGGGGCTGAGGGAGGCGATGGGTCGCAGGGGAATGAAGGGGCAATAATAGAGAAGGGGGGATGAAGGGTAGGGTGGTGTAGGAGGGATGGGTGCCATACACGGGACATCAAGGCTATTGGATGGTAAAAGCCACGGCACTATTTTTTGCTGTTCCATTCCCTCTTCATTCAGAGGCTTGTAGGACAGGGCTGGAACTGTTGGCGCTCCGGGGCTGAGTGACACCTCCTCGGCCAGGGCGTCGGGCGGCCGCTCTCCATCACCGCCAGCGGCCTGCCTCTCCAGTGTCTGCTGCGCGAAGCGGAATACCTCCTCAATTCGTGGTTGTCGCAAGGAAATATCAGGGGTTGAGGTAAGAACCTCACGAATCTTTGCTTCCCTTTTCGAGTGCAGCATGAGGAAATATGTAAGGAGCTAAGGAGTTCCCATGCTCATGGTGTGGCAGCCATCTTGGTTCTCCTTCTTTACTTTTCTAACATATAGATTAGTTTCCTTGGTAATTGCTCCTTTTAGTGAGGCCCACTGTTCCACATCTCTCATTTTCTCCCAGCCTTCTAGTTCTTCCTCCAGGTACTTCCCCATTTCAACAAAGTCCGTGTTTTTGAACTGCAAAACTCGGGTCTTCGTGTGACTTCTCCATATCCTATTTGTGATATTAAACCATACCGTTTGATGATCCTTAGTGCTGAGGTGGGCTCCCACCTGGACATTAGAGACACTACCTCCTTTAGTGAACACTAAATCGAGTATAGCTCCCTCCCTCATGAGTTCCATTACCATTTGTTTGAACAGAGCCCCTTGCACGGCATCCACTATCTCTGTTCTGCAGTTAGATTTTGCAGAAGGGATTCTCCAGTCTACATCCGGCAGATTAAAATCTCAAACACTTCTCCAGTCTTTCACATTTTTTTTATGTCTTCAACCAGATCTCGATCAAGTTCTTCTATTTGATTTGGAGACCTGTAAACCACTCCAATAAAAATGGATGCCCCATCATCTTTTTTTTTTTTTTTTTTTTTAGGACTGCCCATAATGCTGCTGCTTTGCCCCATCTTCCTTGTGGCTCAGATGCTTGGATATTGTGTTTGACATAAAGAGCCACTCCTCCCCCTTTTCTGTCCTCTCTGTCCTTCCTTAAAAAATTATAGCCCGGTATGGTTGTATCCCAATCTTGAGATTACATGTATATATGGCCACGCAGATATCTACTACTGAATTTTATAATCTGCATGTATCAGGCAAGAATAGATTATAAAATACTCGTATGTGTACCCCTTAATATATGCGCATATAGTTCTTTTTGCATGAATATCTGCAATATGTTGAAAGCATGTATTTTCCTGTCATATAGCCAGATGGACTCAGAACAAGTGGGTATAGTGTGCTCGTGCTAGCAGTTGGAGACGGATCTGACGTCAGCACGGGTACATATACCCCCACAGGAAGTGAAAAGCTCTTCAGTAATTTCCGTCTCCAAAGCAGTTTGGAGAGCCTGCACGCTCGCTGAGCGTGTTTCCAATCTACTTTCTATTTTCTACTTTCTACTTACTAAATTTCTACAGGAACATCGAGCCCCGCACTCCTGCGGTGATACCAATCGGTCCCTCACCCAGTTGAGTTTCCCGAAGTGGTTTCCGTGATCCCTCGGAGGTTTAGGCCTTGGTCCGGTGGCCGAATCGCGGCAGGGACCAAGCCCCCGAGCAGGAAGGGCTTGGGTTGGGCTAAGAGGCGCCTCGGTCCCGGCGTGGACTTGGGAGGCAGCGGGTGCATTCCTCAAGCGCGGCGGTGAAGATATTTCCCCTCTCTCCCCTCAGCCGGAGACCGCCCGGGTTCCACCGGGAAGCGCCGAGGATCAGGTAAGGCGTACAACTTTTACTTTTGGTCTCCGAAGTACGAGGATCGGCGGCCTTGCCTGTATGCGGCACGCCACGGAGGTCGCCATTTTGTCGGCCTTAGGCGCCTGTATCGTATAAAGCAGCCTTGTGGTGGCTCCGGGAAGATAGCACAGATCTCTGCGTTATGAAGCTGACCGCATATTATTGAGTGCATATTGTATTTATATTGAGCGCATATTATATTGAGCGCATATTCTTCAGCGCGCAATGGAACAATCGAATGCCCCGGTGTCCCCGGTGGCGGCGCCTGCTGATTCCAGCGTGAAAGCCCTCAGCCTCTGCTCAGCATGCCAGCTCAGAGCCACGCACAGCGAGGAGCCAGACTCCCTTTGTGTCCAATGTAAGGAGGCAGTGGGAGCCTCGGGCCAGGACCAGTCTCAACCGGGGTTTGTTGACAGTTCCCCAGGGGCCACCCCGGATCTCGCAGGCAGTCTCGAACAACCTGGAATCCCGGGGGACCTGGTACCCCGACGACTTGAGACCACCTCCATTTCCTGGGTGGATCTCTTTAAGGGGATCAATGCCTTTGTACAGATGCAATCAGCTTCCCGTCCAGGCCCTGCTGTTGCTGCTGCTCCTGTTGCTGCTCCAGCGGATCCTGCCCCTGGACCTTCGCGCCTTATCGTGGGCAAGCACACCCGCCTCCGGGCAGTCCGGTTCAGGCGGACCCTGATGTCTCGGAAACTGAATCAGAACCCTCCGAAGAGGAGGAACTTCCCTCGGGGATGGAGCCATATCCAACCATGAGGCGGTTCTTTCCCAAGGAAGATCTCTCCGACCTAGTATCTCAGTGCCTGGCGGAGTTGGATATTACAGGCCCCAGCACTATGGTGCCATCTACACAGAACCCTCTGCTGGAAGGTCTTCGTCCTACAGCCCACCATTTTCCCTTCTTGCAAGCCGCACAGCAACTGATAGATCTGGAATGGCCTGCACCAGCGGCCTCATTCAAAGGGGGTCGGGGCCTGATAGGCATGTACCCCCTGGATCCGGCAATCAAGGAGATGCTGGTGTGCCCTCAGGTGGACGCCTTGGTTAGCGCGGTGGTCAAGCGCACTACCATTCCAGTTGAGGGGGGGGGGGCCCTCAAGGAACCTCACAACCGGCGACTGGACGCCATCCTGAAACAGACATTTGAGGTGGCAGCTCTGTCTTTGCGAATCGCAACCTGCTGCACAGTGGTGACACGTTCCTGTTTGTCACAGGTCAGGAACAATGCTCCGGCGGAAGACATGGAGTCCGCTTTCTCGTTCCTCACGGATGCTGCATCCGACCTAGTCCGTACAACAGCCAAGGGGATCTCATCTTCTGTAGCTGCCAGGAGGCAGCTCTTGATACGGAACTGGTCAGCCGATGCTCCTTCGAAGACACGCCTCACCAGAATGCCCTTTAGGGGTTCTTTCCTGTTCAGCAGCGACCTTGATAAACTGGCCAGCACATGGGGTGCCTCTCCTATACCTCGACTGCCGGAAGACAGGTTCAGAAGGAACCAGCGCGCCTTTCCAAGGCCATCCAGAGGCAGAAGCTCCCAATGCTTCATTCCCTTTAGTGGTCGCTACCAGGCACCTCGTCCTCAGGCCAGGAACCAGTCCTTTCGGCCCAAGCAGCAGAAGGTCCCATCCTTCACGAGGATCCAGCTCAATTCTCTCTTACGGTCTGGCCATTGAGAGGGCTAGACTGAAGAAAAGAGGTTACTCGGAGCCAGTGATAGATACACTCCTCCGAGCTCGCAAGTTCTCCACATCCCTCACCTATGTCAGGATCTGGAGAGTATTTGAAGACTGGTGCGACACTCACGGCACCAATCCGCATGCGACTACAATCCCTATTGTTTTGGATTTCCTGCAGGATGGACTTCAGAAGGGTCTCTCCCTCAACTCCATCAAAGTTCAGGTGGCTGCACTGTCTTGCTATGGTCCCAGGAGGGATGGCAAGACCATTGCCACGCATCCAGATGTTTCTCGCTTCCTGAAAGGAATCAAGCACATTCGTCCGCCACTGAAGTGGCCAGTGCCTTTGTGGAACCTCAACATAGTTTTGGATTTCCTCACGGGATCCACCTTCAGACCCCTTCGGGGCCTGTCTCTCCATTCTCTCACTTTGAAGATGGTGTTCTTGCTGGCTATATGTTCAGCACGCCGCATCTCGGAGCTACAAGCACTGTCCTGCTGTGATCCCTTTCTCAGAATCATTCCTGAGGCTATCCATTTTCGCACGGTTCCATCCTTCTTGCCTAAGGTAGTCTCACAATTTCACCTCAACCAGACCATATCCTTGCCAACTACGGCAGGACTGAAGAAATCAGAAGACGGGCGTTTGCTACACCATCTCGACATTGGCAGATTGCTGCCCAAATATCTGGAAATGACAGAAACAGTACGAAAGACTGACCATCTGTTCGTCCTTCACAGCGGGAAGAAACAAGGTGAAGTGGCCTCTCGGCCCACCATCGCCTGCTGGATTAAAGGAGTTATCAGAGCGGCCTACGTAGAGGCCGGGAAGTCACCACCTCTTCAAGTCAAGGCTCATTCTACCAGAGCCCAAGCAGCATCTTGGGCGGAATCTAGGATGCTGTCGCCTGCAGAAATATGTAAAGCGGCGACGTGGTCCTCTCTCCATACCTTCTCCAGGTTCTACCGTCTGGATGTCCAGGTCAGGGAGGCACAGCATTTGCGAGGGCAGTCTTACACGATCCTCAAGCAGCCTCCCGCCCAGTCCGGGAGTAAAGCTTTTGTACATCCCACTTGTTCTGAGTCCATCTGGCTACACGACAGGAAATGTTGAGATTACTTACCTGATAATCTCATTTTCCATAGTGTAGACAGATGGACTCAGCATCCTGCCCAGCTACCTGTCTACATTGGTTTCACTGATTCATGGTAAGCCTTATCACTTCTTACATGAGTGCGTCCACTCTGCAGGTGTCGACGCCTTCCGGTTGGGAATGCTGGCGGTCTCCAGCTCCTATCAATCGGTCAGGGGAATCCTGTTTTCACTATTTCATTGATCGTCAGTACACATATATCCATAACAGCTTTTGCAAGTAAGATTACTGAAGAGCTTCACTTCCTGTGGGGGTATATGTACCCGTGCTGACGTCAGATCCGTCTCCAACTGCTAGCACGAGCACACTATACCCACTTGTTCTGAGTCCATCTGTCTACACTAAGCAAAACGAGATTATCAAGTAAGTAATCTCAACATTTTGCTACCCATTTTAAAAACATACAAGCGTATAATTTACGTGCAAAACAATTGTCTTGCTTGTGTATAACCAAGGTTTACATGCGAAAGTCAGAATATATTAAAGCATTGGTTTGCCAAAGCCTTCACGAGTTCACGCCCTCTATTTCATCCAGATCTCCCAGTCTACCAATAGTAGATAATAAATGAGTCTATCAATTGTGCAAGATAATTAGGTGTAAAATTACACCCATAAGTTACCAAATATATATTCACAAGTTCTCTTATAAAATAGCAACTTTCACACATATCTCTTGGCCCCACTTTGGAATGTCCCTAGACCACCCCTTTTATGTGTGCTTAAAAAGACCAAAAATACACGTGTACTTTAGATGTTTATAAAATAGAATGTGCGTGAATATAACTAGGTGTGAACATGCTTAATTTATGCAAGTAATTAGAAGTAAATGTTCTGAAAACTGACTCCTTAACACAGGGGTGGCCATCAAGACCACACACAGACCAGGTTTTCAAGATATTCACAATGAATATGCATGAGGTAAATTTGCATACAATGGAGGCAGTGCATGTAAATCCACCTCATGTACATTCATTGTAAATATCCTGAAAACAATATCATTTGTGGCTCTCAAGTTGGCCACCCCTGCCTAAGGGGTAGATTTTCAAATAGCGCGAATTGGCCTACTTTTGCTGGCGCATCAGGCGCAAGCAAAAGTAAGCTGGATTTTAGTAGATACGCGTGGAGCCGCGCGTATCTGCTAAAAAACCTGGATCGGCGCGCACAAGGCTATTGATTTTGTATAGCCGGCGCGCGCGCCAAGCCGCGCAGCCTACCCCCGTTCCCTCCGAGGCCGCTCCGAAATCGGAGCAGCCTCGGAGGGAATCCTCTAACGCCCTCCCCTCACCTTCCCCTACCTAACCCACCCGCCCGGCCCTGTCTAAAACCCCCCCCTTACCTTTGTTGGGGGATTTACGCCTCCCGGAGGGAGAAGTAAATCCCCGCGCGCCAGCGGGCCTCTTGCGCACCGGGACGCGACCTGGGGGCGGGTACGGAGGGCGCGGCCACGCCCCCGGACCACCCTGGGCCGTAGCCACGCCCCCGTACCCGCCCCCAAAACGCTGCCGACACGCCCCGAAAACGCCGCTGCGCTCGGTCCCCGCCCCCCCGACACGCCCCCCTCCAAAAACCCCGGGACTTACGCGAGTCCCGGGGCTCTGCGCGCGCCGGTAGGCCTATGTAAAATAGGCTCACCGGCGAGCAGGGCTCTGAAAATCCGCCCCTAAGTGTGTGTATGTATAAAGGTGCTAAGTATATATACTCAATACATGACCCTTGCTAAGTTTGTTGGTTTTTAAAAATCATATTTTGGTTGTAATTTAATATTAATCTTTTGGTTTGTTTTTTTTGGGGGGGGGGGGGTTTGTAGATTAAAGGGCATGAGCCTGACAAAGCACCTGAAACATTTTTATATATGGATAGCAAAAACTGAGGAAGAGAAATGTATTGTGGGAAAAAAGGTACAAACTTTCTCAGGCTGATTTTAAGCTGTAGCCATATTAGTGGAATAAAGAATTGGTGAAAAGTATACAATTTTTCAAATGCTATGCTGTTCTTTTTAACATCCTCTTGCATTGGAATAAAGGCATGTACTCGGTGACTAACTGTGCTCTTGCTGCCAGTGTTTGAGTTTGTAGTCAGTCCGTGGGTCACAAATATTATATGGAAAAGCAGAAACCAAGTGATGACAGCAAGTCAGTCATGGAAGCACTGGCACAAGCAACATTTTTAGGTGCAGTAAGAGAAAATTCTAATGTGACAATCCATTTTTGCTTGCTGTTTTTCAGATTTTTGCCTTTGCTGTGACGTTTTGTTATGGGTGCAGCATGGTCCTTGGATTCCGAAGATGGAAATCATAGCAGTGAATGAGATTGCTGGCTAAAATGTTCACAACATGTTTTTTTAAAAATACGATCACCTTTTTTAAGGTCAGAATCTCATACATGCACACAGATAAAACAAGAAATCTGCATCCAAAAGAACTGCTGGAAGACAAATATACCTACAGTGAAATGAGCATTTCAAGTGAAGAGCTGCAATCTGAGACCTGAGGACTGACTGTTTTATGAATCAGTTTAAAACATTTGTTTTACGTGATCTATTAGTATCTTTCTCTACAAGCTACAATTTAGGATTAAATCGACATACAAGTGTTAAGTGAATCTATTGTACAGCTGCAGTATATGTATAACATGAAAAATTTGTATTTATCATCATGCTTAGAATTTGCTGTACTGTATTTTGGAAGACAGACTCTTTAACATGTTTTATGGAATTAAAAAAGCGATTGTTTTTGCTTTATCCACATTTTCATCCATCCATCTGCGATGCCATCAGAAGCGGGGACTAGTAGGCAGGTAAAGAAACCAAGAAAATAAGCACAATGGTGGCTGAAGTAACGGGTCTGTAACAGGTGTGCTTCAAAGTAATTGTAACCCTCTCCATCCTCTCACAGCAACTGTAATGCACTATCGCTCAAAAAACTTTTCATAAAATGCTTTTGTAAGTTAACATGCAATTCTAGACTTGATAATTCCTTATGTAGTCAGAGCATGCAAACAATATATTTTTTTACTTTGAGATGGGAATGTTCCATTGCAAATATTGGTTGAGTTTGCACTAGATTTTTGTCCCATTTGGAATGTAGTGAAATAGTCCAGTTTTATTAGTAAAAGTAACTTTTCCACTGGAGTGACGCATGTAGAGAACAATTTTCAGTCATTTGGTAGGATGGGCCTTTTTGAAAATTGCCTTCCTCTGCCCAGCTACAAGTATGTGTAGACGTCCATACTTCACCATGCATACTTTTTACTTGCATTGAGGGCAGGTGTACCTGAGGATGAGAGACTGCAAAGTAGGGAAATGATGCAGTAAACTTGATTCAGACTAAATGGAACTAAATTTTGATTTTTCAAATGTATTCACGCTGTTTTCCAGAAAATATTTGCCCTTGCCTATGTACGGAATTGCTTTTAGTTCACATGCACTGTAGGCAAATTTCAAAGGGAAACTACCTAAATTGGTTTCCTTAGAAAATTGCTTACCGTGTTTACCTGAGCTAAATGTGCTCATGTGCATTAACCTACACCAGGGGCTATGTAATATTACCCCTTTAGTTTTTAGCTTTGTCATTTTAAGATGTAAAATGTTCATTATTTTAAACTTTTTCTAAAGGTATGGTTTGTAGTTTCAAGCAATCTTCCATGCTGATTGTTCTTTAAGAAGGAATCTATATAGATATATATAGCTATACATATATATCTATAGATATATATATCTTTATCATCATAAATAGAGGAGGTGGGGGTGTATATTTATTAAATGGGTAGAATAAACCAAATATTCCATTTGGTTGATGGTAATTCTAAGCCGCCATTTGTTCATTTGAATATTTCTTCAGGTTCAATCTGGTGCCACTGAATTATAGATTATGCTTTGTTGAGATATTAATGTGTTTCTGCTGTGGTCATATTGTTTCATTTTGTGGTGTTGTAACATCCAAAAGCACAGCATTGTAAATGGTGAAATAAATTACACTTTGTTTTATCTACGAAATAGATTCTATTTTACAACAGAATATGCACACCAAACAGGTTGATCTAAGTTAATACAGTCTATTATGACTATCAGCGTGTCAGCAATGGGTATTTTTCTACAGCTGATCCCATTTCTTAATCTCCACTTCTAGAATCAATCCTTTTCTCGCAACCTCTACTGTTACTCAAGCTCCATCCCCTCTAGTGGACCCCCTCTTTCAATCTCCACCCCTCCAGTCAATCCTGTCTCACATTCCCCAGCCCAATCCACCCCACCTCTTAGTCCTTTTCTTATCCCCTTTCTGATCCTCTCTGTCCAATTTTTATAACCCCCAATTGATCCTCTGTCATCTACTCTCTCTCTCTCATCCCCCCTCATGCACTTCCCAGCCTTACCTTTTCTCCTCTAACTCCTCTTTCACATTCCCTCTAACCCTCCAGCTCCTCTCTTACATCCCCTAGTTGATCATCTTTAATTGCCGCCCCCCCCCCCCCCCCACTCATCCTCCATAGCCAAACCCTGTCCAGTGGATCCAACGTTAAAACCCTTCCTGCATCTGATACTATCCTTCAAACTGCCCTTTTTCCAAACATCCCCGTGGCCAGGGTCAGCAGCAGCCATCTTTGTGTTTCAGGCCAATGATGGTTGACAACTGATGTGACGAAAAGGATAAGCTGATAACAGGGGCAACATTCTTCGCTTGGGTAGATTCATTAGTGGTTGAGGAAAGAGGAGTAGTGGCAATCTCCACTGGCTCATGCACACACACCTCTCCCCTTCCATCATGGCTGGTCCTAAGCCTGACAGTGATCTGCAAGCATCAACAGCATTAGTAATGAAAGTCAGCACAGCACCTGTGAGCTAGTGCAGGGCCTCTT
Source organism: Rhinatrema bivittatum (assembly GCF_901001135.1). NCBI lineage: Eukaryota > Metazoa > Chordata > Amphibia > Gymnophiona > Rhinatrematidae > Rhinatrema > Rhinatrema bivittatum. Next base: position 754,672,476 of record NC_042616.1, read on the forward strand.
ATTATCACAGAAATTCAGGCAGGCCCCGCTCTGCTTTCCACTACTAATGCTGCTGCTTGCATGTGATGAATACTGCCATTTGGGGCATTTGTGACATCATTTGGGGTCCTAACTCATAGTTTGGGAAACCCTGGTTTAAAGAGAATTGTTTTTAATGGAGCCTCTACCCATGCATGCCAGTGTACAAACCTACCTTGCAAATTGCACAGTATTTTATGCATAGTGATAATCAATTTGCATTTTTTTGGCATTAAAGTTTGTGTGAAAGCATTGACTTTAATGCAAAAAACCTAACTATGCCACATAGAAATTTAGGTAAGTTTTGCAAAAATTGCTAATTTGTGTAATTATCTACACAAAATTTCTTTATTTTTATTTATTTTGAGTTTTTGTATACCAGCATTCATGATACAATCACATCATGCTGGTTTACAATTAACAGGAAGTGTAAACAGAACATGCAACTGAAATAAGTGATACGAAATAGTGAAGTTACAATAAACAGGGGTTAATCACAACTGGGAGAGGAAAGAGAAGGCTATAGGAAATAACATATGGTAAAGCAAATATATACAATGTCTGAGGTGACTGATTATGGTTATTGGAGATTGCGATTTAGTTGGGGTCATGAAAGGCTTGTGTGAACAACCAAGTCTTAAGTCTTTTCCTGAATGTTTGAAGGCAAGGTTCCTGTCGGAGATCAGGTGGGATGGAATTCCAAATCGTAGGTCCTGCTGTTGAGAATGCACGATTTCTAAATGCAAAATGATGAGTGGTTTTAGTGTGTGGAACCTGTAGTGATCCTCTGTATGCTTCTCGAATGGGTCTGGAAGAGGTATGTAGTTTGAGAGAGATAAGTAAGTGTAGGGGAGCTTGGTAATGGATGGCTTTGTAAATCATGGTGATGGACTTGTGCATAATTCTAAAATGAACTGGTAGCCAGTGTAAGTTTTTGAGGATGGGTGATATGTGGTCTCTTCTCCTTGTGTTTGTCAGTATTCTGGCTGTGGCATTTTGGACCATCTGAAGAGGTTTGATATGAGATGAGGGGAGACAGAGTAAGATAGTTACAGCAGTCTAATTTGGAGAAGATTATTGCTTGTAGAATAGTTCTGAAATCATGAAAATGAAAGAGTGGTTTTATTCTTTTCAGAACCTGAAGTTTATGGAAACAGTCCTTGGTTGTTTGGTTGATAAATGATTTTAAATTCAGACGGTTATCGATCATTACTCCTAAGTCTCTAGTTTTGATGGTTTGTAGATTGGCTGGAGGACTTAAGATGGCATTACTGTTTTCCGGGGAGATGAGAAGGAGTTCTGTTTTAGCTGTATTTAGAATCAGGTTTAGACTAGTGAGGAGGTCGTTGATTTCTAGGAGGCAGTTTTCCCAAAGTTCGAGTGTTTTAGTAATGGATTCTTTGAGAGGAATCAGGATCTGGACATCGTCTGCATTTAGAAAGTGTTTTAGATTCAGTTTAGTTAGTAGCTGGCATAGTGGAAGAAGGTAGATGTTGAAGAATGTGGGGGATAAGGAAGACCCCTGGGGAACTCCTACGGAAGAGTTATAACGGGATGATTCTTTATTATGAATTCTCACCTTGTAGCCTCTATTGCTGAGGAAGGATTTGAACCATGCAAATACTGTTCCTGTTATTCCGATGTTCGACAGTTGATTTAGGAGGATGGAGTGGTTAACGGTGTCAAAAGCTGCCGAAAGGTCCAGGAGTATCAGTAAGAAAGATTGACCTTTGTCAAGGCCCATGATGAGGTGGTCTGTCAAGGATATGAGAAGGGATTCTGTACTTAATGCCTTTCGGAATCCATATTGGGACGAAAACAACATTTTGTGATCCTCAATGTAATCAGATAATTGTGTGTTAACTAGTTTTTCCATTATCTTTGCTATAAGTGGAAGGTTGGCAATTGGAAGGAAGTTATTGGAATCTTTAGGATTCAGATTTGGTTTCTTTAGGAGTGGTTTAAAAGAAGCCATTTTGAGGTCGTCCGAAAAGATTCCCTGAGCAAGTGAGCAGTTTATATCTGCCAATGTTTTGGAAATGGTGTCTAGAATTAACAAGAGCAATTTAGAGGGGATATGGTCGAATGGATGTGAGGCAGGTTTCATTTTCTTTAGAATTGCTTGGATCTCTGAAGTAGTAATGGGTTCAAATGAATTGAAGAGATATGTTTTCGTTAGGGGGATGAAAAGCGCTTTAAAGGAAAATTTAAAGGAAAATTGGTTCTTACCTGCTAATTTTTGTTCCCGTAATACCACAGATCAGTCCAGACGTTTGCCTCCCTTCCAGCAGATGGAGACAGAGAAATCTTTACAGCCAATGGCATATAACTTGGCGTAGCACCTGCAGTCCCTCAGTATTATTATTATTTTTTTTTAATATTCCGCTTTTCGCGCTTCTTTTTTTTAGCACTTCAAAGTGGATTAAATTCAGGTACTGCCCAAGCACATACAGTAAAATAAACAACCCTAACACATCTTAGAAATTAACCCCCTCGAATGAGCAGAGGAAAAAAACACATATAACCATGAATTTACTGTCTACTTCACAGAGAAAATGAAGCTGGTACCATTTTCCAGACAGTGAGGACAATAGACAAAAAGACAGATATCGTGGACTCTCCGAAACACACACTCTTTGGGCGTGACTCTGGACTGATTTGTGGTACTACAGAAATGAAAATTTGCAGGTTGAAACAAATTTTCCTTTCCTGTACGTACCCAGTACCAAAGCTTCCCTAACCTGGGTGGGACTGTGAGAGTCCCACTCGAAGGATGCTGTCTCTGAAATTAGTAATTTCTGGCACCTAAACGTCCAATCTAGTGTCTGTCAAAGGTATGCAAAGATTTCCAAGTTGCCGCCCTGCAAATCTCTTGCGGGGAGACTAGTTGACATTCCACCCAGGAGGCTGCCTGGGACCGGGTTGAATGAGCTTTTAACCCCTCCTGGACAGGATGATCGCAACAAATGTAAGTGAGCCAATGACCTACAACAACATGCAATTATGGCTTTCAATGCCTTCTGACCCTTCTTAGCACCACTCCATAGTACAAAGAGGTGATCTGACAATCTGAAACTGTCAATAACCTCTAGGTACCATAACAAAGTATGTCAGACTTCCAAATGCTTGAGATCCTTAGCATGAGATGTTGTAGGATCCAGATTGGAAAAAGCTGGAAGCTCCACTGATTGATTTAAGTAGAATGCCAAAACCACCTTAGGAAGAAAAGATAGAACCGTCCTAAAGGAGACCCCCAAATCTGAGATCCGTAAGAGAACTTCAAGCCCTGTCCCTGCAGGACAGGGCTTGAAGTTCGGAGATCATTTTGGCAGAGCAAATAGCCACCAAGAAAACCACTTTCAGAGTGAGATCCTTCAAAGTAGTCTTTTTGAGAGGCTCAAATGGTGCTGTACCCATGCCTTTGAGAACCAAATTAGGACTCCAAGAGGGACACACCGACCTTAGAAGGTGGCAGCAAATACTTCTCCCCTTAAGAAAATGTACCACATCTGGATGTGACGCCAGAAGCTTTCCATGAATCTGGCCTCGAAAACAGCCCAGGGCCGCAAACTGAACTCTTAGGGAGTTGAAAGACAAACCCTTTGCCAACCCTTTCTGCAGAAAAACCAAGGTCTGTGCCACCGACACTCACTTTGGATCGACCTTTTGGTCAGTGCACCAAGATTTGAAAATCCTCCACATCCTGACATATGCCAGAGAAGTGGAAGTTTTTCGAGCCTGCAGCAGAGTAGTAATAACATCCTCAAGATATCCTTTCTTCCTTAGCCGCTACCTTTCAAAAGCCAAGCTGCTAGAAAAAAGCGATGTGCCTGATTTAAAAATATGAGACCCTCATGAAGCAGGTTCAGAAAATGACTCAGCGTCAAAGGACTGTCTAGCACCAAATTGACCAAATCCGCGAACCTAGCCCTCCGAGGCCACTCTGAAGCCACCAGGATTACTTTTCCTGGATGTACTATCTTGCCCACCAGAGGCAATGGCGGAAACACATAGATCAGAACATCGCTTGGCCAAGGAAGAACCAGGGTATAGACCCCTTCCGCTCCTCGTTCCCTCCTGTGACTGAAGAATCGAAGAGCATTGGCATTCTGTTGAGTCTCCATTAGATCCATGTGAGGAACACCCATCTGTTGGTAATAAGATGCAATGTTCCTTCTGAATGCTCCCATTCTCCTGGATCCACTTGCCGGTGGCTGAGAAAGTTGGCCTGCATATTGTCAGACCTCGCAATGTGAGAGGCTGCTATCCAAGACAGATGCTATTCCACCCAATACATGAGCATCTCCGCCTCCTGAGCCACTGCTCGACTCTTGGTTCCCCCTTGGCGGTTGAAGTAGGCCACCATCAACGCATTGTCAGATAGTGACCGGACGGTTGTGCAATAAATGTAAGAATACCTGGAGTGCTAAGCGCATCGCTCTCATCTCGAGGCAATTGATGGACCATGTTGCTTCCTCCGATGTCCATTGACTTTGGATTGCCTGGGACTGACAGACTGCTTGCCAACCGGAGAGGCTGGCAGCAGAAGTTACCACCATCCATTGAAGGACTTCCAAATCTATTCCATGGCTCAAGTGGTGGCGAGAAAACCACCAGGACAGACTGGACCTTGCTGACTCGGTAAGTGGCAGGGGAAGATGAAACTGTTCTGACACTGGATCCCAGCATGATAGCAATGCCTGTTGCAGTAGACGCATATGAGCAAATGCCCTGGGAATGAGTTCCAAGGTAGACACCATGGAACCGAGAACCTGTAAGTAATCCCGAGCCTGTAAAAAGACTCCACACCTGGACTGCAACTTGAGCATGTGCTGCTCTGTGAGAAACACTTTCCCCGCTAGGGTATCGAAATGTGCTCCCAGAAATTTTAATACTTGGGAGGGCAACAGCTGTCTCTTGGATAAGTTCACTATCCAACCTAACGATTGCAAGCAGCGCATCACTATCTCTGCTGCCTGCTTTCACAGGCCTTCCGACTGTGCTCGAATTAGCCAGTCATCCAGGTATGGGTGAATAAGCATGCTCTCCTTCCTGAGGGCCGCCGTCACCACCACCAACACCTTGGTAAAAGTCCGGGGAGCCGTCACCAAGCTGAATGGAAGGACACAAAATTGAAAATGCTCCCCTAGGACCATGAACCGGAGATACCACTGATGGTCCTGACAGATCCCGATATGCAAATTTGCCTCCGTCAGGTCCAGGGATTCCAGAAAGTCTCCTGTTCGAACCACCGTGATGATGGAACGCAAAGTTTCCATTCAATAACGAGGAACTTTGAGAGCGAGATTTACTTTCTTTAGCTCCAATATGGGTTGAAATGCACTTTTCTTTTTTTTCACCACAAAATATACGGAATAACTACCTTTTCCCTGCTCCTGTGGAGGAACCGGAGCTATGGCTCCCAGCCGAAGCAGTCGATCGAGAGTCTGAAGCAAGACTCACTGCTTTCATATGGCAGCACAGGGAGAGACCATGAAGAGGCTTCGCAGCAGATGAGCAAATTCTAAAGCGTAATTGTATTCTATCATGCTTAGAACCCATCGGTCTGACGTGATCTTGGCCCAATCCTTGTAAAACTGAGAGACTACCCCTGATCATGAGTCCAAGGAGTGAGCCAGCCTCACTTTATTGGTAGGGATTAGCCTCGCCAGCACCCTGACTAGAGCCATCCCTACTCAACCTGCAGGCCCGACAGGACTGAGTCCAGGATTGTGACCTTTCCGTGGCCATCCCTGCTCTGCCTGATCTGCCTTTGCTCACAAAAACGGGAGCATGATGGAAAGGGACCCTTAGAGCCCTTGGGCTTGTCCTCCAGTAAATTGTGTACTTTATTCTCTCCCAGTAGCTTGATCAGCTGGTCCAAATCCTCATCAAACAGGCGCTTGCCTTTGAATGAAAATGCCATGAGCTGAGCCCTAGAGAAAACATCCGCAGACCAGTTCTACAACCGCAGAAACCATCGCACGGGACGAAGTATGAATGAGGTCATAAAGGGCATCAGTGCCATAAGCAACCGCAGCTTCCAGATGTTCTGCCTGCTGAGACTCAGCAGGTGACATGTCCGCCCGTGCCTGTAACTGCTATACCCATCTCAGAAGCCCGAAGCATAAAACTGCTGCAGACAGCCACCTGGATGACCAATGCAGATACCTAAAAAATCCGTTTTAAGATGCAAATCCAACTTATCTTGCACATCCTGCAGAACGGCGGCCCCCACCACCCGGATGGTGTCCTCTTTGTGACTGCCAAGATGGAGGCATCCACCTTCGGAACCCAAAGCAACTCCAAAGTGTCCGCAGGCAGCAGGTATAACGTGTCCATAGTTCTGCTCACCTTCAAGCCCATCTGTATAGTATCCCACTCCTGGACCACCAACTGCTGCTTAGAGTTGTGGAAAGGAAAAGTCCTGGCTGGGCCCTGAAGGCCCTCCATGACTGGGTCCACTTTCTCGTGGTCCACATGGGGAGCCGCTATGCCCAATTCCACCAGGACCTATGGGATCAAGGGACCCAGCTCCTCCTGTAAAACTCCATTTTAGGACACACGTGTCATATAATCCCTTATCCTATTAATCATTCTTTAAATATGCACCATGATAAGTCATAATAGAGTTGTTTTTCAATTATATCTTCTTGTGGGCTATAGATTTCATAGCTAATTATCATTTGAGTCCATTTAAAAGTAGTTCTACTCTCCATTGCAACTTCTTTTATTAAAGTTATCTCCAAATCATCATTTTTCTTGGAATAACACCTTCTTATTTAGCTATTCTAGTGCTTTAAAGCATTTCTACATGGAATATGATGACAGACAAGGATGAGAAGGACTATCTTGTCTGCCTAATGTGCTTTCTTTAACCATAGACTTGTTTATCTCTTGCTGTCTCTTCACTTTTTCTCCCAAGGATTTGCTATACCTATTCTAGGCTTTCTTGAAATCTGTTTCTGTTTTTGCCTTCACTAGCACCCCCTGGGAAGCTGTTGATTGTATCCCTTTCTCTTTCTGTGAATAAATGTTACTCCTAAGTCTTCATCCTTTGAGCCTGATATCATGACCCTATTCTAGAAATTTCTTCCCATTGAAAAATGCTTACTTCTAGTGCATTTCTACACTTAAGGTATTTAATTTATTTTATTTTTGTTAGACTGCCTTTCTAGTTAAAATTTAAAGTGGTTTACAAATTAAAATATATAAAATCAACAAAAATATATTACTTATTTCAAATTAATAGAGCAATCTCTCATGTCTTCCTATTTTTTCTCTTCTTTAGGGTATATATAGTTATTTCCTTGTCTCATTTGGTAGGGTTTTTGTTGCATGTTCTGCACTATTTTATTAGCTCTTATCTGGATTGTCTTCACTCCATCTATATATATATATATTTTTTATAAGTATGGTCTATTTTTCTCTTGTCCACTGTAATGGCCAGGGAGGAGTTAAGGTCACTTGGTGACTTTTTTTAATTAGTACAGGCAAACAGAAAATATATTCACACTGTACTTTGCTGATTTTCACATTTATTGTCCCAGTAAACTGAGTATATATAATCTAGGACTAATTAAAAATTGCAATGCCCATCTGAATAAGGTATAATGTAAACAAGGAAAAATACAATAGAAGATAAGATACAAGAAAGTATATGCCTAGAATAAGTAAATCAAAATCAGGGTGTATGTGTGTACATATAAAAACATATTTACAATGTAAAATAAATCTCACTTCCCTGAGTTCATACTATGAATCTCAGCAATGGAACAGTCAGAACTCTTAGGATTTCAGCACTGGAACAGCCATGTCATGTCATGAATGTCTTGTGTTACCACCAGTATTGAGGCTCTGAGGTAGTTTATATAGAATACCTCATTTTTTTCTGATTTTTTTTTCCCACAATATCCTGCCATAAATCATGCTGTGCACCCTTTCCTTTCCTATGCATTCCAGTCATAGACAGAAGGGGGCCTACCAGGGGGTGTGTTGGCTCAAAAAGGTCTGCAGAATGTGACCTAAAGGTACCTCAGTATCAGACTCATCACTAGCACAAAAATTTCAGAGGTTTAGTTTTCCAAAGAAGACTGAGCTTAGCAGAAAAGAGAAGCCAAAAGACTTAAATCCTAAATAAATATATATATATATATATATTCATAATTTATACAGCTCAGTCAGTGGTTCAATTCTCCGAGGGGAGGGGGGGGGGCGGGTAATGGGCCTGCCTATAAATGAAGTTCCTGTCTAATACACCCACTGCTGAAGATAAATGAGCAATGAGTGCTTGAAATTATGCATACTTTGCAGCTAAAATATCCATGCTACATAGACTTGGCTTTAGGGGTGTATCAGTTTGGCTGTCAATTCTTGCAGGAATGCAAGGACCTTAGATCCATAACACTATAGTTTAATTTCTTGTTATTTTAGTTCATGTTATGCTGCCTTTCTAGTTAAAATCAAAGTAGTTTACAAATTAAAATACATAAAATCAACAAATATATATTACACATTTCAAATGAATAAAACATAATCTCTCATACCTTCCTATTTTTTCTCTTCTCTCAGATATACATATTTAATTCCTTGTCTCATTTGATAGGGCTTTTAAACATAGAAATGATGGCAGAAAAGAACCAAATGGTCCATTTAGTGTGCCCAGCAAGCTTCTTAAGGTAGTAACTGCCACTCTGTACAGGTTACTCCCATGTTTCTCTTAAGTGTAGTCACTGCCCCAAACCTTATAATAACCCATAAAAATTGCAGCTAGCAACAATTTTACTAGCTGATGAGGTTTCTTGAAAATTCAGTGCTGCTTGACATGCTTTGCTTATAGACCTGACTATAGAAGCAGTCCTGTGCTTTTTCCCATATCGGTACCCAGATTGTAGAAGTTGGGCCTCTATTGGTTGTTGCCTGTAACCAATACCCCTTTTCCCCCTGCCATCGAAGTCTGCAGCAATGTTTCAGTTACATTAAACCATCAAGGCTTATTTGTTATGATTAGTAATCTCCATGCCTTCTCCTAAGGGTAGTAACTGCTGCACCAGCAAGTTACCCCCATGCACGCTATCTTCATTTCCTTTAGGAGTTGTCTGTGTTTCAGTATTCCAGCAGTAGAAGTTTGGGGCCTCAGTTGATGCTTGAATCCAATTCCTCTTTTTTCCCCTGCTGTCTAAACAGGAAGCAATGTTGCAGTTGCATTCAAAGCATCAAGGCATATTGGTTAAGGGTAGTAATCTCCATGCCTTCTGCTAAAGATAGTAAATACCGTGCCAGCAAGTTAACCCCACCCCCTCTGCACGCTTTTCTCATTTGCATCCTCTAGCCTTTAGGAATCAAAAGTGTTTATCCCATGCCCTTTTAAATTCTTTAACTGTTTTTGTTTTTGCCATCGCTTCTGGAAGGGTATTCCAGGCATCCACCACCCTCTCCATGAAGAAATATTTCCTGATGTTGGTTCTGAGTTGTTGTCCCCCCCCCCCCCCCCCCCCCCCCCCCCCCCCCCCCCCCCACCGGAGTTTCATTTCATGACCTCTAGTTCTATTATTTTCTTTCCAATGGGAAAGGTTCAAAGTTTGTGCATCATTAAAACCATTTAGGTATCTTTGGTTCTCCTATTATTCTTATAATATGTAATTAACAATATTTCATGATTTAATATGTTTGAGCAAGCTTTATTTCTATTATTTTCTGTTAACATTGTTTTCAATGTATTTGAAATTGAAACTTCAATAAAAATAAAATTAAAAAAAAACAAAACCATTTAGGTATCTGAAGGTCTGTAACATATCTCCCCTGCACCTCCTCTCTTTCAGGATATTCATATTAAGATCCTTCAGCGTCTCCTCAAAGGTCTTCCGATAGAGCCCCCATACCATTTTGGTTGCTTTTCTCTGGATCACCTCCATGCTGTCCCTATCCTTTTTGAGATATGGGCTCCAGAATTGAACACAGTACTCCAGATTTATTTATTTTATTTAAATTCTTTTAATATACCGATGCTCAAGACCAGGTCTTATCGTACCGGTTTACAATAAACTAGGGGGAACCAGTTAACAGAGAAAGCAAAAGTTACATTATAACAGGGAACGTGGAACTAGGCTGTTAGAGAAAAGATAGGTTAAACAAATTCTAACTGGAGAGAAGGGCAAAAAGCAGGAGAGGGTGCTTACAGGATAAGAATTATGTACAAATTTACATAGTGTATATGAATTAAGCAAGTTATAAGATAGTGCAATTAGTCGAACAACAGTTCCTTTGAGTTGCGGAAATGGACGCATCCGTGGGGTATGAGACTCATCCGTGGGGTATGAGACATTACTCTCTGCATCAATGACAGGGGATGGCAGGAAATTTGAATCAAACAGTTACCAACAAGGGCCCTGAACTTGCTGGTTGATGAAATAGATAAGTATGGGAAAATAAGTGTGGGAGCTTGCTGGGCAGACTGGATGGGCCGATTGGTCTTTTTGTGCCGTCATTTCTATGTTTCTATCTACAGCTCAGTTACTTCGGCATGAGTAGATCCACTACGAAACCAAGATGTAGTATATGCTTTGGAGATGGCAGTAGATAAGATTTGAAGTACAGAGTGGTGATTTTTCATGAGTTCCACTCCTTCCCTTACCTCTGAAGAGATTTCCAGCACTGCAAGGCATATTTGCAAGCTTTTCCTACACATTCTCACAAAAAGATGAGCCCATAGCCATAAGAATCTGCAGGCATCACTAGCCATTACAGTGACGCTTGATGAGGCCCCATCAAGGACCTGTACATGGGCATTATCACCTTTTTCTTACTGGTTATTCCTCTCTATGCAGCCCAGCATTCTGGCTTTTGCTAACACATTGTCACATTGCTTCACCATCATCAGATCACCAGACCCTATAACCCCAAGATCCCACTCTTTGTCAGTATAAATCAGTCTTTCACTCCCCATCACATACAGCTCTTTTGGATTACTGCATCCCAGATGCATGATTCTGCACTTCTTGGCATTAAATACAAGCTGCCAAATCTTCGACCACTGTTCAAGCTTTCTTAAATCACTTTTCATTCTCTCTACTCCTTCAGGTGTGTCCACTCTCTTGCAGAAGGAGGCATGAGAGAGGTTGCGAAACTCGAGAGGTTCATTTTGCAGGAGACGAGGAGGGAGAGATTGGGCATGCAAGCCAGTCAATTCTGGGGATTGAGGAGAGAGAGAGAGAATCACGTGACACCATGATGTCACCGCCTAGGGGCAGCTAGAGTCTCTCGCACCAGAGCTGCTCAAATGATATCAGTTCAAAATTCCTTTTCTGTATTGAAAGATATCCAATGTATATAGAAACCCCATTAAACTATCAAAAGCTCCTTCTACTGGGAGACTCAGTCATTAGAGGAACTAATCCTGGTATTCATTTTGAGGGGAACACAATAGTTAAATGCTTTCCAGGATCCTCAGCTGGTAGAAATGCAAACCAGATAGTCAATGCAATTAAAGACGAAAGTAAGAACTCTAAAATTGATATTATCATATATTTGGGGACCAATGATGTTGCTAGAAACAACATCCAAACAGTACAGAGAGATTTACAGTCTGTTGGGAGCAGATTGGGCACATGGCAAAGACTATTGCCTTTTCAGAAATGTTACTTGTTCATAGAAAGGGGAAGGAAAGGCTAAGCCTTATAGACAACTTCAATACATGGCTCAAAACCTGGTGTAAGGAAGAGGGTTTTGGATATATTAGGGGCTAGGGCCATGTATGGAGCAGTATAGCCTTCATCTATCTGTGGCTGGAAGGATCCTAAGTGATACATTCAGATCATATGTCATAAAACCATTTTCAGAGCACCAGACACTATTACCTCAAGATCCCTCTCTTGGTCTGTGCACATCAATTTTTCTCCCTCCATCACATGCAACTCTTTTGGATTACCGCACCCCAGATGCATGACTCTGCACTTCTTGGCATTGAATCCCAGCTGCCAAATGTTTGACCACTCTTCAAGTTTTCTTAATTCACTTTTCATTCTCTCTACTCCTTCAGGCATATGCACTCTGTTGCAGATCTTAATATCATCTGTAGATAGACAAATTTTACCTTCTAACCCTGTCCCAATGTCTCTCACAAAGATATTGAACAGAACCGGTCCCAACATTGATCCCTGTGATACTCCACTTATTAAGGTTCTTTCTTCAGAGTAGGTTCCATTTACCACTACATGCTGTCTCCTATCGGATGAGTTCTCTGTCCAATTCTTCTTTTTGAATCGGTGGCCTGTAGATCACTCCAGTAAAAATGGAAGCACCATCTTCTTTTTATAGGACAGTCCATAATGTTTCTTCTCGACCCCCATATCCCTTGCAATTCAGTTGCTTGGATATTGTTTTTGACATAGGACAGAAAAGGGTAGCTCCCTTTCTTAACAAGTTATAGCCCAGGATGGCCATAACTCAGTCATGAGACTGTGAGCCAGGTCTCCATAACAGCAACAATGTGCAAGTCCACCTCCAACATTAGGGTCTGCAGATCTGGGATTTTGTTACCCAGACTACAAGCATTTGTAGTCATAGTTTTCCAGCTGCTCTTTTTGCTTTTTTGAACTGGTTGATTTTGTTACTTTCTTTTCCCTTTTCCTGTTTTGCTTGGGGGGTGATTTGCCACGTTCCCTGGCTTCCTCCTGCCATCCCCACTCCCTACTTTAAAGAGCTGATAATGTATGAGCTGAATATTTCACTTAGCATCTCTTTCCTGCCACAGTCGTAGGCCATCTTTACAGTATTGCTCCATACACATCCCCAGCCTCCAATGTAACCAAAACCACTTTCCTTACACCAGGTTTTGAGCCGGAAATTAAAATTATCTATGATACAACCTTTCCTTTCCTTTCTTTTTCCATAAACAGGTAATACTTCTGAAAAGGCAATAGTCTTTGCCATGTGTCTAATACTCTCCTAGATTTTGGAAATCTTCCTGTACTTTTTATCTAGCGAGGTCCTTGGTCCCGAGATGGTTGAATTAGAATTCTTACTTTCTTCTATAATTGCATTGACCACCTGGTTTGCATTTCTATTAGCTGAGGAGCTTGGTTCTGCTGATGACTGAGTCTCCCAGCAGAAGCAGCTTTCTTTTATAATTTTGTATGATCTTGAAGGGTCTTTGGGTGACTACTTCCTTTTCAGACATCACGTCATATTCTGTTGCTGGGGCTTCTACATTTTCCAATACAGAAAATGCATAATGTAAGAGTAACAGCGGGGAGAGGGGGTGTCTCTTCATACAGCAATATGAATCACAAAACATAAATCTGTAGATTATAAAAGATCTTTGTGTGGCAGAAAAAGAGAATGCTTTTGTGTTGGGATCCAAGCATAATGAGACCCTATAAAATATCCAGCAACCTCCAGGCAGCCACTACTTCAGTGGAGCAGACTGTAGTTTGCAATCCCCTTCCCCATCTCCCATTTTGCAAATCCATGCAATGCAACATATTAATGGAAGTTATGAACGGCTGGAATTGTAACTTCATGGATCACTTAAATCCAAGTCACCAAGGGCACTGCTCAAAATAAGTGCTCTCAGTTCCTGATATGGTCTCAGCCTGGAGTGTATCCCTCATTATATTAATTGCCATATTGGATGGCTAGCTTTCGAGAGCTAATATCTTCAGGGTGGAAGTCAAGTGAGCAAACAATGACATTACCAGGAAATATAGAGTAGTGTTTGCCATAAGTGAATCATAAAAGGCATTTCAGTAATAGGAAATAGATGGAGGGGGAAGGGTAAGGGGGATTAGATGAGTGATCAGAAGGAGGCAAGCAATATAATTTTATGATATATAATATGATAGGAAATCCAGATCCCTGGGTCCTTTCTTGTCATTTCCAAAGTGTCTGATCATTTGGACTTCAAAAGGCTAGTATTCCTAGATTGTTTAAATTTTTTTTCTTTTATTATCCTGCTTCTGAAAAGTGCTCCCCCATGGAGATGTCAGCCTGGTCTTCCCTGTGGTGTTTGATTTTATGGCAGTGTGAATTGACGTTTGCCTTTAATGTTTGGCCTGTCCCACAAATGTAGCATGCTTCTTAATATTTTCTGCAGTGAATAATATGCACTACATTAGAGGAGGAGCATGAGTAGGATCCTGTTATCTTGCATGGTTTTCCCATGTGGGTAATGATGGGGTCCTGTGAAATATGTTGGACTCAACAGAGACCTAGGTTTCCTATCACATTATGCCATAAAATTACAGTATATTGCTTTTTACCTTCTAATCCCCCAGCCCCCCCCCCCCCCCCCACTCCCTTCCCTTCATCCTCTCACTGAAATGCCTTTTATGATTCACTTATGGCAACCACACTACTCTATAATTCCTGCAAATGACATCTTTTGCTCATTTGAATTCTGACCAGTCGCGCAATAGGGCAGTGCCTGAGGGCACACAACACTCACCCCTAAGCTTGGGTGAGTGGTTAGGGGCCAATGACCCTTATTGCCTGGGGGGTCCAGATCACTGTCATTCTGCCCTTGAGTTAATCTGATAAAAAAAAGTAGCACCTTATATTTTTTTTTTGTTTTTATGTGTTAATCTTTTATTTCTGTATATTAATTGCCACATTGAAATTCTGTGCCTGCCAATTTCTAGGATAACATCTAAAAATGTTTTTTTAAAACGGTTTATTTGTGGTGACACATATTTTGTTCCAAAGGTCATTGTTATAATTATTGAACATTCTATTTATAGGCATATAGGGGCCAATATTCAGCTGACTCACCATATCACCATGAGTGATCAATGTGAGGTACAGCAAAGAAAGGCAGACACACAAAAAAAAAATCATATGTTACAAATCAAAAGGTGATGTGCACCATGTTGTTTTTGGCCGGTCATGGGTCCGTTCTGTGACCGGTCACTCTTACCTCCAGCCCTGGGTTAGAGGGGCCCATTGACATCACGGCTAGGCCTCATACGAAGACGCAGCAGCCCGCTGCACAGGCATGACACGCAACACTAAGGACACCGCTCAGCTGAACGGGGGGCGACCCTAGACACACGCGTGTGCAGGTCTGTAAAATTTAAAGGGCCTGTGGTGGGAATTCTACCATGGCACCCTCAGATGACATCATAGGCCTTCCCCTATCTAAGGCCTGTTCTGACCTGCCTCAGACGCCTTGGCAATAGGTCAAACTCCTCACAGTAGCTGTTTACCTCTGTGTTCCTGGTTCCTGTTCCTGACCTTGATCCTGTATCTTGTCTTCATGTTCCTGGTTCTACTCTGTGTCTTTGGAGGTCCTGTGTTTGTTCTTGGTCCTTCTTCAGTCTGGCCTTCTCCTGAGTTCCTGTCTTGTGGTCCCTCATCTGTCCTCAGCGTCTAGTCCTATTGCTCCTTCTTGCCTCACCTCCTTGGATTGACCTCCTGGCTTGACTTTGGTTTGGACTCTTGGCTTTTTCTTTGATTGGATTCCTGGCTTGACTTCAGTCTGCTTCTCAATGATGCTTGCCTTCCCACCTGTCCTGGGACCACTGTCTGCTCATTGTCTTGTTTGAACTCTGCCTGCACATACTCCACCTGTCCCTGACCTCAGCATGCACCAGTTTCTGCTGCCTGCCCCGACCACTGCTTGGACTGACTCTGTTTCACTCCTGCTGGCCTGCAATACCTTCCATAATGGATTCATCTGCCCATGCCTAAGTTCAGCCCACCCAGCACCCCAGGACTCAACCTAAGGGGAACGAGGGCTAGTATTGGTGAAATTCCTGTTGGGCCTTTGCTCCAGCCAGCTTCACCTGCCAACAGTGAGGACTTGCAAGGCTCTTCCTTGTGGGTAGCATCAACCTCACCTCGGTCCAAGGATCCACTTCCGCAACACACCAGTCAGGAAACAGACCTCAGGGGAAATAGTATCTGATGATCTCAAGATAATGAAACTGTGTTAGACTGATCGCAGTGGTGAGTAAATTAATGGGATTGCTGCTAATTTACTCACAGTGGTGAGTAAATTAATAGGCTTCTGCAGTTTCTAGAATACAATAGATTACAAGATCTGAGGCAGCATGGCTTTTACCAGAAGTACAAATTCAATCAATTTCTTTGACTGGGTGGCCAAACTTCATGCTAGATGACAAGAATTAAACAAGCATCATTGTTATTAATTAGTACAGTTTACAAAATGTATATTGTATGAGTAGCTTCTCTTATGCTCATAATATTGTTTTGGGATCTTTAAGGGTTAAACAGAGGTAATGTGGAATAATTCTAAACTTCTGTTTTGGATTTCAGCATTGATAGTTACTCTGAATCCTTCTGATGAGCCAAACAAGCAACTTCAGGAATGTAAGTGGAAGGGCAGACTGAATATGCAGAGATGGCTTCCTCCTTAGATCTTCTCTTTGATTCTAACAGTGAAGCTGTAACAGTGCTTCTTCTACTCTTTCTGTACATTGAGCATTGAGTTAGGGATACTTGTTGCTCGCTGATTGGCTCTTTGTTCAAATTCCTTCCCATAAAAGGACTTCATATACAATCAGGCTATATGATGCTGACCATATGACTATTTTGTGGAAGTTAGCATAGATGCCCACTTGCATATTTTTGCTGAGGTTAGATGTTTGCATTTTTTTCTGCAGCGTATTACCTGCTATTCAGATTCTTATCAGTTCTTATCAATCTTCAGCATATTGCTAGTCCATTGTCTTGCATTTGAACACATGCAGAAACTTAAATCAAAGTCTTCAGCCCTTTTTAGGGCTTTTCAGGACATACCTGACAGATGGTTCTCACATGCATGACACCCTAAACACATGACTGTCATGGTGCTAAATGTAAACATACACTCTCTATATACAGGAGCTGCCCTGACCCCCCAACAATGGGTACAGAACAGAACCATATAAAAAATATATTTCTGATGTCATTTCAATAACAGCAATATAAACACTCTCCTACCAGGTGCAATAGCCCTCCTTATGAAAAAGCAGTAATTTACCATCAATACATGTCCTGTTGAGAAAACACAACAAATAATATTGATACAAATGCCTACATGCTAGTAAAATACTTCACCTCAGTCACATACTTAGAATCAACCTTCACCAAGTACAGAAAGACCGTAAAGTACAAATATGGAGGCAGAAACTGGACTGGAAACCCAAAAAAGCCACTCTGCATTCAGTGCAAAACAGAAATATAGCACCTAACAGACTCCCAGGATCTGCAATAATGTACATAAACTAATGTGCAAAAAGTTACCCCTGTATTATGGAACTCACTCAGACAGTAACAACCCTACTTATGAAAAGGCAACACTACAAAAATTTAACCTGGCCCTAAATACCAATACACCTCCTATTAGGAAAACAGAACTAGCCAAGCTACTACAGATCCCTACACAAAAATTACAAGCTTGCAAAATACTCTTACCTAGGTCACACACAGAACACAGACAGACCCTCACTAAATACAGAATAAAGTGACCATCAAGTTAATGTTTTTGTTTTTCCATTGCTGCACTGCATACACTCAGTCTGGCTTCTTGCTGTTTCCAGTTCAGTTTTTGTTTCCACATTCCTATTTATACAATTACAAGTAATATAAAATAATAATTCTAAAACGAGACTAATAAAATATAATAAGTTTCAAAACAACTGAAAAATAGAATAACATCCAATCATTAAAAACTTACAAAATTATTAAACATTCTCTAAACACCAATAAAATATTTCAAACAGCAGATACATCACATAATACCCAATAATTAATTGGCAGTCAATCAAGAAAGATAAACTTTAAAAAGGCATCTTTACTTACCCTCCAGCAACTCTCCTATTCCTGTCCCTTGTAAGCCAATAGCACACAACAGAAGCAGCAATAGCTGCTGAAGCTCTGTCCTTACACACACACACACTTTCTGTCTCTCACATACCAGTCATCTTCCTGACCAATTTCTCTTTCACACACACACAAGAACATAAGAAATTGCCATGCTGGGTCAGACCAAGGGTCCATCAAGCCCAGCATCCTGTTTCCAACAGAGGCCAAACCAGGCCACAAGAACCTGGCAATTACCCAAACACCTAGAAGATCCCATGCTACTGATGCAATTAATAGCAGTGGCTATTCCCTAAGTAAACTTGATTAATAGCAGTTAATGGACTTCTCTTCCAAGAATTTATCCAAACCTTTGTTGAACCCAGCTACACTAACTGCACTAACCACATCCTCTGGCAACAAATTCCAGAGCTTTATTGTGCGTTGAGTAAAAAAGAATTTTCTCCAATTAGTCTTAAATGTGCTACTTGCTAACTTCATGGAATGCCCCCTAGTCCTTCTATTATTCGAAAGTGTAAATAACCGAGTCACATCTACTCGTTCAAGACCTCTCATGATCTTAAAGACCTCTATTATATCCCCCCTCAGCCGTCTCTTCTCCAAGCTGAAAAGCCCTAACCTCTTCAGCCTTTCCTCATAGGGGAGCTGTTCCATCCCTTTTATCATTTTGGTTGCCCTTCTCTGTACCTTCTCCATTGCAACTATATCTTTTTTGAGATATGGCGACCAGAATTGTACACAGTATTCAAGTATTCACACACCAGGTACCTCCCTGACAATCTCTCTTTCTCTCACACATATATACACCAGTCACCTCCCTGACCAAGCTGTTTTTCTCTCTCACACAGTCATCTCCCTGACCAATCTCTCTTTCTCTCTCACAAACACCCCCCACACACACACACATACACACACACACCAGTCACCTCCCCCTGACCAATGTCTCTTTCTCTCTCCCATGTGGGTTCCATTACCAGTTGACAGAACAGTTCTCCCTGCAGAGAATCCAGGAAATCTCTGCTTCTAGAAGACACTACAGTCAGGATGTCCCAATCAACAACCGGCAGATTGAAATCCTCTAGCAATACCACCTCTACTTTCATAGTAATTTTGTAAATACCCTCCATTAAATCTCTGTCTATTTCTTTGGATTGTGATAGAGGTCTGTATATTACACCAATGTAAGTAGATGCCCATTCCCTCTTTCCAAATTAAACCCAGTGCCGCCTCCTTACCTTGTAAATCCTGAAATTATGTTGCTTTAATATATTTCTTAAAATATATATAAAGCCACTCCTCCTCCCTTTATTCCTACCCTGACCATCCTGAATAGACTGTAGTTCAGTATAGCTGAAATGGGATGTGCAATCATTTAAACTGAAACTGCGAAACGCAATGAAAAAGGCTAATTTGTTTCATTCGTGGAGCCATGTAACATATCGGGGGCCCTTCACATGAAATTAATCTTATTCTTTCATTTCGTTTTAAACTAATGATTCAAGCCTATGTCTAGGATTGAAGCCAGGGCCTTGCCTAGGGCATAGGCTGAGGTTCAAAGCAGCCGACACCGGGCCTAGGCTGAAACCCCTGAAAATTATGTATTTATTTATTAAAGGCTTTTATATACTGACTTTCTTGATACAAATCAAATCAACTTGGTTTACATCGAACTAAGCAGTAAATATAACCAACCAATCAACAAGAGATATATTAAAAGGAGCATAAAGTTACATTAGAACAAGGAAGCCTTAACTGGGAGTAGGAAAAAAAGAGAGGGAGAACAAGATAAAGTACTATATACAATAGAGTATGGGAGGGAGGCAAGGAGCCGACCTCATGATGACTTGTGAGCGTAATTAGCGTTTGTTTATTTACATAAGTGATGGAACAGTTCTAGGTCAGGCTGTTGGGCTAGTGGTGGGGAAGGCACGGCAGAACAGCCATGTCTTTAGTTTCTTTTTGAAAGTTAGAAGACAAGTTTCCTGCCTGAGGTCCGGAGGCATGGCATTCCAGATGGAGGGACCTGTGATAGAGAATGTCTTGATAGAGAAAATTAAACAAAAAAAACCCCAAAACTTACCATCATGTATCTGATGAAAGCTAAGTCCCGATGCTGGGGCCTAGGCCCAGACCCAGGCCTGATGCTGAGACCCGACCCGAAGCCTGGTCCCAACGCTGGGGCCTAGGTCTAGATCGGAGCCTGGAGCCAGGCCCAATGCCATGACCCAACATGGAGGCCGGGTCCCAATGCCAGGGCCTTGGCCCAGATCCATGCCAGACACTGCCACCTGACCTGGAGACCAGGTCCCAATGCCAGGTCCTAGGACCGGACTTAGGCCCAATGACGGGACCTTGGCCTAGAGGCCAAGGCCTGATGCCCAGGCCTGGGAGCCTCTTCTTGGTCCTCTTTGTTCTTCAGCCCTTGCAAGCCAAATGACGCAGTCCACTAGAGTGAATGTGCCAGAGTCCAGAGTCCAAAGCCCAGGTGTCAGGACCTCTGGGTCAGGCATAAGCCTCAACCCTAAGTAGACCTAGGTCGTGGTAACCTACTGTGACCTCGGCCTATTAGGGTTGTGCATTCATTGGTCATTTAAGGCCATTCGTTTTGGCAATTGTGCGCATATCTCACAATCGGCATGTATGCATGCATGTGGGCGCTCATCTGAACATGCTCGCTCAATCAGTTTTGTGCGCATACCTTTAACAGGGACATATGCACACATGGCTGAAACAAATTAAACAAATAGCCCAATGAATGCACATCCCAAATGCATATGCAAGGCCAAGGCTTTGGTCTGGGCCTAAGCCAAAGTCTGCGGATCCCCACCAGACCAGGTAAGTGGAGGCCGGGGGGATTCTTGCCCGGGTATTTTTTTGGGCAGGCAGAAGGCCCCAGGAGGCCTCATTTTTGTTTTTTGGCCATTTTGGGGGGGATTTCTTTTAATTGCTTAATTTGTTTTTTCTCTCGAATGAAAATGAATCAAACAATCCACGAACTGAAATTTGAGGGAAAAAACCTCCCAAAAATGAACTGAAAATGAAAATGAATTTTTTTTTCTGCTGCTTATCCCTATAGCGGAATGAATGTAGCCGAGTGCACTTTGCTTGTGATCTCTGGATATGTATTGTGGTATTGATTTGTTTTATATATTTTTTTTATCTGCAGAATATAAGTATTTCTAAATAATAATAATAATAATAATAATAAATATACCAGTCATGGTTTTCTGTGCACCACATCTCCATGACAGCCATTACATCCAAGATAGCTTCTTCCATGACTGCCTCTAGATACAGGACATTATTTCCATACTATGAGCATTAATGTAGATAGCTTACAAGTGTTTATACTTTACTTACCTAAGGATTTTCACTTATTTGTTGTCCTTTATTTTTACCTTCTTTCAGTGACAGATTTAGGATTTTGCTACCCCCTAAGGCCCTAATGGTGTTGTCACTCCCTCCTTTCCCCCAGACAAGGAATAGAGCAGAAGGTCTAATGCATACTCTTCTTTGCTCTGCTCTCCCTGCTCCCTCTCCCTTCCTCCTCTCATGATTCTGAATGAATGGGGCTGGATTAGGGAGCAGAGTGGCTTTTTTCTTTTACACTGTGGATGGGGTGGGAGTGGGGATTGCAGGGCAATGGAGGCTGGAATAGGGAGTAGAGCAGTTTTTCCTTGCTTTGTCCCTTCCAGCCTAACCCCTCTTCTTCTGTTCTCTGCTGAGTGAGATTCAGCAGATCTGGGAGTCTGCAAATCTTCAGCTGGCCTGCTGCACCCCAGATATTTGCCACACTAGGCACAGGCCTAGGGTGCCTATTGGCAAATCCAGGCCTACAGGCTATTCACAAATCCAGAACTAAACTGTTATACTACATAACAGCTTAGTCCTACTGTATGTTTACATTCTACTTTCTGAAAACTGACTTTCTGTATTTATATTCAAATGCAGTAACTGACAACTTACTATTTGATTGGCCCAGTTAACCATTTGGTGGTTAATGACCTGAAGATAGATAATGCCAGCTATCTGATCAGCCCCAGCTACTATTTCTTGACCTAAGAGGCTATCACCCTCAATGTCTCTGTTACATAGGACCTACTGCTGCCTCTAAATAAATATATATGGGAAAGGTCAGGAACTTTAAAACTGAGACTATTTTTTTTTTTTTAAATGTCCGAAAGAGTAGGGATTTGATATAAAGGGTAGCGGACAGTTGAGGTGTAATAGAAGAATGGGATAGAGGTGGGTTCAATGCAAGCTAAAGAGCTAAACTGTGCATTAGGGATATGCATACTTTTAAAAATGAATCATAATCCAAACCAAAAATGGCCATTTTCAGTTTGCTTCGATAAATCTGAAATAAAACAGAAATTGCCACAAAAGCCTTGAAAAAATTTTGTTTTATTTATTTCTAAAAATAGTGTGCTCTATTTGCAAGTAATGCACCCCAGTTTCTGAAACTATTTGCAAATAGTGTACCCTAGTGGTTAGACTAGCAGGCTGCATACCAAGGAAACAAAAACAATCAAGAGCTACCGCTCTGTCGCTCTGCAATTCAATAAACCTTTGAGTGAATGGTATATGTGTTGTGAATTAATTTTAATCAAGTAAATGCCTACACTATCTGTGGTGAAAACATTTTTTTCATGTGTGTAAATTATTTTTTTTAAAAAATGTTTTGTGGAGTCAGAGAAAGGTTTCATACATAGTGTAGGTGCCCCGCACCTCCGTAAGGTGAGCTTATAATCATCAACCTTCCTCCTCCTCCTCGATAAACTTTTAATAATTATTTTTTGAAAATTTTCTATATGAACTTGTGTTGTCCCTAGCAACACATGAAGAACTCTTCCGTGGCAATGCTATTTTTAAATGCGTGACCGCAAAGGTTACTCCCTTGTGCTCAATGAGAATGTCAATAAAAGGTAAAAAACAGACTTCCCGGATTTAGGTTGGTGTGTCCATCTTCTTGTACGTTATCCCAACATGTTTCAGACGAAAATGCCTTTCCTCAGGGGGTTAGATGTTTCCCAAAACCAACTTCACGGAGTCTGCAGCCCTCTCCTCGACGCTTTCTCCAAAGCAATAAACGTTGTGCCACATGGCGATCTGTCTCTATCGATCGCCGGGAAGGATAGCCTTGCAAGTGAACTGACTCCTTATATATATGACTACTGGGACTGAAAGTGACCAATGAGATGCTTCAACGTTGCAGCACGATTGATGACGTGGCAATCGGACCTGCTGGAGAACTCTAAAGGTTAGTAATGAGGTACGCGGACCTGAAAGGAGCACTCTGAGCTGTCAAAATGGGTAAACAACGGAGTCCCGCCTCCAAACCTTAAAAACCAAACTGTTTTTTTGAATGAGAGCAAAATGATAAGCATAATCACTATGCCTTGTTGATCCTTTACAAAAGAGTATTGAAATTAAGCTCTTCATTCATACCTCGAGGTACGGAAGTTTTTAATGTAAAGATCCAGAAGGCTTCTCGTGTATTGAGTGACGATCGTATATCCCCACCACGTGGTGAGGGGTTGATTTTCTCAATAATCGTCCATTTTAAATCCAAAATGTTATGACCAGAATCCACTAGGTGTTGAACCATGGGTGCGGTGAGTTTCAATGTGGTGAACCGTGATTTGTGTTCACCGAGTCTTACTCGAATCGGTCTAGTTGTGCGTCCGATGTACAACTTGGGACATGTGCAAATAATCGCATACACTACATTATAAGACTGGCAATCAGTGTTACTCTTCCTCCAAATCTTGTATCCTGAGGACGGAACTTCCCATAGAACACCTGTGATGGTCTGTGCACACCAGGAACAATGGCCACACATTTGATGACCCACTATAGGGTCCCCACTATCAAAGCCATCTATCTGAGCATGCACAGTCTGGTCTCGGATGTTTTTCCCCCGTGACATGGCAAATGTCGGTGGTTCCAAAAAAATGTCATGCATAGACAGTATATGCCAATGTCTGTAAATAGCTGCCTTTATTGTACTTGCTGCCGTGGATTGTTGCAAAACGCAAGTTAACCGGGTTTCCTCCTTATGGGAAAGTCTGTTTTTTACCTTTTATTGACATTCTCATTGAGCACAAGGGAGTAACCTTTGCGGTCACGCATTTAAAAATAGCATTGCCACGGAAGAGTTCTTCATGTGTTGCTAGGGACAACACAAGTTCATATAGAAAATTTTCAAAAAATAATTATTAAAAGTTTATCGAGGAGGAGGAGGAAGGTTGATGATTATAAGCTCACCTTACGGAGGTGTGGGGCACCTACACTATGTATGAAACCTTTCTCTGACTCCACAAAACATTTTTAAAAAAAAAAAATAATTTACACACATGAAAAAAATGTTTTCACCACAGATAGTGTAGGCATTTACTTGATTAAAATTAATTCACAACACATATACCATTCACTCAAAGGTTTATTGAATTGCAGAGCGACAGAGCGGTAGCTCTTGATTGTTTTTGTTTAACATAGCAGTTCGCTACAAAGGTGTAACTTTTGATATACTTTTTGCATACCAAGGAAGCCAGCATTTAAATCCTGCTGACACTCCTTGTGACCTTGCATAAGTTGCTTCACCCTCTGTTATCCTTGGTACAAACTTAAACCCACTCTGTCTATGGGAAAAAAAGCTTAGTAAATAGACCCCTTAGATTGTAATCCCTCTGGGGATAGGAAAATACTCGCTATATCTCAATGTAATTTGCTTTGAAATGGCTGAGCAGTCAAGAAAAGTGGAATATAAATAAAAAAATAAATTAAATTACTGGTTTGGACATTTTCTAGAGCAAAATTGATTAGATATAGTTGCACTGGAGAAAATGCAGAGAAGGGCAAACAAAATGTTACGTGGCATGGAACGGCTGACCTATGAGGTAAGGCTAAGGAAGTTAGGGCTCTTCAGTTTGGAGAAGAGACGACTGAGGGGGGGGGGGGGGGGGATATGATAGAGGGCTACAAAATCATGAAAGGGCTTGAACAAGTTAATGTAAATCAGACAGTTATTTACTCTCTCAGATAATATAAGGACTAGAGGGGCACTCCATAAAGTTAGCTCAATTAAAACAAATCGAAGAACATTCTTTCACTCAATGCATAGTTATAGTTAAGCTCTGGAATTCATTGCCAGAGGATGTGGTTACAGCTGTTAGTGTAGCTGGGTTTAAAAAAGGTTTGGATAAGTTCCTAGAGGAAAAATCCATAAATTGCTATTAATTATTAAGCAATAGTAGCTTGAGATTTATTTAATGTTTGGGTACTTGCCAAGTACTTGTGACTTGGATTGGCCACGGTTAGAAACAGGTACTGGGCTTAATGGACCCTTGGTCTGACCCAGTATGGTAATTCTTATGTTCTAGATATCCAACTTTTTCTATTATCCATCCTACCCCAAGTAGTTAAATAATAGGCCAGTTACTGTAGTCCTTAACTCTCAGAATCTGTTTACTCTTTTTTTTTTTTTTATATTTGCAAAATCTAGAGCATGCGGTCATTTGAGGGCAAAGATAAATGATTTATACTGTACAGACCTGTTTACATTAATAAGAATCATCGTGCAGTACTTTCTTTCCATACAATGTGAGACCAGTAGATGGTGCTATAGCCAAACACATATCCTGAACAACATCTGAACAAATTATTTTGTGGAGGAGGTAAGTGGAATCTTTTAAACACATCTGGCTTCTGTATAATGAAAAGGATATTAAACATTTTTCTTATTAATTTAGAGTTACATTCTGGTACAGTAGGTATTTTCTGTCCCCAGAGGGCTTACAATCTAAGGGGTCTATTTACTAAGCTATGATGTTTTGCCTGGAGGGTACCACTGGTTTATGAATCCCTTGGTATTTTTCAAAGTGGCAAAATGCCAGGAAAAATGCTGCAGCCAAGCAACCCTGATTCCTCATTGCTCGAAGGTGGCCCCATATCCTGCGGTTGCCATCTTTTAAAGTGGCTGTATGTCCCCAGTCCCCCCTCGCCCTCCCCAAACAGGGTAAAAACCCCTGGGGTTCTCATGAATCCAGACATCTAGCGGGTGCTGCAGCAACCACTAAACCCCAGGGAAGTTTAAGTAAGCTCCATGGGGGGCTCCAAAGGGTGAACTGGGGAGCGCTAATTTTTTTTCTAAACAATGGAGGCAGGTTTGAGGAAGGGGTGATACCACCACCAACACTTTTATACTTTATAACTTTCCATAACTTGGCCACCTCTGGGTTGAACAGGGAATCTCATGATATCCCCAGGTGTTTTTTATATTGCCTGGCGGGAGCACTGAGAGTAGACTCAGGTGCATCTGGACATGCGTTATCATCTCGGAGAAAGCTTAACCTCTTGAGATGTAGTTAACGTTCGTTCAAATGA
The DNA here is from genome assembly GCF_901001135.1 of Rhinatrema bivittatum. NCBI lineage: Eukaryota > Metazoa > Chordata > Amphibia > Gymnophiona > Rhinatrematidae > Rhinatrema > Rhinatrema bivittatum. The sequence goes on from NC_042616.1 coordinate 754,698,699, forward strand.
TGCAGCTTATTTATTTATTTATTTATTTAAAACTTTTATATACCGATGTTCATAGACATATCACATCGGTTTGCAGGTAACAGGGGAGTAATATTTGAACTGAGAGGGAAAGATAAAGTTACATGCAACAGGGATATGGATGAACTTGGGAGAGTAGGAGAAAATAAAGGGTCAAGTGACCTAGGAGAGGATTTTTCAAGAGAGACAACAATAACTATATTACAATTGCTTGTAGATTTTGGGGGAAGGGGGAGTTAGAAGGGGAAAGTGACCTGGCGGAGGGAGATAATTCAAATGTAGACTTGTTCAAACAGCCAAGTCTTTAGCTTTTTTTTTTTGAAGGTGGCAGTGCAGTGTTCCTGGCGGAGTTCAGATGGCATGGAGTTTCATAATGTTGGTCCTGCTAAGGATAGCACATGTTTTTTGGTGGACATGAGTTGGGAGAGATTGTGAGCGGGAGTGGCTAAGGATCCTTTGTAAGCGGTTCTGGAGGGTCTATTGGAGGTGTGGTATTGGAGGGAATCGTTAAGCCAATGAATGTTTTGGTTGTGCAAGATTTTGAGCTAATGGTCCAGCAATGGGACTGAAGGTGGGTATAGCAATGTCTAATCCCATTCATGATCTGTCACCGACCACGAGGGAGCTATAATGGCGAATGCCGGTGAGTGGGGGAAATGCAGTAGAGATTTGGAAAGGGCTACAAAAGCATTCAGTATATCTGACATGTGCCTATTGTCTCTCCAACCTTTCTTCTGGCTTCTGCTGCTTAATTTTTCGACCTCCAGACAAGCACTCATACTTAACTCCTGTCCTGACCCAGGAGTTAAAAAACACGTACTGACTCAGTGTGGCTCTCTGCATTGCTCATGTGCATGGCATTAGCACGGACTCGCGTTAAACTAGCTGCAGCTTTTTGAGTGAGTTTGTGTACATATTTTTTCCACGCTAACCACGTTACTGCATACCATGTGTAAGATTAGTGTGTAAAAATGCATGTAATACCACATGCAAAAATCCTCAGCTGATCTACCTCAGCGAGCTTATTGCATCGGCACCATAATGAATTGTCCCCTCCTCAGTGCAAGGCAATACCCAGTAACGACTGACTATTGTCCAAATATGAAGTTTCTGTTGACTATATTTGGAATTCCTGCACTTTAGGGTCTCCAAATATGATCTTTCCTGCTGCTCTCGTTAGACTTTCCAATTCAATTAATAAGAAGATGTTCCAAAGATGCTAAGTTTATTAAAAATGCTTGTTGATTTTGACCTATTCCAGGGGGTCTCACTTCAAACTCTGGTTATAGTGCATTTAATTCAGTTTACATTCCCCTGCCCCCCTTTCCCCCCACCCCCAGCCAATGTAGCACCCTATTCGAGTCCTACCAACAGCCATATCTGATACTGATTGTCATATATTCTGCTTTTTCAGATACTTCAAAGCAGATTACATTCTGGAAAATTAATATTCAAAAAAGGTGCTACAGCTCCAGATTCTGTAGAATCTACTTGATTCTGGTTACAATACCATGGAATCTACTTGATCTTTGAATTTAAATGCTGTCATTGCCTCCATCACTTTCACTTTGATATGGATCCTTATGCACTACCTTTTCTGCAAAAAATATTTCCTTTTGTTGCTCTGTTTACCCCTTTTGAGCTTCATATCATGACCCCTTGCTCTATAAATTCCTTTCCACTGAAAATTCTGAAACAGGAAACTGGGCTTGATGGAGTTTTGGTCTAATGCACTACGGCAAATCTTATGTTCTTATTATTAATATCTTTGAAGTGTTTGAATGTCTCTATCATATCTCCCCTCTCTCTGCATTCCTCTAGGGAATGCACAGAGCCTCCAGTCTTATTTCATAGTGCAGATTCTGTACCATTTTGATTGCCCTTCTCCAAACTGTCTCTTTTATATTTAGAGGCAGATTTTATAAATCTGCGCACACGCGTACTTTTGTTCGCACACCAGGCGCGAACAAGAGTACGCGGGATTTCAATAGATACGCGCATATCCATTAAAATCCGGGGTCAGCACATGCAAGGCTGCCCAAATCGGCAGCCTGCACGTGCCGAGCTGTGCAGCCTGCCTCCGTTCCCTCCCTTCCCCTACCTAACCCCCCCCCCCCCCCCCCAGCCCTATCTTAACCTCTCCTCTACCTCTATCCCGAAAGTTACGCCTGCGGGGCCGACTGCCTCGCTCCATGTTCCCGGTCCGGGGGCTGGTCCAGGGGCCGCTGTCACACCACCGGAACGCCGCATCACTCCCAGCACGCCCCCTGACACGCCCCTCCATGCAAGCCCCGGGACTTACGCGCGCCGCCGAGCCTATGCAAAATAGGCTCGGCGCACGCAGGGGGGCGTTTGGGGTAGGTTTTCGGGGGGTACGCGCGTACCCCTTTGAAAATCTACCCCTTATTCTTTTGTAAGTGCATCCTCCAGAATATCACACAATGCAGGTCTCATCAATAATTTTTACCAACGCTTTGTTGCACTGCTTTTGAAACTTTGAAATCAGCAGATACTGTATATTCACCCCCGGATTCTTCTCCTGTCAGTACCTCAACCCCTTTCTCAGATTTGTGCATCTAAAATGTATGACTATGTTTTTGTTTGTTTGTTTTTTTTGCACTGATTTTTAATTGCCAAACTTGTGGCCATTCCTCAAGCTTCCTTAAGCCATTTCTTTCTTTTTCCTGTTCCATTTGGAATATTCACCCTGTTGCAGAACTTTGTATCATGTACAAAAAGACAAATATTTCTACTAACCCTGTGCGATATCAATTCTGAAATTACTGACAGCACTCCATTCATAGCCCCCTTTTTCCATGTACCCTGACTCTGTGGCCTGTCACTCAACCAGCATCTAGCTCAGTTGATCTTATTAGCGCCTATTAGCACCCACCTGTAAAATGCTCAGCACACTTATGCATCAAAAAACTTTCCTAGTCAAAAGAAACTGTTTAATATGAACTTCATCTGGTTAAACTATGGCTTGACAAACTCATGCATTGTAAAAAGATTCATCAAACTGAGTAGTGAACCTCTTTTAAAGAGATTCGCACATCTCGGTTTGGGATTCCTGTACACTGAACTGTTAAGATTCTTGGCTTGAGTCTGCATCACCATAGTGAAAGCAGACTTGTAAAAAATGTATTTATTTCGATTTCTATCCTGCTTCATTCATTAGAAAATGAATGCTCTGAAATAAGAGCTGGTGCATATGAATATGCAATTTCTAAATAATTAAGGGACTGGAAGCTGATTTTTCTGCAAAGTGGTCAGCTTAGAAAGTTTAGTCTTGTCCACTGAGCCCTTCTGTTCCAAAAACTTGAAAGCCTCACAGAGGGAATGTTATTTGAGAGCAATCCATGTCTACTGAAGAAAAATCCACAAAGACGTACAGTTCCTAGACTGGGGTCTGACCCATGTATGTGTACACCTGGGCTCTGAACTAACTGCGAAAACAGGAAATGCAGAGGCTACATAGGTACTTTTGTAGTACATTTGGCATTGACCCCTCACTACCCCTCAGACAAGATATTGTACTGTGTGTTCTGTGCTAATGTCAATTATATTTGGAGGCAGGGACAGTAACTTTAAAACGAGCACGCAGTTACTTGTGCGGGAGCGTATGGGTGCGCAGGCATACGTACACTGGAATTTTAAATCATGCCCACAGATGTGCACGTATCATTTAAAATACGCCTACTGAGTATATATGTGCTCCTAATTTTAAGCAATTACATGAACAAACATTTTTCGCATATCTTTAGGACTTTGTCAGCTTTAACACGCGCAGGTAAGCAAATTTTAAAACATGTTTGAGTGAAGGACATTCCCAGTTTTACCAATTAGTCCATCAGTTTGCCCAGTCCGTGTTGAGGTCATCCAGCCTGCACTCCCCCCAGTTGATCCAGACCCCTCACCCAATCATTTTAGGCCTAAACAAAGATTTATTTAGACCTACACCTCATCAAGAGCAAAAGTAAACATGCGCAGCTAACAGCCCACCATGTGCTGCAGCCACCGGGTTTAAAATGTGAATTTACGTGCGTAAATTTGGACCCCACCTTGGCATACCCCTCACATGCCCCAACTTCACTCCCTTTTTTTCTCATGCATGTTCATATATGCACATAATTTGCAGCTTTTAAAATGCGTGTTGCTCATGTTCTGCCCATGGTACTCACATGGTACTCTTCTAACACGAGCAATGCTCTTAAAATTCACCCCTGTGATGTGACATATCAGAGGATTTGGCTACTTGTATCTGGCAGAATGGTTTGTCTAATGGACCAAACCTTCAATAAAAACTAGACCCTAGAAATTAAGATAAGGATACATAAATATTTCCATTAGATTTGTATGAATATTTGCTTTAATTGCTAGCATTTGAAAAAGACGAGAATATTCCATGTTGAAACATTGAGAACCTTTTGTTCATTGATACCCAGTCACAGCACTACTTCTTTTCTTATGAAGCTTTTCATTGGTCCTCTGTGTTGGCAGCATGACACATTTGCATCAATTTAATATATGGATTTCATGCTGTATGACAAGGGATTATTCATTTTTTAATAGTCTTGTGAAAATAAGAACTTAAGATATGCCAAACTGGGTCAGAGCAAGGGTCCATTAACCCCAGCATCCTGTTTCCAACAGTGGCCAATCCAGGCTACAAGTATCTGGCAAGTACCAAAAACTAAGTATATCCCACGCTGCTGATGCCAGTAATAGCAGTGGCTATTGTTCAATGCTGTAACCCGAAGGGGGGTGCTGGCAAATTATAATACTCCGTAGGCGGAGTTATCAATCTGTAGAGGGTTGGCTCCCCACAAAATGACAGTCTGTTACAATATAACTCTTGTAGTGTAGGGAAGAGCACCCAATGTAAGTTGGTGAATCCCTGGGCCGATGGCAGATGACAACGCCCCCAGGAAGATATCCTGAGAGGGACCACCGGCTAGGCTGGAGTATGGAGAAAGACACAGATAGTTCTTTATTTAGACAGGTAGAACCACCAGAGGTGGCAATAGTGAGCTGATGTACCCGTCAGGGCTGAAGTCCCTCAAATACTGGAACTGCGATCTCTGGGTTTCTGAGCTATAGAGAGAGACTATAGGTAGTGAGTAGACAGGGTATGCTGGATACATAACCAGTAGATGATACACTCACAATTGTAGATATATATCAGTAATGGCTCCTATGCAACAGAGAGTCTTCAGTATATTCAGGATCAGGAGCCTTTAGGCGAGTACTGGTTCCAATGCAATCTGGAATAAAACTCACAATCTCTGTACCTGCGATAGCATCTTAGACAGAAGAGAGTCTTCAGAGATTAAGAACATGGGCCCTTGTGGAGCAAGTACTGGTTCCTATCTGCAATAGAACTTATAGTGTTCACGTCTGCGATCGCTTCCAGGCAGTGGAGAGACTTCTGAGCATTCATGGACGTAGGCCCTCGAGGAGCGAGTACCGGATCCCGTCTTAGAATCTGAAATCAAGAAGAGAGATTGAGCCCCCGAGGAGTGGGTACCCTTAGGTAAGTTTGAGGAGGCAGAGTAGCTTGGGCGAATCGTATCCAAGAGAGTAAGATTCAAGTCCTTGCTAACGCGATTCGTAAGCATGAAAGAAGACCTTTTATGATGGAGGCGGGTGACGTCATTACGGGGGACTCCCCCGAGGTTTGCGCCTCTGCCAGTACAAACTCTGGAGTGCGCGCGCGCGCCCTACATCATCCGGAACATGGCAGATTCGCAGTGTCAGGCCAGCCCGGGGATTCTGAGGAGAAGCGGCAAGGAGACACCGCGGCAGCAAGCTGCCCATCAGACCTGGAGGGAGTCGCCACAGTGGTAAAGAGGGTGGAGCGAGGGCGAGAAGCAGGCACGAACGCAACAGTACCCCCCTTCAAAGGGCGATCTCCTCTTCAGATACCGGGTTTAAGTTTCAAAGGATGCGTGAGATGAAACTGACGAAGCATCTCTTTGTCCAAGATATTAGCCTGAGGCTCCAAAGAGTTTTCCTCGGGGCTGAAACCTTCCCACTTTAGAAGGTATTCAAAAGTCTTGCCTTTTTTACGAACATCTAGAATTTCTTCGACTTTGTATTCTAAGTCGTCTTCAGCATTGATGACTGGTAGATCTTGGGTCTTGGAAGAAAATTCGCTGAGTATAAGTGGTTTCAATAGTGAAACGTGAAATGCGTTATGAATGTGGAGACCAGGTGGTAGCTTCAGCCGATAGGTGACATTGCCAATACGTTGAAGAACTGAAAATGGTCCCACGTAACGAGGGGCAAATCGAGAAGAAGGTAGTATGAGTCTGAGGTGCTTAGTAGACAACCAGACCTTGTCCCCTGGCTTGAAGCCTGAGGCTGGCGCATGGTGCGCATCATTAGGGATGTGAATCGTGCTTCTGACGATTGAAAATATCGTACAATATTTTCAAAGTTGTCAGAAATCAGGGGCTCCCCGAAACCGATAGGAAAACCCCGCAAAATTGTTCGTGGGGTTCTCTTATCATTTTGGGGGAGGGCGGGGAAAAACAGCACACCAAAACAACCCCTAAACCCACCCCGACACTTTAAAACTGATCCCTTAGCTTTCCCCACCCTCCCAAACCCCCCCCAAAACTTTTTACAAGTACCTGGTGGTCCAGTGGGAGTCCCAGGAGTGATCTCCCGCTCTCGGGCCGTCGGCTGCCACTAATCAAAATGGCGCTGATGACCCTTTGCCCTTACCATGTGACAGGGTATCCATGCCATTGGCTGGCCCCTGTCACATGGTAGGAGTAATGGATGGCCGGCGCCATCTTTAAAAAAGAGACTTCTGAGCATTCAGGGACATAGGCCCTCGAGGAGCGAGTACCGGATCCCGTCTTGGAATCTGAAATCAAGAAGAGAGAACGGGCCCCTGAGGAGCAGGTACCCTTAGCTATGTTTGAGGAGGCAGAGTAGCTTGGGTGAATCGTATCCAAGAGAGTAAGATTCGAGTCCATGCTAACTCGATTCGTAAGCATGAAAGAAGACCTTTTATGTTGGAGGTGGGTGACGTCATTTCGAGGTTCGCGCCTCTGCCGGTACAAACTCTGGAGTGCGCGCGCACCCTACATCATCTGGAACATGGCGGATTCGCAGCGTCATGCCAGCCCAGGGATTCCGAGGAGAAGCGGCAAGGAGATGCCAGAATTTAATTGTGCGTTGAGTGAAAAATAATTTTCTCTGCTTAGTTTTATATGTGCTACATGCTAACTTCATGGAATGCCCCCTAGTCCTTCTATTATCCGAAACTAAATAACCGATTCATATTTACCCGTTCTAGAGCTCTCATGATTTTAAAGACTTCTAGCATACCCCCCCCCCCCCCCCAGCCGTCTCTTCTCCAAGCTGAATAGCCCTAACCTCTTTAGTCTTTACCCGGTTCCCACCACCCCCACCCTCCCCCCCCCTCCCCTCCCTCCCTACCCCCCCCCCCCCTTAATCATTCTTTCGTGCACCTGCCCCTGTCCTACTGTAAATAAGTTTCATATACCAAATATCTCAAGTGCACATGCCAATTAACCTTGTATATTGGTTCTTTTTGTAACGCTGCCTGTTTGACTCTCCTCTCCCCCACACCACCATCAACTTCGCCCTGGAAACTATCACCGTTTGTACCCGGTTCCCACCACCCCCCACCTCCCCCCGCCTCCCCCCCCCCCCCCCCCCCCCCCCCCTTAATCATTCTTACGTGCACCTGCCCCTGTCCTACTGTAAATAAGTTTCATATATTAAATATCTCAAGTGCACATGCCAATTAACCTTGTATATTGGTTCTTTTTGTAACGCTGCCTGTTTGACTCTCCTCTCCTCTTCTTTGTATATCACCCAGTTAACCCCTCCCCTGTTCATTGTAATTTCCTTTCCTTTCTCAGTTATTTGTAAACCGACATGATGTGTCCTACGAATGCCGGTATAAAAAAGTTTTTAAATAAATAAATAAATAAATAAATTTCCTCATATGGGGAGCTGTTCCATAGTGGATCATACATTAGTGAAGGGCTCTAGGGAATCAAGGGATAAGACCTAGGAAACAGAATATTTATTTTATTTATTTATTTAGAATATATTTCTATACCGGACTTCATGAATAAAATTCACATCAGGCTGGTTTACATGGAACTAGGGAATAACAAGTGTAACCGAACAAGAAGGCTGAAGCAAGCAAAGTTACATAAAACAGGGACATAGAACTTGGGGGCTGTAGTAGCCAGGAAGTAGGCAGATCAGAAATTAACAACATATAAATAAAATGAGACGGGTTAAGAGATTAGTGATCTCTTATCATGGTAAATAAAGAAGTAAATACCTTTACTTCTTTATTTACCATGAGTTTTGGAATTCTTTATTTGTGGAGAGTAGGAAATTATCCATCCTTCCTGTCTGTTATTCAGTTTCCCTTTTTCAGTAAAGGATTTTATTTTTGTTTAACAGAGTACCATAAGGCCCAGAGACTCATGTATATTTTCAATATCTAGAGGATGGGTGTCTTTCACAGAAGAACAAAGGGTTCATCCATATCCTCAAGGAAGGTTGAATCTTCATTCAACCCCAGGAAGGAGTAAAAGATGGGAGAAGGCATCTCATGGTACCACTCAAGGGGACTGAAGAGTGAAACTAGTGTTCCTTATGTACCACCAGTGGGATGGAGGAGGAGAAAGAAGAACTACAGAACAGGTAGGAGAACTGGAATTTTGTCATGGAACATAATTTAAATTGACCCAAGAACTACCCCTTATTAATTGGCAGGGAGCTTGCCAACTACCCATTGATTGGAAGGGAGAAAGACTGCCATTATAATTTAAAATTGGCTTTATCAATATAATAACCTTTATTCAGAGAAGAAGGTCACATTTTATTATTTATTTATTTTTATTTAACACATTTCTATGCTACTTGGTCCAAGGTTCTTGGCAGCTTCCAAATAATACAGTCATATGATCCAACATTTAAAAACATACAAGACAATACACCATTATGTGAAAATGTGTTCAAGCCAAATACATCAACTAGCCTCTCCACCCCCAGAAAACTCTCTGATTTATTAAAAAAATATAAATAAAAAGGACCAGAACCTTCACAGAAGCCGCAGCAAAAATGTAGAACACACTCTCCCCCTACCTCCCCCTGGATTTGTGGCACCAACTAAAAACATTGCAATTTACCCGGCAGACCAACACCCTGTAGTGTAGGGCAACACAATGTGTAGAACACATTACCCCCATCTTCCCATCGACTTACAACAAAATGTAAATATATCAACACACTATCATATATACACACTAGCAGTATGATAAATTTTACCTAACCAGCCCATACTGGATGCAAATGATTGCTGATTTTATTAAATGAGCTTTTCTTTGTAAATAAATTTGGAATTAATTGCATAGGCTGTTTGTTTTATATCATACTGTAACCGTCATGGATTGCATGAACATACCATGGTTAACTATCTGCAGGGCTGACCTTAGAAGGGTGTGGAGCCCTCGGTAAATCAACTGAAGCAGCAGCAAAGATATTACTCTAAGATCTGATTTATTGTCTGTTTGCCTCATTTTTGCTCCTTTACTGGAGAACATGGTGATGCAAGTTAAACTGGAGCTAGCAATGATTTAGGTTTTATTGTATTTTACAGTATATACTGCAAGTATACTGTTTGATGAAATCTAAGAAGCATCTGGGTCTACCATTGAAAACTCTGAGGGCCCTGAGTCACTGGTAGCAGCCAGACAGAAAGTTGTATTTTCCACCTACAGCTGTGTAATCTGATGTTTTAAAGCCTGATTGCTCATAGACAGTATGGTCTATTGCCCTTGCAATGACTTGGATCAGTTGGAAAGAGTCAACCCCTGTCATGGAGTTCCCTATAATACAGAAAGTCACTGGGGGCAGAGTGAGGCTCCACAAAACTATCAAGTTCCCTACAGGGTGTACTTATTGATTTCTGCAGCACAGTCAGACAAGAAGGTCAGGAACAAGTCTACTCATTTACTTCTATTTTATGCTGGATTACAGGTACAAATAGGTCAGCTTTGATAGTGCCAATAAGGAACCAATAGTTCCAGTCTCAAACCAAGGCTCAAAGAAGACTATAGGCAGAAAGATCCAAGCTAGATGTGGGGCAAATAAGGTTGCATTAAGGCAGGTCAAATCAACAGTCAGAACCAGTTGGGTAGCCCTCAATTTGTTAGAATATTTCATTGTCTGTAGCAACCGCTTTTCATAAGAACATAACATAAGAACATGCCATACTGAGTCGGACCAAGGGTCCATCAAGCCCAGTATCCTGTTTCCAACAGTGGCCAATCCAAGTCACAAGTACCCAATATTAGATAGATCACAAGCTACTATTGCTTATTAATTACCATCATAGCAGTTTATGGATTTAACCTCTAGGAAATTATCCAATCCTTTTTTTAAACCCAGTTACACTAACTGCTGTAACCACATCCTCTGGCAATGAATTCCAGAGCTTAACTATGTGCTGAATGAAAAAGAATTTTCTTCGATTTGTTTTAAATTAGCTACTTGCTAACTTCATGGACTGCCCCCCGGTCCTTATATTATCTGAGAGAGTAAATACATGATTTACATTACCTTGTTCAAGTCCTTTCATGATTTTGTAGACTTCTATCATATCCCCTCTCAGTCGTCTCTTCTCCAAATTGAACAGCCCTAACTTCTTTAGCCTTTCCTCATAGGACAGCTGTTCCAAGTCCCTTATCATTTTGGTTGCCCTTCTCTGCATTTTCTCCAATGCAGCTATATCCATTTTGAGATGTGGTGACCAGAATTGCTCACAGGATTCAAGGTGCGGTCTCACCATGGGGTGATATAGAGGCATTATGACGTCCTCTGTTTTATTTTCCATTCCTAACATTCTGTTTGCTTTTTGATCGCCACAGCACACTCGGCCGATGATTTCAATGTATTATCCACTATGACACCTAGATCTCTTTCCTGGGTGGTAACTCCTAAGATAGAACCTAGCATTGTATAACTACAGCAAGGGCTACTTTTCCCTATATGCATCACGTTGCATTTGTCCACGTTAAAGTTCATCTGCCATTGGAAGCTCAGTCTTCCAGTCTCGCAAGTTTCTCCTGCAATTCATCACAATCTGCTTCAGATTTAACTACTCGGCATAATTTTGTGTCATCCACAAATTTGAGCACCCCACTCATCGTACCCCTTTCCAGATCATTTATAAATATATTAAAAAGCACCAGTCCAAGTACAGATCCCTGAGGCACTCCACTGTTTACCTTCTTCCACTGACCATTTAATCCTACTTTTTGTTTCCTGTCTTTTAACTAACTTGCAATCTACAAAAGGGCATTACCTCCTATCTCATGACTTTTTAGTTTTCTTAGAAGCCTCTCATACAGGACTTTGTCGAACACCTTGTGAAAATCCAAATACACCACATCTACTGGTTCACCTTTGTCAACATGTTAATGCACCCATTCAAAAAAAATGTAGATTTGTGAGGCAAGACTTCCTTTGGGTAAATCCATGTTGGCTGTGTCCCACCAAACCTTGTCTATCTAAATATTTTGTGATTTTATTCTTTCTAACAGTTTCCATGATTTTTCCCAGCACTGAAGTCAGACTCACTGGTCTATAGTTTCCCAGATCTTCCCTGGATCCCTTTTTAAATATAGTGGTTACATTGGCCGTCTTCTAATCTTCAGGTACATCGGATGATTTTAATGATAGGTTACAAATGTTTACTAATAGTTCTGAAATTTAATTTTTTAGTTCTTTCAGAACCCTGGGGTGTATACCATCTGGTCCAGATGATTTACTACTCTTCAGTTTGTCAATCAGGCCTACCACATCTTCCAGGTTCACTGTGATATGGTTCAGTTGATCTGAATCATCACCCATGAAAACCTTCTCCAGAACGTGTATCTCTCCAACATACTCTTCAGTAAACACTGAAGCAAAGAAATTGTTTAATCTTCTGTAAGTGCCCCTTTAACCCCTTGATCATCCAACAGTCCAACCGACTCCCTTGTAGGCTTTTTGCTTTGGATATATTTTAAAAGGTTTTTACTGTGAGTTTTTGCCTCTATGGCCAACTTCTTTTCAAATTTTCTCTTAGCCTTTATTATCAATGTCTTTCATTTAAGTTGCCAATGCTTATGCTTGATCCTGTTTTCTTCTGATAGATCCTTCTTCCAATTTTTGAATGAAGATCTGTTGGCTATAATAGCCTCTTTCACCTCACCTTTTAACCATGCCGGTATATAACAACATAAGAAATTGCCATGCTGGGTCAGACCAAGGGTCCATCAAGCCAACCTTCCTTCCACCATTCTTAATGCATGGAATACATCTGTTCTGTGCTTCTAGGATGGGCTATTTTTTAACAATGTCCATGTATGTTGCACACTTTTTACTTTTGTAGCTGCATCTTTCAGTTTTTTCCTATTTTTCTCATTTTGTCAACGTTTCCCTCTTCAAAGTTTAGCGCTAGAGCCATGGATTTACATACTGTCCCTCTTCCAGTCATTAATTCAAAATTGATCATATTATGATCACTTTTGCCAAGTGATCACACTACCATTACCCCTCTCACCAAATCCTGCGCTCCACTGAGAATTAGATCTAAAATTTCTCCCTCTCTCGTCAGTTCCTGAACCAATTATTTCATAAAACTGTCTTTTATTACATCCTGGAACTTTATCTCTCTAGCATGCTCTGATGTTTCACTTACCCAGTCAATATTGGGGTAATTGAAATCTCCCATTATTACTGTACTACCAGTTTGGTTAGCTTTCCTAATTTATCTTAGCATTTCACTGTCCATCTCACCATTTTGACCAGGTGGACAGTAGTATCACTATTCTCTTCCCCAACACACAAGGGAGTGCTACCTATAAAGATTTTGTTGTACATTTAGTCTTATGCAGGATCTTTATTCTGTTGGACTCTATGTCATTCCAGACAAAAGCACCACCCCACCACCAAGATACTCCTCTCTGTCATTGCGATATAATTTGTACCCTGATATAGACTGTCCATTGGTTATCCTCTTCTACCATGTAGAGATGTGAATCATGTGATCTATCGTCTTAACGATCGATTTTGGCTGGGGGGGGAGGGAATCGGATCGTCGCAGTTTTTTTTTGTTTTTTTTTAAATCGTGTAAATCGTAAATCGGGGGAGGGCGGGAAAACCGGCACACTAAAACAACCCTAAAACCCACCCCAACCCTTTAAAATAAATCCCCCACCCTCCCGAACCCCCCCAAAATGTCTTAAATTACCTGGCACTGGCCGTATGACCGTATGGCCGGCGCCGTTTTGCAATACGGCAATACGATTCAAGTGCAGGAGGTCACTTCCGGACCCCCGCTGGACTTTTGGCAAGTCTTGTGGGGGTCAGGAGGACCCCCCAAGCTGGCCAGAAGTCCCTGGGGGTCCAGCGGGGGTCCGGGAGCGATCTCCTGCGCTCGTGACGTCGGGGGACAGGAACCAAAATGGCGCCGGCGCTACCTTTGCCCTGTCATATGACAGGGCAAAGGTAGCGCCGGCGCCATTTCTATTAACGCACCCGTGGCCCGAGTGTGGAAGATCACACCGGGACACCCCCCCCCCCCCCCACTGGACCCCAGGTAATTTAAGACATTTTGGGGGGGTTCGGGAGGGTGGGGGATTTATTTTAAAGTGTTGGGGTGGGTTTTAGGGTTGTTTTAGTGTGCCGGTTTTCCCCCCCTTCCCCTCCCCCTTCCCCCGATTTACGATTTTTGACGATAAATCGGGGGAATTCCTATTGTATATCGCTTCTAACAATTTTTGACGATTTAAAATATATCGGACGATATTTTAAATCGTCAAAAAACGATTCACATCCCTACTACCATGTCTCTCAGATGCCACTTAAGTCTTTTAGCCTTCATTGCTATATACTCTAATTCTCCCATCTTATTTCTTAGACTTCTGGCATTAGCATACAAACATTTTGAAGTGTGTTTTTTGTTTGTATTTACATTCTGCTTTTCAGTTGACAGAGATAAACTGGAATCTTTTCACTCAGGTGAGTTTTTAATTATAGGTACTTGGACTATTTTTCTTATTATTGGAATCTCTCTGTTGGGATGCCCTAACTCTAATGCTTCATTAGTATCCTTTGTAGATACTTCCCTCCGAACCTCGCGCTGCTGAGCGACTTTTGGCTTTCCCCTTTGTTCTAGTTTAAAAGCTGCTCTATCTCCTTTTTAAAGGTTAGTGCCAGCAGCCTGGTTCCACCCTGGTTAAGGTGGAGTCCATCCCTTCAGAAAAGACTCCCCCTTCCTGCAACCGATCTGGTTCTTTAACACCATAGTTTCAGAGGCAATCCTTGAGGTTATTCTCTGTGGAACTTTGGTCTTTCCTTGTGTTCTCAAATTAGTCCACTGATCAGGGCATCTATCCTCCAACCTAAGCCATCCTTGCTTAAAAACTTATAGTGATCACATTGGCATATAGCGACAGAGAACTGGTTGATGACAGTTAGGTCTCCTAACACTTTCTGGAAGAAATCATAACTAGATAATGCAGAGTGGTCATCACTTTCACTTCAAAAGAAAAGCTGTGAAGTTAGTCTACATTTGTCTTATGTTTTTATTGTAAATTACTTTAATTAACACAGAAAGTTAGTATATTAAGAGCATGAATAAATCAAACTACAACTATACAAGAAGCCAGATGTGCACACAATTTCTGACAGAGTTGGGAGATACCAGCTTTGATCATCCTGAATCTACTTAGACACTTTTTCTCAATTAACTCCTTTAAAACTATCCAGGGATGAAATAGTCTGCTTTAGGAGGCTCAAAATCTCCAGCATAGAAAAGTAGATGATGCTGTTAGGGTTTGTGGGCAATTTGGCTGAGGTGAGAGGTGGTACCGCCCAGGGGAGGAGCCCCAATGAGCCTCACCATTGGGAGGCAAGGTCTCGGCTGCGGGATGTTATACAGCAGAAGTACAGCAAGAGAGAGAGAAAGAGAGGGTGACCCCAGGAAGCGGGCCACGGAGCGACAGTGCAGGTGCTGACATCAGACTCAACTCGGGACAACTAGAGTCAATCAGTAGGTGCGACACTACCCGAGGAACGGGGGTGCTGGGCGAAAGAAAAATCAATGAAGTCACACAGGGTCCGAAAAGACGGTACACAAGAGGGTTTCTCGGTGGGAGGTCACGGTAGTGGTCTGCAGAGCAGGGTACACCGGTGAGGGTTTCTCTAGGATATCACAGCTCTGGTCCATAAAGGGGGGTAGACCCAGGGAGGACTCCTCTAGTGATATCACGGCAATGGTCTGCAGAGCGGCGTACACAGGAGAGGATTCCAATGTAGATATCACAGCAGTGGTCCACAGTGTGGTTACTCACAGTGATTGAAGATAAGAAGTAGTTCTGAAGAAAGCCTCAGGAAGCGAGGCAGGCAGCAGTCTGGGCAAAGGCCCTCTGAGGAGCGGATAGCCGAGAGATGAGGCAGGGCCCCCGAGGAGCGTGTACCCGACAGTCTCAAACACAGAAGCAGGAACCAGAATGAGCACTGAAGCAAGAGTAGGTGGATTCAGCAAGATGAACTCGTTGCCAAGTCGTCAGCTCTTTCGGCCGGCGGGCTTAAGTATCCAAGTTGAGTGATGTCATCTGATGGGGACACCCCCGAGGTTCTCACCATGACGTGGTTAAAGCAGGTCCGGGAGTGTGCGTGCGCGCCTAGGGAACCCCGAGGGTAAGATGGCAGTCAGCAGCATCCATGTGGCTCAGATGGGCCCAGGAATGGGAGCAGGAGGGCCAGTGGTAGCAGGCAGAGGCCACGAGTTCGCTCAATGGAGCCAAGGCAGGAAACAAGGAGGTGAGCAACAGAGGTCGCAGCCATCTGTGGCCGCAGAGCGTAACAGTACCCCCCTTCTTAGGGCTCCCCCCCAGGAGTTTGTGTTTTCTTGGGTGAGAAGTATGAAACTGCCTGATCAGTTCTTTATTGAGAATATGAGCCGCAGACTCCCAGCTATTCTCTTCGGGCCCAAAGGCCTCTCACAAGATCAGATATTCCCATCATCTTCCTCGCTTCCGTACATCCATGACATCCTGAACTTGATATGTGATATCCTCCTACAATGCCAGAGGTTGAGGTTCAGGCAGCCTCTTGGAAAATTCGGACAGGATGAGAGGCTTAAGTAATGAGACGTGGAAGGCGTTATGAATCTTGCGTGATCAGGTGAAGGCTGTATGTAACTAGACCCAGGTGACGAAGTACGGGAAATGGCCCAATGTATCTGGGAGCGAAGCAGGCTGAAGTTAATTTCAGGCGAATAAACCAAGTACTAGGCCATACTTTGACACCAGGATTGAATTGAGGGGCTGCCCGATGATGGGTATCATAGCATATTTTGGACTTCTGGGCAGCTTGTTGTAGAAGTCGTTTAGTGTCAGCCCAGAGTTAATGCAACTCTTGGGCGGTGGCTTGCGCTGCAGGAGAGGCCACTGACAGAGGTAGCGGAAATGGAGGCAGGGGCTGACGTCCGTACACCACTTTGAAGAGGGAAGACCTGCTGGATGCGGAGAGATGAGAATTAAGGGCAAACTCAGCCCAAGGTAATAACTCGGACCAGTCATTTTGTCGTGAGTTTGCATATGCCCGAGGAAACTGCGTCAGGGTCCGATTTGTTCTTTCCTTCTGAACATTGGCCAGCAGGTGATAGGCCGACGTGAAGTCCAAGGTAATGTCAAATTTTTTAAATAAGTCCCTTCAGAACTTGGCCGTGAATTGCACTCCCTGGTCGGAGAGTATATGCCTCGGGAGTCCGTGGAGGCGAAATATGTGGCAAATGAACAGTTTCGCCAGTTCCGGGGCTGAAGGAAGACCAGGTAGAGCCACAAAGTGAGCCATTTTTGAAAACCGGTCCACCGTAACCCAGATGGTGTTATTGCCGCTGGAAGGAGGAAGATCCACTATGAAATCAGTGGCAATGTGTGTCCATGGTTCACTGGATGCTGGAAGAGGCTTTAAAAGACCCCAAGGTCGACCCGTCGGCGGCTTCTGATGGGCACAGGTGGGACACGAGTCCACGTACACTTGAGCGTCCTTCTTCATGGTCGGCCACCAGTAGAACCTCTGGAGTGAGGAAAGAGTTCTAGCTTGACCTGGATGGCCCGCCAGCAGGGAATAGTGTGCCCATCGAAGGATTTTCCTACAAAGTGGACGGGGAACCAACATCTTCCCAGGAGGCATGGTGAATGTGGCGGAGAGAAGAACCATGTCTGGATCAATGATGTGATGCAGAACATCTGGAACATCCTCAGTGGTAAAGGACCGAGAGAGGACATCAGCTCGAGTGTTCTTGTTGGCTGGCCGGAATCATAGCAAGAAATAGAACCGAGTAAAGAAGAGAGACCAGCGGGCCTGCTGGTGATTAAGGCATTGTGCATGATGCAGATACTCAAGGTTCTTGTGGTCTGTATATACCGTGATCTGTTGCTGAGCCCTCTCAAGCCAAGGGCGCCACTCTTCAAAGGCGAGCTTAATTGCCAATAATTCTTTGTCCCCAATTCCATAATTGCGCTCCGTAGGCGAGAAGCGGTGAGAAAAGAACGAGCAGGGGTGCAAGGTATGATTGGCAGAATGCTGGCTGAGGTCCGCACCAACTCCGATGTCGGATGTGTCAACTTCGACGATGAAGGGTCATTGGGGATCTGGGTAGCATAAGCATGGTTCTCTAATGAATGTGTCCTTAAGTTTCTGAAAGGCCGTCATGGCTTGGGTGACCACTTCGAGGGGTTGGCTCCCTTGCGGGTCATGACAGTGAGAGGGGCAGTCAGTGTGGAATAATGTGGAATAAATGACCGGTAGTAGTTAGTAAATCTCAGGAATCTACGGAGCACCTTGAGGCCCATTGGTTGGGGCCAATCCTGGAAGCCCTGACTCGAGACCATGTAACCGATGAAAGGGACAGTCTCCTGCTCGAAGGAGCATTTTTCCAGTTTGGCATACAAGCGATTGTCCCTTAGACACTGAAGAATGTTGCAGACGTCTCGGCGATGGTTTTGGAGGTCTCATGAGAATACCAGGATGTCATCCAGATAGACTACAATGCATTGGTAGAGCAAGTCTCTGAATACCTCATTCATCATATTCTGGAACACAGCTGGAGAATTACAAAGGCCGAAGGGCATTACCAGGTATTCAAAATGGCTGTCACGGGTGTTAAAAGCGGTATTCCATTCGTTGCCCTGGTGTATCTGGACCAAATTGTAAGCCCCTCTCAGGTCCAATTTGGAGAATATTTTGGCCCCCTGGAGCCTGTCAAACAGTTCAGAGATTAGTGTCAAGGGGTATCGGTCCTTCTGGGTAATTTCGTTTAAACCACAGTAATCTATACTAGGGATGTGCATCATTTTTCTGACGGATGAAAATATCGTATGATATTATCTAATCCGTCAAGTATCGGGGGGTCTTCGAAAGCGATAGGAAATCCCCACAAAAGTTTTGTGCGGTTTTCTTATCATTTTGGGGGGGGGGGGGAAGAAAGGGCACATAGAAAAAAAACCCCAAACCCACCCCGACCCTTTAAATCTAATGATTTAGAATCCCCCACCCTCCTAACCCCCCAAAAACTTTTCTAAAGTACCTGGTGGTCCAGCGGAGATCCCAGGAGCGATCTCCCGCTCTCAGGCTGTCAGCTGCCACTAATCAAAATGGTGCCGATGGCCCTTTGCCCTTACCTTGTGACAGGGGCTATCGGTGCCATTGGCCGGCCCCTATCACATGGTAGAAGCAATGGATGGCCCGTGCCATTTTTTAAGGGCGTACTAGTAGCCACCCTCTTGGGTCCTCTGGTCTCATGCAAGCGTTCATGAAGACGGCAGTCAATGCAGCCTGCGAGGTCCACAAGAGCATCCAAGGTGTCAGGAAGTTCTCGAGCTGCTAGCTCATCCTTGATGCGTGGACTCAGCCCTTTGAGGAAGTTCGCATACAGGCAGCCCAGATCCTACTGCAGCTCAGACACAAGAGTCCTAAACTCGATGACATAGTCAGTAAGGGGTCTGGAACCTTGATGCAGGTGCAGTTGTGTAGAACCAGCGATAGCCTTACGAGCGGGGTTGTCAAAGACAGAGCATAAGAGGATGAAGAAGCCTGGCAGATCGTGGAGGATCGGGTCTGCTCGCTCCCACAGGGATGACGCCCAGGCCAATGCCCATCCATTCAGAAGGGATAGTATGTATGTCATCTTGGTAATTGCGTCAGGAAAGTATGCAGGTTGTAAGGAAAAGTGCATGTTGCACTGGTTCAAGAAGCCCCTACAGGACAGGGGGTCACCTGAAAAACGAGGAGGCGCCAGCAAGGGCACTGGTGGTCGAAATGGAGGCATCTGTGGGGCTGTGCTCAGCTTGGCAGATGTTGAGGCAGTGTCCAGCCGATTATTTAAAAGGTTTATAGTGTTAGCCAAACGTCTCCAACACTTTCTGCTGATCTGAAATCCACTGGGCCAGGCCAGGAATGGCCTGGAGGGACAAGATCTCTGCCGGATCCATGGACTTGGCAATCTGTTAGGATTTGTGGGTATGTGGGCCCTTTGGCCAAGGTGAGAGGTGGTACCGCAAAAGGGGAGGAGCCCCACTGAGCCTCACTGTCGGGAGGCAAGGTCTTGGCTGCGGGATGTTACACATCAGAAGTACAGCAGGAGAGACAGAGAGAGGGTGACCCCAGGAAGCGGGCCACGGAGCAACAGCACAGGTGCTGACGTCAGACTCAGCTCGGGACAACTAGAGTCAGTCAATAGGTACGGCACTACCTGAGGAGTGGGGGTGCCGGGCGAAAGAACAATCACTGAAGTCACACAGGGTCCGTAGTAATGGTACACAAAAGGGTTTCTCAGTGGGAGGTCACGGTAGTGGTCCACAGAGCAGGGTACACTGGCAAGGGTTCCTCTAGGATATCACAGAACTGGTCCACAGAGTGGGGTACACCAGCAAGGTTCTTCTAGCGATATCTCAGCAAAGGTCCACAGAATGGGGTAGAACCAGGGAGGGCTCCTCTAGCGATATCACGGCAATGGTCCGCAGAGCAAGGTACACCAGAGAGGATTCCAATGTAGGTATCACAGCAGTGGTCCACAGCGTGGTTACTCACAGTGATTGAAGATAAGAAGTAGTTCCGAAGAAAGACTCGGGAAGCGAGGCAGGCAGCAATCCGGGCGAAAGCGGATAGCCGAGAGACGAGGAAGGTCCCCCGAGGAGAGGGTACTCGACAGTCTCACACCACGGAAGCAGGAACCGGAACGAGCACTGAAGCGAGAGTAGGTGGACTCAGCAAGATGAACTTGTTGTCAAGTCGTCGGCTCTCTGGGCCGACGGGCTTAAGTATCCAAGTTGAGTGATGTCATCTGAGGGAGATGGCCCCGAGGTTCCCGCCATGACGTGGTTAAAGCAGGCCCAGGAGCGCGCACACGCGCCTAGGGAACCCCAAGGGTAAGATGGCAGTCGGCAGCATCCATGCAGCTCAGATGGGCCTGGGAACGGGGGCAGGAGGGCCGGCGGCAGCTGGCAGAGGCCACGAGTTTGCCCAACGGAGCCAAGGCAGGCAACAAGGAGGTGAGCAACAGAGGTCGCAGCCATCTGCAGATGCACTCCTAGAGCCACTAAGGTGTACTTCAAATGCATATGCACCTTAAACCAAGGTCTTTCTTTGTTTCCCCTTTTAGACAGCCTGCTGTGGCATAAATGCTGTGGCGATCATGGTACTGCCTCTTTAAAAGTGATAATAGCTCCAAAATACCACTTTTTTTTTTAACTCTTTCCCAACAGATTTTTTCTGATTCAATACCAATGGAATCAGATGGCATGAAGGGAAAGAAAGTAACATGAGCTGGCTCCCATGAATTTCTTGGGAAGAAAAAGAAGATTTTCTGCCATAGGCATTTCATTCTTTCTTTCTTTCTTTAATCAAATGTATATTCCACTCTGCCCTGACAAATAGTTGAGGGTGGATTACAATTTTAAAACATACAACAATCATGTGACATACATTCCAAGTACAAATGTATGTTCAAACCACAAAATGCAGATCATTAAATAGGCGATACATGTGCAAAACAGAGACAGTTTGGACGTATTCAATTCTGATCAGGAATAAATCTGTGTACTGTATCTAAGGGCTGGAGGCTGAATGGAGATCAATATTTGAGACTATAGGTTACCTCATCTCCATAGTTTTCAGCTTTGATTGGGTAAACAGCATCAGAGATTCAGGCTTCCCTGAAGGGAAACTGTCATGTAAGGGTAGTCCTGTTGCACTACTGCTTTCTATTACGATACTTCTCACCCTTTCTCTCAGCAGTGCTAGGTCCTGGATTCTGTTCCACAGCTGATGACTGCTGCTTCCCATTGTTATCTTCACAATTAGCATCAACAATACCTCCACCCTTCTCACGCTTCTTGGTATCTGGAGTCCACCAAAGTGCAAAAAAATATATTATACAATGTAAGGTTAAACTAGAATATTTACAGAATATAAAGCGAGCATTAAGAAATGCAATTAAATAAATCAATTTCACATTCACTGCATTACAATAAAAAATGCAACAATAAGTAAAAATAAGAAATAGTGGGCCTGATATTCAGTGCTAAGTAGCAACTTATCCAGCTACATGATGGCCGCTGAATATCTAGCTAAGTTCAGAGGTCACCACTTAAGTCACCTATCTGGCTAAGTAGTTGCTAGATATCCAAGGGGCAGATCAGGGATGCACTACTTATCTGGTTAACTTAGCTGGATAAGTTAACCATACAAGTTAGACCAGCCAAACAGGCTGATACTGGATCCTGCTGGTCCTAAGAAGGTCCCACACTGCTAGTCATGAACTTCAGACTCTTACTATCTGGTAAATGTAGAATGTCTGTATAGCTCTCATTTAAAATATGTTTGGATAGATAATTTTATTCTATATATAAAATATTTAATGATAGAAATACAAAGATAGTGATCTGTCTTCCATGGAGGTGTTTTTGGGTCTGTGACTTTATACTTGCATGATACATCCATTATGGCTGAAGATATGCTTCAAGAAAATGTGAAAATGTCTTCAACATTATAACATAAGCAATGTAGAAATATCTAATTATAACACCTCTAACTGATTTAGAGAAATGCAAGCCTGAATAAATGGGTTTTCAGGGGTCAGTCTTACTACTTTCTTGTTTACATAGGGCTACCGGGACTAAATTCCATAGAATAGCCCCAGCTACTGAGCGCATACAATCTCTGCATTCTACTAAATGAATTGTCTAAAAGACATTGCCATTCCGATCTGATGATCCTGACTGGACAGTAAAGCTTCAGAAGTAAATTGACAGTAGGGCAGATGGTGAGAATTTTATATTGTATCCGGAATTCTACTAGAAGCCAATGGAGACCTTTTAAAATGGGTAGGATATGTTCAGGTTTTGAGGTACCTGTGACAATGCGAGCTGGAGAATTTTATATTGTTTATACGGCTTTCAATTAATTTTTCATCAATATTATAGTGATTAAAATTGAAATAGGTAACATTCAAAGACTGCCCATTGTGCAGTTACATATTTCATAGAATGTTAACTTCAATATTTACAAAGCTGTGTATAAAAGATATAAGATCAGAAATAAATTACTTTTATTTATTGCTTCTGTTATACCCTTGTTTTATGTAAACCGATCCGATATGGTTTAATTTACTATGAAGGTCGGTATAAAAAACTGTTAAATAAAATAAATAAAAATAAATACAAACAGATAAGATCAAAGATAGCAAACAGAGATATGAACATTTGAAACTTTTGAACTCACAATGTTGTTCTATGGACTATGGGCTACGGACAACTCATAATGATGTTTCTTTCTTCAAAGTCTTTCTACAAGGTCTTGTGGCATTTTCATCTATTCACTAGGAAGTATTTTGCAATGAGTGTACTTGATATAGTGTACAGGCTTTATTTGAAGTGAATTGTCATTATAACCAGAATGAATTTTTGGAACGACTGGGTTTATCACTCCAAGTTTTTATAAAAATTTGAAAAACAATTTTTTTTCACAAATAAACAAAAATAAAACAAAAAAGTAATTTATATATTTGGTATTTTGATTCTATTTGCGGATGGTGTATGTCAGCAAAATTATATAGCTAACATACACCATCTCTCTCTCTCTCTCTCTAAATATATATATAGATATATATATATATATATATATATATAGATATATATATATATATATATATTTTAAGGAAAGTTCAACTGTCTTCTTCCCCATTTCTATTCCATACTACAAACAATTACAGAGTGTGAGGAATAATGCAGCACTAATACCTAAATTGTAGAGGTGAAGGAATTGATGAAACAGAACAAGCTGAAGAAGAAGATCTTGCAACATCAGTTGAGAGATGAACATTTGAATATCTTCCCGCCATCAACTGTGCAACGCAGCACTGGCTGTTGCACTGCGATGGAAGGGAGTGCTAGGGGATGCTCCCCAGTGTGGAACGAGGAGTGTGTGCCCTTGTGGCGAGACGGTCCTCATCTGGGAAGGAGTGGAGGTCAAGCCACTGCCGACCTGCGCAGCCTCAGTGAGACCAACCACGCAAACTTGGCCTCTGAATAGTCCTCCGACCACTCCAAGCCCTTTAGGACCTGCCGCAGGGAGCAGCAAAGGCGGAAGGCCGGACAGGAGGCAAGGGTGGACTGGAACCGAAGTTGAAGACTCAGATGCTGATGAAGATGAACTCAGATGAAGATCAGGCTCAGACAAAGTGAAGATGAGTCGAGTTAAAATCAGGATAAAACTCAAGATGGAGAAGACTCCGGATAAGACTTTAATACCCACAGGTGGGCAGGAGGCTGCAGTGGCAAGACCGGCCCTCAGGCTATCCACCAGAGCACTGCCCGCCGGTGCCTAGGCATAGCTGGAGTCCAGAGCATTGGAGGACTGAAGAAGAGACGAGCCTCCAAGGTGAAGTTCCAGGACATCTGGGATGGACTCTCTGGACACTCAGCGAAGGGCAGCCGGAACGGACGAAGCGAACATCCAGAAGACTCCAGACCCAGGAGGTGACAGACAGGAACAAGGAGATCCTTGACTCCGATGATGGAGAAGACCCACCAGCGCCCTACACACTCCAGCAGGATTGGTCACGAACCACTGGACCTTAGCGCACCCTACCAACCCAGCCGGGCTGGTTTCAGACCACGCTAGAATGGATCAAACAAAGACTGGGACAACTGGACAGGACAGACATCAAGACTGGACGAAGGAACATCAGGAGTCGGGATGAAGGAGACATCAGGAACAGAAGGCATCAGCAAAGACCAGAATAGACGATGACGAAGGATCCAACGAAGAACACAGGAATGTCATTTAGGAGCGAGGAATGCAAGGAAGTCCTAGAGAAGACCAGCTCCTGGACGACAGTTCCAGGAAGGAACTTGCTCCTTGCAAAGGCGAAGTAGGAATGGCTGAAGAGCCCTTTTATAGGGCTAAGCAGGAAACACCCAGGGAGGAACCAAAGAGGGACCACACCTGCACTGTGCCTTTAAATCTGGCAGGAAGACTCGGCCTCGCCCATTAGGGGAAGTGGGCAGGACCCTGGACAGCGGTGTCCCTGCCGCTGCGAGGAGCAGGAAAAGGCTGGGCCGCAGGCAAGCCCTGTCAAGGGAGGCGGCTTCCAAGCCGCTGAAGAGGCAGTTGATGGCGGCTCCCTGCTGCAGCAAAGTCCAGGCCGCGGAGCATCTGACGGCGGCAGCAGCGGTCTCTGGGCCGCAAGGAAGAGCTGAAGTCCGTGGCTCCTTGCCACGGTGAAGAGGAAGTCGGCGGCGACCTCCTGCCACATAGAAGAACCCCAGTACAGCTCCTGCTGTGCCGGCGCTATGGCGACCCGGGCCGCGGAGGTAAGAGACCTCTCGTGGCTCCAGCCACGGGGGGAATTGCAACACTGGCCATGCTTTTAAACATCTCTTGGGTAGATTATGAATATTTAAGTTATCAAATGCAGTATATCTGATAAATAAAAGACAGGTAAAACTATGCACAAGAGTAATTATAATTCAGTGCACTCTTCATAAGAGCTTGCTAAATTTATAAAACTGTATTTCTCTACAAATTTCTGTCAACTTTCTAAAGTATACAGCACTGAAATGGGTCCCAAGTGTCTTTTTTGCTTTTTAACAGGATTTTTTGATTGACATACAATATGTATTTTGTATATTATATTTCCATTTGATATTTTTTAATTCAGAAAGTTGTACTTTGAATGTCCTTTTTCATATAAATCTAGTATTATAAATGCATGATTTTTAATTGTGTGTATGTGTGGGATAGGATGGGGGAGGAGGTCAAGGTTGGAGCCGGGGCTGAAGGTTTGCCTAGTCTTGCACTGGCCCTGCACCTATTATATGTTACAAAAGGCCTAATGCCATATGGGTTCCATGTGTATTTTGTCTGTAGGGGAGAGAAGTCTTAAGGAGCAAGACTGCTGGAAACCAGGGTGGGGTGGGCAGGCAGCGGGCATGGTGGGGAGAGGAGAGTGAAGGATCAAAATTACTGGTGACTTGGAGGGGGTGGGATAGGAGCGGAAAGGAGGCTGATAAAGCAAGACTTGCTATAAATGTAATTACACACCACTAGGAGGAAGAAAAAAATGTAATTCCTTCCTGCAGAAGAATTTTCTAACAGAGAGTTAGAAAAGCCTGAGGACCAGAACCTGTTAAAAACACCCTGGAGGAACTGAAAGAAACAGAGGAACCTATTTGAAGAGGAAAGGAGAGGACAGGACATGCTGATTAAAGATCAGGTACAGTACAGTCTAGAGAGACAGAGAGAGAGAGAATAACTAGCTTGTTTGCTATGGGTGGACGTGGCTGAGCTTGCTCTTAGACTAGTAAAAGAAAATAAAGGGAAGCGGAAAACTCTTGAATTACTTGCAGAGTTTCAGTCACATGTGCGTGGCAACAAGCAACCCCAAGAAGGGGCTGTGATGACTATGAATCTGTTTGGGCTACAAAAGATGACACATTTGTTTATACAAGCTTTGGGATTGCATATCTGTTTCTGATGCAAAAGCTGATCTGTTTTGTTTAGTGGTTTGTTTGTTTTTTTTGCTAAATTTCCTGGAGAATATGTAGGGTCATCAAATCGCATTAGGGCTTTATCACGGGCATTATGGCCCTGTTGCCTGCAATAATGCCATAGTGCATGTGTTATTTATCTCATTGCGAGATGCATATGCACATTTTAAAAATTTTGTCAAAAGGGAAGGAGTTTATGAAAATGAGGGGTGTTTAACATTGTGTGTGATAGTGTAATGCATGTTATCACTGATACTACAGGAGAGAGGGAGTGCCAGCATGGCCATTTGGCTAGGGCCTACAATGTTCAAGGGGCCTACTTTTGTTGGGCAAAATTTAAAATAAAAGCTAAATATATCTATTTCTAACATGTATAAATAAAAAATTTCAATTGTAATTGAAGAATTTGCTAACAAAAAAGCTTGTAAAGCCTTCTTAAATAAATAAAAATTATTTGGGAAATTTAGAAAAAGATTTATCTTATTATCACAACAGGACCTTACATAGGGGCCTACTTTTCTTAGCTGGCACAGTTTAATTCCTGCTCTCTCTGGCCCTGATCACTGAAGGTAACTATATCTTTTTTCCTGGGGTTATGCTATGTGATATGCCTGAAATGGGATTTGTGATATTTATTGCAAATCCCATGTAGGGTGGGGGGGGGGAGATTAGGAGAGGTTGCAGGAGAGGGAGTAGAGTGGAATGGAGTACAAAGAGAGAGAGAACCTCTAGGGTGGCACATATATTAGTCAACTATTTATACCACTGTAGGAGGATCAGCTAGTAACTCAAGATGAGGTTTTGGTGGAGGTCTAGGGTTTGGGGGGGGGGGGCAGTTTTACATGTACAGCCAGATGTACGAACAGCACAGTACACATCAGTGAAGAATCGATGTGATTTGGAGTGAGGAAAGGTACACAAAGATGATATTTGTACAATGTACTCTTGCCCCTAGCTTGATAGCAGCTAGAGAGTGCATCAAGCTAGGGCGAGAGTACATTGTACAAATCTCATCTTTGTGTACCTTTCCTCACTCCAAAATTACACCACATCTTCTCTGATGTGTATTGTGCTGTTCATACATTTGGCTGTGCATGCAAACCTGCCCTCTAAACCCTAGATCACCACCAAAAACCTCACCTCAGGGTACTAATTGACCCTCCTACAGTGGTATAAATAGTTGACTAATATAAGAGCCTGTTAATGAGGTTTTCTCTCTCTCTCCTCCAGAGCAGCCCAAAAATTATCTAACCACACCCCTTTTTTATCAAGCAAAATGATGAATCTAGTTCTAAGAGAGTATAGAGGAGAAAAAGAGATTGTCCTAATTTTTCAAAGCGTTGATAGTGAAAATAGGCCCATTAGTTTAAGACTGAAAATGCTAAACCCATTTGGTGCTTACCAACTGTTTTGAAACTCTGATAATAACTACTGGAAAAATCTCAAGCTCTGTTGGAGAATTCTGGACAACAAGACCTACCTTCCTGGACAACCCTATCTCATGACAATTGTCTGCAGGAAGAACTCTTCCAGCAACTGGAAGCAGAACTGATGTATGAGGGGACAATATTGGACCTGGTGCTTTCAAATGGGGAGAATGTTTCTGATGTCAAGTGGGGGATTACCTGGAATCCAGTGATTACAGGATAGTGTGATTCAGTAATGGTGAACAGGCAGTCGTGATTCATTCAAGGGCAAGGGTCCTGAGCTTCGGAAAAAATAATTTTGAAAAGATGAGGCGAATATCTCAAGGAGGCATTAAATGGATGGGAATAAGCAAAGGGAAGTAGAACAATAGCAAAACTAAAAGGAGATATTGTAAAGGCATAAGAACATAAGAAATTGCCATGCTGGGTCAGACTGATGGTCCATCAAGCCCAGCATCCTGTTTCCAACAGAGGCCAAACCAGGCCACAAGAGCCTGGCTGTTGTATTTGTGGCATTGTGTGGTCCCTTAGTGGCAGTGGAGATGACTCCTCCCATGGGGAGGGGCCCCGTGGGGTACCACAGCGATAGGTTAAACGCAGAGAGCGGACACTTGTAGGTGGAAAGCTTTATTGTACTGCTGTAGATAGATAGATGGTATGAGGCAGGAAGGAAAGGCACTGGAGTCCGGTAAGGTGCCAATACATTCTGACAGTCTCAGATGTAGAAGTCTCACCCAGATGTTCAAGGCAGATAGGAGCCCACGGTGCGGGATAAGCCGAGCCTGGTGGGCGGAGTTGGAGAACCGGATCATAAAGGTACTCACTGGAACATAGTGCACGCGTCTTCCTGATAATGAAGAAGGTGGGACCAAAGGACCCTGGTGCAGGATACTTAGACTGGTAGGTCCTCGAGGAGCGAGTACCTGATAGTCCGGAGATCCTGAAATGAAATAAGAGAGAGAGACCCCAAGGAGAGGTTGTCTAATTAGTAGAGCCCTGAAGGGTGGATGGAAGCAAGAGACCCCCGAGGAGCGGGTGCCTAGAGCTTCTAAACGGAGCGAGGCCCTGTAGAGCAGCGTCTAAGCGTGCAGCTTAGAGGGGTCAGAGTAGCTAACCCGGAGTCTTTGCTAACTCCAAGGTGGAAGCGTAACGGAGGCTTTAAATAGCAGGAGGTACTGATATCATGCGGTGGGGACGCCCCCGAGATTCCCGCCATGACGTGTATTTGAGCGTAGGAGATGTGCGCGCGTGTGCCCTAGAAGGCCACAGCAATAAGCATGGTGGACTGGGACACCCATGCTGAGCTGGAGATGCCGAGGCCCTCGACACTCTGCACCGGAAGCAGCCATCTTGCCCAAGGAGGAGGAAAAGGGAAGAAAAGAGGTAAGGCAGAGCAGTTGCAGATGTCTGCGACCGACGAACGCAACACTGGCAATTACCCAAACACTAAGAAGATCCCATGCTACTGATGCAATTAATAGCAGTGGCTATTCCCTAAGTAAACTTGATTAATAGCCGTTAATGGAAGAAGAGGCCACTGTGGTTTTCCCATGACGTGGCTGAAAAGGTAGGGGAAAAATCATTAGTGTTCATAAACTACAAGAAATCACAGAAAAAAAAGAAGACAGGCAACAATATCTGGAAAAGCTAAAAGAAGTCAGGAGTGTGAAGATGCAAATGGAGGAAAAAATTGCTAATACAATAAAACACAGGAACAAGGTCTTTTTTAGCTATTCATCATCTTGTTAGGATTAGTAAAGGGATATGAGTGTTAACCCCTGATGCAGATGATGGAGTTTGCCGAAACATGAGCTCATGTCAGGTGAGAGATGCTGAAAGGACTGTGGGACCCTGGGATAGTATTGAGTTCATAAAGATGAGTACAATATTTTAATTGCCACTGACCAGTTTCAGAGAATAAACGTTTATTTGATAATAGATATGGTGATCGTGAGGACAGAACTGCAAATGAATGATACTTGACTGCTTACCGCTGATTCTGAGTGAGGCCTATTATGTGGAGAGAGGAGGTGGATGTACATCTCAGTGATACTGAGACTAAAGGAAATACATAGAAACATAGAAATGACGGCAGAAGAAGACCAAACGGCCCATCCAGTCTGCCCAGCAAGCTTTCACACTTTTTTTTTTTAATCTTTCATACTTATCTGTTTCTCTTGGCTCTTAGTAACCTTTTGGTTCTATTTCCCTTCCACCCCGGCCATTAATGTAGAGAGCAGTGCTGGAGCTGCATCTAAGTGAAATATCTAGCTTAATTGGTTAGGGGTAGTAACTGCCGCAATAAGCAAGCTACTCCCAAAAGAAGACATTGGAGAGAGATGGATGGCATAAACTACCCTGCTGAGGAGTCCAGCCAGCCATTGGAGTCCTTAGCAGTCCAAAATGATGAGTGAGATGAACCTTGTGTCTTTTAAT
Source organism: Rhinatrema bivittatum (assembly GCF_901001135.1). Taxonomy (NCBI): domain Eukaryota; kingdom Metazoa; phylum Chordata; class Amphibia; order Gymnophiona; family Rhinatrematidae; genus Rhinatrema; species Rhinatrema bivittatum. The sequence continues at coordinate 754,728,691 of NC_042616.1, forward strand.
TAGTTTAGAATGTAACTATTGATTAGCAATACTCAGGATAGCAAAAAAGGTTGAATGCTTTTATAATAAACTTTGGTGAATTCCTATATCTGCCTTGTTATTTGTCAAACACAATAAAATGGGTCCAAAATTGTTGAAGTATGCCTAGGATAATTAGTTAGAGGTTACAGTAAGTCTTGTCAGACAAATCTAATCAGATTAGATGTTGATTGAATAGAAGGAGACATAGGGTACTGGTAAATAGAGTTCACTCTGAGGAAAAAGTGTTACTAGAGGTATGCTGCAGGGATTGGCCTTGTTCCAGTTCTGTTTAAATTTTTTGTAAGTAATATGGCAAAAATGTATTGGGAAAAGTTTGTCATTTTGTGGATGATTTTAAAATCTACAACATGGTAGCCACCCTGGAGGATGTGAACAATATGAAGAGGAATCTAGTGAAGCTTGAGGAATGGTCTAGAGTCTGGCAGATAAAGTTTAATGCTAAAATAAAAATTCAAGGTGAAGCATTTGTATTACAAAAACTCAAAGGAAGTTGTGCGGGAGTGTATAAGAAACTCCCTCAGAACATCTTAAAGGACTGGCCACCGTTATCTGGCTTGATCCTCCTTAAGAGCTCACCCAGAAAGGGATTCTGTGTCAGGGAGGCTCCCTTTAGTCAGGGATAAGAGCATACTTGGGAACACTCTGGATTTGACACAGAGACTCCGGAATTCTAATGGAATTGTCGGGTCTTCTGGGCCAACAGCTGTAATCTCCAGTGCCCGGCTGCTGCGTCCCTAGTAAAATGCCAGCTTAGAAGGCATCTGATTGGCCTAAATGGGCCAATTGCCTCCTTCCTTTTCCCTGTCCTGTGACCAATCAGAGGCCTCCTTTCTTCTTCCTGAGCCTGCGGACCAATGCTGGCAGGCAGGAAGGGAGGAGGCCTCCGCTTGGCCTGTGGGAACAGGAAGAAGGGAGGATTCCAATAGCAGAAGCAGCAGTAGAAGATGCTTCTGCTGAAATTTGGCTGGAAGAAGGAATCTTCCTATCAACCCCAGGAGGAGGTTGTCCCTACTGATGAGTTTGGAGTGAGGAAAGGTAGTCAGTGAGAGGGGTATTGGTGTATGTGTGTTTGTATAAATATGTAAGGGTGCGTGTGTGCGTGTGTGTGTGTGTGTGTGTGTGTGTGTGTGTGTGTGTATGGGGGAGGGAGTATATCAAGGAGAGGGGAAAGAAAATGTCTGTAAGAGAGTGTGTGTTTGTGTAGGAAAGTATGAATGAAATTGGGTGTGAGTGGGCATGTGTGTGTGTGTAAGAGGGAGAGAAGTGAGTGAGCATGAGTGTGAGAGGGATGTGTATGTGGGAAAATGAGAGGAGTAAAGCTGTAAATGAGCATGTGAGAATGTGTCAGAGAATGAGGAATGAGAGCATGTAAGAATGAGTGTGTGTGTGTGGAAAGAGATCGTGAACATATGAGTGTTAATGTGTGCGTGCACGAGAGAGTAAGCTTGCACATCTGGTCCCTCGCCGCTCCGCCGCCGCCACATTCATGGTAATCTCAGGGTGACTGGAAATCAAAAGTTCCCAGGCATGAATAAGAGAGAAGGGCCCAGAAGATTTAGGCAGACCCCTGGAGAAAGAAGGAAGCCTCAAGAAAGAGAAGTACACTGAACTGTAAGTGGTATTGGCACATTTTGTTTGTTGAACTGCATAGAATAGCAAAGCTGCTTTGTCATTACTTTATAAAAGAATGTATAAAAGATTCTGTCAGAGTCCAGCCTGAAGTTTATTCTCTGGCTACATGCTAACTGTTCGATACCATAGAATGGTAAGTAAAGCAGATGAAGTTCTGAGCGCGAAATAGGAGCATGATCTGGGGGTGATCATATCTGATGATCTCAAGGTGGCCAAACAGGTAGATAAATGCCAGAAGGATGCTTGGGTGCATAGAAAGAGAAATAGCCATTTGGTGAGACCTCATATAGACTACAATGTATAATTCTGGAGACCACACCTTCATAAGGATATAAAACTGAATAGAGTTGGTCCAGAGGGCAGCTACTAAAAAAAGTCAAGTCTTCCTAAGCAATTTACAACATGAATTTGAACAATTTATATAAAACATATACAAAAAAATTAAAATAAAATTAAAACATAGTAAAATGAAATAAAAATCAGCTCTATAAAAAAAACATTCTTTTATCAAGCAGGTTTTTAAAGCTTTCCTAAATTTAAGCAAATATGTCTCTTCTCTCATATTAGATGGAACTTGTTTCAAAGAAAGTCAAGGGTCTTCCTAATAAAGCACATTTGACAGACTTAAAGATCTAAACAATTATATCCTGGAGGAAAGGAGAGATATGACAGACCTTTAAATACCTCCACAGAATAAATGCACAGGAGGCAGGGCTCTTTCAATAGAAAGGAGGCCTTGAAACAAGAGGTCGTGGAATGAGGATGAACATAAGAACATAAGAACATAAGAAAATGCCATACTGGGTCAGACCAAGGGTCCATCAAGCCCAGCATCCTGTTTCCAACAGAGGCCAAACCAGGCCATAAGAACCTGGCAAGTACCCAAAAACTAAGTCTATTCCATGTAACCATTGCTAATGGCAGTGGCTATTCTCTAAGTGAACTTAATAGCAGGTAATGGACTTCTCCTCCAAGAACTTATCCAATCCTTTTTTAAACACAGCTATACTAACTGCACGAACCACATTCTCTGGCAACAAATTCCAGAGTTTAATTGTGCGTTGAGTAAAAAAGAACTTTCTCCGATTAGTTTTAAATGTGCCCCATGCTAACTTCATGGAGTGTCCCATGAGGGTAGACTCAGGAATAATCTAAGGAAATGGGGTTTTTTTAGAGAAAGAATGGTAGATGCATGGAACAGTTTGCCTGTAGAAGAGGTGAAGATGAGGACAGTATCAGAATTCGGGAGAGCATGGGACAAACCTAGAGGTTCTGAAGGAGAGGAAGGAACTGCATCAAGCTGGGAAGGAGATGTGACTGGGCAGGCTGGATGGTTTTTATCTGCTGTTATGTTCTAGATTTCTTTGTTGTCTCATGAAGAAAGGAGTGAGAGGGAGGAATGAGCTTCTATTAAAGTCATCCAGGGGCAAGAGAGATATGTTACAGGGTATATAGGCCTGGAAAGAAATACGACGAGTGAGATAATGCCTTTGTATCGCTCCATGGTGAAACCGCACCTTGAATACTGTGTACAATTCTGGTCACCGCATCTCAAAAAAGATATAATTGTGATGGAGAAGGTACAGAGAAGGGCTACCAAAATGATAAGGGGAATGGAACAGCTTCCCTATGAGGAAAGACTAAAGAGGTTAGGACTTTTCAGCTTGGAGAAGAGACGGCTGAGGGGGGATATAATAGAGATGTTTAAAATCATGAGAGGTCTAGAACGGGTAGATGTGAATTGGTTATTTACTCTTTCGGATAGTAGAAAGACTAGGGGGCACTCCATGAAGTTAGCATGGGGCACATTTAAAACTAATCGGAGAAAGTTCTTTTTTACTCAACGCACAATTAAACCCTGGAATTTGTTGCCAGAGGATGTTGTTAGTGCAGTTAGTATAGCTGTGTTTAAAAAAGGATTGGATAAGTTCTTGGAGGAAAAGTCCATTACCTTCTATTAAGTTCACTTAGAGAATAGCCACTGCCATTAGCAACGGTAACATGGAACAGACTTAGTTTTTGGGTACTTGCCAGGTTCTTGTGGCCTGGATTGGCCACTGTTGGAAACAGGATGCTAGGCTTGATGGACCCTTGGTCTGACCCAGTATGGTATGTTCTTATGTTCTTACATAGGAAATGTGAAAAAAAAAAAACTGCCCGGGGCAAAATTACTGTAAAAAGACAGTATTATGACAGGATCCAATTCTTGTTCTTTTTGGGTCCCTGATGGCTGGTTCCACAAAAGGGGAAGGGATCGGAGCCCCTATAGGTCTTGGCCAGGTGCTTGTTATGGCCCATTTTGAGAAGCTTGAAAACAAAAATAACTAGCAAGCTGTTTAGGAGACAGAGGCTGAGCATGGTGTGTCTGAAACTGGCTGTGTTTGTTACAAGGAAGAAAAGCGTTTTTTTTGTTTTTGCCTGTGGGCTTTCAAGGAATGAGCAGAAGCCAAAGACCTTCAATAAATGCTTATGGAAGTTGAATACCCTTTGGTAACCTATGTACAGACTGCTGACAGAGTTGAACTGGTGTTTGTGTAAAGATTTTGCTGGAAATAAAGGCCATGAACTCGTTGGGTGAAAGGGGATCTGAAAAGCTGGAACTGTTTACAAGCTACATCCGATGTAAGGGTATGCACAGGATTAACCTTGTTAAATTTAAATGTATTTATTTATTTGTCACTTTTTTCCAAGGTGTCTTATAATAATAAAAACAGTATGAGGATAACTTTCAAACAGCTTTGTGTGGACCCATATCCGTGAATATATGACCGTGCAGAGATTTATGATATTATTATATAACCAGAGCATATCAGGTACATGCAAATTATAAATTTTGTCTACCCCCCCAACACATACATGCATGTATGGTTAGACTCGAATATGTGCAATGCATGGAAAGCACGAACTTTTCCTACCTATTTTATAAACATATGTGCAAATATTTTATGCGCAAAAATAATTGTGACTTGCTTGCATAAAATCCTGTTTACATGCGGAAGTCGGTAAATTTTAAAATATACACGTAATTGAAATCAACAATTTGCCAAAATCTCCATCAGTTCACCCATTCCTTCTCCAGGTCATCGAGACCCTCCTAGTTCTTCATCCTGAATGCCTCCCAGTTCATCCAGGCCTCCACCCAACCAATAAGAAACAATAGCAATTCTGATCTCGATTGTGCAAGATAATTAGTAGGTGTAATATTATGTGAATAAGTTGAGAAATGTACACTCATAAGTCTCTTATAAATGAGCGACTTGCTCGTATAGGTTTTGGCACTGCCCCAGATTGTCTCTAGATCGCCCCTATTTCCATGTGTGGCACCCCTTTGGGTCTGCCACTACATCCTTGCTTAGACAGTCCACATCCCTGTGAGCCTTCCATCCTCTTCAGCCCCTCCCAACCTGGAGGACAGGGTTTGGTTGCCTCAGCCTATGTACTGCAGCTAGTTTAGTAGTCAGTGTAGTCTGCTCAGTTAACTTCAGAGCAGTGAGGGTACAGTTTTTTCACTCCCTGGTGAGGCCTCCCTGCCTAATCAGGAAATGTAGTTTGAAGGACAGTCCTCAATGTGCACTCCCTGCCAGAGGATCTCCCTCATATTTTTTGAAGTGAGAGAGATTTTTGCCGATTCCCTCTGGGAACTCCCATGAGCGACAGCTGATGACCTGTGAGCCTCAATCTACTCCTTAGGCGAGGCAAGCACCAGTGTCAGTGCCCAGCAGCGTGAGACTTTTGATGGCCAAGATGTATCCTGTTTTTAGTGGGGACGACTGCTTATACCTTGCACCCTTTGGAGAAGGCTTTCCCGGACACAAAGGAGAAGGGCTGTGAGTCCTAATCTACTCCCTAGATGAGGCAAGCACTAGTGACAGTATAGCAGAGGTCACCGAGAGATTTTTGTGGCAATCAAGTATTCGGTTATTGTTTCGTGGGGTGGTTTTATGACCCACAAAACAATAACTGGCTGCGATAGCCTGGTTCCCGATTCCTATGACTTTTCTACATGAGAAATCAATGACACCAAGACTCTTTTGAGACCTCTGCTAGGATTTCCACCCTATGCGTGACTATGAATACACTGGACTTTTCATGTTTGAGGGGACCCCCTCCAAAAGGATTCCCGTTTGGTCCACTGGGGAAGTTTTGTGCACTTTAAAATCACTATGGGAAGCTTTATCTGAGATAAAGGACACCTAGATCAGTCAGCAGTAATTTCACCTTTTATGGAAAAAAATGGACTTTAATTTAAATATTAAAGAATCAATAAACTTTTAATTTAACACCCAGAGCCTTGTCCTGCCTGGTTTTGTTCTCGCATCTCACCCCTTGGGATGCATCATATAACAGATCCACAGAAAGGAACACACCACCTTCTGGGCCAAAAGCGAGAGCTTCTCCTCACAAAAAAGGATCCACCCTTGGGACAGAGAGTAAGCTTATGGGAGAAGCGCTAGCTGGATCAGCCCCGAAGAATAAATACGTTTCTTTGCCCTTGGAACTTAAACATCCCCCAAGCAAGGGTTACGCATATATAACTATGCGCAGAAGACTGAAGATATATGCATACTTCTGATGTTTATAAATTAGCGCATACATGAGTACAAGCTACTTATGCGCATTTATGATAATTTTATGTGCGCAAATGTTTTGAAAATTCATCTCCATGTGCAAAGTATAGACAAGGCAATTTTATAACTGTGCACAGTGCCTTTTACTCACATGAAGTTTACGCTGACATGTCTAAGTGCCCCAGGAGGTACACAGATTAACTTATGTATAGAGGGCATAATTTATGTAGGTTTACATGCATAGCTTTTTGAAGTATGTGCACGTGCGTTCCAACTCTGCTGCCCACTCCTCCACCACAGAACATATCACATAAGATTACGCACATAACTTACTTTTATGCACACTGAACCCCAGACTATTTGATAACCAGCTTTAGCGCACACTTAAAACCGGGCACACGGGCCGCCGCCTGAACACCACGCTAAGAAGAAGGGCTCTGCTGCTATCCTGAAATGTCCTCTTATTTCAAGTACCTCTTTTCGACATGCCTCATACCAAAAGGAAGGCTCGGGTGAGGGAGATTTTGAGTTCATCTCCGGTCGCCGAGCATATGCAACAACAGCGGATAGAGCACTTTTTTGTGGCACCCCTACCAACGACGCCGGATGTAAGAGCCGCTGTGGAGGCGAAGTTGGAGTGAACAACGCCTTCCTTGGCCGAAGTAATATCCTTGAGTCCCGGCGAGCCGTGTTCCCCCCCCCCCCCCCCCCCCCCCCCACCGCCTTGTTTGTCGAATTTGGAACTATTACAAGGAGCAACTGCAGCCAATACTGCCCTGAGAAGGGAAAGGTTTTTTTTAGACTCCCCTTCGATGAATCCGCTGACCGCGGATTCCAAGGGCCTGCTCCCTTTATTATTTTCTTCTGAAGCCAAAGAAAGTGGAGGAGCCCCTAAGAAGGAAAGACGGAGACAGACCAGGAATGCTTACCTCTAAAGCTATTTACTGAAAAATCCAAGGAAATAATGTTGGAAACTGTATGGAATGCATTAATCTCGGTGGAGACAGCTATATCTTCATTAACAGAAGCATTGATAGAAAATAATTGATGTGGCAGCAAATCAAGCAGCAAATTAAACCTTTGGAAAATAAAGTTACTGAAATGGATATAAAGATTGCAAGAATGGAAACGGTACAACATAGTTTGGTCCAGTCAGCTTCAATTTCCTCAAACAAAATTGAAAATGTTGAAAATAACATGAGGTTGCTAAATTTAAGAATACTAAATTTCCCCTGTATAAAGATGATATCTGCTAAAGAATTATTCAGGAGTTATTTAAAGCAAATTCTTAAATTTCCAGAAGAGGCTCTTCCTGTTATTACTAGAGCTTATTACCTGTTTAAATCTGACAGAGGGGTTTCTAAAGGCCCCACAAGTTCTGATTTATGTTCATCAATGAATATTACACAATTGTTGGAACTATCACACGAAATGAATATTCAGGAACGAGCTACCCTCTTGGTATCTTTTGCCTTTCTTTCTGAGAGGAATTTGGTGCTGAAGTTCTTCTTCCGCAATCGTCAACATCTTTACTATGGGGAGAAAGTATATAATCAGAATAACCCAGGATCGTCGGAGGAAATTCTTACAAATGAAAGATGAAGTTATAAATAGATCAGAAAAATTTGATTTAAGATACCCCTGTACGTGTCCGATTAGGTACCAGGATTCCAACTATATATTCTTTGAACCTGCACAATTGAGAACATTCTTGGACTCTCATTCCTAAAACCTTTTGATGAGTCGGCTTAAATTTAGTATGTAAGGGTTTGTTTCAGGCTTTATATTGGAATTTATTTATTTTATTTTTATTTTATTTAAAAGTTTTTATATACCCAACAATAAGGCATGAGTCTGTCCGTCTAGGTGGTTTACAAGAATACATTCAAAATACCATAACACAACATTAAAATACTATTATTTTTTCGCTCATATACAATTTGATCCCCCTTGTATTGTACTCATAAAGGTTGACAAAGATTGAAAGTTTTCTTTACGCTATATTTGATTTTCTATGAATGTAACTAATAATTGTCAGATTTCTGTTACAAGGGTATTTATTTATTTAGGGTTTTTTTTATACCGGCATTCATGATACAATCACATCATGCTGGTTTACAAATAACAGGGGGTGTAATAGCTTTGAACCTTGACCAAGTGAAGAGAAGCAATGAAGTTACAATAAAACAAGGCTGCTCAAACTGGGGGAAGAAGAAAAAGGTAGAGTAACTTAACAAAAAGAGGAGTAATTATTTACAATATTCTGAAGCAACTCTCTGTATTTGTTGCTAAGATTCAGTTAGGGTCTGAAAAGGCTTGTTTAAACAACCAAGTCTTAAGCCTTTTTCTGAATATTAGTAGGCATGGTTCTTGTGTTTAAGGGTACTTGTGTTTAATGTGAAAATTTAATAAAAAGTAAATAATAAAAAAAGATTGGGCACACATGTTGCGCTCGGGGGTGGACCCTTGTCCTGGAGCAGTGGAGAACTGCTCCCTGGTAGGGACCAGGAAGCACCTGCCCCCAGGGGGTGGAGCACTGGAGAAGAAAGAGGCAGGATGAGCTTCGGCACTGGAAGCCCGCAGTCCCCCTGGGTTGAGCCCATGGGGACCCGGGCCGCTTGGACTTAGGTGGGCCTCGCAGGGTCTCCTGGAGAGGTAGCAGACAGGCTTGCCCACTGACAAAAAGGGAGCGCGGTCGGACTCGAGGCTGTAGGTCTGATGGAGCAAGGAGGACCAGAACAACATAGGCGATGACAAGGCAAGGGACAGAGCCAGAATCAGAGGCGTGGTCAAGGGCAGCCAAGGTCAGAATCCAAGGGTCAGTCCGAGGAGTAGCCATCGAGGCAGGGGTCAGGTTCCAGAGGGTAACAAGGCAGGCAGAGGTCAGGATCCAGGCAGCAGGCAGAATGGTCGAGGAACAGGCTGAGGTCAGTATCAGAGAGACAGTCTGAGGGTACTACCTGGAGAGACGAGACAGACGGACACTGGAACGGAAGGACGCTGGGACAAGGCTGAAACAGTAGGATGCTGGAACAAGACTGAAATGAGACTGCACAAGACTGGAACAAGACTGTGAATGTGGAGGCAAACTAGCACACAATCAGTGTCGACCCGATTGCCAAGGCAAGTAAGTGCAGGCAGGAACTTCCTTATATTAGGCAATCAATCAGGGCACACCACAGAGCTAGGACCTGCCCCTGGCTCTACAAGAGGCCGAGTGGAGTGCACACGCGTAGGGGTGTGGCCAACACTACTGGAGATGCCGAACTCCGGCGTGAGGCCTGGTGCGCAGTGGAAGGCCCGGCGACCGCCACCGCAAGACACTGAGGCCTGGAGTAGCTCATGGCTGCCGCTGCAGAGGCCAACTCATGACCTGCAGAGGAGCCAACGAGGTGAGCAGGCCCGGTCGTGGGCCGGGGCGTATAACAGTACCCCCGCCCCCCCTTCTAGGCTTCCCTCTACGCGATATGGGCTTATCAGGATAAGTTGTATGGAAGGTTCTGAGGAGCTCCTTATCGAGAATGTTGTGGGAGGGTTCCCATGAGTTCTCCTCGGCCCCATAACCCTCCCAGGCTAAGAGGTATTCCCATCTACCTTGACGCCGACGGACATCGAGGACCTCTCTTACCTGAAGAGATGAGTCTGATTCAGTAGAGATCCCCGGAGGTGAAGGGTCTCTACGAAAGGGCCAGGAGAGGACCAAAGGCTTCAACAACGAGACATGTAATGTGTTGTGTATACCCATGGCACAAGGTAGCTGGAGCTGATTAGACATTGCTCCCACTCTTCGAAGCACTGAAAATGGGCCGCTGTACTTGGGAGCCAGGCGACGAGAAGGAAGTCTCCTTTGGGAGTCCATGGAGATGGAAAATATGTTTCAGAAACAACATGGCTAATTCTGGGGCCGACGGGAGGCCCGGCAAGGGAATGAAGTGACCCATTTTTGAAAAACGGTCGATGATGACCCAGATTACAGTATTGTTCTGAGACAGACAAATCTGTGAAAAAGTCCGTTGAGATGATGGAAGTGGTTGGAGTAGGCCCTAAGGCTGTCCGGTAGGCTGCTTCTGTTGGGCGCAGACAGGACATGAATCTTCATAGTTACGATAGTCTTGCACCATGTTGGGCCACCAGTAGTAGGGATGTGAATCGTGTCCTCGATCGTCTTAACGATCGATTTCGGCTGGGAGGGGGAGGGAATCGTATTGTTGCCGTTTGGGGGGGTAAAATATCGTGAAAAATCGTTAAAAATCGTTAAAAATCGAAAAATCGAAAAACCGGCACATTAAAACCCCCTAAAACCCACCCCCGACCCTTTAAATTAAATCCCCCACCAAATAACTTAAATAACCTGCGGGTCCAGCGGCGGTCCGGAACGGCAGCGGTCCGGAACGGGCTCCTGCTCTGAATCTTGTCGTCTTCAGCCGGCGCCATTTTCCAAAATGGCGCCGAAAATGGCGGCGGCCATAGACGAAAAAGATTGGACGGCAGGAGGTCCTTCCGGACCCCCGCTGGACTTTTGGCAAGTCTCGTGGGGGTCAGGAGGCCCCCCACAAGCTGGCCAAAAGTTCCTGGAGGTCCAGCGGGGGTCAGGGAGCGATTTCCCGCCGCGAATCGTTTTCGTACGGAAAATGGCGCCGGCAGGAGATCGACTGCAGGAGGTCGTTCAGCGAGGCGCCGGAACCCTCGCTGAACGACCTCCTGCAGTCGATCTCCTGCCGGCGCCATTTTCCGTACGGCGCCATTTTCCTCCTGACCCCCACGAGACTTGCCAAAAGTCCAGCGGGGGTCCGGAAGGACCTCCTGCCGTCCAATCTTTTTCGTCTATGGCCGCCGCCATTTTCGGCGCCATTTTGGAAAATGGCGCCGGCTGAAGACGACAAGATTCAGAGCAGGAGCCCGTTCCGGACCGCTGCCGTTCCGGACCACCGCTGGACCCGCAGGTTATTTAAGTTATTTGGGGGGGGGTTCGGGAGGGTGGGGGATTTAATTTAAAGGGTCGGGGGTGGGTTTTAGGGGGTTTTAGTGTGCCGGCTCACGATTCTAACGATTTATAACGATAAATCGTTAGAATCTGTATTGTATTGTGTTCCATAACGGTTTAAGACGATATTAAAATTATCGGACGATAATTTTAATCGTCCTAAAACGATTCACATCCCTAACCAGTAGTATCATTGCAACATCTCTAGGGTCCTGGCACAACCCGGGTGTCCAATCTAGAGTGGGTCGCATGCGCTCCAAAAATGTGGGTAAAGTCTCTCTCAAAAGGGTGGAGAGTTCATCAGGAATCTACTAAATGTAAGGTGGATTCCAAAAGTCGTATTCCCTTACTGGGGACACCGGTGCTCTGAGCAGAGGACGACCTATCCTACCCCGGATCTCACAGCGCATTGAAATCCCCCACCACCACCACCACCACCTGATCAATGTAAGGAAAAAGCATTTTGTGCAGTGCCTGAAAAAACAAGGCCTGGTAAGTATTCGTGGCATAGACATTGCATAGCACCAGGGGGGCGTGATTAAATTCCGTAACTAGAATTAAGTAAAGTCCTTGAGGATCTATAATTTCTTTTAGAACTTTAAGTGGGAGGGACTTCTGGATTAAAATAACCACCAGCCCCCACCCCCCACAGATCTCGAATTGGCAGACGCATACTGTACCGACCCTTCCCAGTCCTGAAGAAATTTCGTATGTTCAACATCAGTCAGGTGGGTCTCCTGAAGGAAAGCCAAATCAGCTGATTTCCGTTTCAGAGCCTGCAGGATCTTTGACTTTTTAATAGGGGATTTAATACCACTGACATTCCACGAAAGCAGGCAAGTATCTCGACTAGCCATCATCTGGGATGTGCAGATGTAATGTATCACTCATCAGATATATCGTGAAGAGGAGCGGCCGTCCCAGCATGGACCACCCCTCAGAACACTGATCTCCAACAGTTCATGGGCATTGAGCGAACGAGTAATTAAGACAGCACCTGGACCGAGCCCTCCCCCTCCCTGCCCTCCCACTCCACAACCCAGTTTCTGACCCCCACCTTCTCCCCCTTTGAAACCCCCCTTCCGATCCCCTCCAAACCTCCCCCTCCTCCATACCTATTATGGCTAACCCCCTCCGGCGAGATCACTAAAGATGCTAATGGCATCCCTACCTCTCACACAGCCCCACCCCCTCTTCAGAGTGGAAAGAGAAAAAAAACTCTCTCAGGCAGAAAATGAGATGGAAGGACATGATAAACAAGAAACAGCACATCAACAGAGTGCTCAACTTACTCAAAGCACATTTACACAGTGTATGCAATACTTAATAGGAGGCATAATAGTCAGCTCCTGTGCACAGCTAAATGCAAAGAGTGAAGTTCCAACAGATAAATGCATTCAAAAGGGATACAAAAAAAATGAACAGGAACAGCAAACAGCCGCGATGTTGCTCAACAAGAAAAAAAATTTGAACAAACTATCTGGCCATGCGAGGATGAAAGACAGAAGAATAAAACATTATCTTCCCCGCGCTGTGTCTAAACTGCGGCAATCTAATTGAGTAAATGAAACCCAGTTCTGGCCGTAATAAGCACGGGTCAAGGCACTTCTTCAGGGTTCGCCGACAGCTTGTCCAGCTTAGCTGTGGGTTTGTGGCATGATGTATACTCTTGGTCGAAGTGGCGATGGCTCCTCCCATGGGGAGGGGCCTCGTGGGGAACCACAGCGATAGGCTAGACTCAGAAAGCAGCCACTGAGGAGGAAAGCTTTTATTGTTCTGCTGTAGGTAGATGATACTTGCACAGGAAATGGATAGCACTGCAGTCCAGCAATATTCCAATAAGCTCAGACAGTCTCAGAAGTAGATGGTCTCACCCGGATGTAGCAAAGATTGCTAGTGTTCTGCAGAGTAGGATAAGCCGAACCTGAAGGGTGGAAATGGAGAGCTGGAGCGTAGAGGTACTCACGGAGAGGCAGTGCAGGAATCCTCCTAGGTAGCAGGATGAAGGAAGGGATCTGAGGTCCGTGGTGCAGGATACCCTGAGCTGGAAAGGCCCTCGAGGAACGAGTACCTAGGAGTGCTGAGGGATCCTGAAAGAAAGTAGATAAGATCCCCGAGGAGCGGTTGTCTTAGGTTAGGTAGTAGAACCCCGAAGGGTAGATAGAAGTGAAAGGCCCCCGAGGAGCAGGTGCCCAGAGCTTCTGCAGGAGCGAGATACCCCGGAGGGTAGAGAGGAATCCAAGCGAGCAGCTTAGAAGCGGTCAGAGTAGCAAAACCGAAGTTCTTGCTAACTCGTTGAATTGGAGCAGAGCGGAGGCTTAAATACCCGGAGGTAATGACGTCATGCGGTGGGGACGCCCCCGAGGTTCCCGCCATGATGTATTGATAATCATAAGCAGCATGCGTGTGCGCGCCCTAGGACGCCACAGGAATGAGCATGGTGGACGGGGACGCCCATGCTGTGTCAGAGACGCCGAGGGTTTCGGCACTCAGCACCGGAGGCAGCCTTCTTTCCCATGGAGGAGGAGAAAGGCAGAAAAGAGGTGAGGCAGAGCAGTCACAGCCATCTGCGACCGATGGATGCAACATTAGCAATGTAGGCACGGAGCTCTTCAACCTCCGAGAACCAGCGAGGACCACCGGGCATATTAACTCGAACCTTGGCTGGGTAGACGATGATGACACATTGACACAGGTTATGCAGTTGAGCGCAGAGAGGAGAGAGGACCCGGCGCTGAGCAGATAGCGCCGCCGAGAAATCTTGGAAGATTGAAATCTTCTTACCTTCAAAAAGTAAGGTTTTTCCTCCCCGCCCTGCCTGCAAGATTTCCGCTTTATGCACAACATTTAAAAGTTTCATGATTATCACGCAGGGTCAATCTTGCTGGGCATGCTTTTGGCCTAGCCGGTGGGCGCGCTCAACCTGCAGTGGCCTGAGCACCAAGGAAATATTCAGCTCGTGGGGCAGCCACACTTCGATGAGTTTGGGGATATCTCGTTCCTCCAGTGACTCGGGCAGCCCGACAAATCTGAGATTTGAGCGTCGGGTCCTGTTTTCCAGATCCTCCAGCCGGTCGGTGTTTCGTACTAATGCCATCTTCAGAGTGGCTAGCTCGGACTGCGTGGTCTGGAGGCCATCTTCTGCCTCTGAGACCGCTGCTCCAATTCATTGAAACGTGTATCATAGCCCGCAATGGAGGTGGTGAGGTCCAAAGTTTGATTAGAGATTTTTTAAAACTCAGGCTCCAGGGCTTCAACTATGGCTGCCTTGATATCAGCCCAATTCGCCAGTACTGATGACCCCACGGCTCCACTGTCATCATCGGACATCATGTCAGTAGGCCTCATTCGCTCCCGGTCTTTCTCTCTCTCCTTCTTGGCTGTCCGCGTAGACATTTCCCAGTGTAAATGCTTCTCCGAATTCTTAAGAGCATAATGCTGTTTCCGGAGCCCTGCAGAATAACGCTGGCTGCTAGAGATGGGGCTGGATGGTTAAGCTGGGAACCAGCGAGGGAAAGCTACATCCGCTCCCCTGCACAGCGTCACGTGATCTCAGGCAAAGAGTTTTCATATTCATAAAGTACAAGGGATCCCAGAAAGGGGAGAACAGGGAAGAATACCTGGAAAAGCTGAGATAAGCAAGGAAGATAGTCAGGACAGCAAAGGTATGAGGGGAAGAAATATTAGCTAAAGTAGTCAAGCAAAGATGATAAAACCTTTTTCAGGCTGGTCATGAATGGAGATGTGTTGTAGCACAGAGAAGAGGCAAGGAGGACTGTATGGAAGGTGTGTTTTTCATTTAAATTACTTTTTATTCATTTCAGTGCTTGCCATTTGCAAACAGCATGCACTATTTGAAAGCAGAATGATAGCCAGAGCAAGTGAAATGATAGGGTGCCTAGAAAGAGGCATATTCAATAATAAAAATGAGATAAAAGTGCTTCTGTACAAGTCATTAGTGATAACTCATCAGGAGAATTGTGTGTCCAGTTCTGAAGGCTGTACTGCCAAAATAATAGAGAGAGAAACGACAAGGTTCAGATAAAGGCTACTAACATGGTGCAGAATCTGCACCAAAACTCCTGTGAGATGAGATACAAGGACTAAATCCGTATACCTTAGAGAAAGGAGAGAAAGAAAGGATATGACTGAGATGTTCGTATAATTCAAAGGTATAAAAAATATACAAGAGGGAAATGACATTCTAAAACAAAGGGTCGTGATATAAGACTCAAAAGGAGAAGAAAGGTCTTATCGGCAAGATTTCCCTCTTTGCCTCAGGAACAACCCCAAAACAGAAGGGACTGTGAACAGGGTTGGCAGTCGTAATTTATTTCAATATATTTTATTTGATTTATCACCAGTCTTTCCAATGTTATCTCAAGGCAAGGAACATCAAGGTATGTGTGCAATCTAAAAAATACAATTCTTTGCTAAGTTCTGAGATATCAGAGGATGAAAGCCCAAGATGAAATGCTATACCTGTGCAGTAGGGCACACCTATTTTTTGGACAACTTTTCATATGTCCCTGTATCAGTTTCACAAAATGATCACAAAAAGAAGCCACACAATGCACGGCTGAAAGAATTCTTCAGCACGTTTCCTTTAAGACATACTTTGACAGCTTGAGATGGTAATCTAACTTTTGTCTGTAGCTTGCAAAGTTGGACTGAAGCCTGTAGTCACTGCCATTTCTTGTTCTCATAGGATGAATAGGGGAGACTAAATCTAGCTGTCAGATTTGGAATGTGACCTACTTAAGATAAAATATCTATTAAACTCTCCTATCTTTTGTGTCCATGGGTAAACTAATAACTAGTTCAGTTATTCTAGATTTAAATCTTAACATAAAATGCATCTGCTTTTAAGAAAGATAATATTGGTCTTGGCTCTGTGGGATATTTCTGCAACATCTGTGCAGAGTAAAATGTCAGAGATACAGCCTAATTCTTTTTGTCTGTCTAGCATTTTGCCAAAACCCTCAGTTTCTTGGCAACACACATTCTTATTTATATTCAAAAGTAATAGAAGATCCTGCTACAAGAGTTTTACTGCTACAGGATCCTGTACTTGAACTTCATCCAATGTTGTAAAATGTGTGGATGGATTGATATGCTTTCTGGCTGAGAAACATGTTTTCCTCTTTGCTGTGAGCAGCTCAGCATTCCTATTGGGCTTCAACAGATAACAATAATAATAATAATTTATAAACAGTAGCGCTTTTCTGAAGCTAAATGTACCTAGGGGAGTGCAATTCATGCTTGTTGCCTTTTCTAAACTTGTGGTATAAAAATCAATATCCCTAGTGCTCCATTAAAAAAAAAAAAATCATGAACAACACTGCTAAGATTCAAACCAGTAGTCCAAATGTCAAAATAATTGTATGCAAATAGAAATCCATGTTATAATGCCATACACCAAGGTAGCCAACTCTGGTCCTGGAAAGCCACAAACAGGCCAGGTTTTCAGGATATCCAGCATGAATATGCATGACATAAATCTGCATACAATGGAGGCAGTGCCTTCAAATCTATGTCATGCATATTCATGGTGGATATCCTGAAAACCTGGCCTGTTTGTGGCTTTCCAGGACCAGAGTTGGCCATCCCTGTCATTTTATAATGCTAGCAATCCCTCCAAAGAAGCCTGTATTTGAAGGTCATTTCCATCACCGTATATACTTCATCGTTCAGTGACATAGGAGCCACTGTGATGGGGACGAGCGTTCAGTCATGATAAATGTATGACTGATTTTCATAACAAGCACAATATTTTCGGAGTGCCGATGAATCTTAATGCATTCATTGGGCCTTTCCAATAAAGATTATTTTTGATAGGTATAAAATGGGGAAAAACAATAGGTTTTCACTCCTGCAAATGCCAACATCTTGCATACAAATAAGAAGGGCAATTTGAGGTATTGAATTTCTGTTTATCTATGTGAAGTACAACAAATTCCTGGAGGAAATTTCCATAAACCATTATCAATCATGTAGACGGGAAAACCATAACTTTTCCTTGCTTATGAGCAAGAAGGATTGGATCTCTTCTTTGGGATCCTGCTGGGTTCTTGTGACACTCAATGGCCACTGTTGGAGACAGGATGCTGGACTTGATGTATTACGCCAGTGATGGCGAACTCCAGTGCCACAAACAGGCCAGGTTTTCAGCATATGAATATGCACGATGTTTTCAGCAATATGCACGAGGTTTTCAGCAATGAATATGCACGAGAGAGATTTGCACACAATGGAGGCAGTGCATGCAGATCTTTCACATGCAAATTCATTGTAGATAGCCTGAAAACTTGGCCTGTTTGTGGCACTCGAGGACAGGAGTTCACCATCTGTACTAGGCTGAAATTAGTGAATAGGAAAATCTGAATATACACAAAATGTTGAAGGCATACTAGCTAATGTGAGGCAAACATTTCTCATTTTAGACGATAATCTCCTTTACAAAAGCAAACCATAGATGTTGGCTATTATCAACCAGCTTGCACATCTCACAAAAAGGTTTGATTTTGAAATACAGATTGTCATGGTATTTCCAGAAGAACTAAAGATAACCCCACCCCCAACCCAATATATTAGAGACTTCAGCATTTCAGTAAATTCCAAAAATAATCTTAGAGAGTAAAATATTTATCTTTCTAAAGAAAAAGTCATCATATATCATTTAACTCGGGTATTCATTTCCCAATAGATTAAGCAGTTTCCAAAAATAGAGGTTTGATGTATGAGGAAGACACTATGATCAGTGAATGAGAAAGAAGATAATAAAGATTTGAAGTAAAAAAGAAAGAATAAACATCTGGGACTATGGGATTGTATCTGGAAGAAGTGGCTGATAGAAAACAAAATGAAGGAAAGAGTCAGAGGAAGATAAAAGTATAGTAAAAAACATATTGAATGAGATAGCCATGGAGGAAAGGATAGGAATGAATATATATGTAGGTGCCACCAGCTTAAAATGTGGCCCTACTGAGAATAGATGGTGCTGTTGAGAATAGACTTTGTCAGTATTAAATGCTAATCTCTCATGAAATGTGCTATATTTCCCAGAATTCCCTTCTGAGCTGTAGCTTTCACTTATTCTCATGGGTGCCTGACTGGACCAATAGGAACTCAGACATGAGGATTAGGTGGGACCAACATCTGCCCAGATGGTCCTTTATGATATTAACCCTTTGAACCCTAGGTTCCTATGGCAATAAACCCGTCAACCCTAATTTCCTCAGGAAAACCAATAATTTTTGTCAATGTGCTATTTTTAATATTAGTATTGGTTATTCAGTATGTGATTATACCGGTTTACCGAGATAAAGGATGTTGATATTGATATTAGGCCGTTCCTGAATTCAGGGACAATGGGTTCAAAGGGTTAATGATTTTGAATGATAGCCTTTTACCAATGTAGCCACCTCTGAGAATAGCTATCCCTCTTACCATGTTGGATTTGCCTTCCATACAAAAACTTAAAAATGAAACACAACTGTAGCCCAACCATGCTGTTGGCTACCAGTAAGGCCTGGGTAATGCATGTTCAGAGAATCAGTGTAATTAGAAATTAAGGGGCAGCACCATTCATTCCCAGCCTCTCCCATTGAGGGATCTGAAAAGGCTGTCCCCTTTGAGAGTCTATCTAGCAGCTTGAAAGGCAGTTCCTTATGGTTTGCTGAGAGTTAGGAAGAAGTGAGGATTTTTTCCTAAGTTCTTTTTCCAGGCCCCGTCAGAGGATCCAGGCAAACCCAGCCTGGGGAACCTGAACAGGATTGGGAGGGGTTTCTTTAATGGGTCCATTCCCTGGCTGGTTAGGATTTTCCCTCTGACTATATTTTTGGGGTTTAAGATTTTAAGTGGCTGGAGCATTGTGAGAGCCTGTACATCACTTGGGTTCAGGGCATGAGGAACCCTGTATCTGTGGCTGTGCAGGTTAGAGAAGACATGCCCTCCATACCCTCCACGAGGAAGGAGGTGTTAGTGACTTGCTGCAAGGAGGAACACCAGTGTTAAATTCAGTTGATGGAAAAAGACTTTAATTTCAAGATGCAGGAGAAAGTTTTGGCTTCCCTTCCTTCCTGTTTGAGGTAAAAGAGCTGCTTGCTTCAAATGGATCTCTCTCATCAAGAATCCAGAAAGAAGAAATAAAGAGACTGTGTAAGAACTAAAGAGATCCTAGAAGACCATCTAAGTGTGAATTAAGAGAACTTGAAGATCATTGAAGACCCCTATCTGGAGTCTTCATAAGCGGGGGGAGAGAATTTATCTCTGTGTATTTTTTGCCAATTTGGAAGGAGTTTCCTGCCCATCTAAGAGATAGGGATGTGCATTCGTTTGCAACAAAATAGGAAATAAAGACAATATTTCCTATTTCGTTGTGTTTCGGGGGGCCAACGAAACGATAGGAAAACCCACGAAATTTTGTGTGGTTTTCTTATTGTTTTTTTTGGGGGGGGGGGGAGAAAGGGCACATTAAAAAAAACAAAAAAAAACCCAAACCCACCCCAACCCTTCAAATTTAATTAACTGCAACCCCCTCCCCAAGATTTACCGAAAGTCCCTGCTGGTCCAGCGGGGTCCCGGGAGCGATCTCCCCCTCTCGGGCCATCGGTTGCCACTAATCAAAATGGCACTGATGGCCATTTGCCCTTACCATTTGACGGAGCTATTGATGCTATTGGTCGGCCTCTGTCACATGGTAGGAGCAATGGATGGCCTGCACCATTTTTTAAGATGGGAGATTGCTCTCAGGAACCCGCTGGACTACCAGGGACTTTCGGCAAATTTTTGGGGGGTCGGGAAGGTGGAGGGGTTATAATTAATTAAATTTGAAAGGTTGGGGTGAGTTTTCGTTTCGGGGGCAGCCAAAATAAACTAATTTTCCCTGTGGTGCTGATAAGGAAGGCCGAACCAAAAGGTTTTGGCCGAATCATATCTCTATTAGGAGATAGAGATATGCTTCACTTTTTTATGCCGGGTTGGGCTATGGGTCAGCCAACCCGTGGAAAACTTCGTTTTCCATCGGGTCGGGTTTTTTTTTCGGCAATTGTTGCGGAAAAAAAAAACAACAACCCTTCAGATTTCATTAATTACAAACCCCCCACCCTCCGGACCTCCCCAAAACTTGCCTAAAGTCTGTGGTTGTCCAGCGGGGGTCCCAGGAGCAATCTCCCGCTCTCGGGCTGTCAGCAGCCAGTAAACAAAATGGTGCCGGTGGCCCTTTGCCCTTACCATGTGTCAGGGGCTACCGGTGCCATTGGTTGGCCCCATCACATGGAAGGAGCAATGGATGGCCAGCACCATTTCTAAGATGGCGCGGGCCTACTAAGAGATACTGTGCCCACCTAGGGACTCTATTTTTCCAAGCCCTGGAGGGTAGATGTTTCCCTGCTTCTGGTGCAGGGATTCCTGCACAGATTGAGGAAAGAGATTTAAAAGTAAAAGACCCTGTGATGCTGTGGATTAAGTTGTTGTGTCATTCTTCATCAAATTTCAGCAAAAAAGGCTTTATTTTTGGACACTAACTGAGCAGTTACAGTGATTTTATTTGGCACACTCAGCAACACTCCCAGGAACAAAAAACAAAAGACATCAAACGGTCAAGGGTGGCACAATTAGATAAAAGATCTAGGCCCTGGAAGTAAGAGACTGTGTTCAAACTAGCCTGGTAAGGTTCCAGCCCCAAAGAGTAAAACAAATTCTTTAATGGCCTCACCAATGTAGGACAGGCATACCAGGGTGTGGTTACACAACATATACACAAGTTGCATTTGCTTTCCATTACAGGTTCAGCAACCAACAGCTATCCAAAAGCAAAGCACGGCAAGCAGCATTATCTGAATTTTCTAGAAAGCTGCTCACCCAGTAAAAATGTAGCTAGCAGTAATTTTTTATGGGTTTTACAGTTGCTTGATTTTGATTCAAAATATTACTACCCTTATCATAAGACTTGGGGTTAACTGTACGGAATGGCAGTTACTATCCTTAAGAGAAACATGGGAGGTAACAAGTACGGTGCGGCAGATACTACCATTTGTAACCTATAATTAAATCATCCATTGTACCTGACGACGAGGGTGGCTAATGTAACACCAATATTTAAAAAGGACTCCAGGGGCAAACTACAGACCAGTTAGCCTGACTTCAGTGCCAGGAAAAGTGTTCTAAAGATCAAAATCACAGAACATATAGAAAGAAATGGTTTAATGGAACAAAGTCAGCATGGCTTCACCCGACAAGTCTTGCCTCACAAATCTGCTTCACTTTTTTGAAGGGGTTAATAAATATGTAGATAAAGGTGAACCAGTAAATGTAGTATATTTGGATTTTCAGAAAGCATTTGACAAAGTTCCTCATGAGAAGCTTCTAAGAAAAGTAAAAAGTCATGGGACAGGTGGCGATGTCCTTTCATGTATTACAAAATGGTTAAAAGACAGGAAACAGAGTAGGATTAAATGGACAATTTTCTCAGTGGAAAAGGGTAAACAGTGGAGTGCCTCAGGGATCTGTACCAGGAACTGTGGGCCGGATTTTAAAAGGGTTATGCGCACCGGGCCTATAGCGCTTGCAAAAAGGGGCGGGGCATGGGTGGGGTGGAGTTAGAGGCCTCCGACACAGCGGCCATTGCTGCTGTGTCAAAGGATTGCGTACCGGCCAGCTGCCGGCAGGCATAAAAGGTAAAATAAAAATTTTGGGGGGGGTTAGAGTAGGGCTTGAGGGAGGAAAGGTTAGGGGAAGGGGGAAGGGAAGTTCCCATCCAGGCTGCTCCAATTGTGCACCCACTTGCGCATGCCAACCCCTGATTTTATAACTTGTGCGTGCCTGCGCGCACAAGTTATAAAATCGGGTGTATATGTGCACGCGCCGGGTAGCGCGTGCAGCTTTTTAAAATCAATATATTTATAAATGATCTGGAAAGGAATACTGCCAGTGAGGTAATCAAATTTACAGATGATACAAAATTATTCAGAGTAGTTAAATCACAAGCAGATTGTGATAAATTGCAGGAGGATCTTGTGAGACTGGAAAATTGAGTATCCAAATGGCAGATGAAATTTAATGTGGATAAGTGCAAGGTGATGCATATAGGGAAAAATAATTCTATGTTAGGTTCCATATTAGGAGCTATCACCCAGGAAAGAGATTTAGGCATCATAGTGGATAATACATTGAAATCATTGGCTCAGTATCCTGTGGCAGTCAAAAAAGAAAACCAAATGTTAGGAATTATTAGGAAGGGAATGGTTAATAAAACGGAAAATGTCAGAATGCCTCTGTATCACTCCATGGTAAGACCGCACCTTGAATACTGTGTCCAATTCTGTTCGCTGTATCTCAAAAAATATATAATTGCGATGGAGAAGGTACAGAGAAGGGCAACCAAAATGATAAAGGGGATGGAACTGTTCCCCTATGAGGAAAAACTAAAGAGGTTAGGGCTGTTCAGCTTGGAGAAGAGACGACTGAGGGGGGATATGATAGAGGTGTTTAAAATCATGAGAGGTCTAGAATGGGTAGATGTGAATCGGTTATTTACTCTTTCGGATAATAGAAGGACTAGGGGGCACTCCTTGAAGTTAGCTTGTGGCACATTTAAAACTAATTGGAGAAAATTATTTTTCACTCAACGCACAATTAAACTCTAGAATTTGTTGCCAGGGGATGTGGTTAGTGCAGTTAGTGTAGCTGGGTTCAAAAAGGATTTGGATAAGTTCTTGGAGGAGAAGTCCATTACCTGCTATTAATCAAGTTTACTTAGGGAATACCCACTGCTATTAATTGCATCAGTAGCATGGGATCTTCTTAGTGTTTGGGTAATTGCCAGGTTCTTATGGCCTGGATTGGCCACTGTTGGACACAGGATGCTGTGCTTGTTGGACCCTTGGTCTGACCCAGTATGTCAATTTCTTATGTTCTTACCATAAGAAGCTTCCTGGGCAGACTGGATGGACCATTTAGTCCTTTTCTGCCATTTGTTACTGTTTTACATCCCTTCTCTGTCTAAATTTAGACTCATTTTTATCTGTAAGACAATATCAGAGAAAAGACTCCAATTAAGCAACATTTTGGTTCTCTTGACTGAACTGTTGAGCCCATGGACATTCCACTTTGTAATTTTCAACCTTAATGCCTTACTGTTAATAATAACCAGTTTGCATACAAAGCCCGTTGCCAAAGAAACAGATCCAAATACCTCCCTCACACACACAATCTGTTCCACCAATTTAAGCAGAGCTAGAATTTAAAGCCCTTTCACGGAACATATGATGACAGACAATCCAAGTCCAAAAAATATATGTACATTTGAACCTAAGTCTGAAAAATAAATGTACATTTGAACCTAAGTAACATCCAATTGGGACAGTCAAATATAATGCACAGAAGAATTTATTCACATACATTGTCAGTGGAGACTGAGATACATCAAAGATGGGTACAGATGGCAGACTGGATGGGCCATTTGGTCTGCTTCTGCCGTCATTTCTATGTTTCTATATCAGAAGTAATTTTATTTCAAATATCTGTCTGAGTAACTATACCAAAGGACAGAGCACAGTTAGTCTGGAGCATTGTCTTTGTACTGTATTTCAACTAATATGAGCAATCTAACGTTCTGGCATTCAACACATTTTAAAGTCTCCATGGGATAGGAAGACAAACTATACTCTATCATTAATTTCTGTGTGAACTCTTGCTAGAAGCCTAGTCTGAGGCATTGGAACCAGGCGTCCAAACCTCAGCCTTGCGAAAATCTCAGGCCAAGGAAATGGTGACCTTCCGTGGCCTCGGCCTAGGCAAGGCTGAGGCTTCAGCCTGGGCCTAGTCCTCACCAGTGGATCCCCACTGGACCAGGTACATGGGGGCTGGCGGGATTCTGGTCCCAGCAGTTTTCTGGGTGAGAGGGATGGTGGTGGGGTCGGGAGGCCCCGTTTCTTTTTTTATTTGTTTTTTATACTTATTTTATTTTTTTATTAAGGTATTTTATATACCGTCGTTCCAATATAAGATCACAACGATTTACAAAGTCATAGTTTGTTTTCTGGGTCAACATTCCCATTCTCGGTCAGCATTCATATTATGGGTCAATACAAAGAGCTGGGTCAAATTCATGCATTATCTAGTTTCATGCATTATAAATACTTATTCTAGGTCAACACAAGAGCATCAAGTATGAATTAATGAAGGTGCTATTTCATTTCATTATCCTATATGCCATACTGAGAATGCAGTCTTTTACACTTATGAGTGTCTATGCTATTTTTATGCATGAAGCCCTTGTGAAAATTCATTCTATGTGTTTAGCTCAGCCATTCATCTACCTCCCATCCTTCCCCAGCATTTGCCCCCTGGGGATGTGGGAGATGGGTGAATGGTGGGGATCTGTGAGTGATGCAATCTTTCAGGCCAGTGCAAGGGTATTAGGCACTTTAACAAATCTTATAGCCTTCAGCCAACCTTTTCCTCTCAGCAGCCCTCCCCACACAAGTTAAAAATTATGCATTTATTTTTAAATTCCCTAACCTAGAAAGAGAGATTTTACATGAAAAAGGACTACTCAGTGGTCTTTTGAAAGAGAAATATTACTTACAATAACTTGTATATTATATTTACATAACTGCTGTGGTACCAGCCAGAAAACTCTGGAAAAAAAATCACTTGGAATTCATATGGTATTAGGCCTATTGTAATGCATGTTGGGTGTTAGCTAAGCCATAAGGAAACTGAATTCCAATTATAATGTAGTAAACTCTCATATCAAAACAGCTCTAACTGTCAGCATTCCCACTGTAACAAGCCTACCTATAAAAAGGTAATGCTGCAAATATTATACCAGGCCCTAAAATATCAATACAACTCCTATTAGGAAAAAAGAGCAAGCCAAACTACTCTAGAGCCCTAAACAGAAACTATACCTTAGCAGAATATTTCACCTCGGTTATAAATACCGAACACAGATAAAACTCTCCATCAAATAGAGAATAAAGAGAACATTATAATAAGCATAAACATGCAGAAAAAACTGGGTTCTGGGGGCTGGCAGGTCTTAGGCGAGAGTGTATTAGGAGTAGGCAGGAGCGTAGGTCAAGTCAGGCTAGGGTCAGAGGCAGGCGGCAGAAGAGAATGGTCAATGTCCAGGCTAAGGTCAGTGGCTGGTGGCAAACAAGATATTAGAGTCCAGGCTGAGGCTGAAGGCAGGTAGAAGGCAAGACAGGTCAGAGTCCAGACTAAGGTCAAATCAAGAAGGAAGTCCGAGGGAAGCATGGGAGTCAAAGAGATGGATGGAGACCACAGGACAAGACAAGGGGAGAGGTGGATAAGACAAATGGATGGATGAGAGAGGCTGGGCTGGAGAGCGAGGAAGGCACAGGAATAGGAGCAGGACTGCAAGATGAATCAGCATCTCACACTTGCTGAGGCAAGAGAAAGTGTCCTGGTGATGAGCTGATGATACTATCAGGCAGCATTGCAGGGACTTTCCTGCTGCGAGTCCGGTGCAGCGTATGTGAGCAGCGGTGACTCATCAAGAGGTGGAGAGGCCAGCTAAGTAGTGTGGCTCACATTTCGGCCCTGTGAGCCATGAAACATAACACCATTATCCAATTTACAACACTTGTTTTGACTTTATTTTTGTATTTAACTTTATTGATTTATTTATTTGTAATCTTGTAATATATATATGGCACTGGTTTCTTGCAGTTTATTACTTCAGGGTTAACCAGACTATACAAGGTTAAGGCTGTAGAGACCTGCAGTTCAACTGATTGCCCAGCACCAATAATGAAGTTACACACTGCATTAACATATAACAGCATTAAACTTTACTGAATAATTAGCAGACTTAATCATTCTGCTCACTCTGCAAACACATGCAAAGTGAAATAGCTCAGACATGAAATACTGCTCAAAGATTTCAACTGGTGACAATTCAGCAGCTATCTGCAATCTTTACACAGTCTTTGCATTTATTTTAAAGTCCCAGCTCGTTTTCCTACTGTGAAGCAGTTTGAATGCTGAAGGGCGGGAGATGACGTCAGCACTTCTTTGAATCCTAACTGCTGAACCCTCATTGCCAAGGGAACCCTCAGTCTCTGGCAATTCAAGTTACTAATCCTTCACAGCATGGATCCTTAATTAAAACAAACAAATTGCTCAGGAAGCAATGGTCTGTTTGCACATGCTTAAATCCTAACAGTTTGTACTAGGGATGTGAATCCTTTTTTTGACGATTTAAAACAATCGTCAGATATATTTTAAATCGTCAAAAATCGTTAGAGCCGCGATACAATAGCAATTCCCCCGATTTATCGTCAAAAAAATAGTAAATCGGGGGGGGGGGGGGAGGGCAGGAAAACCAGTACACCAAAACAACCCTAAAACCCACCCCAACCCTTTAAAACAAATCCCCCACTCTCCCGAACCCCCCCCCCCCCCAAATATGTTTTAAATTACCTGGGGTCCAGTGGGGGGGTCCCGGCGCGATCTCCTACTCTCGGGCCACGGCTGCATTAATAGAAATGGCGCCGGTGGCCCTTTGCCCTTACCTTGTGACACTCAAGGCGTGATGTCACGACGTTTGGCTTCACGGCGTGTGACGTCAGCGTTCGCTAATGCCCAAGGCAGGGCATTAGCGAATGCCGATGTCACACGCCGTGACGCCAAACGTCGTGACATCACGCCTTGAGCGAGCAAATTGCATGCACAGGCGCACAATCATTCTCCTTCGCGGGAGGGGGCCGCTTTCGCCGCCAGCTCCCTCCGCCTGGCTGAATGAACGCAGGAGAAGTGGCCGCAGCTCAGTAAGGATTCTCCCGGGAGCGATCGTGTCAGAGGACCCATGCAGGCATCCATCTTTGCCGGCAGCCCCCGGGAGGCAGGGGAGCCGCGGTCGGTCTCCAGAGGAGGGCCGCAAGAAAAAAGTAAGTTACACTTTACAATTCGAGTCGCGAGGGGGTTTCAAATGTCATTTCAAATGTCATTTGAAATGACATTTGAAATGACAGGTACCAGCGCACCCAGGATACTATATAGGTGCTGTATAAGCGCCTATAGAGTAAAATGGATTTCCTTGCGTGTAGCAGATGGACTCAGAACAAATGGGTATGGTGTGCTCGTGCTAGCAGTTGGAGACAGATCTGACGTCAGCATGTGTGGGAAATATAAGCTTTGCCAGCAAGCCATTTCATCAGGGTTAAACACTAACTTCCCTTCTCCCTGACATTTGCCTGAATAAAAGCATCACTTGTGCTTAAGCCTCTCTGCCTGGGAAAGGATACCTTTCTATCATGTATTTCTCTGGCTTGTGCTTAGCCCTGAATTCCTGGGGGAGGGGCTTGGTGTTCCCTAGTCAGAGGCAGGACAAAGTCAGGAGGTATAGATTTTAGCAGCCAATGAGATGATCCGTGCACACCCCCTGAGCCAAAGCCAATAGTGTAGGGACTCGTCTGTTGCTATGGGGAAAGTAGCCAATCATGTAATGACACATCATCTGCCTTTGTATGAATGTACAATAAAGGAGAGCGCCAAAGTGTGCTCCGGTCCTTTTGCTGCCTGCGATGAAAGCTGCCTCAAGTGTGTTCTATGCCTCCATACTCTACATCTGGTGAGCCCGACAGTGATGATAAACTCCATGCTTATTTCGGCTGGTCAAAGCTTAGGTACAACAGATTTCCAATCGTAATATTTTTAAAAAAGTACTTCTTAGTAAATTTTAAAGTATTTCTCAGCAAGTTTGTTCCCCACATTCGTGAGCATGGGCAATGATTTGACTGTACAGCAGAGGCTACATGCCAGAGAGCTGCAGCAAATCATCAATAATCATTATTTCATCACCAGAAGAAAAATAGCGCAAATCAGCCTGGGGGACTTAGAAAAATTAATAAGTGAAATAGCTTGCCGTTGCCCTTGGTATTCACAGGCGGGAACTCTGAATATCCAAGATTGGATTTTAATCGGCAATTGTCTTCATACGGCTCCCAGAGCTCCCATAAAGCAAAGATTAATCTGGCAAAAATGTACAGAGGCCATCAAACACATAGAAAAAAAAAGTTTAAAGACAGCAGTTTCAAACCATGTGCTTTTAGAAGCAGGCAGACTCAATCAGAATACCCTTCCCCCATCTTATGCTCAGTCTCCCTCAGAGACAGCAAATTCTTTGTATCAGCTCTCCATACCCACACCCAAGCCCATTCACACCTTCCCCACTTCTTTAGAAAAGCAGTCCTTGAGAACAATTGAGCCACAACCTGGCCTGGGTGGGGCGATTAGCATTGAATTTCAGCAGAAAGAAAACCTTACAGAAAAAGAATTGTTGGAAGGACTTCAAGCCTTCCCCATCACAGAAAAGAACCATGAACAAAGGGGGACAGAAAATGAAATAGAACATCTGGGGACACACACTCACATGGCTCCTGTGGCTTCCTCTGCGTCCACCTCAGAGAAAAGGCCCCAGGAAATTGAAAACACTGAGGTCAGAAAAACTAGCCTTCCTCCATCTTGCCTGCAACCCCCTTCCCCCACCAACCACTCCCTGTACCCCCATTTGCCATTGCCTGAGACAGTCATTAATTCTGCATCATCAATTTGTCCAGGTAAATTACCATCTCAAACCACTGCTCCCGGTAACAATTTATGTGCCGCGGTTAGCATGGGATTTCACCTAGAACATGGAAATCTCACAAGAGAGGAATTATTGAAAGGGATTCAAGCTTCTCCCATTACAAAGGGGATTAAACATAAGAACATAAGAACATAAGAAATTGCCATGCTGGGTCAGACCAAGGGTCCATCAAGCCCAGCATCCTGTTTCCAACAGAGGCCAAACCAGGCCACAAGAACCTGGCAATTACCCAAACACCTAGAAGTTCCCATGCTACTGATGCAATTAATAGCAGTGACTATTCCCTAAGTAAACTTGATTAATAGCAGTTAATGGACTTCTCTTCCAAGAATTATCCAAACCTTTTTTGAACCCAGCTACACTAACTGCACTAACCACATCCTCTGGTAACAAATTCCAGAGATTTATTGTGCGTTGAGTGAAAAAGAATTTTCTCCAATTAGTCTTAAATGTGCTACTTGCTAACTTCATGGAATGCCCCCTAGTCCTTCTATTATTCGAAAGTGTAAATAACCGAGTCACATCTACTCGTTCAAGACCTCTCATGATCTTAAAGACCTCTATGATATCCCCCCTCAGCCGTCTCTTCTCCAAGCTGAACAGCCCTAACCTCTTCAGCCTTTCCTCATAGGGGAGCTGTTCCATCCCCTTTATCATTTTGGTTGCCCTTCTCTGTACCTTCTCCATTGCAACTATATCTTTTTTGAGATACGGCGACCAGAATTGTACACAGTATTCAAGGTGTGGTCTCACCATGGAGCGATATAGAGGCATTATGACATTTTCCGTTTTATTAACCATTCCCTTCCTAATAATTCCTAACATTTTATTTGCTTTTTTGACTGCTGCAGCACACTGAGCTGACGATTTCAATGTATTATCTACTATGATGCCTAGATCTCTTTCTTGGGTGGTAGCTCCTAATATGGAACCTAACATCGTGTAACTACAGCTAGGGTTATTTTTCCCTATATGCAACACCTTGCACTTGTCCACATTAAATTTCATCTGCCATTTGGATGCCCAATCTTCCAGTCTTGCAAGGTCCTCCTGTAATGTATCACAGTCTGCTTGTGATTTAACTACTCTGAATAATTTTGTATCATCCGCAAATTTGATAACGTCACTCATCGTATTCCTTTCCAGATCATTGATATATATATTGAAAAGCACCGGTCCAAGTACAGATCCCTGAGGCACTCCACTGTTTACCCTTTTCCACTGAGAAAATTGACCATTTAGTCCTACTCTCTGTTTCCTGTCTTTTAACCAGTTTGTAATCCACGAAAGGACATCGCCTCCTATCCCATGACTTTTTAGTTTTCGTAGAAGCCTCTCATGAGGGACTTTGTCAAATGCCTTCTGAAAATCCAAATACACTACATCTACCGGTTCACCTTTATCCACATGTTTATTAACCCCTTCAAAAAAATGAAGCAGGTTTGTTAGGCAAGACTTCCCTTGGGTAAATCCATGTTGACTGTGTCCCATTAAATCATGTCTTTCTATATGCTCTACAATTTTGATCTTGAGGATAGTTTCCACTATTTTTCCCGGCACTGAAGTTAGGCTCACTGGTCTATAGTTACCCGGATCACCCCTGGAGCCTTTTTTAAATATTGGGGTTACATTGGCCACCCTCCAGTCTTCAGGTACAATGGATGATTTTAATGATAGGTTACAAATTTTAACTAATAGGTCAGAAATTTCATTTTTGAGTTCCTTTAGTACCCTGGGATGCATACCATCCGGTCCAGGTGTCTTGCTACTCTTTAGTTTGTCAATCTGGCCTACTACATCTTCCAGGTTGACAGTGATTTCGTTCAGTTCGTCTGACTCATCACCCCTGAAAACCAACTCCGGAACTGGTATCTCCCCAACATCCTCACTAGTAAACACGGAAGCAAAGAATTCATTTAGTCTTTCTGCAATGGCCTTATCTTCCCTAAGAGCCCCTTTAACCCCTCGGTCATCTAATGGTCCAACCGACTCCCTCACAGTTTTCTTGCTTTGGATATATTTTAAAAAGTTTTTATTATGAGTTTTTGCCTCTATGGCCAACTTCATTTCAAATTCTCTCTTCGCTTGTTTTATCAATGTTTTACACTTAACTTGACAATGCTTATGTTTTATCCTATTTTCTTCAGATGGATCTTTCTTCCAATTTTTGAAGGATGATTTTTTGGCTAAAATAGCCTCTTTCACCTCACCTTTTAACTATGACGGTAATCGTTTTGCCTTCCTTCCACCTTTCTTAATGCGTGGAATACATATGGACTGCGCCTCTAGGATTGTATTTTTAAACAATGTCCAAGCCTGTTGAACACTTTTAACCTTTGCAGCTGCACCTTTCAGTTTTTTTCTGACTATTTTCCTCATTTTATCAAAGTTTCCCTTTTGAAAGTTTAGTTTTTAAGCTGCAGATTTACTTATTGTCCCCCTACCAGTTATTAGTTTAAATTTGATCATGTTATGATCACTGTTGCCAAGTGGCCCCACCACCGTTACCTCTCTCACCAAATCCTGTGTTCCACTAAGAATTAAATCTAAAATAGCTCCCTCTCTTGTTGGTTCCTGAACCAATTGCTCCATGAAACAATCATTTATTACATCCAGGAACTTTATATCTCTAGCAAGTCCTGATGTTACATTTACCCAGTCAATATTGGGGTAATTGAAATCTCCCATTATTATTGCACTGCCAAATTGGTTTGCTTCCCTGATTTCTCTTAGCATTTCATCATCTGTCTGACCATTTTGTCCAGGTGGACGGTAGTATACTCCTATCACTATACTCTTACCCAACACACATGGGATTTCTACCCATATAGATTCTACTGAGCATTTAGTCTCTTGTATGATCTTTATCCTGTTGGACTCTATACCTTCCCGGACATAAAGTGCCACACCCCCGCCAAGTTGATCCTCCCTATCATTGCGATATAATTTGTACCCTGATATAGCACTGTCCCATTGGTTATCCTCCTTCCACCAAGTTTCTGTGATGCCAATTATGTCAATCTCATCATTTGCTGCTATACACTCTAACTCTCCCATCTTACTTCTTAGACTTCTGGCATTGGCATATAGACATTTCAAAGTGTGTTTTTTGTTTGTTTTAACAACCTGCTTTTCAGTTGTTTGGGATAATTCGGAAATCATTAGTTTTGGTGATTTTTTACATATAGGCATATGGACTATATTTGCTTTTAATGGAACCTCTCTGTTGGGATGCCCTAACTCTCCTGTTTCATTAGTATCCTTCAAGGATACATTTCTCCGAACCATGCACTGCTGAGTGACTGTCGGCTTTCCCCCTTGTTCTAGTTTAAAAGCTGTTCTATCTCCTTTTTGAAAGTTAGTGCCAGCAGCTTGGTTCCACTCTGGTTAAGGTGGAGCCCATCCTTTCGGAAAAGTCTCCCCTTTCCCCAAAAGTTTCCCCAGTTCCTTACAAAGCTGAATCCCTCTTCCCTACACCATCGTCTCATCCACGCATTGAAACTCTGGAGCTCTGCCTGCCTCTGGGGTCCTGCACGTGGAACAGGAAGCATTTCAGAGAATGCCACCCTGGAGGTTCTGGATTTTAGCTTCCTACCTAATATCCTAAATTTGGCTTCCAGAACCTCTCTCCCACACTTTCCTATGTCGTTGGTGCCCACATGTACCACGACAGCTAGCTCCTCCCCAGCACTGTCTATAATCCTATCTAGGTGGCGCGTGAGGTCTGCCACCTTCGCACCAGGCAGGCAAGTTACCAGGCGGTCCTCACGTCCACCAGCCACCCTGCTATCTACATTTCTAATAATTGAATCGCCAACTATGATGGCAGGCCTAACCCTTCCCTCCTGGGCAGTAGCCCTGGGAGACTTGTCCTCGGTGCAAGAGGACAATACATCACCTGGAGAGCAGGTCCTTGCTACAGGATCACTTCCTGCTACACCAGGGTGATGTTCTCCTACTGGGAGACCTTTCTGATCCAAGGCAGCACTAGGGCTGCCAGACTGGATTTGGGACTTGACTACTATGTCCCTGAAGGTCTCGTCAATGTACCTCTCTGTCTCCCTCAGCTCCTCCAAGTCTGCTACTCTAGCCTCCAGAGATCGGACTCGTTCCCTGAGAGCCAGGAGCTCTTTGCACCGGGTGCACACATACAATCTCTCACCGGCAGGTAAAAAATCATACATGTGACACTCAATGCAAAAGACTGGAAAGCCTCCCTCTTGTTGCTGGACTGCTGCCTTCATCTTAGTTTTATTGAGTTCCTAGTTAAGTTTAAGATACTAAGGGAGTTGGAATGAGAGTAGTTTAAATTTACAGGTGAATTTACTAATTAATCAGCTAGTTTCCTACAAGGGGATGATTAAACTTTCAGTAAGGGCTGGTACAATAGTATGATTTAGATAAGACCCTGATTGATTTTTGATGAAAAACTGTCTCGTGCCTAAAAATCAAGGGTTGAGTGGGTGGGAAAGAAAGATACTGGAATTAATTATCTCTGGCTTGCTTATTACCTCAGACACACACAAACTCTAAATAATATATCCCTTAATTTCACCTTTCACCAACTTTTATAAGCCCAAAACTTTCTGAAAGCTATACTTACCAATCCTCTTTAACCACCGTTAATCTTCACTCAGTTAATGGAAGGGTTTGAGATTCGCGCGCCGTTAGGCAGTATGCAGATGAGCCTTCCGGTCCTCCTCTACTGCAAAGGAATGCTGGGCCTCTGGAAGCTGGGCTATGGACGCCAATCCCTGGATCACTTGCGGTGACTTCTGGACCCCTCTCCCGGGGGATGCTGGGAGCAGTATGCAGATGAGCCTTCCAGTCCTCCTCTACTGCAAAGGAATGCTGGGCCTCTGGAAGCTGGGCTATGGACGCCAATCCCTGGATCACTTGCGGTGACTTCTGGACTCCTCTCCCGGGGGATGCTGGGAGCAGTATGCAGATGAGCCTTCCGGTCCTCCTCTACTGCAAAGGAATGCTGGGCCTCTGGAAGCTGGGCTATGGACGCCAATCCCTGGATCACTTGCGGTGACTTCTGGACCCCTCTCCCGGGGGATGCTGGGAGCAGTATGCAGATGAGCCTTCCGGTCCTCCTCTACTGCAAAGGAATGCTGGGCCTCTGGAAGCTGGGCTATGGACGCCAATCCCTGGATCACTTGCGGTGACTTCTGGGTGTGGCAGCAAATGCCATGAGCAGTGGCTATGCCCACAGGTCTTCAAAGAAATCAGCGTATAAGACCTTGGGCCAAGCAGCTGCACTCCTGCGTTACAAGCAAAGAAAATATCAATATGAAAAAAAGGATTTAATTAGACTCCTGTGTTACAAGCAAAGAAAATATCACTATGAAAAAAAAAATGGTTTCTCTTAACAAACAGTACAGATTTGGAAAAAAAATGGTTTCTCTTAACAGACAGTACAGAATTGGGAAAAAAATGGTTTCTCTTAGTCTTTGAAAGGAGTAGTTTCTCTTTGAATTCAGTTACAAAAAATCTGCATACTTTGAGAGTATTTTCCCCCACAAAGTGTATGCATAGCCTTATGTTAAAACTGTACTGAAATTTGAACAATTGCTGTGTAAATTACATGTGAAATGTTCACTTCTTGCAAAATTAATTTGGCTCACATTTAAAATGACTCCATTTCTCTGAGATTTAAGTTTATAGTTTGAATTGCCAGCACACAGAACTTGTATCTTTACTGTGATTCTCCCTAAAGTAAATTAAAATAGAATCTGTCTGCAAGGAATCAGCAAGTCCTCGCCAGCCATTGTCTGTGGTTGATGTTATCTATTGTTAAACAATGCTATCTTTAAGTTCCTATTGACTGAAGGATTAATTCCTTGGGTGCAGTTCTTTTCTTTTGAGAAACACTGCTCCTCCCCCCCTTTACTGGCTTTCTGTTAACTCTTGCTTGCCACTCATGGGGGAGGGAGGGAGAACTTTTGAAAAGAAAAAAACTGGACTTAGTCCTGCAGTTTCTCTCTCTAGTTTCTACTACACTAGCCCTTCCTCCCAATATGTTATTTAACCTTTTAATACTTTCAAACTTCGTTAATACTGAACTGAGATTACTGTACAGCGTGTTTAATTTCCTATTCTAATAATTATAAGAAGAAATTCTATTCTGATATTCCACATTGAAAGTAAGCTCAGAGTATTATTGATTGCAACCTGGAACAATAGTTGCAATCTATAAAGTAAAGATGGGGTCTCCACTAGGAGGCGCTATGCTATTCTACAAGTTATATTATATTATTGTTTTAATAATTCTGTTGTATAATAGTTTTTATTTTTCAGGCCTACAGACCTTCTGTATTAAAGAAACTTCAGTTTTATTTTCTTTTTCACAAATTTTTACAGAATTCTGAACCTTATAATTTTTACTGACAGAGGTTGCTACATATAAAGCAATCCCTCCCAAGCCTTTTCTTGCAAATCCAAATTGATTTTATTAAATTGAATGATAGAATTGATTCTTCAAGGTTAAAAAAGTAAAAACTTCACTTTTATCCTTACCTTAGTAATTTTTTGCTGTATGCCAGTTTTTAATATTTTCCAGATTTACAGCCTTCCTGCCATGAGGAGATGTGAAGGTGAACACTTTGCATTTTATTTTAACATTTTTCTAATGCCTTTTGACTTTTGACTTTTGATCCTTGATCTAATTTTGTTTTTGATAACTTTTTGATAAGATTTTTAGCTCAAATTATGTGTTATCTGTTGTCTGTCCAGATGCCAAGAAGACTATGAATGAACATTTGCAGGATGGATGAATATGTGTCAGTTTTGTGTAAATGAATATTTGCAAGATGAATGAATATATGTCAGTCTTGTGTAACATATGTTTAATGTAATGTCTAATATACTTGTCATTTGATTCTGCTTACTACAAATGACTTTTCCTTTAAACGATTAATTTACATTTATGCTAATTTACTGATTGAAAATTGATCACTGCATAAAAACTTTCTTGATAATGGGGTTACCCTCTGTTCTGAAAACTAATAATGGCTCTGCTTATTGCAGCCATTCCTTTGCATGAATTTTGTCAATAATTGAACATTAAATACTTATTTGGCATCCCCTACAACACCACAGGGCAAGCCATTGTGGAGAGAGCCAATCATACCCTTAAGAGCTCTGGACCAAACAAAAAGAAAAAGGAGGGATTGCCCCTGAATTTTCCCCTAAGAAGGACTGGCTGAACAAAGTAATTCCCCTAAGAAGGACTGGCTGAATAAAGTATTGTTTAAATCATCTCAAACATATCAAATTTAAGACCACAGCCATGAGTAATCATTATGGGACTAGGGTTAGTCACCCACAGCCATCAGTTTTGTATAGAATATTTAATGTCTGGTACGGTCCCGTTCCCTTAAAATGGGGAACGAGGATATGTTTCTCTGCTTGCTTCCACAGTTATATCAAGCCGTGGAAAGATGGAAAGGTGTCCAGGTCTACAGGACCCGATCCCCAACTTCTCCATGAGCCTCCACAGCCCTCAGAAGGACAGAGACCGGACTCCTTGCAAAAAGCAGCACCACATGACCTGGAGACAGATCAAGGCCCTATCCAACCAATCTGCACAACTCTTAGAACAGCAAGGCCTTGAGAAAACTCCAGAGAACTTATTAGCCGCCTTTTCTTGCCTGAATGCCAACTCATTAACAATTGTGTTCTGCATCCTCATCTTTTGCCTTATTTCTCCAGCTATGGCGAATTCAGAACAAGGACTCTGACAGGACAACATGTACGTCCTCGATGCACAGAACTTTTCACACCTGTTGAATCAAACAGACTGTTGGATCTGCACACACATGCCAACCCAAGCCTGCGGAGAACTACCGATGCATGCTGTACCATTTAACCTTACAGTATGGACTAATTATCCTTTACAGAGAGGTTTTCATTAACTCTCCAGTTAATAATACCATACTACACATTGGTAGCTGTATTCAAGAGACTGCCGCTCTTTGTTGGGACTATGATACAGGGGATGGAAAGGGAATTCAGGTGGGAAATATCCATATTGTAACTGAACTTTTGTATTAATCACTGAACACTTACATAAGTATACCACATATATGTATGCAATTGGCAGATTTCAGGATGTGCAGTGGGAGACCCAAGCAGGTACAGAAAGTATAGAGGGGATGAAGGATTTACCCTTTGTAGTTATATAGCCCAAATGATAACCAATGACATGTCCACTAATCTGTTAGGAAACATATGGATGTTATGTGGGCATAGAGCATATATGTACATTTCCCCAAGATGGAGAGACAGATGCACTTTAGGCTACATCCTCCCCTCATACTATGCAGTCAAAAATTTACCCAAAGCAAGGCTCTGTAACAAAAGGGAGGCGATAAATAATCCCATAGAAAAGTATACAGAAACTCAGATAGCTAGAAGCCTGTTTCCTCCAATGGGAACAGCTATGAATTACAGGGACTTACACATCCTAGCTAACTGGACGACTGCCCTATTTAATCAGACAGTCCATGCATTAAAACTACTCACAACAGAAGTCTCTCAGATTAAAGAAGTAGCATTACAGAACAGCTATACCTTAGACACAATTTTAGCCTTAAAGGGTGGTGTTTGTGCATTAATTGGATCTCATTGCTGTGTGTACATATCAGACTATAAAGCAAACCTCACACATACCATAGAGCAGACAGAAACCATGGTTGCTGATGCACCACTTTCAGACAGAATACCTACTTCTCCATGGGACTGGCTATGGTCCTGACTCCCTGATATTTCTGGTCTCAAAAGGGTGATTTCTATTATAATTACCATAATTGTCTTAATTGTTTGCCTGTGATGCTGTATTCAGTGCATACCCAACCTCATATCCATACTGAAACCTTGCTCTCAGCCCGAATACAAAGATGTCTTGTAAGATGCCTAATAGGGAATCATGAGCCCTGCAACGTTGGCACACCACGCTGCACCAGCTCTGGGCGATATGGAGATTCAGGAGCTCATCGGCAGCTGGCACACCACGTCGAATCAGCTTTCTTCTCTCCATAATCCCCCTTCCCCTATTTCCAGCCCATACCAAGACATAACAGATTTCAGTAAGGGTCTAAAGCTTTACTGAGCTGCCTAAACAAAAACAGAAAGGGTGAGATGTGGGAAATATAAGCTTTGCCAGCAAGCCATTTCATCAGGGTTAAACACTAACTTCCCTTCTCCCTGACATTTGCCTGAATAAAAGCATCACTTGTGCTTAAGCCTCTCTGCCTGGGAAAGGATACCTTTCTATCATGTATTTCTCTGGCTTGTGCTTAGCTCTGAATTCCTGGGGGAGGGGCTGGGTGTTCCCTAGTCAGAGGCAGGACAAAGTCAGGAGGTATAGATTTCAGCAGCCAATGAGATGATCCGTGCACACCCCCTGAGCCAAAGCCAATAGTGTAGGGACTCGTCTGTTGCTATGGGGAAAGTAGCCAATCATGTAATGACACATCATCTGCCTTTGTATGAATGTACAATAAAGGAGAGCGCCAAAGTGTGCTCCAGTCCTTTTGCTGCCTGCGATGAAAGCTGCCTCAAGTGTGTTCTATGCCTCCATATTCAACAAGCATGGGGTACATAAACCTCCGTAGGAAGTGCAGCTGCTCAGTAATTTCCGTCTCCAAAGCACTTTGGAGCTATCTCGCGCTCGCAGAGCGTTTTTCTAAATTCTAACGACTAAATTCATAGAAGAATCCTACCTGAAGACGAGCCCCGCACTCCTGCGGTGATACCATTCGGTCCCTCCCCCAGTTGAGTTTCCCGGGGTGATTTCCGTGGTCCCTCGGAGGTAAGAGCCTTGGTCCGGTGGCCGACTCGCGGCAGGGACCTAGCCCCCGAATGAGAAGGGCTCGGGCGCGGCATAGAGGCAGCCTCGGTCCCGGTGAGGACTTGGCCCCCGAGCGAGACGAGTTCGGGCGTGGCCTAAAGGCAGCAGGTGCACTTCCTCGAGCGCGGCGGTGACGGTAATCACCCTCTCCCCCCGCAGCCGGAGACCGCCCGGGTCACAGCCGGGAAGCGCCGAAGACAAGGTAAGGCGTACATCTTTATTTGTTGGTCTCCAAGGAAGCGAGGATTAGCGGGGTCTGCCTACGTGGCAGCCCGCCAAGGAGGTCGCCATTTTGCCTGCCTGCTCGCCGTTGCCATCTGCCCTGGTTTGTTGCCTCGCTCTAGCGCTCAGGCCAGACTGAGCGCACAGGCGACGGGCGTATATGATAGGCGCCCGAAAATACTTGTTGCTAAGTGGTTGCTAGGCACATGTTGCTAGGCGCACGTCGCTAGGCGCATGTCGCTAGGCGCACGTTGCTTGGCGCACGTTGCTTGGCGCATGTTGATAAGCGCACGATCCTAGGCGCACGTTGCTTGGCACATGTTGATAGGCGCACATTCATAGGCGCACATTGATAAGCGCGCATTGATAAGTGCATGTTCCTAGGTGAATGTTGCTTGGCGCCCATGGTGAGGCGCCCGTGGTGAGGCGCACATTAGTAGGCGCACGTCTTTCGAGCATATTACAAGGCGCGTACTCCGGCTGGGAGCACACCGCATACAGACGTGATGGAGCGTAAGAGAGCCCATGCGTCCGCAGAGCCAGCGCCTCCAGAATCAGGCATGAAAGCTCTAGGCCTCTGCTCAGCATGCAACCTCAGAGCTACACAGAGCGATGAGGCAGACTCCCTATGTGCCCACTGTGAGGAGGCCCTGGGAGTTCCAGGCCAGGGTTGGTCCCAGCCCAGCGTACTTGCCAGTTCCTCAGGGAACACCCCGGACCTAGCAGGCCGCGGTGAGCAGCCAGGGAACCCGAGAGACCTGGTGCCCCTAAGGTTAGAACCTGCTTCCCTCTCCTGGGTGGAATTATTCAAGGGGATTCATGCCTTTGTCAAGATGCAGTCTGATCCCCGAACGGACCCATACGCGCCGGATGACCAGGCCCCTGGACCCTCAAGTCCTAGGCACAGCCACTTGCCTCCCGGAAGCCCCACTTATGGGGATTCAGATTGCTCTGAGGATGACGGCGAGCCCCCCGAGGAGGGAGAACTTCCCTCGGGGATGGAACCATATCGGACCATGAGACGCTTCTTTCTGAAGGAGGATCTCCCAGACCTGGTCTCTCAATGCCTGTCGGAGCTGGCTATCCCGGGCCAAGACAACCCAGGGGAACCTAGAATGAACCCCCTGCTAGAGGGTCGGCGCCAAACGGCTCGCCATTTTCCCCTCCTGCAAGCAGCACAGCAGCTAATCGATCTGGAGTGGAATGCGCCGGAGGCATCATTCAAAGGGGGTCGGGCCTTGTCGGGCATGTACCCCCTGGACCCGGCAACCAGGGAGCTGCTGGCGTGCCCTAAGGTAGACGCCATAGTCTCCGCAATTGTGAAGCGCACCACCATTCCGGTGGGGGGGGGGGTGGGTGGCCCTCAAGGATGCACATGACCGGCGCATGGACGCCTTTCTGAAACAAGCCTTTGAGGTGGCAGCCATGTCCCTACGAATTGCGACCTGCTGCACCATGGTGACGCATTCCTGTTTATCACAAGCTAGGAACAACACCCCGGGAGAAGAAATGGAATCCGCTCTCTCGTTCCTCACTGATGCAGCCTCCGACCTAGTCCGTACGGCAGCCAAGGGAGTGTCATCCTCAGTGGCAGCCAGGAGACACCTCTGGCTTCGAAATTGGTCGGCCGACTCCTCCTCCAAGACACGCCTCACGAGAATGCCCTTTACGGGTTCCCTCCTGTTCGGCAGCGATCTCGAGAAACTGGCTAATAAATGGGGCGCCTCTCCATTACCCTGTCTACCAGAAGACAGGTCAAGGAGGAGCCAGCGCCCTGGTCCTAGGCCATCCATAGGTAGAAACTCTCAGCGCTTCAATCCTTACAGGACCAAGCACCTCGTCCTCAGACCAGGCACCAGTCCTTTCGAACCAAGCACAACAAGAGGAGAACCGGCTTGGGTTCGGGTCCCGGCCGCACCCCACAATGAGAATCAGCCGACCCATCTGGGGGAAGAAGCCATAGGGGGCAGGCTAACCCTCTTCTACCGCAGGTGGGTTGAGATTACCTCGGACCAGTGGGTCCTCGCCATCATCCGAGAAGGGTATTACCTGGACTTTCTTCGGCTCCCTCCGGACAGGTTTGTGGAATCTCCTTCTCCACCCCTCAAGAGGGCGGCGCTGGAAGCTACCTTGCGGAGGCTCCTGTCCCTAAAAGCCATATTCCCAGTGCCTGCATGGGAGGTAAATTCTGGGCATTATTCCATTTATTTCATAGTACCCAAGAAAGAGGGCACTTTCAGGCCCGTCCTGGACCTCAAGTCAGTCAACCGACACCTATGGGTCCCCAGCTTTCGAATGGAAACTCTGCGGTCTATCAAAAGTGCAATACAGCCAGGGGAGTTTCTCACATCCCTAGATCTGTCAGAAGCCTACTTGCATATCCCAATCCATCGGGATCACCAGCGCTACTTACCCTTCAAAGTCCTGAACCAACACTTCCAGTTCCGAGCTTTACCCTCCGGGTTAGCCACTGCGCCATGGACCTTTACCAAGGTCATAGTAGTAGTGGCGGCGTCACTCAGGAAGGAAGGAATTCTCGTCCATCCCTACCTAGACGATTGGCTGATCAGGGCAAAGTCACCGGAGGAGAGCCACCAGGCAACCAACAGAGTGATCTCTCTTCTGGAAAGCCTAGGTTGGGTAGTCAACCCAAACAAGAGCTCCTTACAGCCTTCTCAGGCGCTGGAATACCTAGGAGTCCGATTCGACACCCAGGAAGACAAGGTCAGCTTGACATCCAAGAGGAGATCAAAGCTCCAGAATCGTCGGCAGGCCCTGCTGAGCACCACCTGACCCACAGCTTGGGATTACCTACAGGTCCTCGGCCTCATGGCATCCACTCTGGAGGTGGTACCATGGGCACAGGCTCATATGAGACCATTACAACGCGCCTTCCTATCTCGGTGGAGCCCACGATCACAGAACTAAACCATACACCTACCTCTACCAGCCAGAGTGCGGAATCAGCTACGCTGGTGGTTGCAGCCCGGCCACATGAGCCGGGGGTCAAGAATGTCCTCCCCAACCTGGACCCTGCTCACTACAGATGCCAGCCTGAATGGATGGGGAGCACACTGCGAAGAATTAACCGCCCAAGGGCGGTGGAACAAAGAAGAGTCGGGGTGGAACATCAACCGACTGGAGGCACGGGCAGTCAGACAAGCCTGCCTGCGATTTGCCCACAGACTTCGAAACAGAGCGATCAGAGTGATGTCGGACAACGCCACCACGTGGCATACATCAACCGACAGGGCGGAACCAGAAGCCGACAGGTATCCTTAGAAATAGCCCCCCTGATGGCTTGGGCGGAGGCAAATCTCCAGGACATCTCCGCCGTCCACATCGCCGGGAAGGACAACACCACAGCAGATTTCCTCAGCAGAGAAAGCCTAAACCCGGGGGAATGGCAGCTGTCGCCCACAGCTTTCCAGATGATTGTGGATCAGTGGGGGACTCCGGGCATGGACCTACTAGAGGACAGGTCCAACGCTCAGGTACCCAGATACTTCAGTCGCAGGTGAGATCCTCTCTCCCACGGGATAGACGCCCTGGTACAGCCATGGCCTCAGGGGATCCTGCTATATGCCTTTCCTCCATGGCCCCTGCTGGGCGCCATTATACAC
Source organism: Rhinatrema bivittatum (assembly GCF_901001135.1). Lineage (NCBI taxonomy): Eukaryota > Metazoa > Chordata > Amphibia > Gymnophiona > Rhinatrematidae > Rhinatrema > Rhinatrema bivittatum. The sequence continues at coordinate 754,771,238 of NC_042616.1, forward strand.
AAGATTCAGCGGCACAGAGGCCTAGTTCTTCTAGTGGCCCCGGACTGGCCAAGAAGACCCTGGTACGCAGACATGAGAAGACTACTGGCAGGGAATCCATTACCCCTGCCTCCACACAGGGACCTGCTGCGGCAAGGTCCCATCCTCCACGAGGATCCAGCTCAATTCTCTCTTACGGTCTGGCCATTGAGAGGGCTAGACTGAAGAAAAGAGGATACTCGGGGCCGGTAATAGATACACTCCTCCGAGCACGCAAGTTCTCCACATCACTAACATATATAAGGATCTGGAGAGTATCTGAAGCCTGGTGCGACTCTCACAGCACCAATCCACATGCCGCTACAATCCCCGTCATTTTGGATTTCCTGCAAGATGGACTTCAGAAGGGTCTGTCCCTCAACTCCATCAAGGTTCAGGTGGCAGCGCTATCCTGCTACGGTCCCAGAAGTGACGGCAACAGCATTGCCACACACCCAGACGTTTCACATTTCCTGAAAGGAGTCAAACACATTCGCCCGCCACTGAAGTGGCCAGTGCCCCTGTGGAACCTCAACCTAGTTTTGGATTTCCTGGCAGGACCCGCCTTCAGGCCCCTTCGAGGCCTGTCCCTCTGTTTGTTAACCTTGAAGACGGTGTTCTTGCTGGCCGCATGCTCCGCACGCCGCATCTCAGAGCTACAAGCGTTGTCCTGCCGCGATCCGTTTCTCAGAATCACGCCAAGGGCTATCCCTCTTCGCACGGTTCCTTCCTTCTTACCCAAGGTAGTCTCACACTTCCACCTCAACCAAACCATATCCTTGCCAACCACGGAAGGTTTGAAGAAGTCGGAAGAAGGTCGAATACTGCGCCATCTCGACATTGGCAGGCTGCTGTCCAGATACCTGGAAATGTCGGAAGCAGTATGAAAGACGGACCACCTGTTCGTCCTTCACGCGGGAAGAAGCAAGGGGAAGCGGCCTCACTGGCAACCATTGCCCGCTGGATCAAAGAAGTTATCAAGGCAGCCTACATAAAAGCGGGAAAGCCACCACCTCTACGGGTCAAGGCTCACTCTACCAGAGCGCAAGCGGCCTCCTGGGCAGAAACTAGGATGCTGTCACCTGCAGAGATATGCAGAGCGGCAACATGGTCCTCCCTCCATACCTTCTCCAGATTCTACCGTCTGGACATCCAGGCCAGGGAGGACACAGCATTTGCAAGGGCAATCCTAACCGGGCCTCGGGCAACCTCCCACCCAGTCTGGGAGTAGCTTTTGTACATCCCATTTGTTCTGAGTCCATCTGCTACACGCAAGGAAATGGAGAGATTACTTACCTGATAATCTCGTTTTCCTTAGTGTATGCAGATGGACTCAGCATCCCGCCCGGCTGCCGGTATACATGGGGGATTCACCGACTCACGGTAAGCCTTGTTTCCTAGTATAGGGCATCCACCCTGCCGGGTGTCGACGCCTTCCGGTTGAGAACACTGGCGGTCTCCAGCTACTATCAATCGGTCAGGTTAATCATGTTCATTTAATCGATCGGTCAGTTACACATATATCCATAAAGCTTTTGCAAGGAAGATTACTGAGCAGCTGCACTTCCTGCGGGGTATATGTACCCCCTGCTGACATCAGATCCGTCTCCAACTGCTAGCACGAGCACACTATACCCATTTGTTCTGAGTCCATCTGCATACACTAAGGAAAATGAGATTATCAGGAAAGTAATCTCTCCATTGCGCTTCATGGACGTGCGTTGGACGCGTGTTGGACACGGCTTGAATTTGCATGCGATTTTAATACAGTATCGAGTGGTAGGTGAGCCGGACTGTGCGTGCGGCAAACGCGTGTGCGCCCGGCACTAACGCAGCTCTTCCTACCGCTCCTTACTGTATCGGACCGTAAGAAAACAAATATATCCTGGTCAGACCACTCTATCATCTACACAAACTTATATTCAAATTGTAAACTTACAACAAGAAAAAGCACAACTAAATCCTTCTCATACAGTCCACCTTTTTGCATCAAAACTCTTCAAGCAAATCTACAAACTGAACTAACAAACATAGACCTATCAAACACAGAAAACACAACATCATCCTGGGTTACCATAACTAGAACTGTAGCAGACAAGATAAACCCCATGATAAAGAAAACAATAAAAGAACCAAAAAATCAGAACCTTTGGTACAACGACAACATCAGAGTAGCCAAATGGAAACTCAGAAAAAAAGAGAAATCTTGGAGAAACAACAAAACAACCACACTACTCAACGCATACAGAGCACAACTAGCAGAATACAAAAAACTCATCCATAAAACAAAAAAAGACTTTTACACTAACAAAATAAACAAATACTAACATAACCCTAAGATGCTCTTCAACATAGTAAAAAGCCTAACCAGTCACAATCAACACCAAAGATCTATAGTAAAGACTTCGCAGATTTCTTTAATGAAAAAATCAAAATCCTCATAAAGAACAACCTCAAAAATGACTCACAAGATCAGAAAATACAGAACATTCAAACAAAAAGCTGGCCTAACTTTGAGACAGCATCTTCTCTGGAAATACAAATGATCATTAAAAAAATGAACCCAGCCAAACACCCTATTGACGCCATACCCATTACAACGATAAAAAATCTTGAACCATCAATAACTAAGACAATAACTGACATCGTAAACCTTTTCCTCATGGAAGGAAACTACCCAGAAAGCCTAAAATCTACAATCATCAAACCCATTATGAAAGCAGCCCCCTCCCGCGAAGGAGAATGAATGTGCGCCTGTGCGTGCAATTTGGCTGCTCAAGGCGTGACGTCACGACGTTTGGCGTCACGGTGTGTGACGTCGGCGTTCGCTAATGCACTACCTTGGGCACCCAAATTGCATTCATTCACCTTCGCCGGCGCTCAATGAGCGCTCATTCACTATCCGCGAAAGCGGCCCCCTCCAGCGAAGGAAAATGCTACCCATGCAATTTGCCTTCAGAAAGCAACTGAGCATGGAGACTCTACTACTAGCAATGAACGACTTCGTACTTTTTCTTGAAAATGGCCACAGCTACCTTTTTTGAAAATGGCCACAGCTACCTTCTAGTCCTACTCGACCTATCAGCAGCCTTTGATACAGTAAACCACACTATTATGATTGACCGTCTATCTGAAATTGGAGCAAAGGAAACAACCCTACAATGGTTCTCTTCATACCTATCACAAATAACCTACCAAGTAGGGGTGTGCATTCGGATTGACCGCATTAGTAAAACGCAACTCATATTTTTTTTTTACTTAAAAAATTGATTCGACATAAACGATCGGATTTCCCACATATCGAACATAGATATGTTCGATATGTGGGAAATCGGGATTGTTGAGCCAAAATAAAAATATAAACCCCCTCACCCTCCTTAATCCCCCCCCCCCCGACTTACCACAACTCCCTGGTGATGGAGCGAGGAGTGAGGACGCCATTTCTGCAATCCTTGGCGAGAAGCATGTGACGTCGGCGGCACGTCGAGTGACGCCGGCGTCACGTGATTCCCGGCTCGTTCGCGCCGGACGGCTCGTTCGGCCCAAAAAGAACTTTTGGCCAGCTTGGGGGGGCCTCCTGACCCCCCCAAGCTGGCCAAAAGTTCTTTTTGGGCCGAACGAGCCGTCCGGCGCGAACTCGCCGGGAATCACGTGGCGCCGCGTCACTCAGACGCGACGTCACGTGATTCCCGGCGAGTTCGCGCCGGACGGCTCGTTCGGCCCAAAAAGAACTTTTGGCCAGCTTGGGGGGGTCAGGAGGCCCCCCCCAAGCTGGCCAAAAGTTCTTTTTGGGACGAACGAGCCGTCCGGCGCGAACTTGCCGGGAATCACGTGACGTCGGCGTCACGTGATTCCCGGCTCGTTCGCGCCGGATGGCTCGTTCGGCCCAAAAAGAACTTTTGGCCAGCTTGGGGGGGTCAGGAGGCCCCCCCAAGCTGGCCAAAAGTTCTTTTTGGGCCGAACGAGCCGTCCGGCGCGAACGAGCCGGGAATCACGTGACGCCGCGTCACTCGACGTGCCACCGACGTCACATGCTTCTCGCCAAGGATTGCAGAAATGACGTCCTCACTCCTCGCTCGATCACCAGGGAGTTGTGGTAAGTCTGGGGGGGGGATTAAGGAGGGTGAGGGGGTTTAAATTTTTTTTTTGCACATATGTACATATACCCAACTCATTGGATTTTTTTTATGTCCATATTGGCCGCAAGTGGGACCCCCTTTCGGACATAAAAAATATGAACATAAAATTTTGCTCTGCACATCCCTACTACCAAGTGCTGCTCAATGATACCCTCTCAAAGAATATTAATCTAAACACTGGAGTTCCCCAAGGATCTGCTCTATCAGTGACGCTCTTCAACATCTATCTGCTTCCAATATGCCATTTCCTATCAAATCTTAATCTGACCCACTTCATCTATGCTGATGACATTCAAATATTAATCCCAATACAAAAATCACTAGAAGAAACATACAAATTAACAGCCACTTACCTAAGCAGAATAAAGGAAATACTAACCAACTTAAAACTCATTCTTAACTTCAGCAAGACTAAAATAATCATATTAGACAGAAAGAACAACTCTCCTCAACTTCCACCACTCAACTAACGAACCATGATCCCAATGACTATCTCACAGACCACTGTAGATGTTAGTTACAATAGGATTCACCAGCAGACCAAGACAGTCATCAAGGAAACATACAGACTACTCACAACATGTTTCTGCTGCCTGGCCAGATCTGGGGATGCCTTCTTTACAAACCCTGTAATGTCTGTGAGATCTTTCTAGCCTGCTGCATGCCTCATAACTTGGTCAGAACCACTAGACTACCTTATTTAGAGGGGTGACTAACTCCAGTCTTTAAGAGACACAAACAGGAAGATTTGCAAGATATCCAAAATGAATATGCATGAGATAATTTGCATGCACTGCCTATGTTGTATGCAAATATCTTATGCATATTCATTGAATATGTCCTGAAAATGTGGCCTGTTTGTGACCCTCAAGGACCAGAGATTCTCAAGGGCCATCCTTGCACTAGAAGATAAAGAGGAGGAGGAGGAAGAAGAGCTGAGTCAGGAGAAATTGCAGGAGATACATCACCAGAATCAATGGCTTTAGAGGAGAGGAATACTCTGATACAAAGACATTTTAGAAGGTGAATGTGCATTTATTTACATGGTGTGCTCAATGTGATGAAACTTATTGTTCAATTTTGGCACTCCTTCTCAGCAGTGTCCTGTCGCAGCTGATGCTGTCTTTGGGGGCAGTGGTGCATCAATGGAGCTACTGAAAGAGCCTACAGGGCTCAAAGTCAGAAGAGATGGGCCTTTCCTCCTCAGTCTCCTTTTCCATCAAAGAAGTGGGAGGTGATGATGCCGCAGGCTGCATGGTGATGTGGTGGTGGCATTAGAGGAGGTAATACTATGTGCAGTGCTCCACCTATGCCTCCTTGGAGGAGGCATAGGTGGAGCACCAAGGAGGCAGATAGAAGTCAAGCCTGGGGAGATGCATTCCAGCCTGGTTGTGTTGCAAATGCTGATGGGAGCTAAATCCCAAGAGCCATAACATAGTATGGAGTTGGTGGGGGCTCTGGTTGGCAGGGGGGCATCCTCTGCAGCATCTCCTTCCACACTGCAGTCTGGAACTCAATAGCATAGTAAATGCTCCTGTAGCTCCTGCCAAACTCTCTGCATCTCAGTCTTGAGATCTGACATCTCTTCCACCAGTCTAGCATTAAGGTCTATTAAGTACCTCTCTGCCAGCATGACTTGTACCTCCAAGTCAATTTGACTTGATAACTGGAGGAAGGACAATAAGGAAATATATTTTAATAGCAAACTTTCAAAATGTAGACTATAAGAAAATGAGAATAATGGTTAGGAGAAAACTAAAAGAGCAATTGCAAATCAGGCGAGGACGTTGTTTACTATCTTGGAAGCCCAGATCAGATGTATTCCATACATTAAAAAGGTTGGAAAGAAGACCAAAAAAATGCTGGCATGCTTAAAAGGTGAGAGGCTATTCTATCCAAAAGAACATCTTTCAAAAAATAGAAAAGGGATCCAAATGAAGAAAGCAGGAAACTGGATAAGCAGTGGCAAGTTAGATGCAAAGCATTAATAATAAGGAAGGCAAAGACAGCATTTGAAAAGAAGCTTGTGGTGGAAGCAAAAACTCATAATAAAACCTTTTTCAGGTACATTTAAGGCAAAAAGCCCGTGAAGGAGTCAGGTGGACCATTCGTTGATTGAGAGTAAAAGGGGCCCTAAGGGACCACAAGGCCATAGCATAATAATTAATTGGTTTCTCTACTTTGGTCTTTACTGAGAAAGATGTAAGGGAGATATCCATACCAGAATTGATATTTAAAAGATATGATTTAGATGAACTGAAAGAAATTGCAATGAACCTGTAAGATGTACAACTGCAAATGAGCAAACTAAAGAGTAGAAATCACCTGGACCAGAATACTGAAAGAACTTAAAAATGAAATTGTGGACTATAACTAATTTATAAACTATCATTAAAATCAGGTATAGTACCTGAAGATTGGTAGGTAGTCAACGTAATTCTAGTTTTTAAAAAGAGTTCCAGGGTGATCCAGGAAACTACAGATTATGAATGTCAGGAAAAATGTTTGAAACTCTTATAAAGTACAAAATTACTGAGCACATACGTAGATAGACATAGTTTGATGTCAACATGTAGCCATGGGAACATGTAGCCATGTCAACATGTAGCCATAGGAAGTCTAGCCTCACCAATCTGCTACATTTTTTTTAAGGTATGAATAAACATGTAGATAAAAGTTAGCTAGCTGATATTGGACCTCATTTTCTAAAGTATCGCAGGCTTGCGATACTTTAGAAAATTGCGCTAATGGGGGACGGGGGGTCGACCCGGGGGGCGGTCCTGCGCTAGCCGGCAGCGACTGCACCATCACGGTGCGATCCCTGTTGGTTTCGCACTCAGTAGCGCCACCATAGAAGGTGTAGCTATTGGGCGCGAACTAGGACGCGAAATGGCCCTTAATTTTTCGCTGGCGGCGCCGTCTTCACAGAGTCGGCCCCGGTGATGCCCCGACTCCTCCTCTTCCGGGGCCGACTCTGCCCCAATTTAGGTAGCACAGGCGTGCACTACCTTCTCGGGCTATCGCAGGCTTGCGTTAATAGCGCAACAGCGCGATAGCCTTGGTAAATAAGGCCCATAGTGTATCTGGATTTTCAGAAAGCATTTGACAAAGCATTCTATGAATGACTCTTGAGTAAATTAAAAAATAATGGGATAGGAGGCAATGTTCTGTTGTGGACTGAGAACTGGTTAAAAAAAAAAAAAAAGTATGGCTAAATGGTCAATTTTGTCGATGAAGAAAGGTGAATAATGGAGTGCCCCAGGAATGTGTACTGGGATTGCTGCTAGAGATGGGAACAATGAGTGAGGTGATCAAATTTGCAGGTGACATAAAATTATTCAAAGTTTTTAAATCAGAAGAGGATCTTGCAAGACTGGGAGACCGGGCATCCAAATGGCAGATGACATTTAATGTGGAGAAGTGCAAAGTGATGCATGTAGGGAAGAGTGACCAAATTATAGCTGTACAATGCAAGGTTCCACATTGGGAGTCACTACCCAGAAAAAGGATCAAGGCATCATCATGAATAATATGTTGGAATCCTCTGCTTAGTGTGCAGCAGCAGCAAAGAAAGCAAAAAGAATTCTAGGAATTATTAGGAAAGGAATGGAAAATAAAACATTAGGCCTCTGTATCGTTCCATGGTGTGACCACACCTTGAGTACTGTGTGCAGTTCTGGTCACCACATTTCAAAGATGTAGCAGAATTAAAAAAAAGTACAGAGAAGGGCAACCAAAATGATAAAGGAGATGGCATGATTCCCCTATGAGGAAAGGCTAAAGAGGTTAGGGCTTTTCAGCTTTGACAAGAAATGGTTGAGGGGAGAAATGGTAAATGTCTGAAAGATAATGAGTAGAGTGGAACGGGTATATGCGAATGTTGTTTACTCTTTCAAAAAGTACAAAGACTAGAAGACATGGAATGAAGTTGCTAGGTGATACATTTAAGACAAATAGAAGAAAATATTTTTTTACTCAAAACATATTTATGCTCTGGAATTTGTTGCAAGAGGGTGTGGACAAAGCTGTTACTGTCAATTTTAAAAGCCTTGCATGTACCAAAACCAGGAGATATGCATGGTCTGGGGCACGCGTGCACCGTGCGGATTTTAAAAGGCCCACAACGCGCATATCTCTTGTTATGTACACACAAATTTTGGGGGGGAAATGGGCGGGATGTGGGTGTGGTCGGGATGTGATTACTTTACAGATTTTTATTTTATTTGCAAAGAAAACGTTTGAAAAAATGATGATTAAGCACCTTTAAGCAACTGTGTTTGGATCAATGATAATTACCATGGGCCTTTAATTTGCTTTGACGTGCACATAAAACAGAACATTCTTTGTACAATGGTTCTGTAAATCTGGCATGCGTTTGTTTTGGGACAATTTTTGAGAAATCTTGTGTATGTTGTGGCTTTGAGGTGTTGGAGTGGATTCTTGGGTACTGCGGTGATGGACATGCTCACGGGGAGGAGTCCCGTGAGGAACCGCAGTACTAGGCTAGACTCTGTACATGCAGACACAGAGAATTTGTATTAATTATGCAGCTTGGTGGTACTGCCCAGCGGGGGCAGCAGTGAGGTAACTTAGTAGAAGCAGTCCAGGGGTTCTCAGCACAGGAGACCAATCCCACACTCGAGTAGATGGTAGGCAGTGCAGGGTAGTAGAGGAAAGTCCCGGATGCAAACTCTGAACGCTGAAGCTGAAGGTGAGACAGACTGATAAGGTTAGTACTCACTGATGTTGTTAGCTGTATTGATGAAGATCCTGGCAGGCAGAAGTAGATCAGTGAGGAACCAGAGTAGGGAGAGCAGGCCCTCAAGGAGCGAGTACCCGATATCACAGATAGGTACCTGTAAGAGAGCATAAGGGCCCTTGAGGAGTGGGTACCCAGGTTAGCGATGAATTACCCCGAAGGGCAGAGAGAAAGCTTCCTGCGGCAGCTAGGAAGTGGCAGAGCAGCTTAGACCGGAGGCAATCCAATCCTTGCTAACTCAGTTTGTTAGCAAACGAAGGACAGGCTAAATACCCAGATGTCGTGATGTCACTCAGAGGGGACGTCCCTGAGGTTCCCGCCATGACATGGATAAAGACGTAGGTGGCGTGCACACGCGCACCCTAGGAGGCCCTCAGGAAATCCATGGCGAACACCGTCGCCTTTGCTGTTCCGGGGACGCCGGAGAGAGCGGTATGAAGACGCGGCAGCAGCCATCTTCCCAAGGCTTGAGGAGAGAGAAGGAAGAAAGGTGAGGCACAGAGGTCGAAGCCGTCTGAAACCGACGGACACAACAGTGTATTACCCATGAAACAAAAACAAAAATATTGGAACATGGAATTCTGGCAGCTGAATTGAGCAGTACTGACTGACAAGAGAACTACTCTAAATCTTACTTCTGATACCTGAGTCTAAAAAAATATACAATTTGAGTTTTCTTTATCAAATTCCAATTTCTAATAGCAATGTTATCCTTAGCAGCAGGCTTTAGCACATAATTGACTTTGCATTATTGTTAGATCTCTGTGCCTTTGGCACAGGATATTTAACTATCAGCACTAGCAATTGTCTCATGATAATACCTGCTGTCATAGTATCTCACAGTCTCCAAGAGGAAAATAATCATAGGTGTCGCTCACTAACAATGTCTTCCATCAAGGCTTGAGCTGAAGGTTCCTGGAAAGGTTATATAATTAGGGCTTCTATGTTTAGGTTTTAACCAATAAGCACCAATAAAAAAAGGATAAAATACCCTGATGCAAAAAGAAAAAAAGAAATATGCATGAATTGAAAAATACCACTGCTCAAATATTCTCTCACCCACATCCCTGTTTGCCTTGGATCCTCCACTCTGGTTTCATGCCTGTCCCATGCCAACTGCTCTTCACTTGCACACGAAACCCCAACCCCGGGTGTGGATTGCTATTCGAAAGGGCCATCAAAGTATTTGTTTTACTCTTTGGGACTGAAAACTTCCCAGGCTAGCTTTGCACGGGTCTCTTCTATTCAGGGCCTGGATCCTTTGTCAAGTAGGGGGAGAGGCTGCTCCCCAGGCCCCGCGAGCTAGGAGTGACACCTTGTGTTCGTGTTCTAGGAGAGGGATACTCAGCATTGTACTGGGCACATCCAATGTGTGCTGGATGTGCCCAATACAACAAGTGGAGCCACTGTGTTAGTGTCCAAGTTGTTCCACAGCACCACAGTGTTATTATTTGTGATAATTGTGGGTGGATCCTTGAGCTAGTGGCAGATGACCACACCCATGGAGAAGATCCCGAGAGAGACCACCGGTCAGGCTCAGAGTTGGGAGACAGACACACACTAGTTCTTTTATTAAACTGTTTTTAGAGAACCACAAGAGGTGGCAGTAGTGAGCTGGAAGAGCCCGGCTGGGCTGTAGTCCCTCAGGCACTGGAACAGCGATCCCAAGATATGCAGAGTTCAGGAACAGAACCTTGATGGTAACACTCACACAATAGTCTCTTGGAACAGCCCAGGGGCTGGAATGAAGTAGGCCCTCGAGGAGCGAGTACTGGTTCCAGGGAAAGCTCTGAGAGAAAGATGGTAACTCACTGGTGTTGTGGGCAGCGGTGACTTCCTGGCAGAAGTTATATTCGGTAGCAGGTCCGGGACCATGGGAACTCAAGGAGCTAGTACCGGTTCCAGACTGCGACCTGAAAAGCAAGAGAGAGAGCGAGGCCCCCGAGGAACGGGTACCCCTGGTAAAGTCCGAGGAGGCAGAGTAGCAAGGTAAGCGGAGAGCGAATCCCATCCGCAGCGATACCTGGAGGCAGCTAGGTAGGAAACCCTTTGCCAACTCGATTAGCTAGCAAAACAAGAGACCTTAAATATCTGGTGATGATGATGTCATCTCAGGGGGACGTCCCTGAGGTTCGCGCCACAGCTGGTACTTAAGTCGGGGCCGCATGCGCGCTCATAGGCCTCAAGAGAATATGGCAGAAGGCAGTGTCTAGCCGGTCCGGGATTGCCGGAGGAGGTTGGCAAGATGACGCCGCGGCAGCCAAACTTCCATCGACCAAAGAGGGAGTCGCCAAAGAGGTAAGGTGGGCGGAGTGGAGACGTCGGGCAGCGACGGTCACAACACACAGTATCCCCTAGATTTATCAAAATGCTATAAATATAGCGGAAATAACGCCTGCGACAAAAAAGGGGTGTAGTCAAGCTAATTACCCTACTCCCGCATAGGCAATTTATCTCACCTGTGCTATTTTTCCTTTCACACGTTGAGAGAGAGAGAGAGAGCCTCTACATAGGGGTTTCAAAAGGGGAGGGTGTTAGGGGGGTTTGTACAAATCTACTCCTCCAGTTATACTTTTCATCCATATAATGACTACAAATCTTTAGTGATGTCAATTGTACTTTGAATACCTCAGTATGTTTCTGTAATACCACCCCCAAACCCCACCCCCACCTTCCGAAACCCACCCCAATTTAAAGTGCCCCTCTACAGTGGTACATTTATATAGAGTGTCAGACTGACTCTATACAGAGGCTTTCTCCCTCTCTCCCCTAAAAATATTTTTGCTATATTACAAGACTATTGCAAGCACCACACACCGAAAATAGGTGTAGTTCATTCCAGTGCAGTTACGTTATTTATCGCATGTGTTAGGGCATTAAGGTGCACATTAAGGCTCGTGAAATGATAAGTGACCCTGCTAATGTTCTGTTACAGTCTCCTCCTCAATCTGTGCAGGAGTCCCCGGGTGGGCAGGATGTCCTTTAGATGGACAGAACCAAGTTAAAGTCTCTACACAGAGTGAAAAATTCTCTCTTTCTCTCCAGGGGTTGGGAAGCACTGGATGGGGGTCTTCAAGGATGTCAGGCTTTGCCTTAACTCACAGTTAGTTGATTTCCTGGACTTGGGCAGCCAAACTTTCCTCCTGGATCTTGAAACCAAATATGTACAAAATCTGAGCATAACACCTGAGCGTATCCTTGCTGCAAGTCACCACCACTTCAGGGACAGGTCTTCCCTATCCTTCACGGCCCCAGACACAGGGTTCCCTGTTCCTTGGGCCCACATGGTGTACAGGCAAAGCTCCTACCACTTAAAATAGTAAATCCAAAGAATGTACCCAGCGGAAATATTCACACCAGCCAGTAAGTGGACTGGAAAGAAAAACCCCTCCTGACCCTGGTCAGGGCCACCAAGCAGGGCTTGCCTGGCTCCTTCTGACTGGGCCTGAAAAACAACAAAAGCTAAGCTCCTAACTACTTCCTACACTTGTGCAAGCCAAAAGGGACTGCTCCCTAAGCTGTAGCCAGAATATTGCTATGTATGTGCTCACCAGTGGAACAGCCATTCCAGATCCTGCAGAGAGAGGGTCTGTATTGGAATGGAAACCGCCCCCATCAACCACCCTGCACTAAGGGGGTCATTCTCTAAAGCTATCGCACGCGAAAAGGGACTTTTCGCACGCGAAAAAGTCCCTTTTCCGTGCGATAGCTAGCTCGGGGCAGAGTCAGCCTCGGAAGAGGAGGAGTAGGGGTGGCACCGGGGCCGACGCTGCAGACACATCGCTGGCGGCGAAAGGTAAGATTCCTTATTGGCACGAAAGCCAGCAGCGATTGCACCGCGGAGGTGCGATCGCTGCCGGCTATCACAGGACCGCCCCCCGCTTCACCCCCCCCACCGTCCCCCATTACCGCCGGATTCTCTAAGGTCTGCAACCTTAGATAATCCAGGCCTAAACTGACTGATATCTAAGAACCCAAGGCTTGCTGATAGAGTGACCGTAGTGTCCGCTACACATATAATATCAGTCAATGGCTCTCCACTCTCCTCCACCTCCAGCCAGCAATACCATACAGCTGTTCCCAGGAACAAGCTTTGGAACTGAGGCTAAGAGGACAGAATGAGCAAGTGTGTATGTGGTGGGAGGAGTAAAAGAAAGTGAAAGGGACAGGAATGGGTGAGGGCTCAGGATGGGCTGGTGAAGTGGAAAACCCTGAAAAACAGATTTTTTTTGTACCTATATAAACTCTATAATAGCTAAATTATAAACACCTAAAATCAGAAGTCCTTTACATAATTGTGCTGCTATAAGCACCAGAAAGGTAGAGCCACTTGAGCCATCATGACCATATTGTAATTAACTCTTACGGATAAGAATTCTTAAAATTTCAAATAATTGACCTAAAAGGGTATTTGACATTGACTCTCTCCTTTGAAAAGAAAGGTTGACTTCCTTTAAAAAAATATACATTATTGGGGTTCTGCCCAATGGCTCAGTGGCGACTCTGCATGGTGCCATATGGGAGACCTAGGTTTGATTCTTGGGTTCAGCTTCTGCTCTTATCACCACCCAGAGCAGAGGATGTTGTAGACATAGCATTCACAATCCTCCAGAGTATAAAATTTCAGTCATTGTATAATAGCGACACCTAGTGGCCATACTCAGGGTGCACATATATTGGACTCTAGAGGGAGCCTTGCTCTGTGACCTCTAAATAGGAAGGAGAAAGGCTTAAACATGGGAGAAACTTCCAGATAGTTGCAAATGAAAACTCAGGGTGTGGTGGCCCAATAGAAGTTGGTTCCAAGTGAGCTGGAAGCCCAAACACAATGAAAAAACTGATATGCAAATAGATAGATACATAGGCAGCTAAAGGGCCAGTAAAATTGCATGCAGCACAATATTTTTGTATCACAATTTATACAGTGCACAATTTATTCAGGGAAGAAACTGTCCCTATGTAGTGTCTGTCTGTCTACATTCAATCCATCTGTCACAGTGACACCTGCAGTTGATTCCTCAGAACTTCTTCAGTATCCCTAAAGTCTTTCAATGAATTAATATCTATTGGTAACTGAATTATTGATGAGAAGTTATCATTCATGAAATGTTAGCCACTAAGACTTATGTTATAGTCCCTAACATGCTTTTGCACTCTTATTCTGTTTAGACTGTTACCCCTTTGGGATATTTAAAGGGCAATAATCAAACGTTTTATACAGGTACAACAAGTTTGAAAATCCCCCCTCCCCCACTCCCGTGAATGCAGTTAAAAGTACGACAGCCACACAGTAAGTAGGTGGCACCAGGACCGGGATTGGGGCAAACATAGCAACGTGCTCGTGGGGATGTCATTTTGAAATCCCGGCATGTGCTTCTGGGCACTTACTTCTGCAGGGAATTGCCCTTTGAAAATTAGCTTGCAGGCCCACGGGGTTTAATCATTGCTCTTCCTATGAATATTGTTCTGGTTCTCACCTTTCTATATCTTGTAAAACTGGCAAGTCAGCATGAAATGCACCTCAAAGTGACTGAATCTGTTTTTTAGCCCAAGACACTGTGCAGGGTTTTAACTGGTCCTGATTGGTTCCAGTATAAAGGAGGTGAAGGAAGCTCAGGATGAAACAAACATATTGACTTTTAGTCTGCAGCCTGTTTTCACATAAAGCTCAAAGCTATTTCTGGTTGGCATGGCTGGAAGAGTCTATTTATATGCCTTATGGTTCAGAGCAGACTATTGACTTTTCCGCTGTAATACTGAAATGGCAATAGAAGCTTTTTGAAAGAGTTTCTACTGACTTAATGATGTGGTAAACTTTAGATGTTTTGCTGAATAGAAGAAATTTACTATTTTGCAGTCTAACCCCATGCTTTTTTAAACTTAAATCACTAAAGCATAGCCAATGAGGAAATAAAGACAAGTAGATGTTTTAATACCCTCCACGTCTAAGTTTCTAATTTTGGTGTTTTTTTTTATTGGATTATATGTTTAGAAATGGGCAGAAACCTGATTTGATATATTTATAATCCCCTGAATGCAGACTGTTTGGTTTTATCAAAATTAGACAAGACACCTCCTTTGCCTTAAACCTTTAGCTAGCTGGATTTGATTTTGGTTGAAATACTGCAAGATAAAGCATTCTAGAGATATTTCTGTCAAGATACTAGCTGTTACAACATGAGAATGTCACAGTCTATTTACAACTTAGGATCTTGGCCAAAATAAGTTAGGGAAACCCAAGCTAGCAATATTTGAACCTGGAAAAGTGCAGCACAATTAAGACCAGCAAGCGAGTGGAAAGTGAAGAAGTGAGGGAGACGGTGAGTGCAGTGGGGCCCACATAATAAAATGTGCACTAAAAAGTTTAGAGTGCATTTTCAAAATATGAAAAGTGCATGCTTAATTGTTATGTAAAAAAATTTGGTATGGCCCAAAATGTTGCCAATAGTGTGATCATGCTATTATCATGCACAGAAGTCAGAAAATGCATTGGCTAAATAGCATTAAGCCATACAATAGCTTGCATTACAGGGCAGTAAGGTGTTAGCACATTTTGCAATGTCTCCTGAAAGGCCTGTTTTAGTAGGTTTGGAGAGGGAGAGGGAGAGAGAGAGAGAGAGAGAATGAGAATGTCCTCTCCCTAGATAGGTATTTGTATCCCTAAGGGAGGCCCACCTAGTAACTCAAAGTGAGGTTTAGGTATTAGTAGGGGGTTAGAGGCCACTTTGACATTCAAACTGAGACATACGAACAGAACAGTGGTCTCTTGTGAGATTTGATGACCTACGGAGAGAGGAAACTCACCCAAAGATGAGATTTGTGCAATGTTCTCTCCACCCAGCTTGATGTTACCCAGGTAGAGTGTCCGTCAAGCTGGGTGGAGAGAACCTTGCACAAATCTCATCTTTGAGTGAGTTTCCTCACTCCGAAGGTCATCAGATCTTCACAAGAGACCACTGTTTTGTTTGTACATCTCACTTTGAATGTCAAAGTGGCCCCTAACCCCCTACACTAATACCTAAACCTCACCTCGAGTTACTAGGTGGGCCTGCCTCTCTCTCTCAATTAAACATGGTCCCCCAGTAGTTGTATGCAGGAAATACAACAGGTCTGGCACTTATCGCAAAGTCTGAAAATGTTAGTGCAATTTGCGCTAACTTAGCTCTTCGCATAGGTAATTAGCGCAAATTGTGATAAACTGTCTATTAGCATAAACCACGCCCCTTTTGCTATCACAAGGGCCTCATTTTCCAAGCTGCTCGCACGTGATAAGGGACCTTTCGCACGTGAAAAATCCCTTATCGCGTGCGATACCAGGATGGGGGCAGAGTCGGGGCGGAGTCAGCCCCGGAAGAGGAGGAGTCGGGGCGTCACCCGGGCCAACTCTGCGCCGACGCCATGGACAGCGAAAAGGTAGGTGCCTTTTCACTGCCTATTTCGCTCCCAATAGCTACACTTCCTATGGTGGCGCTATTGGGTGCGAAACCGGCAGTGATTGCACCGCGATGGTGCGATCGCTGCTGGCTAGCACAGGCCCGCCCCCCCCGTTTCAGCCCCCGAAACGGGGGGCGGGCCTGCGCTAGCCAGCAGGCCCGCCCCCTGCTGGCTATCATGATCATGATCATGATCATGCTAATTGGTCATACTCAATTCTCTTTTCCTCTTGGTTCCTCCTGCTTGCCTACAAAAGGTATACTCTATAAATAAGCCTGTCTGAGAGAAAAAGTGGGAGAGTTTCTACTACACTCCAGGAGAGGAGTTGAAAAGTGTAGAATCCCAGTTGGAAAACTGACATGAATGCATGTTTAGAATCAGCTGTCTTTTGAGTAAAAAGAGTCTTCAAAGAGTGGGGAGAGAATCTGGCAGCGTTGATTCAAAAGAGCACTGGCATCTGATCATTTCCCCCTTTATGATAACTATGCAGCTGGTGTAAGCAGTGCAATCTTTGGACCACACATTCTGCTGGTGCCTCAAAGCTCACAGAAATTAGATCATTACTTAAACCGGAACAAATGGTGAATCATTGAAGCTTTTGAGGCGCAAACTGTTTCTAATGTTAACCCTTTAAATGCTTTCAATGATCTTTGGCCACACAAAGAATGTCAATGACAGCAAAGACCTTTGTCCTCTGTTAACCTGTTGCCTGGAAATATATTTGCTTTGTGTAAGCAAGAGTGCCTGTCCCCTCTGCTACCTCCTTATTTCTCTCTGTCATTCTGTCTTCCTCTTCCATGTTTCCCCTGTCCTGCTGGTAACCTGTGAAACATTCTTTATATATTAGGGGGAGGGTGAATGACTATAGAGCCCCTGGGGATAGACCCCCCTGCTTTTGTGATTAACCAGGTAGGGCTGAATCACTGTAACAAGATGCAATGTGACACCTATCAAGTGAAACCACATCCCTAATCAGGAAGTTGGGTGGCTTAAAACATTTTTGCAGCTGTCTAGGCTAGAGAGAGATACAGAGAGTCTGTATTAAACAGAGCCCCACGCAAGAGAGTCTGACAAGTTCAAACCAGATCTCTTTCAGAGTACCTAGGAGCAAGAAACTCCATAAGTATCTGTTACTATAGAGAAATCTGAATCTTTATTCCTAGAGAGGAATTCATATTGTTATTCCCAGAGAGGTAAACTGCAGTCTACCATCTCCAAAAGAAGATTTAGATATTCCCACAGAAGTAAGTTGGAGAACACTGGACCCCTGGGAGAGTCTGAGACCTGTTCTACTTGTCATGATATATAAATAAATTCCAACTGATATAAAGGCTGAAGTAAAGCATATGTATTATTTATTCCCCTTTTCTTAATATACAGATTAATAAAAAGCTAATATAGATGCTAAAGCATTATTCATCACTTTGAATGGTCAAATGATCAAGAAAGTAATATATATAAATATAATAATTTCTACTGGACTCTAGGGGCACGCTGAGGCCTGACACTAGCAAAAGTCACTAACAAGACTATATGCCTGCAGTATTGGTTAATATTCTTGTGCCTTGTAAATAAACTCTGTAGAACTTTTCTAGTGTGTCCAATATAATGCTTTATTATTATCTTACAAGTCAAGATCATCAGATTGTAATTTGAACTGTGTACTGCGGTTCATAGATTGTGTGAAAGATATTGTGGGACTTTTGAGGACACATTGGCAAGTTTTGGCATTACATGAGACTTTTCAAACATTTCCTAGAATTTCCTTTTCTTGGGGGTGCAATATTCTGGACATGGTGGTAATTCTACCTTGAATGCGGCCGAGAATGTGGACACCGGCAATTGTGCCCGTCGTAATTTACCATGTGAGCGTTGTGACATGTGCCCCTTAGCTATATCTGGTTCACAGTGACAACATCCTACCACATACCAATTAGTGTCTCTTCATTCTAGCATCAATTGTTTGTCTAAACATGTTGTCCATATAATTCAGTGTCCATGTAATTTGAGGAGGCGATATGCAAGCGGTTTTGAACAAGTGGGAACAATTTTGGATGTTTTATTGTGATACGATGTCTCCCCGGGGTCTCAATGAGATCATTAATTACACTTTTTGATCTAAGTGGGTTGAACATCTTGATTGGGTTTGCATCTTTACGTCATTTCCGGTCTGTTTATAAACTCTTCCAGTTGTGCCATGTTTTTTAGGATCTCAAAAAGCACCAATTCCAGTAGGATCAAGAATTTGTGAGCAGCATTGTGAAAGGATTAAGCCCCCTGAAGCAGATGATGATTGAAACATGAACTCATGTCAGGGTTTTGTTTATGAAGGGATTACAAGCTAAGTAATTCTTTACTTTCTTCATTCTCACATTATTAGCAATTTGGATCATGAGTGGATTATAAGCTAAGAATCTCTCTTTGCTCACTTCAACAAATTAGATAGAGGACAAGACTAATTATGTGCAACAAAAATTTCTAAAATATAAATTAAAGTGGACTTCTGTATATGAGCAGCCCGCATGTTATGAGCTGACTCTGGTCAGTCCTACAAAATTTAAACATTCAAAAAATGTGTTGTACACCTTTGAAATAGATGACTGGTTAACCATTTTTTTGTGTAGTTTCTTTTTGATAAGCCAGTCTTGGCATCAATGGACAAGAAGGGGAAAAGTAAAAGTTCAATAAGAAGACTAAAGAAGAAAATAAAAAAAACTTTAAGATTTACCTGTGCTGGCAGAGCACTGTTGGACTGCAGGGGGGTTTTTGGGGTCCCATGGTCTTAGAAGGGGAGAAGCTGTTGTAGCACAATACTCCCAATAAATACAGCATTGAGTTGCAGAAGTAGGGAGACAGCAATTGAGAAGCAGCATTGGGCGACCAAGGAGGTCTGGGAGCTGTGTCAGACTGCTGGGCAGCTGCAGGAGTGATTTGCCTCTTCCTATGGCTGAAGCAAGGTGGCAGAGCTTCTCTTCCAGTGGCTGCAGCAGTGAGTGGGACTGTCGTGAGTTAATGTATTTGTCCATGGTAGGCTTGTGGAGGCCTTGATTCAGTGTCAGGGGCTCTGAGAAAGCTCCCAGCATCAGAAGGAAGTCAGGCCGCAGCCCTGGAGCACCCGATAACATCACATCCTGTCTCGTGGGGCTCAGCAAAAATAAAAATATTAAAATAAGAAAAAGAAAGAAAAATTAAAATAAGTAAAGGCCTGACCCCAAGTGGGGAAGGCCAGAAAACCCCCTAATGAATTTTGAGGCCCCAAGAAACACCATGGCAATCCCAGCGCAAACCAGTTAAAAAATATAAAAATAACACAAAATAAAAATGAAATTATCAAAGGGGACATCTGAGGGGGTGTACTAAACCCCTATCTTAACTCCAAATAGGGTTTTCAATATTAAAAAATGGCTAAAAATGTGGAATTTTCAAACACCAGAATAAGCATAAATTGGCTGAAAATGGGACAAAATAAATTAAAAACACAAAGGGAAGATCAAGAAAGGAGAAGAAAATGCTTAAACCAGCTTTGATTTGTTTGAAAAATCAAAAGAAAAAAAGTTTTAAAGCATGAGAAAAATTCCTTCATTTTTGTCATTAAATTGAGGTAAAATTACATTAACAACAATAAATTGTATATTATTCAACTTAAAATTATCGATAGAATATAAGCTGTGAGAAAATTATTTGGAAAAATTAAATGTATTAATATATTTGAATTTGATCCAGACAAGTTGACTAATGTGGTTTGGAATTTCAGTATCTCTGAAGTATCTCTGAGCTTACGTTTTTTGCATTACTTGGCAGAATTCAAAATGGTTTACACTTAGAAAACAAGCTGTTTCCAAATTAACTTGACAGCCAATGTGAGGAGCTTAGAAAAAACAAAGTAAAGTGGCCAGTGTAAGGACACTAAAAAGAATTATGATAGGTTGCTGCTGGGGTCTTTTTATTTTTATTTATTTTATTTTTATTTTTAATTTCTACATTTCAAAAATTATAACAACAAAAGATATTATAATGAATACAGATAAAGAAAATATTTAGTTAAATTTCTTAAGTAATAGGATCACAACATATCAAATAATAAAATCATATCCAGTTTTTCTCTAAGGAAATCCAGAAGATACAGATTATATATGAGCGATATAAAGGAAATTAACTAAACCAATAAAGAGGGGAGAGAAACTTCCTACCCTCCCCACTCAGTAATCAGAGATAACAGCAGAACTCTACTTTTGCTCTTAACCAATTTCTGCAGTTGGGAGGTGGGACTCCAGAAAAGCCTGTAGAGAAGATATCTCAAAAAGACATATTTATGCTCCATATACTATATTTTGCATCTACATGGGATCCTTAACATAAATCTGGCACCCCTGGCAAGGACTTCTGATTTTAATTTAAGAAAATCCTTCCTTCATATTTGAGTCACCCTTGCTAGATGTGCATATATCCAGATCTGTTGCCCATGAAATTTTTCCAAACGATGTCTCATAAATAAACGTAAGACATTATCTCTCTCAGTTGGAAACAGAAATGTGACAAATAACGATGCTCTTACAGATATTTCAGTGTCTATCGTAGTTTCTAATATCTCAGAAACATTCATGGTTACCTCTGGTTGCGTATCTCCTGTTCATGTTTTTTGGGGTAAATAAACTTTCGCTAACGCTGGAATAGACTAGTTTGGCATTTTCAAAATATGTTGTAAATATTTCTTAACAAACACACAGGAGGCGCTAGCAAGTAGCAACACTCCAAAAATTATCCACACAAATGAGGAGGTGCAAATAATATGTACACAGTCCACAATTTTTGTAGAAAATGAAGATTAACTTCTTTTAATTTTCCATCAATTCAATACGGCTTTGGGTAACATCAAGCTAGGTTGAGAGAACATTGCACAAATCTCATCTTTGGGTGAGTTTCCTCACTCCGAAGGTCATCAAATCTTCACAAGAGAGCACTGTTCTGTTCGTACGTCTCACTTTGAATGTGAATGTCAAAGTGGCCCCTAACCCCTACACTAATACGTAAACCTCACCTCGAGTTACTAGGGGGGCCTACCATAGAGATATAAATACCTATCTAGTAGGGATGTGAATCGTTTTTCAACGATTAAAATTATCGTCCGATAATGTTTATATCGTCTTAAATCGTTATAGAACACGATACAATAGAAATTCTAACGATTTATCGTTAAAAATCGTTAAATCGTGTTAGTGCGCACTAACTCCCCGTTAGTGCGCACTAACTCGATTTAGTGCGCACTAACTGAAAATGATACAAATAAACACTTTCCAGGTCACTGAAGGTCAGTTAGGAATGAATATGTGTTCCTATTGGCTGGCTGCCCTCTTATCTATTGATGTTACCAAGGTTACCACTGAGGTGATGGTTGGGGGGATGGGAAATGGAACTGGAAACTAACGAACACCAACAGAAAATGAAACAAAGTGTTCACACTTCCCAGGTCAGTAAAGGTCACTTAGGAATGAATATGTATGTATGTATTCCTATTGGCTGGCTGTGCTCTTATCTATTGATGTTACCAAGGCTAATACTGAGGTAATGGTTGGGGGGATGTGAAATGGAAACAGTTGGAAGCTTGACAAAAAAAGTAATGTAATGATCAGCACTCACGTGACTAGAACTTGTTTGTTTATTATTTTTGTTAGCAGGCACCTGAAATGCTAGTGCATGTTGAATTTGCCAATCACTGTGCATTTTAGAAAGGTGGTCCTGGCTGGAACTGTACACAGTTCAAATATATGTAATTGATTGTTGGTAAGTGTATTTTTTAAGTAGCCACACTGGCACAAGTATGTTTACTTTTCCTCCTACTTAACTCACTAGCTCAGCTTTGTAAGAAGGGCTTCTCTGCTTGTGTGTTGTTTTTGTTTGGTGTGAGGAGAGCAGAAACATCAGATCTTTATTCAATCTACTACAGTCATCTCTTACAGTGCCCTATCCCTATTAATACCAGGAGTGTTGTGATCTTCCTGCACACAGTGCCCTAACCCTGATACCAGTCTGAGACAGCTCCCTCCCTGCATTACTAGTGAGAGGCTGGCTTCACAGACAGGGGGGAGCTGCCTGACCCTCACTCCTGACTTCCCCCATGTCCCAGCTAGTGAATGGTGTGTGGGTGAGGGGGGGGGGGAGGATGGTGAAGTCTGAGACAGCTCCCTCCCTGCATTACTAGTGAGAGGCTGGCTTCACAGACTGGGGGGAGCTGCCTGACCCTCACGCCTGACTTCCCCCATGTCCCAGCTAGTGAATGGTGTGTGGGTGAGGGGGGGGGGAGGATGGTGAAGTCTGAGACAGCTCCCTCCCTGCATTACTAGTGAGAGGCTGGCTTCACAGACAGGGGGGAGCTGCCTGACCCTCACTCCTGACTTCCCCCATGTCCCAGCTAGTGAATGGTGTGTGGGTGAGGGGGGGGGGGGAGGATGGTGAAGTCTGAGACAGCTCCCTCCCTGCATTACTAGTGAGAGGCTGGCTTCACAGACAGGGGGGAGCTGCCTGACCCTCACTCCTGACTTCCCCCATGTCCCAGCTAGTGAATGGTGTGTGGGTGAGGGGGGGGGGAGGATGGTGAAGTCTGAGACAGCTCCCTCCCTGCATTACTAGTGAGAGGCTGGCTTCACAGACAGGGGGGAGCTGCCTGACCCTCACTCCTGACTTCCCCCATGTCCCAGCTAGTGAATGGTGTGTGGGTGAGGGGGGGGGAGGATGGTGAAGTCTGAGACAGCTCCCTCCCTGCATTACTAGTGAGGGGCTGGCTTCACAGACAGGGGGGAGCTGCCTGACCCTCACTCCTGACTTCCCCCATGTCCCAGCTAGTGAATGGTGTGTGGGTGAGGGGGGGGGGGGAGGATGGTGAAGTCTGAGACAGCTCCCTCCCTGCATTACTAGTGAGAGGCTGGCTTCACAGACAGGGGGGAGCTGCCTGACCCTCACTCCTGACTTCCCCCATGTCCCAGCTAGTGAATGGTGTGTGGGTGAGGGGGGGGGGGGAGGATGGTGAAGTCTGAGACAGCTCCCTCCCTGCATTACTAGTGAGAGGCTGGCTTCACAGACAGGGGGGAGCTGCCTGACCCTCACGCCTGACTTCCCCCATGTCCCAGCTAGTGAATGGTGTGTGGGTGAGGGGGGGGGGAGGATGGTGAAGTCTGAGACAGCTCCCTCCCTGCATTACTAGTGAGAGGCTGGCTTCACAGACAGGGGGGAGCTGCCTGACCCTCACTCCTGACTTCCCCCATGTCCCAGCTAGTGAATGGTGTGTGGGTGAGGGGGGGGGGGAGGATGGTGAAGTCTGAGACAGCTCCCTCCCTGCATTACTAGTGAGAGGCTGGCTTCACAGACAGGGGGGAGCTGCCTGACCCTCACTCCTGACTTCCCCCATGTCCCAGCTAGTGAATGGTGTGTGGGTGAGGGGGGGGGGAGGATGGTGAAGTCTGAGACAGCTCCCTCCCTGCATTACTAGTGAGAGGCTGGCTTCACAGACAGGGGGGAGCTGCCTGACCCTCACTCCTGACTTCCCCCATGTCCCAGCTAGTGAATGGTGTGTGGGTGAGGGGGGGGGAGGATGGTGAAGTCTGAGACAGCTCCCTCCCTGCATTACTAGTGAGAGGCTGGCTTCACAGACAGGGGGGAGCTGCCTGACCCTCACTCCTGACTTCCCCCATGTCCCAGCTAGTGAATGGTGTGTGGGTGAGGGGGGGGGGGGGGGGGAGGATGGTGAAGTCTGAGACAGCTCCCTCCCTGCATTACTAGTGAGAGGCTGGCTTCACAGACAGGGGGGAGCTGCCTGACCCTCACTCCTGACTTCCCCCATGTCCCAGCTAGTGAATGGTGTGTGGGTGAGGGGGGGGGGAGGATGGTGAAGTCTGAGACAGCTCCCTCCCTGCATTACTAGTGAGAGGCTGGCTTCACAGACAGGGGGGAGCTGCCTGACCCTCACTCCTGACTTCCCCCATGTCCCAGCTAGTGAATGGTGTGTGGGTGAGGGGGGGGGGGAGGATGGTGAAGTCTGAGACAGCTCCCTCCCTGCATTACTAGTGAGAGGCTGGCTTCACAGACAGGGGGGAGCTGCCTGACCCTCACTCCTGACTTCCCCCATGTCCCAGCTAGTGAATGGTGTGTGGGTGAGGGGGGGGGGGGAGGATGGTGAAGTCTGAGACAGCTCCCTCCCTGCATTACTAGTGAGAGGCTGGCTTCACAGACAGGGGGGAGCTGCCTGACCCTCACTCCTGACTTCCCCCATGTCCCAGCTAGTGAATGGTGTGTGGGTGAGGGGGGGGGGAGGATGGTGAAGTCTGAGACAGCTCCCTCCCTGCATTACTAGTGAGAGGCTGGCTTCACAGACAGGGGGGAGCTGCCTGACCCTCACTCCTGACTTCCCCCATGTCCCAGCTAGTGAATGGTGTGTGGGTGAGGGGGGGGGAGGATGGTGAAGTCTGAGACAGCTCCCTCCCTGCATTACTAGTGAGAGGCTGGCTTCACAGACAGGGGGGAGCTGCCTGACCCTCACTCCTCCGGGGTATTGTGATCTTCCTGCACACAGTGCCCTATCCCTGATACCAGGGGTGTTGTGATCTTCCTGCATGCAGTGCCCTATCCCTATTAATACCAGGAGTGTTGTGATCTTCCTGCATGCAGTGCCCTATCCCTATTAATACCAGGAGTGTTGTGATCTTCCTGCATGCAGTGCCCTATCCCTGATACCGGGATGTGTGCAAGAAGATCACAACACCCCCGGTATCAGGAATAGGGCACTGTGTGCAGGAAGATCACAACACCCCCAGTATCAGGAATAGGGCACTGTGTGCAGGAAGATCACAACACCCCTGGTATTAGGGATAGGGCACTGTGTGCAGGAAGATCACAACACTCCTGGTATTAATAGGGATAGGGCACTGTGTGCAGGAAGATCACAATACCCCTGGTATCAGGGTTAGGGCACAAGTTCTAGTCACATTGACTGATCACATTACTTGTTTTGTCAAGCTACCAACTGTTTCCATTTCCCATCCCCCATATACTGTCAGTAGGAAACTTGGTAACATGAATAAATAAGAGGGCAGCCAATAGGAATACATATTCATTCCTAAACTGACCTTAACTGACCTGAAAAGTGTCAAATTGTATCATTTTCAGTTAGTGCGCACTAACTCCCAGTTAGTGCGCACTAATCGGAAAAAACGATTTTTAACGATTTTTTAACTAAAAAATCGTGCCTAAGACGATTTTCTTGCCCTGCCACACGATTTCTATCGTTAAGACGATATGGAAAACGATTCACATCCCTACTATCTAGTGTGAGGGCATTATGGCTTCTTTCTCTCTTTCTCTCTCTCTCTCTTCCCCTCCCCTCCCCTCCCCCCCCCCCCCCCCCAACCACCATGGTTGTAGGAGGGCCTTGATAGTTAGGCTGGCTCTGTAGAAGCTTAAAACTACTAAAAACAGCATTTGCAAAAACATCACAACACACACTAAAGCCCTATCACTGTACATAAAATTCATATTAAAGCCATGCTATATGGCTTTGCAAAACTGTGAGCCCAGCCCACTTGGCCACCCCAAAATACTCCCTTTTTTCTCATTTGCATCACACCATGCATTATGGTGCTTTTGCATGCGTTAAAGGCGTTTTTTGCATGCGAAAACGCCATATAGCACTTTGATAAATGACCCCCTAAGAGTCCAAGAATTCCTTCCAAAGATAAAAATCTTCGAGAAAGAAGAGACCAAAGTGCAGCCAAAATAAAAGTCCAAGAAAGCTACGCGCCATCGGCGACTGTGCGCCACAGAGGGGCCAGTTTTATGGCCTTCCGCTCCCTCCCCAATGACATCTGAGGCACGACTGTCTCTTGCAGG
Organism: Rhinatrema bivittatum; assembly: GCF_901001135.1. Taxonomy (NCBI): domain Eukaryota; kingdom Metazoa; phylum Chordata; class Amphibia; order Gymnophiona; family Rhinatrematidae; genus Rhinatrema; species Rhinatrema bivittatum. The sequence goes on from NC_042616.1 coordinate 754,797,464, forward strand.
GCCGGGATTCCTCCTCACCCACGTTGGAAACAGTCAAGTAATTATTTCAATGCAGGAAATCATGTGCTCTCATGGCTGTTCTTTCTCCTCTCCTTCCCCGAATTAATGCCGTGGAGGGGCAGGTTTTATGGCCTTCTGGTCCCTCCCTGATGACATCAGAGGCGTGACTGTCTCTTGCAGGGCCGGGATTCCTCCTCACCTGCGTTGGAAACAGTCAAGTAATTATTTCAATGCAGGAAATCAGGTGCTCTCACGGCTGTTCTTTCTCCTCTCCTTCCCTGAATTAATGCCGCGGAGGGGCAGGTTTTATGGCCTTCTGGTCCCTCCCTGATGACATCAGAGGCGTGACTGTCTCTTGCAGGGCCGGGATTCCTCCTCACCTGCGTTGGAAACAGTCAAGTAATTATTTCAATGCAGGAAATCATGTGCACTCACTGCTGTTCTCTCTCCTCTCCTTCCCCCTGCTGGGGTCTTTTTAAATGCATTCAGCTCAGAATAAACTTCATAAAAATTCTCTTATTTTCATTTATAATGAAGGGGCTTAAATGTATTTAAAACAACTGAAATTAATTTATAAATACCCCTAAGAACTATTTTACATCTAGTGACATCATCATTTCAATGATTCAACTGTAATGAACAGAAGTACAGTTACAGAATCTTGGGCGAGAAACAGTTGGTGCTAAACTGAGCTGAAGGTTTATTTGATTTCTCTTTCAAAAAGACTGATCTAGTGCCTAAACAGTAGTTTTAAACACAAAGGAAATGTCATAGCATTTATAATATTAAGTGAATTTGAGCTTTTATATGTTGCCATCAGAAAAGCTGAAAGTTTAGAGACAGAGTAGGTGTAGATACTGTTGCGCGTCCCAGCCACGTGGGTGCCGTGACCGGGCCTCCTCACCTAGCGCTCCCATCTACCAGCTACGGTTCCTCGTCACTCGCAGCCACTGCCAGTGCCTCTCGCCCACGGCACCCTCGGGCGTCTCCAGGGCCATCGAGGCCTTCACTCTCGCAGCGCTCCTCACGCTGGGGCTAGGCATCCTCCACGACGTCAGCCCTTTAAAGGGCCCAGCGCAGGAAGCCAGTCCGCAGCGCCCGATGATGACCTCACATAGCCTGGGTATATAAGGCAAGGCCCAGTCCCCAAAGCCTCACCTTGGCAAACGAGTCGACACCTCGGTGTTCTAGTTGCTGTTCTTGTTCCTGCGTTACCTGCTTCCTTGTTCCAGTCCAGTTCCAGTGTTCCTGTGTTCCTGTCTTGTTCCAGTGCTCCAGTGTTCCCGTGGACCTTCCTGTATTCCAGCGTCTTTCCTGATTCCTGCTCTTCATTCCTTCTTGTCGTACCTCCTCAGACTGACTCACAGAACTGACCCTTGCTTGCCTTTTGACCATGTTTGACCGCTGCCTGGAACCAACCACTGCCTGCCTGTTGACCACATTTGACCACCACCTGGAACTGACCTCTACTTATCCTGACTATGTACGAACTGACCTTGGAACTGACCCTTGGTTTGGCTGACCACCCTCAGACTGATACCCTGGCTTTGACCCTTGTGCTACTCTCGGATATCCTGTTCACTCCTGTGACCACCAGACCTGCCTGCTCGAACACTACTCGCGGCCTTCATCACACTAGACCAGTAGGTGCTATCTATCTCACTTGGAAGACCTTCATCTCCTGCTGCATTCCAGAAGTCTCCGGTGATCCTGGTTCTGGTCTAGTTCCTCCTTTCCTCACTAGCCGTGCACCTTTGCTTGTGGTGGGCACACCTCTCCACTACCTCTCTGGGAGACCCTCTGAGGCCCACCTGTCCAGGCGGTCCGGGTACCCAAAGGCTCAACCTGTGGAAACCCCGGATTGCTATTGGTGAAGTTCCAGCTTGCCTCTGTCTCCTCGTGTGCTCCGCCTCCTGGTGGCAGGCGCTCTCTGGGTCCGACCAGAGGGCCGTACCAATCCTGCACCAGACCAAGGGTCCACATCCAGCGCAACAGATACTTATTAATTTCAGCTGAACTGCATAATATTAATTCAGCTTAACTAGGAATTTGGATCTAGAGGAAGAAGAGACTGAGAAAGGTATTATACACTGGATTAATGCGATATAGGCCCAAGCTATTCAATTTCTCTTACATAAATACCCAGCGATGGCTAGTAAGACTAAACTGTGAAAAGGTATCATAACAGACACAGAGCTAAACAGGAACTCAGACTACAGAGACCTTTTTCTGATGCACCTCAGTTCAGATACTAAATCCTTGGGAAAGATAAGTCTTGGCATTAATATAAAAGGTATTAGGTATAATTGCCTAAACAAATTATTTCTAATCTAAGAGGTCACACTCTACAAGGGCTATTCAAGATTACCAGAACTAGTGTTAAGATAAATTCCATCAGTTATAAGAAAAAACTGCAACTTCTATAAATATAAATTATCACACATAATTATCTGCAGTAGCTTCAGAAGAATACTTTCAGCAATAAAGCAACAAAAGATAAGTGTGAGGAAGGGAAAAGGAGTGAGTGAAATATATCCCATATTACATCACAATCTCACTCATTCCCTCAGAAGACTCAAGATAAGGGAAACTATAATTATTTATTTCTTCACTACGAGAAGATAAATTCAATTAGTAATCAAGGAAACACAAAGCTACATTTGCGGATGAGACATAGGAGGTACAGGTATAAAGTTCTACAATCAGAAGACAACAATAAATTTTAGGAGTGGAGACTAAGAGAGAAAAGGTTCATGGAGCTCCTCAGCTATGAACTCTAACAGAGTTAGATAGCTATGATCTCAATCACTGGTGAGGAGACAAACTAGCACTTGGCAACAATGCTTCATGGCCATTATCGCTAGCTAGCATAATAATCCAGTGTAAAGCTAAGTGCGCACACACATCACTAAAATAAAACTAGAGTTTAGACTGGAACACAAGGAACAGAATCAAAGAAAATGTGAAAAGCTGGAAAAGAAAATACACCTTTTTAATAAGGAGACACAAAGCAGAGAAAAGAAACAGAGAAAGGGACAGTAAGAACAGAAACTAAACAGATTGAAAGAGAGAAAGATAGTGTTAAAAGAGGAACGACAACACTGACACTTTTCACAGTTTAACAAGAAACAGAAAGAATAAGAACAAATAGCAATAGCAGGAACATATCAAAATAGAAATGTTAACAAAGAGTCAAGTTCTTTATAAACTCATCAGCACCAGTTAATATCTAATCTATACCATAGCATCAACAGTAAAGACTATAGTACAGAATACTTATCTTATAGGTTATCAGAACCAGTTCTGTTCATTTCAATAATCTATAGCAAAAAGAAAAGAGCTATTTCTTTCTCTTCTTAATTGCAATTTCAATTTGTCTCATTGCATATAATCAGTTGCTGCTAGTTTACAATAAATCTTAAAATTTAGAATTCCTTTGCTTAATTATTTTGATTCCACCTGATAACTGTTTTTGTATCCTGCCTTTCCTCCCCACCCCGGGAGGCTGTCTTGTTTGGTTGTGGACCCCTGTTCCTTGTTGGGAGATCAGACAGAAAGGAGAATTCCATTTTCTAGCTCCCACTCTTCACAAGAACATCTAGAGGCCACTATTCAATAGCCAGTTTAGTGGCCAAGTTATCCAGCTATAGTAGCCAGTTAACTTTAAAACCTAACCAGCTATGTTTGAATATAGCTGGTCAGGTTTTAAAGTTATTTGGTCTTGTGTGGCCAGATAACATTTTACTTAACTGAATATCTTCAAAGATATCCAATTAAGTAGTGCTGTCAATAGCCCCACAAAAAACAAGAAATCAAAGGGCCCTCAGCCCGAATATCATTCTTCCCCATCTTATATATAAATGGCCCTGTCGGGCCCAGCACCCCTCAGCCCCTAAAACATTACTGAGCCCCTGAGTCTCCCCTTTCCACACCCTTTCCTCGTTTTGATTAAAAATTTTCCAATCATGACCCCCCCCTGGACTTTCAAACCCCACCCCCTTCCCTACAGTTGCAAATGCAATGTCATCACCCCTCCCCCACCCCAGTCTCCCCCATCCCCTCCAATGGCCAAAATAGATCCCTGCCAGGAGCAAGGTGGCTTCACTCACCCGCTCCAGGCAGCTCTAGCGCTACTTGATAGGCAGCGCTGGAAGTGTAAACTACGCTCATTTTATGCTTCCAGTGCTGTAACTTGTGATCCAGTTCTATACCTGGGTTCTGTATTAGGAGTCACCAGCTAGGAAAAGGATCTTAGAGTCATTGTAAACAATATGTTGAAATTCTCAGCTCAGAATGCAACAAAGGTAAAAAAAAAAAAAAAAAAACCCAACAACAAATAGAATGTTAGGAATGATTTGGAAAGAATTTGAAAATAAAACTATTTTCATAATACCTCTGTATCAATCCATGGAGTGACTGAACCTTGAGTACTGTATGCAATTCTGGCCACCCCATCTCAAAAAAGGTACAGAGAAGGGCAACAAAAACTATAAAGTGACTGGAACAACTGCTTTATGAAGAACAATTAAACAGATTAGGGCTCTTCAGATTGGAGAAGAGATGGCTAAGAGGAGATATAGTAGAGGTTAATAAAACCATTAGTGATGTGGAACAGGTAAATAGGGAATGGTTATTTAGCCTTTCAAACAGTACTAAGACTAGGGAACATGCCATGAAACTAACAGGGAGCAGATTTAAACAAATTTGAGAAAATATTTTTTCACTCAATGCCCAAACAGTGGAATTTGTAGCAGGAAGATGTGGTCAAGGCATTTAGCATAGCTGAGTTAACAGGGATCTGGACAAGTTCCTGGAGGAAATGTCCATAAACTATTATTAGTCATGTGAATCTGGGAAAGCCTCCACTTATGCAGGGAGTGAGCAAAAGGATATGAATCTACTGTCTGGTTGGTATCTGCCAGATAACTTGTGACTCAGATTGGCCACTCTCTTAGAAAGGACGTTGGCCTTGAAGGATCTTTGGTCTGATTCAGTATGACATATCTTGTGTTCTTATTTTTATGTGTGGTTACACCACAGATCTGTATTGAAGCATTATGATAGTTTTATTCTCCATTCCTTTCTAAATAATTCCTTACGTTCTATTTGCTTTTATTGACCACTGCTGCACACTGAACTGATGAAAATCCCTTGAATGCACCACTGACTGGTTGTATCTGCCATTCCATGCACATTACCCCCATGCAGAAATGTTTCAGTAAAAGTTACCCCTCTAGCCAATGTGAAACCTCTGTATTTATTCCACTCTCTTTTGAATTCCTTTACTGTTCTTGCCTTCACCACCTCTTCTGGGAGGGCATTCCAGGCATCTACCATCCTTTCCATGAAAAAAATATTGCCTGATGTTGTTCCTGAATCTACTCCCTTGGAGCTTTATATAACCCTTCTTTGTGGGGTGCACTGGATTAGGGAGGGTCCCAGGATACTATCCCAGACCTCTCTTCCTCTCACACATTGTCCATACCTGCCTCTGGGAATGCTGGGGTTCACCCAGCAGGGTGGGGGGAAGTCAACCTTCTGGGCCCCTGGTGCAATTGTGGGTAACTCAATCCTAGTTATGAATTCACACCCCCAACTCTCATTCTCTCAATCACTGGTCAGCAAATACAATAGAGGAGTCCTCTGTGAGCAAGAAGGCACTCTTGAATGAAACATAGGGGTCCAAGGATGGTGTTCGACTGAAATTTACTTTAACTTATGTTTCCCCTGTTCCACAAGGGGTCACTTTCCCAGCCTTGGGGAGCACTGGGATCACTCTCCCTAGGTGGGGGAAAACTTATCTGGGGTCGTGAGCTGAGGGCAGGATAGCCTGCAGGGCCACTGTTCCCAGGAAATAAACCATTATCCACTCAGAAGTTGGGCTCCAACCAAAAAACAGTTTACTGAATAATCTTCTGAATAAAGCCAGTGTAGTGCATACAGTAACAGTCCAACAAAAATACAGTTCTAATAACTCTTCTCTCCTCAATAATAATGCACCTTCTCAAGCAGTGTTAAGATATACTAGTACTCTCTTCTCCTAATGTTTTTAGGCTTAGTCTGGCCCTCAATTCTTTTCCATTCCCATTTAAATTTATTCACAATGTCCTGTGTCCTGAGCAGCTAAAGAAAAATATCCCTCTGGGTCTGCAGACAGGATCCTCTGAGCCCTGTGGCAAGTTCCCTCTGGCACAGTTTGGCTTCCTGGTCCAGATAAGTTCCTACCCCAGTTAAAAGACACTCTTTCTTTTCTTCTTATTTCTCATTTCTAATACTACTATAAAGTCTTTCTTTTCTTCTTAAGGCTTCCTGAGACTCTGGGAAAGAATCTCTGCCTTTCTCCTCTACTCGACCGCTGTAACCCCTGGGAGAGGATCACAGTCACATCCTTTGTCTGTCCCTTCACTCGGGGTTTTTATTACATTTCCCCTAGACCGAGTCCATAGGGCATATTTTCTTGAATAACAATGCCCCATAAGAGAAAGGGGAGAATCCGGATCTTTCCTCCCACCCAGGAGAACCTCGAGGGGCAACGGTTAATCTATCAATACGCGACTGCGACACCAGGAACGAGGACGTCTACCCCCATTGGTGAGGAAGGGAAAGGAGCCCCATACTCACCCGGGGAACTATCGCTGACGCCTCCGGACCCTAAGACGCCGATTGAAGCAGCTCTACTTCTGCACCCTGTGCCTGCTGAGACGCCGTTGGGAAACCCCCTTGGGCATGCTCAGTTGGGAGGCAAGCCCAGAGTTGTTGCAGAGGGGGGGGGGGGGCTGTTTCTTCTCCTTCCTCCGCTGAAGCTGTGAGAGTGGTGGAGAGTGAAGCCAGTGGAGAGAGATTAACTGAGCTGACTGCCCCGTTTGACCCACAGAGAATTACAAAACCGGCGGTTGTTACGCTCGATGCCCTTTGGGACTTGGTAGCAGGGAATGCCATGAAGCTCGATGGACAGGCCTACAGACTGGAGGAAGTTTCTAAAAGAATGAATAAGATTGAGACTGACCAAACGAATCAAGGAAAAGTTCTAACAAAGGTAACCGATGATGTGAAAAAATTACAAGATTTAAGTGCTGTTTCTGTGAGCGAGAGACTATCGTCTTTGAGAAGATTGGAGTCAGTAGAGAACTACTTGAGGCACTTAAATTTAAGGTTTTTAAACTTCCCTAAAGTCATGGGAGAGTTGCCTTTGCAGACTTTTAAAAAGTTTATTATTGAGATATTAAAGATTCCTCTTGATCAGGTTCCCCCTGTTAAAAAAATATTCTTCCTAAGACAAAGTACTTCAATAGTGCCTGGTATAGGGATAGACATGGAAAATCTGTCCGATTTCCTAGAGACATCTGCTGTTGAAATTATAGAGAGGTCTGCTCTTTTTGTGACCTTTTATTCAGAAAATGATGTCGTATTAATAATGAAGAACTATTTCAAAAATTTGAATGTCTCCTTTTTGGGAGGTCAGGTCCGTATCTTTCCAGATTTAGCAAAACCAACGCAGATGCGAAGGAAAAAATTTATTTCATTGCGCCCTAAAGTTTTAGCACTTGGGGGAACCTACGTACTACGGTACCCCTGCAGGTGTGTTGTAAAACTTTCAGGGAATACATATGTATTCTTCAGTCCGGAACAACTTCAGGCCTTCCTAGAGGCACGAGAGCATGACCTGCATCCTATAGAGCAGGATCCTATAAATGTACCTGATGTGTAACCTAGCCTTACTTGTTAAATATTCTTATGTTCTCCTTTATTTCTGTTCCTCCCAAGTTTCCTACGAAGTTGAGAGATTGTAAGATTGTTATGTTTCCTTTTTATTGTAATTATGATTTAGAGAATTTCATGAGAAGAATAATATATTACACCTCTTGTGATTCTATGCAAATTTTCTTTGTATTAATTGAAATGATGATAAATAAAGAATTAAAAAAAAATACAACAGACTTTGCCAACTTCAATGGTGGCCCTTGGAAAAGGAGGTGGGCTACTTTTCCATGGGCCAGCCTGTCTTTCTGAAATTGGGATGAAGCAGCCAACCTCCAGGATCTCTACCTTGTTGTGTTCTAGTTGTAAGCAAAAATTCCAAAGCAAAATCCAGCATTGCCAGAGAGGGGATAACTACTCTTCTTAATAAGACACTGGTCAAAAATATCTCCAAACTCTCCCACAAACGTCTTACAAAACTCCCACTCTTCAACACTTCTTGATCAATCCAACAGAGAGCAGAAAGACCTTTTGGTCAATCTCCTGAAGCAGAAGAAAACCCTTTTGCACATACTCTAGGGGCAATTTATACTCTTAGATCCAGCCCAAAAATGGGCTGATCAAAAATGGGTGAGGGGGAAGGAGGCCCCCAAAAATGCAAAACCCCATAATAGATGAAAAACAGGGACAATATTAGTGGCAGAGGTAAAGCCCTTCTACATAGCCCATAGCTCTGCAGTTTCTTTTCCACTGGAAAAGGTTTGATTCTTCTATAAAACCTTTCATGTACTTAAAAGGTTATATCCCAACTATCTCTCTTTTCATCTCATATGGCCTTTGGTGCCGACCCTGAACTATTTTGGTTGCCTTTCTCTGGACCACTTTTAGCCTATCTCTGTTCTTTTTTAGATATGACCTCCTTATTTAAACACAGTATTCCAGATGAGGACCTTTTCATGACAGGTTATTCTTAATGCAACCTCCCTTCTATGTCCCTACAGCAATGAGCGTTTCACTGTGGAGTTCCTCTTTCCAGTTCAACCCAGTGCAGCTCTGGATATATTCCATACTAGAATATATCCAGAACATGTGAATTTGTTCTAATCTTGGAACAAATCACTTACACACAGAAGTAAATTTTAAGACCCTTGTGTGCATTTGCCGGCACATGGATGCGGCAACTTTATGCAATATCAAACAAACTCGTGTTTTTGTGAGAGGACAGGACCTCAGCTCCGAGCAGAAGCGTCTATTGGCTGAATCTTGTCTCAGAAATTCCAGTCACGGGTCTAAAAACCTCTTTGTTTTTTTTGTTTTTAATTACTTGTATTTCCATGTCACCTGTATATCCCAAACTATTATATATGCAAAATTTCATATCAATTCATTTTCTTGTTTTCTTTGCTTGTTATCTTTAATTCTGAATAACAAGAGAAGCACTTATCTTAGGCTGCAATGCTCAAGCCAGCACCGGATAGTTCTGAATCCCGATGTCATTTAAAAATGCTGACGTCGCCATCATTTTGCTTTGACTGGCATCAGGGCTTAGAATTACTTTTTTGTCGTACAAATCTGAAACAGAACCTTGCGGCTATACTGGCAAGGAACATATATGCTGACCTGTTTCAGATCTGGATGAACCTACCTATTAATCTCATTACCACTTTCTTTCCAACCCAGCACAAATATATCTGAAACTTCTTCTCTCACCCCCTCTTTATATCCCATCCGCACTTTTTGCTAAAAATTGCTACCTCATCCCTGCTACCCCGTCCCTGCACATCTCCTCTCCCCCTTAGTAAATGTATGTATCTCTTGCTAAAATGTATGACATATGAACACATCATGTGAATGTAATTGGCTACCTATAATATTTGTGTCACGATGTAAACCATGGTGATCTTTATTTGGAACAACAGTATACAAAATGGCTAAATAAATAAAATAAATAAATACAGCTCTCTACAGGTCACCGGGGTGCTGAGGTCTGTTCTGGTGGGGAGGAGGATAAACCTCTGAGGCCTTAGATTCACGGGGATGGGAACTCACAATCAGTTACTTGGTTCTTTCTCACTCCCCAGATCCATATTACTCATGGAGGGGTACATTATTAACACACTGTTTCTCCGTCTCCCTTTGGTTGCAAACTCTACTGTACTCATGCTTGGGATGTCCTTGCTTGAGGACATCTTTGCCACTCTGGCTTGGTGTTCAAGAAAATATTTATTGCAACCAAAACATACTTTAAAGTCCATTTCACAAAATTCCCATACAACAATAACAGTGTGAAGGGCCAATTTTCTAAGTGAGTCAGTGTCTCTTTTGATGGCAAACTGGGAAAACTCCTCATGCCTGAGTGGTAAAGATGCAGGCTCCCAGTAGTGCTAAGATCTAATCTTTCCTCTACTAGTAAAAACCTCTGCAGGTCCTCTAGTGGGAAAACTCCAAAAAGATGTTCAAAGTCCAAAAATATCTCTCTCTGGAGGGTAGGAAATGGTGGCCAAAATTAATTCCTCTCAAAAATACAGAAGACCAAAAACTCTAAGCAAAAAGACTATGTAGGTCACTGCGGTCTCTTCTTTCACTGGATGGAGGGAGTCACAGCATCTTCCTGACCTCCTAAGGCAAGGGTAAGAGCCTCCTCAGGCAGAAGCAAGTCTCAAATGCAAAAATCTCAAGGAGACACAATTCACTCAAAAAACATCTTCCAAACTCCTCTTCTCTTCTCCACTTCACATAGACAGTCCCTTCGAAACCCATGAGGGTGCTGGCAAGGGAAAAATCTCTTCCCTGGTATCAGGGTGGGTGCCCCAAAATAGAAAATGCCAACACAGCAATCTTCTCCTCTCTCAATCCTCCAAAACACAAAAAACCTCTCCTTCCTCTGGTATCAGGCTGGGGGGATAGAACAAACCACTCCTCACTTTTCAAAAGCTAACTCAAAAACCACACTGCTCCTCGTGCAGAGCTGCCATTTGTAGGAAGCTGCTGACCAATCAGGATCAGCCATGTTGCAGAAACCTGTAGGGACCATCTGCAAATAATAAAAATCCTAAGCTAAGAAATACTAGGCTAGGGACAATTTGGTGAATTAGTTATCTCAAGGTCACATAAGAATTCCAGAATGCACCCTACAGGGGATGCTTGAGACATGGAATCATTCCACTATCTATCTTGTCAATTGCAAAGTGTGCTTCTTGTAAGGCATACATACGCTCCCTATTAGGGAACCACACTAATGTGGTACTAATGGAACCCAGCAATCTGTACATGCAGAGTTAGGATTATTTTCCCCATGTGAATCATTTTGTATTTGTCCACATTAAATTTAATCTGCCATTTAATTGCCCAGTTCCCCAGTCTCACAAGGTATTCCTGCAATAAGAGACTGCTTATGTTTTAATTACTTTGAATTATTTTGTTTCATCTGCAAATGTGATCACCTCACTCATTGCTCCCTTTTCCAGATCATTAACTCATATGTAAAACAAACCAGCCCTGGTTCAGATTCTTGTGGCACTCCACTATTCACCTCTCTCCACTGGGAAAATAGTAGATGTAGGTGGATAAGGACCAGTTGGACTATCTATTCTGTCCAGTTAAAGAGATATTCCATCTACCACAAGAACATTAGATGTGTCATGCAGGGTCAGACCAATGGTCCATGAGCCCAGCATTCTGTCCCTGACAGTGGCCAATCTGGCCAAAATTTAAGCATTCTTGGACCATATAAAAAGGTCAGTGGTAAGAATACCTCATGCAGTCTCCCCCTCCCCCACCTCCAAGTATCTCCCATCCTACATGGGTCCCACTGGCCCTACGGATTCCCCCGTAACAGATTCCTTTAACAGGGAACCCTATGGAGACAGAAGTGATCCCCAGTCACTCCTACTCCATCAATGCTATTTTTCATGATGGTGCTGGCCTTTTGCTGTACAATGAGATAAGGCTGGTATTGCAAAGGCATTTATAATACTTGCCTGTATAAATCAGAGTAATCCCACTACCTCATTTTATTTCAGTGCAGTCGAGATTATATTGCATTAGTTATTACTGTTGTTGGCCTAGATTTATTGGGCATCTGTAAGAACGTCTGACTTTCCACAAGTTTCTAGTTCAAACAAACAGCTGAGTCAAGACTGAGTCATTGAAAGATTCGTCACCGATATACAGGTAGGCAAATAAAAATATATTTTAAATTACTGTTAACTTTAATTTGTCATAAGCAATGACAACATGGAATTCAGGGAATTGGTTGTGCAATAAAGTTAAAAGACTGCATTGTAACATTTTTTTTTTTAAAGGCTTAAAGAACATTGGCCATTTATTATGGCTGGCTCCCATCTTCTTACAAAATATATCATCATGAGCAATTGCTTATTTCTCTCTTATTTACTATTTCACCTTGTCAGCTCAATCAGCTTCATCTTTACTGAGAAGACATAAGATCAGAATCTCTATATTGAGGCAACAGTGTACTTCCTAAAACAAGAGGGCAAGAGTGGGAATTCTAGCTCCTCCAAGACCACCATAAGGTATCAGTAATTAACTGCTCTAGGTAGGATGCTTATAAAGTTATTCAATCATCTTCAGTGTCTGGGTCTTCTATCCAGGAACCAGCAGCTCCTGTTGAGCATGGGAAATACATATGATGCTCCTCCCAGTCCTCTACAGGCAGTACTGAATGAAAAATGACAAGAATTCACACATTTCTTTCAGAATTTCAATAAATTTGGTTCTCCTGCAACTGTAAAGGAATAAGAGACACCATTCATATCATTTACTAAATGATATTATAGAGCATCTATAATTGTTACATTCATTCTATAATCCCTTCTCCCCTCTGAAATATTATTACCAATAAAGGATTGCAATGAATTGTTCCGGAGAAGGGAATGTCTGTTTCTCAAAACATTTACTAAATTTAAAGAAAACAAAATTCAATACCACTGCCAAATGTAACATTTGTAGGTGCTATGTAGTAAATTAATGGGAAATGTAAGCAATATGGGGTAGTTTTTAAAAGCATGTGCGCAGGCATACAGGTGCGCACGCTACCCGGTGTGCACATATGTACATATGTACTTCAGCCTGGGGTTGAAGTAAGTTGCGCGCGACAGCAGTTGGCCATCGTGCGATCCCTGGCACAGCAGCAAATATGGCCATTGTGCCGGGAGCCTGACCCCGCCTCCACCCCCTCCCCGCCCCTTTTTGCAAGCCCTGGGACTTACACGTGTCCCGGGGCTTTATGTGCGTCGCCGGGCCTTTTTAAAATAGGCCCAGCGTGCATAACCCTTTTAAAATCCGGCCCTATATTTTCTGCTTCCTAAGTACCACACAGTTCAATCTCCTTGTTCAACCAGCACAAAATGGAACTCATACCATGAGACACCACTCTTAATGCATGTCAGGAGTTCCTAATTCCGGTCCTCAAGAGCCACAAACAGGTAAAGTTCTCAGGACATCCACAATGAATATTCATGAGATGGATTTGCATATGATGGAGGCAGGGACTGCAAATCTATCTCATGCATATTCATTCAATGGCCTGTTTGTAGCTCTCGAGGACTGGAGTTAGCCACCCCTGACATATGTGTGCAAGGACTTCAAGAGCAGGCAGCAGCTCTCCTCCTCCTTCAGGGCCCAGCCAATGAGGAAGAAGGCTGCCTCTTTCTCTTTGGAGCAAGTGGGCCAAAAATGCCATTTCCTCCTCCCTTGGCTCATGGGGGTTGCTGATGCCTCTTCCTCTTGCTTTGGCCCACAGTGAACATAAGAATATAAGAACCTGCCATACTGTGTCAGACCAAGGGTCCATCAAGCCCAGCATCCTGTTTCCAACAGTGACCAATCCAGGCCATAAGAACCTGGCAAGTGCCCAAAAACTAAGGGGTAGATCTTTAAAAAGTACGCTGGATTTTATAAGATACGCGCGTAGCCGCGCGTATCTTATAAAATCCGGGGTCAGCACGCGCAAGGTGGTGCACATTTGTGCAACCTGCGCGAGCCCAGCGCAGCCTGCCTGTTCCCTCCGAGGCCGCTCCGATTTCAGAGCGGCCTCGGAGGGAACTTTTCTTCGCCCCCCCCCTGCGCGCGTCGGCCGGCAGCCCCGCTCCGTCCTCCGGTCCAGGGGGCTGGTCCGGAGGCCTCGACCACGCCCCCGGGCTGGCACCACGCCCCCGGGCCCGCCCCTGAAACGCCGAGGCACGCCCCCGAAACACAGTGTCGTTTCGGGAACGCCCCCGAACATGCCCCCTCCCTCCCCTTTTCGAAAGCCCTGGGACTTACGCGCTTGCGCGCCGGCGGCCTATGCAAAATAGGCGCGCCGGCGCGGGCGGACCTTTTAAAATCCGCCCTAATGTCTATCCCATGCTACTGATGCCAGTAATAGCAGTGGCTATTTTCTAAGTCAACTTAATTAATAGCAAGTAATTGACTTCTTCTCCAAGAACTTATCCAATCCTTTTTTAAACACAGCTACACTAACTGCACTAACCACATCCTCTGGCAACAAATTCCAGAGTTTAATTGTGCGTTGAGTGAAAAAGAACTTTCTCCGATTAGTTTTAAATGTGCCCCATGCTAACTTCATGGAGTGCCCCCTAGTCTTTCTATTATCCGAAAGAGTAAATAATCGATTCACATTTACCCGTTCTAGACGTCTCAAGATTTTAAACACCTCTATCATATCCCCCCCTCAGCCATCTATTCTCCAAGCTGAAAAGTCCTAACCTCTTTAGTCTTTCCTCATAGGGGAGCTGTTCCATTCCCTTTATCATTTTGGTTGCCCTTCTCTGTACCTTCTCCATCGCAACTATATCTTTTTTGAGATGCGGTGACCAGAATTGTACACAGTATTCAAGGTGCAGTCTCACCATGGAGCGATACTGCTTGCTGATACTGCTTCTTTTTCCCTTGGCCCACTGGAGCTGCTAACACCACTTCCTCCTCCCTTGCTCTATGGGGACTGCTGACACCACTTCCTCCTCCTTAATCTATGTAGACTGCCGATGCAGCCGCTTTCTCTTTCAATTGCACAAGTCACTCAAGCTCCTTCCTCCTCCCTTGGCCCACACAGACCACTGACATCACCTCCCTCTCTTCAGTTTTCATGGGCTGCTAACACCATGTCCTTCCCTTTGACCCACACAGGCCACTTTTGCAAAAATGTTCTGGGTCATTAACCAGGCATAACCCAGCCCAAAATCACCACTGAGCATATCTACAGTGAAATGTATAATAATAATAATGATCAATTAATCATAATACTTTATTTAGCTCACAGGAATCACAGGAAATATGTACAGGATATATTTGCATACATACTTCTTAGACCAAATATATGCAAGTATCTCATGCATATTCATTCTGGACATCCTGAAAACTAGATTGACTGAGAGGAAGGGAAAGGACTGGGTTAATTCACATATTTTGTTTACACTAAAAACCAGAATGGTTTGAGGGCAGCAGTGACCAGAGTGCAGAAAAAAACCTTCTTAGGAATTTATGTATATCCTAGAGCAGGTCTGAGAGGCCAGGATCCTCCAAACTTCCTACAGGCTCTCACGACTCCTTCCTGCCATGTTGTTTTGCTTAGTAACTTGGAGTAGCTTGATGTGCTAGTTCCAATGGTCTTCTCCTCTTGTGATACCTGCAGTCTGCACCATGGGAGGACAACACTGTGGGATTTTCCAGTGCCATATAGCTCAGAGTAATTGATGCCAACCATGTGGCAAACAGAGGCAAGGGAAGGAAGAAAAAATGTGGGATACAATGAAAACAACACAGGTAGCTAATAGCCTTCAGAGAATCTGGTGAGCTGTTGTTTGGGTTCCTGCAGCAATCATTTAAAGAATGTAGAGACCTACCAGGTAGAATTCCAATGCTTGAGCTTCCCCATGTTAGTTCCCTCTGGAGGATCCTATGACCAACAGAGCTGCAATATGGGCTAAAAGCATATCTGAGGCTGGAATAGCTCTGGTTCTCTCCTCCAATACTATCCCTTATAGACCGCAGTTCAGTGCTGGCTGCTCTGTCCCCAGCACAAATACTTAAATGTACGGCAGTTCAGTGCTGGCTGCTTTGTCCCCAGCACAAGTAATTATAAATAAGCCAGTTGAAAGCTCCCTGCCCCCAGCCCAGTTACTTCTTCTTATCTGGGGAGGATTGCCAGCTCCCCCTTGTAGGAAACCCAAAAGCTGAATTACTCATTTTCCAACAACAAGGATTTCAGCTTTTCCTACGCCTTCCGCTGCAATCCAGATGGGGTCTTTCTCTGCTGTTAGATGCCAGCAGCTTCTACTCTTTCTTTCTCCATGCCCTCCTCCTCCGTTTGGTGTCCCCACCAGCTTTGTATGTCTGGTAGCTCCTTCTCTATCAGGTCACCACCTGGTTCCAGGTCTTGCACAATCTCCCTTTCCCTCAGCCCCATGGCTGTCTGGGAGTTGTAGTTATCCATTCCCCTACTCCTAGTTCTGCCTACACTGGCTTCCTCTTTCCCTTTACTCCCCTTTAATCCGACTAAAGGGATGGAGCTCTCATTATAAGAAGTTGGAAAAGGTTGAGCCTCTCACCTGAAAAAAATAACTTGTCAGCAGGAGGATATCAAGCAACTAAGCACTATCCAGGAAATGAGAAATCAACTATTCATTCTATTGTAACCCTTTTTCAATGTAATTTACATTTTACTGAGGGAACATAAAATATTTTTTTTCTGGAGCTCTCTCTTCAGTTACATTTCTCCTCTTCATTTCCTAAGTGGTGGGTCCTTTCTGTTGGGGGGTAGGATAACCTTCTAGGCCCAGCACATAAGTGAACTCCTATGAGTGTGTGTTACCACAGCTCATTGGGTCGGGCACACTTACAAACCAGGCTGAACTCGCTACATGGGTGATCAAATAAAAGTTTACTCTGATTATATCAAAAGAATTAATAGGTACAAAAATTAAAGTGTCCAAGTAGATTCAGATTCAGACTCTCTACTTCTGTGGATGTGTCCCTTCAGATTGGAGCTTAGAAACTGATTATCCTCCATGAGGTGGAATGACAATTGTCCCACATATGCTGGGGTGTCCTAACCATGACTGGCTCCCTTAGTACCTGAGATCCATGGAGAATCCTGAACTCCAATCTAGCAGTGTCTTGTGTCCCAGGGTGGAAACTCCATTGGGTGTCTCCAGGTGACTCTCTGCTCTTCTCTCCATTTGACTCTTCATCAAAAGATAGCTGTAAGCTTTCCTGGAGGAGAGGTGGTATTCACTACCTTCCATCTGAACTGGAACCACAACAAAGAGGATGTACTCCTAGTTTTGGGTTCATTCAACTCAGAAGGTGAGCCTTTATATAAGATAAGTTTCATCAGAAGTCCAAGGAGGAGAAGAGGAAAATTTGGCCTTTGATCACCTAAAGCTAAGAGGGGATTGATTATAAAAACATATAACCTTCTATGTTTTCATAATGCCCAACAAAATATTCCTATGCTAGGAACGCGGTCTCCGGGTTGGGACACGGCATCGGGCCTGGATCCAGGCCAAGGTCCTGGCATTGGGACCCAGCCTCCAGGTCAGGTCGTGGCATCGGGCCTGGGTCCGTGCCCCAGCCTAGGCCAAGGCCCAATGTTGGGATCCAGCCTCCACGTCCGGCCTGAGTCTGGGCCAAGGTCCCGGCATCAGGACTCAGCCTCCAGGTCAGGCTGAAGCCTCAGCTTTAAATAGGCCAAGGTCACAGCCACCTAAGGGTGAGGCTTTGACCTGGGCCAAGGCCAAAGCCGGCAGATCCCCATGAGACCGGGTAAGTGGAGGCCGGGGTGGATCCCAGCCCTAGCATTTTTTCAGGCAGATGGGCAGGAGGCCCTGGGAGGCCTCATTTTCATTTTTTTCTGGGTTTTTTTTTTGGGGGGGGGGGGTTAATTGTTTGATTCATTTTTTCTCACAATGAAAACAAATCAAACAATCCACGAAACGAAATTTGTGGAAAAAAAAATCCCCAAAACATAAACACATTATTTTCTCCTGCACATCCCTGTCTAAAGCAAATGAAGCTTTTAACAGAAATTCCACTTCAAGCATGGGCCTGAGTTTTCCTTTCATTTAATGCCATGTATTGTCCTATGCAAATGCAGTAAGTTGAAGCAGTGAGATCAAAATTGTTGTTTTTATTTTTTCAATAGGGAATGTATCTTTCAGGAAAAATGAGCACATTCCATAATTCCACAAATAGCTGAGTATAGAAGGAAGAGAAGATAATATTTAAAAAAATGTATTAAAGCAATAAACATTCACTTAGGAATCTAGTCATAAAAGTCATTTCTAAGCACCTAAACAAACTTTCACAGCATTAGTTCACTTCCTCCACCTACTCATGCCTTGATTTAGTGACTTGCTTGCAATGTGAAAGTTCGTCACATTAATATATACTTTTTTTTTTATTTTTTTAATCTCTTCAATGACCAAGACCTGCTGAAATGTAGCCAAGCAGTTTATTTTCTGAATCTGATTTGGCTTTCACATGTCAAAGTTTGACAAATTCAAAAGACACAATTCATCTTTTCTGTGAGTTTTGCCATGGAAAATAAGGTCTTATTGATCCTGTAGTTCCCAAACCTTCCAAGGCTCCCAGCTATTATGCAACAGTTACTGTCACTCAAATGTCAGATGTCAGCGAGCCTTCACTTTTCTTGCTCAATAATTCAATAACTGCTAGGTTGTAAAAGATAACTCCTGGCATCTCAGTTTATAATTTCTGCACATGTGGAAGGAAATATCTTATGCCCTCCTTTAAAAGAAAAAAAATTCTTCTGTTTTCAAGACATTATATAGCATTTTTATATATGATCCACGGGGAGAGCCATTGTGTTTCCTAGAGATGTCACCGATGACATCCTTTGGGGTAGATTTTAAAAGCTTGTGCGCGGGCATACATGTATGCACGCTACCCAACGAGCACACATGTATGCCCCATTTTATAGCATGCGCGTGTAGACACACGCATGTTTTAAAATCCGGGGTCGGCGCACACAAGGGGGTGCACAATTGTGCATCTTGCGTGTGCCGAGGCCGCTCCGAGCCGCGCTGCCTTCCCCCTTTCCCTCCCAGGCCGCTCCGAAATCAGCCTCAGATGGAACTTTCCTACCCCCTCACCCCACCTTCCCTTCCCTTCCCTCCCCCGCCCTTCCCCCCTACCTTTGATGACTTCTTTTTTATGTTTCTAACTGCCGGTGCGCGATCCCCGGCACAGCAGCAAACATGGCCGCTATCCCAGGAGCCTGATTCCTCCCCACCCCCTCCCTGCCCCGCCACACCCCTTTTTGCAAGCCCCGGGACTTACACACATCGCGGGGCTTTACGCGCGTCACCGGGCCTTTTTAAAATAGGCCCGGCGCGCGTAACCCTTTTAAAATCCGGCCCTTTATGTCTGACTTCAGAAAATGGCATAGTGGGACCGAAACATTGGCCTATCTCAGGTATGATGTGCTGACTTCATTTATGTTCATTCAATTGCAATTCTGCACATGTGCTGAAGCTTTAGACTACTTTTTTAAAATCTTTTCTTTGAAGAATGTATGTTTGGCTTGTTTAAAAAAACAGCCCGCCTCATGCAAGTAAGGGAAAGAGCACTATCACTGGCTGGCCCCATGCTATGGAACACCATGCCACTCGAAATAAACCAATCTGAAAACCTGGCTCTTTAAACAAGCTTTTTATAAAGATAAAGAGAAGGAGAAATCCAGTTGATTGATAAGGACGCACCAAACTAGAACTTATTACTTAAATTCAAACCACCTATTATGTTCCTAACAGACAAGCTTAACTTACACACATAGTTTTTTGTATTAAATTGTTACCGTACTATGATGGCACATGTTTAATTTGTAATCTATACTAATATTTTCATTATCGTGCCTTACTTTAAACCGTTGTGACGGTTTTCTAACTTAACGACGGTATAGAAGAGTTTTAAAATAAATAAATAAATAGTACGGCGACATTATGATTAACTCCTCTCAAATGTTCATGTCAACAATGAGAGCAGAACTGTAGTCATAAATACAATGATATTGACAAATATGTTTTAAAGTAAGAGTTTAATATAAATAATCCACAAATATAAAAAATAATACATTTCATACACCCATATACCACATATGTCTTAACATTCCAAAAGCATGTAAATCATGCACTCTAGCAAAGTACAATAAAACATCCCCAACCTCTCACAATCCATACACATCACTCACAACCCTAAAATCATACTTCCATATTAATATACACTTCTTAATGGTGTGTTACTTGTCTGTTGGTAGCTGACATTAATTTTCACTACTAAATGTCCTCTAGGGGGTCAAATTCTTGGTAGATACCAAACATCTCCTCCCAAATCTTGAATTCTTCTCCTGAATTTTTCACTCTTCCAGTGGATGCTGATGTCTTCTAATTTGTCTCACTTCTCCAACAAACACCCTGTTTGTCCAACAACCTCCTAAGCCCAAGACTTAATATCCCCTTTCCATCCAAGCGAGGAGGGAACCCGGGAAAAGAGGAGAGAGGAGGAGAGAGAAAATGCCTGGAGAGAGGGAGGGAGGGAGCACCCTTTCTCCTAGAACTGGCCCCGGCTTTATGTTTACATCAGAATAGAGAAATGCGGATGTTTGTTGCTGGAGAGGGAGAAGGGGTGTTAATCAGTATTTCTTAATTTTCATTCAGTACGTTAGTCTGTAATGCATTAAAGCTGTTCAGTGACAGCATTGCAACAAGAATTCCTCTCCCCGTACTATTTCAAATCCTGCAATGATGATTAACATCGCCAAGGTTATTTTTGTATGTATATAGGAGATGGGAGTATGAGAAGTGGTAGGGCAATTACTGTCAATAGGCAAAAAGCTTTCAGAAAACGGCAGAATTTAAAACAAAGCTAACAGAAAGAGGTAAGGTTAATTATTATTTTTCTATTTTTTTCAAAACTACAATAAACAAAAATTGTAGTTTAGGAAATACCTTGTGCACAGAAATAAAAAAGCTGATGATTGCTGTTTTACTAAGCTATAGGGTGATATTTTATTAAATGAAGTCATTTCTATTCGATTTGTATTTTCCTTTACTGTTTATTGGCTGATTGCATTGTCTAAATTGAAATAATGATATAATTATGAATGTTTCACCGTTCCCCACTGAGGTTTGTGGATCAGCGGGTTATGCATTATTAAAATAAATTCAATAATCCAAGAAAAGGAGACAGATTGCTAAAAAATTGAGCAATGAGATATATGTCTATATTTATTCGTATTATTACCCTATAAATACAAACATATCCATCAGTATTCTTAGTGTCTTATTTAGAAATAATTTTATCACTAAGAAATCTTTGTAATTGTACTGCCTCATAAAAAATAAACTTATTCGCCTGATAAACCACCACACGCTAACAGGGGTATTTGAGGGACAAGCACGCTCTTGTCCTAGTACCTATGAGGCTGAAATAATTCGCACTAGCTTACAACGAGTTTTCACTCTAGTTTTAACAAGGACTCTTCGGCGCTAACCTTATTCATGTATGTAATATAGGTTTTAGCGCTAAAATCTGTGATAAGCTTTACGTTGGCACATGCAAATGCCATGTAAATGAAGCTATTATCTATTACATAGGCAGTGTATATTCCACATGAAGATAGGGCCAGTGATGGCCAATGTGATACCTTGAGGGGTGCTGTACCACAGCCAATACCATCAAAGAAGAGAGTACTGTGCTGGAGCCACTGCCACTAGTAAGTAAATTGGGGGAAGAGGGTGAATGACCAAAGGTTCACCTAGGGCACCAAATATGCTTGATCCAGCCCTGCCTGAAGACAACACTGCTGGTGTTGCTGGAGGCAGATATGGTGTTCTATGACTTCTGAGAAGGACATGCTTACTTTCTGCCATAATATGCGTTTTATCAGATGGATCAGTGTCCAATTTACATCCCACAAAGTGGAGTCAAGGCCACGTATGACCAAGCAATGTCATCAGTATTCGTGGGGGGGGGCAGATACATTGCATTCGGCAAGGGGGTCCCCGATCCGTTCATGCATTCCATTCTCATTCGTTTCCGGGCTTTTGAATACCGGCAGCCAATGACCCGAGTGCAGGAGATCGCTCCCGGACCCCCGCTGAACCATCAGAGACTTTTGGTAAGTCTTGCGAGGGTCAGGAGGGTGGGGTTTTGTTTAAATTCGCTCCTTTAGACGGCCAAATAATTCGGTGAAGATTTGTTGTATTCGTGGGAGTCGCGATACGTTTCGCTTCCCCACGAATACAACGAATATGGCCCTATACGTTGTGGATTGCCAATACTTTGCAAACGAATGCACACCCCTAATGAATGCAATCCAACATCACACTGGCCTCTCTACGCATCTGGAACATTTTCTTGTACATATGCTCCATCTCTGCATATATTTTCATACTGGACTCAATGAGTTCTTGCTTCAAGATCAATACCACCACAAGCTAGTTCGCTATCACATCCATGAACAAGGGTGGTGCTTCTAGAGGTGGGACAATACCATCATCCTGAAGCCCACTAGCAGCTACAGTGTCACCGACATAGATGTCACTGGAACATCTGGGATGTCAGGCAACAAAGTGTCTGGCCATGTGAGGTGGAGCTTAATCACCTGACTGTTCTCTTGTGTGGCTGCCAGTGTCTCGCTTATTAACTGCAGACTTATGGTTGGTTCTTATTTTGTTTCCATTACAGGTGGATCCTGGGGCTGGATCTCTTCGGACTTGACAGATCCCTCTGCGGCAGGCCCTTTTGTCTCTGTTGTCCAGTGACCACCTCCTTCCACAATGTCTGAATTCATGCCCCTAGTATGGACATCAATCACATAGTCCCACTGCAGAGTCACCCATGGTTGGCCCCCTCCTATGCAGTGCAAGGACCATTTAATCAGTGCCAGCTTGGCCATAACAGTTGCCCTGATATACTGTCACCAGTTCTTGAGCAATGGTATAATCTCCTGGTGGTCACCAACAGGTTGCTGATATCCTGCGCGATGCTCTCCCAGATCTTCTCCTTCAATTTGGTGGATGTCTTTTGACCAGAGAGTGCAGTGTGCTTTTCATAGACCCACCGCACCAGAAGGCCTTTTCTTCTGAAGTGCACATCACACTGACTCTGCTTGTCCTCCAACTGTTAGCAGCTGGTTCCTGCCAGTTCATCACTCTCAGATGAGTGGTGTGGGTCCCTACTTTCCCGGGCACTACTCCCATTCCCAGCTCCCCCCCCCCCCCCCCCCCAATTCTAGCATTTCCTCCAGCCTTCTTTTCTCCTCCCCCCCTCTAACTGCACCATCTACCTCATGCACTCTCTCCTTTCCCCTACTTGGCTATGCTGAACCGACTTACACACCACAATCCTCTCTCCCACTCGCATCCCCTTTGTCACGCTCTATTCTCACCACAGCCATGAACACCCACTCTGCTCTGTCAGGAACCTAAACAAGCAGACTGAAAAACACAGACCGACAACCAGATGCACTAAAAGAACACAGACAAAAGACAAAAGGAAACAGGTACAGCAAGGGAAAACAAGCAGCATAAAAGACACCACTCAGCAGTGGCAACAGAACAACCACCAACTCCTAACAACACCAGGCACATGGCCCTGGAAGGAGCTGTCTTTTATCCCTCTGCAAGGAGGATTATCCAAGAATGTTTGATGGACATCTATGCACCACCAATCACACCACAGTTTGGCCCATGCCACTTTTACTAGCCGATAAGAAACTCTGCAGCATTTTTAAAATTAGCGCCATTTTTAATGCCCATTTTCCCTGCATTTTTCTCTCTGACACAGACACACAAACACTCTCTCACACATGCTTCTGTTGTGCTGCTGCTTATGTACTCACACAGTGAGTGCCCCCAGTCCAGCACTGCTGCATCATGGTGTAAAGTTCTTGCTTGATGCTAACCCTTTTTCCATTCTGCAGCAGCCCCCTCTCTTTCCCAATCTCATGCTCTAGAAGACTCACTGGTTCCAGGGCCAGCTGCTTCTCTCAGAGCTCAGTACAGTCACTTCAGACAGAAGCATCCCCAACACAGCATAGGCACTTCCTCCTGGCTTGCCCCCTTCCTTCCTGTGTCTGTAGCTTGCCTCCTCTGCAAACCTCCCACCACTCTAGTGCATTCCCATTGACTGCAGGCTACACAGTCTGCTGCTTTTATGGTTCCCCAGGCTCAGCCCTGCCTACCGATTCCAGGGGAGAGGGGAATAGAAGTGACCATACTGTTCCCTGGGCTGATAAACAGAGAAAATTAAGCCCTGACTGAGACAGAGGAGAGCCACAGCTCCAGATGGAATCCTGCTTTCTCTTGTGGAGTCAGTGAAGCCAGGACTGCTGCAAGGATATTAGGTGTCATAGGCAAACCTTATAGCCTTGCACAAACTCCTGGCCCCACCCTTCCCGCAAATAATTTAAAAATTTTGCTTTTATAGTAACAGATTTTACATGAAAAAGAACATTCAGTGTTCTAAGGTAAAAATATCACTTACAACATATGCATTATTTACATGCACTGCTGTGGTACCAACCAGAAAACTTCGCAAAAAAGACACCTGCAGTCATATGGTTTTAAGACTATTGTAAAGCATGTCAGCCCTCAGTAAGCTTTAAATAAATAAATATAGTAAACCTCCCATGCGAAAACAACATTAACTGCCAGCATTCAAACAGTTAACAACCCTACCTATAAAAGGGCAACATTGTAAATATTACATCAGGGTCTAAAACACCAATACACATGATATTAGGAAAACAGAAGAAGCCAAGCAGTTATAGATCCCTACACAGAAACTACTTGCTAGCAGAATACCTCACCTCAGTCACACATGCAGAACACAGACAAACCCTCATCTAATACAGAAAAAAGAGACAAAATATAACTTGAAACATGCAGACAAAAACTGAATTGGAAGACATAACAAGACAAAATCTGTATGCAGTGCAACAATGGAAAAACAGAATCATCATTCCTCATTAAACATCAAACAATAAAATCAAGAGATATAAAATATTATTCATAATATTAAAACCATACAAATAAAAAGAATAATTATGTCAAGCAGACAACAGCCAATGAATATCCAGTAATTAAAATGTCTCATAAAATCTCCTTCTCTCATAAATTGGCATGAGCAGATGTCAATTATTATTCAGTTGCAAATAGAAAGGGCCTGAGTATTATGTGTTTACTTGGCACTGTTTCTATGATCTGTTGCCATATAAAGAGAAATTGAGTCTAAAAGAACTGGAGTATTCTACATCTTGGAGAATCGTAAAAAATGTTAAGAGCCAGACTGGACATAATAATGGATAGAAAGAAAGACTGAGGTAAACTGAGATTGGCGGGAATGTTGAGTTTGGAGTGTGTGTTGGGGATGTAAGGGGGAAGTGATTTTCTTTTTGCTGAGACAAGAAGGGATATTGATGCTATAAAATATGAGATGGGAAGTATAGGGCATTTATCCTGTTATTGTTATTGTTAACAATTGATATTGTTATGATTTGATGTTCACTGAGACGATTGTTTTGAGATGGCTGTTCTTTTCCTTGTCTCATTAATAAAAATAACTTTGAAAAAAAATGATTCATAAATGTTTTCTATTATTTCACAAACACCTAATATTCCAAACAGCAGACCCATGAAATAACACCCCAAAATTTAAAATAATACGATTAAAAATCTCCAGCTTTCCATACCTGGGGTTTTTTGATTTCCAGTCACCCACAGATTGTTGTGGATTGGGGGGAGGAGGACCTCACAAGCTTTATCCTTTCTCTCACCCCTCACACACACATGCTATCACACACACAGGCTCTCTTTCACTCACATATATACTGTCATATATACACACTCTCTTGCATTCACATACACGCAGTTTCTCTCATTCTCACATACACACAGGCTCTCCCAGACACATGCAGGATCTCTCGCTCTCTCAAACATACGCAGTCTCTCACACATACCCAGGCTCTGTCGCTCCCATACACACGCAGGTACTCACACACACATGTAGGCTCTGTCACTCTCATACACATGTAGGTTCTGACACACACATGCAGGCTGCCTCACTCTCACATGCACACATGCAGGCTCTCTCACACTCTTGTATACAGACAGGATTTCACACACACACACACACACACACGCAGGCTCTCTCTCTCTCACATGCACACTGAGGCACCCTCTCACATACACACTCAATCTATCTCTCACACATAAGCATACACTCATACAGCTTTCAGACCTCCCCCTTTCTTCTGGGCCTTGCCTTTGACTGGTGTTGGATGGAGCACTGCTTTTCACTGCCGGAAGGGAGGTGGAAGGAGGCCACTGCTTCTGCACTGCTCCTGCAAGGTGGAGGGAGGGCTACGCGACCTTGCAGGCCTCTCTTTGGGCCACGATAGGATGGGCTCTGCAACAGCCCTGCATAACTGTCTTCTGGCCGTGTCAGGATGGGCTCTGCCGTGGCCCCCACAGTTTTCTCATTGGGACACAGCAGCCCCTCTTCTTTTCTTTCGCCGAGAAGCTGAAAAGAAACAACGTGATGGGAGCAACCGGCCCACAAGAGAAGCCTGATCCCCTGATAGGCCTATCTGCCCCTGCATCTGCAGGAGATTATGGCCCCTCCTCCTTTTGCACAAGTGTTCGTACCAGAACAGAAGATGTTCCAAAGCAGACTGTGGTTCCTTAAATGCCCCTTGGAAATGGCTATCAAATGGAAAGCAGGAGGAGCATGGTAAAAATAAGCTGTTTTATATCTAAGGCAAAGCAAAGAAAGCAATAAGAACAGCCCAGGAGTACACAAAGGCAGAAAGGCAGAAATCTAGGAGCAGAGTGGTTAATGGCACAGTATGAGATGGTGTCCAAACTCCTAAACAGAAGGGCCAGGATAGAGAGAGTTACTGAGTGCAAGGAAATAAAAGGGAAAAGTGGGATAAGCCTATAAGCCTGGAAAGCAGTTTGACTGCTGCATTTTGAATCAGCTGGAGAGACTTAAGCAAAGAGAAACGATGGAGAGAAAGTATAATTTACTCTTCCTAGAATTTCTCTGGAATGATAAGCTGGGTCGCAGAAGGAGGAAGAAAGCATGCATGTGTGAATATTGGATAAATGGTAGGTTTCAGGTGTCTTCTTAACCAAAGATGAGATCTCAGGACGGAAGGTTAAAGAAGAAGTGAAGGTGATGCCAGAAGTGGAAAAGAGAATGCTGGAGCAGTGAAAGAGAGACTGCAAGACTGTCTAAAGTAGCTGGAGGAGCTGCAGGAGAAGAAGGAAGCTGGAACGGGACAGCCCAAACCATCAAGCTGGCCAATCAGCTTATCTGATTCAACTTTTGCTTGTGCACATGAAGACTCTGAATAGTAGGAATGTAGCAGCTTGGAGTGTTTGACAGGATCAGTTGGGGTGGTGACCTTGACATCTGTGAATCACCAGAAAAGATGAACCACAACAACATTTCAAAAAGGGCAGGGAACAGGTGTGCAGGGGCTGTGATGCACTGCCAATTTCTTATCGGTGGACTCTCGCCAATTCTGCTCCACTCTGTGGCGAATCTTTGTTTTCATTAAATAATTTAACAAAGAACTTTTGGGAGCACCCTTTAGCTCATCAGTGAGTTGGGGAAGAGGCAGATAAGAAACTGCGAAAATGGAAAAGTTACATCACTGCACTGAATGTTTTATGTACTAGTCTGCGAGATAAGAACCGATAAAAAAAATAGTAAAGTCTTTATTGCTGGTAGAATGAAAACAAAATGCATCATAAGAGCCTCTATGATTCATGGTGAAGGTCACTGGATATCTCAGAGCATGTAGAAGCAAGCCTATTATATTCAGAATCACATCATGGTTTACACTGACAGCCAGCACTCTTGAGCTAGCACCTTCCTTCCCAGTCCCACTCACAAGGAGCATGTGGCACAGGGCTGGCTGACTGGACCTTAGAACTAATTCTCCAGAGCCATCGGCACAGAACTGCATTAAGGTTTTGAACTGAACAGTCTGGCTTGCAAGGATAACCAGACACTGTAATCTCCTCCAGTCAAGCATAGAAATCCAGGGGCGACTGAAGGCATGGAGACCCTATTGGCCAGTAGAGATGTGAATCGTGTGCCCGATTGTTTTAATGATCAGGTTCGGATGGAGGGAGAAAAAAATCGGATCGTTAGAGATGTGAATTGGAATCGGTTCCGATTCCAATTCACATCGTTAATTTTTTAGTGAGGCCTGAGCAGATAAAACAAACCCCACCCCGACCCTTTACAAATGACCGCTTTGCTCTCCCACCCTCCCGACCCCCCCCCCCAAAAAATGTTAAATTACCTGGTGGTCCAGTGGAGGGGGGGGGGCCCGGCGCGACCTCCTGCTCTCGGGCCATTGGCGCCATTTTGGCTACCACTAATAAAAATGGCGCCGATGGCCCGATAAAAAATAACCCACCCCGACCCTTTACAAATTACCCCTTTGCTTCTCCCACCCTCCCGACCCCCCCGAAAACCTTTTACATGTACCTGGTGGTCTAGCCGGTGGTCCGGGAGCCATCCCTTCAATCATACCCTCGGTGCCGGTGCTGGACTGGTATCAAAATGGTGCTGATCTCCTTTGCCCTCACTTTGTCACAGGGAGCGACCATCACTCCCTGTGACAAAGTGAGGGCAAAGGCGATCGGCGCCATACTGGCAGTTGATCGCCTTTGCCCTCACTTTGTCACAGGGAGCGACCGTCGCTCCCTGTGACATAGTGAGGGCAAAGACGATCGGCGCCATTTTGATACCAGTCCGGCACTGGCACCGGCACCGAGGGTATGATTGAAGGGATGGCTCCCGGACCCCCCGCTAGACCACCAGGTACATGTAAAAGGTTTTCGGGGGGGTCGGGAGGGTGGGAGAAGCAAAGGGGTAATTTGTAAAGGGTCGGGGTGGTTTTTTTTTTATTGGGTCATCGGCGCCATTTTTATCAGTGGTAGCAAAAATGGCGCCGATGGCCCAAGAGTGGGAGATCGTGCCAGGACCCCCCCCCCCCCAACTGGACCACCAGGTAATTTAACATTTTGGGGGGGTTCGGGAGGGTGGGGGAGGGTAAAGGATTGGTTTTAAAGGGTCGGGGTGAGTTTAGGGGTTGTTTTGGTGTGCCGGTTTTCCCGCCCTCCCCCCAAATAATTCCCGTACTCGATTTAACGATTTTTCACGATAAATCGAGGGAATTCCTATTGTATCGAGTCCCTTACCGATTAATGACGAATTTAAAATTATCGGTCGATAATTTAAATCGTTAAAAAACGATTCACATCCCTATTGGCCAGTGCCCAATCTTGTTCAGGAGAGAACAGCTCTCTGCTTCCTGCTACAGTCCCTCTCCTCCCTGGCAACCTGCAAGAAATAGAAGGGGATAGACTGGAGCCTTAATAGACAGAGTATAGAGCAAAGAGCTATTCTGCTTCCTAATCCAACCCTTCACATCTGATCCTCTAGAGCCTGATTCAATTACTTTTTTTCCCATAGACACAAAATGGGAGAAAAACCTTAATGAATCAGGCCCTAGATTCATTAAGATAAGATGTGGGATAAGATGTTAACAAGTAAACATAAGAACATGATATGTCATATTGGGTCAGCTCACTATCCTGTCTCCAACAGTAGCCAATTCAAGTCACAAGTAACTGGCAAGTACCCAAAAATTAGATAAATCCCATGCTACTAATGCCAGCAACAATCAGTGGCTATTCCCTATTGATTAATAGCAGTTTATGGACTTCGACAGGAACTTATACAACCATTTTTTTAAACCTAGCTATCTTATCTGCCTCAACCACATCCTCTGACAATGAATTCTAGATCTTAATTATGTGTTGAGTGAAAAAGAATTTTCTCTGCTTTGTTTTAAATGTGCTACTTGCTAATTTCATGGAGTGCCCTCTTGTCCTTGTATTATCCAAAAGGGTAAATAATGGTTTCACATTTACCCGTTCAAGTCTTTTCATGATTTTGTACACTTCTATCATCTCCCCCCTCAGACGTCTCTTCTCCAAGCTGAGCAGCCCTAATTCTTTAGCATTCCCTCATAGGGGAGGCGTCTCAAGCCCTTTATCATTTTGGTTGCCCTTTTCTATACTTTCTTTAGTGCAACTACATCTTTTTTGAGATGCAGCGATCGGAATTGCACACAGTACTCAAAGTGTAGTCTAACCACTGAGCGATACAGAGACATTATGACATCCACTGTTTTATTCGCCATTCCTTTTCTATTAATTCCTAACATTCTGTTTGCTGTAGCACACTGAGCTGTAATATAAATGTAATATTAACTATGACACCTAGATCTCTTTCTTGGGTGGTAACTCATAAAATGGAACCTAACATCGTGTAGCTATAGCATGGATTTATTTTTTCTATATGCATCACTTTTCACTTCTCCACATTAAATTTCATCTGCCATTTGGATGCCCAATCTTCCAGCCTCACAAGGTCCTCCTGCAATTTATCACAATCTGCTTGTGATTTAACAACTCTAAATAATATTGTGTCATCTGCAAACTTGATCACCTCACTCATCATACCTCTTTCCAGATCATTTATAAATATATTAAAAAGCACCGGTCCGAATACAGATCCCTCAAGCACTCTACTGTATACCTTTTTTTCACTGAGAAAACAGACCAATTTAATCCTGCTCTCTGTATTCTGTCTTAAACCAGTTTGCAATCCAAAAAGGACATCACTGACTACCCCTTGACTGGCTCCTCCTTGGTACGCCTGGGACCCAAAACTATTCCGGCAGGCCAGCACAACCGGGTGTGCATACCATGCATTTGCATAGGGCAGTACACCCGGGGAGGCAGCGGTCCAGCAGCAGCAGGAGAAGCTGTGGGCCACCAGCAGAGCCTAACCAGCCGGTAGCTGAAGAAGGAGATAGCACCGGAGACCAAAGGAGAGGCCCATCTTCCGTGTATGGACATGCGTGCTCACACGCCCGCACACAGCTTCCGCTCCCTCCCCCCCGAGCAGGAAGATCAGTGGGCCGTAGGCCCAAACATAGCAGGAGACCCATCTGTGTATGTTAGAGAGAGGGAGTTTGTGAGAGCATGAATGTGTTATTGTGCATGTGTGTGAGAGAGAAGATAAAATTTGTGCGGCCCTACCTCCCCCAATCCAAGACAATCTCAGGGTGACTGAAAATCAGATCCCAGGTATGGAGAGCAGATTTTTAAATCCTTATTAGCTTTAATTATTGGGTGTAATTTAATGTTTCTACACTTTTGATACATTTTTTTTGGTAGAATAGAAATTTTAAAATTGGATTTTTTTATTACTTAGATTTTTGAAATATTTTATTGGTGTGTGGGAAATTTTCAATATTCTTCATTAACTGTTTTGAAATATTATTTTTATGAATATGAATTTACTATTATGATTAATGTTTTATATTGCTTGATTTTATTATTTAATAAATTTAATAAAATTTATTTATTTGCGTGTTTTATATACCGTCATTCCATGTGAGAATCGCTAGTTCACAAAGGTGTTTTATGAGGAATGGTAATGGTTCTATTTTCCATTGTTGCTCTGCATATAGAGGTTGGCTTGTTGTGGGTTCCAGTTCAGTTCTTCTCAGTACATTTCTGTTTAATCTTTCTGATCTCTTTATTCTGTATTTGGTCAGGGTCTCTCTGTGTTTTGCCTACGTGACCAAAGTGAGATATTTTGCTAGCATGTAATTTCTGTGAAGGGATCTATAACAGCTTGGTTTCCTAATAAGAGTTTTATTGGTGTTCTAGGGCCTGGTGTAATATGTGCAGTGTTGCATTTTCATACCTAAGGTTGTTAGGGTTGTTTTGGGATGGGAGGTTTACTATATTGTAATGATAATTCCGTTAATACATGGCTTTCTGAGGGCCAAGCCCACACCAGCACACATTACAAAAATTCTAATTCCATAGGAGTTCCAAGTGTCTTTT
Source organism: Rhinatrema bivittatum (assembly GCF_901001135.1). Classification (NCBI taxonomy): domain Eukaryota; kingdom Metazoa; phylum Chordata; class Amphibia; order Gymnophiona; family Rhinatrematidae; genus Rhinatrema; species Rhinatrema bivittatum. The sequence continues at coordinate 754,829,155 of NC_042616.1, forward strand.
TTGCAGAGTTTTGTGGTTCGCACCACTGGACTACATGCAAATATATTATGCATGTTGTAAGTGATATTTTTGCTGCAAAAGACTGTACTTTTGAATGTTCTTTTTTATGTAAAATGTGTTATAAATGTATACTTTAAGTGTGTGTGTCTATAAAGGGTATAGGAGTGAGTGGGGAGGGGGGGAGGAGAGGGTGGCATGTGTGCAAGGCTTTAAGGTTGCCTAGGGTACCAGGTGGGGGCGCTTGTTACTTTTGATAGTCTGGGTCAGGCACTGAATGAATCGGGGGGAGGGGGGGGGGGGTGCAGCACAGTAATTTTTCAAACAGCGCAGCAAAAAACCTAGCACCGGCCCTGTATTCCAGGGTTTCATCAGTCAGTGCTACATACACTTTTCCCTTCAACTAGTACTATTCCCAGTGGACTCACTCAAGATTATGTTCATCCTCTGCCTCCTAGATAGCAAGGCCCTGGCCTGGGCCTCACCACTGTGGGAATGTGCCAATCCAATCCTCCAGGATCTCCAGCAATTTATCACAGCCTTCAAAATCATCTTTGATGAACACGACTGACTAGCCACAACAGGCTGTGATTTCCTCCACCTGTGCCAGGGTACTTGAACACTAATGCATTATGCCATAGAATTTTGGATCCTAGCTATTGAGCTCAGTTGGAGGGAAGCTTGTCTATGTACCATATTCCTAGAGGACCTGTCCTCTAGGATAAAGGATGAACTGGCTGCCTGTGAGCTCCTGGATACCTTAGAGAGTCTCATAGACCTGGCTGGCCGAGTCTACCATCACCTCCAGCAATGGGCCAGGGAGCTCTGCCCACCACGTAGGGCCACCACACGGGTGTTCTGCTTTCAGCTGTCATTATCTCTGCCTGCCGCAGCCTCTCCACCCTCAGTATGGTCTAAGGAGCCCATGCGCTGAGACAGGGACATCTTGCTCCCAAGGAAAGACTACAACACCACCAATTAGGCCTGAACCTCTACTGTGCCAGCACAGAACACCACCTTGCCCAGTGTCTGATCAGGCCAAAAAACGTCAGAGCCTAGAATCCAGTGGGGAGCTAATCCTTGGCTTCACAACTCCAGCTCCCCTACTGACCCTTCCAATAACTATCTCCATGGGGGATCAGGACTTCTCCACCTTGGCCTTGGTAGACTTCGGACCTGTAGGAACATCTTGATGAAGGCTTTGGTGGGCCACTTCCATCTGCCCACCTATCCCAGAGAGAACTCACTATCATCTTATAAATTCATGAAGATCGTTTGCCTGGCAGGCTTTTTTTCCCTATGGCTCCTTTTAAATTGTGCACTGGGATGTTCCATGTGGAACAAATCACCTTCCATGTCATCGACAAAGCTGTCCATGCGATGGTACTGGGACTACCCTGGCTCCAATTGCACTCACCCCAGTTTAACTGGACCACATTGCAACTCTCTCAGTAGGGGCCTAATTGTAATGCCTCATGTTTGGAACAAGTTAAATCCCCACTCCTCCTACACTTAGCCACCTTGTTGCTGGGTATCCCTCACAGTATAGTGACTACGTCGACATCTTCTCAAAAAAGAAAGCCAAAACCCTGCCTTCCCATAGGGAGTACGATTGTGCCATTGAGCTGCTACTGGGTTCCAAGCCACCACAAGGCCGGGTATACCCCTCTCTCTCCCAGAAACCAAGAAGATGGCCAAATACATCCGGGAGAACCTTGCTTCATTCAGCACTTCATGTTTTCTGCCAGAGCCAGTTTCTTCTTCATTTCTAAAAAGGATGGCTTGCTCTTACCTTGCATCAACTACCTCAGGCTAAACGCTATTACTGAAAAGGGCAGGTACCCATTGCCATTGATTGCAGAGTTATTCGACCACCTCCAAGGAACGAAGATCTTCACAAAACTAGACCTCCATGGGGCTTACAACCTAATACAGATTCGCTCTAGAGATGAATAGAAGACAGCCTTCAAGCCTTGGGAGGGCACTATGAGTACCTGGTGATGCCCTTTGGACTATGCAATGCACTGGCTGTCTTCTAAAAGATGATGACTGAGATCTTCAGGGACCTCCTTTACATCTGTGTTGTTGTGTACCTGGATGATATCCTTATCTTCTCTAGAGACCTGAGCTCCCATCGCCAAAATGTGCGCCAGGTATTGCAATGACTGCAAGATAACAAGTTATATGTAAAATTAGAGAAATGCCTGTTTAAAAAGGAGAAACTTCCTTTCCTGGGGTACATTGTCTCCAGCAGAGGTTTCCATATGGACTCTGACAAAGTTAAAAATACCCAGGATTGGCCACAGCCAGCCGGCCTATGATCCCTGCAAAGATTCTTGGGCTTTACCAACTATTACTGGCACTTCATTTATAACTATTCCAAGATTGCCGCTTCTCTCACTGCTCTCACCCGTAAGGGGCACTGGCCCCCCAAAGCCGTAACTACATTCCAAGAATTGAAGGATGTCTTCCTGCAAAAACCATTACTCCATTACCTAGATCCTACATGCCCCTTCATAGTTGAGGTGAATGCTTCCACTCCAGGAGTAGGGGCAGTCCTTAGTCAGTATTCCCCTAAGTGGGTTCTTCATCCTTGCTTCTTCTTGGTACAAGGTTCCACACCTGCAACACAGTCCCACCACTGCTCCCTCTCTCACCAAATCCTGCACTTCACTAAGAAACAGATCTAAAAAAGCTCCCTCTTTTGTTGATTACTAAACCAATTTCTCCATAAAGCTGTCATTTATTCCATCTGGGAACTTTATCTCTGTAGCATGTCCTGATGTTATATTTAACCAGTCAATATTAGGGTAATTGGAATCTCCCATTATTAATTATCAATTTGGTTAGCTCCCCTAATTTCTCTTAGTATTTCATCGTCCACCTCATCGTTTTGGCCAGGTGGACTGTAGTATACTCCTATCGCTATACTGTTCCCCAACACACATGGAATTTCTACCCATAAAGGTTCTATTGTGCATTTAGTCTCTTGCAGGATCCCTATCCTGTTGGATTCTATGCCATTCCGGACATAAAGCGCCACACACCCACCCCACCCCTCACCAAGTTGCTCCTCCTTATCTTTGCAATATAATTTGTACCCTGGTATGGTACTATCCCATTGGTTATCCTCCTTCTACCATATTTCTAAAATGCCAATTAAGTTTATCACATCATTCACTTCTATAAACTCTAACTCTCCCATCTTAATTCTTAGACTTCTAGCATTGGCAAACAGACATTTCAAAGTGTGTGTTTTGTTTGTATTAACAGCCTGTTTTTCAGTTGGCAGGGATAATATGGAATCTTTAGCTCAGGTGATTCTTTACTGATAGGGACATGAACTACTTTTGCTTTTATTGGAACCTTGTGTTTGGGATGCCCTAACTCATCAGCTTCTTTAGTTTCCTTTGAAGATACCTTCATCCTAACTATTTGTTGCTAAGAAACTGTCTGCTTTCCTCTTTGATTTAACTTAGTAAGAGCTGCTCTATCTCCTTTTTAAAGGTTAGCACCAGCAGCTTAGTTGCACCCTGGTTAAGGTGGAGCCCATCCCTTCAGGAAAAACTCCCCCTTCCCCAAAAGGTTCCCCAGTTCCTTTCAAAATGTAATCCTTCTTCCTTGCACCATTGTTTCATCCACACATTGAGACTCTGGAGCTCTGCCTGCCTCTGGGGACCTGCGCATGGAACAGGGAGCATTTCAGAGAATACTACCCACCCATGAGGTTTTGAGTTTCAGCTTTCTACCTAAGAGCCTAAATTTGGTTTCCAGAACCTCCTTCCCACATTTTCCTATGTTGGTGTCCACATGTACCATGACAGCTGGCTCCTCCCCAGCACTGTCTAAAAGCTTATCTAGATGATGCATGAAGTTGGCCACCTTTGCACCGGGCAGGCATGTTACCAGGCAAACCTCATGTGCATCAGCCACCCATCTATCTACATTCCTAATAATCAAATCAATAACTATGACAGTCGACCTAACCCTTCCCTCCTGGATAGTGACCCTGAGAGACACATCCTCAGTGTGAGAAGACAATCCATCACCTGGATAGTAGGTCCTTGCAACAGATCAGAAACTGCTCCAATATTGCAAGTAGCGACCAAAGAGTAGTGGATCAATAAAAACACCAGGGATTCTTTATCATCACAATTTTTACAAACTACCCGACTCAGGCCGAGTTTCGCTCCTGCGTGAGATGCTTCAGGGGCTATTGTAAATATAAACAAATAAAAGTAACACATAAAACATCAAAATATGCAGACATTAATATAAAAATGAATAAAATAAATAAAAATGATTGACAACAGACCAACAGACCAAAACATAAATCAATGCATAAATCAAAACATAAATATATGCCAGAAAAAATGATACACATATAAAATATGACATACAGAACTCAATGAAAAACAATGAAGGACAATGTGGCAAAATTTACCTATAATTATAGTGTAGTCAAATAGGTGGATTCCTTATGGTGAACTGTAGAAATCACTTAGTCATATTCATTAATATATCAGCAAATAAAAAACAAAGTGTCAACAATTGCACCAATCAATAATATTTAAAAATATAGATGTTTTTACCGATTCACTACTCTTTGGTTGCTACTAGCAGGTCCTTGCTACAGGATACTTTCCAACTAGGAGATCTTCCTCCTCCAAAGCAGCACCAGGGTTGCCAGACTGGAGTTGGGACTTGGCTACTATGTCTCTGAAAGTCTCATCTATAAACCTCTCTGTCTGCCTCAGCTCCTCCAGGTCTGCTACTCTAGCCTCCAGACATTATACTCATTCTCTGATAGTCAGGGGTTCTTTGCACCGGGTACACAGATACAACCTCTCACCAGTGGGTAAAAAATCATACATGTGACATTCGATGCAGAAGACTGGAAGTCTGCTGGATTGCTGCCTTCATTTTTATTTTGTTGCATTCTTACTTAAATTTAGGTTGCTAAGGGAGTAGGAATGTGTAAATAAGAGTCCTTTAAATGTATTGATATATTCATTGGTATATTAATTTGCTAGTGACCTGCATTGGGATAAACTCTTGATAAGGCAGGGACAATCCAGGGTGTGGTTTAGATAAAAGACTGATTGATTTTTAATGTGAAAGTGTTTCCTGCCTATAAATCAAAGGATGAGCTAGGGGTGGGTGGGAGGGAAAGACAAACAGATACAAATTCTAAGCTTTTTCTTACCTGTTGGCCAGGTTTTTTTTTTATAACAAACACACAAACTCTAAGCCTTTACCTACCCTTTTGGCTTGCTTTCTATAACAAACACACAATCTCTATACCTTTACCTACCTTTTGAAATGCTTTATTAACACACACACACACACACAAAAGAATATTCCCCAATAGTTTACCTTTCCCAAAAACATTTTAAGTTCTAAAATTTCCCAAAGCAATACTTATCAATCCTCTTCAGTCACCAGCAAGATGATCCTCTCCTCTCAGTGATCCAATTGAATTCCTCACAGTATATTTTTTGAGGCTACTCCTTTCTGTACACTCCATGCCAAGCTGGACACATCTCAATTTAGAGAAGGAGACTTTTTTCAGGATTTTTTACTTCTTTGCAAATTGTTTTGCTAGATTTGTAGCCTACTACTCCTGGTAAAGGCTATTCCCTGGATACAGAGACCAGGTAAATGTACATCCCAGAAGCTTTTGGGTATTTTAATAAAACGCATTCCCTTTTTGCTGAGAGGAGGTATTTTTGTCACCCCCTCCTATCATTTGGAGATAGGGCAGAAGGTCTGATCTTTGTCAGTCAAGGTCTTTCCTTCAGAGAGGTCCAATAAAGCAAGAAAGGAGAAAGAAGAGCAGAATTGAAGAACCTCCACAGAATCTTCCCCTTGGGACACAGGCATAGGCTGGGTAGTTGTCTGAAGGCTACTGGAACTCAGGTAGGACTGTGTAAACTTCTAAGAGGATTTCCCTCACCACAAAGGATCTCCCCACTTCAGGAGAGTTAGGAACCTGAGTCACCAGCACATACACAGAAAGAAACGGACACTCATCTGTAAAGTTATTTATTTTACATGGACAGTGATTATTTTTGTATTATTTGAACACACAAACCTGTGTCCTGCTTCCTTTGTCCCAGCCAAGAATCAGCACTACACTAAACAGCTGCACACAGATAAGGGATTCACCTTACTTCCTGGGCCACAAGCAATAGCTTTCCCCCCACAGAAAGGACTCATCCCTGAGGAACCTGCATCCAGAGGGGATAAGTGGCAAGAGAGATAACCCCAATTTATAAAGTCTTGTTTGTGTGTGTTACACTTGCCACTCGTGGAACCCCCTCGGTGCGACCCTCTCATCTTTCTTCACAAGCTTCAGGCTCCAGCTCCTCGTCACTGGCAGTGGTGGGCTGCCGGTCCCAACCTCGGACTTCCGCCAGCACCTCCAGCCCTGTTCTGCTTGCTGGGATTTCCAGCTAGGATACCTCCATCGGTCAGGCCTCTCCACGGGGTTCGCGGAAAGACGCCGCCAGAAGTGCCATGCCCCTCCCTAAGGGCACACATCAGTAAAACCTTTAAAGGACCCGCGGCGGGAACCTGGCCACGGACCCAGATGCTGACATCAGATTCTTCAGTGTATAAAAGCTCAGGCAGCGCTCCTAAGCATTGCCTTTGCAACAGGTCTCCTTGGTCTCCTGTTCCAGGTTTCCTTGTGCTCGTTGCTTCTCCGTGTTTCCAAGCTCGTTGCTTGTCTTCCTGTGATTCCAAGTTCCTGGTTCCTGTTCCGTGTTTGTCTCATCTTCATGCTGATTGACTTCCCAGTTCTGACCACTGCTATACCTGACCTCGCCTGCATTCTCCAAGCTTGACCTCTGCTATGCCTGACTTTACGTGCCTTCTCCAAGCCTGACCACTGCTACGCCTGACCTTGCCTGCTTTCTCCAAGCCTGACCTCTGCTACATCTGAACGCTACTGCCTTCTCCAAGCCTGACCATTGCTACACCTGACCTTGCCTGCCTTCTCCAAGCCTGACCACTGCTATTCCTGACCTCGCCTGCCTTCTCCAAGTCTGACCACTGCTATGCCTGACCATGCCTGCCTTCTCCATGCCCTGACCATTGCTACGTCTGACCACACTTGCCTTGTCTGTGCTTTGACTATTGCTAAGTCTGACCATGCCTGCCTTCTCCATGCCGTGATCAATGCTACGAACAACCTCGCTTCAGACTCCTTGAGTTCAGAGTTCCACGTTGCTTGCTACACCTTCCAAGTACCGCCAGCTTCCATCCAAGTTTGTCAGTGACGCCTCTGTCCCTATCCTCTGGACACGGACTATTAAGGCTTCGGCCTCTCTTTGCTCAAGCACCTTCGGTTCCCACATGTTCCGTGGTACTTGAGTTCCTGATCCGCATCCTGTCTGAGGTAGGACTATGCTACCTGCTGGCTGCTGTCTCTGGGCTGAACCTACTACCACCTGTACTCAAACTTGAGGCCCGCCTAAGTTCTGCCGGCCCCGGTACCCAAAGGCTCAACCCAAAGGGAGCATGGGCTGGTATAGGTGAAGCTCCAGTGGCCTCTAGCTTCAGCCCACTCTTCCTGCTGACAGTGGGGACCCTTAGGCCCTTGCCTACGGGATGCGTCAACTTCAGCTCAGCCCAAGGATCCACCTCCTATGCAACAGTGTGTCCTGAAAAAACATACCACTTTCAAGACAGGGTTACAAGAAGTTGTGGAAAATCAGCTTTGGGGTAGAAACTTACTTTTCCTTAATTTTCCTTATACTAGATTGCTGTCTGCTAGTGAACTATTTAAAAATATATAGTTGAGATACTTTCCATACCTGATAGCAAGTGCCCCTTTTCTCAAAAATGTACTATTTTCCTAAATCTGGAAGGGTAACTGCTATTGAAAGATAGATGGACTCTGTTTCAAAGTGAGTCCATCAATCTCTGATATTCTTGAAATTCTTGATATTACTGCTAGATCTACCTTAATAGTTACCTTTGCTTTGGAACAGGATAGAGATATGGAAGTCAATATTCAAAAGCCTTTTTGATGAATAACTCAAAAGTTACCCATCTAAATGGCAAATGGGTCATATTTAGGCACTTATCCAGCTGGATAAGTAGTTATACAGTTCTAATTTAGCTGGATAAAAAAGGGGCATTTTGGGGGTGTTCCAGGGAGGCAAAGTCATCTGGCTAATCCATATATCGGATATATCTGGCTAGGTTAGCCAGATAACTTTGATCTGATCAGAAGCAGAACTAAAGTTATCTGGCCTTGTGTGGTCAGATAACATGCTACTTAACTGGTTATCTTTAAAAGATATCCTGCATCCCCCTGACTCTCCCCATCTTCCCTGATACCTTTTTAGGCAAGCCGGGAGTGAAGGACCCTCTGCCCCACTCCCAGAGCCTTTAGTGCTACACTGACAGAGGCATAGGCCTATACTTCCAGCTTTGCCTCTGTTAGTGCAGTTCTAGAGGCACCAGGAGTGGGGCAGAGGATTCCTTGCTCCTGGCTAACATAAATGGTATCAGAAGGGTGGGGGGGGGGGGGGGTGGAGGAAAGGTGGAAGGCAGTCCAAGATGATTTCTAAATCAGCATCGAGAACTCTTATTCATGGCACATGTAGGGCAGGACTCTACCTATTGTTTCACGCTGGTATTCATCTGAGGCCACTAGCAGTGATGGAAAATTAACTCCAGGTTTTGAGTCATGCTTGAATGACTCACCAAATGAGAGTTGTGAGCCCAATGAAGAACTTTCTTGTGTAACCGCTGAGGCACAACGGTGTTCCCAGGTGGTGCTGTTACTCTGGCTGCAACCATGATTCTTGTGGGGTTGATGATATGCTGTGGAGACACTAAGGAACCTTCAGGGTCAAAGGAATGTGAGAAGGTGTCTGCCTGTCGGTTCTTTTCTGCTGGTCGATATCATAGGTTAAAGTTAAACTGGTTAAAGGAACGTGACCAGCAGGCTTGCCGCGGGTTCAGTCAGGGTGCAGGCAAAGAGTTAGGTGATCAGTGGGAGAGGATATCGGTTTTTCTTGGTAATAGCGTTGAGCCTCCAGTAATCGATACAAGGATGTAGTGAACCATCTTTTTTCCCCACGAAAATGAAGCCAGCTCTGGTGGGTGATGAAGAGCGGCAGATGAACCCTCTGTCCAGATTTTCTTTAATATATTTGATCATGGCATCTATTTCAGGGACTGAGAGCCTGGGTGATACCTTCCCTGGGATCAAGTCAATGGGTCAGTCATAGGAGCGATGTGATAGCAGGACCTCTACCTGCTGTCTGATAAAAGACATCCACATAATCTACGATGGCAAATCTGGAAGTTCCGGGGTAACAGTTTGGACAAGGTGCACAACAGGTGAGACCTTAGCAAGACATTAATCATGGCAGTGGGAGTTCCACTTCACGAGCTGAAGGAAACCCGAATCAATGTGGGGTTGATACAGCATGCAGGGTAGGCCTAAGATGATCGCCTTGGAGAAGACATATAAACTGATCCATTCACCATGCAAGATACCAGACTGCATAGAAAGCAGAATGGTGGCTCTAGTAATACATCCTGGCAAGGGTTCACCATGAACAGACAAGATTGTGAGCAAGGTGTACAAGGGAACAGTTGGGATCCCTTAGTGCTGGATCAGAGGCTCATGAATGAAGCTGCCTCCGGCCCCAGTGTTAAGACAGACTCAAGTATCAACAAGGGTGTTTTTAAATGAGAGACATACTAGTACTAGAATTTGTGGAGAGATGCACAGTCAATCTAGGGCAGCCTCTCCCACCAGGTCTAGGACCAGGAGCTTCCCGGTTTGACTGGGCAATGACTAGTGAAGTGCCCAGATGTGGCCCAGCTACTAGGCATGGATTGAGGTGCCACCGTCTCTGTTTCTGCTCTCTGGACAACTTGAGGTGATCTATTTGCATGGGTTCCTCTTGGACTGACATAGATTTAGGAGGCAACCTGGACACCACTGGGCACTGGAAACTGGGAGCAAAATGAATTGGGCATTGAGCTAGACCCTCTCTCGGGCCCATTCCTGAAATCTAAGGTCCAAGTGTATGGCCAAGCTGATTAGTCCTTCCAATGTATCCAGCAGATCTTGGCCAGCCAGCTCATCCTTGATGTGCTCCAACAGTCCTTGCCTGAAGATGGCCTCATTTCAGTTCAGATGCCAAAGTACAAAAATGAACCACATACTCTGATAGAGCGAGTACTTTGTCTGATCTGGGGGAAGTCTGTGGTCATGGATGCACACGACCAAGATCATCAAATATCGTGTCAAATTCTCTCAGGAAGTTGTTCAGATCCCCTATGAGTGGGTCATCTCTTTCCCAGAAGGGTGAAGCCCAGGCTAGGGTGGAACTGCCCAACAATGATAAGATGTAGTTAATCTTGTCTGGGTCTGAAAGAACATAAGTACATAAGAACATGACATACTGGGTCGGACCAAGGGTCCATCAAGCCCAGCATCTTGTTTCCGACAGTGGCCAATCCAGGCCATAAGAACCTGGCAAGCACCCAAAAACTAAGTCTATTTCATGTTCCATTGCTAGTAATAGCAGTGGCTATTTTCTAAGTCAACTTAATTAATAGCAGGTAATGGACTTCTCCAAGAACTTATCCAATCCTTTTTTAAACACAGCTATACTAAATGAACTAACCACATTCTCTGGCAACAAATTCCAGAGTTTAATTGTGCGTTGAGTGAAGAAGAACTTTCTCCGATTAGTTTTAAATGTGCCACATGCTAACTTCATGGAGTGCCCCCTAGTCTTTCTATTATCTGAAAGACTAAATAACCGATTCACATCTACCCGTTCTAGACCTCTCATGATTTTAAACATGCGGCGACCAGAATTGTACACAGTATTCAAGGTGGGGTCTCACCATGGAGCGATATAGAGGCATTATGACATTTTCCATTTTATTCACCATTCCCTTCCCTTTTTTGACAGCCGGAGCACACTGAACCAGCGATTTCAATGTGTTATCCACTAAGACGCCTAGATCTCTTTCTTGGGTGGTAGCACCTAATATGGAACCTAACATTGTGTAACTATAGGATGGGTTACTTTTCCCTATATGCATCACCTTGCACTTATCCACATTAATTTTCATCTGCCATTTCGATGCCCAATTTTCCAGTCTCACAAGGTCGTCCTGCAATTTATCACAATCTGCTTGTGATTTAACTACTCTGAACAATTTTGTATCATCTGCAAATTTGATTACCTCACCCAGAGAATTTATAAATATATTGAAAAGTAAGGGTCCCAATTCAGATCCCTGAGGCACTCCACTGCCCACTTCTTTCCACTGAGAAAATTGTCCATTTAATCCTACTCTCTGTTTCCTGTCTTTTAGCCAGTTTGTAATCCACAAAAGGACATCGCCACCTATACCATGACTTTTTACTTTTCCTAGAAGCCTCTCGTAAGGAACTTTATCAAACACCTTCTGAAAATCCAAGTACACTACATCTACCAGTTCACCTTTATCCACATGTTTATTAACTCCTTCAAAAAAGTGAAGCAGATTTGTAAGGCAAGACTTGCCTTGGGTAAAGCCATGCTGACTTTGTTCCATTAAACCATGTCTTTCTATATGTTCTGTGATTTTGATGCTTAGAACACTTTCCACTATTTTTCCTGGCACTGAAGTCAGGCTAACCGGTCTGTAGTTTCCCAGATCGCCCCTGGAGCCCTTTTTAAATATTGGGGTTATATTAGCTATTCTCCAGTCTTCAGGTACAATGGATGATTTTAATGATAGATTACAAATTTTTACTAAAAGGTCTGAAATTTCATTTTTTAGTTCCTTTAGAACCCTGGGGTGTATACCATCCGGTCCAGGTGATTTACTACTCTTCAGTTTATCAATCAGGCCTACCACATCTTCTAGGTTCACCGTGATTTGTTTCAGTCCATCTGAATCATTACCCATGAAAACCTTCTCCGTAACGGATATCTCCTCAACAAACTCTTTAGTAAACACGAAGCAAAGAAATCATTTAATCTTTCCACGATGGCCTTATCTTCTCTAAGTGCCCCTTTAACCCTTCGATCATCTAGCAGTCCAACTGACTCCCTCACAGGCTTTCTGCTTCAGATATATTTTAAAAAGTTTTTATTGTGAGTTTTTGCCTCTACGGCCAACTTCTTTTCAAATTCTCTCTTAGCCTGTCTTATCAATGTCTTACATTTAACTTGCCAACACTTATGCATTATTCTATTTTCTTCTGTTGGATCCTTCTTCCAATTTTTGAATGAAGATCTTTTGGCTAAAATAGCTTCTTTCACCTCCCCTTTTAACCATGCCGGTAATCATTTTGCCTTCTTTCCACCTTTTTTAATGTGTGGAATACATCTGTATTGTGCTTCTAGGATGGTATTTTTTAACAATGACCATGCCTCTTGCACACTTTTTACCTTTGTAGCTGCTCCTTCCAGTTTTTTTCTTACAATTTTTCTCATTTTAGCAAAGTTTCCCTTTTGAAAGTTTAGCACGAGAGCCATGGATTTGCTTACTGTCCCCCTTGCAGTCATTAATTCAAATTTGATCATATTATGATCACTATTGCCAAGCGGCCCCACCACCATTACCTCTCTCACCAAATCCTGTCCTCCACTGAGAATCAGATCTAAAATTGCTCCCTCTCTTGTCGGTTCCTGGACCAACTGCTCCATAAAAATGTCATTTATTCCATCCAGGAACTTTATATCTTTAGCATGTACCGATGATTCATTTACCCAGTCAATATTGGGGTAATTGAAGTCTCCCATTGTTACCGCACTATCAATTTGGTTAGCTTCCCTAATTTCTCTTGGCATTTCACTATCAGTCTCACCATCTTGACCAGGTGGACGGTAGTATACTCCTATCACTATAGTCTTCCCCGACACACAAGGGATTTCTACCCATAAAGATTCAATTGTGCATTTAGTCTCATGCAGGATGTTTATCCTGTTGGACTCTATGCCATCCCGGACATAAAGCGCCACACCACCTCCCGGGTGCTCCATTCTGTCATTGCGATATAATTTGTATCCTGGTATAGCACTGTCCCTCCTTCCACCATGTCTCTGAGATGCCAATTAATTCTATATCATCATTCACTGCTATACATTCTAATTCTCCCATTTTACTTCTTAGACTTCTGGCATTAGCATACAAACATTTCAAAGTTTGTTTTTTGTTTGTATTTTCATTCTGCTTTTTAATTGATAGGGATAAGTTAGAATTTTTTAGCTCAGTCGAGTTTTTAGTTACAGGCACTTGGACTACTTTTCTTATAATTGGAACCTCACTGTCAGGATGCCCTAATTCTAATGCATCATTAGTATCCTTTGAAGATACCTCTTTCCAAACCATGCACTGCTGAACGACTGTCGGCTTTCCCCTTTGTTCTACTTTAAAAGATGCTCTATCTCCTTTTTTTTTTTTTTATCAATTTTTTACAATAATTTCAAGTATTATAAACTTGAATGGAAATACATGCTTAGTAATAGAATATCACAAATATGACAATTTAATTCTCCTCTAGAATATTAAAAATTCTTAATCACCAACACATTTCTGTAATAAGTAAATAAACCATTCCACAAGCTTCTAAGCACATCTCAAGCCCACTAAATGGGTCCAAAATTAAATCAACCTTAAAGGAAATATTACAAATTCATGGTATTTGAGGATACAATATACTTTATGATAGACTACATCTATTGAAGTTAACATTTAGTCACTAGGGAGGAGAAACAGGAACAGAAATGTTCTTCCTACTTGAAATAAACGAAATTAGTTGTAATGGTTGAAAAAATAGGAATGAATTACCTTGGTGCTTGATTAAGCACTTGCAGGGAAATTGTAGTAGGAATAAACAACCCAGGTGCAAAACTTGAGGTTTCAAGATAAGAAATTGTTGCCTATGCTTCTGGGTTGCCCTCGAGAGATCAGGAAAAATCTGAACCTTGTGGCCAATGAAAGTTTCTGTTCTATGGGAGAAATACTTTTTAAGAATTAACTCCCGATCAGATTCTAACAAAAATACTGCAATTAAAGTTGCTGAAACCTCTATAGTTTCATCTGATTGTTCAAGGACTGCAGATATGTCCAATACTGATGTTTCCCTTGGGGTTAAAGTTTGAAAATCATCCATACCAGTCTGTATTCTCTTCTTCGGTGGTATATAATAAGCTTTTGATAAAATAGGTAATGTTTCTTCTGGAATTTTTAAAATCTCCATCATATATCTCCTCCAGCTCTCTTTTGGGGTACTATATGGCAACTTGGGGAAATTTATACATCGAAGATTTCTTACTCTATGAAATCAGGAGAGCAGGCTGAACCATCCAGTTAACTCACCGTAAGCAGAGTCACAAGACTGTATGCACCTTCCAGCCTGCTCAGTTAACTCCATAGGCAGGGGTATACAAAAGAATAGCAGCCAAAATCAGGAACTTTTCTTTTTTGTAAGGGAAAAGGAAACTTGGATGTAAACCTGTCATGACAGGTTACAAACAGACAGAATGCTTTATTTTCCAACAAAGTACTAGCCTGAATCTTACCAGTCTTTCATCCAGTGGTGAATGCAAATGTTATTTTCCTGCAAAATATGCAGGACTAATTACACCAGACCCAAGGACATCATTAGCACCAGGCACAAGAGGCCCATGCCCCGAGTACAAGCAGAAGTGTCCTGAGTTTCAGCCACACACCTGAGGGCAGCAACGGAATTAGCAAACGAGTTAGAGGCAGCAAAACGTAAGTCATTCCCAACAAGCGGAGAGAACACGGATCCACACATTTCCTTTTTTTTTCCTTCTTGGTTCCACACCACCTCCGCGCCAATAGGAAAGCTGAGAGCAGCAGGGGCGGCGCATGGCAGTGGTGTACCTGTACGGGCTAAATGCAGGGGATCGTACCCTGCTCAGCCAAGAAAAGGCCCCGCTGTCACCAGGGAATCCCAGCCGCCTGGTGGCAGAGGTGGAGAAGACATGCAGCCGCTGGAGGATCCCATCCCGTCCAGCAGCCCAACTAAACGAGAGAGACAGGAGCAAGTATGTGTGTCTGTGTGTGTGTCTGTGTGTGTGTGTGGGGGGGATGGAAGTGGAATCAGCCTGTGTGTGTGTGAAGGAGAGAGAATGGAGTCAGAGTCTGAGTATCTGTATATGGAGGAGAGGGAGTAGAACCAGCCTGTATGTTTGTGTGGAGGAGAGGGAGTAGAGCCAGTGTGTGTGCTTGAGAGAGAGAAAGCCAATGTGTGTATGGAGCCAGCACGTGTGTGCCTGAGAGAGTGGGCAGCATCTGTGTGTATGAGAAAGAAGGCAGCATCTGCATGTATGTGTGTGCATGTGTATGAGAAAGAGGGAATAATCTGTGTAGGTGTATATTTTTGCGTATGAGAGAGAAGGAAACATCTGTATGTTTGTGTGTGCTTGTGTGTATGAGAGCGAGGGAAGCATCTGTGTATTTGTATGTGCAAGAGAGAGAGGGCAGCATGTGTGTATGTATATGAGAGAGGGCAGTGTGTTATGTGTGTGTAGGAGAGTGTGTGTGTGTGTGTGTGTGTGTGTGTGTGTGTATGTATGGGGGAGAGAGAGGGAGGAGACAGTTTCTGTGTCTTTCCTACCCAATTATCCCTAAAGATCTCTGGGTGACAGGAAATCAAAAATTCCTTATTAGTTTTAATTATTGAGTATTGTTTGATGTGTCTGCTGTTTTGAACTATTTCATTGAATTTTGGGAAATTTTTTAACATTTTTATCAGTTTTTAATTACTGGATATTCTATTTGCCAATTATGTTGAAATATTCTTTTTATTAGACTTGTTTTATTATGATTGTTTTATATTTCTTGATTGTTTAATGAGAAATCGTGAAGTTTCTGTTTTCAGCAAATGATGGAGTGGAGTGGATGAGCATTATTCTGGATGGTAACAAACCATGTAGCAATGGTATAGCGCTAAGGGTTCTAGGATCCTTGTAAAGGTAATCAAATCAACCAGTCATTGAAGATATTTTTCAAGCATTTCCAATGTCTGATGTGATGGCGACCCGCAGATATAAATCTTTTGATGTCGCTGCACTATTAGTTTCTTGTGCGGTCCTCACCTTGCCTGTCCGGGCACCCGCCATTACCATTGGATTCTATCTACTCAATACTTTCTATTAGACCGCAGAATGCCACTTAATTAAACCCAGTGAGATTCCTTGACCATCATCCTGAGATACCACCACAAGAGCCGTTTTTTAATCTCCAGAGACTACTAACATTTCCTCCGCGTGTGCATGGAGCTGACGTTCTTGAAAACCACTGGGACGCAGTTGAATTCTTGGCCTTTCCTGACGCAGCCCATGTGGCGAAATATGGTCTGTGTTGGGGAACCGAAACTTTCCTGTACACTGTGAATAAAAGTTGGAAATACTTGAAAAATATCTTCAATGACTGGTCGATTTGATCACCTCCTAAAACCCTTAGCACTATACCATTGCTACATGGGATGTTTCTGTTTTTCCATTGTTGCACTGCTTACAAAGTCTGGTTTATTGTGTTTTCCAGTTCAGGTTTTATCTGCATGTTTCTGTTTAAACTTTTTGGTCATTTTATTCTGTGCTTGGTGAGGGTGTCTGTGCTCTGCATGTGTGACTGAGGTGAGGATTTCTGCTGGCATCTAGTTTCTGTGTAGGGATCTAAAGCAGCCTGGCTTGTTCTTTTTTCCTGATAGGTATATTGGTGTTTTAGGGCCTGCTGGAATATGTGCAGTGTGGCCTTTTCATAGATAGGGTTGTTACTGTTTCAGTGCCGGCAATTAGTGCTGTTTTGGTATGGGAGATTTTCTATATTGTAATTCAGTTTACTTATAGCTTTCTGAAGACCAAACCCATATCCAACATGCTTTGCAACAGGCCTGCAACCATTTCTGTTCAGAATATCTTTTTTGCAGGATTTTTCTGGTTGGCACTGCAGCAGTGCATGTAAATATAATAGACACATGGTAAGTGATATTTTAACCTTGGAAGAATATATTTTGTCTTTTTTTATATAAAACCTGTTGTTATACATTAATAGTTTTTAATTGTGTGCCCCATCTGGTTTAAGAGTAGCACCAGCAGCCTTGTGCTTCTAACCCACTCCTCCTGCCACTGAGGTCTGCCTTGCTCCTGCTTGTTTCAGTCAGCTTTTTAAACCCATTCAGTGCACATGGAAGGAAGAAATAATTGTGATTCTTCATTGTATTTATCAAAGTCTTGGGGGGGGTTGGTTTAAGGACCTATGGGCCCGTGATCTTTTAAGTACCAAACAACATCCCTGACCGGAAGTGATAACTGTGGGCCATTACAGTCTCAGGCCGAATCCTGAGGCAAATCTCTTTACTCTTTGCCTTCTCTCCACTGCATTCCACTATCCAGGATATAGAAAAAGGAAAAATGTGGAAGACTGGCACCATCCATAATCCTCCCTCAGGTCCCCCACATCACATGGTCTTCCATATATAACAGGGACAACAATTGTAGCAGAAGTAAACATAGTCTATACTTCTTCTATAGCATAGGGATCTTTATTCATAATGAACTGGATCCAGATTCTCTACCTCTGTAGCACCAGATAGGGAGTGAGTGGAAGAAACATGATGGCCAATAGTGAAAGAAAGCTGGGCACCTGACCTAGGCACCTAGGTTTTGGTTTGAAAATTCACCTGACTTTAAGGGACCAAAATTTAGGTCTGCTATTTATTCACCTGCGTTTAGGCACATCAGTTAGGTGCACTTTGCTTAAATTAGCGATAGGGGCCCACCTTCATTGATTTATTTTATCATGCTTGATATGTCACACTTTCCAATAGCACACGCAAGGCAGGATGTAAATTAATTGTAACAAATACAGTTAAAAAAAAGCAATAAGATTTTAAAACTACAAACTTAGGAACAGATTTAATGTACCACAATAATTTATTGTGGAAGGGGTGAAATATAGCGTGGGGAGGCATCGCACGATATTTCACCCCTCCCCGGGAAAATATTGCAGCAGTATCGCCACATTATTTTTTATTGCGGAAAAACTCTGCAATAATATAAATAGCATGGCAAAACCCAAAGAAAAATGTGAATGGGGCAAGGACTGGTTGATGCCATTTTGGAAAATGACAATGACTGGCCGAGGGCTACGAGGGCTCTCCGGGCCATCACTAGAATACCAGGGAGTCTTCTTTAGATAAGGGTGAGGTCCGGGAAATGGGGAGGGGTCTGGGAGCCCTCCTAGACCACCAGGGTCTTTGGTCCATGTAAGGGAAGGGAGAGGAGGGGGTGGGGCCCCGCCGGACACCCAGGATTACGATGTATGTTGGGGGGTGGTGACTGGGGGTCCTACTACTGAGGGCTCTGTGACTGGGGTGGGGTACTTTTGAACAAAGGGGAGAGATTTGGGAAGGGGCAGGGAATCGCCGCAAGCACACTTTCTATTTTTAAACTGTTTTTAGGCTGCGCCACCTCTAGAGGTGCCGGAGGGATTGGGCAAGGGTCTCACAAGACCCCGGGGAGGGGGTTGGCTCATTGAAGGGGTGTCGGCCTTTAAGAAGAATCCCGGGGACATCAGGATGTTTGTTAACATCCTGATAGCCCTAGGTTTGGATAACTGCAACTCCTTGAAATGCGTTAACATTACATGGCTGGGTTTTTTTAAGGCTGGCCACGTTATTTTATTTGCATTAGATTACCTATGTATTAGCTGCTTTGTAAGCATTAGTTAATTTTATGCATGTAAATGTATGCAAAGCAGCTAATTTCAATAGGAGGCAGATTTGGGGAGGAAAAATATGTGATATCACAAATATCATGCAATATCGCCATGATATGGGGATATTTCTACAATATGGGGATATCACATGATAAAGAGCATTTATCGCATGATAAATGCTCTTTTAAGCATGTTATACCTTTATCGTGGCTTAGTAAATCTATCTATTAGATTGTAAGCCTTCTTGGGATAGAGAAATATCTACATTATCTGAATGTAATCTGCTCTGAAGTGTCTCAAAAGGCAGAATATAAATAAAAAAATATTATTTTTATTATAGATCAGATTTAAAAGAAAAACAAGTTTTGATCTTCTTCCTAAATACAGGGTAATTCTTTTCCAACCAAACATGCCGGCGCGCGCATGTTATAAAATCAGCAGGCCGCGCGCAAAGGGGTGGTACAGTTTCGCAAATGTCACAAGGCAACGGATCCCAGACTTCCCCAGTTCCCTCCCAGTCTGCTCTAATTAAGGTGTGGATTGGGAGGGAACTTCCCTACCACCTACCCTAACCTCCCTTTCCCTTCCCCGCTCCTCCCCACCCTCTAAACCCTTTCTCCTACCTCTTGATTTTTTTATTTTGTTGCTTACTGCTCCAACGGAGCAGTAGCAACTTGCGCGCAACTTCCGACCCTTCCCCGGTACAGCGGCAAATGGCCGCAGTACCAGCCACCTCTTGCCCTGCCCCTTCCCGCCCCCCCCCCCCCCCCGGACCATCCCTTCTCGCCCCCCGGACTGCTCCTTTAACTGGGCCCAGCATTTCGTCATGTAGCAGGGGTTACGCGCGTGGCCAGGCCCCTTTGAAGATGCGTGGTGCGCAAAAGGCCCAGTCACGCGCGTTTTAAAATTTGCCCATAGGTAGGCAAGCACTCGTGATGCATCTTGCTATGAGAGACAGTGAGGGCTGAGAAGATATCAAGATTAGGAGTTAAAGTATTTTTTAGACTAAAGAGTAGTGGAAAGGTTTTTGGATCCCCCTTCCCCACTGGGATTGCAGTACTGTGGCCTGGTCCCCAGATTTTTCCACCAGAGAAATCCCCTAAAGTAACAGATAATGAGAATGAACAACTGAACCCAAGGAAGAACAAGAGAAGGAGATCCCATCTGGATTCCCTCCCAAGGAAACAGGCCAGCTGGGTGTCCCCGGGAGAGAAGATTTCTAAAGGTAGGATCTTTCTAAAGCAAAGGGGACCCCCCCACTAGGATTCTCATACAACTGCTGGGAGAGTAAGCGCGTTTAAAATCACCATGGGCTCTACCCAGATGTCTGTAATAAGGACACCTACCTATACAGAAAGAAACCCTGTAACTATAGCCATTGAAAAAGTATTGACCCAAATGAATCTTTCCCTAAATAAAAAAAGAGAAATTCTATACATATCACCTAAACTAAGCAAGACCAAAGAACTTGAAATTCAAGAAGCAACTAAAAATTACCCCATCTCCCTGGAAGTACGAGATCTAGGGATCTTCCTAGATTGTGAATTCACAATGAAAACTTGCGTTAAAAAAATCATCAACGATGGTTATTTTAAATTAAATGTCATTAAAAGATTAAAACCTCTTCTAGTCCCAAAAGATTTTAGAACAGTTTTACAGGCACTTGTTTTGTCGAGATTAGACTACTGCAATTCATTATTTTTAGGCCTACCAGCAAATGTTACAAGACCATTGCAACTTGTGCAGAACTCAGCAGCTAGACTTTTGACAGGAACTAAAAGATCTGACCATATTACCCCAATATTAAAGGACCTCCACTGGTTGCCTGTTAAATACAGGGCCCAGCATAAAATCCTGTCCCTTATTCATAAAATGCTCTACAATGAAAAAATTGAATGGTTAACTTCATCACTTCATTTCCATATTCCTTCAAGAATCACTAGATCAACAGGTACAGGGATGTTGTCAATTCCTTCCCCTAAGATTGCGCATCTAAATAATGTAAGAGAAAGAACTATCTCTATTGCTGGACCCATACTATGGAACTCTATACCACAAGAATTACGATTGTAAGCAGACATTAAATTATTTAAAAAGGGCATTAAAACATGGCTATTTAAACAAGCCTACAAGAGATGTTATCCTAATGATATCAGACTACTGATTATATACCAAGGTAATGTATATTTTTTATTTTATTAATCTCTGCTCTTACTACACTACCTCTCTACCTGTTTAGATTTTATAATTATTTAGTTTACCATTTTATTTAGATTACTATTTAATTTTATTTATATTATGAAACTATGTATTTACTTCCTTTTTCTTTTGGAAATGCAAATATTTTTAAATGAATATTTGTTAGCTACTGTAAACCGATTTGATATGTTTGCATGAAAAACCAGTATATAAAAATTATTAAATTAAATAAAATAAAATAAATACACTCTCATTTCAGACAATGGACTTTAATTTGATTTTAAGAATCAGTAAACTTTATTTTAACACCCAGTCCTGTTCCTGTCTCAGTTCTTACAACCTCTCACCCCATGAGAAGCACTTAAAGTACAGCACACAAACTGGCGACCTCTTTTCAGCATCTGGGCCATAAGCGAGAGCTTCCCCCTGTTGTGTAGGAGGTGGATCCTTAGGCTGAGGTGGGGTTGACGCAACCCATAGGCAAGGGCCTATGGGTCCCCACCGTCAGCAGGAAGAGTGGGCTGAAGCTAGAGGCCACTGGAGTTTCACCTATACTAGCCCATGTTCCCCTTGGGTTGAGCCTTTGGGTGCTGGGGCCGGCAGGACTTCGGCGGGCCTCAATGTTAAGTACAGGTAGGAGATGGTTCAGCCCAGAGACAGCAGCCAGCAGGTGGCATGGTCCTATCCCAGACAGGACGTGGAACAGAAACTCAAGCACCAAGGGACAAGAAGGAACCAAAGGTGCCTGAGCAAAGGAAGGCTGAAGTCTTAATAGTCCGTGTCCAGAGGATAGGGACAGAGGCGTCACTGTCGAGCTTGAATGGAAGCTGGTGGCATTTGGAAGGTGTAGCAAGCAATGTGGAACTCTGGACTCAAGAAAGTCTGAGATGAAGTCATTCGTAGCAATGGTCAAGGCATGGAGAAGGCAGGCGTGGTCAGATGTAGCAATGGTCAAGGCACGGAGAAAGCAGGCGTGATTAGACATAGCAATGGTCAAGGCACGGAGAAGGCAGGCGTGGTCAGACGTAGCAATGGTCAAGGCACGGAGAAGGCAGGCAAGGTCAGGTGTAGCAGAGATCAGGCTTGGAGAAGGCAGGCTAGGTCAGGCGTAGCAGAGGTCAGAACCAGGTAGTCATTCCAGTAGACGAACACAGGAACCGAAGACACAAGAACACGATCAGGAGACATGAAGAAGCAACGAGCACTCATGACCTGAATCAGGAAACAGAGACCTGTTGCAAAGGCAACGCTGAGGAGCGCTGCCTGAGCTTTTATATGTTGATGGAACTGATGTCAACATCTGGGTCTGTGGCCAGGTTCCTACTGCGGCCCTTCAAAAGTTTCACTGGTGCGCGCGCGCCTAGGGAGGGGCACGGCGCTGCCGGCAACGTCTCTCCACGAACTCTGTGGAGAGGCCCGACGAATGGAGGCATCCTGGCCGGAGGTCCCGGGCAGCGGAGCAGGGTTGGAAGTGCTGGTGGAAGTCTGAGATCGGGACTGGTGGCTCACCGCCGCCAGTGACGAGGAGCTGGAGCCTGAAGCTTGTGTAAAGAGGTGAGAGGGCTGCACCACGGGCTGCCTCAGACGGCAAGCGTAAACCCCCCCCCCCCCCCCCCCCCCCAGGGATTACGGATCAGCATGGGAGTGAATGGCTAGCTGGAGCAGCCCCAGAAGATATAAATAAGATTGTGTGCCCTTGGGTCTTAACACACCCCATTAAGGGTTACACAAATATACTTTCATTAAACTTTATAAAATATTGATGGGAAATTATACAACATGAGGGCAATTTTCAAAAACCATTTGCCTGTGTAAATAGCTACTTTCATGAGTTAAAGGGCTATTTGAAAACTGCCCAGCCTGTGTGCGGATAAAAGTAGGTCTTGCTACATGTTGTTCCTGTGGAGCCATTCCCACGGCAGCTTTTGGCCAGAAGAGGCAACAACGCATATATGTTTGCATTTTCAAAACTCCGATTGATGTTTTTGCCCCCAAAATATCAGCAGACAACCTAGGTGCAAATTCCTGTAGGTACTTTTCACCTTGGGCAAGTTTCAAATAAACAGCATGCATGGACTTTTCCTTTCAGAACTGATACAAAGTCTGCAGCTAAACGTGCCTGTGGATTTTGTAGCTGCCCACGCAGTTTTGAAATAACAGGGAGGCCGATTTTTAGCGCTGCTTAGCAAAGTTCAGCGGCCACCACTTAGCCGAATAAGTATTTATTCATCTAAGTAGATAGCTGGATATTTTGGGGCAGGCAATGAGTGGATTGAGATGGGGCAATGTTTCCGGTTATCTTAACTGGATAAGTGGCTATATTCAGCCTTATCCAATTAAGTTAACCTAATAAGTATGTAGAGAAAGCCGTGCTACTGAATATCCCTTCTAAGTTATCGAATAAGTTATATCTGGATATCTTTGAATATTGGGCCCCTTTTGTCTAGGTAAACAGCAAAAGAAAAGTCCTGTAAAATTCTATTTTAATTCACTTTCTTCTGGTTCCTAGGCTCTTTGATTGTTTTCACACTGTTATTATTTTAATATTACTATTTAATTATATTAATCTATCCTTCTTTGCAGTTCCATCGCATGCTGTCCCTGCCTGGCTACTCTAGAGCCCATTGCATTTGACCCTTTCCTGCAGAGACCGCTCGGGTCATCTGAAAAGGTCATAAAATTAACCTTCCTCTTTAGTACAAACGGTTTAGAGGAAGTATAATTGCCGGATAGCAGGAAGCCCTGCATCAAACATACATAAGAAAGTTATGTGAAGGGCTACGCAGCTTCGACTTGCCACAGCTGTAGGGCTGGACACGCCCTGCTCTCTCCCTGGCAGACAGGCTCTATATAAACCTCCTCCGTTCTCCCTGACATCTGGAGGGAAGAGCGGACTGGATGCCAGTGCAAGTACAGAGAAGAAAGAGTTCGTCAGCTGCTCGAGGAGATAAAGAATTGTGTAAGGATGTGGTGCCTGTCCTCAACGTTGCTGCTACTTCTTCTCTTGAACAAGGCAAGCACATTTCCGAGCTCGAATGTGTTTTTGTTACATTAGTTACGCAGTAACTATGGTTGATATAATCTGCGGAGCGTTAGTGTGGGGAAGAAGGGTGTGCATGACTTGAAATGCCTAGAGGTAGATGAGACTAGA
This sequence comes from Rhinatrema bivittatum, assembly GCF_901001135.1. Classification (NCBI taxonomy): domain Eukaryota; kingdom Metazoa; phylum Chordata; class Amphibia; order Gymnophiona; family Rhinatrematidae; genus Rhinatrema; species Rhinatrema bivittatum. The sequence goes on from NC_042616.1 coordinate 754,853,234, forward strand.
AGGACAGAGAAGTAAAACAAAAAGCACTTTTGAAATCAAGCAAGCTGAAGTGTGCAGGCACTGCTGGGATACCTGGCATATCTGTGTATGAGCCGGAGAACTGGCAATGTGCATCTGCCTCTCTCATGCCTACTAGCAAGTAAACCTTTTGCAAGCAGTGCAACTCTACTGTAACTACAGTGAACAGAGAGATGTGATCACTGCTCAGCTTACGGCTGTCGCTCCTCCCACAGGTAATTGCTCAGCACTGCCCGCTGGAGTGCAGCAAGTGCCCAGAGGAGGCGCCTCGCTGTGCACCTGGGGTGCCCATAATGCTGGATGGCTGTGCCTGCTGCCCGGTGTGTGCCCGCCAGGGAGGGGAGAGCTGCTCTGAACTGCACCCCTGCCAGGAGAACAGTGGACTCTACTGTAACTACAGTGCGGAACCCAGGGCTGGAGAGGGCATCTGTATGGGTAAGAGTTAGGGATCTGAAAGCAGATTAACCAAGGCACCATCCTGTCTCTGTGCTACAGTGTTAGCAATCATTCCTAACTGCAATGGCGTAAATGCATTTTATAAAGAATTGATGGGGAAAGTTCTCAGAAACTGTATTGTCCTATCTGTGGTCTACAGCCCGCAGACAAAAATCTGTTGACGGGTCCATCTTTCAGGGAGGTCCACTTGCAAGCAACTCGCCAGCATGTGCTCACAGTCTCAGGTCCTATCATATGGAATGCTGTCCCTCTGGCCATTCATGAGATTTCTGGCTGTCCGTTATTTAGAAAGCAATGCAAAGCCGTCTGTGTTGCCCATACCTATGGCTGTCCGTTTAGGGATATCTGCAGTCAAAGCACTACTTAGCTGGATAAGTTACATCTGACTAAGTTAGACCAGCTCTATGGCTGTACTAACTTATCCAATTAACTTAACCGGATAAGAACGAATATTGCCACTTATCCAGTTAAGTGTACTGGATAAGTATTGCTGACCAGATTCGCCCACTGCCCACCCACAAATTGACTGGCTAAAAGATTCCCGGATAAGTCATTTTCAGCAGACCGCTAGATAGCCGGACAAGTCCTACTTATCCAGCAATCGAGCCCATGTAGTCGATCAAATTCTGCGTTTTGTTTTTCATTCAGTGTTTGTTTGTTATGTGCTTGATAGTTGTCTGATGTTAAGAAGTGTAATCTACTCTGAACTACTTGCCCAGGTAGAGTAGAATGAAAAACATTTTTAATAAAATAAATGTATTTATAACCGCTCCACTGAAACATAGACCAAGGTTTGTTGGTTAAAAAAAGGGGAAATACTTTAAGTCCTAGCAGTTGTTCCTTGTTTCTCCCTGCTTTTCCAGCACTCAGAGAGGCACAACGTAATGAAGGTATCAATTACAAAGAGAGAGGTAACCAGATTTAAGCCCTCTGTGATTTTTATGCAAAGCAATAAACAAAGGAAGCTCTAATTATTCTGAGTTGGAGCTTATCCGCTATATTCTGCAACCACTGACTTAGATTAGTAGGATGCAGGAAAACTGATTTTCCTGGTGTAGGACGAGGGATGGGCGGAAGGCTGGCACTTAATAGCTTAATATATGTGAGTTTAAAAGCGATAATTATAAAGAAGCAGCTGTGGCTTACAAATGTATTTCACGCTGGCTGAGTGCTACAGAAATGTTGATTTTCCTTTGGTCCTACTCTAGCTCTTGAAGGCGACCACTGTGTGTACGATGGGGTCATTTATCGCAACGGTGAAACATTCCAGCCCAGCTGTAAATACCACTGCGCTTGCTCTGATGGGCAGGTCGGCTGTGTGCCCCGCTGCAACATGGACCTGCTGCTTCCTGGTCCTGACTGCCTCTTCCCCAGGAAAGTTCCGATTCCGGGAGAATGCTGTGAAAAGTGGGTCTGTGATTCCCAGGGGGAAGCAGCAGGCTTTGCTCTGGCTGGTAAGAAACTCAGCAGACTTGTTATTCTCTGACATCATTTAAAAATGGGGAAACCCTTAAAATCTCTCACTATGCTCCCAAGTTTGGGACTGTAGTTTCCAAACCAAATGCAGCATGAACACCTCATCCCGCAGTTTTTGAATAATACAGCGTGCAACGTATTTGGTTTCTACAGTAAATGTTTTGTTGGTGCTACTTGTCTAGTGAAAGCACTAGTTTCTTTCCTTCTGGCATGTCCTTTTGATCTTTTCTTTCCCAAAACAGCCATGTCTAGTTTTGGCCCCCTTACATCACTTGGGGGCATATGCAATAGGAAGCATGCTGAAACGGGCACTCGTATTGAGCGCCTGTTTTCCTAATGCGCAAACAGCTACATCCCCTAGGTGCCTGATGCAGTATTTAAATGAAGGGCTGTGCAAAACAGGGAAGATTTGTGCGTCCATAGCACTCAAATGCATCAGTATGAGCATCCGTTTTTAGCCCGCTTTCGCAGGCCAGTTTCTGTGTTATTTTGCTGAGATTGCTGAAGTCACCCAAAGCAAAGTGCCCCTTGCTATGGTCATCTAAATTGTGCAGCCATAAGAATTTCTTTTCTTTAATCAAGCCAATGTACATTTATTTTTCAACACCGCAAGCAGTTAATTTAAGTATCACAATGATACTAGGCAGGAGGACACACAGAGAACCTTTAGTATTTTTTAATGTTTTTCATGAGCCCTTGATTGCAAGCTGACTTTACCCTACCTCTGAGGAGTTAAATTTATCGCATTAAAAAGTATGCGTTGGGCGCCCGGTGCTTTACTGCATCGGAGGAAATAGCTTATGTCCTCATCTGATGCAATTAATATCTGACGGGCGCTATTGGGTTCGGGTACGTTTTGAATGCGTTAATCTCCTTACTGCATCTGGCGCTAGTCTAGCGCATCCAAGCATCTGTAAACCTGTGCGCTAGGCTATGCGCACTTTATTGCATCAGCCCCTTGGAGAGCATCTGGTTCTTCAACTGAGTAGCCTAAACTCTGCAAGGTTCTTGAGCTGCCTCAATGGATGAATGTTGTTTTTTTATCTTCTACTACAGAAAGATACTTCAATTAGCTTGAGGTATATTTGACTCTTCCCTGTATAGCCTTTCTCCTGTGTGCAATTTTTTTGTTCACCTCCACATTTCAGACAGCTGAAGCTATGAATTGTCTTACAGAGGCGTGCATAGGATGGCATTGTGAGAGGTGTTCAGACAAATTATTTAATTTATGTTGTTATGTTAGTCCCCAGTTCTTTGCTGCTATGAATTTTTCATTCTCTGGTGCAGTTCTACCAGCCTTCAGAAGAAGGGTTTGTGTAGTCTCAAAAGGTATCACAGCTAACAGTTGTCATGATTTTTAGATGAGCAAGAAGGAAACTATTAAACTCTTTAAAGAGATACTGTCCTGAATTCTGATGAGTTCCAAAAACAAATTAAAAAAGTTATACTTCCCTCTGAATGTATTGATGACTTAAAAAGGATAAGCTTTTAAGGCAGCCTTGCCAGTTTTAGGGCATGGGCTGCACAGCATGGCCACTGTCCCTGACTTGCGGGCCAATACAGTAAGGGGCGGTAGAAAGAGGTGCGTTAGTGCCCGGTGCACCCGTGTTTGCCGCACGCACAGTTCGGATCACCTACCACTTGATACTGTATTTAAATGGCATGCAAATGCAAGCCGCGTCCAACACGCGTCCATGAAGCGCAATCCATTTTACTGTATAGGCGAAACCTATAACTGCTGGCTTGAGCACCCAATTTGGGTGCTCAAGCCAGCGAAAGTGTATGAACAGGCGTGTGTGACGTCACGGGGGCGAGGGTGGTGAGTAACAGAGGGGAGGCTGAGGGTATGTAACTGAGAGAGAAGGAAAGGGAGAGAATGAGGGGAGGAGAGGGAGAAGGAGTGGGCCTGAGAGCGAAGGGAGTATGTGTGACTGGGAAGGAAGGCAGTCTGACTGAGAAGAAAGGGAATGAGTGAGTGAGTGTGTGATTAAGAAGGAAGGCAGTGACTGGGGAGAGAGTTGATGACTGAGAAGGAAGGCAGTGAGTGGGAAGGAGGGAGTGAAAAGGAGGGAGCCTGATTGAGAGGGAAGGGAGTGTGTGGGAAGGAATGAGAGACTGAAGGAAGGGAGTGAGTGGAAAGGAGGGAGAGTGACTGAGAAGGGAATTTAAAGGAGGGAGCTTGACTGAGAGGAGTGTGTGGGAAGGCATTAGAGTGACTATGCTTCTATATTTCTATGATGTCATAAGAATGAGTTATAATTATTCTAATTATTTTCTGAAACGGAGTTTTGAAAGTAACTGTGCTCCAATGTTTATATATACCTAGAGTTATTTAAAGTGGTTATAGGTTTCCCTTGATTTAGACATCATAATATTGTGAAAACAGAAACATTCCTCATCAAACCTTACAAGCTTCTAGATATGCTCGGTAAGCAGGGAGCCCAATAGAAATTTAGAAGGGCAGGGGAGAGCAGTCATTGCCAGCGGTGACCCCTATGGCTTCCCCCCTTTCCACTGCTTATGTGTTGATTATTTTCTTTGTGGCAGACATAAATCTCAGTTATAGACATCTTGTGAGCACCCAAATTGACGGGCGCCCAAGTCAGCGAAAGCATATGAACGTAAGCCATGACGTCACGCACGCCCATTCATGCGCCTTTGCTGACGAGCGCCCGTGCACTACGGGCATGCGTTCATCCATATTCGCCGGTGGGGGCTGCTGGAAGCCACTTTCACCGCCGGCTGCCCTCGGGAGGCAGGGGAGCCGCGGTGCGCGCCTCCGGAGGAGGGCAGAGAGGACTGTAAGAAAAAGAAAGTTAACTTTTGTTACACTTTATTTACAATACTTGAATAGCATGTCGAGTCGCTTTTCACCCTGCGCCTTGCTTCGCGAGGAGGGGAGAGAGTACTGGGGCTGCCCTGGAGACCGGCGGCCAGGGCAGGTGAGCGGGGGCTGGGGGAAAGTTTGCCGCTTACCCTTACCCCTGCCTCTAACGCAGGGGTAAGGGTAGGCGGTAATTTAGCAGGTTAAAGACGCGGCTAAACTGCAGGTTAAAAAGGCGATAGTCGGGGCGCACGTTACTGAATGGGAGGGAATAGCTAATCCGATCATTTACGTCTCATATACATGCCGCGGGCGGAAAGGGTTACTCGTTGATTTAAAGAAGCGGTAAGGATGGGTTAAAGGGGATAGTGAATCGCGGGTTGGACTTACGCAGCCAAATTGTGAGTAAACAGCGGATTAGAAACGGGGTAACTGCGGCCGCGCTTTACTGTATCGGCCCGTCGGAGAGGTATTGTTACGGGATATTTGAAATAGCTCATGGTTGCAAGGTTTAAAGCTATTGGTAGAAAAGAGGTTAGTAACAGAGACCGGCTTTTAATTACTGTATTTGCACAGTAGGAATACAATATAATAAGCTGTAAATTAGACTTTATGTCAAAAAGTAATAAACTATTTAATTATTATAATTGCCAAGCAGTTTCATAGCTGTAGGGGGCATATAGGAAAGTAACAGAAGATACTTAGTGGTGGAAAAGCAAGGATAAAGCCAGTGATCAAGTAGTAATGGAGTAGGTAGGAAAAATGGCTACATTAAATGGGTCTGGTAGTTTCTTCTGCCATATTTTCTTATATTTTTTGTATTTATATTACTTTTACGCAAACACTGGGTTAGCTGTTTGCCCTCAGTCCCTTTAAAGTTCTACTATAACAATAGAGTCCTATGCTCTGCCATCATCGCTAGGGGTGGATTTACCAGGCAGAATAGGAAATTGCCTAGGAGCAGTAGTTCTGCTTGCAAGTAGAACCATTGGCAGGGGTGGGCCGTGGGGGCACCAATGAGATGCTGCGGTTTTCAGCAGGGCCAATACACCAAGTCAACAGAGGCAGCTTCGCCCTCCACCCAGGCTGACCATCACTTTGGGTAGGGGGTGTGGCGGGCAGCCAGCTGTCCAAATGCCTACGGGCAGTCGGGTTTATAAATCTACCATTGGTCATCATCCTCATTGTTTAGATCAAGCTCTATAATGTAAAGGGAAATATGAAGCATTCTTGAGAACAGGGAGGCTCAGAATGAAACAAAAATGTTATCCCGCATAGTGAATCCAGAGGCCATATCTCAAATACAGTAACTGATAGTAAACTTCCCTTTTAAGTCTAATATGTTATTTACCAGGATTCCCTGAACGGGAAAAAAGATAAGTATTTTCAATGCAAGGACCTTGAAAGTTAAGACCCAGTTCACAGTTCTTGTACACAGCACTAACGATAACAGCACTGATGAGTTTATTAATTGCTAGACACTAAGAAACACACTGGAAGATGACTTAGTTTCCAACATAACTTTTAATGAGATGTGAAAAAATGAAAATATTATTTACAGCTGTTTAATTCACTTAAAGACATTAAAATATGTCTTAATGAATTTGTGGCTTCTCAAGGTCTTATTTTAAACTAAAGATGGTAAAGCCAATTCATTCAGTCTTTAATGTGATGTTTCTCCCATCCCATTGGTATGGGACAAGTTTATTACTTCCCTCCCAATTTAGATGAAATATCAAAGATGAAATTCAGTTGAATACACAGTCATTTATCTTCTGCCTCGCCACATTGTCTTTTCACATGCCTTAGTTTCCTCACCATATTCTCTTCTCCCCTCTAGTAACAGAGTGATACTCCTGTTACTCCTCTTCTCCCAAAATCTCCATGTCAATGGGCCCTAATGGGGGTCCATCCAAACTCCTTTCTCTCCTCTCTCCTTCTCCTCTAGATGGCTGTAAATCATTCTTCCTCTGGATACAGACAATCCTAAGGTTCTTTCACAGAGAATGGACCTCTACCTTTGATGTTAGAGCCGCAATGAAAATAATTGAGTCCCTAGCTAATAGGTACTCAGAACTGAAATAAATCAACATAACATTATAAAAATGATAGGAGGGTGGAAAGAAACTTCCATAACCAAGATAGGCTCCATGGAGCCAGTAAGGCTTAAGCAAACAGATGAGACCAGGAGACAGCCATTGCATGCCACCCCTGCTATAGGGGTGGCATGCAATGTAAGGAGCTCCCCCAGGTATACTCTCCCCCCATGTATACTCTCCCACATGGGGGAGCTCCTTACCCACATTGTTATTATGTTTCCTCCCCCCAAACGCAATATTTTGTATGGTTTCTGATAGGGATTCAACAGGATCTCTTCATGAAATTGGATGTCAGATAAAGACTTCAGGCCCATCAAGTCTGCCCATTCCTATTGCAGTACCATAGTCTACTTGATTTCTGGCTTTACCTTCATTTCCTTTCAACTAAGTATCTCCTGTGCTAATCCCCGGCTTTCCTGAATTCTGCTACTATTTTGGCCTTTCCTGCCACCACTGGGAATAATTCTATGCATGTACCACTCTTTCTGTGAAGAAATATGCCCTTATATACAGTATACACCTGTGTTTCCACCCTTTGAATTTCATATAGTAACCTTTTGTTCTAGAACTTCCTTTTCAATTGAAAATGTTTGCTTCTTGTGCATTATTTATACCTTTAACACCTGAGCAGGTCAGAACACTTAGACTGGAACCAAGGGCACAGAGCAAAATAGATGGACCCTATCTGCACCCAGTTCTCCATCGATAGCTTCTACTTATGAGGTCCAGGGCTCCCTTTAGGGGAAAATGTAGCATAAAGGCCCTTTTGCATTCTCCAAAGTACACAGTCCTTTTCCTAGTCTCAGTAAACAGCACTGATAATTTCCACAGTCTATAGCAGCAATGATCACACCAAGAAGAAATGTGATAGTTGATAAATTGACTGATGAATATTTACTGCTTTTATTTTAAATAAAGTTACTGAAAAATAATGAAGAAGAAAGATTAATAAACTTGTGACCTCACTCTTCTAGCACAGTCTTTGAATTTATGGAAGCCAATTCCTTAACAATTGCTCTCTGTTTCTTTCTAGTTACTCATTCTAATGAAAGCTTCATCCTTCTTTCAGCTCCCAAATTTATCACAAATCTTCTTCCCACTGTAGAATGGTTAGCATAGAGTTTCAAATAATTATCAGAACATAGCCAGCCCCAATTCTCATACCTTTCCTGAAGTTGTCTTAAATATCTTTGATCTCCTACTGAAAGTACCTGTGGGCAATCTCCTCTCAGGGGCAGCATACTTGAATCAGCGGCGACACAATTCTTACACAATACCTTCAGATCCTTCCCTGCGACAATTCACAGGAATCCATTTATCTTCTGATTAAACATTCACTCTTCAGGCTCTTCCTAGGCAAAATACACCTCTTTCCCAATAGAAATAGTACCCTGCTTTCAAGGGCACTCAGTTCCAGGTGGAACATAAAAATCTTTGACTCAGATGCAGCAGGGGGAAACACACAAGAGGTAGGAAGGGTGGAAAACTTCCTTGCTTCAAAAATGAGGAGATAGTATCATAATTAAAGAAAGACAACTCAAGATTACATAAGAAATTGCCATGCTGGATCAGACCAAGGGTCCATCAAGCCCAGCATCCTATTTCCAACAGAGGCCAAACCAGTCCACCAGAACCTGGCAAGTACCTAAACACTAAGAAGATCTGTCCATAATTTCTGGACAGGGCCAGGGCAACAAGAACACTCAGACTCAGTACAATGGTACAAAGTAAAATTTATTTGGCTTTACCAAGTGTTCCTGGGAGATGCTGTATGCTAAATGCCCTCTATCTTTCAAAATAACTAGCATCTCCCAGAATAACAGAAGTGGCTCTCCTTTATAGTCAAAGATACATCATTTGCCGAAGTTTCTAGAATCACGTAACTGCCCAAAAACTCATTTAAAAAAACACATGATGCTGTTGTCATGATAACCTATTATGCATAGAAAATGCTTGTGAGGACATCCTTCATTCATTTGTAAAAATCATACTTGTTACTTATCTTCCCTGACAACACCCTCCCACCATAAAAAGTTCCTTTATCAACATGGCTTTGATGCACTTTGTTCCTTCTGATATCCTGTTGATCTTCTTTGTTGTGTAAACAGATAGCAAGTCTGTGTCCTATATAGGAGATAGGCCTGGATTCCGTTTGCTGACGCCAGGACTTAATTAAAGCTGTAACCTTAAAAGAAGACTCTTTTCACCTGGCTCCTGTCCGTTGAGATATGCATCTGCAAGACAAAAGCCTGCATCCTGGACCCAGCTTCCCTGTATTGTGGTGCAAACATTGTCATTGATGCCTTCCTGGCCTTTAATTATATGCTTTGCAGAGCTTACAAGTTTCCTAAATCTTCCACATCCTTTGAATCTGATAGTTAGAAATTCACTATATTTCCGCAGTGTCAGTATGAATCAGCCCTCTGGGAATGGCTGAATGAGCCATAATTCTGAACCAGAATTATGAATTATATCAGATCCCATGCTACTGATGCTAGTAAGAGCAGAGGCCATTCCTTAAGTCAACTTGATTTCTATCAGTTAATGGACTTCTCCAAGAACTTATCCAAGACGTTTTTAAACCCAGCTACACTAACTTCACTAACCACATCCTCTGGCAACAAATTCCAGAGCTTATTTGTGCATTGAGTGAAAAAGAATTTTCTCCGATTAGTCTTAAATGTGCTACTTGCTAACTTCATGGAGTGCCCCCTAGTGCTTCTATTATCCGAAAGTGTAAATAACCAATTCACATCTACTCGTTCAAGACCTCTCATGATTGTAAAGACCTGTGTCATATCCCCCCTCAACCGTCTCTTCTCCAAGCTGAAAAGTACTAACCTCTTTAGTCTTTTCTCATAGGAGAGCTGTTCCATCCCCTTTATCATTTTGGTCACCCTTCTCTGTACCTTCTCCATTGTATCTATATCTTTTTTGAGATGCGGTGACCAGAATTGTACACAGTATTCAAGATGCGGTCTCACCGTGGAGCGATATGGAGGCATTATGACATTTTCCGTTTTATTAACCATTCCCTTCCTAATAATTCCTAACATTCTGTTTGCTTTTTTAACTGTCGCAGCACACTGAACCGACAATTTCAAAGCATTATCCACTATGATGCCTAGATCTTTTTCCTGGGTGGTAGCTCCTAATAGGGAACCTAACATCATGTAACAACAGAAAGGATTACTTTTCCCTATATGTATCACCTTGCACTTATCCACATTAAATTTCATCTGCCATTTGGATGCCCAATCTTCCAGTCTTGCAAGGTCCTCCTGTAATGTATCACAATCTGCTTGTGATTTAACTACTCTGAATAATTTTGTATCCTCTGCAAATTTGATAACCTCACTTGTTGTATTCCTTTCCAGAACATTTATAAATGAAACTCCTCTGCATCGGGTCACTGACAGTTCTATCCCCTGGAGGAGTGATAGAAACTGAGAGTAAAGAGACTTACTTTCTAGTGCTAGAAGAGATATTTTCTTGTATCAGGTGGGATGGGAGCTGGGCGGTATGGCTGGGGTATGCTCAAGCCTTTTATAACAGCAGGAGGGGCGTTAGCAGGTCCAGAGAAAATGATTTAAAAGATAATAATGATAATGAGGAAGGGACGCTGGGGAGGGGGGGGGGCACCTTCAGACCACAGTATTTGGGGACTGAGGACACTTTATTAGGGTTTTGAAGGGAGAGGTTCTAGCCATAGGCCTGTTTTTGTTTTGTTTTGTTTTGTTTAAATTTATGACTGTGCTACTTAACTTTTACTGATTAAAAATGGAATTTTGATGAAATGACTATATTACAGGTTCTTGGTATTTACAATCCATTTAACAGCTTGAGATCTTGTAATAAATCTTTGATTTTAGGCTTCCCATGGATCTTGTTACTGGAATCCATTAATCTCATTCCTGATCCTTTCCAGTTAAGAGGATAGTTTGGGAGCTTCCTCCCAGAGTTTGGTAGATAGGCTGATTACTTCCAATTTAGATTACTACAGTAAAGTCCCTTATCTCATACTTTTAGTCCAGTTGTTCAGCACAAAGTTCTTACTCCTTTTCCTTTCTCCCTGTTTAGAGCTGGAGGCAGGGCCGGTGCAAGGGTATTGGACGCCCTAGGCGACCCTTGCGCTGCCGCCGCCCCCATTTCGGCATCAACTATATGCTTCTCAGGGCCACGAGCCATAGGGGGCACCGAAGAGCAGCCACGTGGTGCCGCAAGCGGGGCCTAATGGACGTGCCAGCCCTGCCTGGAGGGTACCTCCACACTCCTTCCTTCAACATCCTGATGATGTGAATGTCACCGAATGGGTGCCTCAGATCTTCTTCACAATCTGCTTCTCCCCAGGAATGATCCCAGATTCATTCCTCTACCAGGAAACCCATTGGCTCTCTCTGGACGAGAGGCACCACTCCCTTTAAATGAAACATACTGAGGCCCTGGGCCCTAGGGTACTCAGGCATGTTGAAAAAAAAATAAAAGGGGTAACCCAAAATAGAGAGAGGAAGGATTTATTTTATTTATTTATTTAAAGCTTTTCTATACCGGCATTCATGATACAATCATATCATGTCGGTTTACAAATAACAGGGGGGTACAATAACTTTGTACTTTTAACCAGTGCAGAGGAAGCAAAAAGTTACAATATAACAAGGTTATTGAAACTGTGGGGAAGAAGACAAGAATAGTCAAGAATAAATATGCCTTTACAGAGGTAGATTATTTACATTGTGCAGTAATGTCTCTTTATGGATATTATTTACATTGTGCAGTAAGGTCTCTCAATGGATATTAGACTCTGGAGAGCTTGATTGCCGTAGGATCGCTCCTTGGATATTAGACTCAGGAAAGGCTTGTTTAAATAGCCAAGTCTTAAGCCTTTTTCTGAATGTTAATAGGCAAGGTTCAAGTCTGAGATCAGGTGGTAAGGTATTCCAAAGAGCGGGGCCCGCTGTAGAGAAGGCCCGGTCTCTGAGTGTTATATGGTGTGTAGATTTAATTGGGGGAACAGTCAGTGATCCTTTGTAGGCTTCTCTGATGGGTCTGGATGATTGTGTAGTCTGAGGGGGATTTGGAGGTTGAGAGGGGCTAGGGAGTGGATGGATTTATGGATGATGGTGAAGGACTTGTGTAGGATTCTGTAGTGTATTGGCAGTCAATGTAGATTTATTAGAATAGGAGAGATGTGGTCTCTTCTTCTGGAATTTGTCAGGATTCTGGCTGCTGCATTCTGAAGCATCTGAAGTGGTTTGATGGAAGAGGACAGGAGGCCTAGTAAGATAGAGTTGCAATAATCTATCTTGGAGAATATTATGGATTGTAGGACTGTTCTGAAGTCATGAAAGTGTAGGAGTGGTTTCATTCTTTTGATTACCTGCAGCTTGTAGAAGCAGTTCTTGGTTGTATTGTTAATAAATGTTTTTAGATTCAAGTGTTTGTCTATTACTACCCCTAGGTCTCTTGCTTGTGTAACAATGGTGTTCATTGGAGCAGTTTGTGGGGAGTTGCTGTTTTCGGGTGTGATGAGGAGGAGTTCCGTTTTGGCCGAGTTTAGAATCAGATTTAGGTTTGCGAGGAGTCCGTTGATCTCTTGGAGGCAGTTTTCCCAGTATTTAAGAGTTTTTGTGATAGATTCTTTGATGGGTATCAGAATTTGAATGTCGTCGGCGTATAAGAAATGTTTTAGTTGCAGGTTAGTTAACAGTTGGCATAAAGGAAGAAGGTATATGTTGAATAGAGTTGGGGATAGTGAGGAGCCTTGAGGGACTCCTTGTGAGGAATTGTAGCGGGGGAATTCTTTATTATTGATTTTAACTTTGTAACCTCTGTTACTAAGGAATGTTTTGAACCATGTGTGAGCAGAGCCTGTTATTCCGATGTCCAAGAGGAGGTTGAGGAGGGTGGCATGGTTGACAGTATCGAAAGCTGCCGACAGGTCCAGTAGAATTAGTAAGAAAGATTGTCCTTTGTCCAAGCGCATGATGAGGTGGTCTGTTAGTGATAGGAGTAGGGTTTCAGTGCTTAAAGCCTTGTGAAACCCGTATTGTGTGGGATGTAGTATTTCGTGATCTTCGAGGTAGTTAGAGAGTTGTGAATTGACCAGTTTTTCCAAAATCTTTGCTACAAAAGGCAGGTTGGAGATTGGGCAGAAGTTGTTTGGATTCTTGGGATCCAAGTCTGGCTTCTTTAGTAGTGGTTTCAGAGAGGCAGTTTTTAGGGCATCAGGGAAGATTTCCTTGGTTAAGGAACAATTTACAATGTCTGTTAGTGGTTTGGAGATAGTTTTGGGTATTAGCAGAAGTAGTTTTGATGGTATTAGGTCAAAGGGATGGGAGGACAGTTTCATTTTCTTTAACAGGGATTGGATCTCTAAGGCGGTGGTAGGTTCGAACGCATCCAGTGAGATTCTTTTGTTGAGTAGTTGGTAGGAGCTAGTCAGAGGGGTGGGACTAGGTGGCAAGAGGGTTAAGAGATTGGTGATTTTACTTTGGAAGAATAGAGCTAGTTAATCGGCTTTGGATTGTGCTTGTTCATTGGGGATAGATGGGGTGCTAGGATGTGTTAGTTCTGAAACGTAGGAGAAGAGGGCTCTTGCGTCAAAGGTAAGGTCGTGAATCTTGTGAGCGTGGAAATCCCTTTTTGCCTTTAGGGTAGAGTTCCTGTATTGGTGGAGGGCAGATTTGTAGGTGGAAAGTGTGCTGGGGCAGAGGGTTTTGCGCCATAAGTTTTCCTTTCTTCTGAGGATTTGTTTGAGTTTCCATAAGTCTTTGGTGAACCATGGTTGTCTCTTTGGGGAATTTGAGTTGAGTGTTTTTGTTGAAAGTGGACATATATTATTTGCTATTTCCTCTGTGATATTGGTCCAGGATGATAAGGCTGGGTTGGGATCTGAAAGGTTTAAGTGTGTAAGTTTTTTAGCCAGGTGGAGGTTGAGGTCATCAGAAGAGCAAGATCTTCTGTAGATGAACGGGGATTGAGGGGGAAGAAGATTACGGGTTTCTGTTATTGAAAAAGTAGCGGCGATTAGTGAGTGATTCGACCAGGGGACTGGAGTGCAAACCAGAGGGGATGAGTGCGTGATGCTGGAGTTCGTGAAAATGAGGTCCAGGGTGTGGCCTGCTTTGTGGGTGGGCTTGTTTATAATCTGTTGGAAGCCCATGGCTGTAAGTGTAGAGTGTAAGGCTTCGCAGTTGGTTGTGAGTGTGGTGTTATTGACATGCAGGTTGAAATCTCCCAGGATCAAGGCGGGTGAGTCCAGGTTAATGTGTTTTGCAATTAATTCTATTATGAGGGAGGCGTCCAAGTTGAGGAGTCCTGGAGGGGCGTAAACTAAGAGGATTTGGAGTTGGGTTGTTTTGAAGAGGCCTATTTCCAGTTTTGAATCCGATTTTATTGGGAGTTGGGAGACTCTCAGCTCTTTTTTCGTTGCCAGAAGTAGGCCCACACCCCTTTTCTTTAGTCGAGGGAGGGAAAAGAAGTCATACATCTGAGTGGGGAGTTGATTTATTAGGGCTATATCTGTTGGTTTAAGCCAGGTTTCCGTTATGGCGCAGATGTCTGGTTTGGCGTCCAGGAGATAGTCATTGAGGATCAGAGTTTTCTTAGTGATGGATTGTGCGTTGAAGAGAGTTAGGGAGAATAAAGCGAGACCTAGGAGTTGGATGATTGGGGTGATCAGGATCGGGATGAGGGTTTTGGAAGAGCGTGAATGATATTGCATTGTTGCTTTATCTGAGTTGTGGAAGCTGCGATGAAGAATAGGAATTGGGAATCCCGGTAGCATAGTGGTCTAGTTATGCGATAGAGGATGAGATGAATGCTGGAAGAATGCTGGAGGAGGCTGGAAGAATGCTGGAGGAAGCTGGATGAATGCTGGAGGAGGTTGGAGGGGGAGTAAGTATGTTGGCTGTGACTCGCATGTATCAGTGCTGAGGCGAGGCAGACTATCGGGAAAGGGCCTTAGACCTAATTCCTTGGGCTCACAAAGGGGCGCACTAAGGGGCAGGCCCCTTAGGTCACGCTCCTTTGGGCATGCGACACCGCCGAGAATTGCCTGTAATTTAAAGGGCTGTATCTGCCCTCTGATTGGCCTGGTGTCTTCTTTGGGGGCACGGCTCCTTCACCGCGAGGCTTTCTGGGCCAGATGTGAGTTAGTTTTAATTATTTATTATTATTTATAGGATGGAATAAGTTCCTTCTCTGAAACCAAAAGGTTCCAAAAAGATATCACAAAATTAGGCAAAGGTACCCTTTCCTCCTTCCATACCCAGACTTCATTCTTAGAGGCCCAAGTACCCTTCCCTAAAAAAACAAATAAAACCGGAGCCAGAACAATGACATGCTGCCCTTACCAGCAATAACTAAAGAGTCCATATCATAAAATTTTGGCATAGGTTTATATACTCTGGGGACGCTACCATATAGTCTCCCACATGGGGGAGCTAAAACCCACACTAATACTACTCTTATTCCCCCTATGGTAATGGAACATTCCTCCTAGTAGGAACACATAGGGTTCTCTACACTATCCCCGGGTTTTTCAAATTTCACTGTGCATTTATTTGTACTACTGAGCACATTTTCACAGTAGTACTACAGATTGCTTAAAAGTGGGTGACCACATGATATTAAAAGTATTTGTGCTTACATCAAATGGAGAAAAATCCCTCATTTAGTGATGGTATTAGTAACTATGATGTGGCATTATTAGCCTTTTGATGCATAACATCCTGGAACCAGTTTTGGTCCACTGCTCTGAGTCATCAAGAAATTTCCCAGCAGACTGGTGTAGCATGGAGTTTGGCTGCCAAAGGCGAGCAGCAAGCAAAGGACAGGTAGAAAATGCCTCTGCCTCTGGTGCTGCTTCTACTGACTCCCCCTAGGCCCTGGAGAAGCAAAAGTAAGCATCACCCCCGATAGACCAAGGGATGAGGCAAGCCTAACAGCAAGGGAGAGTAGCCTAGTTGTTAGAGCAGCAACCCCTAAACCAGAGCATCTGGAGCTCAGATCCTGCTGTCACTCCTTTATGTCCTTGGGCAAGTCACTTCACTTTCCATTGCCTCTAGGCCAAATGCAGGGCACTATTTACTAAGCATTTTTCCCATAGACACAACATTGGAGAAAACCTTTAGTAACCTTTAGGCCCCTTAGGTTGTAAACCCTCTGGGGATAGGGAAAAACCTACAGCACCAGAATATAATCTATTTTGAAGTGTCAGGAAAGGCTGAAGATTAATAATACTTTTTTTAAAAATGTAAGATGCATTTCCTGCTTGCCACGGTTATCTGAGCTCTCCCCTCATGCTGGATTGCCACTGTCAAGAGGAACCATGTTGGTAGTCCTTGAATATTAATCTCCCTAGGCCCAGGCCATCACCACTGGGAAGACAAGACAGAGAAATCCACAGTTTCTTTCCTGCTGGGCCAGGTCGCTTGCAGTGGCCCAGAGCAAGTCCCTGGCTTGTGCTAGGATGAAAGGGCAGCAGAGAAAGGAGAGGGAGAACAGAGAGGTTCAAGTCTGAGGATGGCGGGGGGGGGGAGGAAGGATCCAAGAACTGAAAGGTAGAAATAGATGGCAAGGAATGCAGGAAAGGATGGCTCAAGGAAAGATGGCAGGATGGACTATTTGGGTGTTTTTCTGCCATCATTACCATGTTACTATGTTAGGCAGCAGTTTATAGGGGGTGGGACAGCAGAAGTTAGATTTCCAATCTGGTTTGAGAAAGTAATGCAACTCTGCCTGGTATTAAACGTATTGTAGGCATACCTTTAAAAAAGAAAACAAAAAAAAAAGCACATGCCTTCAGAACATAGGTCAACATATATATTAGAAACAGCGGTCTTGTTTGGCTCGATTGCTAAGGGGGAATAGAAAAAATAAAAACAGAGGAACGTGAGATCACATGCACAAGAACTAATGTGAGTCAATTACTTTGACTTGTGTTTTATATTCCAGCTTTCAGACAAGAAGCCACACTTGGAACTGATGCCTCTGACTCGTATTTGAACTGTATTGAACAGACAACCGAATGGAGTGCTTGCTCCAAGAGCTGTGGCATGGGCTCGTCTACCCGGGTCAGCAACCAGAATCACCGCTGCGAGATGGTGAAACAGTCTCGTCTCTGCATGGTGCGGCCTTGCCAGAGGGAGGATGGAGGGCACAGTCCTGCAAAGGTAGGTTCCAGGAGGCCAGGAGTTGCCCAATCAGATTGGCAAATATGTGGCAAGGAACTTTAAACATTAAACCGATTTGTGGAATGGGGAAATGTTAAGTATAATTCTGTGAAAGTTGAGTTCACTGTTATTACAGTGTGACATATTGTAATGGGGGCCTTTTTTTTTTTTATTCTTTTTGAGAAAAATGAGCAATTACTATGGGGATGTTTTTCAGCTATTTCTTCTCAGGAATGTTAAAACAAGCTCAGGAAAAACTTGCATAAAATATGCAAAAGTTTTATCCTACCAGCTGCTAGATAAAATGGACCAGCGGTATTCTTTATATAGGCACAATGTACTGAAAGACGTGCCAAGGAGTCTCCAGTTCCTTCAGAATACTTACTGTATTCTCTAAAAAAAATATACTTGATGATTCTATTCACTGAATTTTTTCAAAATCTGATATTGTCAAAGTCTAAAGAGAACTAAAGATTTATTTCATTCTTAGAAAGGGAAAAGATGCCTGAAGATAAAGAAGTCTCTTAAGTCAATTCATTATGAGTTCAAGAACTGCACCAGTGTCAAGGCGTACAAGCCCAGGTTCTGTGGTGTCTGCACCGATGGACGATGCTGCACCCCCCACAGCACCAAAACAGTGCAGGTGGAGTTCCGGTGTCCCCAGGGCAAAATCAGGAAAAGGTCAATGATGCTGATCAACACTTGTGCCTGCCACAGGAACTGTCCCCAGGACAATGCCATCTACCAAATGCTCGATCCAGTGTTTGATGGATTAAAAATCTAAATTGGCGCAATTTGGGTAACCTTTAAAAAGGCTGGGCATTTTGAATTCACGGTCTCTTTTATGGACTACTTTATTATTTATTTATTTTTTTTATCAGCTCTAACCCATCATTACTCTTGCAGTTTTGAATGTAAAATTATATAGTGTGCATTGGCCACACAATTTATTGCAAAGAATGCGTTATTTCTGTACTCACTGAAATCATTCTTACCATTGTGGGAAGAACAAATGCATTGTAGCATTTGTCTGACTACTGCAAAAAGTTGAATTGTAGGCTTTCTCCATTGTTTTCCAGAACCCTGAATAGCATAGATATAGTATATATTGCATATTTTACATAAAGTATTTGAGTTGGTGATAACAAAAGCACTTTAATTTATAAACGCTTCATATACAATTTACATAATTGTGTTTTCTAGGGGAGGGGGTTTGTATACGTCTTTCAGTGAAATTCAATTAAAATGAGCTTTGTTCTAGTGAATTTCTTGGTACAGTGAACTGAAATATTTGTAGGATGTGGAACCTTTATAGGGCCAACAGCAAAGATATTGTAGTTCATGTGATTTTGAGATCACACATTCCCTCCTTCCTAGCTGTCACATGTATTTAAAGCTCCTGCACATCTTTCTTGTTGGCTCTGTAAAAGCTATTACAACCTATGATGATTTCAGTTTTCTCTAGGGCCAATATGGCTACAAGACTTCTGATACGTTAGAATACTGTATCCTGAAGCTCTATTTCCTGTCAGAGTACTCCAGTGCAGTAGTGTTTTCTAATTAGAGGCTTAGAAGGCAGCAACCTTTGGCTTTGTTAAAATGGCCGACTTAAATCCTGCCTAAAAATCCTTCCTTTTTGAGGCAGCTTCTAAACTCTGAAAACTGGTTCTCCCTGCTCATGGTCTAGTTTATATCGAGTTTCTATAATAATCAAAGTTCTTGTTTGTATGCCAAACAAATTGTAAGCTCCACAGCGCTGGGGCTGCTTTTTCCATGTGTCTGTATAGCACTGCATACATCTTATAGCAGCAGATAAATTGGCAGTAGTAATAGCAGTACTCAGGGAAGCCCCTCTATTCTTCACTTGGTACACAGTGTGGGCAGAATGTCCATAAAAGGGGACACACCATGTGAAATCATGTACCTGCTAAGGGGCTGCCAAACTGAAACACAATCTTCTTTTTCAAGATCTTCCAAAAAAAAAAGCAACCTTTTATCCATGTAACTTTGACCAACCTAAAACATCACCTTCCTTCCCTTTAAGAGCTACCGTCTAACTCCAGTTTTTAAGAATAGGTTGATCCAATTTTGTTTTTACCTCATGCATGTATGGACTTCTAAATTAAATTTCCCATAGGAAAAATAAGACTTAACTATGCACTGTTCTGTAAACAGTGCATAGTTAAGTCTTTATTAATGATCCTAAAGACTTGCATATTGACCCTAAAGACTTGCATATTGGATAGTAAGAATAACATCTTCCCCCTTCACAGCACTTTTCAGCACAATTGTGTATTTAAGTACATTTATAAAGGGAGATATACCATTCAAAAGAGGCCCCAAATATTCTGTAATAACTCTCACTAGGACGAAGTAATCTGAATGAAACAATGTGCAATGTGGTCCTCAGCATATGGAGCTTCGAAAAAGTCGGGATGCCCCCAAATCGGAGCGATGAGGTAGGTGCCAGACAGCCGTCGTGACGTTTAACCACCGTTTGCCGATGTGTGGCTTGTTGCTCCATCTCACAAAGAGCATAGCAGAAATGGAGTCCTTTTTCGGCAACAGGATAATTTCAAAGGGGCTTTGGTCACCATGGTCGCTGGGTCTGACACCACCAGACTTCTTCTTTTGGGGTATGCTCAAGGGAAAAGTCTATCGGAAAAAGCTTTGCACTGTGGAAGATTTGAATGAAAACATCCAACGTGAAATCGCTGCTATACTTCCCCCCCCCCCCTCCCAATATGCTTGCACACATGTTCAGGATGGAGCGCCGTGTCGAAATGTGTCTGGCGGAAAGCTGCGATCACTTCCAGCATTGCATGTAATGCAAAAGATTACACATACGTCAAGGTGGTGTATTTTTTTTGGTTCAGATTACTTCATCCTAATGGAAGTTATAACAGAATATTTGGGGCCTCTTTCGAGTGAATCTCCCTGTAGTTGCTCATCTATATTCTAATACAATGAAAGCATCTCCTGTTATACTGAATAACCATTGGATAGCACCATTTAAGAGGTGCATCAGAGTCATTTTTCTATTTCAGTTTAATTATAGATATGAAATCAAGGAGATGTGTGAACATTTCATGATGCTTAGTTTCCTTCTTTGGTATACAAATTTGCACATGGTCATGCCTACTAACCAATGGTAATTCTGCTTTCCAAGTGCTCTGTTCTCCCTTCGATTTCAACTGATCTGAACTGAAATGGCCTATTTCCTTCTAGAAAAGAAAAAGAAACAAGGATTTTAAGTGGTGTGAGAACATAAAAAGTGTGAGCTGGGGTCAAGAAGTGTTTTACTAGCTATGGTAAAAATTTTAATGAAATTGGATGGTCCAAAAGTTATTAAGGGAAGACACAATTATAGGGGGGAACAGACGAAATGATCTTATAAGGCCAGTTTCTCTATAGGAAACTAGATCAAAAACTCCTATGCATGCACGTCTGGCTTTCCTTAGCTGCACATGTAGTTGTGGTTTTGCATAAGTGTTCAGGATTTCCAGGTATAGTGTAGTAATGAGGTCCATATTGAGTAAGTCGAGAAGTGATCATTTATACAGGGAAAGTTACTCAGATAACATACCTGGATAAGTGTCCTGCTGCAAATACCTGGATAAGTTTTCCAGGTAAATTTAAAACAGGTATTTGTTTCTGACCAGACCTCCCGGCTAACATTGTCCAAGCAGCGCTGAATATCAGTTCCCAAAGAGAAACTATGCCCTAGGACCATTTCCAGCGCAACCTCTTTTTACCTGGGTATATTCTGTGTGGGTAGCAAGTTGTGCGGACGAAATTTAGTCAGGCAGCAGGGGGAAATATTCAGATCTCAGATTTTGTCCAGCTAGCTCCAAAAGTTGGCTGGACAAATCCTTTAAGAACATAAGAACATAAGAAATTGCCATGCAGGGTCAGACCAAGAGTCCATCAAGCCCAGCATCCTGTTTCCAACAGAGGCCAAAACCAGGCCACAAGAACCTGGCAATTACCCAAACACTAAGAAGATCCCATGCTACTGATGCAATTAATAGCAGTGGCTATTCCCTAAGTAAACTTGATTAATAGCCATTAATGGACTTCTCCTCCAAGAACTTATCCAAACCTTTTTTGAACCCAGCTACACTAACTGTACTAACCACATCCTCTGGCAACAAATTCCAGAGCTTTATTGTGCGTTGAGTGAAAAAGAATTTTCTCCGATTAGTCTTAATGTGCTACTTGCTAACTTCATGGAATGCCCCCTAGTCCTTCTATTATTCGAAAGTGTAAATAACCGAGTCACATCTACTCGTTCAAGACCTCTCATGATCTTAAACACCTCTATCATATCCCCCCTCAGCCGTCTCTTCTCCAAGCTGAACAGCCCTAACCTCTTCAGCCTTTCCTCATAGGGGAGCTGTTCCATCCCCTTTATCATTTTGGTTTCCCTTCTCTGTACCTTCTCCATCTGACCTCTTTTTGTTTATTTTAAAAAATGAGTAGTTTGTATTTTTATTTAGCTTATGCCTATTCATTGGTAGCTCAAGGTGCAGCAAATTTTCCCTGTCTCCAGAGGGCTTACAATCTAATTGGGTCATTTTTCAATTCGCGTTAGCGCCTTAACACTAGTGTTAAATAGAGCAATGTGTGCTGATATACAAATGTCTCATTAGTTATGCAAGTGGATGGAGTTTGGGCAGAGTTAATGATAATGAGTGGCTCCTAACATCAAATGCGATAGAGCAACGCAGGGCAAAGTGGGTTTTAACTCTGGAAATAACTACACCTTTTTCCTGTGCGTTGTGCCTGTGTTAGCAACCAAAAAGATTTTTATCACACATGCACGTTCAGGCAGGAGAGAGAAAAAGAGAGAGAGATTGAAGCTAGGTAGATAGTGTATGTGTAGCTAAGTAGAGAGTACATTGTGCAAATCAACACCTCTTTTACCTTTCGTTGCTCCAAATGACAGAAAATCTTCAGTGATATCAACTTTGCTGTTCGTACCTCTGACTGTGTATGTAAAACTGCCTCCACAAACCTACCCCACTCCCCTAAACCTCACCCCGAGTTAAAAGTGCCCCCTCTTACGGTGGTATAAATAGTAAACTTACATATTGGTCTTTTCTCTCTCTGTCTCTCTCTCTCTCTCTCAATGCATTATGGAAATTACTGATGTAGGAACAGTGAAATAAGCCTAACCATGCCCCCTTTCCACTATAGTTGATGAATCTAGGCCTAAGCACCCTATTAACTAAGCATTTCTCCTATAGACCCAAAATGGGGCAATGGAAGGTGAAGTGATTTGCCTAAGGTCAGTGGGATTTGAACTCTGACTTCCCTTGTTCTCAGCCTACTGTTTTAAACAAAAAGACACCATTAAGCTCTCAATCTTTGAAAAGTTCAACTAAGTGTTTAGGGTAATGTTAATCAAACAAGGTTGTAGTATAAATTTGTTGGTTGTGCATTGAGGGCCACAGTTTAAATGACTCAAAAGGAAAAATTTGCAAGGAGATTCCCCATGTCCAAAACAGGATTTACTGATACTTAAAAGTTGCCCCAGAAATTGTTTTCCTTTACTCCAGGCTTTAATTCTGCAAAATTTCTGAGCCATATAAATACATGGATATCTGAAGATATTCAGCCCATGGCACGTTCTTCATGTGGTGAAAAATAGACATGCAGATTAGCTCAAGGGATATTCAATTCTCTCTCCTACTGAGATAACATTTTGCACGGCTCGGAATTTCACAGAACTGAGGCAAAAGTCATTTTAAAGGTTGCATACGGTAAATTACAGAAGCATTTCACAGAAAACTCACATGGCTATCAAGCTGCAATATTTGTTCTAAAACAAACCTATAAATTGATTTAAGTATATCTTTTTTTGTATTATAGGGATTCGTTTTTCAAACATAAAAGTATAAACTATGTAATTAGCAATTGTATATACTGTAAAATATTTTCTGTATCATCAAATATTATGGAGAAATGTTGCTATATGAATTAAAACATTTTCAAAACCTACATTTGCATATTTTCTTGTTTGAGTTGATGATAAAATATATTTCTTCAGATAAGGAACTTATACCAAAAGTCAAGAAAAATTCTGCAAGTGAAACTGGTTATTGCTAGAGCCATTTGCTTCTGGAAATAGAGAAATATGATGGTGCCAATGGAGGCGGTACATGTAAATCTATCTCATGCATATTAAATTCCAGGGTGCCACTCCCTGTCATGCCAGCTACATGACTTCCTGTTCCTGGAGAGCACTGGCAGGTCAGGAACTAAAATGACCTGCACGGCAAAGATGCCAGGAGGCCCACACCAGATAGCAGGAGATACAGACTCCTGTCCCAGGCTCTTCATTCCTCAGGGGTGTTCATTTTGGCTAATTTGCCCTGGAGCCTTACCCCTACTATTTATTTTATTTATTTAACATTTTTATATACCGACAATCGTTTTGAACATCTTATCAGTTTACAGAAAAAGTAATGCAGCAACAGGCTTTACAGTAAACATGGAACATTGAATAATAATACATGTGGGAGTAATCAACAAATCGAGGGGGAGCTATCTATGGGATACAGAAATGTAGATTAAATTATAGGTGCAAAAAATATATACCTAGGCGAAAGGCAATATTGAAATATATTTACAATTACAGGTTGTGAGGGGAGGTGAAAAAGGGGATTGGGGGAGCAGAAAGGAGAAGGGAAGGGGGCAAAGGCTATAGGTAAGGAATTCTGTGTGGAGGGGGGAAAGTGGAGGAGGGGCGAAGGCTGAGGGGGTAGGGATGTGCAGAGGGATTCGTATTCGTCGGGGGGCAGATACGTTGTATTCGGCAAGGGGGCCCCTCGATCGTATATACGTTAATTCCTATTCGTTTCCCTGCTAAAATTAAATTAACTACAACCCCCCACCCTCCTGACCCCCCCCAAGACTTACCAAAACTCCCTGGTGGTCCAGCGGGGGCTCCGGGAGCCATCCCCTGCACTCACACCCTTGGCTGCCGGTTTCAAAATGGCGCCGATAGCCTTTGACCTACTGTGTCACAGGGAAATGAAAGTAAATGTTACCAATAGTGTGGCTCTGGAATCAATAATTATTTCCTGTGACATCTCTAGGATCGCTGTTAAGTTTATCAATGGCTCATTTGTTTGCTTTTGCAAATCAAGTTTTCCCTCCTTGTTCGATGGTATGTAGAATATTCTTGATATAGCGGGAATAGCTTGTTCAGGAAATTTAAGGACATTTATCAAGTAACTTTTAAATAAGTCCCGAAGTGTAGCCATTTTGATTTTGGAAAGTTTAGTATTCTTAAATTATTTCTCCTCATTTCATTTTCCAAATTCTCAAGTTTTTTATTGCATATATTTTCTGATTTTATAGATTATTTGAACTTCCTTTAGGTTTTTCAAGTTTTAATTCCATTCTTTTACTGATGTTTCCACTACAGTTATTTATTGTCCAGAGGCTGCATCTTCCCCATACATTCTTTTACATATTCAGTCATGGGCATTAATAGATTTATCCATTGATGTTAAAGCAATCCATAGGTAATCTTAGGCGGTCTGGTTAAAGATTGATAACAAATTACCTTTATGTCTGGCTTTTTTCCTCCTGACTCTGTCAGGCCCTTCCTTCCACCGTTACTGAACTGCTCCTCTACCTTAGATCCCGTGGAGTTCTGGAACACTGAGCTCACCGAAGACTGCAGGTCCTCTCCGCTTCTTCTCGGGGTATCTAGGTCCTCTGAGGCATTTGCTCTATCCTCCGATCTTCTCGAGGGCTCACCCGGGTGCTTAGGGACCGTTGGTGCGCCGTGGCTAAGGGATGTCTCCTCTGCCATGAGGTTCTGTGCCTGCTCTATGCTGAAACTTCCTGTGGCTCCTCCCTCCAGCTGGGTGTAGACAGGTCCGATTAGCATTGAGTCTATCCTTGGTTGTCGCAGATCAGAAATAGGAGTTGAGGTAATATTATTTCTTATTCTTGCCTTTCTCTTTGTGTGTGGCATGTTAAATCAAGAAGCAGAAAAGAGGAAATTTAAGAGAACAGGCTTAAATCCAAGACCTCCGAGGAGACGAGATGCTAACATGTGTTCTGTGCAGCGTCCATCTTAGTCTCTCTCATCCCGCATATTAAACGCGGTTTTACAAATATCTTCGGGTTGTATACGGACCAAGTTATAGGCCCCACGTAGGTCCAACTTAGTAAAGATTCGAGCCCCTGGAGCCAATCAAACAGCTTGCTGATGAGTGGGAGGGGGTACCGGTCCTTGCAGGTAACAGCGTTCAGGCCTCGGTAGTCAATACATGGCCTTAAAGTACTGTCCTTTTTCTTCACAAAAAAGAACCCAGCACCCGCCTGGGATGTCGAGGGTCTGATAAACCCTTTGGCAAGGTTTTCCTTAATATATGCAAACATAGCTTGGGTCTCTGAAAGCGAGAGTGGGTTAATTCTGCCCTTAGGAGGTGTACTGCCAGGTAGTAGTTCGATTGGGCAGTTGAACTTCCGGAGAGGAGGTAAGATGTCGGCTTGTTGTTTGGAGAATACGTCTTGGTAGTCAGCGTAGGGTATAGGTAACCCCAGAAGGGGCGTGGAAATTAGTACCGGTACGGACGGGGACACTCGCCTTAGGCAGTGGGTTTGGCACTGGGGCCCCCACTGAGTAAGTTGAAGCGACTCCCAGTCGAAATGTGGGGAATGCAATCGTAGCCACGGTATGCCAAGGACAATAGGGTTGACTGACAGCTTGAGGATCAGGAGGGTTATCTCTTCTTCGTGGAGAGTCCCTACTGTCTGTTGTATGGGAATAGTACAATGAGTGATGCGATCAGGTAATGGTTCTCCATGGATGGAGGCAATGTGTAAAGAGGTCCTTTCAAGGGGCAGAGTCGGAAATTGAAGTAGTGTCACTAATTCTTCAAGAATGAAATTCGCACCAGCCCCAGTATCCACGAGAGCGGTGGTGGCAAAGGAGTAGGCCTCCCTGAGGAAGGAGACAGGTAGTAGGAGTTGAGGGCCAGTGACTGTAGTGCCCAAGCTCGGGACCCCAGCTGGGCTTAGGCTTTGGAGTTTCCTGGATGCACCGGACATGTCTGGATAAGGTGACCAGGATCTCCACAGTAGAGACAGAGACCAGACTTCCGTCTTCGGAAGCATTCCTCGGGAGTAAGATGACTGCGGTTGATTTGCATTGGTTCTTCCTTTGGCGAGGAAGCCGCTGATGGTGCCCTTGATCTGGGGCTAGCGGACCGAAGTGGTTCCAGGGTTGGTCGTCGGCTGGGTTTTACTTCCCATTGGCATTCCCGGAGGTGGTGGGCAATCCGCCCAACTAAAGCAATGAGGTCCTCCAACAATGTGGGGATCTCTTGGGCTGCCAATTCATCCTTCAGGGCGGATGACAAGCCCTTGAGATAGAGTACCCGCAGGCAGTCTTCCTGCCATCCCAATTCCATAGCCAGGGTATGGAACTCCACGGTGTATTCTGAAAGGGAATAGGATCCCTGACAAAGGTGGAGAAGATGGTGGGTGGCGACCGCCTGGCGGCCTGGTTCATCGAAGGTGCATCAGAACGTGGAGATGAATTGAGGGAGCTGCTGGAGTACAGAGTCAGAAAGCTCCCAAAGTCGGGAGACCCATGCCAGGGCCTTCCCTTCCAAGCGAGACAAGATAAAAGTGATATTCGTCACTTCATCTGGGAACAAAGAAGGCTGGAGTGCAAACTGCATGTAACACTGGTTGATGAAACCCCAACAGAGATGAGGATCTCCATTGAAACGGGGAGGAGCTGGGAGGGCCAGCAGTGCCCGTGAGGGCGTCAAGGCAGAGGGAGCATTGATGGCAAGAGCCCCTGGGTTGGGCAGAGTGGACTCCTCAAGTTGTGACCATAGACTCTCTACCGAGGTGGCAGTGCCTCGAGGAATTGCTGTTGCTCCCGGACACGAGTAACCAGGCCTGGAATGCCACAGGCGGGAGAATCCGCCGAGTCCATGACCTTGGCAATCTGTTTGCACTGGAGGTGGACCTTTTCGCCTGGCGCAGGATTGGTTCAGCCCTCTGGGAGTTCCCAGAGGGCACCTGCCACCAGGAGGCGGAGCACATGAGGAGATAGAGGCTATCTGGAGCTTCCCCAATAACTTTCCGGGGGCTCCGCGGGTTGAGCCCTTGGATTCCCAGACCACCTGGGCTTAGGTGGGCCTCTGAGGGTCTCCCAGAGAGGTAGTGGAGAGGTGTGCCCACGAAGAGCAAGAGTGCGCTGAAATTGGAGAATGGATGGGCTAGACCGGAACAGAGAGTACTGGAGTCCACTGGAACGAGACAGGAGCTGAAGGACCTCCGGTCAGAGTAGGCAGTGCCTAGTGGTCTAGCTCGTAGAAGGCCGTGGGCAACATCAGAGTAAGCAGACTTGGTGGTCGCAGGAGGAGCAAATAGAATGTCCATGTGTAGCGCAAGGGTCAAAGCCAGGGTATCCATCCGAGGGTGGTCAGCCAAAGCAAGGATCAGTTCCAGGTATCAGTTCAAGCATGGTCAGTAACAAGCAGAGGTCAGTTCCAGATATCTGTCAGAGTGTGGTCAGTAGCAGGCAGAGATCAGTTCCAGGCTGCAGTCCAAACGTGGTCAGTGGCAAGCAGAGGTCAGTTCCAGGCAGCGGTTCAGACATGGTCAGTAACAAGAAAGGGCCAGTACCTTGAATCAGTCCAAGCGTAGTCAGAGACTAGCCGAGGTCAGTACCGTGAAGTCAGTCTGAGAAGGTACAACCAGGGTAGCGGAACAGGAACAGATGCTGGAGCACAAGGAGGATCATGGGAACACAGGAACGCAGGAGCACTGGAAGACACAGGAACGCAGGACATAGGAACAAGTACTGGAACAGGAATGCAGGAACACTGGAAGAAACAAGGAACACAGGATCGCAGGAACACAGGACGGCAACTAGCTTCTCAAGGATAAGATGACCCATTTGCCAAGGCAACGAAATGGAGCCTGAGTCCTGTCTTATATACAGGGCTCAGGTGACGTCATCATGGTGCGCCGCAGAGGAGTTTCCTGCACTTGGCCCTTTAAAGGGCCGGGTGTTCCACGCACGCCTAGGGGGCGGACCCGACGCCAGCAAGGACGCCAATCCCCAACGTGAGGTTGAAGATCCTGAAGGCCCAGGATGCTGCGGACGCCAGGGACTGGCAGCGGCTGCAAAGGAGGATGGACCAGGCCTTGCGGAGGGGAGCCTGAGGTGAGCAGGGGCGGCCGTAGCGCCAGTGCGGCCGGAACGCAAAACAATTTTATTATTTCCTTTATTGCTATGGTTTGTTTAATGATCATGCTATTCTGGTTGCATAATAGTTTAATTTGAAACATATTAAAAATAACAGACATTTGTTTTGTCTGATAACTCATGTTTTCTTAAAATGCTACACATCTTACAAATTCTGCCTGGTGTAAACTTATGAGCACAAGAGTATACACATTTTGCCCAAGATCCATAAATCCATTCAGGAGACTGATGTTTTTCGTGAATTATTCGCTTCTGGAACCTTTGTCCACCTACACTGATTTATTTTTTAAACCGTTTGTGTCAAAGATGTCCAACTATATACAAGATACTGCCCATTTCTTGAACATCCTTGAGGGATTGGAATTATCTGATGAAGGGAATATTATTATGATCATACTCAACGTTCAATCTCTTTACGCAGTAATCTCTCAGAATCAGTCATTGGAAGTTATGTTGATCTATTTAGAAAAATGAGTTCGACCATACAATGTACTGTCCTCCTTTATTATAGAATTTGCATCAATAGCTCTTAAAGAAAATTATTTCATCTTCCAACAGCAATTATACATGCAAGTTAGCGGGATGGCTATGGATGCCAGGTTCATGCCATTGTTGGCAAATGTATTCATGTGGGAAATTGAGAAACAATGGGTAGAAAATTCACCACTCCAAGAGAACTTCATCATCTGGAAAAGATATACAGATGACGTAGTCCTGTTATGAAAGGGAACCGTTCATGAGCTTTCACTGTTTCATGGATGGTTGAATTTATGTGAATATCATATCCAATGCTCAATAAAATATGATCACAGAATGATTTCTATTTTAGATGTGACAGTTGTGCTGGATGAATCAAGACATTTCATCACTACTGCTTATAAGAAGGCAATGGAGTGAAACAAGTACTTACATTATAGCAGTTCACATCCAGGAAGCCTAATGATAATTTGTCATTTTCACAATTTTTGAGGATTGAAATAATATGCTCTACTGCAGTATCCTTTAAATAACAATCTAAGATCATGGCAAAAGATTTTTTGAGAGAGGCTATCCATTCACAGCTATCTGTAAAGCCTATAGGAAAGCATTGTATTATCCTCAAGAAGAACTTTTGGCAGGTTGTCAACATATCAGGGATTGTGATGAGAACTTTACCTGTGTTTTTCGTCACACAAACTCATCTTTTCAACTGTGCAAATTCATCAGGAAGAATTGTCACATTTTACAAATAAATCCCATATTTAAACAAAAGGGGCTTTGTTTTGCTTTTACAAGGGAACAGAATTTTAAAAAGAAGATCAACCTGGCATATCTGGAATGTGATACAGGTGGCATCAAGAAGAAAAAGGGACATTTCAGTGTGGGACATGTCATGCATGTGGAATTACTTTATCCATAAAATAATTCCTACATCTTGTAACTTGCAAAATCTATCCATTCCATCACTGCACTGATTGCTCAGCCACACATGTCATCTATGTGGTCCTATGCCCTTGTGATAAGATCTATGTCGGCAAAAATTCAAGATGTTTCAGATTGAGAATCTCAGAAAACCTTAGTGGCTTTAAACATAAAAGGGTTGACGTGCCACTCGTGGGACATTGTTTATCAGAGAATCATACATTCCAACAAATAAAATTCTCTGTTATAGATTTGGTTGGAAAACATCCACAGAGTGGCGATTCTAGTACAAACAGGGCAATGATGGAGTAATAAATTAGAGTGCTTAGAACTGAAAGGTTTGATCACAGTTACAGAGTAGGACATTTTTTGTAATTTCTCTCTGAATCCTTGAAAAAAAAAATTCATAATTTTCACAATTTTTCATGATTCTTTTTGGGTCCAAAACACTGAGACTAGTAAACATAACTGATGGTTCACTATCAAGATCAAATAGCATTTTATTGTGCTCTCTAATAGATCAATGAAGTTTCTACACATGTTGGACTATGATCGAACCATTCATGTATTTAAGAATGAGCAAAGGGCTCCTCGCAGCTTCTTTCAGCCGTTTTGTATTGAAGCTAGAAAGACAGCCTCATCACAAAACATTATATGATATTTTGAACTTGCATGTGTTGGGTGAGTTGCATTATAGCTTTGCTAAGGGGAAATTTAATTATGCTCATATTAAACTCTATTTCATTTATTTCAGTCATGTACACTAGTGATGAGATTACTCTTGGAGGCAGTCGGTTTGGGTGAAACGCTCAGCGTCAGAGTACCAATCTTTTTGAGACTGCAGCACTTACTCATTAAGCTAAATGTACCTGTTTAAGAACTGTTGTGGAGCTGAAGCAATTGCTCAGAGAAATTTTAATTTTTGCCCATTTTCATGAACATTCAAATTCATTATGAACATTTAAATTTACATTAACCTATGTTTGCAGCAGCCAAGCAGTCAAAGAAAAAAAAGAAAAAGTAAATCATAAAAATCAATGATTTGCTTTAAAGTTTATGCTGCTATTAAATACGGAGGCTTTTTGTGACTAATGATTTTGCCCGTTAACCAATTCATAAGGCTGTATGCTTGAGAATTGGCATCTGAAGTCTCTTCCTACATGTTAATCAATGCAAGTTCAATGCATATAGATATAACCATTTTTACGGTTCACCTATAAATATCAGTATGCTCTTAATACATTTTCTCCTGAGTATTTTTTGATGCATTGTTTCTACTGCCGTCACTGGAAGTCTGTTCTATGTGTTCACAACCCTCTCAGTAAAATAAAGTGCATAGTCCTATTCCTTTTCAGCCTCATTTCTTTCAGCTTCTATTGCTGGTCCCTTCTGCTTGATCTTTTCATTCTATGGATCACGCTATCTTCTGGAATCTTATTGGAGCCTTGAATGTTTGTATCATATTCCCCCTCCCAGTTTCCTTTCTTTCTTCTAGAATACATGCTTAGCTTCTTAAGTTTCTTCATGTAAGGCTGATAGTACAGGGTATGCACCAGTTTTGGTGGCTCTCTTTCAAATTGCCTCCACCTTCAGATAACTCAGCATGCACACAGGAAAAGATATAGCAGGAAACCCAATCCTGCTATAAAAAAAAAAGGCAGGACAGAGAGACAAGGACAGAGCACCGGTGTGCATATGTGTTTATACTGTGGCCCACAGGGGCAGTTTAGTATGGATGTGGTAGCATAACCTAATGCCAGATTTACAGCACATAGATATTTCCTCCTGCTTCAACGCATTCTGGGATGTGGAGTCTGTACTGGAATAAGACACTACAAAAGCAGAGAATGGGCCTCATCTCCACCCTCTTACATCCAGTGTCTGCTACAATTCAGTTTCTGGATTCTATTGGTATTTTAATAATTGCCCTTAACCTACATTAATTAATCATCACATCTACTCCTTCCTTTGTGCCTCAGACCGTAGATAGAGGCGCAACTGTGCAGGGCAAAAAAAAGAGCAGAGTCAACATTTAACTGCAGTGATTTGTAAGAATTAAAATAAGATGCATCATTTCATTTAAAAAAAAAAAAAAAAAAAAGAGAGTAAGCCTAGATGGCTCTTACTCCCAGTTTCTACCAAACCACTGATAAAAGACCGGGACAACAGTTCTGTGTTTTATACAGAGTCCAGGCATCCCTCTGGTAAGACACAGCACTGAATTATGATGTGCCCTTGAACTGGCCTTGCATGGCTGCTCTGACCTCCAGCTCATACCTGTGCATACCACCCTCCTCATTTCACACTCTCTACACTGCACAGGACAGTGAAACAACAAAGCCTAAGGCTCTTTCTGTACCCGATTCAACAGGGGCTAGGTCAGTATTTACCCGATACCAACTAATTGTCTAAATATAGCTGTGCACATACCAACATGATTGTGCTTCATGATTTTATAAAGCGACTGAATCGTCGGACAGCTCATGTGACTGCTTCCAAACCTTGCATCAGTGGAAATCACATCATGAGGCACTAACCAACTGTTTAGTGCCTGATGACAGAGTGATTTAACCTCACTGAAGCAGCAACTAGAAGAGATGACTTTAAACAAACAAAAGATTAAATCTGAACTTTAACTAATGCTCAAATCAGAATCACTGGCGTCTTATCTTTTTTTAGATGTGTGTTTCCAGAGATCGGTATAGAGGTAATATTACTTCACTCTTCCTACTGACGACACCTCCCTTACAGGCTATTGCAATATGGGTGCACAAACGGGCACTCATGATTCAGCGCCCGCTTTCCTATTGCACACCCATCCATCTCTCCGAGGGCACGTGATGCAGTATGCTAATGAGCTGCTGCTTTAAAAAGGAGGCACTAGGGGAAATTGTGTGTCCCTAGCACCTACTCAGCAACGGGCACCCAGGAGAAGTGGTTGTGGTCAGGTTAGGAAAACGGACACTTGTAAATTGAGCATCCCTTTTCTGAACCTGACCACTCTTAAGACTTTTTAATTTTTTTCCATGTTCAATTTTTGGGATGCCTCAAGCTCTGGGGCTGGCATTAATTTTTGAAGGCTAAAATGTGGATGTCGGGCATATGGTTATTTTTTACATCGGGATACTAGCTAATAGCCTCATCAACATGACATTTACATGTGATGAGCACTATTAGCTAGGCGCTAGTTTGGACATATGTTTGGGATCGCGCTGATCTCCTTATTGCATCAGGAGTTATGGACAAGTGTCCAAAATGCACTTCCAACAGTGGGTTAACCTGTCAGCTAGCCTGAGTGCCCAATATTGCAATGGCCCCTTTGTGCAACTACTTTTTCACACTGATTAACTACCTTGATGACCCCAGGGGTCTTACTTGTTTGGTGACTGCTAGTTCTTTACCTGGCCTTTGTATTTCTGGAATCCAAATGTTCTTTCTATTTTTTTATTAATTAAAGTGCAGTGCACTTTATTCCAATATTCTTCCAAATTTTTTAAAGTCATCTTTCATTTTATCTTTCATCCTAGCATGTCTACTTTTTTGCAGATGTTCATAATATGTCAATAGGCACACTTTCCTCTCTTTGCCCTTCTACAATATCACTTATGAAGACATTAAATAGTACTGAACCTAGCACTGATCCCTGTGGTCACTTTCCTTTTGCAGGGATGGATCCCAGTTACCAATTTCTGAGTCAGTTTATAATATTTGCTCCTATTGCCAGACTGGCCAACTTGCTTACATGTTTTCTATGTGAAACCATATTAAAGTTCTTACTTGAAATCCAGATAGGTCGCATCTACAGCACCATCCCTGATCTACTACTCCGATCACCTCTTCAAAAAACTCAGGTTTGTTTGACAAGATCCTTCCCCTGTGAAACCATATTACCTAGAATCCTTTAATCCACCAGCATCAAAGTTCTGCAGTATGCTTTCCTTTCGTAGCATTTCTATTATTTTGAACGGCCATACAAGGAAAGTGTGCTGGCTGATCCTGAGACCAGTACCATTTTGTCGTTACTTTGGTACCAGTCTCAGGCAAGATACCATTTTTAAATAGATGCAGCGGGGCAGGAATGAGTGGGGATCACTCCTGCCACGTTCTTCAGGCAACAACCTAATAGAAGGGGTAAGGGGGAACCAGGAAGGTACCTGGTTCTGGCTGATTCTGGAGAGGAGAAGGGGAGCAGAGGAGTCTGGGAAGGCCCTGGCTGGGATTGGCTCATTCCAGCTCAAGTCCCACCATCTTGACAGGGGTGGGAGTTGTCATAGGGCCTTGGGGAGGCCCCAGAAAAGCTCCAGGAAGCTTTGGGAAGTGGCGGTGAATGCCCAGTGAGGTTCTGCTTTGGTTTGTTTTATGTTTTTGAGTTTTTTATGTTTATTGTAGTTTTGCAAATGAACTGAACCAAACTTTATATTAAAAAGAACCATAAAAATGATCCGAAATGAATCTAATTTCCTGTTTGTGATAGGTCTTCCATCAGACAGCCTTCTCCATCACTAAAGAAACCCTGAAACTGTATTGGGTGGGGAAGATAACTCAGGACGCTTCTACAGAGTCTAACAAAACTGCAGGAAAAGCAAACATTGCTAGAGATATAAAGTTCCTGGATGTAATAAATGACTGCTTCATGGAGCAATTGGTTCAGGAACCAACAAGAGAGGGAGCTATTTTAGATTTAATTCTTAGTGGAGACCAGGATTTGGTGAGAGATGTAACGGTGGTGGGGCCACTTGGCAACAGTGATCATAACATGATCAAATTTAAACTAATAACTGGAAGGGGGACAATAAGTAAATCTGCAGCTCTAACACTAAACTTTCAAAAGGGAAACTTTGATAAAATGAGGAAAAATAGTTAGAAAAAAACTGAAAGGTGCAGCTGCAAAGGTTAAAAGTGTTCAACAGGCTTGAACATTTTTTAAAAATACAATCCTAGAGGCGCAGTCCATATGTATTCCACACATTAAGAAAGGTAGAAAGAAGGCAAAACGATTACTGTCATGGTTAAAAGGTGAAGTGAAAGAGGCTATTTTAGCCAAAAAAAATCCTTCAAAAATTGGAAGAAGGATCCATCTGAAGAAAATAGGATAAAACATAAGCATTGTCAAGTTAAGTGTAAAACATTGAAAAGACAGGCAAAGAGAGAATTTGAAATGAAGTTGGCCATAGAGGCAAAAACTCATAATAAAAACCTTTTTAAATATATCCAAAGCCAGAAAACTGTGAGGGAGTCGGTTGAACCATTAGATGACCGAGGGGTTAAAGGGGCTCTTAGGGAAGATAAGACCATTGCAGAAAGACTAAATGATAGGGGTGTGCATTCGGTCCCTACGTATTGGCAATCCGCAACGGATGCACCAATATTTGTTGTATTCGTGGGGAAGCGAAACGTATCACGATTCCCCACGGATACAACAAATTTTCGCCAAATTATTTGGCCGCCAATTTAAACACCCCCCCCCCCACCCTCCTGATCCCCCCCAAGACTTACCAAAACTCCCAGGTGGTCCAGCGGGGGGTCCGGGAACCATCCCCTGCACTCTCACACCCTCGGTACCAGTTCAAAATGGCGCCGATAGCCTTTGACCTGCTATGTCACAGGGGCTACCAGTGCCATTGGTCAGCCCCTGTCACATGGCCATCAGTGCCATCTTGTGCTCCTGCCATGTGACAGAGGCTGACCAATGGCGTCGGTAGCCCCTGTGACATAGTAAGGGCAAGGCTATCGGTGCCATTTTGGTTCCTGGCACCCGATGGCACGAGTGCAGGAGATCGCTCCCAGACCCCCGCTGGACCCCCAGGGACTTTTGGCAAGTCTTGTGGGGGTCAGGAGGCCCCCCCAAGACTTGCCAAAAGTCCAGCAGGGGTCCGGGAGCGACCTCCTGCACTTGGGCCGTATTGCCAGTATTCAAAATGGTGCCGGCGCTACCTTTGCCCTCACTATGTCACAGGGGCCGACCCTCGGCCGAGGGTCGGCCCCTGTGACATAGTGAGGGCAAAGGTAGCGCCGGCACCATTTTGAATACTGGCAATACGGCCCAAGTGCAGGAGGTCGCTCCCAGACCCCTGCTGGACATTTGGCAAGTCTTGTGGGGGTCAGGAGGCCCCCCCAAGCTGGCCAAAAGTCCCTGGGGGTCCAGCGGGGGTCCGGGAGCGATCTCCTGCACTCGTGCCATCGGGTGCCAGGAACCAAAATGGCGCCGATAGCCTTGCCCTTACTATGTTACAGGGGCTACCGATGCCATTGGTCAGCCCCTGTCACATGGCAGGAGCACAAGATGGTGCCGATGGCCATGTGACAGGGGCTGACCAATGGCACCGGTAGCCCCTGTGACATGGTAGGGCTATCGGCACCATTTTGAACTGGTACAGAGGGTGTGAGAGTGCTCCCAGACCCCTGCTGGACCACCAGGGAGTTTTGGTAAGTCTTGGGATGGTCAGGAGGATGGGGGGTTGTAGTAAATTTAATTTTAGCCGGGTAACGAATAGGATTAGATGTATAACCGTATCGGGACGCCATACGGACATATACAACGTATCTGCCACCCGACGAATACGTATCCCGAATGCAACGTATGGCGTCACTCTGCACATCCCTACTAAATGAATTCTTTGCTTCCGCGTTTACTAATGAGGATGTTGGGGAGATACAGTTCCGGAGATGTTTTTCAGAGGTGATGAGTCAGACGAACTGAACGAAATCACTGTGAACCTGGAAGATGTAGTAGGCCAGACTGACAAACTAAAGAGTAGCAAATCACATGGACCAGATGGTATGCATCCTAGGGTACTGAAGGAACTCAAAAATGAAATTTCTGATCTATTAGTTAAAATGTGTAACCTATCATTAAAATCATCCATTGTTCTTGAAGACTGGAAGGTGGACAATGTAACCGCAATATTTAAAAAGGGCTCCAGGGACAATCCAGGTAACTTTAGACTAGTGAGCCTGACTTCAGTGCTGGGAAAAATAGTGGAAACTATTCTCAAGATCAAAATCATAGAGCATATAGAAAGACATGGTTTAATGGAACACAGTCATCATGGATTTACCCAAGGGAAGTCTTGCCTAACAAATCTGCTTCATTTTTTGAAGGGGTTAATAAACATGTGGATAAAGGTGAACTGGTAGATGTGGTGTATTTGAATTTTCAGAAGGCATTTGACAAAGTCCCTAATGAGAGACTTCTACGAAAACTAAAAAGTCATGGGATAGGAGGCGATGTCCTTTCGTGGATTAGAAACTGGTTAAATGATAGGAAACAGAGTGGAGGATTAAATGGTCAATGTTCTCAGTGGAAAAGGGTAAACAGTGGAGTGCATCATGGATCTGTACTTGGACCGGTGCTTTTCAATATATATATAAATGATCTGGAAAGGAATACGATGGATGATCAAATTTGCGGATGATACAAAATTATTCAGATTAGTTAAATCACAAGCGAACTGTGATACATTACAGGAGGACCTTGCAAGACTGGAAGATTGGTCATCCAAATGGCAGATGAAATTTAATGTGGACAAGTGTAAGGTGTTGCATATAGGGAAAAATAACCCTTGCTGTAGTTTCACGATGT
Source organism: Rhinatrema bivittatum (assembly GCF_901001135.1). NCBI lineage: Eukaryota > Metazoa > Chordata > Amphibia > Gymnophiona > Rhinatrematidae > Rhinatrema > Rhinatrema bivittatum. The sequence goes on from NC_042616.1 coordinate 754,890,519, forward strand.
TAGGTTCCATATTAGGAGCTACCACCCAAGAAAAAGATCTAGGCATCATAGTGGATAATACTTTAAAATTGTCAGCTCAGTGTGCTGCAGCAGTCAAAAAAGCAAACAGAATGTTAGGAATAATTAGGAAGGGAATGGTTAATAAAACGGAAAATGTCATAATGCCTCTATATCGCTCCATGGTGAGACTGCACCTTGAATACTGTGTACAATTCTGGTCGCCACATCTTAAAAAAATATATTATTGTGATGGGGAAGGTACAGAGAAGGGCAATCAAAATGGTAAAGGGGATGGAACAGCTCCCCTATGAGGAAAAGCTGAAGAGGTTAGGGCTGTTCAACTTGGAGAAGAGATGGCTGAGGGGGATATGATAGAGGTCTTTAAGATCATGAGAGGTCTTGAACGAGTAGATGTGACTCAGTTATTTACACTTTCGAATAATAGAAGGACTAGGGGGCATTCCATGAAGTTAGCAAGAAGCACATTTAAGACTAATCGGAGAAAATTCTTTTTCACTCAACGCACAATAAAGCTCTGGAATTTGTTGCCAGAGGATGTGGTTAGTGCAGTTAGTGTAGCTAGGTTCAAAAAAGGTTTGGATAAGTTCTTGGAGGAGAAGTCCATTAATGGCTATTAATCAAGTTTACTTAGGGAATAGCCACTGCTATTAATTGCATCAGTAGCATGGGATCTTCTTAATGTTTGGGTAATTGCCAGGTTCTTGTGGCCTGGTTTGGCCTCTGTTAGAAACAGGATGCTGGGCTTGATGGACTCTTGGTCTGACCCAACATGGCAATTTCTTATGTTCTTATGTTCTTATGCATTTCATACTAACCAAAATGTGTTTGGTATGGTGAATAACCACTAGGTGTCATGCAATCTGGTAAATTTACACAATGCAGTTGACTGCGTAAATGTAATTAGGAAAAGGTTTCTGTCCTACATGAGGGATTTCCTTTTAAGAAGGTTGGGGAATAATAGATGGCTTAGGATTTTGGAGGAGAGTAATTAGCTGGAACCCATCCTGGAAGTGAGTTCATCCCAAGGCTGCTTCTCATGTACGAGGACCCTGCAGGCCCATGGCATTAGGCAATTCACCTTACGGGGAAGCAGCCAAAGAGTGGTGTATCTCCTCAAGGAAGAACAACCAAGGGGACACAACCTGAGTCCAGAGGTAGAGAGGATTTCTGCTAAAAAGGCCATAGTGGGAGAAGAACTTCAGAAGGGGCAGATCCTGGACACCGGGGAAGTTCCTGACTATTGCCTGGATGGGAGATGGGAAAAAGAGATTCTGGAATATACAGTTTCATGATTCTGGACATGAGATAAGATATGTAACAAGCTGTGTGTAGTGAGAAAGAAATGATGATGTAAACTGAGAAGTAATATTGCGATGCTTGAGGTCCTTTGAAAAGAAGGGGACATAGAGGTGTCTGAGAAGGGTTAACTATATTACTGATAGTACTTTGAGCTGTGGAATAGAGGAGTGAGGAGAAATTGTTGTAAATGATTCTCCTAAGGGGAAGAATTTTACATATTTGTGAAAGCATGTAATCATCTAATCTTTTTTGTATCTATTGCAACTACCTCAGCTTAGCTGTGTAAGTCTATGTACCCTAAATAACCATTACTTTCATTCTATTGTATTCTCTGATTGCTGGATATTCCCAGAAAATGAGAGCTTTATTTGTTTGGAATATATCTTGAAGTTAGTTCTGATTTTTCTGGTGATTGGGGGTTTAGAGCAAAAATATAGCAGTGAGATGGAGCCCTTTCCAGCTAAGGACATCTGCCCACTCTCCTCGCCTCTGGACCTGAGTCCACCTTCAACATCTGCTTGACTCACATTCCCTCTGAACCTTTCCCAAGAGACTAGCACTTGACTCACTCAGGTGCCAGACATGCTCACATTTTATGTGCCTCATCTAGGTGGGGATTACATGTGAGTAAATGAAGATCTACACAATAATAAGAAGAAGAGAGTAAAGAGAGCGTGTCAGCTGGGAAGTGTCAAACCGTTTCTTACACACCTCCTCTACTCTGACATCGCACACCTCATGCTATCACATCACCCCCTTCTTCCATCCTTCCCTCTGCCCTTATACTTTACAGCTCACTCCAGATTTCACACCTTTCACCAGCCATTGTAATGCAACCTGTAATTTACTTGTACTATGTATTCAGGCTGCAATATTCTATTCTATTTTGTTATGACCTGATGAAGGGAATATGTACTTAAAAAAAACCTAAGAAATGTATTGTCAGTCCGAAAACAAGTGATCACTTGCAACTTATTCATCTTGTGGAAAACATTGCCATCTAGTGGTTTAAAAAGCTTTGGTGCTATAAAATGGCAGTGAAAGGAATTATCATAGCTATAAAAAATCTAAAGTCCTGATTTAGAGCCACTCGGACAAAGCAGGTTAGATGCAGACCTTAACAGTATCCTGTTTTCCTATCCAGTGGAATGATTGCCTGGGTCCAGCTAATAAGTATGTATTCTGAACAGATATTTGGAAGACAATGATTATGCAGAAATGTACATAGCATACTTGGGCACATGGTCATGCACAGAAAGATAGATGATTTAATCTTGGATAGACTTTTAAAACTGTCCATTCAGACCTTTCTCATAAGCATTCTGTTGCAATATATCCAGCTCATAGACAAATGACTTAAGCCAACAGAAAAGCTAATGTGCAACACAGAAACTCTTTTAAAGACAATGATAGTTGTTCACATTGGGTGAAGGAAAGGGGAAACTGAAAGAACTGGTGTATCTTTGCTTGTTAGATGTGCCAGACAGAAGGATCAAAGGACAGTGCCTGCAAAGTGCTGCACTTCAAAGAAGCACTGCTACAACAGTAAGTACCACCACATTGTACTTTGTTTTCTCCCCATCATCACTTTTGGCCAATTTATGAGTACATGGTCCTTAACTAAGGCCAAATGTGTTCCCTGTAGGTAATGCTGGAGGCGAGCTTGTCCACCATATATTTAAATACCTTATCATCATCACTGAACACTGGTTCCTCACAGAGATATCGTCTCAAATTAGTGAAGGCTTGTTCGTTAGGGTTGCTACCTGGCCACATGTCAAAAAGAACAAGCTAACCCAGTCCTGGTTTTACCCCATTGCATGCAAGGATTTATCCCAGGTAAATCAATGGGCCAATCAAAATTACAAGTCCTTGTATCCAGTAGGTTACACCTAGGACTGGAATAGCTGGTTCCTTAAGACATGGAGCCAAGTGGCAACCCTATTGCTTGAACTCCCAATTAAAGACCACCCTATCTAGGTTGCCTTTTTGATCTGGTTAGTTGGAGATGTGTGTGTGGGGGGGTGGGGGGGGATACTGTGACTATACAAAAGACTGGCTAGCTAGCTATTTCTTTCTTTGTTGTTGAAGATGCATTTTGAGGGGTTGCCCAGAAGACTAGCTTCTCTTAGCTATTGCAACATGGCAGACAACCTTTGCAGATGGATGGTCAAACTTCTCTGTGTTTTCTAATATAATTGAAGTAGGTAAAGTCATAAGATTGATGTGGTTTCAGCATTAAATTCTTAAGGTTTTGAAAAACTGCCATGACACCATAGTGACCGAATGGTAAGACCTTGAATTCATAGAGAAACAATGGAGTGGCAAATGCTGTTTTACTTTGCAATGTTTGAGAAGTGACATCTGCCAATAATTTTCTGGGGATAGGGAAATACCTAGAAGGAGGAATAGCCTAGTGGTTAGAGCAGTGGGCTACAAACCAGGAGACCAGGATTCAAGTCCTGCTGTCACTCCCTGTGACCTTGGGCAAGTCACTTTACCCTCCATTGCATCAGGTACAAACTTAGATTGTAAGCCCTCTGGGAATAGGGAAATACCTACAGTACCTGAATGTAAACTGATGTGATATCTCAGATCAAATGTTGGTTAATAACAAAAAATAATAATCTTTGATTAGATTGAGAATGGAGATATTGTAGGCATTCCCCAATCATTTGAGAGCTCATCCGTTTGGGACATTAGAAAAATATAAATCTCTGAAATGGATTTTACTTTGTGGAAGTGTAAGGGTTGCTTTGCTCCCTTAGCAAGAGTTCTACCCTTGACCAGCTATAGGGAGAGGGTGTTGCATGTTTCAGTACCACCCCTATAATTTTTCCATTGGTCAAGTTCCCCTTTATAAACTGGTTAGAGCATTTTAAAGTGTGGTTGATTGTAGGTTTCTCTATGGAGCAGAAGGTGTATGTTCTTGTGTCAGTGGAGTACTCCCACGGACCACTGCTCTCACCTCCGCGGCCGGGCCAGTTATCCCTGCCTCGAAGAGAGGCAAAGATGTCACCAGTGACTCCTGCCCTGGGCCAACTCACCGCTCCTCGATGCAGTTGGAAACCAACTCCCTACGCAGCACATTGCCTTAGGCAAGTGTTGCAACAATTTATAGATCTGTCCTTTTGGTTGTGCTGTAATCATGGCAGATTTCAATTATCCCAGTATTGACTGGGTAAATGTAACATCAGGACATGCTAGAAAGATAAAGTTCCTGAATGGAATAAATGACAGCTTTATGGAGCAATTGGTTCAGGAACCGACGAGAGAAAGAGCTATTTTAGATCTAATTCTTTTTTTTTTAAATTTTTTATTTATGAATTTTCAAATAAACAACTACACGAGTAATTAGTTGTTTGTAATACACAGAACAAGATTGAAAAATACCTTAACAGAAGAAAATAAGTATGACAAGCAAAATATATCATTACTTCTAATGACATAAATTCATTTCTTGTTCAAACTAACTATAGGAAAATTAAGTTACCTCTTAGAAAAACCACGAGCGATATTTTAAATAGTAATCATTATCTTATAAAGCAAATTTTATTTATTTATTTATGTATATTCTTTTATATACCGAAGTATAGCTGAGTGCCTTCACCCCGGTTTACAGTGAAACAACTTCATACAGAGAACGAGTTATACAACTTCATACAGAGAACGAGTATATGTTAAGGATAATTACAGATAATAGAAAAAACATCTCGGCAAAAAAGTGCAGAGTAGAACAAGTTATCAGTAGGCAATATCTAACTTAATTAAATAGAAAAAGGTTTGTTACAGAAATCAGGAATTGGGATAAATTAGGAATTGACATATCAGTCTGTGAATGATTGTCTAAACAACCATGTTTTTAGTTCTTTTTTGAAAGTTTTGGGATCTCTGATAGAGCTTAGGTATTCTGGGATAGAGTTCCATATTATCGGTCCTGCAATCGAGAAGGCTCTATCTCTAGTGGCTGATAGTTTCGCAGATGACAGTGGTGGAATGATTAGGAGTAGTTTGTCAGAAGATCTTGAAGTACGTGGTGATATGTGTTTTGAGATCATGTTGTTCAGAGAGGAGTTGTTATCTTTGTAGATTTCGTGGTGGAGAATGGTTAAGGATTTGTATTTGATTCTTTGTGTAATAGGTAGCCAATGAAGATTTTTTAGAATTGGAGAAATGTGATCAAACTTTCTTTTGCCAGTGAGTACTCGTGCAGCGGCATTTTGCAGTAATTGTAGTGGTTTTAGAGTAGCTTTGGGTAGACCTAAGAAAATTGCATTGCAATAATCCAGGCTTGAGAAGATGAGGGTTTGAAGAACTGTTCTGAAGTCGTTTGGGTACAAAAGGGGTTTGAGATGTTTGAGAATCTGGAGTTTATGAAATCCTTCTCTTGTTTTTATAGCGATACAATTCTTAAAGCTTAGATCATTATCTATCCATATGCCAAGATCCTTTATTGGATTCTTCATTTGAATATTGGAGTTATCAATTTGAATATAAGATATTTGTGAATGTTGGACTGAGGAATTTCTTTTTATTAGGATCCATTCGGTTTTGTTCATATTTAAACATAGTTTTAGTTGGTTTAGAAAAGTTTGGATTGATTTGAGGTATTTTGCTGTTAAGCAAATGGTTTCTTCAATAGTAGATGCAAATTTCATGGGGTTCCCCTACATTTTTATTCTAACCGGATGTTCCCCCCGCCCAAGAAAATTTCTAAGCTGATCTGGGTCTTGTCTTAAATTTAGAAAGCTCTTCCTTCGGATCTAGGTAGTCCTTACCAGTCTGGGAAACATCCAAATTTTCTGTCCATAGAAATTTTTAGATCTATTACAAAAAAAAGAGTTTTATGATGTTATCCTTGTCTGTAATAAAGGCAAACTGTATTATCAATGTACCTCTATTTTTTATTTCTAACTCTTCTTGTGACTTTTGTAAAAAATCAGAAATGTTAATTAGTGATTCTAATAGGGGTTTCTGCTCTAACCCTATTTGAACATTCTGTGATGCTAATTGTATTTGTTCTAAGTCCACCTGTTCTTTCTTTCTTACACCTACATAAAAAGCCCTCACAATAACTGGATATTTTGCATCTGGAATTTTAAGTATTTGTGTAACATATTCTTTAAACAATTCCCTTGGTCCCAAGTGTTTTATTACGGGGAAACTAATTAGTCTTAGATTTAAAGCCCTTATACTATTTGTAAGTTTTCAAATTTTCTATGAAATTCATCTTCAATCTTAATCTGATGTTGTTGAATTTTTTCTATTTGAACACATCTCTTATCTAACTCATTAATTTTCTTTTGATGACCTTCTATTTTTTCTGAGTTCTCCTTTAGGGAATTGTTTGTTTCTCTAACTTCTTCTGTCAATTTAACAATTGAGGCATCTAACTTTGCAATAAAATTCCATAAGCTTTCCAATGTAATACTAGGAGGTTTTAGAATCACAGTTCTGATAGAGTATTGTTAATAGCACCAACTATCTTAATTTTAGGCGTGCTTTCTTCTTTAGGAGTTATCCGATGAGTGTCAATGTTACTGTACTCCAAGGATTCAATTGAGACTTGTGCTTCTTGTAATCCAGTCTCTGCTAATTTTGTATCTTTAAATACTTCATTTCCCCCCAGGGATTCTTGAGACTCTACAGAAGGGAAAATCCCTTCACTGCCAGGTGGGGGAGGTGTCTCCGGTGCCCCAGGACTTAAAGATGTTTCATAGAGATAGGATTTCGCTCTACTCCTACCTCTAAAGCGGTCAGTCCATCTGGGTTTACTATCGGGGTTCCAAGCCATTCTGATACACTCCGCTGGTCAGGCTCAATATTGACGGATACTGAGGTTAGCCTTAGTTTGGCTTTCCTCTTAGTGTGAGGCATACTTGAAAAAAGGAAATAATTACTCTGGGCAAATAGAGGCACTCAGAGGGCCCATAACATATAAAATATACAGAAGTTAACTCTTATGGAGGAGAGAGTTGGAGAATGAGCGAGGAAACAGTTGTCCTACCTGAGGAAGAATATAAGTTCTTCAAAGAGACAAAGATAAAGATGAAATCCTATTTCAATCCCAATCAAAGTCCATTCAAAGTCCAGGCAAAGCCAGGCTAAGCCAGCCTTAACCGCGCACCCTCTTAGGCACGCTCGGCTTTGGTGGCGTGCCGGCGTCGGCTGCGCACTGCAATCAAGCCCGATCTTATAGGGCTTGTTTCCGGGTTCACCCTCTCACGCAGGACATCAAAACAGCTAAGCGTTCATCAGAATTAAAGGGCTCTTGCATCCCGGCTCCGGCTCAGCAACAGGGAAATCCACTCACCTCCAATTCCTCCTCAAAGTAAAGCTGCAAGTAAGCACGATCTTATAGGGCTTGTTTCCGGGTTCACCCTCTCACGCAGGACGTCAAAACAGCTGAGCGTTCATCAGAATTAAAGGGCTCTCGCGTCCAGGCCCCGGCTCAGCAACAGGGAAATCCGCTCACCTCCAATTCCTCCTCCTAGATCTAATTCTTAGTGGAGAACAGGATTTGGGGAGAAAGATAATAGTGGCCCCACCACTTGGCAATAGTGATAATAATATGATCACATTTGAATTAGTGACTGGAAGGGGGACAATAAGTAAATCCATAGCTCTAGCACTAAACTTTCAGAAAGAAAAGTTATGAGTGTACAACAGGCATGGACATTGTTAAAAAAAAAATACCAGCTTAGAAGTGCAGTCCAGATGTATTCCACACATTAAGAAAGGAAAAGGAAGGCCACATGATTACCGGCATGGTTAAAAGGCGATATGAAAGAGGCTATTTTATTTATTTATTTATTTATTTACTGCTTTTCTGTACCAGCATTCGAGATAAGGAACACATCATGCTGGTTTACATTTAACAGGGGGTGAAAATGCAAATAAACTCAAACAGTAACAAGTGAAAGGAAAACTCTGAAGTTACAATAAAACAGGGGTGTTCAAAACTGGGAGGAGAAGGAAAGGCAAGAGGAATTTAACGGAACGAGCAATTGTTTGCAATGTTCAGAGAGTGTCTGACTGTAGTTGTTGGTGAATTAATGGTCAGATGGGGTCTGGAAAGGCTTGCTTAAACAACCACGTCTTAAGCCTCTTTCTGAACGTTAGAAGACACGGTTCCTGTCGAAGATCTGGAGGAATGGAGTTCCATAGCGATGGTCCAGCAGTAGAGAGGGCCCAGTCTCTGAATGTTATATGTTGAGAGGTTTTGGTGTGTAGAACATGAAGTGAATCTATGTAGGCTTCTCTGATAGGTCTGATGGAAGTATGTTTTCTGAATGGGATTTGTAGGTGGAGTGGAGCATGTTGATGTATGGATTTGTATATAATGGTGATTGACTTATGAATGATTCTGTAGTGAATTGGCAGCCAGTGTAGGTCTTTGAGAATGGGAGAAATGTGGTCTTTTCTCCTCGTATTTGTCAATATTCTGGCTGCCGTGTTTTGGACCATCTGGAGAGGTTTGGTGTGAGACGAGGGGAGACCTAATAAGATAGAGTTGCAGTAATCTATCTTAGAGAAGATTATTGCTTGCAGAACCGTTCTGTAATCATGAAAGTGAAAGAGTGGTCTTATTCTTTTCAGGTCAGGTAGTTTATGAAAACAGTCTTTTGTTGTTTGGTTAATAAATTATTTTAGATTTAGACGACTGTTAATGATAACTCCTAAGTCTCTTGCTTTGGTGATGTGAAGGTTGGCTGGTGGATTCTTCATGATGTTACTGTTTTCCGGTGATATGAGAAGGAGTTCACTTTTTGATGAATTTAGTATTAAGTTTAGGCTGGTGAGGAGGCCGTTAATTTCTTGAAGGTAGTTTTCCCAAAGTTCAAGTGTTTTTGTGATGGATTCTTTAATGGGGATCACGATCTGGACATTGTCTGCATATAAGAAGTGTTTGAGGTTCCATTTTGTTAGCAACTGGCATAATGGTAGAAGGTAAATATTGAAGAGCGTGGGGGATAGGGAAGAACCATGGGGAACTCCTATGGAGGAAGGATAGCGAAGGGATTCTTTATTGTGGATTTTAACCTTGAAGCCTCTGTTCCCAAGGAATGCTTTGAACCAGGCCAATGCTGTTCCTGTTATGTCGATGTTCGCCAGCTGGTTGAGGAGGATGGAATGGTTGACAGTGTCAAATGCTGACGAGAGGTCGAGGAGAATCAGTAAGAAGGCATGACCTTTATCAAGGCCCATGATGAGGTAGTCTGTCAGGGAAATGAGTAGGGATTCTGTACTTAATGCTTTTCGGAATCCATATTGAGTGGGGAACAAGATGTTGTGGTCTTCAATGTAGTCTGATAGTTGAGTATTAACTAATTTTTCCATGACCTTGGCTATAAATGGTAGGTTGGATATCGGACGGAAGCTGTTGGGATCTAAGGGATCCAAGTTTGGTTTCTTTAGGAGATGTTTGATGGATGCCAGTTTGAGATCATCTGGATAGATTCCCTGGGATAAAGAACAGTTAATGATGTCCGCCAGTGTTTTGGCGATGGTGTCAGGGATTAGTAGTAGCAGTTTAGTTGGGATTTGGTCGAAAGGGTGTGAAGATGGTTTAATTTTCTTCAGAACTGCTTGGATTTCTATGGATGTGATGGTTTCAAAGGAATGGAGAGATATGTCATTGTTGGGGTGGTGATATGAGCTGGAGGGCGATAAGACTTTGAGAGTAAGCTGTGTTAGGAGGTTATTGACTTTGTTACAGAAGAAGAGGGCCAACTCCTCTGCTTTGGATTGAGCATGGTTAAGTGGGATATCTGGAGCGTTGATTTGTGTTAAATTGGAAATGTATGTAAAAAGGGCTTTAGAGTCGAAGATGAGGTCATGGATCTTTTGAACATAGAAGTCCCTTTTTGCTTTTAAGGTGGAGCTCTTGCATGTTTTAAGGGCGAGTTTGTAGGCAGTGATGGTATTGAGGGATGGTGCTTTACGCCATTTACTTTCTTTCTGTCGTAAACTCTGTTTGAGTTTTCGGAGTTCATTAGTGAACCATGGTTGTCTTTTGACCAAGTTGTGGTTGAGTTTTTTTGTTGAAAGTGGACATAGTTTGTTTGCTAACGCCTCTGTTATTTTAGACCAGGAATGGATGGCAGAGTTGGGTGTGGAGACGTCAATGTGTGGGAGTTCTAAGGCCAGATGTTCACTGAGGGTGTCAGAGGAGCAAGATTTCCTGTAGATAAATGGTTGTTGAGGTGGTTGGATGTTACTCTTATGAGCCAGCATGAAGGAGGTAGAAATTAATGCGTGGTCTGACCAGGGGACCTGCTTGTGTAACGGGAGTGAGGAGTGTGAGATGCCAGAGTTCACAAAGATGAGGTCAAGGGTGTGACCCGCTTTGTGGGTGGGTTTTTTGATTATCTGCTTGAAACCCATGGCTGACAAGGCAGATAGGAAAGCTTCGCAGCTAGTTGAGAGTGAGGTGTTGTCGACATGCAGGTTAAAATCTCCTAGGATGATGGCTGGAGAATCCAGATTTAGGTGTGACGCTATTATTTCGACAATGGGTGAGGCATCAGATTCTAGGAGGCCTGGAGGTGCATAGACAAGGAGGATTTGTAGATGGTCTGATCTGAAGAGGCCTGTTTCTAGTTTGGGATCTGTATTGACTGGGTGTTGTGTGAATCTCAAATCTTTTTTGGCTGCTAAGAAGATACCCCCACCCCTTTTTTTCCTTCGGGGGATGGAGAATAAGTCGTATATCTGAGTTGGTAGTTGATTAATTAATGCTGTGACCGTAGGTTTAAGCCATGTTTCTGTTATGGCGCAGATGTTCGGGTTCGTGTCGAGGAGAAGGTCATTGAGGATCAGGGATTTCTTGGTGAGTGATTGCGCATTAAATAGTATCAGTGAAAATAGAGCGAGGCCTAGGGTTTGGGTAATAGGTGAGATCAAGATAGGGAGGAGGGATTTGTAGTTGTGATGACGGGGTAGTATGGATGATTTTCCTGTGAAGAATGAACTGTGATGGAGAATCTGTATTGGGAGACCAGGCTGCATTGTGGACTGTTGAGTCAGAAGCGTTGGTTGTTATGGTGAAATTTATTGGAGCTGGTTCAGGTTGGCTGAAGGCTGGGGTGAGAAGTTGCTGGGATGAGGTGGATGAAAGGCTATAATGGATGAGTGTTTATCTGGGTTAAAATAGTACTGTAGCATATGTAATCTGGAGAGGATTGAAAGCAGGAAGAATGCTGCGACTAGCTTAGAAAGAGATGGAGAGAATTGAACAGGATAGTGAGAGCAAGCCTTAGAGAAAGCTGATGTTCGTTGGTTGATTGCTGGCTGAGGCAACTGGTGGTGGTATTTGGTCTGAGGAGAACTGGAGTGAGTGCCTTCTCGAAAGGTTGTATACCGCCCTGGGAGTGAGGATAAGACTACACTAAGGGGGCTGCACTAAGGGGCACACAAAGGGGCCTGCCCCTTTGTTGCATACCTTCAGCACGTGGCGCCCAGCTGTGCTGAAGTTTAAATTCCAATCGGGGCTGTCCCCCGATTGGCTGTCCTGCCCTTCCTTGCCTCCTGTGATTGGCTTTCTCATCGACGGAGGAGGAGGCCCGGATCGGAGGTGGACCTGGAACAGATGGCGAGGGCTGCCTCACGGTCAGCGTTGGCGGCGACTGGGGTAAGAGTGAACTTAAAATGGCCTTACCCCGGTGGGTCCGCGGCGCCGACTGCGCAGGCCCTGTTCACTTGCTGCTTTGCTGGGAGAAGAGGGAGCTGGCAGTCTGCGCTGAAGTTTAAATCCCAATCGGGGCTGTCCCCCGATTGGCTGTCCTGCCCTTCCTTGCCTCCTGTGATTGGCTTTCTCGTCAACGGAGGAGGAGGCCCGGATCGGAGGTGGACCTGGGACGGATGGTGAGGGCTGCCTCGCGGTTGGCGTTGGCGGCGACTGGGGTAAGAGTGAACTTAAAATGGCCTTACCCCGGTGGGTCCACAGCGCCAACTACGCAGGCCCTGTTCACTTGCTGCTTCACCGGGAGAAGAGGGTGCTGGCCGTCTGCACTGAAGTTTAAATCCCAATCGGGGCTGTCCCCCGATTGGCTGTCCTGCCCTTCCTTGCCTCCTGTGATTGGCTTTCTCGTCGACGGAGGAGGAGGCCCGGATCGAAGGTGGACCTGGGACGGATGGCGAGGGCTGCCTCGCGGTCGGCATTGGCGGTGACTGGGGTAAGAGTGAACTTAAAATGGCCAAAAGAATGTCCTTGAAAATTTGGAAGAAGGATCCATCTGAAGAAAATAGGAAAAAGCACAAGCACTGGCAAGTTAAATATAAAAGAATGGGAAAACAGGTTAAAAGAGAATTTGAAAAGAAGTTGGCTGTAGAGACAAAAACTCATAATAAAACTTTTTAAAATATATCTAAAGCAAGAAGCCTATGAGGGAGTCAGTGAGACCGTTAGATGATGAAGAGGTTAAAGGGGCTTGTAGAGAAGATAAAGTCATTGCAGAGAGACTAAATTAATTCTTTGCTTATTTATTTATTTATTTATTTATTTATTTATTTATTTATTTATTTACGGGTTTTTTATATACCGGGGCACGTAAGTAACATCACCTCGGTTTACATTCAAACATTAATTCAGCATATTGCTTTACATTATAACATTAAAACTGAAAGAATACAAATCCATGTAAAAACTTTGTATAATGAGAATAAATATCAGAATATGAGTGTCTGTGGGATTAAACTAGAACGCAAAGCAAAGGACTCAGTTCAAGAATAGTAGGCTTTTTTGTATAGCCAGGTTTTTAAGTTTTGTTTAAATTTTTTGTAGCAATATTCCTGTCGTAATTCTGATGGCATGGTGTTCCATAGTCTGGATCCAGCAATGATGAAAGAACGTTCTTTTGTAGTGGACAGATTAGTCAGGTTGGGTTCAGGGATCTTCAGTTTAGCTAAATGCTGGAATCTGGTTGGACGCATTGATGTTTTGAATTGAAGGTGATCAGAGAACCAGTTCATATCTCTGTTGTGGGTGGCTTTATGAATCAGCGTCAAGGATTTATATATTATTCTGGATGCCACGGGTAGCCAGTGTAATGATTGAAGCGCTGGAGTGATGTGCTCATGACGGCTTGTGTCAGTGATGATGCGGGCAGCTGCATTTTGTAAAATTTGCAAGGGTTGAATTGTAGTTTTAGGAAGCCCAAGTAGCAAAGCATTGCAGTAATCAATCTTTGATAATATAGTCGCCTGTAGTACAGTGTGAAAGTCGTATTGGTATAAAAGAGGTTTAATACGTTTTAGTGTATGTAGCTTAAAGAAACCACTTTTAACTGTATCTGCAATGAATTTTTTAAATGTGAAATTGCTGTCAATGATGACGCCAAGGTAGTAATCCATGTCTTCTGTTAAGGGTAATAACTGCTGCTCTGTTCAGGTTACTCCCATGCTTATCAGTTTCACAAACTGTAAAAGTCGGGGCCCTCATTGGATGCTGTCTAAATCCAATTCCCCTTTTTCCCAGCTGTTGAAGCAGAGAGCAAATGTTGGAGTTGCATCAAAAGTATCCAGACTTATTGGTTAAGAGTAGTAACTGCCACACCAACAAATTACTCCCATGCACACTTTTTTCGTTTCCTTTAGGACTTGGCCGTAGAAGCAGTCCTGTGCTTTTTCCCTTATGTCTGCATATCAGACTAAATGCACTATCGAATATTTATGGGTAGAAATCGCTTGTGTGTTGGGGAAGACTATAGTGATAGGAGTATACTACCATCCACCTGGTCAAGATGGTAAGACGGACAATGAAATGCTATGAGAAATTAGGGAAGCTAACCAAATTGGTAGTGTGGTAATAATTGGAGATTTCAATTACCCCAATATTGACTGGTTAAATGTATCATTGGGACATGCTAGAGAGATAAAGTTCCTGGATGGAATAAATGACAGCTTTATGGAGCAATTGGTTCAGGAACAGAAGAGAGAGGGAGTCATTTTAGATCTAATTCTCAGTGGAGCACAGGATTTGGTGAGTGAGGTAACGGTGGTGGGGCTGCTTGGCAATAGTGAGCCTAATATGATCAAACTTGAATTAATGACTGGAAGGGGGCAGTAAGCAAACCCACGGCTCTCGTGCTAAACTTTCAAAAGGGAAACTTTGATAAAATGAGAAAAATAGAAAAAAAACTGAAAGGAGCAGCTACAAGGGTAAAAAGTGTGCAAGAGGTGTGGTCATTGTTAAAAAAATACCATCCTAGAAGCACAGTCCACATGTATTCCACACATTAAGAAAGGTGGAAAGAAGGCAAAACGATTACCAGCATGGTTAAAAGGGGAGGTGAAAGAAGCTATTTTAGCCAAAAGATCTTCATTCAAAAATTGGAAGAAGGATCCAACAGAAGAAAATAGGATAATGCATAAGTGTTGGCAAGTTAAATGTAAGACATTGATAAGACAGGCTAAGAGAGAATTTGAAAAGAAATTGGCCGTAGAGGCAAAAACTCACAGTAAAACCTTTTCTAAATATATCAGAAGCAGAAAGCCTGTGAGGAAGTCAGTTGGACCGTTAGATGATCGAGGGGTTAAAGGGACAATTAGAGAAGATAAGGCCATCGTGGAAAGATTAAATGATTTTTTTGCTTCAGTGTTTACTGAAGAGGATGTTGGGGAGATACCGTATCAGAGAAGGCTTTCATGGGTGATGATTCAGATGGACTGAACCATATCACGGTGAACCTAGAAGATGTGGTAGGCCTAATTGACAAACTGAAGAGCAGTAAATCACCTGGACCGGATGGTATACACCCCAGGGTTCTGAAGGAACTAAAAAATGAAATTTCAGACCTATCAGTAAAGATTTGTAACCTATCATTAAAATCATCCATTGTACCTGAAGACTGGAGGGTGGCTAATGTAATCCCAATATTTAAAAAAGGGCTCCAGGGGTGGTCTGGGAAACTACAGACCAGTTAGCCTGTCTTCAATGCCAGGAAAAATAGTGGAAAGTGTTCTAAATATCAAAATCACAGAACATATAGAAAGACATGGTTTAATGGAACAAAGTCAGCAGCACGGCTTTACCCAAGGCAGGTCTTGCCTCACAAATCTGCTTCACTTTTTTGAAGGAATTAATAAACATGTAGATAAAGGTGAACCAGTAGATGTAGTATATTTGGATTTTCAGAAGACGTTTGACAAAGTTCCTCATGAGAGGCTTCTAGGAAAATTAAAAAGTCATGGGATAGGTGGCGATGTCCTTTTGTGGATTACAAACTGGCTAAAAGACAGGAAACAAAGAATAGGATTAAATGGACAATTATCTCAGTGGAAGGGAGTGGGCAGTGGTGTGCCTCAGGGATCTGTATTGGGACCCTTACTTTTCAATATATTTATAAATGATCTGGAAAGAAATATGATGAGTGAGGTAATCAAATTTGCAGATGATACAAAATTATTTAGAGTAGTTAAATCACAAGCAGATTGTGATAAATTGCAGAAAGAACTTCTGAGACTGGGAAATTGGGCATCCAAATGGCAGATGAAATTTAATGTGGATAAGTGCAATGTGATGCATATAGGGAAAAATAACCCATGCTATAGTTACACAATGTTAGGTTCCATATTAGGAGCTACCAGCCAAGAAAGAGATCTAAGCGTCATAGTGGATAACACATTGAAATCGCCGGTTCAGTGTGCTACGGCAGTCAAAAAAGCAAACAGAATGTTGGGAATTATTAGAAAGGGAATGGTGAATAAAACGGAAAATGTCATAATGCCTCTATATCGCTCCATGGTGAGACCGCACCTTGAATACTGTGTACAATTCTGGTTGCCGCATCTCAAAAAAGATATAGTTGCGATGGAGAAGGTACAGAGAAGGGTGACCAAAATGATAAAGGGAATAGAACAGCTCCCCTAAGAGGAAAGACTAAAGAGGTTAGGACTTTTCAGGTTGGAGAAGAGATGGCTGAGGGGGATATGATAGAGGTATTTAAAATCATGAGAAATCTAGAACGGGTTAATGTGAATCAGTTATTTACTCTTTCGGATAATAGAAAAACTAGGGGGCACTCCTTGAAGTTAGCATGTGGCACATTTAAAACTAATCAGAGAAAGTTCTTTTTCACTCAACGCACAATTAAACTCTGGAATTTAAGTGGATGTGGTTAGTGCAGTTAGTGTAGCTGTGTTTAAAAAAGGATTGGATAATTTCTTGGAGGAGAAGTCCATTACCTGCTATTAATTAAGTTGACTTAGAGAATAGCCACTGCTATTATTAGCAACAGTAACATGGGATAGACTTAGTTTTTGGGTACTTGCCAGGTTCTTATGGCCTGGATTGGTCACTGTTGGAAACAAGATGCTGGGCTTGATGGACCCTTAGTCTGACCCAATATGGCACGTTCTTATGTTCAGTATTCCAGACCATGGAAGTCAGGACCCTTGGTTGTCCTCTGAATTCAATTCCTCTTTTCCTCTGCCATCTAAATTGGGAGCAATGTTTCAGTTGCATTAAAAGCATCAAAGCATTACAATTAAGGGTAGTGATCTCCATGCCTTCTGCAAAGGGTAGTAACTGGCATACCAGCAAATAACCCCCCTGCACGCTTATCTCATTTTCGTCCTCTAGCGTTTAGAGACCCACAGTGTTTATCCCATGCCCCTTTGAATTCTTTGACTGTTCTCTTCTTCACTACTTCCTTTGGAAGAGCATTCCAGGCCTCCACCAGTAAAGAAATATTTCCTGACTCTGGTTCTTCTGAGTTGTCCCTCCCTGGAGTTTCATTTTATGACCCCTAGTTCTATTGATTTCTTTCCAACAGAAAAGGTTCATGGAACATGAATCATTAAAATATTTTACGTATCTGATTGTCTGTATCATATCTCCCCTGCACCTCCTCTCTTCCAGGGTGTACATATTGAGATCCTTCAGCCTCTCCTCATAAGTCTTCCGATACAAACCCTACACCACTTTGGTTGCCTTTCTCTGGACCGTCTCCATCTTGTGTTGCAGATCTTAGTATCATCCGCAAACAAACTTTACCTTCTAACCCTTCCACAATGTCACTCACAAAAATATTGAACAGAACCAATCCCAAAACTGATCCCTGTGGCACTCCACTTAACACTGTTCCCTCTTCAGAATAGGTTTTATTGCCATTACATGCAGTCTTCTGTCAGTCAACCAGTTTGTACTCCACTCAACCTCCTTGCTGCTGAGTACAAAGCTTCTGATTTTATAAAGCAGCTCTCTATATTATAAGATTACTAGGGCTCTGTGTCGCATCTGCACATGTGCAATGTAATGCATCAGCCGGAGCAGAAGGAGGGGCTGCAGGCAGTAAGGGAGGAGCACCAAACCTAAAGTGCGGGGCCAATGAGAGCGGCAGCAGTGCAAGTAAATAAAAGACCGGTGGAGTTTCCCAGGCTCCATCAGCCAAAGCTAAGCAGCCGTGCAAGCAGCAGAACAGCTGGTTGTGATTTCCCAGCCCCATCAGCATAATGAAGAGAGAAAAAAAAATGACTCACTGACAGTGGTGGGTCAGAGTAGAAGGAAGAGGGAGAAAGGGGGAAGAAGTGGGAGAGTATGGAGGAGAGGAGGGGTCAGAGTGAAACTGGGAAGGATGGAAGCAGTGAGAGAGTGAAAGGGGAGGGGGCTGGGAGAGGAGTAGGAGAGTGAAAGGGAAGAGAGGAGAAGAAGAGAAGGGGAGGAGACAGGAGGAGAGGATGGGAGGAGGTGGGAAGGGGAAGGAGAGAGGGAGAAGGGGGAAGGATATCCTTTTTAAACCTACTAAATTCTCATGGATTCTAAATTTGGCAAAACATTTCTCCTGTCACCAGAAGTGTCTCTGCTTCTCAAATGTTGACCTTTGACCCATGCCCTGGTCAGTAACTGTGTGAGATAAGCCAACTCCCATAGTTTATGTTGCTTAATTAGGTATTTTCCATTCTGGTTGTCTCTTTAGACCAAGGCACTAAGGCCGTTCTACCTTAAGGAGATTGCTTAACCTTAAATACATAATACATTGTTGACAATACGCATATCCTTATTTTCCTAAGTAGAAAGGGAAGAGTGCTATTGTGAACTTTGTTTTGTTTATTGTAACCAGGGAAAATTAAAAAAAACACAAGCCCCGGTTGGACGAGGAGATCAGTTTACATATATTCAATAATTAGAATGTTGTTTATGTAAAACAGTGTTGACCTCAACGCAATGTTGTGTTCAGATTGTTCCGTGGAAGTCATTTGTATGGTGAACAGGAAACTGAATGAGCAAAGTTGAAATATTCTATTATCTCTCATAACGGATCAGGCTGCTGTGGGGAAAGATTGCAAGTTTGGGACTGTGTGTTCCAAAATAATATGCAACACAAAAAAAAGGCTTACGTGTTTGATGTCACACATAAAAAGAACATAGCGTCTGCTAAAATTATAATGCAATTTCACCTTGAGGGAGAACAAATGTGATTTTTATGCTATAGTAAATTAGGTATATATGACCAAGAAGTCTTAAAGCATGCACAACTGCAATTAATATTATTTTAACAAATTAAAGCTTTAAATACTTTTATAATTTTCATTACAAACTGATTGTAGCATTATTATTACCTAGTTATAAATGGCATTTGTTCAATTTACCATACAAACATAAAAGGCTAAGTTAAATATGTCAGGCTCCAAAACTGCAGATGATAGATTATCATTGGTGATAACTGGTCTGAAAGCAACGAACCTATCGAAGAATGTCTGGGAAGCTCTTGGAAGGCTTACTTTTCAGTCACTGAGGACTAGATCCACCTCTAGGAGCTCCCACTGGTACAGCAAGGGGCATAATTTGATTGGCCTGAAATATTTAAGGACAACTGCTGAGCTTACGCAGTGCTGGTACAATGGGACTCTGCAAGACTTCTTCCTGAATCTCTGCTGGTCTGTGCTTGCTCCTGGATTACTTGTTTCTCTGGACCCTTTCTTGGCTCTAGTTACCCCTTGGCTTTCAAATCTGCCATGGCTTCACCCTGAATCCCGGACCCTCTCTGCTTCTTCTACTCCCACTCAGGGAACCCTTGATGTCAGTAATACGTTTAGACTTGTTTTTATTGTTGAGTTTTGGAATTTTGGTATTAATAATTTGTGATTATTTTATGTTGTATACAGCACTTTAGGAAATATAATATAGAGTAGGCAAGCAGTATCTAAATCTTTTAAAAGAAATAAACAAACCCTTGGATTATTCCTTCACCAGACTGAACTAGGAGTTAGCCTGTACCTCCTCAAGCAGTCATTGAGCTTGCCTTGTTTTAACCAGTTTACCAGATTCATTCAGCTCGTGCAGGCAGGAAATGTAAAAGGCAGGGTTAAAAGCTGAAGGCATGTCTCCAGAGGTAACCTTTACAGTGTGGTTATGGCAACATTCTTCTAATTTGTATTTGGATGCAACAATTAAACTAGATGCCTGGCCTATACAAGTCAACATCCACATCAGGATGGAATTCTTAACAATCACTTTAACTTGAGTCTACAAGTTAAAGTTACTTGAGTCTACAAGTTAAAGTTAACATGCTTTGGTTATTATTTCATCTTTAGACTATTGCCATTCTCTGTATATTGGACTCCTGCAATCAATGCTTGGAGCACTTCAATTAGTGCAAGATGCAGCTGCGTGAGTAGTTTCTGGTGCCTATACTTGTGACCACATTACTCCTATTTTATTTCAGCATACTTACTAAACCTGAATGTAACTCACCGTGAGTTGTCAATGAAAAGGCATGAGCTAAATACACAATAAATAAATAAGGAGGCAGACTGTAAAAAAAGGTGAGATAGGCCAGCTCTGTCCCATAGGCAGTAGTATTCCCACCCCTGCTATACAGAATCTGAGAATATTCTCAGCCATTGAATCTGCTTCTAGTTGTGAAAGCAAGTATGAAGACTTGTTGGTTTGGACTTATTTCAGGTCTGTGCCTTAGGCCCTATATTGAGACACAACTTGGGATATTAAAGTCTCTGGCTTAAACACACTTGTTTAGGCTTCCAAAGTGAGTCCCACCTCCTCTTGCCTCATCTGAATATTCTTGAAGACTCAAGACTTTATAGATTAGGCCTGAGTTCCTGGACTTCTCCTGAAGCCCAGATTTTCCTAGCCAGAAGCATGCTCCTTCAGACAATGCTCCTTACTTTTTTCTTTATTCCTGAGTATAACCAGTAGGGACTCTTAGAATAAACTCATTTACACCTCGCAAGTCTCTGCTGTCCTTGTAAAGTCCAAACAGCTTTAGGAGTTCAGCTTAGCACTCTCTCGCCTATGTTACTAACTCTAATATCAGCACCCAGCCTGCCCTGCACTATTCAGTCATGGTTGCAGTTTCAGTTTCCAAAACCCAAACAGGGTTACTTATAGTTTCCATTGCTGTTTGACTCTAACCTCCTTTAGAGCAGCGTACTCACACCACAGTTTGCAATCTTCTCATCCTTAAAAGGTTATAAATCCATTATGTAAATCATTAGAACAACTTATAACTTCCAGTCTCTTTGCAGTTTACAGCCTTTCTACCATTGACTACAATCAATTCCCTTCTCCACCTCTGAGTCAGCACACTCCACTCTTCAATTTCATCTGTGTGCCGGGAGTCCTGCCCTCCCTCACCTTGGACTCCTCCCTCAGAGTCCTCTGTCAATCATTACAGGTGAACCCTTCCCACAATTCCCCTAGGAACTATAGTTTTCCCTGTTATCTCTCTGCTTTCTTCCTCAAGGGATATATACTCCATTACAATCATTCAGCTTTGGAGTCACCCCAAACTTACTGACTGGAAGACACAGTTAAGCAAGGGCGATGCAAAAACTCTTGAGAAAGGACTCTGTTTAAGTTGTTAAATAATCTGAAAGATTAGTTGCATCCCAAGTAAGCCAGAGTAATTATATTAGCAATGCTTGGCATATTTTTTATTAAGTCAAATCCTTTAACATGGGAAAATGTGATTTTTCTTCCTATTTTCTATTGGCTTTAATTCAGAAGAACTTGTAGAGGGTCTCTGTTAGTTTATTCAGAATGGGCCAGAACTACACAAGAGCAATTATATATTTTACAATGCTTTTCCATCATGGTTCCTCATTTCTCAAGTTGGATTCAAAGAAAGATTATGATTATGTTACTGTTTCCTGTATTAAATTCACAAAGAATTACAGCATTCAGTTCAGCCCTATTCAGAAAATAATATATCTTGTAGTCATCCAAAAGCTTTTTTATGCCAAATTTACTACTCTGTTTTATTCACTGCATACCTTCTACTTACAAAAGACCTGATCCAAATCCATCTCCCACATTGACATCGTTTATGTACTAGTGCCTGAGGTTTGAAGCAGACCCAAAATGCTTTTTTATGCTGTAAACTCTTAGGGGAGGATTTTAAAAGGGTTACGCGCGTAACCCTTTAAAACCCCTCCTGCACACGCCAAGCCTATTTTACATAGGCCCAGAAACGCGTGCAAGCCCCAGGACACGCATATGTCCTGGGGCTTGAAAAAGGGGGGGGGCATGGGCGGGGTGGGGTCAGGGCTGGAGACTCCAGGCACAGTGGCCATTTGCCGCTGTGCACGGGATCGCAGACGAGTCGTCAGCCGGCACACGCAACCTACACCTGCCTGGAGGCAGGTGCAACTTCTAAGTTAAAGGTAAGGTGGAGTTTTAGGTAGGGCTGGGGGGAGGGTTAGGTAGGGGAAGGGAGGGGAAGGTGGGGGGGTGTAAGGAAAGTTTCCTCTGAGGCCGCTCCGATGTCGGAGCGGCCTCAGAGGGAACGAAGAAAGGCTGCGCGGCTCGGCGTGCGCAAGGTGCACAAGTGTGCACCCCCTTGCGCGCGTCGACCCTGGATTTTACAACATGTGCACTTCTGCGTGCGCATGTTATAAAATCGGGCGTAGATTTGTGCGTGCCGGGTTGTGCGCACAAATTTACACCTGCATGTAGCTTTTAATATCTACCCCTTAATAAGCACATTTTTATGATATATTATTTTATTCACAATTGTTTTTATATTCTTTGTGCAAACTGAGACTTCGGTTGCTGGATCTCAGTGTTATGCTCGGCAGTCTGCGGGCCATTGCTACGGACTGCCTCACTCACCCTCAAGCCGGCCAGGTGGGCGCACTGTGCCCCAGTATGGGGGCAGTGTCCTGCGGGCCGCGCTGCCGTCCGCAGTGGAATCCCGGTCAATCCCGGGCCTGATGAGACGCGTCCCAGCGGTGGGGGAGGGTTCCTGCTCTAGGGCACCTGGTGTTCCAGGTGCTGCCAGAGTTGGCTGTTCCTGATGAAGCAGGCAACCTGCTTCCATTCTGCTCCCTGGGCCTCTCCTACACGTGCTCGCGCGTGCCGACTGACCCCTCTTAAAGAGCTAATAGTGGAATCTTGCATAGGTGCCCTCTGATGATGTCATGGGACCTCTGTTAAATTAGCCTGCCTGGACTTGCCTCAGATACCTCTGCAATAGGTCACACTTTTTGATTAGCTGTTTGCCACTCAGTTCTTGTGCTCTGTCTTCAGCTCTGGTTCCTTGCTCCTGTTCCTGTGTCTACATTCCTTCCTGTTTCCTCGTCTGGTAGTTCCCGATTTGTCTGCTCCCTGCTTTCTCACCATGCCTCCCTTCCTTTGGATTGTTTCTTTGGCTCTGGACTTTGGCTTTGGACCTCAGCTTGGACTTCAGCTTCTTCTTCAGTATTGGATTCTCGGCTGACCTCAGACCTCCTTAACTTTGCTGGATTGCTGCCTGCCCCGATGTCTGTTCATCTTCATTTCTGCTGCCTGCCACCTGCCTTGACCTCTACCCAAACTTACCTGTCTTCTTTTCACTGGCCTTCTTCGACCTCAACAGATTCTTCTTCAACCAGAGGCCCAACCTATGGGGAACATGGGCTGGTATTAGTGAAGTCCCTGTTGGACCTCTGCTCCAGCCAGCTCTGCCTGCCAATGGTGAGGACCTGCAGGGCTCCTCCTTGTAGGTAGTGCTAACCTTGCCTCAGTCCAAGGATCCACGAATGCAACAGATTACTGAGGCCATGAACCCTGTGGACCTAGTTGCCTTGAAAGCTATTCCTGGCCTAGCCCAGAAACTGAAAACCCTCCAGTTGGCCTTAGAACTTGTTGTGGCAGACATGAACTGCCTCGCCACACTCCTGGACTCCTTGACCCTGCCCACTGCCCCACCACCAGCTGCTGAAGTTCCAGTGCTAGCTCCTGACACCTGTTGGGTGACGATCCCTTTGATGGCACCGCCCCATTATGCAGAGGACTCTAAGCGATGTAGGGGATTTCAGAATCAATACCATATGCATTTTTCCCTCCAGTCGACACTCTTCCTGAATGACTCAGTTAAGATGACATTCATCCTCTCCCTCCTCGATGGTAAGGCTCTGGCCTGAGCATCCCCGCGTGAGAGCGCTCATATCCCCTTCTCATGAACCTCCAACAATTTGTCTCAGCCTTTAAGCATGTCTTTGGTGAGCCTGGCTGGTTGTCCATGATGGGCTTGGGTCTCCTGCACCTGCGTCTAGGAAGTTGACCATTAATGGATTTCAAACCCTGGCCACAGAACTAAACTAGCAGGGAGACAGTCTACATGCAATATTCTTGGATGGCCTATCTTCTAAGATTATGGATGAGCTTGCAGTGCGAGAACTTCCCACCTCTCTCGAAGGTCTCATCAATCTCACAAGGAAGATTAGTCTGGGAGACCAACTCAGTTCAAAACAGTCTCTGCAGGGTATCGCTTCCATCTACAGGTGACCCCCTTCACGCCCTCAGTGGATTTGCTAGAGGAACCCATGCAAGTGGACCGTTCCTATCTCACAAATGAAGAGAAGACTCGTTGTCAACAGGGCCTCTGCCTGTATTGTGGAACATCTGGTCACCTACTGACTCAGTACCCAGAGATAAGGGGAACCATCCTACGCCGTGAAACACCGGAGCAAGTGACCCTCGGCCTGGCTACTCCATTGCCCTAGTGTCTGTTGCCTGTCTCCCTGGAACAGCCCTCTACTTGTTTCACCACCCAAGCCTTGGTGGATTCCAGCACTGGGGGGAATTTCATGCAACAGGAGCCTGTCGACCAGTACTGAATTCCCATGATTATCTTGACACCACTTCTGGCACTTTCCTCCATCCATGGGGACCCCCTTCCCGGTTTTGTGACCCGTACTACCCTACCACTTACACTAAGAATTGGATCCACACACACGGAACTCATCACCTTCCACGTTCTTCCATGAGCCGTAAATCTAGTCATCTTGGGTCTGCCATGACTTGAAAAAGCACCAACCACAATTTGACTGGTCCATGACGGAACTTACCTAGCGGGGATCACGGTGCAGGGGATCTAGTTCGAGGTCGCAGGAGCTTCCCTGCTTGCTTATCATGGCTATCACCCTTCTGAACCTTTTCACTCCTAGCAAGAAGTCTCAAGAACCTCAAACCATTCCATGCTTCCTCCGGGAAAATATTCTTTAGCTAGTCTTTGCACAACTAAGCTCAAGAAAGATCAGAACACAAAGTTCTGGTAAAGGAACAAAACTGGGCTATGAAAGGATTTGCGCCCTTTGTGACCAAGAAAGAAGAAGAAATTCAAACCCTGCATGCCCTTCTGCATCAGGAGAGGGAAAGGAAATGTCCACTTCTATTTCATCCTGCCTGTCTGGACCCTGAGAACACCAAAATTAGCCTTACCCCAATAGTGGGTCCTGTTCTCTGTCAAAGTAACCCAGAGGTGACCACCCCTCCACCCATGGCAAGGGTTCACTCCCCAGAATTGCATGAACTAGGGGGCAAAAGCAATCATTTGATCATAGAACCTACTGTCTGAACCAGGAGACCATTTGGGGTCCAAAGGATTTCTGTGGTCGGTACCTCTGCAACCTCAAGGCATCTAGAGGGGGGCTTAAGAGGGTGGGTACTATTATGCTCGGCAGCCGTGGACCATTGCCATGGACTGCCATGTTCACCCTCAAGCTGGCCAGGTGGGTACACTGTGCCCCAGTACGGGGCAGCATCCTGCATGCTGTGCCGCCATCCACAGCGGAAGCCCAGTCGATCTGGGGCCCAACAAGGTACATCCCAGCATTGGGCGAGGAACTCTGCTCCAGGTGCCTGGTATGTGGGGCACCGCTGGCATCAGCTGTTCCTGCTGAAGCAGGCAGCCTGCTTCCATTCGGCTTCTTGGGCCTCCCCTACACACGCGCAAGCCAACTGAGCCCTCTTAAAGGGCCAGTAGTGGAATATTGCAGAGGTATCCTCTGATGATGTCATGGGGCCTCTGATATATTAGCCTACCTGGACCTGCCTCAGATGCCTCTGCAATAGGTCACACTCTTTGAATAGCTGTTTTCCATGCAGTTCTTGTGCTCTGTCTCAGTTCTGGGTCCTTTCTCCTGTTCCTGTGTCCCTGTTGGGTGTCTGCTCCAGCCTGCTCTGCCTGCTGATGGTGAGGACCTGCAGGGCTCCTTCATGTGGGTAGTGCTAACCTCACCTCGGTTCATGGGTCCACAAAGGCAACACTCAAAACCACAAGAAACTGAAGGTCTAGTGCAAAAACATTTCAACTTATTGGCAATCAAACAGATCAGGAGTCATCATTTCCAGAACATACACCATGAAGTGTTTCAAATACAGAGTATAAAACATTTTACATCCTACTGCTTAGGGCAGTAAGAGCATCTTATTTGTTCTCTCAGACAAGACAGTAAAATAAAATTACTGTGGAATGAATGCTTATTATGCAAAGTGAGAGCAAGCTTAAAGGAAGAAAATGAGGGACAGTGAGATCATGTCTGTTCTGACAAAGTAATCTCTTGACTCTTCATGAAATCCCTTGGCCATTCTCCCATGAGAAACTTCATGTGACAAAGAGCAAAGGTTTTATCATTTAATTCTTGCTGCACAGATATACAGGGAAATACAATTTTCTTCACAGACAACCGCAGAAAAGAAAAGGGTCTCTGGAACTAAGAGTAACAGTCTGTAATATCTCAGACTGATGGTTTCTGAGCCCCATAGATAGATCCTGGGCAGTCTTCAGGGCCTCTCTGGCCTGTTTAGCCCTTAAGCTCTCAACGCCCTGAAGCTGTTGCATTCCTCCTGACCAAAGAACCCTAGAGCTATACTGAGTTCTACTCAGCCTCAAAAGCATCAAAGATGAATCCAGAATAAGGGGTTACACAGACTAGCATAGCTTCTCTACCATAGCCAAATACCCTCTTCTTCTGCACTCTGCCATATTGCTAGAGCCTCTAGTAGCAGGCTACCTAGCCTTTTTACACTGACATCCCCTGCCAATGTGATGGTTTGCAAGTTATCCTGGTCTTGTCTGGTCAGGTCATTGCTACCAGGAAGTCTCTGGCCCTTTGCCTTCCCAGCACCTTCTGAGCTTCTGTCTCTCTGGTAGCTTCTGGTCCAGGCAGCTCTGAGAAACTCTGTGCTCTTCTTAGTAGCTCTAATTTAGGGGTGGCCAACTAGAGTCCTGGTTTTCAGGATATCCACAATGAATATGCATGATATAGATGTGCATGCACTGCCTCCTGTTTAAAATGTATGTGAACCCTTGAACTGGTAGAAGGTAGATGGAACAACTAAAGGAAAATCCCTTAGAATTACCTCCAGCTGGAATGCAGACAATACTAATAGCTTAGGCAGGAACTTCACCTTACTAGCCCACGCTCCCCGCAGGTTGTACCTTTGGGTACCAGCGCCAGTAGGACTTACCAGAAAGTCTTTTAGCAGAAAAAGAGTCCAGGAAGATCTAAGTCAAGATTGATTATATTAGGGTTAATAGTAGTCTGATGATCCAGGCAAATGATTAAAGCATAAATCACTGAGGTAGCTATGACGCCAGATGTAACCATAGAAAATAGAACTTTATTCTTTTAAAAACTCAGCCAAATATACAGTCTAAAGATTACACGCTTTCTGAGACCACAGGCAATGAGACTGAAGGGAAAAAATACAGCAGAACGAAATAATAAAAACAAGAATTCACTGGAGAAAACCCTGACAGTTATTTACTCTAAGCAGACTCGTTGCCAAAGCAACCAGAGATGCTGACAACGGCCTTACCCAACACTCTCATGATGTCGTCATTCGGAACGTGATGACATTGTCAGCTGCTGCTCACGCATACGTCCAATAAAGAAGATTTGCAGGCAAACGATCCGCCTCGGCCTGCCAACCCGAAAGCCGCAAGCACCCAACGGCGCCCCCCTCCCGGAGCAAGCGCTGCGATGGCTCGAGCCATGCCACCCACCCCAAAGATGCAACAATCCGCCATGACCCGAAACACTGTGCCACCCCTCTCCATCTCGAATAAGCGCTGAGCCCGGGGATCACGACCAGACCCGTGACCAAAAGAGACCGGGGACCACAACTAGTATCAACATCTCCATTGTATGCAAATCTCTCTCATGCATATTTATTGCGAATTTCCTGAAAACCAGGCTTATTTGTGGCTCTTGAGGACCAGAGTTGGTCACCCTGCTTTAATTATTCTTACCTGTCCTTCCTCCTGACAAGCTAAAGGCAGGAGTCTTCTGGAGCTACGCCTCCCATAAGTCTCTATCTTAAAGCAACTTCCCTTCTTTTCTCATTGTACTCTCTAGTGGGTGAATGCTACAGTCTCAGAGAAGGACTGCACACTCTCTTACTGGGACACTGCTTGCAGCTATCACCATTTATCGGAGAGAAATCAATTTTCAACAGTGATTAAATGACAGACATTTGACATCCACGTTATCTTTAGTGACATATATTTAGTGGATGAATGTGGGTGTGCAAAAATGTATTCTATTCACCATTGGTTGCTTAGGAAACTGGGAAAATTGTATGCATAGGCGGGTTAGTGGTAATGCTGCGCATGCCATGTTGAGAATCTGATTTCAATTCCCTGGCCAGGACCTGCTCCCCAGACTGCCTGGGGTTGATGCAGAAGCAGTGCTTATAACCTCTGATGCTGGGAGGGGGACAGCAAGAAATTTCAGCCATCGCTGAGTAGAGGTACCTAGTGGCCAGCCTTTCAAGCGCACAATAGACGGTTCTGGAAGGAGCCACGGTATGTGGCCCTTGTCAAGGGCTGTTATTGAAGTGTCTGGGTTGAGTTAGGAGAGGGTATAAGATTAAGTGAAAAATATTTTTTACTCACTATTCATTAGAAAGTTCATTTTGGCTATATATGAAAAAATATTGTAAACTATTTCATTATTGCCATGGCTCCTGGCTTCCTATATCAAGTCATTGGTAGATTCTGTAGCAAAGGTTGAAAATTTTGATGGTGATTCTGTAGCACATTGTTATATATACAAAAATAAACATTTTTATTGAAAATGTATCACTTTTTTTTTAAAACATTCCTTTAAAGTGTTTCTCCAAATCTTTTTCTACATCTCAATCATGTTTTGTTTCTTTTTGTTTTTATTTTTTCAACTTTTATACACTTAACTTTTTCTTACCACATTCTCTATCCTTCTGCCCAACTCTCTTACTAGATTTTTCCCTCTTTTTCTCTCAGTTCTCTCCTTTTTATCCCTCCCCTCTTCCACTGCATCTCTCCCCAATCGTCCTTCTTTCATCCAATCTCCCCTCTCCTCCCAATCTTTACTACCTCTTACTTCTCATCACCTCCTCCCTCTCCCATTCTTTCCTATCCTCATCTCCTCCAAGTCTTACCCCTTTCATTTTGCTCCCGACTCCATCATCCCTCTCCATCTTTTTCTTCCTCCCCTTCAGTCTTTCATTCCATCTCTCAGTCCTCTTCTCCCCTCTCTCACCTCTATGTAATGTCACATCCTCTGTGACCCAGATGCTGCCTTCTCTACTACTTCATTACTAGCTCCAACACCTGAACCTATAACTGCCATCAATCAGATCAGTTTAACCGCAGCACCTTGGTGCCAACAGGAATTTGTTACCACTCATCACTGCAAGTGTAATTCCTGTCAACGCTGCACAGTATTTGTGGGGTGGAGGTGAGATTGATTTATTTCTTTATTTCTTTATTTCTTTATTTATTTATTTAAATTCTTTTAATATACCGATGCTCAAGACCAGGTCCTATGGTACCGGTTTACATAAAAACTGAATTATGGGAGACAACAACCAGGTATTATGAGGCAGGAAGCAGTCAACTGGCACCTGCACTAGTAGGAAGTAGCAGCAGCAGGATTGCTGGTCTCCCACTATTTTGCAGAGAATGGCAAATTCTGCAGCAGGAAGCAAAACAATTTATCCCATGTCACAGATTCTTCATAAACCAGGGGATCTGATGTGGCTGGCAACTCCCTGTTCAGCCACTAGATGGCCCTAGATTCCTATCCTTGTAGGTTTATCAGCTTAGTCAAAGACTTCAATCCTTGTGCAGCCCCTCCTCTGAGGCTGGCTGTGATTGAATAGGAGTGGGGTGGTCATTTTGGTTTAGAGTTTGAGGAGTAAGGAGCTGAGTTTGTATATTCCTTGCTGGGTTGGGCCTACTCACCCAACAGTATATTTCCATTTGGAGGAGATTCCTTATCAGAGTACTCCCTGCCTGCAAGGATCTACCTTCCTTTTTGGAATACTAGGGTCTCCTCTGCGTGGGGGGGGGGGGGGGGATTCTGCACAAATTCTGTGCTCTACAGTAGTGTAGAATTTCCCTAGGACTAATATTTCTCAGTTGGGCAGTTTCCTCTCTGAACTCCCACCAAGAAGAAACCTCGTTTTTTCTCCAACCCTCTTCATGTACTTTATTTGGACAGATTTGAAATAGTGACTTAAACCTCTCTTCCTTGAGAATACTTTGTAATTTCAATAGCCTCGCAGGAATTCACTCTCTTGGATCTCAAGACTCCTTTTCTTCTTTGAAGGCCTGGAAATCCCAAGCTTCGGCACCAGCCATCTTTCTTGTTCAGGAACATGTTTTCTTCAGGCATCCCTCTGTTGAGAAAGGGTCCAACTCTTGCTCCTTTACCTGTTGTGAGAAAGAGACAAGCTCTTCTCTGTTGAGAGTCCCTCTCCCCCTTTCCCCTCCCCCCTTCCCCTCCCCTCTCTCTCCCCCTTCCCCCCTCTTTTCCTTCCCCTTAACTCTCTTCCATTTTGTTTGACAGTCTAGTTTTTTTTGCTTTTTTGTTTTTTTCCAGTTTCCCCCTGTTTTTTGATTGATAACATCTGCTTATTATACATAAGTCCATGGACTAGCCATTTCTTTCTCACTGCCGTGTTCCACTTTTTCTAAGCCACCTCTCACCCTTTCCCTCACAGTCACTGCTCTCGGTTTTTGATTGACAGCTCACTTTATTGAGCACTTTTCTACACATTCACTGTCCTGAGTTAACAATCCTTTCCACACCTGGTCTATTTAATTAGTTCCAACACTACACCTTGACCTTACCTTGACTTTACCACGCCCCCTTCACATTGATGGGCAACATTCTGCATAATAAATTAAGTGTTAACACTGCACCTAAGAATTTGTTTATATACAATCCATGTTTAATCATTTTTTACTGCAATTTTTTGATTCAGTTACATTTTTGTTGTACTAACCACACCCCCTTCAGTGATTGATAGCCGTTTTGGCACCAAAATCTTTTTAAATGCTGAGTCCTTCCAGTGTTAGGCCTTTTTGTTCTGTACCAAGTGGAGACGGCACACGCTGACGCGCAGAAACACGGTAAAAATAGAAATTTTTTGACTTTTAAATGCTGTGGTTTCTTCTTTATACATGACAGTAGCTGTACTCGCATTATTCTGACTCTATGCATTTTTTTTTTTCTTAGCCAGCCTCTTCACACATACAATGTCACTGCTTTAATGCTGTTTTTACTTTGATCTGCTGTACTCGTATTACTCTGACTCTATGCGGTTTATCTCTTAGCTAGCCTCTTCACACATACAATGTCACTGCTTTTATGCTTGTTTTACTTTGATCTGTTTTATCTTTTATAAAATATTAAGTTGCCCAGCACTAGTCAAATTTCACGTTTTTTGAGTCTCCCTATTAGTTTATAAGTTAGTTTACAAGTTAGTTTACAAGTTCAATGACCTTTGGATTATTTTTATAACCCTTATTTTTCAACTCTTACACTAAAAGTATGTTATTGTTTACAGTATTATTTTTTATTTTTAAGAACAGTAGTTTGCACATTACACTTTCGTTTCTAACAGTATCCATTCACAAGCCATGTCTACCTCAATAAGTTTGTACTGATAAAAAAGCTATAAATTATATTTATCCTTTTTGAATCCTTCATAGTATGCGGCGCCATTTGAGAATGGAACCGGGAGAAGCTTAAGCGCTACATTATTTATTCAAGGTGTGCTTTATCTACATAATAATTTTTTACATCATTTTCCAAGTTTTCTTCTTTTTCCTTTTTTCCCCTTTTTTTTCTCCTTTTAATCTTGGATTTGATTAATTGTTTTCGGTTTTACAGATTACGTCTGTAATGGGGATACTGTTGGAATAACTAATAGTTATTCAGTGTGCTCTCATTTAAGATAATGATTTTACTTTTCCTAAAAAAACATACAGGTCTCCTATTGTCTAATAACAATAGTTTTTAGATTGATGTTGCTCACATTCTTTTTTTACTCAGTTATTAGTCTGTATGTTTTTTTACTTAGTTATTGTTCAGTTATTAGTCTGTATGTCTTTTTTTATGTATGCTATATTTTTTTATATGTATGATATATTGATTTTGACATGTTTGATTTTATATTTTAATGTATGTTCTAATTATTTATTTATTATGTGAGGTTCTTTTTACTATATTTTAATTTTATTGACTGTTTGTTTTAAATGTTTTGCATTTTATTAATTTTTTGACTTATTTTATGATTTTTAATGTATTTATGATTTATCATATTCATATTTATGTTTACTCATAGCCCCTGAGGCAGCCACTGGAATGTGGCAAAACTCGGCGCGAGTCGGGCATTTTTAATTAATCACATACATCTCCACCAATTAAAGATTTGGAAAAAGACCCTTGGGCATCTATTCTTTGTTGTTATCCTCATTTCTGTTGTACACTCGTAACCTTTGCAGCTGCACCTTTCAGGGGTTTTTTCTAGCTATTTTTCTCATTTTTTCAGTTTTCTTTTTGAAAGTTTAGTGCTAGAGCCATGGATTTACATATTGTCCTCCTTCCAATCACTAATTCAAATTTGATCATATTATGATCACTATTGCCAAGCGGCTCCACCACCATTACCTCTCTCACCAAATCCTGTGCTCCACTAAGAATTAGATCTAAAATTGTTCCCTCTCTCATCGGTTCCAGAACCAATTGCTCCATATAACTATTTATTCCATCCAGGAACTTTATCTCTCTAGCATGTCCTGATGTTACATTTACCCAGTCAATATTGGGGTAATTGAAATCTCCCATTATTACTGCACTACCAATTTGGTTAGCTTCCCTAATTTCTCTTAGCATTTTACTGTTCATCTCACATCTTGGCCAGGTTGGAAGGTAGTATACTCCTATCACTATACTTTTCCCCAACACACAAGGGATTTCTTCCCATAAAGATTCGATTTGTGCATTTAGTCTCATGTTGGATTCTATGCCATCCCAGATATAAAGCACCACCCTGCCTCCCTGATGCTACTCTGTCATTGAAATATAATTTGTACCCCGGTATAGCACTGTTCCTTCCACCATGTCTCTGAGATGCCAATTAAGTCTGTCATCATTCACTGCTGTGCCTGTTTGACTGTGAGACTGGATGACTTGTTGCCTGCCCAATAACATAAGAGTATCCATTGACCTTTCATATGCACATAATGGTAGTTTCTGATTGTTTACACTGGCTTGTGTTTCTGTATTGTTCAATGGCTTTTCATTCTCATTTTATGTTGAGCATGCACCAGTGAAGGGTTACTAGCTATACTTTACCTCTGTTGCATGGTCAGACTTGTTTGGTTAAGAGAGTTGACACTGATAAATTATATAATTTCTACTATCCTTCTGTTTTCTTTGTTCCATTTTCCCACCTTATCCACTCCCATTTTGCCAGCTTTTTCTTCTTCACTATAGATGTGACGTTTAGACATTTAAAGGTATTTAAAACTAAGATTTGGGCGTTCTCTGGGGACAGGGAAATACCTAATATGCCCAAAAGTAACTTGCCTTGAGCTACCAATGAAAAGGCATGAGCTAAATCTAAAATATTTAAGATGCCTATTGGTTAGGTTAAAGTATTTTTCTTATGTAATTTCTCTTCTGTTCAGTCATATAACATACTGCTCTCTTGAGGTAAATGGAACATCATGCTGAAGAGCCATGGATGTTATCGTGCACCACTAGCCTCACCAGCAGCAGCAGCAACTCACACTGGCTGGCCATAGATCCTTGCAGGTAATAGTGAAAGGCACAGACCATTTCCAGCAGCACCTTCCCCCTGAGGATACCTGAAATGGTTCATTCCTTGTCCAGAAGGGGGGTGTTGGAGCCTTAGTGAGGGTGGTCAGTTGGATTTGGGTTTTCTTGAGATAGGAGCTGGTTTTTTGCTCCTTGTGCTGTGTTTGGTTGGGAGACTGCCCAATTCCAAATACCCCTTGCCTGGTAGGGGCTATCCTTTCCAAAGAGTAAAAAGGACTTTAGTAAGAAGTTTCTTCCAAATTTGGTTGTGCCCGGGTTTAATCCTGCTCCTGCTGGTGAAGCAATCCCTATAACCAAAGGGACAGGAAGGAGAAGACTCGGTTATTCCTTTCCATCCAGTGAGAGGACTACAGTGACTCCGCACCCAGTGGGGACTTTTGGATTTTTGTTCAAAGTTGCATTCTACCCTGGATTCATCATTCTGCAATAATTATAGTGGAATGATGAGTCGCAAAAAAAAAAAAAAAAGGGGTGGGGGCGATAGTGTGCACACAGCCACATTGCACCAGTGCGTTTTTCATCTGCCACAGTTTCAGCTGCAGTGCACCTATCAGCCCCGTACCGTCAATGGGAAAGGTGGTTATTTCTGCATTCCCGGAATCAAAATTTTGCTAACCCCGCCCCTTTCCCTAATTTAACTCTGCGGTAGATTTATTTGCGATGCGTTAGGTGTATATATGGAATAATGGCCTATTGCATTTTAATGAATGACCTTGTGAGGAAGTTATTGTATCACCCCTCCTCAACATGTGGTTGGGGCTATAAAAGCCCTGTTGGTTCCAGAAAAAAAGACCTTTACCCCTAGAGGTTCTGCAGAGAAGTCCATAGAAGAATTCAAGATCAAATTGGAGATCCCAACCAGATCTCCACCCCGGGGAATGAAGGACACAAATGGGAATATCTGTGACACTGTGGATTACAGGGTACAATTTTTTTCAGGATTTAAGGGACTCCCTTTAATTAAGTTTCCTTTCCCGGCTGGGAACCCTTGCCCTGCAGACAAGAAAAAGGGGGTGAGCTGCTCCCAGAGAGTAGTACTAAGGACACTTGCACAGAGTAAAGAAGAAAGAGCTCTCTCGGTATGATTTAGATCGTATTCTTGGACATTTTTAATTTCTGCAAATCAAAATAAAGTTTCTTTCTAAACACCCACATCATGTCCTGCCTGTTTCTACAGTTCTAACACCAACAAAAGTGAAAGTATCAAACCTTAGAGAGGATTCCCATTCACCACCTGGGCTTAAAAGGTTAAGCCTTTCCCCCATAGAAAGAATCCACTCTTTAGGACTTAATAAATTTGGAGACGTGGCAAAAGAAGATAGCTTAAAGAAAAAAGTATTTTGTGCCCCCTCTAGACTACAGCAAAATCTGAAAAAGTGGTTACATAAGGAAGAAAGGAATGATTCAGCAATACTTCAGCATACCCTCATCCTAGGGGAAACTAGCTGATGACCTAACATGTTTTTATATGTAAAAAAAAAAATCTAGGTAAGTTTTTATTTTTGCTACTTGTAGCATGTACTCAGTTCCTGAATTACCTTTTTTTGTATTGGAATGTGTGTGCTCTGAAAAATCTGAGTAATGTAACTGAAGATGTATATGTAGTGTGATAGAGGGGTTTGAATGAATTGTATGTTACAGAAAGACCTGTGAAGTAGAACTTCCTAAAGTTTAGAGTAGTCACTGTGAGTTATTCTTGCTAATGCAGCTGAGCAATATGTCAGTACTGTATGTCTCATACAGTAACTTTAAAAGGGGCACATGTGAACAAATTGACACGCATGCGTCGGCGCATGGCCAGGGATGCAATTTTATAATGTACGTGCACATATGCGCGAACTTTAGAAAATTGTCATGACATATATATGTGTGGGCCCAATTTTGCAAGTAGGTGTGCCCAACTGTGCAAATCGAGTTTTGGCCAATTTATAAACAGGGCACCCCCATGCCAAGGCCCAGTTTTAACCAGTTCATGCACCAATTCACCCAGTGTAGAACTAGGTCCTCCAAATCCCCTTGGTTGAATAGTCTGTACTCCTCCCCCCCCCAGTTACTCCAGACCCTTTAAACCCTTCAGGACTGGCTTGCTTTGTTGTTTTTTTACACTTACACTTCCTCCATACCAGAAGTTAGAGAACACTAGACCTGGGCCCGTGCAAAGGCACGTATTTGCACAACATCACTTGGCCCCCTCCCAGAATGCCCATGCCCTGACACACCACATTCCTTTTTGATTCTGAGTGAGATGTGCACGCAGTGGGAGATAGGCACGCATGTATTTATTTGTTTATTTTTTTTTTTAATCTTTTATATACCATCATTTAGTAATGCACCATCACAACGGTTTACATATAGGCACATATATTTAGTTTGGTTAAAAGGTATCTACAAAAGTGCCATTACAATGTCAGTACATGCTTATATAAAATAAGGTATAAGATAGGTGGCATGGATCTAGTCCACGTATATGATTAATAGGGCAATCATACAAGAGTTGTGCTTAAACTGGAGTTCTCTAACATAATTATTGAGTATAAAATGAAAAAAATGTGGGACCACGCATCTAGGTAACCTTGTTCTGAGTTTTTCATTCTCTGTTCTCATTGTGAAATGCTTTTCTGAATAACCAGGCTTTTAAACTTTTTTTTGAAGATTTTTGGATCACTCTGTAATCTTGTCTCTAGTGGTAATGTGTTCCATAATGTTGGACCAGCCAAAGATAGTGCGCTCTCTCTCTAACTTGTGTTAGTTTCGCTGTCTTTACCAACGGAATTGTTAGTAGAGCTTTATTGGCTAAGTGTAGCGCTGTGTTTAAACCAGTCAGCTTTATCTTCATTGATTAGTTTGTGAATTATGCAAAGTGTTTTAAGTTGCACTCTCTGCTCTATTGGTAACCAGTGTAGTTCGGCCAGTGTTTGAGTTATGTGGTCTCTTTTGCTCTTGCCAGTGAGTATTCTGGTGGCAGAGTTTTGTAGGACTTGTAGTGGTCTTATTGTTGAGTAAGGTAATCCCAGAAACTGTATATCCCAAGTTACACTACCCCTTTTTTAGCCATTCCCTATATTTATTCACATTATTTTGACGAGTTATTGTTGTCTATGTAATATTTATTTATGTTCTTATGTTCAGAAACTCTGTTTATTGTAACGCCTTAACCGCGACAGTTTTGTTCTATGGAAACCGACCTGATTTGATACTTGTATTGAGAAGGTCGGTATATAAAAATCCTAAATAAATAAATAAATAAATAGTGTATTACAGTAGTCTGTACTTGAGAATATAAGTGCTTGGAGGACTGTCCTGAAGTGTTTCTGGGTTAGTAGCGGTTTCAGCCTCCTGAGGACCATAAGTTTGGCGTAGCCTTCTCTGACTTTCAGTGATATGTGGTGTTTAAGGCTCAGTTCTGTGTCAATTATTACTCCTAGGTTTTGAGCTTTCTCGGCTATATCCACTTTCTGACCATTTTTGAGTTTGCTAAAGTTTTGAATCAATTCCATGTTTTTCCGTTCTAGGTGTATAAACTCCTTTTTTCAATGTTTATCACTAGCACCATTTTGCTTAGTAATTGCTTAATTATGTCTAGGTACATCATTGCTAGGTTTAGTGTTTTTTCAATTGTTTCATCCATGGGCAAGATTAGTTGAATGTTGTCTGCGTAGATATAGTGTGTGATACCAAGTCCTGCTAGGAGGTGGCATAGAGGTAACATATAGATGTTAAATAGTGTCGCAGATAGTGCTGAGCCCTGAGGTACTCCTGTCTTTAGCTTGATTTTGTCTGATGTCATGTTTTTTATCTGTACTTGAATAAATCTATTGTTTAGGTAGGATCTGAACCAGTCCAATGTTTTGTTTTGCAAACCTATTTCTTCTCGCCTTTTTACAAGTATGGAGTGGTTTACTGTGTTGAACGCTGCTGATAAATCCAATATCATTATGTAGTGTTTATCACTATCAAATCCTTGTAAGTACATTATCTGTGAGAGAGATCAGCAGTGTCTCAGTGCTGTAGTGTTTTCTAAAGCCATGTTGTGAGGGATAAAGTATGTTATTGTTTTCCAGGTGTTCAGCTAGTTGTTTCTGTACCATTTTTTCTATTAATTTAGTAGAGATGTGAATCGTGTCCTCGATCGTCTTAACGATCGATTTCGGCTGGGAGGGGGAGGGAATCGTATCGTCGCCGTTTGGGTGTTTAGAGCATCGTTAAAATCGTGAACCGGCACACTAAAACCCCCTAAAACCCCCCCCCGACCCTTTAAATTAAATCCCCCACCCTCCCCAAATGCCTTAAATTACCTGGGGGTCCAGCGGCACACTAAAATCCCCTAAAACCCACCCCCGGCACACTAAAACCCACCCTGACCCTTTAAATTAAATCCCCCACCCCAAATGCCTTAAATTACCTGGGGGTCCGTAGCGGCGGTCCGTAGCTTAAATTACCCCCGGGTCCGTAGCTAAATCGGGGGAAGGGGAGAGCAGGAAATCCGGCACACTAAATCGTGGTGTCTTCAGCCGGCGCCATTTTGCAAAATGGCCGCCGCAAAATGGCGGCGGCCATAGACCAATACGATTCGACGCAGGAGGTCGTTCCGGACCCCCGCTGGACTTTTGGCAAGTCTTGTGGGGGTCAGGAGGCCCCCCCAAGCTGGCCAAAAGTTCCTGGGGGTCCAGCAGGGGCCCTGGAGCGATCTCCTGCCGCAAATCGTTTCCGTTCGGAAAATGGCGCCGGCCATACGCGTATGGCCGGCGCCATTTTCCGTACAGAAGGAGATCGACTGCAGGAGGTCGTTCAGCGAGGGTTCGCTGAACGACCTCCTGCAGTCGATCTCCTGCCGGCGCCATTTTTCCGTACGGAAACAATTCGCGGCAGGAGATCGCTCCAGGGCCCCCGCTGGACCCCCAGGAACTTTTGGCCAGCTTGGGGGGGCCTCCTGACCCCCACAAGACTTGCCAAAAGTCCAGCGGGGGTCCGGAACGACCTCCTGCGTCGAATCGTATTGGTCTATGGCCGCCGCCATTTTGCGGCGGCCATTTTGCAAATGGCGCCGGCTGGAAGACACCACGATTTAGTGTGCCGGATTTCCTGCTCTCCCCCTTCCCCCGATTTAGCTACGGACCCGGGGGTAATTTAAGCTACGGACCGCCGCTACGGACCCCCAGGTAATTTAAGGCATTTGGGGTGGGGGATTTAATTTAAAGGGTCGGGGTGGGTTTTAGGGGATTTTAGTGTGCCGGGGGTGGATTTTAGGGTGTTTTAGTGTGCCGCTGGACCCCCAGGTAATTTAAGGCATTTGGGGGGGGGGTTTTGGGAGGGTGGGGGATTTAATTTAAAGGGTCGGGGGGGGGTTTTAGGGGGTTTTAGTGTGCCGGTTTTCCTGCCCTCCCCCTTCCCCCGATTTACGATTTTTTGACGATAAATCGGGGGAATTGGTATTGTATCATGGCCCTAACGATTTTTGACGATTTAAAATATATCAGACAATATTTTAAATCGTCAAAAAACGATTCACATCCCGATAATTTAGCAAGGAGGGGTAGATTTGAAACTGGCTGTAGTTATTTAAAATATTTGGGTCACAGTTCTTTTTCTTTAGTAGTGGTTTGATTATTGCACCTTTTAGAATATCTGGCATTATTCCATCGTTAAGTGATAGGTTGATGATTTTGGCTATTGTATGGGAGGCTATGTCGGCAAGTTTTTTTATATCCATAGTAGGTATGGTATGTATTTTATGTGGGGCAGGGTTTAAGGTTTTTTTTTTTATCATGGATTCAACTTCAATGTTGGATACTTCATCAAAGATGGACCATTGTGTCACATCTCTTTTGATCATTTTGATTTCCGGTTTTGTTGAGTTAGGGATCTTATTTCTAAGGTTTCTGATTTTGTCTGAAAAAAAGTTTGCTATTTCATTACATTTGTTCTCTAGTGGGGTTTGGGGTGCCTCGGTTTTGCGTTCGTCAGGTTTTTTACAATGTTAAATAACAATCTTGAGTTGTTTGCAATTTTTTCAATTTTTGTGCTGAAGAATAATTTTTTTGCATCAAGAATTACTTTTTTGTAATAAGCTAGTTGCTTCCTGAATTTAGTCATACTTTCTGAGGATTTACATTTAATCCATTCTTTTTCTCAGAGTTCGTTTGACCTCCTTTATCTTCTCGTTTTACCATGTAAGCAGCTTTTAAAATATGGCGGGAGCATACAAGTCCTACATGCGTGCACATCTTCCAATTTTGGTGCATACAGGGCTTTTAAATTTCACTGCTACGTATTTGAGAATATGTGAGATATTTGATAGAGAGATTACATGCATATAGAAAGTGTTTGGAATGCAACTGCAAATATGTGAGGCATGAATAAATGAAAGAGAAACAATCTAGTGCAGAGGTTCCCACACCTGTCCTGGGGGATCCCCAGCTGGTCAGCTTTTTAAGGATGTCCACAAGGAATATGCATGAACCACTGATCTAGTGTTTTCTGAAATAATCTAGAGTATATCATAGAATTTCATCTGTCACATGCACATCTTTTTCATAATTTTAGTATTAAATTATGATGATGTGCATGCTAGAGATGAAATTCTAAGAATTTGGCATATCTAAGAGGTTCTAAAAAGCTGAGTGCCACAATCCCATAGAGAAAAGTAGCACTGTCCTTTAAACATCCAGTGTTAAAAATAGGGGAATGTTTAACATTATCTGTTATTTTATTCATTTATTCAATTTATATTCCACCTTTCAGGCACTTCAAAGCAGATTACATTCAGGTATGGTAAGTATTTCCCTGTCCCCATAGGGTTCACAATCTAAATTTGTACTCAAGACAAAAGTGACTTGACCAAGGTCTAAAATTATAACTGTAAAGGGGTAGATGCTACTTTCACTAGCTGTGCTCTTCCCAATGGAGAAGATATTGTGATATTTTTAGATTTATATTCCACTTTTCACTTTTTTTTTAGCACTTCAATGTGGATTACACATTCAGGTACTGTAGGTATTTCCCGATCCCCGGAGGGCTTACAATCTAAGCTTGTACCTGAGATAATGGAGGGTAAAGTGACTTGCCCAAGGTCTCAAGGAGCCAACAGCAGGACTCGAACCCTGGTCTCCTGGTTCGTAGCCCACTGCTCTAACCACTAGGCTACGCCTCCACTTCAGCTTATAGTGATTTGGACTAAGCTGCTGGCTATGGTAAACAGGAGTGGCTATAATGGTGCAGTCCTGGGTTTGAGCAGCCCCAAGATCATTCTAGTCAGGCATTGGGGAAAGAAAGAAGTTCAGTCTCCCATCTCCCTTGATAATGTGGCATTTGGGGTAAAACCTGCCTTTGCTCCTGTTGCTCCATAGACTATAGTAGGTATACCCACTATATCAACACCACTACTATATCTGTGGTGGTGGTGTTGATACTGCTCTAGAAGTAATCGTTCCTGTGGAATCTAACAGTAGGGTGGAGAGTATCCCTGCTCTGAGGGAATAAACCTCTCACACTGGGCCCTACCTACCTTTCTATGGGAGAAAAGAGACTCTGATCCTAATTCATGGTGAACAAAGACCTACACAGGAACAGCAAAAAGTGTGTGTAAGGTAGCTGTCCAGAGGTAACCATTCAGTGTGGTAAGTGAGGAGGGATCTGCCCATCTAGTGCTCTGTTACAGTGATCCAGGAATCCAAAGAGCCTAAGAGGAGAAAAGAAGAAAAGTGTGGAGGAGAGAGTCCATGTCTTCCAAGTATAAAAAAGGCTCCTTGAGCATCACAGACCACAGCATCAATCCAAGGGAGTCTTTAAACACCAGAAAGAGGAGTGAGGATCCCAAGAAAGTTAAGAACCTAAGAACATAAGAAATTGCCATACTGGGTCAGACCAAGGGTCCATCAAGCCCAGCATCCTGTTTCCAACAGTGGCCAATCCAGGTCATAAGAACCTGGCAAGTACCCAAAAACTAAGTCTATTCCATGTAACCATTGCTAATGGCAGTGGCTATTCTCTAAGTGAACTTAATAGCAGGTAATGGACTTCTCCTCCAAGAACTTATCCAATCCTTTTTTAAACACAGCTATACTAACTGCACGAACCACATTCTCTGGCAACAAATTCCAGAGTTTAATTGTGCGTTGAGTAAAAAAGAACTTTCTCCGATTAGTTTTAAATGTGCCCCATGCTAACTTCATGGAGTGTCCCCTAGTCCTTCTACTATCCAAAAGAGTAAATAACCGATTCACATCTACCCGTTCTAGACCTCTCATGATTTTAAACACCTCTATCATATCCCCCCTCAGTCGTCTCTTCTCCAAGCTGAAAAGTCCTAACCTCTTTAGTCTATCCTCATAGGGGAGTTGTTCCATTCCCCTTATCATTTTGGTAGCCCTTCTCTGTACCTTCTCCATCGCAATTATATCTTTTTTGAGATGCGGCGACCAGAATTGTACACAGTATTCAAGGCGCGGTCTCACCATGGAGCGATATAGAGGCATTATGACATTTTCCGTTTTATTCACCATTCCCTTTCTAATAATTCCCAACATTCTGTTTGCTTTTTTTGACTGCCGCAGCACACTGTACCGACGATTTCAATGTGTTATCCACTATGACACCTAGATCTCTTTCTTGGGTTGTAGCACCTAATGTGGAACCCAACATTGTGTAATTATAGCTTTTTCACCTATTGATATCTCAGTACTTATATTTGGATTCTTTTCATGACAAGATTGTAAATTGCCACTTTGTTTATATAATATTTGTCAGTAAAGACATTTTTAGAACACCATAACTTTATCAAGTGTCTCCTTTCTCTCACAATAGGGCCCTGAAGGTTAATCTTCCTTCACCCATTTTTCAGAGAATCCACACCAAGCTTGCAGGACTAAGCCTTGTACTGAGTGTGCCCCCTCGGCCAGACACTCGCATCAGGAAGGGGGTACTATATATAAATGTTCAAAACATGTCAAAATTACTCCTATAGGAAGAAATGGGAACCATGCCACTGTTCTACTGCTCTAACCCAGATTTAAGGCAGCATGGCACAAGACTTAATAGATTAAGACTCTTGAACTCCCAATATGTTTGGGTAATTAGGTCTTTATATATAAGTGGATAAGCACAGTGTAGAGTATTAATGAAGCCTCTATAATAGTACCTCTGAGTATTTCTTTATAGCTCTTGATGGTCTCTATTTTGCCAAATATCTCCCAGATGTGTGCTTTTCTGTAAGTTATTATTGTTTTGCCATTATTTGGGTGACATCATCAGGATGGAGCCCAATCACGGAACACTTTTGTCAAAGTTTCTAGAACTTTGGCTGGCACACTGAGCATGCCCAGCATGCCACCAA
Organism: Rhinatrema bivittatum; assembly: GCF_901001135.1. Taxonomy (NCBI): domain Eukaryota; kingdom Metazoa; phylum Chordata; class Amphibia; order Gymnophiona; family Rhinatrematidae; genus Rhinatrema; species Rhinatrema bivittatum. The sequence continues at coordinate 754,933,513 of NC_042616.1, forward strand.
CCCTGCATCCAGTAGGGGTCCCCCTTCAGTCTCATTTGTAGCAAAAATATGAGCGAAAAATAAAATAATAAAACATAAGTGAACCCAACGCTGTGGGGTGGCGGGCGGGTTTCGTGAGGACTAACATCCTGCTGTCCTGGGAAAACCCCTGTTACAGGTAAGCAACTCTGCTTTCTCCCAGGACAAGCAGGATGGTAGTCCTCACATATGGGTGGAATAGCGAGTATAGGATGCCCGAGTAAGCAAACCAAAAGCATCCAATGACATGCAACAGGCACAACAACAGGGGTGGTTTTGGGTAGGAGGGCAGCCTGAGTTTCACAGTGGGTCGCAGGAAGGAAGTTGGGTTACTAAACTGGAAACAAATTATGTAGGACAGACTGGCCAAAGATGGAATCCTGCCAGCCAGCCTTGTCAAGACAATAATGAGCTGCAAAGGTGTGGAGGGAACTCCACATGGCAGCTCTGCAGAAGTCAGCAAAAGGTACAGAACGGAGGTGCACTACTGACGTTGCCATGGCTCTTACTGAACGTGCTTTTATGTGTTCCTGTAGCGGAAGGCCTGGTTGTTGGTAGCAGAAAGAAATGCAGTCCGCCAGCCAAGTGGACAGGGTCTGCTTGCCCACTGGAATTCCTAATCTGGTTTTATCGAAGGAGACAAACAATTGGGTGGACTTCCTATGGGCTGTAGTACAGTCCAAATAAAAGGCTAGCTCACGTTTACACTCCAAGGAATGCAGAGCCTGCTCACCTGGATGTGAGTGAGGCCTTGGAAAAAAGGTAGGAACTATCATAGACTGATTTAAGTGGAAATCAGAAACTACCTTTGGTAGGAATTTAGGGTGAGTGCGGAGTACCACACGATTGTGAAGAAATTTGGTATACGGTGGGTATGTTACTAGCGTTTGTAACTCACTGACTCTGCGAGCTGATGTTATAGTAACTAGAAAGATCACTTTCCAAGTGAGATGTCGAAGCTTGCAGGAGTGCAGTGGCTCAAAAGGAGGTCGCATGAGCCATGCTAGCATAACATTAAGGTCCCATGCTGGAACCTGAGGATGCAGTGGAGGCTTCAGCTGTAGCAAGCCTCTCATAAAGCACCCCACAAGGAGTTGTGTCGATATCGGAGCATCTCCTATGCCTTTGTGAAAGCAGCAATGGTGCTGACTTGCACTCGGATGGAGGAAGTTCGTAGACCAGACTCCGAAAGGTGCCAGAGGTAGTCCAGGAACCTTGTTGTGGGACAGGAAAAGGGATCTAATTCCTTTGCTGTGCACCAAAAGGAAAATCTCTTCCATTTGGAACGATAAGATTTCCTAGAAGGCTTTCATGAAGCTACAAGTACCTGGGACGCATTGTCAGAAAGGTTAAGGGATAGTAGTATCAACCTTTCAACATCCATGCTGTTAGAACCAGAGAGTGGAAGTTCGGATGACGCAATGATCCGTTGTTCTGTGTTATCAGAGTTGGATCTGTGCCTAGGTGAATTGGTTGTCGGATTGAGAGGTTGCATAGGATGGGAAACCAAACCTGTCGTGGCCAGTGAGGGGCTATGAGGATTGTTATGCCCCGGTCCTGCCGTAACTTCACGAGAGTCTTGCTGATGAGTGGAAGTGGAGGGTAGGCATATAGAAGACCCATTGACCACGAGTGGGCAATGGCATCTCGTGGCGGTGTCTTGTGGCTGCTGTGTAGAGAGTAGAAATTGTCTACTTTGTGGTTGTGAATTGACGCAAAGAGGTCTATGTGCAGGCGGCCCTACTGGTGGAATATCTTGTGTGCTACAGTGGGATCTAGGGATCATTCGTGGGAATGAAACGTCCAGCTGAGATTGTCCACACCTGCCAGGTAGGTTGCTCTCAGTAGCATGGAGTGGGAGAGAGCCCAGGCCCAGATCTGCACTGCCTCCTGGCATAGCAGGTAAGAGCTTGTGCCCCCTTGTTTGTAGAGGTACTACATCGGTACCTGGTTGTCCGTTTGAATCAGGATTACGTTGTTGGAAAGGCAGTCCAGAAAGCAAATAGGGCATATCGTATTGCTCTGAGCTTCAGAAAGTTGAGCTGGTGCTTTGATTCTGCTGTGGTCCAGGTTCCCTGGGTTTTCAGGTTGTTGACATGGGCTCCCCAACCGAGGTTGGAGGCATCTGTGGTTAGTGTAATTTGAGGTTCTGGAGATTGAAAGGGTAGTCCTATGAGAAGAATGAGAAGAAGCTAGTGAGAGACGAAGCTGTTTAGTGATGTGGACAATGTGGGACATATGTTGAGATGACTGGGACCACTAGGTTTTCAAGGTACATTGTGCCACTCTCATGGCTAAGCGAGCCATTGGGATGACATGAACCGTGGACGCCATGTGACATAGTAAGGTTAAGAGATGACTAGCTGTTGTGGTTCTGCGAGTTCGTATTGTTTTGGCCAAGGTGGACAGCGTGTGCTCGAACCCTTGGGAGAAACGCTTTGGCCTGCCTGGTGGCTAAATCTGCCCCGATAAAGGAGAGGGTACACGATGGGGTGAGATTGGACTTGGGATAGTTTATGAGAAACCCCAAGGATTGTAGTAGCTGTAGAGTGAGATGAAGGGAGTGAAGAACCACTTCTTTGGATGGACCTTTTAGCAATCAATCATCCAGATAGGGATAGACGTGGATGCTTTATTGTCTTAGGTAAGCTGCTACTACTGCTAGGCATTTTGTGAACACACGTGGTGCTGATGCTAGGCCGAAGGGCAACACTCAGTATTGGAAATGTCAGTGATCAACTAAGAATCTGAGGTACTTTAGATTGCGTGGTCATATGAGCATATGCCTCCTGAAGATCTAGAGAGCAAAGCTAATCTCTCTTTTGGAGGAGAGGTAGCATGGAGCCCAAGGTTACCATTCTGAATCTTTCCCTGTGTAGATATTTGTTTAGGGCACGTAGATCGAATGCCGCCCGACATTTTGGGAATTAGAAAATAACGGGAGTAGAACCCCTTCCCTCGCTGAACTGTGGGAACTGGTTCTTCAACATTGGACTGGAGGAAGGTTAAAAGTTCCTCCTCGAGAACTGGAGAGTGGTTGGTTATTCTCCACGCAGAATGAGGCGGGGAGTCTGGTGGAAGCATAAGGAAGCTGAGATGCTAACATTGGGCTACTACAGAAAGGACTCATTGGTACGCTGTGATTGTGTGCCATATGTTTGCAAAGTGACATAAACGGCCTCCTACAGGCAAATTTGCTGGAGGTTGGCTGTTGCTCTCTAGAATGGAGTCAAAAACCTGACGCAGGATGCGTTTGCGGAGCTGGTTGGGTCGTGGGAGGTCTGTGTTGCTGAGGTTGACATTTCTGATAGGGTCTGGCTGGGCAAGGCCGAGATGGGGGAGGAGAATACCTACGGGCTTTGTAGGTTTGCCTCCTGGGATCCCTTCTGAACTGTCTTTTAGTGGTGGATAAAAAGTCAGAAGGAACAGTCGAAAGTTGCAGCAAAGTCTTATGATAGTCCTTGAGTTGCACAACTGTTTCTTGTATTTTCTCCCCAAATAAGTGCAAGGAAGGTCTGACAACCTTTCTTGGACTTCTTGACGCAGTCCAACACTTTTAACCTAGCCCATCGTCTGGCATTTATGCCTGCTGTGGACACTCTTGAGGCGGTGTCAAAGATATCATAGGCAGCTCTCACCTCATGTTTTCCAATGTCAAGGCCTTTCTGGAATATGGAAGTTAAACCCTCTTGAAATTCTTCAGGTAGAGTGTCAGAGAAATCTTGCACTTGCTTCTACAGGTTTCTGGTGTACTGGGTCATGTATAGCTGATAGGCTGATATACGTGCCATCAACATAGACCCTTGAAATACTTTTTGTCTAAAGATTTCTGCTCCTTGCCCAGTGGGCCAGAAGAATGAGGACAGGATCTCTCTGCTTTTTTCTGAGTGGATTCAACCACTACAGAGTGGTGGGGGAGCTGGGATTTTTGGAAACCTGGAACTGATTGGATTAAGTAGGTAGCATCAGTTTTTCTGTTTTCAGGTGGAACTGTAGCTGGGTGTTCCCAGTATGATGCAATCGGTCAAGGAGGACTTCGTGAACTGGGATTGCATTGACTTCTTTTGGGGTATCCACGAATTGGAGAACCTCCAACATCCTGTGTCTGGCTTCCTCTTCAGTTTGCAGCTTAAAGGGAATGGTTTCAGACATTTCCTTTATGAAGCTTGCAAACGAAAGGTCTCCTGGAGGGGAATGCCGTCTCTCCTCAGGAGGTGAAGGTTCTGATGGGATGTCCTCAGAATCCTGAGAATCAGAGGCATCATCAATCCAAGGATCATAAGGCTGGTCTCCTGCACCTTGAGGTTCTTCTGATGGTGGAAGAAGTTCTAATCCAGCTGGATACAGAGGTGGAACCGAAGGAACCGATGGAGGAGGCACAGATGGTACTGGTGCTTTGGATGGATGTCGGGGTGGTATAATACCAGATGGACCCGGAATTGGGTCTGGCATCAACAGGTCACAGTCTTCATCGTTCGATGAGAGCGGAATTGGCGTCGATGGCGGAGGAGGAATCGGCAGCATCGAGGGAATCGAGGGCGTGGGCACCGGTGGAAGTGCACCGATAAGTGTGTCTAATCTTTCCAGTAATGGAACCAACATAGTAGGCATCGGGTCGAGCCTCGGCATGGGAGTCTGTGCCGGTAGCGACTGGAATCCTCTAATTGCTTGGAGAACTGCCTCTTGAACCATCCCGGTTCAATTCCTCCTGGAAGGTTGGTGTAGGTAACACTGCTTCCAGGGTTGGAGGCTCCAGAGGCATTGCCAGAGGGTCCAATATATGTGGAGTCCCGGCACCATTGCTGGTGGTGATCGCCTCGGTGTCCCGGGTCCAGAGGAGGATGGGGGCTCCTCTCCCTGGGACTTCTTCATTGGTGGTTCCATCGACGTCGATGCCAATGCCTTGTCGGTGCTGGCACCGGAGGACGTATCTTTTCGATGCCAATGCTTCTCTCAGTGCTCGGCGCGGTCTTTTTCCGGTGCCGAAGATGAAGAAGTCAGCGCTTTTGAACGGGAGGAACTCTGTGATTGGCGGTCGCTGGTGCCTCGATGGTGCTGAGAAGTGGATGGACAGAGTCGATGATGAAAACGTCTTCCGAGCTGGTGCACTCTTAGCTGGAGTGGATGGGGCTGAATGCTTAGATGAGAACAAATGTTCCATTTTTTCTAAGCGGGCCTGGCGGCCCTTCAGTGTCATTTGGGTGCAACTGGTGCACATTTGAACGTCATAGAAGGCCCCAAACATAAAACGCATACATCATGCAGGTCCGTAATGGACACAGTCCTCGGACATTCGGGGCACTTCCTGAAGCCGGTCGCCATTTTTGAAAAATTAAACCTGGCACGCAGTCTATGGACATCAGGCACCGGTGAGAGTACCGTCGGATACGGACTGCAACGAAGCAGGTAAAAACTTACTGAGGCTAGCGAATGTCGAAGTTCGATGAGGGGGAACCCCTGATAGGTGTAATTCTTTTGAAAAAGTTTGAAAAGTTCCGTGAGGAAAATTGTGAGGAAAATCTCACAGGGCTCCTAATAACCGCGAGGCAACTGCTGTGTGGAAAAAAAGAGACTGAGGGGGAACCCCTACTGGATGCAGGGTTGTTGGCATGCTGGGCATGCTCAGTGTGCCAGTCAAAGTTCTAGAAACTTTGACAAAAGTGTTCCATGATTGGGCTCCATCCTGATGATGTCACCCATATATGAGGACTACCATCCTGCTTTTCCTGGGAGAATCAAGAATTTAGCAAGTTGAATTCTTAAATATGACACAGCTTCAGGTATTAATATACATGTTAATGACATTCAATCACCGTTAACTGATTCCAGTTCCAACCAGTAAACTAGGAATATGGATACTTAATACATTTACAAACCTGTGAGTTAAAAAAAAAAAAACCACCAAAAAAACAAAAACACATTCTGAACTGTTAAAACATTACATACAAATTTAATTGTTTATTATACCTGACAATATTCACCTATGCCTATATATGTATGTTACATGGTTAACAGTAAATAAATGTAATTTTCATGTTCAGTATTTTGATAAACAGTAGAGACCTACAAACTTGGCAGCAGTGCACGAGCTCCTCATAACAAAGATCAATTCTGCAGCACCATTTAAAAGCTTAGTCTAAAAATCCAAGGTGCAGTATTACAAACATTTCTAGGGTAAAAAAGAAAAAAACCTAAATTAAGCATTAGGGAAATGAACAACAGGCATTCGTGCTTAATATTTAAGATTTGGTACAGGATTAAAATATTACTATTTTTAATGTCCTGGTTTTTTAATTAATAAATATAAAACAATATAAAAATATACACCAGCTGATGAAAGGATGCCTTGGAGCATGATTAGAATGTTAAATTTCACTTTCATATGTATGCAGATATGTCTTTAGGGAAAGGATTTCTTGGTAGCTGCGGCTTGTCTTTCGGTAGAAATCCAAACCAGTAAGCTGTTCAATGTCCCGAACTCGGGCAGTGTGCATCTTGAGGAGCTCTTCTACCCATTTTGATTCCTCTTCCAGGTTCTGAAACAAAAATAACAGCTTTCAGGAGGTCTGCTGCATGAATATAGTTCTAGCAGGCAGGCAATCATGCTGAGTTAGCTGCTGAATTCTGGTTTTACCTATATTGAATAACTTATAGGTTATGATCCCTTTCATTGGACCAACACAAAAGTTCAAGACAAACTTTCAAGGCCACACAGGCTTCTTCTGCAAAATTCTTATGTTAGTCCTCTAAAAAGTACCACTACATTTCAAGAATCCATGTTTCTCCAAGACCAATATGGCTAATAGAATTCTGCAGTGGTTGAATAAAACTGTATGTCTCAAGTCATGGCAACATCCAGCACAAAGGGGTTGGCTACTACTAGAAACATATATATAGAGAGGTCGATTTTAAAAGAGTTGCTCATGCAAAAATGCCCACATACGCACATAAGGTGGGTCTCGAGTGAACAATGCGGATTTTAAAAAGCTGCAAAGTACATGTATATATACCCATGCATGCGTCGAAAATAAGAGGGCAGAAAAGGGTAGGGAATGGGCATTCCAGGGAGTGGACAACAGTTACGCTTATAACCCCATACTTTAAAACTGGAAACCGCGGCGCCGGTCGGCTTTTTATCTGCGTAACTTTACTGCTGTTTCAGATTAGGAGCAAGTCTAGAAATCTTGAAATTTAGGGCTTACTGAACAGGGTGAAGGGTATGAGTCAACTAGGGAGCATGCAGGATGAAGAATCAGAGAGATCTTGAAGACCTCAATATTAATTGGGCAAACTGGTGGGCTAATTTGAAATACTGGGTTGTCCCTCATGCAATAATGTTTTAAAATCTACCTACATACGAGCATAAAAGCCGGCAAAGCCCTAGGAAAGATATGCAAGTACATTTTCTCAAGCAATTTCTTAAGATTAGGCACATACTTATGCGCCCAAGTGCACGCACAATTTAAAACTGCAGTGTATCTCTGCTCGCACACCAATATGTGCATGTATGGGCTCATTCCCTCTAGTTTTAAAATTAGCCTGATATATTTTATTTTATTTTTTAAGAGAGCAAAATGCTGAGACAAACCCTGCAGTGAATTCCATTATTTCCTTCTGTTTATTATTTTGTCCAGCTCTTAAAGTGATGCGCATGCCAGCTATTTAACCAATTGCATAGGCTAAATAATCATAGTCCATTATAATAAACTTTCTGCTCCGAAAATAATTCATATCTGATTAGGTGGATGCTTTTAGAAAATAAATTACTCCCACAGAGTGAGACATGTTAGGACTGAAGAGGTTTTCTTATAAACAAGGTTCTTAAAGAAGCAGAAATATGAATACATCAAGATTGTCAGATCCATCTAAGTCTAGTCTATAACTACTGCATAACACTGATCTCTACTTTTACCTACACCTCCCTACTCTTAAGATTCCTCTGTACTATGCATTTTAAAATTCCATTATGGTTTCCCAGCTGTCATTTCTTTTGGGAAGTTGATCCATGCATTGACCATCCTTTAAATGAAAGAAAAAAATGCTTCCTTTCATTACTCCTGAATCTACTCCTTATAGATTCAAATCATGACTCATTTTAATAGAATTTCCATTCCACTGAATCATGCTTGCCTCTAAATGCATCATATGTTTTTGGTATCTGAATATCTTTATCATACCCCTTTAGGTATGCACAATTAGGTCCTCAAGGTGAACCTAAAAGATCTACAAGGCAGAAATTGCACTTTTTTGTAGTGCTCATCTGGATTAAGAAGACAAGAACATAATAAATGATGTGTTCTGTCTCTACCACATGCCAATCTGGGTTGCTTAGAAAGAAGTAACCAGATGCTAATAGGGAAAACAAACTTAGAGCCTCATTCACTATGCTTTTGTCCCAAATACATAGAATGTGAGAAAAACTTTTGGAAAGTAGGCCCTTAGTACCAGATTTTTTCACAAGCATTTACACACGTAAAACTGGGCTTTACATATGTAAATGCACTGTATGCGTATGTGTAAATGGCTTTTGAAAATTGCTTCAATAATGTTACATTTACACATGCAACTTTTGAAAATTCATGTTAAATTGTAACTCCTCTGATGAGAGGAAAAATAACTACTGTTCCCGAAAGTAATTCACCTCGAGCCAAATCTATAATTGGATTGGAGTAACCCTTGTGGTTAAAGCAGTGGGCAGTGAACCAGGAAAGCCGGGGTTCAAATCCTGCTAACACTCTGATACTTTGGGCACGTTATTCCTGCACCTCCTCCCCCATTGACTCAGGTACAAACTTAGGACTTGATTTATTAAAGCTATTCCCTATTTTCTGTCTATGGTTTAATGGGACACAGCCAGCATGGATTTACCCAAGGGAAACCTTCCCTCACAAACCTCCTACATTTTTTTTTTTTAAGGAGTAAATAAGCATGTGGCTAAAGGTGAGCCAGTAGATTTAGTGTATTTGGATTTCCAGAAGGCATTTGACAAAGTCCCCCAGGAGAGTCTCCTAAAAAATAAAAAAGCCATGGGCTAAGAAGCAATGTCCTTTTTTGTATTGCAAACTGGCTAAAAGATCAGAAACAGAGAGTAGAATTAAATAGTCAGTTTTCTCAGTGGACAAAAGTAAACCGTGGCATGTCTCAGGGATCTGTACTTGGACCGGTACTTTTTAATATATTTATAAATGATCTGGAGAGGGGAATGACTAGTGAGGTGATCAGATTTGCATATGATACAAAATTATTTAGAGTTGTTAAATCACAAGCAAATTGTGCTAAATTGCAGGAGGACCTTTCGAGGTTGCTATTTGGATAACCAATCTTCCAAATGAAAATTAATATGTACAAGTGCAAGATGATGCATATACAGAAAAGTAATCTACATTGTAGTTACATGAGATAGGTTCCATAGTAGGAGCTACCACTCAGGAAAAAGATCTAGGTGTCATAGTAAACAATACACTGAAATCATCATCTGTATGATGCGGCAGTCAAAAAAGAAAATAGAATGTTAGAATTATTAGGAAAAGAATGGTGAATAAAACGGAGAATGATAGTACCTATGTACTGTGAGACCATACTTCAGTATTGTGTGCAATTCTGGTGGCCACATCTCCAAAAAAATTATAGTTTCATTGACATTAGTAACATGGGATGTATTTGTTTAAGTATTAGCCAGGTACTGGTAACTTGGATTGGCCAAAGTTGAAAACAGGATGCTGGGCTTGATGGACCATCAAGTCAGACCCAGTATGACAACTTCTTATGTTCTTATGGGAAAAAGGCTTAGTAAATCAGGCCCAGGAACTGTAACTTTTAAATAGCCACTCAGGCATAGATGTATGCACATATGCCAGCTTATGTCATTGGACACGGCCAATTTATAACATACGTGCATAAGTGCATATATTAAAAAATCATATGTACATGCATACATGTTCGCACAATTTTAAATGGACATGCGCATATGGGTGCCAATGCCAGCTCTACCATCTAAGTGGGGGGGATTTTAAAAGCAACACGTGCCAACGCAATAGCCCTTTTCCCCATAGAAACAATGGGAGCACTGAGAGGAAAGGATCACCTTGCTGGTGGCTAAAAAGAATCAGTAAGTACTGCTTGGGGGAATTTTTAGAACTTAAACGTTTTGGGGAGAAGTAAACCATTGTGGTATATTTTTTAGTGTGTTTGTGTATCTGTATTAAATAGCTAGTCAGAAGGCAGGCAAAACCCAGGAGTCTGTGTGCTTGTCTTTCCCTCCCTCCCTGCCACCCACTTCTAGCTCATCCTTTAATTTTTTTTTTAAAGTGTGAAAGTGTCACCTTCATATAAATGAATCTGCCTTTAACTTCAATTCAGAAATCCCCATGCCTTATCAAGAGTTTAATCATTCCCTTTTAGGTCACTACCAGATAAATAGTGAATACACTAATACATTTAAAGGACCCTAATTGTATGCATTCCTACTCCCATAGAAACCTAAACTTAACTAGGAACTGAACAAATTTAAGATGAAGGCAGCAGTCCAGGAGCAAGAGGGCAGCTTCCCAGTGTTTTGCATCGAGTGTCACATGTATGATTTTTTTTTTTACCTGCCAGTGAGAAATTGTATGTGTGCACCCAGTGCAAAGAGCTACTGTCTCCCAGAGAACGAGTCCGAGGCTAGAGTGGCAGATCTGGAGGAGCTGAGGCAGACAGAGAGGTAGATAGATGAGACCTTCAGGGACATAGTAGCCAAGTCCTAATCCCAGTCTGGCAGCTCTCGTGCTACCTTGGAGGAGGAACGTCTCCTAAAGAGAAAGCATCAACCTGGTGCAGCAGGAAATGATCCTGTAGCGAGAACCTGTTCTCCAGGTGGTGTGTTGTCCTCTCGCACGGAGTATGTCTCCCCCAAAACTACTGCCCAGGAGGGAAGGGTTAGGTCAGCCGTCATAGTTGGTGTTTCGATTACTAGGAATGAAGAAACAGCAAGGAAGGCTGTCTAAAAAAGCCGTGAGGGCGACAAAACAGGATTAGCAGCCAGATGTCCAAATAATATCCTTTATTGGGTAGTAACACGAGTAAATGCCCAACTCTGGCCGAGTTTCAACCTCTTACATTGGGGCTACGTCAGGGGCTCAGCTTGAATCGTGTTATGATGAAAATCCAAGTCTTAAAAAAGACTATACAACAAAGGTTATTAGAATGGCTGATTGAACTCTTAATGGCAGCGGTACCTCAGTTTCTCATTTCATAATCAATGCAAGGGTTGCAAATATGCCGGTATTCTTTGATATAGTTATGACAGCGAACACGGGCGGCAGTATGGCTTTCCCTTGTTGACTCAACAAGGGAAAGCCATACTGCCAGAGTTGGGCATTGTTCATTTACTCGTGTTACTACCCAATAAAGGATATTATTTGGACATCTGGCTGCTAATTCTGTTTTGTCGATTACTAGGAATGCAGACAGCTGGGTGGCTGGTGGGCATGAGGATCGCCTGGTAACATGCCTACCTGGCTTAAGGTGGCAGACCTCATGCGTCACCTAGATAGGATTTTAGACAGCTCTGGGGAGGAGCCAGCTGTCATGGCACATGTGGGACCAACACAGGAAAATGTGGGAAGATGTTCTGGAAGCCAAATTTAGGCTCTTAGGTAGAAAGCTAAAACCCAGAACCTTCAGGGTAGCATTATCTGAACTGCTTCCTACTCCATGTGAAGGTCCCCAGAGGCAGGCAGAGCTCCGGAGTCTCAATGTATAGATGAGACAATGGTGCAAAGAAGAGCGATTTAGTTTTATATGGATCTGGGGAACCTTTTGGGGAAGGGGGAGCTTTTCCTGAAGGGATGTGCTCTACCTTAACCAAGCTGCTGGTGTTAACCTTTGAAAAGGAGATAGAGCAGCTTTTAAACTAAATCAAAGGGGAAAGCCAACAGTCACTCAGCAGAGCATGGTTTGAAGGGAGGTATCTTCGAAGGATACTAATGAAGCTTTAGAATTAGGGCATCCCAACAGAGAATCCAATAATAAGAAAAGTAATCCAAGTACCTATAATTAAAGACTCACATGAGCTAAAAGATTCCAATTTATCCCTGCAAATTGAAAAGCAGGATGTTAATACAAACGAAAAACACACTTTGAAATGTTTGTATGCTAATGCCAAAAGTCTAAGAAGTAAGATGAGAGAGTTTATAGTATATAGCAGTGAATGATGACAGACTTAATTGGCATCTCAGAGACATGGTGGAAAGAGGATAACCAATAGGATAGTGCTATACCAGGGTACAAATTATATCGCAGTGATAGAGAGGAGCAACTTGGTGGTGGGGTGGCACTTTATGTCCGGGACTGCAAACAAACTAACAGGATAAAGATCCTGCAAGAGACTAAGGGCCAGATTTTCAAAGGGATATGCGCGTACCCCCCGAAAACCTGGCCCAAACACCCCCTGCGCATGTCGAGCCTATGTTGCATAGGCTTCCGGCGAGCGCAAAGCCCTGGGATGCGCGTAAGTCCTGGGGCTTTCCTGGGGGGGGGGGGCGTTTCAGGGAGCGTGTCGCAATCCTCGCATCATCGGGGGGGGGGGCGTGTTGAGGGGGCGTTACGCGTTCAGCACGTCATCTGGGGGCGGCGCCGCAGGCGTGGTTTTGGCCCAGGGGCATTCCGGAGGCATGGCCGTGGCCTCCGGACCAGCTCCCGGACCGGAACATGGAGCGCGGCAGTGGGCCCGGCGCACGCAAAGTTACGCCTGCTTCGAGCAGGCGTAACTTTCGTGATAGAGGTAGGGCGGGGTGGGTTAGGTAGGGGAAGGGAGGGTGAAGGAAAGTTCCCTCCGAGGCCGCTCCGATTTAGGAGTGGCTTCGGAGGGAACGGAGGCAGGCTGCGTGGCTCGGCGTGCGCAGGCTGCCGATTTTGGGCAGCCTTGCGTGCGCAGACCCCGGATTTTAATGGATATACGCGGCTACGCACGTATCTATTGAAATCCCGCGTACTCTTGTTCGCGCCTGGTGCGCGAACAAAAGTACACATGTGCGCAGATTTATAAAATCTGCCCCTAAATGCACATTCAAATCTTTAGGTGTAGAAATCCCTTGTGTGTTGGGAAAGATTATACTGTCCAAGTGGCCAAAATGATGAGCCAGACAGTGAAATGCTAAGAGAAATTAGAGAAGCTAACCAAATTGGTAGTGCAGTAATAATTTGGGAGATTTCAATTACCCCAATATTGACTGGGTAAGTGAAACATCAGAACTTGCTAGAGAGATAAAGTTCCTGGATGGAATAAATGACAGTTTTATGCAGCAATTAATTAGTTCAGGAACCCATGAGAGAGGGAGCAATTTTAGATCTAATTCTCAGTGGAGTGCAGGATTTGGTGAGAGAGATAATGGTGGTGGGAGCTGCTTGGCAATAGAAATCAATATATAGTCACATTTGAATTAATGACCTGAAGAGGGACAGTAAGTAAATCCACGGCTCTAGCACTAAACTTTCAAAAGGGAAACTTTGAGAAAATGAGAAAAATAGCAAAAATTAAAAAATAAAAATAAACCCTGAAAGGTGCAGCTACAAAAGTTAAGAGTGTGCAACAGGCGTGGAAATTGTTATTCCACACTAAGAAAGGTGGAAGGAAGGTCAAATGATTTCCGGCATGGCTAAAAAATGAGTTGAAAGAGGCTATTTTAGCCAAAAGATCTTCATTCAAAAACTGGAGGAAGGATCCATCAGAAGAAAATAGGATAAAGCATAAGCACTGGCAAGTTAAATGTAAGACACTGATAAGACAGGCTAAGAGAGAATTTGAAAAAAAGTTGGCCGTAGAGGCAAAAACTTATAATAAAAACTTTAAAAAATATATCCATAAGAGAAAGCCTGTGAGGAAGTCTGTTGGACCATTAGATGCTTATGGGGTTAAAGGGGCCATAGCTGAAACACTAAACAAATTATTTCCTTCAGTGTTTACTGAAGAGGATGTTGTTGAGATACCTGTTCCGAGAATGGTTTTAAAGGGTGACAATTCAGATGAACCGAACCAACTCACTGTGAACCTGGAAGATGTGGTAAACCAGATTGACAAACTGATGAGTAGTAAATTACCTGGAAGAACTAAAAAATGAAATTTCAAACCTATTTCAATTAATTTATAACCTATCATTAAAATCATCCATTGTATCTGAAGATTGAAAGTTGCCTAATGTAACTCCAATATTTAAAAAGGGTGCCTGTCTTCAGTGCTGGGAAAAAATTGTGGAAACTGTTAAAGAATAAAATTACAGAACATTTAGATAGACATGATTTAATGGGATCCAGCCAGCATGGATTTACCCACAGCAAGTCTTGCCTCACAAATGTCCTACATTTTTTTGAAGGGGTGAATAAACATGTGGACAAAAGTGAACCAGTAGATGTGGTGTATTTGGATTTTCAGAAGGCGTTCGACAAAGTCCACATGAGAGATTTCTAAGAAAACTAAATTGTCATGGCATAGGACGTGATGTCCTTTTATGGATTTCAAACTGGTTAAAAGATAGGAAACAGAGAATAGGATTAGATGGTCTGTTTTCACAGTGGAAAAAGGTAAAACAGTGCAGTGACTCAGGGATCTGTATTTGCACCGGTGCTTTTTAATATATTTATAAATGATCTGAAAAGGGATAAAATCAGTGAGGTGATCAAATTTGCAGATGACACAAAATTAAGCAGAGTAGTTAAACCTCAAGCATATTGCGATAAATTGCAGGAGGACCAAGTGAGACTGGAAAACTGGGCTTCCAAATGGCAGATGAAATTTAACGTGGACAAGTTCAAGGTGATGCATATATTGAAAAAATAGCCCTTGCTGTAGTTACACAATTTAGGTTCTATCTTAAGAGCTACCACCCAGGAAAGATACTATGTATTATCTACTGACTAGGTTTTCAGTAGATAATAGATTGAAATCATCAGCTCAGTGTGCTGTGGAGGTCAAAAAAGCAAACAATGTTAGGAATTATTAGGAATGGAATGGCAAATAAAACAGTGGATGTCATAATGCCTCTGTATCGCTCCATGGTGAGACTGCACCTTGAACACTGTATGCAATTCTAGTCGCCACATCTTAAAAAAGATATAGTTGACCTGGAGAAAGGGCAGAGAAGGGCGACCAAAATGATAAGGGGCATGGAACTGATCCCTTATGAGGAAAGGCTAAATTAATTAGGGCTGTTCCGTTTGGAGAAGAGACAACTGAAGGGGGATATGATAGAGGTCTGCAAAATCATGAAGAAATTAATGTAAATCAGTTATTTACTCTCTCAGTTAATAGGACTAGAGGGCACTCCATATAGTTAGCAAGTAGCTCATTTAAAACAAATCAAAGAAAATTATTTTTCACTCAGCACATAGTTAAGCTCTGGAATTCATTGCAACAGGATATAGTTATGGGTTTAAAAAAATGTTTGGATAAGGAAAAATCCATAAATTGCTATTCATTAGTAAGCAATAGTAGCTTGATATCTATTTAATGTTTTAGTACTTGCCAGGTACTGGTGACTTGGATTGGCCACTATTGGAAATGCTGGGCTTGATAGACCCTTGGTCTGACCCAGTATGGCATATCTTACATTCTTATGTTCTTAAACATAGAAATGATGACAGAAAAGGACTAAATGGTCCATCCAGTCTGACCAGCAAGTTTATAGTAGTATCTGCTGCACCATGTAGGTTACCCCCATGCTTATCAGTTTCCCAGACTGTAAAAATCAGGGCCCTCGTTGGTTGCTGTTTGAATCCAATTCCCTATTATGCTTTACCATTGAAGCAGAGAACAATGCTGGATTTGCGTCAGAGTTTAAGGCTTATTGGTTAAGGGTAGTAACCGCCGCATCAGCAACTTACCCCCATACTTGTTTCTCCAGACTGTAAAAGTCAGGACCTTCGTTGGTTGCTGGTCAAATCCAATTCATCTTTTCCCCCTGCCGTTGAAGCATATAGCTATGATGGAGTTAAACCAAAAGTATGGGGGTAACTGCCACACCAGCAAGTTAACCCTAAGCATTTTTTCTTCATTTCCATCCTCTAGCCTTTACAGATCCACAGGGGTACATTTTAAAAAACAGCGCGTGCACGTACTTTTGTTCGTGCACCAGGCACAAACAAAAGTATGCTGGATTTTATAAGATATGCGCGTATCTTATAAAATCCAGGGTCGGTGCGCACAAGGGGGTGCACATTTGTGCAACTTGCGCACACCGAGCCCTGCGCGCGCTGCCCGTTCCCTCTGAGGCTGCTCTGAAATCGGAGCGGCCTCGGAGGGAACTTTCCTTCCGCCTCCCCCACCTCCCCCTATCTAACCCACCCCCCAGCCCTACCTAAATCCCCCTACTAACCTTTATCCGCGAAGTTACGCCTGCCGGCTGACTGCTGCCGTGACAGGCCCCGACACAGGCCGCTGTGTCGGGGCCCTCGGCCATGCCCCTGGACCGCCCACACGCCCCCGAGTGGACACCACACCCCCGACTGCCCCTTTTTGCAAGCCCCGTGACTTACGCACGTCCCGGGGCTTGCGCGCGCTGCCGAGCCTATGCAAAATAGGCTCTGCGCGTGCAGGGGAGTTTTAAAAGGGTTACGCGCGTAACCCTTTTAAAATCCGGCCCACAGTGTTTATCCCATGCCCCTTTGAATTCTTTCAATGTTTGTATCTTCACCACCTCCTCTGGAAGGGTACTCCAGGCATCTAACCACCTTCTCCATGAAGAAATATTTCCCGACATTGGGTCTGAGTCATCCTCCCTAGAATTTCATTTCATGATCCACTAGTTCTACTGATTTCTTTCCAAAGGAAAGGTTTTTTTGAATGTGCATCATCAAAAACTTTCAGGTATCTGAAGGTCTGTATAATATCTACCTTGCACCTCCTCTCTTCCAGGGTATACATATTCAGATCCTTCAGCCTCTCCTCATAGGTCTTTCTCATACAGACCCCACACCATTTTGGTCACTCCTCTCTGGACCACCTCCATCCCATCAAGGACATTATCACCTCTTTTTTCTTTCTGGTTATTCATCTCTCTATGCAGCCCAGCATTTTTCTGTCTTTAGTTATCATCTTGTCACATTAAGATTTGAATCAGACACTATTACTCCAAGATCCTTCTCTTGGTTCATGCACTTCAATTTTTCTCCCCCCATCACATACTGCTCTTTTGGATTACCGCACTCCAGATGCAATGCACTTCTTGGCATTGAATCGCAGCTGCCAAATCTTCGACCACTCTTCCAGCTTTCTTAAATCCCTTTTCATTCTCTCTACACCTTCAGGTGTGTCCACTCTATTGTAGATCTTAGTATCAACCACAAATAGACAAATTTTACCTTATACACCTTCCACAATCTCCCTCACCAAGATATTGACCAGAACTGGTGCCAAGACTGAACCATGTGCACTCCACTTAACACAGTTTTCTCTTCAGAGTAGGTTCCATTTACCATTACACTCTGTCTCCTATCAGTCAACCACTTTGTAATCCATGCCATCATCTTGGCACTCACTCGCAAGCTTCTCATTTTATTCACAAGCCTCCATGCAGAACCATATCAAATGCTTTGCTGAAATCCAAGTAGATCACATCAAGTGCTCTTCCTCTATCCAATTCTCTAGTCAACCAATCAAAAAAAAAAAATCAGATTTGTCTGACAGGACCTTCCCCTGGTGATTCCATGCTGTCTCGGGTCCAGCAACCCACTAGATTGTAGATAGTTTGTTATCCTTTCCTTTAGCAGATTCTTCATTAATTTTCCCACTACGGAGGCAAGGCTATTTGGCCTGTAGTTTGCAGGCTCTTCTCTGCTACCACTCTTGTAAAGCAGCACCACTCACATTTCCAGGAGTCTGTTGAACAGTTCCTTCAGCGGACCCGCCAGCACATCTCTGAGCTCTTTCAGTATCCTGGGATGTATCTCATCCGGCGCCATAGCCTTGTCCACTTTCAGTTTTCCTAGCCCCTCCCATACATTCTGTTCTGTAAATGGAGTTTCATCTATTCCATCCCCATCTATGGTTTTGTTAACCAGCAATGGTCCTTCTCCAGGGTCTTCTATAGTGAATACCAAATTGAAGTATTTGTTTAATATATCTGTCATTTCTTTGTCACTCTCTATACATTGCTGCTTGTCACCTTTCAATTTCACTATACCACTTCTCACCTTCCTTCTTTCACTGATATATCTGAAAAATGTTTTGTCACCTCGCTCTACCTCTTTGGCCATCCTTTCTTCTGCTTGACTTTTTGCTTTCCTTATTTCTTTCTTTGTCTCCCTCAGTTTTAACAGATATTCTTCCCTATGTTTCTTTTTTTGGAATCCTTTATACTTCTTGAATGCTATTCTTTTCACCTTTATTTTTTCAGCCACCTCCTTAGAGAACCAAATCAGTTTCTTTTTTCTCTTACTCTTGTTTACTTTTCTAACATATAGATTTGTTGCCTTTGTAATAGTTCCTTTTAGCTTGGCCCAATCACCCATTTTCTCCCAGTCTTTCAGTTCTTCCTCCATGTACGTCCCCATTTTGACAAAGTCCATATTTTTGAAATACACTCAGGTCTTCGTTGATTTCTCTGTGTCCTATTCACAAAATTGAACCATACTGTGATGATCACTGCTATTCGGGTGAGCCTGTACCTGAACATTAGACACATCACCATTAGTGAGTACCAGATCGAGTATTACACCCTCTTTTCATGGGTTCCATTACCATTTGTTTGAGCAGAGTCCCTTGAAGGGCATCCACTGTCTCTCTACTTCTCAGATTCCGCAGAAGGGATACTCCAATTCACAACCAGCAGATTAAAATCTCCAGATTGCCCAATTAACAGATCAGACTTCCTAACCCCTGCTGTTAATTAGCCTCCCTTTTACCCTTTTCACCCTGACCCTTAAAAATCCCGCTCACTTGCCTAGTTTTTTAAATGTTTATCCTTACACTTCATCCATAGTATAAGTAAAGTTATGCGATAGGGGACACCGGTGTACACTTGTGTGTGTAAATACTTACACACACATTTCAAATTTATTTCCCAGAAAGCCCATGACCCACCCAGACCCCATCCCTTTTTTAGCTTTTTGATTTGTGTGTGTAGCAGGAGATATGAACGTACTTGCGTGCTTTTTAAAATCCATACAATGCTCGCCAGCCTGATAGATGCGCTTATCTCCCAGCTTTGGCGTGCGTTGAGCTTTTTTAATTCACCTATTAGATTGTAAGCTCTCTGGAACTACAAGGTAACTCCCTTGAGCTACGAAAGAGAAACCATGAGCTAAATCTAAAATAAAATACATTTCCAGCTTCTGGCAATAAGAGGTTGCATTTCCCAAGACTTCTTGGCTAACAGATGTTCACAGACCTGTCCTCAAGGGAAAAAAAATCTTAAATTTGTTTTAAATCTGCTGCCAGTAAGTTTCAGAGTGTCCCCTAATCCTAGTACTATTGTAAAGGGTAAATAACTGTTCCTTATTTACTTGTTCCACACCACTCATGATTTTCTAAACTTCTATCATATCCACTGACAGTAATTTCTTCTCTAAGCTGAAAAGCTCCAACTTGTTCAGCCTTTCTTCATAAGGTAGCCATTCCATCTCCTTTACCATTTTTAATGCCATTTCTGTACTTTTTTCTAGTTCTGCTAAATCTCATTGAGATTGCACAACCAGAACTGTATATAATACTAAAAATGCAGTTGCACCATGGATCAGTACAGAGTCATTATGATATTCTCAGTTTTTTTCTCTATTTCTTTCTGAATAATTCTTACCATTCTACTTGCCTTTTTTTTTTTTTTTTTTTTTTAATTGCTGCTGCACACTGAGCTGAGGATTTAATGGGTTATCTGCCATGACTCCAAAGTTATTTTCCTGAATGGTAATTCCACAGTGGAACCCAGCACTGTGTACATAGGGAGAGCAATTTTCGAAATCCATCCACCTGTGTAAATTTGCTTTCCAAAAACTGCCTACCCTGTATGTGAGTGAAAGTGCATTTTTGTGGAGGAGCTCCTGGCACAGGACTGGGTCGGGGGATCCATCAATGTGCAAAGGTTTGGACTTTCATAATGATGCGCACTGCTTTGGATGGAAAAAATATCCACGCAAATGCAAATCTCTGCGGGTAATTTTCCATGGGTACTTTCTCTTTGAAAATGGTGCAAAACCATCCACCTGTTGAACAGTTTTGAAAATTGCCTTCATAGCTGAGATAATTTTTTTCCTACATGTACTAAAGTTCTCCAGCAATTCCTCACAGTATACTTGTTTTTGACTACTTTGAATAACTGTCTGTCATCCACAATCTTGATAACCTCTTCCTCCATTTCCAGATCTTTAATGAATATGTTAAAATATTTGTCCCAGGCTAGGCTAGAGGAATTGATGGGCCACCCTATTCCCTCATCAGCTTTTATCTTTGTTTCTCTGGAAAAAAGAAAGGGGAGATATAGAGAACACCCTGTTTGTGCTTAAAGTCTAGGATAGAGTCTATAAGTTGCTTAAAATGTTCTGTATTTCTACTTCCTACACTCCATTGGTAGTACAGTGTTTCATCAGAGATATGGTCAGCTTGATCTGGAAATCCTTTGATGAGGATCAGGGTACTCATCATTCTCAGTTGTTTATGGATGGGAATTTTGCAGCAATGGAAAATGTCAGTAGGCTGATAGGAGGGTCCCTTTGCCTGCTACATATTTTCATTTGAGGGGCAGGAAGGAGGGGGTTGGGGATATTGTTGAATTGCAGGAGAGCAGTTATCTACATAGGGACAGCTTCTTTGTTTGAATGGGTAGCAGAAGGGGTTAAGGAAAAGAATGCAGGATCACTAGCTTGTGGTTTTTTTTTGTTTTTTTTTGAAGAGTACTTAGCCATTTAGTACTTGATTTTCAGCACTAATCTTTAAGTTTAGCCAGGGAGAATCCAGCCATACTAAATCTAACCAGTCAAATGTGATCGACTAGATTGAAGTGAATATTTATGTGAATACCTAGCCTATTAGGTTCAGCTGAATATTCTCCTAAAGATAAGTATCTAAAATTAGTTGGTTATTTTATCCACTCAGCGGTTCTTTGAATATATGCTCCTTGGTAAATTAGAGGCAAAAGTTGACTTTCAAGTGCATATTAATGAGAACTTGAGTAAGAAGCTGGAAGTTTTAGAGCAGCAAACTAGTTTTTTTACAGTCTTAAGGTAGCTTTGGATAAGGATAATATCTTAAATAAAGAAGCTGAAAATTAGGAAGAAACAAACCCTGAAATCCCAAAATTTAAGAACTTAATTTCCCTATGGTAAAATCTAGAAGTGTTCAAAAATATCTATTGGAATATTTGCAGGTTCCTATATTCAAAGTTCATTATTCACTGATTCAATCAGTGGTAGAATATGGCAAATCTCAATACTGAAATTTAACACAAGATTTAGAGATTTCATTAGAACTTATAATGGATACTATTGGTTACCTTTCCATTGAAATTGAAAAAGGAGCTGGTTATACCATTGTTTTTCTAGAATTTATCCAAGAATTTAATGACCTTCAAAGTCATCCTCTATCATGCTGTTTTTTGACAGATGAAAAAGGAAAAAAAGTTCTGAGCTGATATTGAGAAGTCATGCAGAAGGGTGCAGAGTTTTCTTTAAGTTAAATACCAATTAGGTGTAAAGGCTCGCATTATACATTCTGGAAGCCAGCTAAGTTAAAACCTTGTGTTTATAGATGATTGCATTCTGAATGGAAAGGCACAACCTCTAAGAGAATTTTCTTCTACAAATAATGATATAATTTCATTTTGTTTTGCTGAGTTTTTTAAACACGATATTATTGGAGATAATGCTTGTGACTGTTGTCATTACCAGATTGAGTTTTTTTCCCTTTACTCTTAGATGCTTACTTGTCTATATAGAACAATTTATATAATTTTTCTTTCTTCTTTTTTATTATGATTCATAGTTCACACTTAAATATATATTCATGGTGTAGTCCTCACATGTGGGTGATGTCACTGGATGGAGCCCATCACGGAAAACTTTTCTGTCAAAGTTTCTAGAACTTTTGACTGGCACACTGAGCATGCCCAGAATGCCATAATCCCCGTAGCCACAGGGGTCTCCCTTCAGTCTCGTTTGTAGGAAAAGGTGCGAGCGAACAAATAAAATAATGAAACGTTTTGGACCCAACTCCGCGGGGTAGCAGATGGGTTTCAAGAGGACTACATCCTGCTGTCGTGGGAGAACACCTGTTACAGGTAAGCAATTCTGCTTTCTCCCAGGACAAACAGGATGGTAATCCTCACATGTGGGTGATTAGCAAGCTACAGGCTGACTCATATTTAATTTGGACCAAAGCGTATAGCAAAATGTTGCTTACCTGTAACAGGTGTTCTCACAGGACAGCAGGATGTTAGTCCTCACATATGGGTGATATCACAGGATGGAGCCCAATCTCGGAACACTTTTGTCAAAGTTTCTAGAACTTTGACTGGAACCTACTGAGCATGCCCAAGATGGCACTAACCCTGCAACCAGCAGGGGTCCCCCTTCAGTCTTGTTTGAAAGTTAAAGTAAGTGCCAAAAAAAAAATAAGAAAGCGTAACGAACCCAACACCACGGGGTGGCAGGCGAGTTTCATGAGGACTAACATCCTGCTGTCCTGTGAGAATACCTGTTACAGGTAAGCAACATTTTGCTTTCTCACAGGTCAAGCAGGATGGGAGTCCTCACATATGGGTGAGTACTCAGCTGAGTATGTCCGAACATGCACCAAATGTACCCAAAGACGTGCAACAGGCACAACAACTGGGGTGGAATTTGGTAGAGGGCATCCTCAAACCTAACGGGCAGGTGGAACGGTGTTGGTACATCAAGTTGCAAAAAGGTTGCGCAAGACAGATTGGCCAAAGATGGAACTCCAAGTAGCAGCCCTACAAATATCAGGAAGCGGCACCGAGTGAAGGTGCGCTACAGATGGTGCCATGGCCCTGAGCGAGTGTGCTTTAACACGGTCCTGAAGTGGAATGCCTGCTTGCTGATAGCAAAAGGAAATGCAGTCCGCTAGGCAGGAGGAGAGAGTCTGCTTATTTATTTATTTATTTGTACAGTTTTATATACCGTCATTCGGTTTAGCCATCATAATGGTTTACAAGATTCAAACAGAATACAGATAAACTATACATAGTTGATCATCTCAAAAATAACAGTGGGAGGGATGGAGGGAAGGGGGAGAGATCAGGGGGGAAGGAAGAAATGGAGAGACAGGGAAAGGAGGATGGTAACGGTATTGGGATTTATTCATCTTAGTGGTAGACTCTTAGTGTTGTTTCTTATAAGTTCAAATTGGTATGACTATGGTTGACGCCGGTTGTTGTTTCTGTTCCTTTCTTGCGTGGATTTGGTCGGTGGTATTGATTGTAGTTAGATTGTTGATTTAACTGATCGTTAATGTAGACTTTGTGGAAAAGCAGAGTTTTTAGATCTTTCTTGAATGTTTTGATGTTAGTTTGTGTTCTTAAATCAGGTGGTATGGAGTTCCATCTTTTTGGGCAGGCGACGGAGAATGTACTATTTCTTGTGGTTGATAGGTGAGCATCTCTGATGGGAGGAATTGTTAGACAAAATGTGTTATTTGATCGAAGGTTCCTGTGGGTATTTTGTGAAGTGATTTTTAAACCTGTTTGTTTTTGATGATCAGAGTGTACTAATTTGTGTATAATGGTCAAAATCTTACATTCAATTCGGGATTTAATAGGAAGCCAGTGTAGTGAAGTTAATATGGGGCGTGAAATGATCGTTCTTTTTTTTTCCAGTTAGAATTCTAGCTGCTGAGTTCTGTAGAATCTGCAGAGGTTTGATGTTGTTGTACGGAAGGCCAATCAGTAGGGAATTGCAGTAGTCTATGGTTGAGAAAATTATTAGTTGCAGAACAGTTCTGAAGTCTAACGAGTTTAGGAAAAGTTTTATACGTCTTAGGATTAGGAGTTTGTGATATCCTTCTTTGATTTTGATTACATAGAAACATAGAAATGACGGCAGAAGAAGACCAAACGGCCCATCAAGTCTGCCCAGCAAGCTACACACTTTATCCATTTATTTTCCCTTTTTCTCTCTCCCACCTGTTACTGTTGGCTTCCAGTACCCTCCAGCCCTAATTCCCCTCCACCCTACCACCAATTTAGAGAGCAGCTCCGTATCTGCATCCAAGTGACATCCAGCTCAATTAGGGGTAGCAACCGCTGTAACAAGCAGGCCACCCCCTTGCCCCATACTCTTACCCACCCCTGTTTTTATTTTTTTTGTTTGTTTTATTTATTTATTTATTTTTTGGAGATAGCAGCCCCCCATCCTTCCGCTCCGTGAAGGTGGAACACCAACTACTGGCCACTGGCATCCCGCTCCGTGAATGCCTCTGTGGCTACTGCCGCTCCGTGCAGTGTTTTGCTGTCTCCACTTTATTCACGCCCTCTAGACTTGATGGATCCACAGTGTTTATCCTACACCCCTTTGAAGTCGTTCACAGTTTTAGACTTCACCACTTCCTCCGGAAGGGCATTCCAGGCATCCACCACCCTTTCCGTGAAGAAATACTTCCTGACATTGGTTCTTAGTCTTCCTCCCTGGAGCCTCAGCTCGTGACCTCTGGTTCTGCTGATTTTTTTCTGACAGAAAAGGTTTGTCGTTGTCTTTGGATCATTAAAGTTTTTCAAGTATCTGAAAGTCTGAATCATATCACCCCTGCTCCTCCTTTCCTCCAGGGAGTACATATTTAGATTCTTCAATCTCTCCTCGTATGTCATCCTATGAAGACCCTCCACCTTCCTGGTCGCCCTTCTCTGTACCGCCTCCATCTTGTCCTTGTCTCTTTGTAGATATGGTCTCCAGAACTGAACACAGTACTCCAGGTGAGGCCTCACCAAGGATCTGTACAAGGGGATAATCACTTCCCTTTTCTTACTCGATATTCCTCTCTCTATGCATCCCAGCATTCTTCTGGCTTTTGCTATCGCCTTGTCGCATTGTTTCACAGACTTCATATCATTAGACACTATCACCCTAAGGTCTCTCTCCTGCTCCGTGCACATCAGCCTCCCCCCCCCCCCCCATCGAATACAGTTCATTCGGATTTTCACTCCCCATATGCATGACTTTGCACTTCTTGGCATTGAATCTCAGCTGCCATATCTTCGACCACTCTTCCAGGTTCCTTAAATCCCGTCTCATTCTCTCCACTCCTTCCGGCGTGTCCACTCTGTTGCAGATCTTAGTGTCATCCGCAAAAAGACGAACCTTACCTTCTATCCCGTCCGCAATGTCGCTCACAAAGATATTGAACAGGACCGGTCCCAACACCGATCCTTGCGGTACACCACTTAAAACCGCTCTCTCTTCAGAGAAAGTTCCATTTACCATCACGCATTGTCTTCTGTCCGTCAACCAGTTTTCAATCCAGGTCACCACCTCAGCA
Organism: Rhinatrema bivittatum; assembly: GCF_901001135.1. NCBI lineage: Eukaryota > Metazoa > Chordata > Amphibia > Gymnophiona > Rhinatrematidae > Rhinatrema > Rhinatrema bivittatum. The sequence continues at coordinate 754,958,984 of NC_042616.1, forward strand.
CTCACTCCTAAGCTTCTTGTTTTATTCACCAGTCTCCTGTGCGGAACCGTATCAAAAGCTTTGCTGAAATCCAAGTAGATGACATTGAGCACTCTTCCTCGATCCAATTCCTTGGTTACCCAGTCAAAAAAGTCAATCAGATTTGTCTGAAAGGATCTTCCTCTGGTGAATCCATGCTGTCTCTGGTCCATCAATTCTCCGGACTGTAGATAGTTCACTATTCTCTCTTTCAACAGTGACTCCATTACTTTTCCCACCACCGAAGTGAGGCTAACCGGTCTGTAGTTACCAGCCTCCTCTCTGTTCCCACTCTTGTGAAGCGGGACCACCACCGCTCTTCTCCAATCACTCGGCACCACTCCCGTTTCTAGGGATCTATTGAACAGGTCGCACAGCGGTCCCGCCAGCACATCTCTGAGCTCCCTCAGTATCCTTGGATAAATCTCATCAGGCCCCATGGCTTTGTCCACTTTCAGATTCTTTAGCTCTTCCCATACATTATCTACTGGATTTTCATCTATTCCACTTCCCTCCAGTTTCTTGTTGTGTAGAGATGGTCCTTCTCCAGGGTCTTCTTTGGTGAACACAGAGCTGAAGTATACGTTTAATATTTCTGCCATTTCTTCGTCTCTCTCCACACATTGATCATTTCCACCTTTCAATTTCACTATACCACTTTGGACTTTTCTCCTTTCGCTGATGTATCTGAAAAATGTTTTGTCACCATTTTTTATCTCCTTGGCAATCCTCTCTTCCGCTTGACTTTTTGCCAACTTGATTAATTTCTTCGTCTCCTTCAGTTGAATCAAATATTCTTCTTTGTGCTCCTCCCTTTGGGATCTTTTATATTTCTTGAATGCTGTTCTTTTAGTTTTAATTTTGTCAGCCACCTCCTTTGAGAACCAGATAGGTTTCATTTTTCTTTTGCTTTTCTTTACATTTCTAACATATAGAGCAGTTGCCTTGGTGATTGCTCCTTTTAGATTGGTCCACTGCTGATCCACATCTCTCTCATTTTCCCATCCATTTAGTTCTTCCTCTAGGTACTTCCCCATTTCCTCAAAGTCTGTGTTTTTGAACTGTAAAACTCTGGTCTTAGTGCTTCTTTTCCATATTCTTTTAGTGATATTAAACCATACCGTTTCATGATCACTGGTGCTGAGGTGGGCGCCCACCTTGACATCAGAGACATTATCTCCATTAGTGAGCACTAAGTCGAGTATAGTTCCTTCTCTCGTGGGTTCCAATACCATTTGTTTGAACAAAGATACTTGCATGGCATCCACTATTGCTCTACTATTTTTAGATTCTGCAGATGGGATTTTCCAGTCTACATCTGGCATATTAAAGTCACCAACGATCACCACTTCCCCCTTCTTACCTATCTTATGGATGTCTTCAACCAGATCTCGGTCCAGCTCTTCCTTTTGGTTTGGAGGCCTGTAAACCACTCCAATATAAATGGATGCTCCATCATCTTTTTTTAGGTCGACCCATAGTGCTTCTTCCTTGCCCCAACTTCCTTGCAGCTCAGATGCTTGGATATTATTTCTGACATAAAGAGCCACACCTCCCCCTTTTCTATCCACTCTGTCCTTCCTTAACAAGGATTGTTATGTGAACATAAGAAAATGCCATACTGGGTCAGACCAAGGATCCATCAAGCCCAGCATCCTGTTTCCAAAAGTGGCCAATCCAGGCCATAAGAACCTGGCAAGTACCCAAAAACTAAGTCTATTCCATGTAACCATTGCTAATGGCAGTGGCTATTCTCTAAGTGAACTTAATAGCAGGTAATGGACTTCTCCTCCAAGAACTTATCCAATCCTTTTTTAAACACAGCTATACTAACTGCACTAACCACATCCTCTGGCAACAAATTCCAGAGTTTAATTGTGCGTTGAGTAAAAAAGAACTTTCTCCGATTAGTTTTAAATGTGCCCCATGCTAACTTCATGGAGTGCCCCCTAGTCTTTCTACTATCCGAAAGAGTAAATAACCGATTCACATCTACCCGTTCTAGACCTCTCATGATTTTAAACACCTCTATCATATCCCCCCTCAGTCGTCTCTTCTCCAAGCTGAAAAGTCCTAACCTCTTTAGTCTTTCCTCATAGGGGAGTTGTTCCATTCCCCTTATTTTGGTAACCCTTCTCTGTACCTTCTCCATCGCAATTATATCTTTTTTGAGATGCGGCGACCAGAATTGTACACAATATTCAAGGTGCGGTCTCACCATGGAGCGATACAGAGGCATGATGACATTTTCCGTTTTATTCACCATTCCCTTTCTAATAATTCCCAACATTCTGTTTGCTTTTTTGACTGCCACAGCACACTGTACCGACGATTTCAATGTGTTATCCACTATGACACCTAGATCTCTTTCTTGGGTTGTAGCACCTAATATGGAACCCAACATTGTGTAATTATAGTATGGGTTATTTTTCCCTATATGCATCACCTTGCACTTATCCACATTAAATTTCATCTGCCATTTGGATGCCCAATTTTCCAGTCTCACAAGGTCTTCCTGCAATTTATCACAATCTGCTTGTGATTTAACTACTCTGAACAATTTTGTGTCATCTGCAAATTTGATTATCTCACTCGTCGTATTTCTTTCCAGATCATTTATAAATATATTGAAAAGTAAGGGTCCCAATACAGATCCCTGAGGCACTCCACTGTCCACTCCCTTCCACTGAGAAAATTGCCCATTTAATCCTACTCTCTGTTTCCTGTCTTTTAGCCAGTTTGCAATCCACGAAAGGATTTGGTTATTGTAGGATAGGTTTGCAATCCACGAAAGGATGTGGTTATTGTAGGATAGGTTTCTGTCAATGATTACTTCAAGGTTTCTGGTGTGAGTGACAGGGGATATTGGGTTAGTTTGATTGTTAGTTATGAATTAAGGTGGTGGTGTTAGATTGGGTTTTTTGTCCGTGATGGGTTTTTTGTCCATGATGTTTATTTCGGTTTTGTCAATGTTGATTATGAGTTTTAATTTTGTAAGGAGTTGTCTGATTGAGTCAAGTAGAATAGATGTTTCTTTATATGTTTCGTCAATGGAGTTTTTGATGGGAATTAGAAGTTGTACGTCATCTGCGTAGAGGAAGTGGGTGATTTGCAGATCATTTAGTAGCTGGCAAATGGGTAAAAGATATATGTTGAACAGAGTGGCAGATAATGCTGAGCCTTGTGGAACTCCAGTATTGAGGTTAATTTTCATAGAGATGTTATTGTTGAAAGATACTTGGTAGCTTCTGTTGGAAAGATAGGATGTGAACCATTGTAGAGTAGTGTCAGCTAAACCAATTTCTGTCAAACGTTCTAGGAGTATTTGATGGTTTACTGTATCAAATGCTGTGGAGAGGTCAAGGAGTATAAGTAAGTATTGTTTTCCATTGTCAAATCCTTTAAGTATAGTGTCATTTAATGAAAGAAGGAGAGTCTCAGTATTGAGGTTCTTTCTGAATCCATATTGGGTTGGGGATAGGATGTTATTTGTTTCAAGGTATTCATCAAGTTAGGAGTGAACTACTTTTTTGATTATCTTGGCTATGAAGGGTAGATTAGAAATTGGGCGGTAGTTAGGATTTTTGGGCCGAGGTTATTCTTTTTCAGTATAGGTTTGATTATTGCTGATTTGAGGCAATTGGGGTAAATTCCTTCAGTATGAGATAGGTTGACGATCTTGGTGTTATAGTAGATTCAGTTGCCTTGAGGCTTGTTATGTGGATGCTGTCCAGAGGGTGGTTGGCGGGATTCATTTTATTGATGATTGATTGGATCTGGATGGTGGAGGTGGTGTCAAAGTTTGTCCATTTTGACTTTACGTTTGTGCTGAAGCATATAGGTTGGGTGTTGTCAATGAAATTGGACTTTATTAAGTTTAATATTTTATTGTTAAAGAATTCAGCAAAATCATCGCTTTTGTGTGAGGAGTAGGTAGTTTTCTGGGTTGTCTTTGTGAGGTATTGTACTATTGAGAAGAGCATTCTGGGATTGTGATGGAATTTGTTGATTTTTTTTTAGAAGTATTCTTTCTTATTTGCATTATTGATGGTGAATTTATATTGTGCTAGGTGGATTCGGTATTTGTTTAGTGTGACTGAAGTTTTGTTCTGTCTCCATTCTTTTTCTCTTTTTCAGAGTAAACGTTTAGAAGCTCTGATACTATCATTATACCATGGATTATTGTGTTTTGATTGTTTTATTGTTTTGGTTATGATGGAATTGATGTTATCAGCAACATTTTTAGTGATCATTAGCCAAGATGTTGTGGCTTCCACAGAGTTTGATAAGTTTATGTTAGTTAGTTCAGTTTGAAGAGTTTCTTGTAGTAGTTCAGTGTTGAATGGGGGGGCGATATGTTATTTTATTCTGTGGGTTTTGAGGGGGAGTAAGGATGGAGTTAGTAGTCAAGGATGCTCGAATTAGGTGATGATCAGACCAGGGTATTTCTGTGATGTGAGTTGCGATAGTATTCCAATCATTAGTATTGACGAATATTAGGTCAATAGTGTGACCTACTTTGTGGGTTGGAGTATCCACCACTTGTTTTAGTTGTAGTGTTGATAGAGCATCGATGATGGTTTGGCAAGTTTTTGAGTAGTTGATGGTATCAAAGTATATGTTGAAATCTCCCAGGATGATGGGTTTGTTAAGCGAGATATTATTCATGATGTATTCGATTAGGGGTGAACAGTTTTTGTCAAGTGATCCTGGTGGACAATAGACAAGGCATATTTGGAGTTTAGCGGTTGACCCAATCTGATGGAAGCAAAGGAAACAAACAATTGAGTACTTTGCCTGTGGGCAGCTGTACGGTCTAGGTAGAATGTTAGAGCCCATTTGCAGTCGAGGGTATGCAGAGCCTGTTCCCCTGGATTGGAATGGGGCCTGGGAAAGAAGGTGGGTAGTATAATGGATTGTTTAATGAGAAACTCCAATACTACCTTAGGCAAGAACTTAGGGTGAGTGCGGAGTACTGCCCAATCCTGCAGAAGTTTAGTGTAAGGCGGATAGGTAACTAGAGCCTGTAACTCACTAACTCTGCGAGCAGATGTAATTGCCAAAAGGAATATCACTTTCCATGTGAGAAAGTGAAGATGACAGGATTGGAGAGGCTCGAAAGGTGGTTTCATGAGCCGACCCAAAACCAGATTGAGGTCCCAAGAAGGGGCCGGAGGATGCAGTGGAGGCTTGAGGTGAAGCAAGCCTTTCAGAAAACGTGTTACGAGGAGTTGTACTGAAATAGGAACATCCCCGACACCTTTATGGAAGGCAGCCACTGCACTGACATGCATTCTGATGGAGGAAGTTTTTAGACCTGATTCTGACAAGTGCCAGAGATAGTCTAGAAACGTCATGGTGGAACAGGAAAGGGATCAAGGGACTGAGAAGAACACCATGATTTAAACCTGTTCCATTTGTAAAGATAAGATTTTCTCGTGGAAGGCTTTCATGAAGCAATCAGGACATGGGAAACTGGCTCCAAAATGTTGAGAGGCTGCAGGATTAACCTTTCAACATCCAGGCCGTCAGGGACAAGGCCTGAAGATTGGGGTGGCGTAGGCACCCATTGTTCTGCGTGATCAGAAGCGGGTCCTTCCCCAGGGGAATGTGCCTGCAAATGGAGAGGTCCTGAAGAATCGGAAATCACACTTGACGTGGCCAGTGAGGTGCTATCAGGATCATGCTTCCCTTGTCCTGAAGTAGCTTCACGAGAGTCTTCGAGAGAAGTGGAAGTGGAGGGAATGCATATAGGAGACCGGTTGCCCATGAGAGGGAGAACGCATCTCTTGGCTGTGAGTGTTGGCTGCGAGTGAGAGAGCAATAGTTTTCTACTTTGCAGTTCTGAGGTGACGCAAAGAGGTCTATGTGAGGGTAACCCCAACATTGGAATATGGAGTCCGCAACTGTGGGGTTGAGAGACCACTCGTGTGGTCGAAAGGTGCGACTCAGCGTGTCTGCCAACACATTGGCCACTCCCAACAAGTAGATGGCCCTGAGGTACATCGAGTGGGAGAGGGCCTCCGCCTATATCTGCGCAGCCTCCTGACACAGGAGGCGGGAGCCTGTTCCTCCTTATTTGTTGATATACCACATGGCTACCTGGTTGTCAGTTTGAATCAGGATGACCTGGTTGGAGAGGCGATCCTGAAATACTCTGAGAGCATATCTGATTGCTCGTAGCTCCAGGAAATTGATCTGGTGTTTGGCTTCCTCTGGAGACCAAGACCCTTGAGTTTGTAAATTGGCAATGTGTGCACCCCAACTGATGTTGGAGGCATCTGTTGTAAGGGTTATTTGAGGGTCTGGAGCTTGAAAAGGCAGGCTTTGAAGGAGATTGGCCTGATTCTTCCACCAAGCTAGAGACAGACGAAGTGGGCTGGTTATGTGGACAACAGCTGATAGTGTTTGATTTGACTGAATCCACTGTGACCTTAGAGCCCACTGTAGGATCCTCATGGCGAGACGAGCCATGGGAGTGAAGTGTACGGAGGACGCCATGTGTCCTAGCCCGACTAGAAAGTGACGTGCAGTGGAGCGTTGTCGAGACTGCAGCTGATGGGCGAGAGAGGAGATGATGAGAGCTCGTTCTCGAGGAAGAAATGCCTTTGCCTTGAGGGTGTCCAAGTCTGCTCCTATGAACGACAGGGTTTGCGATGGGACCAAGCTGGACTTTGGATAATTGATAAGAAACCCCAGAGAGATCAGCTTGCTGTGTGGGAGCCCTGATCAACCAATCGTCGAGATAGGGGTAGACATGGACACCTTGAGTTCTGAGGAATGCTGCTACTACTACGAGGCACTTGGTGAAGACTCATGGAGCAGAGGCTAGGCTGAATGGTAGCACTTGATATTGGTAGTGCTTTGGGCCTACGAAGAATCGCAGAAATCTGCGATGAGACGGAGTTATTGCGATATATGTGTAAGCGTCCTGGAGGTCTAGAGAGCAGAGCCAGTCTTCCCTTTGTAGAAGGGGGAGGAGAGAACCCAAGGTCACCATCTTGAACTTTTCTCTTTGGAGGAACTTGTTTAAGGCCCAAAGATCTAGAATTGGGCGAATGCCATCTGACTTTTTTGGGATTATAAAATACCGAGAGTAGAATCTGAGGCCCTGTTGGGAGTAGGGTACTGGTTCTATTGCTCTGGACTGGAAGAGGAGGGAACTCTCCTGTTCCAGGAGCGGTGAATGGTCTGATGTTCCCCACATCAGCCGAGGTGGGGAGTCCGGTGGAATGGCAAGAAAGTTGAGATGATGACCTTGGGTTATTATGGAGCACCCACTGGTCTGTGGTGACTGAGTGCCAGATGTGGCTGAAGTGGCACAATCGGCCTCCCACTGGTACATGCTTTAGTGGAGTCTGAATGTTGCTCTCTAGAAAATTCAAAAACCAGATGCTGGACCTGGTTGAGGAGTTGTTTGCGGCTTTTGCCTGCGAGGTTGCCTGGACTGGCCTTTCTGATAAGGCTTAGTAGAGCGACCTTTGGACGGAGGAGGATAAGATTTCCTTTGGCGCTAAAAGGATTTCTTGGGCTCCTTTCTGAATGTTTGCTTAGCAGGATATTCAGAAGGTAGCAAGGAGAGTTGGCGAAGAGTCTCATGGTGATCCTTGAGTTGCGCCACTGTCTTTTGTATTTACTCACCAAAAAGATTATCTCCAGTGCAAGACAAATCAGATAGTCTATCCTGGACCTTAGGCCATAGGTCGGACGACTTTAGCCAGGCCCATCACCTTGCAGAAATGGCTGTTCCTGAAACCCTGGAAGCGGTGTCAAAAACGTCATAGGCAGATCTTATCTCATGCTTGCCCACTTCTAAACCCTTTTGAGCTAGGGCATGTAATTGGTCTTGAGACTGTTGAGGTAGGGACTCAGCAAAGTCCTGTATTTGTTTAAAGACGACCCTGTTGTACTGAGTCATATAAAGTTGACAAGAGGTGATGCGGGATATAAGCATAGCCCCTTGAAAGATACGACTACCTATAGCATCCAGGAATTTTTGTTTCTTTCCTGGAGGATAGGAAGAATGAGGCTTAGATCTTCGGGCTTTCTTTTGGGCTGACTCAAGAGCCACTGAATGGTGGTCCAATTGGGACTTCTGGAAATCAGGAGTTGACTGAACTAGGTATGTAGTGTCAGCTTTCCGATTGACTGGTGCCACAGAACCAGGATGTTCCCAATTTCTTTTCAGAAAATCCAGGAGGACATCATGGATGGGAATAGATGTTAGTTCTTTGGGAGCATCTAAAAATTGAAGAAGCTCCATCATCTGATGCCTATCATCTTGTTCTGTCTGAAGTTGAAAAGGAACCACTTCAGCCATTTCCTTCACAAAATTAATGAAGGACAAGTCCTCTGGTGGAGAACGCTTCCTGCTTTCAGCAGGAGAGGGTGGCGATGGCAAGTCATCGATATCCTGGGATGAATCGTCAGTCCAGGTATCGTAGGAATCATCTCTGGCACCCCCAGTATCCTTGGAGGGATGAAAAATTGGTATACCTGAAGGTCCTGGGCGAGGCACCGAAGGCATCGATGGTGTCACCGGTGGCACTGATGGACAGGATTGGTGGCACCGATGAAAGCAAATATGCAATCGGTGAAACCAATGATCTAGGCATCGGAAGGATTCCCGATGGCGGAAGGAATGGTGTTTCTCCTTCGTCTGCCGATGAAAGAGGAATCGGAGAGGGTCCATTGGAGTCGTCGGATCCCTTGGAGGAAAAGCAGCAATCAGCGCTTCCATTCTCGTGAGTAATGGTGATAGTGCTGCTGGAATGGGATTGACTACCGGTTCAGGCATCGGTACCGGTATTGGCGTCGATGGAACCTTGAAGCCTTGCATCGCTCTGCCGATGGCCTCCTGAATCATCTGATCCAGTTCCTCCCGGAAACCTGGAGCATGGAGCCCCGATGCCGGAGGAGGGGGAGGCAGAGGCGTAGCCGGAGGGACCAATGTTGGAGGTGGAATCGCAGCTCCTATCACCGGTCCCGGTGAAGGTTGCCTTGGGGACCCTGAACCAGATAGGGACGTGCATTTTCTGGACGGGCTTTCTTCAATGGCGGTTCCTATGATGACGACATCGAGGCCTTGCCTGCGTCGATTATCTGAGACCTGCAATGTCAATGCCGATGCTTTTCTCGACGGTTGATGGCCGTGGAGTCGTCGATGCTGGTCGGACACCGGCTGGTGTGACGTAGATGGTGTCTGTTCAGACGACGTTGTTGCTATGTACGTCGTCAGGGTTTTTGACTGAAAGAGAAGTTCCATTTTCTCCATTCTAGCCTTGCGACCTTTAGGTGTCATAAGGGCACATTTGGTGCAAGTAAGGACATCATGCTTGCTACCCAGACACTTTACACATACCTGCTCTGGGTCCGTAATGGACATTGTACGGGTGCAGTCTGGGCATCGACGGAACCCAGACGCCATGGCCTGTGAAAACATTTAGCCGCAGTGCAGTCGATGGCCAGTAGGCCGTGAAGACCAAACTCGACGGGAATTGACCGGAATCGGGTAAAAACTTACCGGACCACCGCAGACGTAAAAATAAAAGTGGGGGACCCCTGTGTGGTAGAAAGTTGTATAGTAATTCCGTGAGGAAAATTCCTGTCAGGAATCTCTGTGGAGCTCCTTAAGGCATGTGGCTACTCCTGTGCGGAAAAAAGAAGACTGAAGTGGGACCCCTGCTGGTTGCAGGGTTAGTGCCATCCTGGGCATGCCCAGTAGGTGCCAGTCATAGTTCTAGAAACTTTGACAAACGTGTTCCGTGATTGGGCTCCACCCTGTGATGTCACCCATATGTGAGGACTACCATCCTGCTTGACCTGTGAGAAAACTTGTGCAACAGAGGTACAACTGGTGTACAGTTGGGAAAAATGAGGCAGCCTGAAAATCACAGCAGATGGATGTGGAAGGAGTTGGGATTATACTGGAAATAAATTCTTCAAGACGGATTTGGCCAAAGGTAGAGTCCTGACGTCCTTCCTTGTCCAGGTGGTAATGTGCTGCAAATGTGTGAAGAGTGCTCTATGTTGCAGCTTTACAGATGTCAGCAATCAGTACTGAACGACAGTGTGCTACCGACGATGCCATGACTCTTACTGAGTGCGCCTTCACTTGTCCCTGGAGAGGAAGGCCTGCTTTGTCATAGCAGAATTCAATACAGTCTGCTAGCCAATTGGAGAGAGTTTGTTTGCCCACTGCAACTCCTGGTTTGTTTTTATCGAAAGAAACAAAGAGTTGGGTGGATTTCCTATGGACTGCAGTGCGGTCTAGGTAAATTGCAAGTGCACGTTTACAGTCCAAGGTGTGTAAAACACTCTCGCCCTGGTGAGAGTGTGGCCTTGGGGAAAAATGTGGGCAAGACTATAGACTGATTCAAGTGGAAGTCAGAAACCATCTTGGGAAGGAATTTAGGGTGATTATGAAGGACCACTCGATCATGAAGGAACCTTGTATAGGGTGAGTATGTGACAAGTGCTTGTAACTCACTAACCCTTCAAGAAGATGTAATGGCTACTAGGAAGAGAACTTTCCATGTAAGAAATCTAACATCGCAGGAGTGCAAAGGCTCAAACAGGGAGCGCATGAGCCTTGTGAGTACTACTTTTAGGTCCCATTCACTGACTGGTGGGTGTAGAGGGGGCTTAAGTTGTAATAGGTCGCTCATGAACCTACTCACAAGGGGTTGCGCTGTTACTGGGGCAACCCCAACTCCTTTGTGGTACGCTGAGATGGCACTCAGGTATACCCTCACCGAAGAAGTCTGAAGACCAGAATCTGAAAAGTGCCAGAGATAGTCTAATAGAGATGGAGTAGTGCAGGAAAAAGGGTCAATACCTTTTTGCGTGCACCATATGGTAAATCTATTCCACTTAGAATGATAGGATTTTCGTGTGGAAGGCTTTCGTGAGGATATAAGCACTTGAGAGACATCAGTTGAAAGGTTGAGCAGTTGCAGAATCAAGCTTTTAACATCCAGGCTGTGAGGGACAGGAACTGAAGGTTCGGATGGCATAACATGCCTTGGTTCTGAGTTATGAGAGTTAGCTCTGCGCCCAGGCAAATTGGTTCTCTGATCGAGAGGTCGAGAAGTGTGGGAAACCATACTTCTCGAGGCCAATATGGGGCTAGGAGTATCACTGACTCTTTGTCTTGTTGAAGCTTCACAAGAGTTTTGGCTATCAGCGGTATCAGGGGATATGCATATAGGAGGCCTGTGTTCCAGGGGTGAGCGAAGGTGTCCATGGTTAACTTGTTTTGTTGCCTGTGCAGGGAGCAGAATCTGTCCACTTTGTGATTCAGTTCGGATGCAAAGAGGTCTATTGTTGGTTGACCCCAGTGTTGGAAGATTCTGGTCGCTACCACAGAATCTAGAGACCACTCGTGGGGATGGAACTGTCAGCTGAGGCAATCTGCTACTATGTTCTGAATACCTGCCAGATAAGAGGCCCAGAGATACATGGAGTGTGCTAGGGCCCAGGCCCAGATCTGCGTCGCTTCTTGGCAGAGAAAAAAAAGAGCCTGTGCCTCCCTGCTTGTTCAAGTACCACATTGCAACTGTTTTGTCTGTTTGTATGAGAACAGTCCTGTGTGAAAGGCAGTCCTTGAATGAATATAGAGCATAACGTATAGCTCAAAGCTCTGGGAAGTTGATATGAAACATTGCTTCGAGCTGTGTCCAAGTACCTTGAGTTTGAAGATTGTTCACATGAGCTCCCCAACCCAAGCTGGATGTGTCTGTGGTTAAAGTTACTTGCGGAACTGGTTGCTGAAAGGGTAGACCTATTAGCAAGTTGGCTTTGTTCGTCCACCAGAGAAGCGATAAACGTAACTGGTGGGTTACTTGAATCTGGGATGAAAGCAGTTGACTGGCTTGGAGCCACTGAGATTTCAAAGTCCATTGAGTTATTCTCATGGCCAGCCTGGCCATAGGAGTAACATGGACCTTGGAAGCCATGTGGCCCAGCAACGTTAGGAACTGATGGGCTGAGGCTGTTACTTTTGTGCGCAGAGACGAAGCTAGGTTGGAGAATGTGACTGCGCGGTCGTTGGGCAGGAAGGCCTTTGCGACTGTGGTGTCCAAATCTGCTCCATTGAAAGTAAGGAGGTGAGATGGAGTCAGGTGGGATTTTTGGTAGTTGATGAGAAATTCCAAAGAGTGCAGCAGATTGAAAGTGAGCTGGAGAGTGTCGAGAGCTCCTTGCTTGGATTGGCTCTTGATGAGCCAGTCGTCCAGGTAAGGAAAGCCGTGTATGCTTTTCTTGCGTAGATGGGCCGCAGCCACTGCTAGGCACTTTGTAAATACACGGGGTGCCGAGGCAAGTCCGAAAGGCAGGAATCGGTACTGAAAGTGTTGATGTCCCACTAGGAAACGCAGGTACTTGCGGTGACATTCCAGTGGAAACACTGAGAGGAGAGGATCACCTTGCTGGTGGCTGAAAGGAATCAGTAAGTTTTTGCTTGGGACATTGACTTTTTTTAAAAGTATTGGGGCAAAGTTAACTATTTGGGAATATCATTTAGTGTGTTTGTGCCTTTAATAGTCAGAAAGGCAGTGAATAAACAAGTTAGACTGTTTGCATTTTTAAATAGTCAGTCAATAAGGTAGCAGTAGGTAGGCAGTGAATAAACAAGTTAGACTGTTTGTGTTTTTAGTCAGTCAATAAGGTATCAGTAGGTAGGCAGAGAATAAACAAGTTAGACTGTTTGTATTTTTAGTCAGTCAATAAGGTAGCAGTAGGTAGGCAGAGAATAAACAAGTTAGACTGTTTGTATTTTTAGTCAGTCAATAAGGTAGCAGTAGATAGTGTGTTTATTTTTAAAAGTCTGCAGAACTGAGTGTTCTCCAGACTTTTAAAGAGCTGACTGTTTGTTTTTAATACTAACTGAGTGCATTGTATTGAAAACAAAACAAAACACAACCCCCCCCCCCCCCCCCCACAAAAAAGTAGCCAGAAGCTAGAAATAAGCTAGGAGCAGTATATACCAAAGTAAAAAAGTTGAATAGTTCAGCTCAGTTACTCACCTTGGAAATGTGTTGAGGTAGTGTGATTGGGTTTGAATAGGGACCAACATTTGTTAATCAAGGGAGCAGTGAGTCACTCAGGCTGACTAACTGAAGTTAGACTGTTTGTATTTCCCAACCCTCCCACCCCTCGGCCCACCCACCCCTAGCTCATCCCTTAATTTATAGGCAGGTGCCACTTTTACAAAAAAAAACCCATCAACAAAAACTTTATTGAGAATTCGATCAGACCCCGGTAGGCCACTACCAGACACATAGTGAATTCACTAATACATTTAAAGGAAGTTAGACACATTCCTACTCCCATAGCAACCTAAAAACTTAACTAGGAACTGATCAAAATTGAGATGAAGGCAGCAGTCCAGCAGCAAGAGGGGGGCTTCCCAGTCTTTGCATCGAGTGTCACATGTATGATTTTTTACCCACCGGTGAGAAGTTGTACATGTGCATGCGATGCAAAGAGCTCCTGGCTCTCAGAGAACGAGTCCGATCTCTGGAGGCTAGAGTGGCAGACCTGGAGGAGCTGAGGCAGACAGAGAGGTATATAGATGAGACCTTCAGGGACATAGTAGTCAAGTCCCAACTTCAGACTGGCAGCCCTGGTGCTGCCTTGGAGGAAGAAGGTCTCATAATGGGAGAGCACCAACCAGGTGTAGCAGGAAAGGATCCTGTAGCAAGGGCCTGCTCTCTAGGTGATGCATTGTCCTTTCGCACTGAGGATATCTCCCCAAGGCCTACTGCCCAGGAGGGAAGGGTTAGGTCGGCCGTCATAGTTGGTGATTCGATTATTAGGAATGTAGATAGCTGGGTGGCTGGTGGGCGTGAGGATCGCCTGGTAACATGCCTACCTGGTGCGAAGGTGGCGGACCTCACGCATCACCTAGATAGGATTTTAGACAGTGCTGGAGAGGAGCCGGCTGTCGTGGTACACGTGGGCACCAACGACATAGGAAAATGTGGGAGGGAGGTTCTGGAAGCCAAATTTAGGCTCTTAGGTAGAAAGATTAAATCCAGAACCTCCAGGGTAGCATACTCTGAAATGCTCCCTGTTCCACGCGCAGGTCACCAGAGGCAGGCAGAGCTCCGGAGTCTCAATGCGTGGATGAGACGATGGTGCAAGGAAGAGGGATTCAGTTTTGTTAGGAACTGGGGAACCTTTTGGGGAAGGGGGAGTCTCTTCCGAAGGGATGGGCTCCACCTTAACCAGGGTGGAACCAGACTGTTGGCGCTAACCTTTAAAAAGGAGATAGAGCAGCTTTTAAACTAGAACAAAGGGGAAAGCCGACAGTCGCTCAGCAGCGCATGGTTCGGAGAGAGGTATCTCTAAAGGATACTAATGATGCATTAGAATTAGGGCATCCCAACAGTGAGGTTCCAATAATTAGAAAAGTAGTCCAAGTGCCTGTAACTAAAAACTCACCTGAGCTAAAAAATTCTAACTTATCCCTATCAATTAAAAAGCAGAATAAAAATACAAACAAAAAACAAACTTTGAAATGTTTGTATGCTAATGCCAGAAGTCTAAGAAGTAAGATGGGAGAATTAGAATGTATAGCAGTAAATGACATAGACTTAATTGGCATCTCAGAGACATGGTGGAAAGAGGATAACCAATGGGACAGTGCTATACCGGGGTACAAATTATATCGCAATGACAGAGAGGAGCAGTCGGGAGGAGGTGTGGCGCTTTATGTCCGGGATGGCATAGAGTCCAACAGGATAAACATCCTGCATGAGACTAAATACAAAATTGAATCTTTATGGGTAGAAATCCCTTGTGTGTCAGGGAAGACTACAGTGATAGGGGTATACTACCGTCCACCTGGTCAAGATGGTGAGATGGACAGTGAAATGCTAAGAGAAATTAGGGAAGCTAACCAAATTGGTAGTGCAGTAATAATGGGAGACTTCAATTACCCCAATATAGACTGGGTAAATGTATCATCGGGTCACGCTAGAGAGATAACGTTCCTGGATGGAATAAATGATAGCTTTATGGAGCAATTGGTTCAGGAACCGACGAGAGAGGGAGCAATTTTAGATCTAATTCTCAGTGGAGCACAGGACTTGGTGAGAGAGGTAACGGTGGTGGGGCCGCTTGGCAATAGTGATCATAATATGATCAAATTTGATTTAATGACTGGAAAAGGATCAGTGTGCAAATCCAAGGCTCTCGTGCTAAGCTTTCAAAAGGGAAACTTTGATAAAATGAGAAAAATTGTTAGAAAAAAAACTGAAAGGAGCAGCTAAAAAAGTAAAAAATGTCCAAGAGGCATGGTCATTGTTAAAAAATACCATTCTAGAAGCACAGTCCAGATGTATTCCACACATTAAGAAAGGTGGAAAGAAGGCAAAACGATTACCGGCATGGTTAAAAGGGGAGGTGAAAGAAGCTATTTTAGCCAAAAGATCTTCATTCAAAAATTGGAAGAAGGATCCAACAGAAGAAAATAGGATAAAGCATAAACATTGGCAAGTTAAATGTAAGACATTGATAAGACAGGCTAAGAGAGAATTTGAAAAGAAGTTGGCTGTAGAGGCAAAAACTCACAGTAAAAACTTTTTAAAATATATCCGAAGCAGAAAGCCTGTGAGGGAGTCAGTTGGACCGTTAGATGATCGAGGGGTTAAAGGGGCACTTAGAGAAGATAAGGCCATCGCGGAAAGATTAAATGATTTCTTTGCTTCGGTGTTTACTGAAGAGGATGTTGGGGAGGTACCCGTAATGGAGAAGGTTTTCATGGGTAATGATTCAGATGGACTGAATCAAATCACGGTGAACCTAGAAGATGTGGTAGGCCTGATTGACAAACTGAAGAGTAGTAAATCACCTGGACCGGATGGTATACACCCCAGAGTTCTGAAGGAACTAAAAAATGAAATTTCAGACCTATTAGTAAAAATTTGTAACTTATCATTAAAATCATCCATTGTACCTGAAGACTGGAGGATAGCAAATGTAACCCCAATATTTAAAAAGGGCTCCAGGGGCGATCCGGGAAACTACAGACCGTTTAGCCTGACTTCAGTGCCAGGAAAAATAGTGGAAAGTGTTCTAAACATCAAAATCACAGAACATATAGAAAGACATGGTTTAATGGAACAAAGTCAGCATGGCTTTACCCAGGGCAAGTCTTGCCTCACAAATCTGCTTCACTTTTTTGAAGGCGTTAATAAACATGTGGATAAAGGTGAACTGGTAGATATAGTATACTTGGATTTTCAGAAGGCGTTTGACAAAGTTCCTCATGAGAGGCTTCTAGGAAAAGTAAAAAGTCATGGGATAGGTAGCGATGTCCTTTCGTGGATTGCAAACTGGCTAAAAGACAGGAAACAGAGAGTAGGATTAAATGGGCAATTTTCTCAGTGGAAGGGAGTGGACAGTGGAGTGCCTCAGGGATCTGTATTGGGACCCTTACTGTTCAATATGTTTATAAATGATCTGGAAAGAAATACGACGAGTGAGATAATCAAATTTGCAGATGACACAAAATTGTTCAGAGTAGTTAAATCACAAGCAGATTGTGATAAATTGCAGGAAGACCTTGTGAGACTGGAAAATTGGGCATCCAAATGGCAGATGAAATTTAATGTGGATAAGTGCAAGGTGATGCATATAGGGAAAAATAACCCATGCTATAATTACACAATGTTGGGTTCCATATTAGGTGCTACAACCCAAGAAAGAGATCTAGGTGTCATAGTGGATAACACATTGAAATCGTCGGTGCAGTGTGCTGCGGCAGTCAAAAAAGCAAACAGAATGTTGGGGATTATTAGAAAAGGAATGATGAATAAAACGGAAAATGTCATAATGCCTCTGTATCGCTCCATGGTGAGACCGCACCTTGAATACTGTGTACAATTCTGGTCGCCCCATCTCAAAAAAGATATAATTGCGATGGAGAAGGTACAGAGAAGGGCTACCAAAATGATAAAGGGAATGGAACAACTCCCCTATGAGGAAAGACTAAAGAGGTTAGGACTTTTCAGCTTCGAGAAGAGACGACTGAGGGGGGATATGATAGAGGTGTTTAAAATCATGAGAGGTCTAGAACGGGTAGATGTGAATCGGTTATTTACTCTTTCGGATAGTAGAAAGACTAGGGGGCACTCCATGAAGTTAGCATGGGGCACATTTAAAACTAATCAGAGAAAGTTCTTTTTTACTCAACGCACAATTAAACTCTGGAATTTGTTGCCAGAGAATGTGGTTCGTGCAGTTAGTATAGCTGTGTTTAAAAAAGGATTGGATAAGTTCTTGGAGGAGAAGTCCATTACCTGCTATTAAGTTCACTTAGAGAATAGCCACTGCCATTAGCAATGGTTACATGGAATAGACTTAGTTTTTGGGTACTTGCCAGGTTCTTGTGGCCTGGATTGGCCACTGTTGGAAACAGGATGCTGGGCTTGATGGACCCTTGGTCTGACCCAGTATGGCATTTTCTTATGTTCTTATGTTCTTATGATGTGGGAATATTGGACTGTGAGCGTAAGCATCTTGAAGATCCAGAGAACAGAGCCAATCTCCTTTTTGTAGAAGGGGAACCATGGTACCCAAAGACACCATCCTGAATTTTTCCTTTTGTAGAAATTTGTTGAGATGGCAGAGGTCTAAGACGGGACGGAGGCCGCCTGATTTCTTTGGAATGAGAAAATAGCAGGAGTAGAACCCTCTGCCCTGCTGTGCCCGGGGAACAGGTTCCACAGCCATGGCTCCCAGAAGAGTGGAAAGTTCTGACTCTAGAAGACTTGTGTGATCTTTTTGCATCCACAGAGGATTGGGTGGTGAGTCCAGGGGTACCATGAGGAAGTTTAGATGGTATCCCTGGGTTATTATGGATATAACCCATTTGTCTGTGGTAATGTTCAGCCAGTTGGTTATAAAGTGGTAAATTCAACCTCCTACTGGCAAATCTGCATCTGGATTTGTGGAGCGGCTCTTGTTTTCTGGATAGATCTCAAAATCTAGAGGCTTGGCCTGTTTGTAGTGGCGGCTGAGGCCTGGACGTCTTGGGCTGTCGAGGATGTGCTCTCTGAGACGGCCTCGTTGGCCTCACGCGAGATGTAGGTGGTTAGTATCCGCATGGGCGATAAAATGGTTTTCTAGGGTCCCTTCTGGTGGATCTCCTTGCAGAGGAAGGGGCCTCGGCAGTAACTGTAGATAATTGCTGAAAGGTCTCATTGTGGTCTTTTAGTTGAGCCACTGCGTCTTGTATCTTGTCTCCAAATAGGTTTTCACTGGTACATGGCAAATCAGCAAGTTTGTCTTGGACTTCAGGTCTCAAGACAGATGCTTTCAGCCAATCCCACCTCATGGTGCTGATTCCTGTTCCTGACAAGCGAGAAGCTGTTTCAAAGTTGTAAGCAGCATGAACCTCATGTTTCCCAGCCTCAAGGCCTTTCTGTAGTATGGCATTGAGACTATCTTGCTGTTGTTGGGGAAGAGAGTCAGCTATTTCCCTGAACCTGATTCCAGAGATTCCTTTGATTCTGTGTCATGTAAAGTTGGTATGCAACTATGCATGACACTAGCACAGAGCCCTGAAACATCTTGCGACCCGAAATATCAAGGAATTTTTGGTCTTTTCCAGGAGGTATTGAAGAGTGAGGACACAGTCTTCTGGCCTACTTCTGTGCAGACTCAACCACCACCGATTGATGGGGTAGTTGTGGCTTTTGGAAACCAGGAATATGTTGGACCAGATAAGTTGCATCTGTCCTCTTATTCACTTGCTGGACAGTACAAGGATGCTCCCAGAGATGATGCTGGAGATCCACTAGCACTTCGTGATGTTCCAAAAGAAGCTATACCTTCTTTTGGAGCATCAACAAATTGAAGAACTTCCAATGTTTTGTGGCGTGTCCTCCTCTGTAATCAGGTCAAACGCGATTGTCTCTGACATCTCCCTTACAAAATTAGCAAAGGAGAGATCTTCTGGGGGAGATTTTCTCCTTTCTTCTGGAGGAGATGGTTCTGATAAGATGTCCTCCGTGGATGTGTCGGTGTCAACATCTTCCCATGTGTCAGAAAATGTCTCTAGTCGCGATCCAGAGGGAGGGAAGAAGGTTGGTACTGTTGGACGTGTTGGCACCGATGGATCCTTCGATGGCCTTGATGGAAGATGCGGTGGCACCGATGTAGGTTTCAGTGGCACCGAAGGCATCGAGGGGAAACGTGAGCCTCTCAGTCCCGAGAGCCCTGATGGAACAGGCATCGGTTCCGGAATTGGTGTTGAAAGGGGTCTGGAATCCGTGCCTTCGTCCTCTGAGGATCCCGGAATGGGAATCGGGACTTTCAGAGACTTTGCGGGTTGCTTTGGCATTGGTGGCCCGGGCTGTGTCGGAAGAGCACCGATGAGTGCATCCAGTCTGGTTAGCAACGGTGTAAATATTGATGGCTCTGGTGTCGGTATGGGGGCCGGCATCGATGGCTGTAAGTCTCGGAGAGCATTGAGCACTGCCTGGTGGATGAAACCATCCAGTTCCTCCCTGAAAGCTGGTACAGATATCGCAGCTACAGGGGGAGGCAGGCTAGGTACTACTGACACCTCCACAGGGACTTGTGGGGGCTCAGTACCCGGCACCGATATCGGTGGGGATCACCTTGGTTTTTCAGGTGGAGAGGGTGTTAAAGGCTTCTCTACCTGTGTCCTCTTCGCAAGCGGCTCAATAGCCATCGAGGCCGATGCAGTGTTGGTGCCGGCACCGGGAGTAGACTCACGTCTGTGCCGGTGCTTCCCTCGGTGCTCGGTTCGGTCTTTCTCCAGGAAGATGATACAGATACCTTAGACAGAGTCGGTAACGGATGGTCACCGCTGCCCTGGTGCTCCCGGCGAGGTTTGATGACTAATTTCTTCGATGATCCTGCTGGTGACAATTGGGTGGACATCGATGGAGTCAGCTTGATTTTAAACAGGGTCTCCATCTTGTCGAGGCGAGCCCGCCTACCCTTTGGAGTCATCTGTGCACAACTTGGGCAATGAGAAACGTTGTGTGATGAGCCGAGGCACAGCACACAGACATCATGTGGGTCGGTAATTGACATGGTATGGGGGCATTCCGGACATTTTCGGAAACCTGTTGCCATGATGGCAGAGTTGAGGCCCAAAAACAGTCGATGGCCTGTGGACACCGAAAAAGGTAGGGGCAGGAACCAACCTGGGACAGTGAACTTTACTCACCGAGCGATGAAAAACAATATCGCGATGGGAGACCCCTATGAGGGAACTTTTTAATGAAGTAATCTTCAAGTTTTTTCCGTGAGGAAAATTGTGTGAGAGAATTCTCACAGAGCTCCTAACTGCAAGGCAAACTGCAGCGTGGAAAAAAAGAGTCTGAAGGGAGATCCCTGTGGCTATAGGGATTATGGCATGCTCAATGTGCCGGTCAAAAGTTCTAGAAACTTTGATAGAAAAGTTTTCTGTGATAGGGCTCCGTCCAGTGATGTCACCCACATGTGAGGACTACCATCCTGCTTGTCCTGGAAGAAATATATACACACACACACACACACACGCACACACATATATGTAACTCAGCTTTTAGAAATAATGGGCAAATATATACTGAATGCAGTATCTAGAAATTAATTTATCAAACCTGAAATCAATAGTCAATGAAAAAAACTTAATACAAAAAAGGGTGAAAAATCTAACAAAATGTTGTACAACTATACAAAATTTTGCATTTCAGTCCTATTCCAGATATTATGTTCATTATCAAACCCCATTTATAAATCAAAGTCTACATAAACTTATAAAGCAGATCCTAACCCTTGCACCAGATATGGGTCCTAGAAAAAGAAATGATGAAATGGAATAGCCATGAACAAATATACAATATCACTATCTGAAATTATTAGAAGCAATCTTATGATAAAATAGAGAGGCAGCTCCAAAAAAGCTGTTATTCCAAGCAGGTAAAGTTTCTTAAAGAGAAAAGAAGGCTGGGGCAAGCATCTGAGTCATGCAACTACCGAAACAAATAGAGATCAAAAGCAGCACATTCCCTTTAGCACCTCAGGACCCACTGCCAGATTTATTATCCAGCATTGCGCATTAGTTCCTGTCATTTCTTTGGATGTTTGCCTTCATCAATTTGCAGTTTTGGAGATTTGATCCTTTGGGCACTCAGTTGTTATTTGTTTGTACCTCTGCAAGAGGAGGAGGAAGCAGCATCTTGGTACAGTATAGAGATGAAGTATTACCAATAGCGAGCAGAAGCTATTCTTCACTCAGCGAAGTTGCTTAGCTGTGTAGCTTTATTTTAAGTACTCAATTTAATGTCAACCAAAGGTCAATGAGAAGAGAAGCTGCAGGAGATAAAGAAGAGAGGAGGAAACATACTAACCATCCCCTTTGACCTGCCTTTAGAAGAGTTCTGGGGGCCGGACCTGGCAAACTATGTACAAAAACAAACAAAAACAAGTTTTCTACTGAGCAGTTTGTTCTCATATTTGAACTGTTCATTGATGCCATGCAAATAAATGCTTAGCTGTTGAAACAAAGGGCAGCTCATAAAGGATAAGCCAGTCATTACCGGGCTTTTCTGAATTTATCAAACAAAAAAAATAAAGCAGATGTGTCCAAGTCAGGTCTTCACGATCTGGATTTTAGCATAACCAACATTATGTAAATTAAATATAAACTAGAACATTTGAATACAAATAAAATTTCATTAACATTCATTGTAAATATCCTGAAAATCAGAAATGTATGTTGGCTTCACAAAGACCAAAATTTGACAACTCTGATTTAAAAGATCAGAATGAACAACTTAATACTTTATTCCAAAATAAAGCAATATGTTATGTTCAACTAGTTGATGCCCCATACCTAATTTTGGTTCTTTGCAGTTTGTGATACCTTTTATTGAAACATGAAATCACTGAAGTGAAGGGACCAATATGGTTTCAAAAATTCACATTAGCATGGATAGATATGGACTTTTTGACCCAATCAGTCTCTCCAGTTAAACCTCATCCTATATTGCTCTAGCTATGGTCATGAGACTTCCTTTCCTTGCCTTTACCACTAATCTCTCTGCGAAAGATATGCAAACTGTCAATCATACAAGTTTGACCCACTGTCACCTTATCCTTTTTGTTGTTGTATGGGGAATTTAGATTCAGATTCAAAGAATTTTGGCCTGACAAAGCCAGTTGTCCGTTATAGGCAATCTATCATCTTCCCTCTTCTCCCCACCCATTTCACCCGACACTGTACTAAAACCCTATGGCCATTCCATGCTAGTGTACATTGCTACTGCTCCATACAAGCTAGGTTTATTATTCCTCTCCCACTCCCTTTTTGGCCCTCTACTTTTCCAAGTAGATGACATATGGATTTCCATATCTATCCAGGTCCTTCCCATTTCCCTTCCCACTGTCCTCTGCATCCATCACATGCATGCTTCTTTCACAGATGGCTATTACAAGCATCCATTACTCTCAAAGTTTTGGCACCACAGCGCCCACCTCTCCAAACCACAGTCAACTCAATATCCTAACTTCTCAAATGTCTTTTTCTCTCACTTAGCTGAAATATGCTAGATATTTGAATGCTTTTATCAGATCTCCCTTTCCCACAAAGCATATATTATAAGCTCCTTGCCTAGGGCTGTGTAATGCTTGTGTTATAGGCTCTGTATCATTTTGAAAACTAGAGCCAGTGGGATCTTGTTAGTATGGCTGGTGGACCTTTAGGAAGGAAGATTCTGGCGGGGGGACTTCTGCTATGTAGGCTCTTGTTCTTGGACTTCAGGAGGGAGGAGAGGTTATTTCACTCTGCAATTGGTCCCTTAAAGAGAGCAACAGGGAGGCATTTGCTGAGGCATTAGCAGGCACATTAACCTGCCTATGCTTTAAGTCAAAGTTAACTACGCTTCGAAGTGCAGTTAACCTTCTAAAGCTTAACATAAATTGAAAGGTTTAACACAATTCACAGTAAACTATTTTAATATTATTGAGCTAATTTGCATGCATATGCATGCAATGATTTATTTGTGCATTATCAGCAACATTTAAGTTGTTGTTTCCGATAATGCGCATTAAGCACCAGATTTTGCATTTAATGGATGGTAATATTTTAACACACCTTAATAATTTAAGGATCTTAGCCTGACAGGTATGTAATTACCTGCATCTTCCTTGTTCTCCTGAAGTTCTCTGTTGGTTAACTCAAAGGTATCACAAGTTGCAATCAATCCAGTTTGCTCCAGAATCAATATCAATAGATATGCCTCTTATAATACAAAGTCTTAAAGCATTTAGAAGTTAAACATTTGCTAAAAATATTAAATTATGCCAAGAGAATGGTGGAAGGACAGAGAGAGGAAAACATGAACCTCTTACCTGTCATCAGCTTTCCCAGGGATTTTTACTGCTATCTTGAGCCAGCACAGAATCCATTCATAACAATGGAATGTAGAAGTTGCATGTGCTGACTGATCTCAGAATGTGAAGAAGCAGGAAATATACACAGACACAATATATATTCTGGGATCCACAATGAAAGGGCTAAAAATACAATACTGTGAATGGAGGAATGAGAGAGGAATAAGTGAAGTGCAAATCCTAGGAGGAAAAGGATTTGGGCACACTGCTACCTCAGCAACAAAAAAAAAGGAAGACATGGGTAAGACAGAAATGTAACAGCAATGTGAGGCTAGCAGAGCAGCACAGCCACAAACTGATACAAGCCAAATGCAAGGGCATCAACGCAACAGCAAACTAACAGGGTCATTAATCAAAATGCAATTTGGCGTTTACCCATGTGTTAACGCCATAATGCTGGCGATAATGCTAGCGCACGGTGCAAATGCAGATTTTGGGAAGGGGCGAGATTAGGGAGGAGTTTGGGTGGCAGTTATGAAAATGAGGAACAATATCACACCGGGCAATAGCATAATGCATGCTATTGCATGGTTTTAACTACACCTTTTTTCCTGACATTAAGCTGTGCAATATGCATGAAATGGCTGTAACGCAATTCGCTATAAATGTTTTGAATTGCATTTTGGCCATTTCTAGGCTTGCAAAGGGAGAGGGGATAGGGGAGGGAGGAGTGGAGTGGAGTGGAGGAGAGAGAGAGAGAGAGAGAGAGAGAAAGAGTGCCTCTGGGGAGGCCATCACAGTGTGCAACTATTTATATGCCTATAGGAGGGGCATCTAATAGCTCGCGGTGAGGTGTTGGGGGTGGTTTAGGGGCCAGTTTTTCATGCAGAGTGAGACATACGAACAGCACAGTACACCTCAGTGAAGATTTGACATTATTTATTTATTTTTAATTTTTCTATACCGAAATTCCTGTATGAGATACAAATCAATCCGGTTTACAAATAACGGCAACTCGCCCGGGGCTTGATTGGCCGGGGCTTTTTACATTAAACAGTTAAATATGGCTTAATTACGGCTTATATACATTAAACAGCTAATTACGATTAACATTAAAACAGTTAAACAAGGCTTAATTACATTAAACAGTTACACAGGCTTATTTGTATTAAACAGTTAAGCAATTAACAAGGCAATTAACGCCAGTGGATTCGATAGACAGGAGCATGAAGCAGTAGGCTGTGAGACCCCCAACTATACAGATAATGTTTACAACCGTGAGTCTTGGAGAGATTATAATGATAGATGCATTGATAGAATTTATATATTTATATATATATATATATATATATATATATATATATTTTTTTTTTTTTGGCTGAAAATAGTATGGGGTTGAAGAGCTTGACAGTGATTTGACTGAGGGCAGAAGGGCAAAAGGTAGGGGGAGAGGTGGGTAGTGGAAGGAGGTGGCAAGGAAATTTTGTACTATGTTATCTCGCCCTAGTTTGATGGTACCCTGTTATAGATTCCATCAAGCTAAGGTGAGAGAACATAGTAGAAATGTCATTTTTGTGAGGCTTTCCTCACTCCAAATGACGTCAAATCTTCACTGAGGTGTACAGTGCTGTTTGTAGGTCTCACTCTGCATGAAAAACTGGCCCCTAAACCACCACCAACACCTCAACTGAAGCTATTAGATGCCCCTCCTATAGAGATATAAATACTTGACTACTATGAGGGCCTTATAGATAGTCTCTCTCTCTTTCTCTTTAGCACAAGCGTTATCATGTGTTATTATAGCATTTTGATGAATCTAGGGATAAGGCAGGCAGAGCAGCACCACAATGAAATAAGAGATCAGAAATGCAATAAAATACTATTACAGAAGGTGGGAAATGGTGCAGGAAAATTAATTTAGTTCTAGTTTATGACCTGTAAGGAAACAGAAACTGGAGCAGACCACTTTGTTACAGTGAAGTTACTGCAGTGGTAGGCTCCTGCCTTCTCAAGAGCACATGGTGTCTGAGATCAGCATGATATTTGTTCCCCTGTTCCTGTTGTTTGGGGTATACACTTTTTGGCTACATAGACTAGGAAGTGAGATAGCACCTTGTTGGTTCACACCCTATGCTATTGGAATGTGTCTTAGTGCTTTGGATTTTTAAAGATTGTTGTACTTTATTCTGATTTTTTCCTGGTTCCCCTAGTGTGGTATATTTGTATTTTGTACAGCTTTTGTAGATTTATCTTGGTTTCAGAAGGAAGTTGCTGCCCACCCCTGCCTAGGAGTGGAGAAAAGAGAGGAGCGTTCCCTTGTTATTGATCTTGGGACTTTCAACCTTTTAAGATCAAGGTCTCCTTTGGAGAGAAGAGGGGAGAGTTTTGTAAAAGACATGTGGAGATCCCTCCTCCCCGGAAGTTAAAGGACCGAGAGGACTGGAGTCTCAGAAGAACAATCAGTGACCTCAGGCATTTAAGAACATAAGAAAGAACATAAGAAATTGCCATACTGGGTCAGACCAAGGGTCCAACAAGCCCAGCAACCTGTTTCCAACAGTGGCCACTCCAGGCTACAAGTACCTGGCAAGTACCCAAAAGCTAAGTATATCCCATTCTACTAATGCTAGTAATAGCTGTGGCAATTTTCTAAGTCAACTTGATTAATAGCAGGTAATGGACTTCTACTCCAAGAACTTATCCAAACCTTTTTAAAACCCAACTACACTAATTGCACTAATCACATCCCCTGGCAACAAATTCCTTTTAGGAAGGGGAGAACCATTCCAGCTAGAGGACTCCCATCTCATCCTGAGAGTTTTGGGGAGGATATCCCGAGCTTACACTTATCCACATCAACCTGAATTTGGATTTTTTTTTATACTGAACATGGATGTTACAGTGAGGAAATATGGATGGTGCCAACTTAATATTCACAAACTCCAATAGTAAACTCTTCTTTGGAGCATCCAGCTGGATTGTCCTAGTCTGTTTTATTCTGGCCCCAGTAATTTAAAGAATCACTCTGAGCCATGGATGTTTGGATTCCCTCCAGTACTGAAGAAGCCATAGTAGGGTTAGCATGACTTTTTCTGGAGTTAGCCCAAGACGGAGTATAATCACCATCTTCATAGTGCACACTAGAAGAGGGGCCACATACCAAATTGCCTGCTCAATAGTAATAAGCAGACAAAAAAATATATATTTTATTTTTTCATTGGGGAGGAGGAGTTTTTTTGGTTCATTTTAATGTTTATTTCAGTTCTGTTCATTTGACAAACCAAAATAAATATTAAACCCCCCCCCCCCAAAAAAAAAAAAAGAAATGGGGCCTCCTCCCCAATCCCCTGCTGCCACTACCTGGAGCCCCTCTAACCCCCACATCAACTGTCAATAAGCTGGAGCCTGGGCCTACCTAGCAGAGCTGATCCAAGTCCACTCCGAATCTCCCTGGGTTTCTCTGATCCAGTCACCTCTCCCTCTCCCTGGAAATGATCCAGGGCCAGGAATCTACATGGGGGCAGGAGCGATCCACACTTTCTACTGCCCTGCTGTCTCTTTAAAAATGGTGCTGGCCTGCCCTGAGATTGGCACCATTTTGACATCAATTTGTTGCCAATCTCAGGACTGGTTGGTGCTATTTTTTATTTTTTTCAATAGACAAACAGAGCAAGAGCAAGTGGGGATCACTCTTGCCCCTTTCCTCCTGTAAGACCCCCACAGAAGGAAGTGGATGCAGGGTATGCCCATGGCCTGGCACATTTCCAGGGGCCAGGAGGGGAGCTTATAGAAACCCTGGGAGGCCCCAGCTGGGTTTGGCTCAGCCCAGCTGGGCATGCCAAGACCTTGATTTATTGGTGGGGTGGTTGGAGAGGATCAGGGAGGCCAGGAAGTAGCAACAAGAGGCCAGGGGGATCAGGGCAGGCCATTTTTTAAAACCTGTAATAGTATATAATATATTCTGACCAAAAGGTTCTCGAATTCAAGAAGCATCAAGTGCATCAATAGTCTGTTGCACTCAAATCCACTCGTTAAAAGGCCAAGAAGTCTAGAATCTACTCTTTAGTGCATCACGGGAAGAATTCTTGTACTCTTGATCTTATTGGCAGGAAAGTTTATCAGGAAGTTATGCTGAATGCCTGTACAGCATCCTATCAAATTTTCATGGCTCAGCACATGTGAAACATACTGAAAGAGATGAAGGGTGTATCAAGAGATGCGTGATGCTCTAGAGTTACTAGCAGATAAGAGTGTGGAAAACACATGGTCATTTGACCTATGATGCTTTTAAAACCACATTGAGAGTCTTTGCAGTAGATATTGGTATGGTTACAGGCCTCAGACAAGATGTCCATGATTGGGGAAAGGGTTTTTTTGCATGCTTATCCTCCAATTCCTCTAGTGGCAATAATCTTGCTAAAACTCAGAAGAAATTAGGGAACCATAATCCTCATAGCAGTCCCTCTCTCCCCTCCCCCCAATCCTTTGCTTTCCTTGTATGACAAGGTCCTATAATAGGGGTCCCTGGTCTGAGCAGCACAAGGACTTTGAGTAACTTAAAATTGATAAGCTGCTTTTAAGTTCCATGCTTGGAAAGTATCCACCAACCATGGCAGCTCTTTACTGAAATAAATGAGATTAAAAGCAAGAAAATCTGCAGAGAACTAACTGTGAATGGGGAATAAATGTTCACTGCTCTTCAAGGCCTCCCCCTTTCCCTACTGAGGACAGCCAAGTTAAATGCTCCAGGAAGTGCGATGGAGCAATAGGGAGCCCCAGGACTATAAGGAAACCAAGGGACTGCTATCCAATGGGGAAAGAGGAAAACAGATGCGGGCTTTTGCTGGGGAAAAAAAACAGAGAGATAACTCACTGCATCGAAGAAATGGGAGGAAGATCAGAGACCTGGTGCTGTGAACACTTCACACAGACATTAAGAACTTGAGCTAGTACAAATAAACCCTGGGAGCGGAATAGGACAGAATCTTCCAAGGGACTGGAGATGAGTTGAAATAGGCTACTCCTCGTGCTACCCTTCCTGACATCAGAAGACAGTGAATGGGGCACTACTTTTCTACAGAAGGAATCAACTAAGATAAGTAAAGGAAAAGAGATATAAACTTCTACTGGAAGATTAAGAGCTAGAGTTTCTTGAATGTGCCTCCCTGCACTGGATCCTCTTAAGCATATGTTTTGAGTCTCTCCAACAGCATTCAGACTGCTCCCCGGTTTGGCTTGAAAGTGCAATTTTCCCTGGAAGGAAGAGACTGTTGGGGTGGGAAACACTGAGAAGCACCATGCTCTTACCACATGGGGACATATAATAACTATACATTGGCTTAAACACAGGCTCCCCCAGAGGAGCTATACCCATCAGAGTAGCAGCATTGTATATTTATTTATTTTGCATTTTTATATACCGATGTTCCTGTATAGAATACATATCGCACCGGTTTACAGAGAACTGAACTGTCACCTCAGGGGCGGATACATTGGAACAAGGTTGAAACTGAAATATAGTCAAATGTATAGTCAAATGTTTGATTCTAGAATGCTGAGGCCCTACAGTGCTTCATTGAGGTTTGGTTTTTTTTGTTCTCCAGAACTGGGAACCACTTTTTGCTTTTTCCACAAATTTATGCTGATTATATTGCAGGCTGCTGGTGATCCTGCTGTTTGGGTCTGGGATGTTCTGTTGTTAATAGTGTCCCTTTGCTACTGTTACAGAAAACTCCCTCAGACTACCTTAAAAGACCAGGCACAGTTATCTCATCCGGTCCTCCCTAAGATTGAGACTCACAGTGTATCTTGGGTGAAGGGATCTAATGGGGCCACTAGAAAGACTGACTTGAGGAATTAAGTACATTCTCATCATACTAGACTATGCCACCAGATATCCTGAAGCAATGTTGCTTTGGAATATGAAGACCCGACAATAGTGACCACTCTAATGGAGATTTTCTCATGACTGGCATGCACAAGGAGATCCTGATGGATCAGTGTACCCCTTTCGTCTCCAAAGTCATGAAACAACTCTGCACCTTGCTCAAGGTAAAAACTCTGAGGACCTTGGGGTATCACCCACAGACCTATGGCCTGGTCGAGTGCTTCAATCAGATGCTCAAACAAATGTTGAGGAAATTTGTGGACAAAGATGGTAAGAATTGGGACACATTACTACCATATGTGCTATTCGCAAACCACAAAGTACCACAGAGCTCAATGGGATTTTCCCCATTTGATTTATTTTATGGAAGGAGACCAAAAAGAATCTTGGACATAGCTTGTGAGTCCTAGGAAGAGGAAGTGAACCCCGGGAAGAAGTGGTCTACATGCTCAGACTACAAGATTGCCTAAAAAAGGATGGGAAGGTGGCCCGCCTATGTCTGGAAAGGTCTCAAAGTTCCCAGGACCAAGCTTACAAATGTCCCACTTTCCAAAGAGTATTGCAGCCAAGGGAGTGTGTCCTCGTCCTCCTCCCATCTTCGAAGAGCAAGTTGTTAGCCCATTGGCAAGGACCCTACAAACTTTTGGAGAAAACAGGGCCTTATGGATTACAAAATTGCTCAGCCAGATAAACATAAGACAACTCAAATCTACCATGTAAAACTCCTGAAGAAGTAGGTTGCACAGGAGTGTGGTGTGGTGCAGGAAGGAGAGTTTAGTCCTGAGGTTGGACCTGAAGTGGATCAAACCCAGGTTCCCTTCAGAGTGCAGCTGTCCACTACACAGGCAGCTAACTTAAAGCATACAGAAAAACATGGAGATCTACTCGAACATGCCCGGTTGTACCCACCTGGTGCAACATCACATCATTACATCTCTTGGAGTTGTGGTATGGCAATGACCCTATCAGATTCCCGAGGCCAGGCACCACGTCATCAAGACTGAAGTGAAGGAGATGCTCCAGCTCAGGGGCAATAGATGAATCTAACAATGATTGGTCCTCACCCATAATATATTGGTGCCGAAGCCAGATGGGAGCATAAGGTTCTATATCGAATTTAAAAGGCTCAATGAAGTATCAAAACTTGATGCATATCTGATGTCATGAGTTGATTAACTAATTAAGTGTCTGGGATTGGCCCAGTTAATCCCTACCCTTGATCTTACGCTCTCGGCAAAAGAGAAGACTGCATTCAACATCCAGCGGACTCTTCCAGTTCACCGTACTCCCTTTTTTGCGACCCTGCAACATTTCAATGGCAATCAACCACATTAAGGGCTGGATTTTAAGAGGTACGTGCGGGCGTAGATTTGTGTGCGCAATCGCGCAGATGTTATAAAATCCGGGGTCGGCGCGTGCAAGGGGTGCACACTTGTGCACCTTGCGCGTGCCAAGCCCTAGGGGAGCCCTGATGGCTTTCCCTGTTCCCTCCGAGGCTGCTCTGAAATCGGAGCGGCCTTAGAGGGAACTTTCCTTCCGCTCCCCCCCCCACCCTGCCCCCCAGTCCTACCTAAAGCCCCTCCCCATACCTTTCTTTTTAAAGTTGTGCTGGCCAAGTGCCGGCGCACAATCCCCCAGCCTAGAGGCCCTACGGAGGCCTCTGGCCACGCCCCCTCCCCACCCCGGACTACCCACACCCCGCCCCTTTTTCAAGCCCCAGGACATACTCGCGTCGCTGGGCCTATGCAAAATAGGCTCGGTGAGCATAGGGCTTTTAAAATCTTCCCCTAAGTGTATGCAGCAACCTACTTGGATGACATTGTGGTCTACAGCCCCAATTGGAAGGCACATCTTAGCCAACTCCAGGTCATTCTAACCAGTCTGAAGAAAGCAGCAGCTAACCCTAAGATGTGCTTGCTGGGTAAAGGGAGGAGCCCTTCACTAAAGTATAAGATTTCAGGGCCCAGAAGGGTTAAGCTGGCCCCAAAGAAGAGACAGAATCCCACCATATGAGAAGACCTGCTAAGTTTAAGCTTTCAGACTGACTTTATTAAGACCTGCTAAGTTTGCGATTTTTCTGAAGTCAAGGTGAGCTGCCTCCAACTGATTGTTTTTGCTTTGCATTGTCCTTTGTTATTTGTGTGATACCAGAAGCCAAGGTGACCTGCTTAAGTTGTGCATTGTACTTTTTGTTTTCACTGCAAATAAACTACATTTAAGGAACAGCCCTTGTCCTTCTGGCTATTCCCAAGCTGCTATCACTTGACTTACCGCATCTGCACTGAAGCAAATGTTGATACTGATGGCCTTCTTATCTTTCTCGGACATTAACCAAAAAGTTAATGAGGCAAAATCTAACTATTCAGTTTTACAAAAAAGCCAACCAATACCACTGAATGCACTGATGCCCTATGATGAAAAACATGTGAACAATTAAAAAAAAAAAAAAAAAAAAAACATTCTCACAGAGAAAAACTAGAACTGGAGAGGCCCTATACAATGTCCACAATGCAGAACAGCACAAACATGCTCAGTCGAGCATGCCAAAAGCTTCTAGTAGCTTTGAAGAAATTTTTATTGGCTGGGTTCTATTGGATGACAACAACCTGTGAGAACTATACATCCTGCTTGTCCTTGAAGAATACATTAAACCATAATTTTGGAATACGACTGACATTAGGAACAACTAATCATCTTACAGAGTTAATACAAAATCAGGCTATGTATTTTCTGGACTACGCAAAGACAACTACTATTTAAAAGTAAAGCTCTTTCTATGCAGAGTAATTTTTTTTGTATTTCTCCCCCCATTATTATAAGGTTGGTGATTTGTAGTTAAGCTTATTATTATTGTTTTTGCTGAGATTACTATTGTCTTACTGGGATCATCATTGCTTTATTTTATTGTATTGATTTGGAAACTTGTATCCCCACTATCGTTCTGCCTCTGATGCTCTAGCCATGGGATCTCTTTAAAGTAAGTCAGACGGACTGGAGGGCAATATTTCCTTTCAATCGAAGGTCACAGAAGGTGGCCAGCAAGAAAGGATCAGCTGAGTGAGAGGTCTGAACTGATTTTGTAGTTACAGCTTCAAATAGTCTATAAGTACCAACAACTCTGGTACCCTGTTCCTGCTGGAAACTTTGTAATTTTGCTTTTGGGATATTTATTATGTAAAGCCCCCAGTTTCCTTCAGCATAGTTTTCAAGAGATTCTGCAGCAAAATCAGCAAATTTCATGATAGATTTTTCACAATTCTGTCACAATCATGTGGCACATTTGCATATTAAATAATGTTAATTTGTATTTTATTTTATAAAATTATTTATTGTGTTTTGTTAATTTATTTCATTCTTTTGGATACCAAAGGGAACTTAGTGCCCAGTATTGGGAAGAGAAGAGGGATAGAGATTGGGGGCATAGCATAGGCTAGGGGATGGGGAGGGAAGGGTGATCTCAGGGAGGAAGGGGAAAAGTAATAGGGTATCGAGGCACAGAAGGAGAGGAGATAAGGGGAATCAGGGAGCAGAAGGAGAAAGAATCACAAAGAGAGGAAAGGGCAATGAGTAAAGGAGAAAGGAGAATAAGATGTATCCTGGAGCACAAAGGAGAAGATCAGAGATCAAGCAAGGGAAAGAGGGAAGATCCACTTCCTTCAAACACCCACTTCCCGCCCTTCCAAAGCCCATCTGAACCTCACACACCATACACCCCTTCCAATCTTCCCAGTCACACCCTACAAGCCTTCCAATTTCCTCACTCCATTTGCATCCACTGTGATCCTCTCATTCTCATACTAGATTGTGTATATAATCTCCTCACTCTCTCCCAATTCCCCACCCTGAACAATCCCTTAGTCACTCTCTTCCTTCACTTTCCTCATTTTCTTCCCCCACCCCCATTATCCCTCTCTGCTCCTTCCGTCACCTTCCCACTCAACCCCTAAATCCTCTCACTCTATCTCATTTATTTTGTCCTGGCACTCTTTCCATCCCCACACATTCCCTTATTCAGTTTCTCCTTTCATTCCATCCCCTTGTCATCCCTCATTTACTTCCCTTCCCCCATCCTGCTCCCCTCACTCTTCCCCATTCCTTTCCCTAATTTTATGCAGAATTGCAGGAGACTGGAGGCCCTGATTAACCTCACCCCTGTAGCTACTGTTGAACTCAGATCCTTCATGGCAACCTTGAGAGGCTTCACAACTGGTACTTCCTGCATCATGTGTAACCCATCTTGACAATCTATGGGATGATCTACATTGATCTCTGCATCCACAGACAAATCATGAAGGGGGTGTCTGTGCTAAATTAACTTCTGTATCAGGTGGAATTCTACCTGGTGCCTGCATCCTGAATAAGCCTGTATAGAAGTGCCCCAACTGCTTCCTGCTACTCTCTTCATGCTCCACTAAAAATGCCCCACTATTTTCCTGTACCTATCTATCAGCTCCCACAGGACATAGCTGCTGCCTTTCTTGGCCTCCAGTCATAGGGTATCCCTTCCTGCCTGGTGCACCAAGTGTACAAAGCAGTGGATCCCCTCATGACCCCCATCTTCCACTGCCCTTGTCATGCTCTGCCACCATCTGTAATAAAAAAAAATCCAGAAATGGTCATGTGTTTCTAGACCAGCTACAGCTCTTCCTTCTCCTTATCATTGCTAACATATAAGCCAAGATATGGATCTGGTTCACCACGTGGGTGGGCAGCACAGCCCAACTGTATCCTCACTAGAGCTGCTGCGTGCCCCTGCCTCATCCAGCTGTCACCAGTGAGCCATCAGGGAGAGGCATGCGTTGCATTCTCGATGGTCCAAATGTCAATGGTGAAATAGATGCAGTTACTCCCATTCACCTTGGCCAGCTGTATCTGCATCCAGGCATTTTGGTCTGTATCCCACCAACTCCATGTATTTTACTCACCTCTGTATTTCACTTCATGTATCTGATGAAGTGAACTCTGTCCTCAAAAGTTCATGCCTCAATAAATTGGTTAGACTATAAGCAGGGGTGGAATGGCCTATCGGGGGATCGGGCATCCCCCGGTAGGCTGGTCGCCCTGGTCTCGTGGTAATCTCAGTTCATACTGAGGGATTTCTGCGGAACTCGACATGGCCCGAGGGAAGTGTTGTGGGGCCGCGATGGAGCCCAACCCGTCGTGGCCTGAGGGAAGCGTTGGCACAGCTGCACAGCCCAAGGGAGGAATTGGTGGAGCCACGACGGAGCCCAACCTGTCGCGGCCCAAGGGAAGTGTCGGCGTTGCCTGGGGGAGGTCTCGGCAGGGCCACACAGCTCGAGAGAGGTGTTGGTGGAGCCGTGACGAAGTCCAACCCGTCGCAGCCTGAGGCAAGTGTAGGCACGATCTGAGGGAGGTCTCGGCCCAAAGAAAGGCCTACAGCCTCAGCAACAGGAAGCATCTGGCAGTAGCTGGGCCGCTTCCTCCCACTTCCCCCTCTGGCAGTAAATGAGCAGCACAGGTTCGGCCAATGCCCAGAACAAAGGAGGTCGACCGAGAGGTAGGTAGGTAGGTAGGGGGTCGATGTGTGTGTGTGTGTGTGAGAAAGACAGAGGCTGACTATGTGCATGAGTGAGCCTGCATGTGTGCATGAGAGAGCATCTGCATGTGTGCATGAGAGCTTGCATGAGTGCATAAGAGAGGCTCATGTGTGCATGAGCTCTATCTCATGCACACATGCAGGCACGCTCTCTCTCTCTCTTTCATACACACATGCAGGCACTCTCTCTATGAAAGAGAGCCTGAATATGTGCATGAGAGTGAGCACCTGTATGTGTATGAGAAAGAGTGTGCCTGTGTGTGGAGGAGAGAGAGAGAGAAAAAAGATTGTGTAGCCTTCTTCACCCAAATCAACAACAATCTCTGGAAAATCAAAAGATGCCAGGTATTTAATGGTAGGGAGAGCTATAGGCTGTTTAATTTTTTTTTTTTTTTTTTAATTTTAAATTTTGGGATGTTATTTCATGTGTCTACTGTTTGAAATATTTTATTGGTGTTTAGGAAATATTAGAACACATTTGTGTGACTCTTTAAATCATTAGGGGCCCAATATTGAAAGATGGCCGTGTAAGTAACTTGGCCGGATATAACTTATACGGCTAAATTACACAGTATATTCAGCAGCACAGCCTTGTCACTGAATATACGCATAAATATTTGAACTTAGCCATATCAGTTGTAACTGTCTAACGTAGCTGATAAACTTATGTGGCTAAGACAAAATATTGCTACTTAGTTGCATAAGTTATGCAGCTAAGTCATTCTTCCCACTGCCCACCCACAACTTATGCAGCTAACATTTTAGCCATATAAGAGACTTATGTGTTTAAGCAGCAGTCACTAAATGTAAGTGCTTATTCTGTGGCAAATAAGTCCTACTTATTTGGCTAAGTAATGCTGTAAGTGCTTTGAATATTGGGCCCCTTATGTTTGTCGGCTGCTTTGATATATTCATTCTTTTAAGAACATAAGAACATAAGAAAATGCCATACTGGGTCAGACCAAGGGTCCATCAAGCCCAGCATCCTGTTTCCAACAGTGGCCAATCCAGGCCACAAGAACCTGGCAAGTACCCAAAAACTAAGTTCATGGTTTTAATATTAAGAATGATGTCATATCTCTTGATTTTATTGCTTGATGTTTTGTGAGTTGTGATTATGTTTCTGTTTTTCCATTGTTGCACTGCATAATACAGTTGGGCTTGTTGTTGTTACCAAAGCATGTCTGTGAGCGAGAGAGAACGAATAAGCCAATAAGCATATGTTTGAGCGAGAGGACTATTTAAGGCAGTGGGCCTGTGTGTGAGTATAAAAGAGAGCGATTGAGCCAGTGAACATGTGTGTGAGCATGTACAGTATATGAGACAGCAAATGAGCATGTGTGTGAACA